>NC_139482.1:85243461-86465961 GCF_008360975.1 Lichenostomus cassidix
AGCTGAATTTGTTTATTATAAGATGTATTATCCATTCATTCCTTGGAAATATGAAATTATTTTAATCTTTAGAAGGTTTTTAGACTCTTTTTTGCAAGCAACTGCTGAACAGATGGAAGAATATTCACATATTTTAGCATACAGTTATCTTATCTGGGTTTCTGTTGTTTAACACTTTTCAAGTACTTTTCTTTAAAAGAATATTTATATTGACTTCCAGTCTGACAACTTTCTTCATGCTAGTGTCTGTTAAATGATTCACTAATTGTTTTCTTATAAGCCTTTTGTTTAATGCTTTAGATGTAGTAAGCAGGAAGCCTCAAAAACATCTCACCAGATCAGGAGTTTGCATTGTAGTATCCTAGAAAAAAAAATTAAAAATCACTCTTATTATTCAACTCGTTGGAAGATACAGACCTACATTCAGAAAAATGGATGCCTCATTGTGTCCCGCTGACAAATGGCAGGCAGAGAAGTTTGAAGATGTGGTTTTGGGTGAGCAGCTGTGTCACTGTTGCATATGACAGCACTCTGACAGCATTCTTACTGTGTAGTAACTTTCTTAAACAAGTTGGAAGACTTCAAAGGCATTGCATCTCCAGTAGAAGAACATCTGCATTTAACCATGCCTCTCTGCGTAAGCCCGGTCTTGGACGATGATGTCTGTCCATGGCTCAGAAAAACTGTGTTTTGGGATCTCCATTACTGTCTGAACTGTATCTGGTTCCAAATAGTTTGATGTTTTTGCTGGAGGATGGAGAAATCGTGGTGGAAACCACAGAGCTGGTTGGGATACAAAAAGTAGGATGTGTCAAGTTTTGGAATTTAGTTTTCTCTGAGTCAGTCTTTTGAGGTTAATAAGCACTCATGCTGCTTTCTGTGGGATAGCTTTCTAATCCTTCCTTCTGTACTGTTTGTTGACCACAGGAAAACATTGCCTGGAAATAAAGGGAAAAAGGAATATTATTATTAGCTAATTGTAGACTTGGGATGCAGCTAAGGATGCAGTAAGTGGTTATGTAAATACTATTTTCATAATTGATAGGTTATTTTTTCATTATTAATTTATTTATCTAAGAATGAGGCTAAGTAGTCTGGATTTTTTTATTACTAGACTGTGGTGTAATTTTCACAAATGTTTCAAATTTAGAGATTTGCACTTATATGGGCATAAGATGTATAAATTCATAAAGATGAGTACTAGATGGAAGATTTAACTATTAAAAAAACCGCATTATTTATGTTCCTCAGAAGGGAATGCTCAAGCATTTTTCTGAGCGGCAGTTCAGGAATTAGAGAGACCTATCACTTTTAACAAAAAATGGCTTTAAAAGGTCAACATTGCAGAAAAGGAATTAAAATAAAGGACAATTTTAACATCAAAACTAATTTTCATCTTTTGGTAATTTGATGCTGGCAGAATAGAAGAGCTTCCAGAAGAGATGACAGCCCTTTTTGCCTCTGAAATTGCTCTCTCTGAACTTCTCTGGTTTTGGTTTTGTGATAGATTTGCTGATCATCAGAATCTGTCACAGGACAGCTGCCACGCCACATCTTTGATTTGATTTATGTTAATATATTACATTAGGAAAAGCAGAAAACTAAAAGTCATTGCAAGGTCTTTCAAAGACATAAATTCAGGAAACAAGGTGCAGTTTTGCACCTCTCAGTGCACATGAAGAAGAAAAGCTAATACAGATTAAGACTTCCTAAAAGAGAGGACACTTGAGAAGTTGCAGAAGGCATGGCTCAGTCTGATGTATGGGCAGTAGGATTAGATTTATAGACTGCAAGGAAACGGTAATAGATGTTCATGTTTAAGTTGCAACTTGAGATTTTTCTGCTTATTTTCTTCAGGGTGCTGGCAAAATAAGTATTTTATACAAATAGTTGGCTCAAGTTGTTCTACTTATTCTCCTGTGGGTCTCAGAGTAGATACTTGAATTGAGCAAACTATTTGGCCCCTAAAGCTATTGTATGACAGACTGCTAACATATCTGCTAATCTGAAATACAGTAAGCATATAACTGAAGTGTTTATTGCCATTACAAATACGGCCTTGAATCTTTTTTTGGAAAGAATAACCCTTGAGTGATTGCAGTCTTTGTTTCTTTAAGGTTTTTGCTTTCCTTTTCCCTTCCATTCCCCCGCCCCTCAAGATACCTTGCAGCAAGGCTATACATGAATTCTTTCTTTGGTAGTGACTTGCCAGTGGCTCATCTTCACAGAATTGTATAGACACAGCCAAAAATCCTTCAAATCCTTCTGAGAAAGCTTCAAGGAAACTTGTGGCCCTGGGTTGCCCTTGACCCCCCTTAAAGGAGAGGACAGCATGTCTTGCACAGGGCGAGGAGGTGGACTTGGCAATCCTGATGGGTCCCTTCCAACTAAGTATATTCTGTGATTCTGTGATTCTATAATCTTCCGTGTGCTGTGTGTTGTGGGTGGGAGCCTCGCTGTGCTGAAGCCACAGCCCCGTTGCTACATCCCGCCTTTGGGGAATTTACCTGATGCAGCATGTGCAACAGGGTTTGCAAGTGAGAGTGCATTGTCCTTCAAGTTCCTGAGGTAACTGTTGTCATGGCTGGCTGGGACATTGTTTTTATGTTGAGCTTTTGGTCACCTTAGGGAATAGATCCTTCAGCTCTTTATTAATGGACCATGGCTGTTCAGCTGCAGAGCCCTGCAGCTCTGTGTAATTGCTTCAACAAGCTGGGCTTTGGCTCAGTGATTCCTATCCTGTATTTCTTGGTGGTTGAAACAGAATTGCCCAACAAGCCTCTTTTACAGCACAAGAGGATAGTTTGTGTGCCAGGTTTTTGCAGTAAGTGTACATTTATACAAGTTTTGTGGTGTGCTTTTAGTAAGCCTTGTAAACTCAAACTTTCAGAATTTCTCATTACTCTGCTCATGTCTCAGCCTCCTCTCACCACTTGGTCTGTCAGCCTTGTGTCAGCCAGTTCTTAGCTGGAGTTCCCCTGGTCTGAATCACAGTATTAATTTTTATACATTTTCAGTCTTTTTTTTTTTCCTTTTTCACAAAGTCTGCCTTATATCCTCTTTCACATGAGAACAACAGTGGTCTATTACATTAATTTTTACATTGTAAGGGAATTATATTAACTCTTGCACTTTGGCCTGGGCCCTAGTCCAAACTTGAGAAACGAAGCCTTTTACCAAAGTATCAGTGCTTGCTTCTGTTTTCATCTATGTGTTCACAATCTAGGTCTTAGATTGGAAATATACTCAGTAACTGCATTTCTGGTGCTTAGTCTTTCTCTACCATTGTCTCAATTTTGGCAGGAAGCTAACCGTTGGTGTGTCTGGAAGGATATGCATAGAATACAGAGGGAAATGCAAGTGACAGAATTACAGAATGGTTGAGGTTGGAAGGGACCCACTGCAGGTCACCTGCTTAAGCAGGGACACCTAAAGCTGGTTTTCCAGGAGTGTCCAAATGGCCTGTGAGCATCTCCAGGGATGGGGACTCTGCAGCCTGCCTGGGCAATCTGTGCCAGTGCTTGGTCACACTCAGAGGTTCCTGGTGTTTGGACGGAGCCTCCTTTGTTTCCGTTTCTGCCCATTGCCTCTTATCCTGTCTCTGAAAATAGCCTGGCTAATGGAGACTAATTATTTTTCACACATTCCATGACTCTATTGAATTGGTTTCCATCATTCCTCCATGCTATGCAGGTTACCTCCATGTTATGCAGCTCCTCCTGTTAGAGCTCAAAATGCTGGTTTCTGTCTTTACAGTCCTGGGCCACACAGGGTTTGGGTTTTTTTAGTTTTCCTCTCTTGTGTCAGTGCTGAAGCCACCCTTAAAAATGACAAGTATTCAGAGGTGTATCTGGAAAACACTGATGTCAACATAGCTACCTCTCCATCATAACCTGAGCAACCAAGCCATGACTATATAGTGCAAAGTGAGGCATACCAGGGGATTCATGCCCTGCATCTCCTTTTGGTGGCTGATATAGCTTTTAGAGGCTACACTTGCCAAGCATGGCCTGCCAAAGTGCCATCATGAGCTCTGCTGCTGTAAGTCAGCCTAATCTTGATTAAAATTTCACATAACTTTCATCCAAGGCATTTAATCAACTGTTGAAATACAAAGGAAACATTGATGTTATGGTTTTGTCCCAGAGTAAGGTCTGTGAGTCTGTTGTGTGTCTCAAAGCAAATATGACAACACTGTGCAAAAGGGAAAAGAGATTTTTACCATGTTTTGTTAATCTCTAAAGAGAAGTTTTATTGAATGATAATATTTCTGTTAATGTGAAGCAACAGTGCAGAAGGAGGGTGAGGAATAAACTCCCTGTGCTTATTTAGTAGAAGATTTTATTGGATAGTATGGGGAAAAAACCCCAAAACTTGAAGGTGGACAACGTATAAAAATAAGACCTAGGCTTACTTTTCTTTGCACATGAGAATTTCTCAATCTGTTATGTGAAGACCTGAGTTGAGCTCAAGAGATGTCACCGTTTCTGTTCCTGTTTGTAAGTCAGTGGGTATTCCCACAGAACAAAGAAAAATCTGATTTGTAAACTGAACAGCATTCCTTGAATAAGTTCAGTTCTCCACAATTTTCTGTAAGTATTGTTTTTCTTCAGAGATTCAAGTTCCAGAAAATTAGTTTAACAATAGCTGAAACAGAATTAGAAAATGCACGGACATGTTCTTCACCTCTTTTCTTCCTTGTATGGTCTTTTTTGCAGAACATCTGTGCTCATCTCACTTGACATGGAAGTAAAAGGATTTTTTTTTTTTTTTAACAGTAGCTGTAAGTCAGCAGGGTGAGTCTTTTAAAGGAGTATTGGAAACCAGTGTTTTGTGAGTTCCAGAGGTAGAAAATAGAGATATGCCCCATATGCTCTGTTTTTTCACTGTTGATATTGATGTTTGTTTGGCAAAATACTGTTTTTATGCAGCTTAGGTTCTCTACTTATTCTCAACCACAAAATTTTAAGATTCTTGTACTTACATGTATTGCAGCCCTGTCTGATTCTTTTCAGAGCAAGGGTTTTGTTCGAGTGCTAGTATTGTTAGAAAATAATTTGCTAACTGGAATTAACTACATGTGCAATCTACTCAAGTTGGTGTTTCCTGTGGGAATGGAGCAGCCTTGTTCTCTACATCAAGCTAAGGTCTGGGAAGTCCTGTCTCTTAGCTGAGGGGCTGCTGCTCCAGCAACCCAGTGTATGAGTGTGTGTGTTTGTGTGAAGAGTGAAAAAGATGAGGTGTACCAACCACTTTTAAGGATTGTTATTCGTATCTTGACTTTGGAAGGACTTATTTTCTTGAATTTTGAAGTGCAGGAGTTTCAGGCATATTCCTTGCTTTGTTCAACGTTTGTTTGAAAATTACCTTGACTTAATTCTCTAGAGACAAACAAATAAAAGAGAAAACCTATAAACCTTGTTATTCAGGAATATTTGTATATTACTCAATAGTCTTTGAGGCTATATGTTCACATCATTGTAGTGAAACTGGATCATAAGTGCAAAGCATAGCTGAAAGTATTTGTTATTATTTTACTTAAAATTATTCATATGTCCCCAAATTAGAATGTTGTGTATTATATTTTGGGTGGCTTTTTGTTTGTCATTTCCACTTTTCACAGAGTAGTAACCTGTTTAAACTGCATTTTTGTTCTGTACGGTATCTTCTTTTTTCACCCCTGATTGCAATGTGACTTTCTATCTCCACCCTGAGTTTTGTATATGGACCTGTATAGCTTCTGGGTAGGGCTGTGAGTACTGTGTCTCCCTCCTTACTAATCTGGCATAAAGAACTTTGTTGATTGTTTTATCTCCATCTGTGTGGCATAATCCCCGTCGGAATGTAACGCAAATATGTTTCAGATAAACTCCTCGAAAAACTTGTTATTGTTTGTTTCAACTGTGTAGTCACTGAAGAAGCACTTTCTAAACCAGGAATGCACAAGAGCACGAGTTTGGAAAGTTTGCAGTCAAATCAAGGGGCTTGATAATGCCTCTGGAACACAGCATGATTGTGCTGGAGGTCTCCTGTCCAGCAGGAGGGAGTGTGGAAGCTTATTCCAGGGCCTGGGTCCAGATTCAGGGGAGCCTACTTTGAGCAAAGGAGGTGTTGAATGCATGTGCCTTTTGCCTCTGGCAAAACTCAAAGCATCAATGCATTTGTGACACATTCCTGACTGAAAGAAGTAAAGTTCCATGAATTCAAAAGTCTCCGTTTCCCCTTGCAGGCGTGCCCAAAGCTGTTACCCACAAGCTGGGCATGGGCAGTGGTGCATGGGCAGTGATGCATGGGTAGATGCTGCTAGGCTCAGCAGGTCCAGCACTGCCCTGGGAGCAGTTGTGCATAGCACCTGGAGAGAGGTGTCAGCTCCAGGAACTGACTCAGCTTCTGCTGAGTTCCTATCAGCATGCTCTGCCACTGGGTTGGAAAAGAAAAATTACCTCTTTCATACTGCCACTTAAACATTTATGATCCGTATCCTAGATTGCTTTTTCAGGATTTGACCCTGGCTGTTAAGTCACTGCGCTGCTTTTGAAAGTTGTCCTGAAGCCTACAGCCAGCTTTTATGATACCACTTGGCTTTGATAAATCCTGAAAATTGCAAGTCGACTGTCAGTTTTGCTTTTATTACGTAAGAAAAATGAGTATGAGATTGATAAGTACCTGGCTAAGATGTTTATACCTGTTTGAGCTTTTTACTTATTTGTTGATGAAATCTCATCAGCGTATAGAAAAACTATAAATTAAGATCTGTTTGAAAATTGGAATAGCTTGTAATATTCCTGGACTTGTTGGCTCAGGGAATGAAGTGCTTGTCCCCAGAATATTGAATGCTGTGTGTCAGGGGGAGTCAGGATTCCCCAGGTCATCCTGGCAGTAGGATTCAGTGTCCAGCTTTCGGCTCAAGAGGTAGTTGCTGGCCCTTGGTGTAGGCATCTCATGCTCCATGGGGACTGCAGCTTCCTTGACCTGCACTCTGAGAGCACTAACCAGGTGGGTACTTCTTGTCACTTGTGTTTATTTGGTTGGTACATGGCTGATCTGTAAAATAGCCTGTTCCCCTCAGTCCCTCTCAGTCTGTGCTGGAGTTGGCACAGGTAACTCTTTACCCTGTGGCCTACTGGACAACACCATTCCTTGTTCTTTTCTATTAAGTTTAGCTCAATGTACTGTTAATCTCGGAGCTTAAAAAGATTGGGGAAATGTTGAGTTGAAAATACTTGTATTTTTCTAAATCCCCCCACCCTCACACCCTGCCTTGGCTGTGTTCTCATTTCACGTTTTCACAACACTGGAGGAAGCACTGCCAGTTTGAAGTGTTTTCCCAGGCTGTGCAAAATCTCTCCTCATAATTTGTAGCCTTGAGGTAAAACTTTTCAGTGTATTCTCATATTTTACTATATAAGACAGATGCCTGGTTTTCATTTCCATACCTGGAGAAGAACACAAGAATATGATCACATAGATCACATCTTGAGATACCTAGCCACGTTACTGGTACATGCAATTTTATGAATGTTTCAGGCTGATGCTTTTTGCCCTTTTTCAGATGTTGTGTTTTGATGGAGGCTAGAAGACCAATTTCTCCCAACAGTGAGCCAATTGTAGGAGCAGCTTTCCCTCAGGCCCTCTTCTAGGGAAGGCAGCTGAGAAGTGCATGGGCTTTGTTCTGATGCAGGCAGTGGAGAAGACAAAAGGCTATATGTAACTGACGGCTGAAAGGAACAAGTCAGGAACAAGGAGAAGTTTGATTACCTTCCAGTACAGTTTTGTGCCTGGGTAGTTTGCCAGAATTTTCCTGTCAGTCTCTTGCATTGAAGTGGGATTTCAGGCGATATTTCAAACCTAAGGCCACTTACAGATACAAGGTTCTTTTAGAGAAGACTATAATTAAAAACTGCATGTGATGCAACAGATAACTCTTAGAGCTTAAAAGGTGATGAGAACTAATGTTATGCTTAGTCCTGCTGTGGAATTTCTCTAAACAATATAGAATAAGCCAAGATTAAAAAAGTAACACAAAAATGTTTGCTGCAATTTCATACAGAGTCTTCAGGCTGCAATTCTAGATCAAACTATTAAAAAATAATAATTAAAAAAAAAGTCAAATTCTGTCTAGGATATTTGCCCAAAAAGATAGCGTTACACCCACAATATATTTTGCCTTTTTGGACAGAATACTGTGTGTAGAAAAGCCTGGTCTGTGATCAGAAGTAACTTTCTATGAGACACAGAAAGTGCTGCCAACTGCTAAGCTATTTGTAGTACCGTGTTATGGCTAGCAGAGGAGAGCAGGGTTGCACTAAGGCTCTTAACAGTCCTAAAAATATGTCATTAGGGGTGTGTGCCGAATGCTGACCAGCATTAGCAGAGCTTCAGGCGTGAAAACTGCACGCAGCCTTGCGCACATTCGCACACAGTCACTCAGATATCAGCAGAAATGCAAGGGCAGATGCAATGGGTGTCTCAGACCTATTGACAAGAGCTGAACCACTTGAAATGTCTGTATGACATTCACAGCTTGATAAGGAGGCGCAGTTTAGCTCCCCAGTTATAAGGTGCCCATGCTGCAGCAGGGTCTCTCTAGTTCTGAGGGAAGAATTGGGGCAGAGAGGAAGTTTGAACATTTGTGAGAACTTGGGTTTGGAGGGCTATGCTTTCCAATCTGTATTATTGCTTTAATTGCTGAGGTTTTTGAAATAATTTTTTTAAAATTGCTTCCAAATTCTCTGTATAAACTGGGTATTTATGCATTATTGATGTAGAAGCTGACAGGACTTGGGACAGGGTGGGAGAAGTTGCAATAATTTAAATGTACGGGATAGAGAGTTGAACTGCAGGAAAATTCATAGGCTTCTGTAGCTACGGGATTTCATGCAGGCTTAGAAAATGTATTAACAGCTTCAACTGTTGAGTGCACACAAGCAATTTCAGAGTTGGCAAAGTTGTAATCCCAAATTGTGTTGCATTTATGGCAGTAATATGGCAATAATTAAAACTTTAGGAACTGGAATCAAATTGTTATCATGATAACCCGTTGTATGATAATCTGGAATACCCACTTGCCAAAATATTTTATTTATATGTGTGAAAAAAAATAAAGTTCCTTTGAAGGATTTCAGATTCTCAGGAAACATGAGAATTTCATGCAGAGATTTTCATCAATGGAGTTTGAATAGTGGTTTGATCTGAATTTGATTCATAACAGGTGAATATCAGTTTGTCTTTGTAAAACTTGATTATGGATAAATTCTGATGTGAGATGTTTATTTTATGACATTAATCTTAACTGCTTAAATAGAAAAGATGTCATAAATGTAACAGGTCATGATATTTGCAAGGTTCTAAACTCAAATGTTTTACTTCAGAGTATTTTTTTAACTTTTAACACGGATCCAGACATGCCTCCCCAGAGAGTTTCTCAGAGGAAACAAAAATTTTCTTCATGGGTTACTGTCAGTTAAATGACATCCTTCCTTACTGAAAAGGGGAAGTATCACTGGCATGATGGGACTGATGGTTATGTATAAAAATCCAACTGCACACAGTCACATTTCTTCTCTTGTCTGTCCAAACTGCAACCTCATTACGAGATACTTGATCTCCCCTTATCATGCCCTGAAGAGGCCTTTCAAAAGTGGGCGTTTTAAATGAATGACATTTTCAACAATACCTAAATAGCGGCATCCTGTTTCAGTGCTTAATTATGGCTAAATCAACATTTTCATCAAAGGTGTTGCTGCAGTATTTGTGGTTTCTCTTCATCTGATGGTGCTGAGGTTCCAATGTGACGTGGTAACATTCACTGTTCCGTGCTCTGCAGGAGCACTGGGTTATTTTTGCTGCACTGGCAGCTGTTTGATGGGGCTAAATCTGAGTGGCCAGAGGCTTATTTTCTGTAAGGAATTGCACAATTGGCATATTGGGTTTATGTGTGAAACATCCTGCCCTTCTGGCTGGAGACCACAGGGTCCATAAGCAGAACAGGTGGACGTGGGTGTTTTTGTTTTGGTTCCAGCCCATGGTTGGAAGTCACCCCCCAGCCCTTCATGCAAGGGTATATTCCCTGTGGCAAAGCAGCCCTGCTGTTGTTAGAGCAAACACTTAAATGAGGAGGGAGACATCAAGAAATAAGCCTGGGCTGTGGGAAAGTACAGAATTAGTGTAATTACAGAGTTTATCTGAGGGATACCATAGGAAAGCAGCTGTAACAGGAAATCACAAAGTCTGTTTGGTGTAAAAAGCAAGGGATATAAATTAATTTCGGTAAAGCTATTTTGAGATCCAAAAAGCTGTATGCTTAATGTAGCAATTGGCAATACAGTAATGAAATAACCACCAAGGTTCAGGCAGAACTCAAATACTCTTAGAGGACACAGAGAGGAAAACTTTAAAGCAAAAAATGTGTTTCAGGCAAATCAGATAGGCAGACCAGTAAAGCAGCCAGATATTCAGGGCCACATACAAGCTCTTGGAGCAAACAGGAAGCTACCCATTGGTTTTTAGTAAAAGTAGGGTTATATCACTTGTTCTGGCATTTGCTCACACATCACATGCTTTCAGAAGGCCTGCATGGAGAACTTCAAATGTGAATTGAATAAACTTTATAAACTGTTGGAGATACTCACTTCACATAGCAATATGAGCAAGTCCCTCAAGTCCCTACCTTTTATATATAGTACTGAGAAGCAGTGCCATTTTAAACTCATGCAGTAGGAGAGACAGAGATGGGATAAAAATCTATCTGTAAAGTACCCCTGTCTTTTAGTATTTAATCAAATGCTTTCAAAGTCTGCAAACAAGAACAGTCCAATCATTAATGATATTTTGGTCTCTTTCTTCTTTCTTTTTCTTTTTCTTCACTCATAATTTGATCAGTGTCTACTTTAATTCTCTCATTTGCAAACATTTAGTTCTGATTCCTTTCTTGTCAAATCTCTTTTTCAGCTCAAGTGTATGTATTTTTTTATCTCTTATGTTAAATTTGGACTCTCTTTTAACCACCCTGTAGAGTCTCACCCTTTGCTTCTGAGTAGCCAGACAGCTATTTCAGTGTAGGAGCCTAAGCAATTTTAACAGCTGCAGATTCTTGGGTGTAATGGATGTCTTTGGTTAGAAAAAACAGCCATTCAAATGATATGTCCCTTGCATTTGAGAATCTTGAGAACCATTCAATGGAAGAAAGCAGATCTGATTGTTTTCTTAGGACAGTGGAGACTTCACAACTAGATATAGCCAACTGTGGTCCCGCTAAAGGGAATGCTGGAATTGGGTGTTTTGACGTTTTCTGGTTTTAACGCATACAGTGCAGCAGCTAGCTCATACCTAGGTTTTCAGGGCCTTGCTTTGAGTGGGTGGTTGGACCAGGTGTCCTTGACTTCCCTTGCAGCCTAAATTATTTTTGATTTTGTAACTTTATACTTTTTTTTGCTGAGTTGGGTGTAGAAGCATGTTTGCACCTTAATTGCTCTTTGCAGGTATGGCAAACTGAAACCATGGCACTTTGTAATTAAGGTAATTTAAGACTTATACCAGGGATGGATGATGCCATGGTGATGGTTAGAGGAGCTCTTGGTTGACCCAGTTGATCTGCTGTTATGAGAGAAAGTCCACTCCTCTCTGCATAACATAAATGGAGATCTGCTGCTCTCATGTTGTCCTTTGCCTTTCAGTAGGACCTGCTGCTTTGTGTCTGCAGCAGTACAGGAACAAATGCAAGAGAGACCTCTGTGAAGGACTGAGCTCTGGTTTCCTGGCTCTCAGTGCAGGTAGCCAGTTTAAAGTCATTTCAGTTGGCAAGGAGGCAGGTCCCTCAGTATTTGGAAGTTGCCTAGTGATACTTTGAACTTATTTAGGTACCTGAGTAAGTCTGAAAAGCTGACATCTGCCTATAAATATTTATTGCAAAAACCACTAAAATCACCTCAGGCTTGTTATAAGAAAATTGACCATATTGTGTTACCAGCCTGGAGATCCCTACATTGTCTCTGTGCAGGCTGGCTTCAGTCAAGTAGGATGCAGTAGCTCAGGCATCAGACATTGCTGTTTTCTCTTGTTACCTTGACACTGAATGCAGTGGTGAGTGCAGCACAAAGCTGGTTGAGCTTGACTCTCTGAGACAGAACTTGGAAAGACGTAACATTATCCATATTTGTTCTTTACCAAGAAAATCAGCATCTCCCTCCTTCCACATCAGGACAACTAATGGAGAGTTGGCTCCAGCAAAATACATTAATTAAACACAAATTCCCAACTTCTGAGGTCTAAAATCCCTCCAAAACCTATATACTTATAATGTTTGTGTTTAGTGCATGTAATTTCCATGTGTTTGTTCATTTTTTTTTTTTTAAATGGTGTCTGAAATTTTGCAATCTATGGATTGGAAAGGGGGATGCTTTGGGCTTAAGCTTGAGGAAAGAATCACGGCAGAATCATTGTGAAAGTGTCTGGTTTTGATGAAAGACAGGGCTTGATAAAGAAGAGTAGTTGATCAGTCATCAGTAATTTTATTATGTGTTATGGGAGTAATTTATCCAAGATTTAGTGAGACAGTCCAAGGTATATGATACACTGAAGACCAGACAAAAGACTTGTGATATCCTCCTGAACATCTCTTCCTCTCTGAATGATGTTCTGGTAGTGCCCACAGGAGAGCAGTGTTCTCTTCGCTGGTATTTGTAACCAGTCCAGGCTGAGAGTGCTTATGCTCCAAGAAGATAAATGATGGGAGAAAGCTGAAAAGATTATTAAAAAATCCTTACTCAGTCAAAACATGTTGTTCAGAATGTAACCTCCAAACCTGGACAGTATTAGTGAGCTAACTATTTTAGGCACCATAGCACAGTAGGGTTTTGGTGAGAGCGTCATTCCTTAGCTAGAACTATAATATAAGTCTTTAAAGAATTTCTAGTCTGAGTAACAAAATGAGATACATTTTCGTCACAGAGGGACACGAGGTGAAAAGTTCAGGTCTGGATCCACTTTGGGTTTGGTCTATTTATATGGATAAATCTGATAAAATACAGCTGCGAGCTTCAGATTCGTGTTTTTCTAATGTTTAGGAGAACTTGGAGTCAGTTGGGTTTTGCACCTTCTGCCGTTTCCAAGCGTCGGCTGCTAGGGAAGGAGCGGTGCCACTGAACAACAGAGCTTGACTTCTCATGCTGGACTTGTGTGGGAATCATGCTGTTTCAAAAGTAGATTGAAATCCTAGATCATAGCCATCGGAGCTAAAGCATCTTGACAACTCCCCCTGCACCCCTCCTTGCTACTCTAAAATTATTTTCAAGTCTAAAATCTGCTGAGTAATAAAGCAAGATGCCATTCAGGTCTCTGATCAGGGTCTGAACAGCGAGCAAATTGCTGGCCGTGCAGCTAAGTGAAGTTCCAAATGCAACAAAATTTGTGAAGGCGTTTGGCTCCACTACCCAGCTATTTGAAAACCTAGGTGTATGGAGTGCATAAAAGCAAATCTCATACCTCTCTGGCTGGAGATTGGTGTTTTATGTGTGTGATGTGTCAGCTTTGCCTCTGCTCCCTTTAAATTAAAACTAATCTGTTCTGAATGTTACAAATGTCTGGTGCCGTGCTGCATCCATTAAGAAATCTATTTATGTTTGACTTGTACTTAAAAATAAATCTATTATGAAACAAAGTAACCTGCTCCAAAGCCATATCTGAATTTCTATTAAGTATGAAAATACTATTCTGCCCATTTTCAATATAAAAAAAACCAAGCATAAAATAGCTAAGCAAGACTAGTGCCTAATCTTTGCACATAAGTGATATTTTTTGCTTTGGGCATTTGTTTACAATTACAAGTGCTGAGGAATTTAGTGGTCAAGGCATAGCCTGACTGCAGGAGTTGGACTGTGTTGGGGTTGTCCAAGTGTACGAGTTCTTCACCTCCCAGATCACTTTATTTGTAATTAATTCTGGCCAAGGAGGAGGGGTTGTGAAAATGCTTATGGTATAAATGTAAGAGCCAGTGAGGCAGTAGCTGATATGTAAGGAGAAACCTGTGCATGCAGCATCTCCTACTTCTCTCACTTGAGAGCTGAAGCAAGGGCTTACCTCAATGGGATTAACTTGCAGCTGGCAGAATCTATCCATTGGAGTAGTTAATAGGAAGGTCCCGATGAGACTTAACAAGCTCTTTAGTGTGAAATTAAAACTTACCCAGAGCTCACTGGCATGCTTGAGAGTTGGCACAGCCGCAGCTGCTGTCTTTCATGCAGTGTTGTTTTGTCATGCAAAGCACAGATTGTGCCAGAGTGGATAAAAATGTTCCTGACTGTAAATGCTCATTCTTCCATCTTTCCAGCACAAGGAGTGCTGTCTAAGCATTTGTGATTAAATTTTCTACCAGTACAATGCTGTGAAACACAGCATTGAGTTTGTAGCCCCAACAGTTCTTTGCATGACATGAAGAGAAGGGGGTACTGGAGGAGACAGACCTTTGATGCTGCTCATGAGTTTAAGGGCAGCCAATGCCAGTGAATTCAGCCTACCAAAGGACTTGAATTGCCCCTAAGATATTCACTTTTATCATTAAGAAAAGCTCACATCTTCTGAGGAAGTCTGCCAAGAAAAAGTTATCCCTATACATATTTATTTGCAAAGTTGCCTTTTTTCGTTCATTTGGGCTGGGGAGGGCAGGGAAAGAAGGCCAAGAGATGCCTCTGCATGTTACCTGCTACCCTGTGCCAGGTGGATTTTGAGACTTAACATGGGTGTTTACTCTCACCAGATCCTCAGTGTGCTGCAGAGCTTCCTGGAGCCATGCCAACATGCAGATCCCAAACACACTAAGCTATAGGAATGGCTGAGCAGGAACTGTCCTGTGTGTCTCTCATGTTGGAGCGTGGATCACAAGACAGATGGGCAGGAAAACCAGCAGGCTGTGCATGCTCCAGTACAGCAAAAATGGACCAGGCTGTCTTGTTTGTTACCTAGTGTTTGATAAAAAAAACGTGCTTTTTTATCTGATTTTGTAACACCTTAGTTATTTTTAGGAAATATCTGGTATTTTATCTGATAATTTTATCTACTTTTATTGTTTATCATTAATATACTGCAGTAGGCCATGCTGAGCATGAAATTAACCTTGTAAAGAAAACAGCTTGTTCCCATTATGACAGTAAATGAACACTAAAAATGGGCTTCGTTAGTTACAACAGCTGAATCCCAGCATCCCCTGAAGTTATAGTCAGATAATAATACAAGATTTCACATTTCCACTTGGCATAGGAAATGAATGTGCAATTGGAAGTCAGTACTGCAGAGCTTGCAGTAATAGGTGATGTTTATAAAATGTATTTTCTTGGAAGTCATCTCCTCAAGATTTTGTTGTAACAATGCCAGATCCCAGACAGGATCATATACCAAGTGCTCTTTGTAAATTACATCACCAGAAAAGTTTCACGTTATACCCATCCTCGTCTGATAGAGGAAATCTGTGCCTCCATCAGCATAGGATAATCAGATTCTGCTGTGCATGAATGTCTGATACAAGTTTATTGAGGACGCCTTGGACTCAGCTGATGAGTAATTCCGTTCCATTTAATGCACTGAAGTTGGTGTGAGTTACTAATTTAAACCCGTACTTGCAATTTCAGGGAAATGCTTGGTCTGTAAATTGTACCCATAATTTTCCAATGACCTAACATTTATATTGGCACTAACAGGCCTTAGTTGTAATAATGATTGTGGATGGAGCTGATAGAAGATCAGATGCCCCAGCACTGGGTTCAGCACAGATGAAAACAAAACTGATGGTTGGAATGGAGGGGTTTGGTGTCAGATGAAAGGCAGCTGGTGAATCAGACCAATAATCTGTACTGAACCAGAGGAAAAAAAGCAAAACTAAGTAGATGGCAGGAAGCAATTCACAGGTTGAGTTTCCACAGGCAAGGCTGGGTAGCAATGATCTGAATATATCAGTGAGTCATTTTAAGGGTATTTGTTTCTTCCTTCAGAAGCCCTTTTCTAGATATATAAAGAGAGAAATCTACCAGGGTTGTCAGTTGTGTTGAATGACAGAGATATTTGCGCTGTCTCCAGAAATATGCAAAATAGGAGGAAAATCTAAAACATATTGAAAATACATAAAAGACAGTGTGTAGGTTTCATTATAGATCCTGCAATTGCATTAAGTGCTAAGAAAACCTCATTTTTGTTTCTCAACAAGATATATAACCATCCACACACTTTTCAGTTGGGAAAATGAGGATCTGGAAAAAAAACAACCAGTGTTTTAGAGAATCATTTTTATGATCCCCATATGGGGAAGGAGGCTACATTTTAATATTTGTGCACATCTAATCCCACCACTGTCAATGGGATTTAAAATGCCTACTTAATCAATGTGATACATATGGTAGATGTCATGGAGTGATTAATGCAGTGTAATGCAGTAGCCACTGTATACAGGGAAGCTTCCCATGTGGCTGTAAACATCTGCTTTTGTTATCAATGACTCTGGAGTCATCATATTTGGCAAAGGGGAAAAACAAAACAAAGAGAAGTTTGTAAAAGAGACTTTCAGCTTTCATCTGTGTGGGGGCCCCTGAAGTGAAGTGCCCTTTTGGGAGCAAATGGAGCTGTGGATGTCCTCTCTCTAGGTATCAAGGAGATCCCTCTGCCGCCATCGAATGGTTGTTCTTAGTTGAAGGGTCCCAGCTTCTACATGGAAGTGATTTTGTTGAACAGCTGGTGAATAGCAAGATTTTATGCATGTGTGTGTCAGAGAGAGGAGAGATTTACAATATAAAGGTATACTGATTTGCTTTAAACTAATGCTTCTGCCCCTGCTGAGGATGTTCTTTATTGCTGGCCCAAAAAACCCCACGGCTCTGTTAGGCTGTTGAGAGTGGTGGATACTTGTGGTGAGAGTCATCAAGATTCCAGCTCCAAGGGAGAGGCTCCTAATGTTGCTTGACATGTTGCAGCATAACCCATAGCACTGTTTTTTCTGAGGGAGAAGGTGTCAGGGTATTGATTTCAGTATCACTTGGGTGTGTGTCTTCACTTGTCGTCTCAAATCTGCAATGCCTGTGTCCCAAAAGTGACCAAGCTTACCTCTGAGATTTGATAAAATGCCATTTTCAAGCACTGTGTGTATACTGTGGCACTGTGGTGACCTTTCCAAAGCAGCAGGTGATATTTTCATCATTTTTCATTTGCAAGGTGGATCTTTCAGAGGTGAGATGGCTCTGTCCAGCTGCATTGTATTGTCCTGTGCAGTCCCAGGAGGGAGGGACAGAAATGAGCCCACGTTGATTTACTTCCTGATAGCCTTTTTGTTGGGACAGGCATAGGAAGACACTGCTGCTGTGTGTGAATACACGGGTTTCAGCAGTTGGAACAGTACGAGGAGAGAATCAAGGCTCTGGGAACTTACAGCTCCCATTGCCTGGAAGCCTTTCAAATGTTTTAAACTGATGCTGCAATCAAAATATTCACCCGTCATAAACTGCATTTGCAAACTCAGGCACAGGTACAATTGTGACAATGATTTGCCCCTGTAATCTTCATCTGTTTCATTTCTGTTTAAAATTAGGCTTTCTATTATTTTGATAATACATGCTGACAAGAATTTTGTGGGTGTGATATTTTAATGTTTGTTGCTTCCCATTGCTTAAACAGCAAAATCACTCCAAATCCATTGCACTGGAGTATAGAGATGGAAAGAATGATCTAAACTTTAACCACCTCATCGACATTTTTATTTGCTTACCCTATGGACCTTGTTATTCCAAGTTAGTTTGTAGATGCATGAGATGTCTCCTTTGAATACAGACCCTTTTTGAGTGTTTTGCCCCATTACTATCTCAAGTAATGCTTCTCATTTTTATGATACTGCACTGATAGTGTAATGCAGTCAGAAAGCTCTTTAAAAAATACTTTCCATGGAAATGGTTACAGCTGCAAGTGGATGCAACATTCTTCAGTATCTTTTTGTTGCTTGTTTTTAGTTTTTTAACTGCACCATTACCTTTTTCTCCCTGCTTTCCCTGAACACATGTGCATGCATGTCCTCTTCCTCATCTTCATTTCTGTTGGATGTAATTCTTTCCGGGTAAACCCTGTCTCTTGTGAGCTTTTTTTGATATATAGGCTCTTTGTTTTAAGACAGCTGTAGTGTCAGGCCCACCCACACTGTTCTGTCCCCATTGCTTTGAAGCCAATATTTCAAACATAAAATAGCCGTCAAGTCTTTCCTTTGGTTCCGCTTGCTGGGGATGGCATGAAAACAAAAGTTTTTGTGTTTTGGGCTTTCATCTTAGTGAGCCAAATGAGTAAAAGTTTCAAGGATTTCAACCAAGGACTTGCCATGAAAGCTGCTTTTGACTAAAACTAAAAAGTTTATCAAAAGGCAGGAGAGCACAAACCAATTGTGTGCATACCATATCTCTGTAGCTTTTTGATGGTTTTTTTTTTGTACTTGTCTTGGAGGCAAAAAAAAGACGTTCATTTTTGCCCTCACTTAATCTCTTCAGATTTAGACAGAACTGTGTCTGTGGATTCTGCAGGTTTGGTCTATAGGGAGGAGGAGCAGTTTGTCTCCAGACAGAACAAACTGGTGTGATGTCGGTTTGTGCTGCTGGACCAGTACTCTCCTACCCCATCTGGGTGGTATGGAAATGCTGCTGTGTGAAGTCATTCCCGTGCCAAAGCACTCACACAAATCTGTTCACAGTGTTTTGCTTTGTCCTTCAGAAAGTAGTCTGAGAGAAAACAAAAACATGACCAAGGGACACACGAACATGTTTATCTAGTGGCAAAAGTCTTTGATGGGTAGGTACTGCAGTGATGTTCTGAAGGCTGTAGCCTCGGAAGTCATTTCCATCCACCGGCAAAAGATTTCTTTTAGTTAGGATTTTTATAGGACAATATCTCAAAAAGAGAAGGAAAAGGAAACGTGCCTGGCAGTGTACTGTACTGATTCACTGTAGTGCTAAGGAAGTAACTGCCAGGGAAAATTGAAGGCAGATACTGGGCATTTTGTATTTAACCTGATTTAACCTGCCTCCGACAGCACATGTAGCATGCTAGAGTGCTCCAGCTTCAGGAATGTTGATTTCTTTAGGCAAATTTTGATGTAACGAAAGAAAAATGATGCTTGATTTTAATTGCATTATAAAGTCTCATTTGTTTTGATAGTCTTTAGAGAGAGCAAGTTTGCCACGTTCACGCTCATCTGTGAATCCAGGGCTTAGGAAATAACTGAATCTGCAGTTCAGATCCTGAGTTGCTTCTCAGAGGAACTTTGATTTTTTTTTATTACAATTTTTTTCATTACTGTTTTCTAGTGCCAGAGATTTTGAAGCGAGATGATTTTCTGATCACTTGTAGCTAGCAATCTTGTTTATCCAGGGCATTTTAGTTACAGTCTGTAAACTATAACCTGTGTGTTGTCACAGTTCATGATGGGGAGAAGGCTGGCATGCCAAAGGAAAGGCAGTTGCGGTGGGTATTGCTTTACATCTTTCAGGACGTGAAATTTTTCAGTGAAATGTCCCTTTTGGTATTCAAAAATATTGTTGATCAAAAGCATTACTAAAGCTAGGTACCAAAAAGATTCAAATGGCACAATATATTTTGGTTATATGTATGTGTTTGTATATGTGCACGTTTCTTGCAAATTTGTCATACATGACTGCTTAGTATTGATGATGGATGTGATATAACACAGAGGACAAATCTTGGTATTTTCTGGCTATCCATAGTATTTAGTGTCTTGAGGACTTCTTTAAGGTATGTTAATGTCCTTGAAAGAAATGGGATGTATGGATTTATTTAAAAATCTGACTACCTTTGTCACTGCAAGGACTGTAACTAATCCATCCCCACAGCAGCTGAAAGATCTGTATGAAAACACACTACTGGCCTGTGGAAGTGACCTTGTATAAATGTCATCTGTAATTCCACTTCTTGTCCTTCATGAAGTTCTAGGTTCTATCTGCTCTGCTCCCATTGGAGCAGGGTTTGGTTCTGGTTTTGCTTTGTTGCGTGTCTTGTCACAAGCAAGCTTTGCTGAGGATTGATGAAGTACCCCAGAATCCCCAGAATGATTAGTACCTCTCAAATTCAGTAGTTGACATTTTTATTGATAGGACTGCAGAAGCTAGTCCCTTTCCTTCTCAATTTCTGTCTGGATCAGTAGCAAGTCAGATGTGATTCTCACTGGAAGAAACATGTTATGTAATTATGATATTACAGATGAAATTCAGTGTTTCAATAACATTCTGCTTTTTCACTTGTTTCCAATGTGGTCATTTCTGCAAGCTATGGCAGCAGGAAGGACAAAGGGTTATTGCAGAGTTCACTTCTAGGCTCCTGTGCTTCCTGTGATCCCTGGGCACGGGTTGTCACGCTGTGTGTGCAGGAGAACATGTGGAGGGCAGGAGCCAACACTGGGTGTTTGCAGCGAGCTGTGCCTTACATCTCCACTCCATCAGTGCTGATTTTGGCACCTCGAGGAAGGCTTGTGGAGCTGGGTTTGCATGGAGTGGCAAGGGCTGCTCATGGCAGATACTGAATTGCAGTGTGCTGGGTCGGGGCAGAGTGCCTGTGTGTGAGCTCCTTTTTGACTCTCACAGCCCCAGTGGACACTTGGCTTTCCCTCCTGCCTTGGGACTACAAGGTGAGCAGGTGCCTGCAGCCTCCCGGGAGCAGCAGGGCACATGAGGGGCAAAGGCAGGGAGAGGGCAGACACCTCACACAAGATTGTGTCCTCTCTGAAGTATCTGCTGCTGTGTGGAGGGTGCTACAGGGTCTGCCCATGGCTAATGTCTGTGCTTTGCAAACAGAGCCAGAAAAGCAAGCAACTTTTGCGGCCCTTCATCTCTCTGAACTACTGGGGGATTGTTCTGACCAAAGTTAAAACTGCTTTATCCTTGATTGTAAGATTGAGAGATACCTGCTAACTCCCCTCTTAGTTTTTTCTCCTATAAAAATTTCCTGGATATTGTTATACCTCAGGAAAAGGACAGTTATCTCTGTATGATTAATTTAATTTGATTAGCTGTTATCTCTGTTAATTAGCTATGAAATACTACAAGACCAGTGCTCTCTGACCCTCCAAGACACGTATGACGAAGTGAAAGGAAAAATAGCTGCTCTGTACTGATTCATGGCCTCTGAAAGAATAGAGGAGAAGATGTTAATAACGCAGACATGCTTTATAAAGACAGTCAAAGTAAGCCAAAGTTGCCTCCCATATTTTTTTAAACTGTGTTATAGGAAATGGTTTTGAATTGTTTTATTTCCTAATAGTCACATCCTTATTAGCCTTGTGTTTTTCCTTCCCTTACCCCTCCTGTGGGGTGTGTTGTACGTGGGAATTTCTGGCCTGTAAAAATTAAAGCTCATGATAGAAAAAGAGTTTATAATTTACAGAATCATTAGTCTGTGTTCTTGCTTACTCGTCTACGTGCACATGCTGGAGTATCCGATGTTTTATTGTTGATGTGGACAACATTAAGATTATGCAGACTTTTTAACTGGCTATTTATGATTTTATTGGTCTTCATAAATTAAATGATGCCTTTATTTTAGGAAGGACGTGTCAAAATGCCAGAATGAAGGGATCTAGGGGGAAACTCCATTGTTCCCTTCAAATGCAAATTCTTTTCTTCCTCTTTCTCCTCTGCACTTCATGGGGTGATTGGCACAGCACAGCTTGCCTAAAGTTTGAGCTCCCTGTTGCAGGGAATACTATGATGTTAATTTTGTATTTAATTGTACGAATTCCTTTTTCTTTTTGCAGTTTTCAGAAACTAATGAAATCATAGCTGAGTTTTCTCACTTGAACCCTGGTTTAAGTTTTGGAAGAAAGACATCTACTGATTTTTTTCTTTTTTTTTTTCTTTCGTTCAACTGTGTACATTTTCAGTTAAAAACTATCATCTGTGTGCATTCAGAGGTTATTTGTATTCGTTTTGTTTTCCCATTTTATTGGTTTGATTCCTAAATGTTATCAGTGAGTTAGAGCTGAGCTCTTTTAATTCAAATGGCATAATGCCCAATCCTCTGAGATTAGCTGGCAAGTAATTCTGGGCATGATGCCACCTGGCATTTCTCAGAAAGGGGCTGCTAATGAAACACCGGAAAAAAATAAGATTGTTCCAGACATGCAAAACCCTGAAGTTGCAGGGAGTGAGGAGTGACACAGCTTTCACAAACACACCCAATATTCTGTGGCACGACTCGGAAACTACTCAGGAAATACCATCCTAATACCTCTGCAGAAAATTGATATTGAAGTGAACAAGTCTGAGTACAAATTAATTTTTCTTTTCTGAAATTTGTGACTGATTTTTGGCACTTGTGCTCTAGATTGGGCTTTCCTGGGTTGTCTGCAGTGCAGCTTGGGCTCTGAGAGTTCTCAGCTTTTTAGGACCTGCAGTTTTGTTCTCCTCTGATTTGCCTCATCACGGTGCAAGTCCCACAATTTCCTACATCACCAATCTTAGGCCTGAAGTTCATATCCTTCCTGGGTCCTCAGTTACAATGAATATAGGCAAACTTGTTTGGGATCCTGTCTTGCATCTAAAGAAAGTTTGTTGGCTGCAAGAAAGTTTGAATGCAGTGTTTCCAATTTAGTGACTGACGTTTTCTGATTATAACTTTTGTTTCATCAGAAAATCTCCAAAAAAAGCTCAATGCCCGGATAAATAGGTCCCAAGACATTTTGAGCTTTATAGGTCTAGACTAACATCTTAAAACTAGCAGGCTGCCCAAGCAGATTATGCATCATGGATTTAATATGGTCATGAACTAAAGTGCCACTTAACAAGCAAATTGCCAAATTCTACATCAGCTGAAGTTTTCTGTACACACTTGAGAGGTTGTCTCATATACAGCATATGACAGTAGGCTGTAGGGCACTTATTTGCATTAAAAGCCTTGCCAAGAGCAATAAAAAAGAAGTATACAGTAAGAAAGCATTCCTCAGTCAAAAGAATAAGGATATTGTTGGGCTTTTTTCTTAAAGTCCTTTGTCCCTTCAGCTTCATTGCCTACTTTCTGTAGGAAAGGTTAGTAGTGATTGCAGACCAGGAGCACCACTAAAGCAACCTTGAGCAACTGGTTATTTCTTCATGGTTTTCCTTCTGTAGATGACAGTAAAAATATATTCTGCATTTCTTTTAAGAAGCCACATTTTCCTGTTTTCTGAATGTAATAGAATATAATAAGATGTGTAAACCCTATTGTTTTCTTGCTGTACTCATCCCTTGTCATCATCCTTATTTTCCAGTGTCTCTGTACAGGCTTTAGAAATAATAATAGGGTGAGAAGTGAAGGAGATAAAGGGGTCAGATCCATAGTAGCCCTTGGAACACAGAGATTCTCAAAGGTACGACACCACTGATTTAAGAGAAGCACAGATTTTTCATTCTCAGTTTACTGCCCCAGCTTTATCTTGACCCCACACTCCCACGACACTTCTGATTCCTGAAGTGGGAAAGGATAGGGAATTACTTACTTACTCTAAGGTCTGCATTAACCAGCCTGTGCTGTCAAGTGAAAGTCTGATGATGTAGTTCATAATGCTTTTTTACACAGTTTTCCAGAGGGGAAAAAAGTAATATATGAGGCAGCCAAACCATGTAGCAAACAGTTGTGGCTTTGTTGGGAACAGTGAACAGATCTTGAATTCCTGCAGCACATATGACGCTTTTTTTAATCTAGGAAGTCTTGACAGAAGATAGGATTTGGTCCTTCTAATATTCTTACAGGTCTTAGCTATTGCTTCTAGTTGCACAGCTACAGACTTGTGTCAGTGTGATTAATGAGCAATGCGAAGTATGCAAAAAAAAAAAAAGAACAGTGAAAGATCTTCCCTCTGCAAGAGACAAGACTTGCAAAAAGGCAATAAATACAGTGCTTGAGCTCAGTAATCACAGAAAGAAGAGTTTTTACTTTCCAGTTTCAGGATCTGATTCAAAACTCCATTGACTTAGTGTGCTTATAGTAAGTGAATTTGTGAATTCATGGATTTTATGCTTCTATGTTTTTCCTATGAATGGGAATTTTAAAAGGTCATATTAAGGAGCTGAATGTGTGTAATGTGTGCTGTAGTGTGTGCATTTTGCACGGGGAAGCACTTTGCATAGCAGCTGGCTGTGTTTATAGTACAAATGATAGTTCAATCCATGTAGCAATTAAGCTTTTTTTATCACTTGGAGCCCCCTAAAAAGAAACAATTGCATTTGTATGTGTAGAATATGTATATCATATATATAAAAACATATAATTTATATAACTAACGTGTATATATGTGTTAATACATATCACATACATTAGTACATAGTTATTCTTCTGATTAATTAGTTAAGTAGAGAGAGAGCTCTTTGCAGCCAGTGACCGAGTCAATAACAAACAGAAAATGATTTAGTATAGCTGAATGCTTTCGTGTGGCTTTGGTCAAATTACTTAGAGGTGGAAATAATCAGTGGTTGAATTAAGCGAGAGGCCTGATAGACACTGGAAAACCTCCATCATCTGTCAGATGTTTTACAACTGTGATGAATGAGTTTGGATAAATAACACAAACATGTGTTAAACAAGTTCAGGCCAAGTTCCTCATGGTATGGTAAACAGAAATTGTGCTTGAGGAATGTTTGAAAATGTAAATATCTGATAGGGTGGTATGGTTGGAGCACTGTGAGCATAGGCTTTCCTTTTACCCTGGACACTTGCAAACTTGCCTGGAAGCTGCTCTGACCCAGCACAGGATGGGGCCATATGGAAAGGAACTCAATAGCCTGAGTGACTTCATTTAAATTATTTGTTGTAAAAACTGTTGATGTGGAGAGGCTGAGGGGGAAACTTAGGCAGGAAATCATTTCAAGGAATGCTCCAAGGTCTCTCTCACCTCAGTCTCTGCAGGCAGTGAGAGAGGTGAAGAGCTGGTGCCCCAGTGGGCAGCACACCATTGCTTGGAGAGACATCAGCCAGCGTTTGTTTCAGAAGGGAAGATGTGTTGCCGGAGTGGTGGGTGGATTTATATACCAGCTTCTCCCCAGCTGCTAATGCACTTAACCAACCTCACTGATTCCCAAATAAAACTCAGAAAAGCATATAGAACAGAGTTGTTGTGTTTGTTAATGGGGGTGAAATAATTGTTCCTATATTTGCTTTGTATTCTCTCTGAGAGATACAGCCATAATGTTCTGGACCCTACAAGCATCATACATCTTGTTTCTGGAAAATCTAGGATATTTTTCAGTTATGAAAATGGGGGAGAATTTCCAAAAGTGAAATTTCTACCTGCTGAACACCGTCTTTTGTCAGTAATTTCTTGATTTTAATTCATGTAGCTTTGGACACCTCCCTTCACCCCAATCACAGTACTTACTAAGTGGAGATGTACCCTACTTTTACAGCATTTTTATATGGATGTGAAACATCAAAGTACTTCCACTGTTAAATCTTTGCAGTCTGATGTACAGGTTCTTAAGAGAGTACGAAGGTGTGTCTGCACTTCTGAAAAAGCCTTTGTATTCCCAACAGTCTGAGTGGTACTAAAAGACAGTAACTGAAGGACAAATAGATTGCTCTGGAGTGCAGGACAGCAGCAGAGCTCCTGTGCAGGGCTGCTGTGTGTGGCATGTGAAGCTCGAGACTCTTGGCTGCCCCAGGGTGTCACCTTCCTTCCTCGTGTGTTAAGCTTTCCAGGGTGCCTGTGCCACGTTACTGGGATGCCTCTTCTTGTCCCTCTCACTGTAAGACATGGGACAGCAGATGGAGCAGCAATGTGGCAGCCACCTGTGCCCCCTGTGTGCCAGTGTGACCCAGGAGATGGGCAGGCACAGGGTGCAGCAGCAGTAGGAATGCAGGGCAGTGAGTTGTCCAGCAGACAGGGGGATCTCCGAGCCTCCCCAGCCTACTGCCAGGAAGACTGGCCATGTGCTTGATCTGGCATCTGCATCCGATGAGAGTCATGCATTGGCATGGATTTAGCCTGAGATCTTAGTGGTTCTGTTCCAGTTTATTTGTGGGGTTTGCATTTCTTTCCAGTTGCCAAAATGGTGCGTTTTTCATGTGTCCCAGCAATTTCAGCGTGATGGGAAACTTGCTGACCCTGAATTACTTTGACATCTGCTAAAACTATTTGTGTTGCAGTCTTTCCTTCTGCACATCTGATATTTCTTCATTCTCCCTCTGTTGCAAATCCATTTCTGTTAATTTAATTTCTGTTAATTTAACCATATCCTTCAAGTATTCTAAAGAAGCATCCTTCCAAGAATCCTAAAATGCATCAAGACACATGGGAAAAGGCAGTTTAAGTTATTAGAACAAAGCTGGTTAACAAGCTTATTGTTTTTGACTGAGATCACGTCTGCTAGGAACTATGAGACTATTACTTAAGGGATTGTTCTTTGTTGTGTGACTGTAATACTAAAGCAAGACCAAATCTTTGTTTTTTGGAATGCTCTTTGTCCTCTTAACTCAAAATCAGTAAAGCCTTAGTTGAATTGCTGTCTGGGTTTACACATTTAAAGATGTGAATTGATTAGAGGATGTACACAAGAACAAGAATGTGTGGAAAAGATGAGCTACAAGTAAAGTTCTTAACATCAGGAAGATGCTGTTATACAGAGATGTTGCAAAAGTTTCAGACTGAGAAGGTCTGTATATTGAATTTAAATTATTAAAAATTGTTTTAGAAAACAATATTGTCACTAAATACATTACATCATTAAATGTAATGAAAAATTGAAATAAATATCCTGAAGTTGCTATGGCATTTACATTGGAATTCTTTGCTTATTCAGTATTTTAATTAATTTTGAGATAAAAAAATGCTAAAGATGAAGCTCCACTGGATTCAGGTGCCACCTCTAGAAGCTTTCCAGAAAGGATCTTTGTGTTTGCGTGACTGATGTTTCTGGGGGGTGCTGAAGTACTAGTAAATACTAATCCTTAATATTGATAGTGTGTGTCAGTCACAGGCACATCTACTGGTTTTTGTATGTGAGGATTTTGTGGTGGATTCTTGGCCTTGGCCCCTTCAAATGGTCCAAAAACAACTCCAACACTGAGCTGGAACCAGTTGCCTCCAGCAGCATGGCTGTGAGACTCGAAAGTCTCACATGCAGATAGGCAATTCAGGTTCAGGTATTTGAAGATGCACACACCATTGTGATCACTGGCAGCAATCTGAGGAGAAGCAGCTTTATCAGTTTTTCACCACCAACTGCTGCTGCTGCTCTTTTGCCTGTTGCCTTGCCGTCAAGGCTCATCCTTGCTTTCCAAATTTTCAAACTGATGCTTCAAGGCATGCAATTAGGAGGCTGCGTCCTCTGAAGTGCAAGGGGGAGCTAAATTCTGATGCACTTCCTCAGGCTGGACTTAGGATCACTGGAACAACTTGGTCTTGCAGATAGCATCTGACATATTTTTGTCATGTATTACGCAACAAAAAAACTTGATATGAGCTTCAAGCTCAGGAGCTCATTCAGGTTCTTGGCACAAACCTGCGATGTCTTTGCTCTGAGACATTTTGCCTTTTGCCAAGCTGTCAGCACAGATAAGGCATCCATAATTCAAGGGATAGTGAGGGTGTTCCTAATTTTTTTGTGTTTTTCTAGTGATGGGTTGCTATAATTTGGTTGTTGCTCTTTGTTTACTAATACTGCCATAACATGTGGGGCAACACGTTAGCACTGTGTTTAAAATATAATACAACCAGAAAACTCAAATCATGACTAGCATGTTCTTATTAAATATTTCTAATCCAGGAGGCACTGGTTGATATTCTTGTTCAAGCACAAGCATACAGGTCAACAGCTCAGAGACAAAACTGCAACAAACATTAAAGATTGGCCTCCACATACTTTTTAAAATTATGTTTTACCCTCAGTTTTGCTACAGTAATCTCTAAAGAAGCAGTAAGTTCTTCTATATTATTTTCTTTTCTAGCAATTTTCCCCAGCCCCATTCTCTTGAATTATGTAACCTATATTTTAGTGCAACAACTACTTTCCTGCTGTATTACTCTCTAGGGAACAATTTTGCATTAGCAGGGGATGAACAAGATGACCTCTCAAGTCTTTTCCATCACCACTTGCTCTAATATGGTGCTGTAATATTTGACCTTGTTACACAGCCTTTTCCCTTTTGTAACCCTTTGACTTTTACAGAAGAGCAGCCACAGCATTTTTTGGACATGCAGAAGTACGCTCCTTTGAAGCTATCAACCCAAAGTACTGTTTCCTGCACTTCAGAACTAAAGAGCATATTAGTGCCTTTTGCATTCAAGTGGAGAGGACCCATATAAATAAATCATTGTAGGGAAGTACACTGTGGTTCCTGTTCCATAGCTAGAATAAGTAGGCTGAAGAGGCAGAGGCTCTTTATTTTGTTAATATGTTGGAAAGGCTGTAACTTTTGAATAAGGCTTTTTATTTCAAGGAAGGAAGGAAGACTGAGTTGATGTAACAGTTCAATGTTCAAACCTATGTTTAACCTACATAGTGTCCCCATGGGTTCAAAGTTATCAGTAGGCATCAGACTCACTGGGAAATGTAACTGTAACTGTAAAGAGGAATTTTGTATTCTAGCTTACAAAATCAGAAAGGATACATGAGCGAAGTAATTTGGAACTGGAAATAAAAGTTGTGGTGATAACCAGATGGAAGTGGATTCAGAGCTGCCTTGCTGTTCCAGTCAGTTTTGAGCTTACAGAGGGCAGGAAAAGCTTTTTGTGGCGCTGGTCTGCAACATTTTCCCCAGACAGACCCTGAAAGCCAGTTCTAAAAAAGATCTTTTGGCACTGAACACCCCATGCATTTTCTTTATCTTTCCAGATACAACTAATTTTAAAAGCCTGGGGGTTTTAATCATGGAAATTCTTGAGCTATTCAAGTTTCTTGGGATTGTTGCTGCTGCTTTCTGTGCAGTTAAGTGATTCCTTGTTGACACTCAGTTTTAATGTCCCAGTCTGATTTTTACTTCATAAGTTAGGTAAAACCTGCTGTTGTGCTCTCCTGCTGTTGGGCTTTCTTACTGTGTATGTCCTCTTTTCCACAGCAGCAGTCAAAGACAACTGACTCAGGTTTCTGCAGCAGAGAATTGGGAAAACTGTAGTGAGCAGAGAGAGATAAAACTGAGAGGAAAAGTACTAGCCCTTTCTGTCAGGCAGCTTCCCCCTTCTCTCAGCCCATATCACCTTGTATGTCCTTTCCTTTGCTTATGAGCAAGCAGGGCATTAATATGCTAAGTAATTTAGAAACGGAAACAGTAAGAGGAAGTTTTAACACCATCAGTTTATAAGATAATGCAGTGCAACATACAAAGAAAGCACCATCTTCCACAGCTGTAAACACCTGAATCCAGCAGATGAAGACTACGGTTTCCTTTTCCACTTAACTACATAAACACTTGCTGCGTTTTAACATCTCTCGTTAGCGTAAACCATTGGCATTTGTTTGCCATAATGTGTGCACATAGCAGGACAAATGTTCTTCCTAGTTCCGTGTGCATGTGGATGGGTCTGCAGAGCAAAAGAATAGTAATTTAGAGCTCTCTGAAGGGGAAACCCTGACTAATGGTATATCCATGACATGTGGTTTACTTGAAACCAAGCAGAATATGCAGAAGTTTGGTAGAAATGGTTGAGAAGAGATCAGTATGGTCCTGTTAGGCTGCCAGAGGAGATGTGCTGGTTTTGGCTTGGGTGGAGTTAATTTTTTTCTGTTCTGGATTTCTGCTGAAGATAGTGTTGGTAATCCAGGGATGTGTTTTTTATTGCTGAGGAGCACTTACACAGAGCCAAGGCCCTTTCTGATTCTCATACCACCCCACCATTGAGGGGGCTGGGGGTACAGAAGGACTGACCCCAACATCCCAAAAAGTTCCATGTTGTTTGGTATAATGCTCAGCATATAAATCTGGGGAAAGAAGGAGGAAGGGGGGAGCACAAGGAATTTAGGTGTTTGTCTTCCCAAGTCACTGTTGGGCACAATGGAGCCCTGCTTTCCTGGAGATGGCTGAACACCTGCCTGCCCATGGGAAGTGGTGAAAGAATTCTTTGTTTGGCTTTGCTTGTGTGGGTGGCTTTTGCTTTAACTATTGAACTGTCTTTATCTCAACCCACAAGTTTTCTCACTTTTACACTTTCCATTCGCTCCCTCATCCCGTTCATGGGGGAGTGAGCAAGTGGCTGCATGGGGCTTGGCTGCCAGCTGGGGTTAAACCATGACATTGGAGTACAATAAAGACTGGAAAGTCCCTTCTACCAGATATCTGCATAAAAACCTCCTTTTTTTAAATCTCATGGAATTATTTAGATGTTGCCATAGTTTATGCTGAACCTCCAGCACTGACGAATACCTAGAACCAAGGGTAGGGAAATAGCCAGAACTTTCAGGAATGATGTGTTCAGAATGAAAAGGACCTGTTGCTCTAATGCATGTCTCTAATTCCTCATCCTCAGGGTCATCGTCTTTCTTCTTGATCCTCTGGACTTGTCTTATATATTACTTCTTTCCCACAATTGATTGAATCTCATTTCCTATCTCCTGGAAACACAGGAGCAAGAAGTAAGGGAGGACAATTGCATGTGGAGGAGAGGGTACTTTTTTCAGTGGATTTAAATGTAGAATAATTCTTGTGGTGACAGTTTCATGTTGATTCCCTTGTGATAGAAGTTAAGACATTTGGCATTTCAAAGAAGTGTTCAAAAAGGTTAGCTCCAACCCATCTTCCCAAAGAGGGGGTTTTGCTCTGTGTACTCTCCCTATGGAAATCCAGGGACTCTTTCTTCTGGGTACTTCTTGCAGTGTCAGGAAAGCAGACTTGTGCTCTCAAAGAGGCAGGAAAATCCCTAAGCATAAGTGTATAGAATTGCTCTGAAGTGCTGGCTGAATTGGGTATTTTTCATTCCCAGGGGAGATGCTGCTCTGGAGTTCTCGCTGCTTGTCTGTCCAACCCACAGGCTCCCTGGGGTTTGCAGGTGGCTCTTTGCACTCTCAGCTTTGAGCCTCTGCCAGCATGGCTTTAGGGTATGGGATAGGAAAGGGTGTCCAAGGCTGTTTTGTCTTTCCCTCCTCCCACTCCCCACCTGCAGGTCCTTTACAGAGAAAGGGAATGAGGATGCAGGCTTGAAGCTGAGCTCTTCTCATATGCAGGCGTAATAGGATCCTTTTCCGACAAAGGATCCCCCTCTCCCAGTGGGGGCAAAGGACCCTGCTCGCTGAGGGGACCCACTGTCCCAGATAATTAGCTAAGCAGCTGCTGTGTGTCTGAATGAAAAGGAGGGTAGGGAGGTTTTTTCTCTGCCGGGGAGCTGGGGCAGCATTCCTTGGAGGCAGCCTGTGCATTCCTCCAGAGCAGTCGGTGCTGACAGTGATGTGGGCTCAGCTTCCCGAAACTTGTACGCAGCCACTTGCTCAGCCTAAGGTCCTTTATTGTGAGAAAGCTCCTTTCCTGTGCTGAGTGCTAATCATTTATCCCTGGATCAGTGGGAGAATATGTAGCTTGAGTTCACATGTGACATGTTCCACTAATTAATGCATTACTATTTATACAGACAAAATAAGATCAAATTCAGAGGGGAAAAAAGGAAATCTGTAATATGCAAAATGAACTAATCGTAGCAGAAGTAGCAATTGTGTTAATGCAATAATGGGCAATATGCCTGTGAATGAATCCCTTCTTCGTGCATTTTCTAGGGGGTCTGGGAAGAAAAGGAGAGTGCCTTGTCTGCCCAACACGTTTATGACTAACTTTAGTGGACAAAAGCAAAACTAAGAAAAGAGCCTATTCTTGGCACAGAACCAGGTCTTTCCTTAGAGAACTGCTTTAATTTGTTTGACATACAGTGAAAGACTGGCACACCACGCTAATTAGTTTTGTATACAGTTGTTTTATAGATCTGCAGCACTATATGCACCCATGGGCCTGCTTGAGTGAAGTCTACCAGGCAGCTTCCTGATGCCTGTTCACAGGAGTGGACCTGTATGCCTGAGTTCTTGCTGTGTTGCTCAGATTTTTCCCTACTTTTACAATTGTATACATTCATTCAGATAAAATAACGTGCATTTAAAATTGGAATAATGCAGTAATAAATTTACAAGCATGGCATTGGCATTCACAGAAAGAGCGAATGCCAAAATTTCTTACCATTATAAACACTTTCCTTTGTTCTTTCAAGTTTTTTTCCCACCAGTGCTGCTGGAAAGGTAGGCAGTTCATTTACATTTTGAAAGCCTTTCATTTTATCACTAATACTTCTTTCTAGTGAGCATTTAAAATAATACTTTATTCCTTGTTGTGGGGAAAGGAATTAATTTTTTTGAGTTTCTAAGTACTGGCTGATTTGCAAATGTCTACTGGGAGCCAGAGAATATTGCTACTTCTGTCCCCTGCAAGGTAAAAATGAATGGCAGGAAATGTTTCAAATGTCATTTAAGTGGATCTGCACCAGGTATCCTGCTAATGTAATCAAATGTGGAGCTAATCTCCCTTTCATGTTTTTGTAAGGAAAGGAGCTTCATCTTGAAATTATAGTTTAAAGAAAAGAGGCATAGATGGGAGACATGGAGGTCATTCAGGCAGCAGCAAGTGAAGCAGGGCAACTCCCATTTGTGCGCAGCCAGATGTTCACAAGCCTTTGCCAACAGCTCAAAAGGCTGATGCTATATAAATTACTATATCCCAGGGACTAATTCAATGGGTGTGATGGAAGAGGAAGGGAGGAGGATGGTACCCTGTCGGTCAGAGGTCAGGTGTAACACGTGGGACTGAACCAAGCAGTGTTCTGCTAGTTCCACTTTTTCTTTTATTACTGTGGATTAAAAACACTCTTTTTTTTTGCATAGAAGGCAGAAGAAAAATCAGTACTTTAATTAAGAATGTAAGGACAAATTATTATTTTCTTTAAAAAGTCCCTTTTCCCACATAGTCAAAAGAGGTGAATATCCAGTGAAATTTGAGCCTCTGACAATTATCTTTGAAGATATAGAATCCCTTTGAAAGCTTCAGGTTGTCCAATAAAAGATCTTTAAAGACTTCTCTTCCTTTCTGAAAAAATGTTGATTGCAAACCAAACTGCCTTCCCTCCACTGCTATATTTGTACCACATTCACCAAGAGGAATCCCTTTTCACTTAGCCTGAGTTGTTTTTCACAAAAGTGAAAACAGACAAAAATACAGAATAATATATAATAATTTTATTTTAGATCATGAAGGCTTCTCTTGACCAAAGTTCCACTGTTGCAGGAAAATAGTCACTTGCAGGTTGCTACCTGTCACGTGTCTGTCTCTACCACAAGCGTGGTTATCTTCAATTCCCTGCTTCTTGAAGCAAGTGCTGAGCTAAGGGAATCTCTTTGTCTTTCAAGGATATGCAACTACCTGCTATGATGTGAAGGATAATATGATAAATGTGACTCTTGCTTCTTGCAAAAAGGTGAATAAAACTCAGGCCCTTATCAATACCTCGTTTTCTATCAATTTCAAAAGAGTTGACTCCGATTTTGAACGTTTGAGATTGGCAGTGCTGATGCTTTTTAATTTTGTAGGATGTCCTACAGTCTACTGATTAAAAGCAGGGTTTCAAGGTTAGTGAAGTACCAACTCTGCATCCCAAATGGTATTGCTCTACCAGTGGGAAGCCCATGGAGGGACAGTGCCTTTTCTTTCGCAAAATAAGGAAATAAGCAGTGCCCTCTAGTGTTAGTTCATATCAGAAAGAACCACAAGGAGAGTTTTCTGTCATCTCTGTATATACAATTAAAACTATTTCACAGCCTCATATGCTGCTCTTTATTTCTTGAAGAAAAATAGTAAAAGTGACTGCAATAGCATCACTTATCAGGACACAGCTGTCAGAAACACCATCATTAATAGCTAAATAAAGTCAGATATCACTAGCTCCCTGACCTACGAACTCACTGACCTGTTTTATCTTCTCTTATCTTAATGCTTATGAATTTATGTCTCCAGCCTGCACCAGGCCTGCGGAAAGACAGGAAATGTCTTTTACCAAAGGGACAGAGAAGTTTCAGGGAGAGGTGAAGCAGCAAATATTCCTGCTTGAAGTTCAGAAGTTTGGTTTCTGGCATAAAGCAGTCTGGGTGTACATATTCAAGCTTATCTGACACCTTATAACAAAGCAGTGAGCATGCAAGTCTTTTGGACTGTCCTTGGAGAACCTCAGAATTTTCTGATTTTGGTGATAGTAGCAGCTTGGACTCGTGTTTCAAAGCTGTAGGCATCATTTGTTTCAGCTACAGACAACTCTGCCAGGGGAATACCATGGGAATTGCTTACCTCTGTGCTTTAACATGGAAAGTTAATTCTCAGTCTGCTTCAGAGGGCAACACTTTAAACTGACCTTGTAAAACAAGCGTTAAAAAACATTTGCTATCTTGTTTCAGAATTGTCTTCAGTGTGAAAATATTGTAATCAAATCTGGCTTTTCCTCTCTCTCTTTTTATTTTTCCTGGTTTTTATACCAGATGAGAAGAGTTCAGAAGTGACTTTTTGCCCTTCAGTTTCTGCTGATGCATTTTCATAGCCTGAGTTGTAGTCTAGGGCTTTTGGGATGAGCCTGAGATCCCTGGAGTGTTAAAGTTACTGTTAACAAATGGGAATTCTCTAAGGCCTTGAGAGCGTTTTAGCGAGTGTCCCCCAGCTGTATTCTGAAAACCAGCACACACAATAAAAGTGCAGCCTTTTTTAAGGGCCCATGCAGTACCTTGGCTTACACAGGTTTTCCTGCCCTGGCTGAGGTTTGTCCTGGATTGAGGTTTTTTCTAAACCAAAACCTCTTCTGATGTAGCATGACCATCTCACCTCCCTCCTTGGGCTATGCTCAGTGAATGTTTCTGATGGCTGCCAGCACTGTAAGAAGTGTGTGCCACGACTTAGGCAGACAGTGCCCTTGTGTAAGAGGAAGGGGTGAAGGGGCTGGAGACTTGTGTATTTGAGCTGACTGAACAAGACTAGCTCTGCATGAGGAGGGACCTGTAAGCGTACATTGTCTCTGGTAGAAGATGTCAGAAATGAGATGACTTACCTGGACTGTCACTCCTCAGGATTTTCAGCCCATCTCAAGCATTTTTATACATGCCACAACTCTTGTCCAACTAGATACTTGCAGTAGTTATTGATTCTTAGCTGTACTGATAGACCCCTTTTTGAGCTGTAGTCAGTAACTTCTGTCCTCTTTGCTGCAGACAAGCAGGGAGAGCAGTGTTTGTGCTGATTGCCAAGCATGATGTTATGCTCTGTGAAAAGACCAAGGAGAAAAAATGTTCAGCATTGTTCCTCTGAGATGTACCAAAAATCTTCACACACCAATGAAACAACCAGTGTTATGGTATCATAACAATGGTTTGTTAGGACTTTACCCCAGGCTGGGATGATGATTTCTGTTTAAGACCAAGACCAACAGATGGCATTTGTTAGGACATTGATATTTATGTACAAAGTTGCCAGGACTTTAAGAAGTGGTGCCTCTCTTAATTAAGATGATAATGCACTGCCTTGTTTGGAGACATTCTGCTCATAATGATGCTGGTGAATTATGAATAGAGGGAAATTAGTAATAACAAATGCCAGATGGAGGTAACTTTCAAAAAGGAATATTTTGTGTAATGTGGCATGTAAAGTTGACAGACTGGGTCTTAGAAGATCTTTATTATTCTTTAGGCTTTCCTGACAAAATTACTCTTTATCCTGCCAAGAAATGTAGTCCCACATGCCAGTGTGTTTTTAAGTGAGAGTAATTAAAGTGTGCCTCTAAGTTTATGGCTTGAAGTGAAATCCATTCCTCCAATGTTTTGTCAAGAATCTATAAAAAGTGCAAGAAAGGAGACAACTTAAAACAACAATAGTTTTGCCAATTCTGTGCATTCTGCCTTTGAAATCAGAGGCAATTAGGGATGAACAAAACTACTTTCAAAGTAAAAAAAAAAAGTGTTGGTTTTGCTGACATTTTACTTCATATTTTTCCTTTGGTTGAAGATGACTGTTGGGAATAATAAATGGTTTTCTAAAATTAAACCCCACCTTCCTTGATTGAAGTAAAAATTATTACTGTTATAAATGCATTGAATCCTCAAATGCTAGGTCCTTTTTGCAACTTCCTGACAGAGTGAAATAAAATTTATTTTGGTTTTGTAGTGTAAAGTAGTAATTGAAAGAGAAATAGAGAAGGGAAAGTAAGACATGAAATGTGGGGGTTTGATATTTCATTTTGTCATAAGACTATTATCACTCTATGGGCATTCCAGCTTTGGTCTGCTGGCCTCTGTCCATTGCAGACAGGGTGCTTTCATGATGATCTGTGGGTGAGGCAAAGTGGGTTATGTGAGGTAACCATGAAGATCTGATTTTCCTTTGTCTTTGCCCTTAGATTGCAATAGTGTAATAAAATTAAATTTAGGACTGTAGAGGTGTTGCACAAAGTCTCTTTCTGTCAGATACACTAAACATGGTAAACCAGGAAGATTTGAAGAGCTCATCTTCTGCTCTGTCCCTGCATAGTCACAAATCACTTCCAAATTTGCAACAATAGACTTGAGATACACAATCCAAGACTTTTTCCAAAGGCACAAACATTGTAGCCAGGTTCAGAAAGACAGCAGAGGAGTTGCTTTTGTCTTCTTTAAATTATTTCTGTGAGGATGCATTAGTAGGGAATAAATGAAGTAATACATTTCAGTATTGGATGATGAAAAGAAGGCTTCTGCTTCATTTAGAAAAAGGTCAAGATCAGTTTTCATGAGAATAAAACACTGTTTTGAATTATGCTTAGAACAGACTGTCCGACTATTTCTGGTATTAACATTCATTGCTATTGGAGAAAGGATTTAACAATAGAAAGATGAGAACATGAGAAAAGAATGTCTAGAGGGAAGGCAGTCAAGGATGGGATTCAGTGGCTCTAGCTTTGATAACAAAGTCAAAGAGTTGTCTCAGCCGAGTCTTTTGAGATTACTCAGAAGATTGAGGTACTTTCAGTAAACCCTAAATTCACCTTAATGCAGAAAGAACAGTATTTCTAAGCATTTTTAAAAACTCCAGAGAGAATTGTTTCTCGCTGATCTTGGTGAAACTATTGTGAATTTACCTGGGAGATGCCATCTGAAGTTATAGACAACTAAATCCTTGTATACATGCACATTTAATGAGTAAGTCCTAGATCTATATTTTTAAAAAGCTAATTTTTTTAGGACCAGTCTGCCTGATGGGAAGTGGGTGCTATGACTCTTTTAAAATCTGTAGTACATTTTTGCTGTGTTGTCAGTTTTGTTTATGCTGAAGTTTTTTCTGTTGTCTTATTTTGTTTTCCCAGAAAAACTTTACAATTCCAATGGACGGGAGCTGAGACGGGCACTTTTTTCCTTGAAACAAATATTTCAGGTGAGCAAATAATAACTGTCTATTCTGTGATTTGAGCATAAATTTAGGGTTTGTTCTTTTTTTTCAATGTAGAGAATAACTTACAGCTGCTGGCAAAAGAGACTTTTAAGACTTCATTTGTAATTTGCAATTAGCCAATTGCTTCTTAGGGCCTTTTATTTTTATGGTCTGCAAACCTTCCCATGTTTCTTCAGTCTGTCAGAAGGCAGAACCAGGTGTGATGTAATGTCAGAGTGAGTCATATAAACCTGTCAGGAGAGGAGAAGAGAAAATTGAAGCTCTGAGGTGGAAAATTAGACTGCTCTTTAGACAGTGGCATAGCTTGGTATTGGGGAGACTGAGAGGGAAATTTGAAAAGGTGAGCCAGGAAACCATGAGTTAGGGTGATGGCCCAGTGTTGGCCTGATAATGGACAAATAGTCTGGTTTAAGCCACATCAAAAACTGAAGAGATTTGTGGGAGACATGTGGCAGTTCTGATGAGGAACTGAAATGTACTCAGAGATCTTTGAAGGTGTTTGAATTTAGACTGAGTTTAGAGGAAAAGATTTACTGATAAGCCAAAAAGATGCTTCACAGAACTGAGAAGGGTATGGTAATGACTGATCATTTCAAGGAAAGGCTTGGATTTGAATGTGAATGTTCCTTATGGAGGAGATCTGAAATCAGGAGGATTTTGGGTCCTGTGGGGAAGTAGACAATATGGTAGACAAGTGGTGCAATTGATAAGAAATTTGCTTGAATTAAAAGCCTGGATTTCAGATTGGTTTAACTGGATAAGGAGAAGGACTTGGGAATACTGCAGGGCTGCAAAGAAACTTGTTGGAAAGAACAGGTCAGGAAAAGTGAAAAAAAAATATTGTGAGAATTAGAACATACTATAAATGTGATTATAAAATGGAATTCAGTTTGAGAGATTCCATTTTCAGTAAATATAAGTGAAATCAATAAAAGTAGCACTTCTCCTCCTTTACTAATGGATCCAAATGGAGGATGACAACCTATAAGCCTTTTTTTTTTTAGCTAAAATAGTAAGGTAGAAAGATTTTAAACTCTTAGTTTATAATTTTGCTTTGTTTTAAATAGACATTTATTCAAAGAAGAAGAAAAACATTAAAGAAATCTGCAAGACTGTAGAACTGCAACTTTTCTAAACACAATCCTTTTTACAGGTTTCAAAGCTAAGCATTTAGAAATTGGAAAATGCCAGAATTAAAATTTTTTGAACAGTAGGAGTGAATGGTGAAGGGTGGACCATTTAATGTTAAGTCTTGGTAGCTGAAGATGTCAGAAAAATGTCCCTGAATTTTTAAATTTTTGGACAAAGGAGTTCCAGTTCAAAACAGTCTAGTCATCTCATGGCTGCAGATTGGGAAAAGCACTGTCCCTTCAAGAGACATTGTCCCTCATTCCCAGGGGCAGATTGTTCAGAGTCACAAGGGTGCAAGTTCGGTTTCCCTGTGAGCTTGACAAGCATGTGGACTGTGTGCTCAGAAGAAATTAGGCAGGTTTCCAAGAGTCTTTTCTGTTTTCTTCTCTTTTTGTGTACCTCAGCTGTTTCTGGGAAGTATTTTTCTAAATGTATGTATTCCACAGGTTAATCTGGGGACTCACATATATTTAGCAATGAGTGCTAAGCCTCTCTTCCCACCCATCCTGCGCCTCCCATGCCTTTCCATCATGAGTTCTCCCAGTTTGGGTATTCATACATGTCCTCTTCCCTATGGGTTATTTGAAGTCTAGTAGGTATTTCTGAGCACAAGTGCTCAGTGCTTTCAGAGAACACACCAGTAAGATCTCTTTCTTCCAGCTGATCAGCTGTTCTACTGAAAATGATGTTTAAGTTTTTATCCTAGTTAATTTAATCAGAGTTGACTCTGCTGAAGAGTAAGAGAGAAGGGAGAAGCAATGCACACAACCCATATCTGTGTGTGAATTTAGTTTTAAGTGAAAATTGTCTGACAGTTTCAGAACCTAATTTTCCTTGAAGAGTTCAATTTTCTTGTCTTCTAATGTGCATGGTATGGAAAGGAATTTAGGAATTATCAGTTACCCCACAAAGAAGCTCTTTCTGGTAGAACTGTGGCTATTTGTTGAGTAAACATACCCTAAGAAAATCTACTTATACTCTTAAAATACAGGTTCTCATACAGGGTAATTGAATCTTTAGTGAGGAAAAACAGAAGTAAATATAAGGTTATATAATAAATGAAATATTACTGTCCAAAATGTCATACCTAAATTTTCTTTTTTGTATATGACATGAATGTATGTCAGCATTAGAAATTTATCATTATGGTAAAAGTTTTTACTAAGTGTGTTTTTCAACATAAATATTCTTTTAAATTTTGTATGTCATTATAGATAGTATTTTAAATTCCTTGACAGTGTAACATTTTAGAAATAAAACATTGACTTAAAAAAGAGTTTTCCATAATAACAACTTTTCAGAGTGTTATGGAAACTTCATCATGTCTTTAAGTGCCAGGACAGTTTATAACACCATTTTTTTATAATTTCATCATTGCTGACTTAATTTGGCACAGTTCTATGTCAGGATCATTTTTAATTTAAAGACCTTCAAGGTAATATGCAGTCTCTCATTTGCATTAATTGGAAATAAGCCCAAGTTTTACACTGAATATGAATTCCAAGTAGTTGGAGCTCTTGACTTTTCACGTGAGGCCTCAGCAAAGCTTAGCAATCTTTGGCAAGAGCAATGTCTTTGTTTCAAAATTTAGATGAAAGATTCGTTTGGCAAGTCCAAACTTGGAATTTCTCTTTGATTTCTTCTGGTGGGCTGGTTTTGGCAAAATGATAAAGGTTATGTGGAGCATTTTTCTTTGACAGTACTGCCATTCTGTTCCAGTCATTCATTCTGAAGGGGTGAGAGAGCCACAGTCATCTTTTTCTGGATTGTACTGCAGTTTTCTTCCTCTGTTTACCAGTATGTTTTTTGACAAACTTACAGAGTAAGATATAATTGACAAGCAGCACAGTTTCTCTCCCTTTGAATGGATTTTCTGACAGACTTCTGAATTTCCTGGTTCTTGTGTTTATCAGAGACTCAAGACTTTTGTGCAAAGTGCTAAAATTTCCAAAAGCATTGAGCAGAATCCAGCCAAACATGGCACTTGGAAAATCAGGCTCAAAAATATCCTTCATTTCATAAGAAAGTTAAAAATATATCTGCTTCAAACACTTAATTCAATATTAATCTTAAAAGAAAAAGAAAGAATTGAGGAAAAGCTCTCTAATAAATATAAATAGTGTTTTGAAATTTAAGTTATATTAAAAAAGTTTATTTAACACAGCCTGTGATACAACTGGATGCAATAAAAAGCATGCATGTTTTAGAACCTATAAGCAAGTGTAGCTTGTAGTTACAAAGCATAGTTAGGAAATAACTGGATACGAATATGGTATTGTAAGAAAAATTAGAAAGCTATAGAGCATGTTTCAAGTCTGTTGAAATGTGTAACCTTGTGTAAATCTGCTTATTAAAGTTTTGGAAAATATTTTTAATCAATCAATGCATTAGGTTTTCTGGAAAGCAGACCTAAAGTGTATATTTTAAAGTCTTCAGGAAAAATGCCAGTTCTTTGGGACTGTTTTGCCTACAAGTGTCATTTGACAGGTGCAGGAGATCTCCCATTAGTTTTCTTGAGGAGCCTAGATTCCTGTTTTGTGTTGTGATCAGAGTATCAAGGCACACAGTTGCACAATTCTCTTACAGAATTTTCTTCTATTGTTGAGAAATTCATTAATCATTGAACAATTGAGCTTTGTGTAAAAAATGTCACAAAGAACAGCTATGTGGGGGCTCTGGAAACATTAACTAGAAGGTGTTTGGATAGACACAATCTTATCAGTGAGTGAAATCAAATGTCACACACTTCATCTGCTAAGGAGTCATCAATCATCCTTAGGAGTGCAGAAGGAGTATTCTGTGTTTGCCTCATTGATCTCAAGGAAGGAGGCTGCTCCTTCCCCTCCTGCAAGCATGACTGATGACTCCTTAGGGTTTGAAGCTGTGTGACACTTGATTTAGGGGCTGCTGTCATCACTTGTGAGGCAGGCTGCCTGCCACCTCTCCACTTTAACAGCCTCTTGGTTAAGTCATGAAAAAGAGAAACCTTCATTTCCTTCCCAAATCGAATTCACCAGAGTTCTGAGTAGCAGTTTACAGGTCTGTTTAATCCTGTTTTACAGAGATGTCTCATTACTGTTTAGAGATTATAAATAAAATAGATATGATACATTAAATGTCAAAAGGAGTTTCTCAGTTTCTTTAGCAACTAGAGTGCCTTCATGACAATGTTACAGGCTGAGATATAAACAGTGCTTAATGAGAGTAAAAAATGAACTTCTTACAGCATAAAGATAGCCTAAAAACTTGGGAAGCCCCCAGTATTTATTCTCTAATGACTGTGAATGTTTGAATTGAAACAGGAAATATTGTGTAGTATGATGCCCCTGTCTATTTTAGCTTCCTTAGGTATACAATGCCTGAATGCTTTTTGATCTGTTGCTTATCTGCCATGAAGAGTTATTCCTGATAGGGTCTGCTCTAGGTGACTTTTCTAGGAATTTTTTCTTCTGCTGTTAAGTGGGAGGACAAACACAGTGTGTTATTGCGTCTGCTGTCTGCAAAAGGTGCAACAAATGAAATTCTGTCTCCATCAAGTCAGTGGCAGAAAATGTATTTAGTTTCAGTGTTATTTTTATCTGGTGGCTAAGTGTGTACAGGGAGATAGACTGGTAAACAGAGCATGACTTTTTTTGTTTATTTCCTGATAAATTCCATTATAGGGGGAAGGCAACCAGAGATTTTCTGCCTAATAATTGGATAGGTTAGTGTGAGGCTGAGGTGTGACTTATTTTTGCTTGCTTGCTTCTTGCACTCACAGGGGGAAAAAAAGGTTATCTGGGGAAAAAAGATGATCTAATTATCTGGGCCTTCATTAACTGAGTAAAATGAAATATTGAAAGCAGAAATGTGTTTAAAAATGGTTCAACATGCTTAAATAGGAGTACAGTTTCTTTTCTGTGTTCTTTTGTCAGCCTTTTTAAAGAATTGTGGTACAATTGTGCCTGAAGGGCAGAATGCATCAGTTTATTGTTCTGTACAAACCAAAAAGGCAGCCCAACATTTTCAGTGGTAGAACTTGATGATAACTCTGGGAGTTTTCTCAGGTGAATGTGGCAGCATCCCAGCTACAAGGTTAAGTGCAGTGGGAGCACTAGAAGTAAACATTATATCATCACAGTAAGACGGCTTTCTACCTGCAGCTCTCTCATCAATTGCAGGAATCAGCTAGGTTATGTAAGAGTAGTGAAGTTAATGACCAAAGTCACTGAAGAAGCAAAGCACCATTTTCAGAGTAAAGGAGAAACAGGACTTTCTTGAAGAAGATAGTGGTGAAGACCAGGCAGGATCACAATAATTCAGTCTTGGTAACTGAAGAAAGCAAAGTTAAAGTAAGAACCTAAATGTGACATGGGAGCAACTTTGCTGTGCAGGCCAAGGACCCTTTCCTCTCTAAATTTTGTCTTTAATTAACGTAAGGCGGTGGTAATTCTTTGGAGTTGTCAGTTACATCCGCTGAAGGTATCTTTGTTTTTGTCTTAGTGGTGCAAATCTCTATTTCCTTCCCTTTGTGTTAGGTGCCAATACATGTGTTTTACTGGCTTGTTATCTATTAGAATAATTTGAACATGAAAGACTGTAGGCTGATTTTTCTGCTTGGTCTAAGTTCCCCTCTTTCAGTTTGTACCCATTAGTCCTTGTCCTATCACTACAGTTCCTGATGAGGAGTCCCTCTCTGACTTCCCTGTAGCCCCCCTTCAGATACTGCTATGGGGTCTCCATGCAACCTTCTCTTCTGCAGGCTGTCCAGCAACACCTTTCTCAGCCTGGTTTTGTAGGGAAGGTGTTTCAGTCCTCTGATCCACTTCGTGGCCCTCCTCTGGACTTGTTCCACAGTTCCATGTTCTTCGTATGTTGGGGACACCAGAGCTGGGCACAGCACACCAGCTGCGTTTCACCAGGGCAGAGCAGAAGAGCAGAATCCCCTCCCTCGCCCTGCTGGCTACACTGCTTTGGATGTAGGCCAGGATACAATTAGCTTTCTGGGCTGCCAGTATGTATTTGCCAGCTCATGTTGAGTTTTTCTTCAACCAACACCCCCAAGTTTTCTCTGCAGGGCTGCTCTTAGTTCATTCTCTGCCCCACCTGCAGGCGTATCTGCAATTGCTGTGACCCAGGTGACTTTGCACTTTGTTGAAGTTCATGAGGTTTGCGTAGGCCTGCCTCTCAAACCTGTCAAGGTCCCTCTGGATGGCATCTCTTCCCTCCAGCAGCACTACTAGGGATGAGCTTTTATTGTTGTCATCACCAGAAGCCAAACTTTACATTGCAGGCTGCCTAAGAATATTGCCTCACTGAAGGTAAAGAGGAATGGTAGTTTCCATGCATGCTGATGTAAAATGTTCTCCCAAGAAAATAGATGAAAGACTAGGAAAAAGGGAAACAATGTAAAAATAATTATGTCTTTGTGTCATGTTATGGCCATGCTTCTGCACAGATGTGAAATGAGTTGGGAAGGTATAAAGACTGGGGGACAGGAGAAAATGAGCAGTGGAGCCACAGCATGGAGGAGGATAGGGAAAAGTTGGGAGGGAAGAGGAATGGAAGCTTGGCACAGCTGGTGAGGGCAGTAAAGTGGGTGAAATGTGTTTGCAATCAACAAGTAGAGCGAGGGGAAAGAGCTTCCATTGAGATATGAACTGGCTGCTTGGTCCTTACAGGCTCTTCACCACTGAAATGCTTCTGCCTTAGTTATTTCTAGCAGCTTACTGCAGTTTTGGGACATCCCAGTCCAGGGCATTCTTGTTCTCATGGTGTTGTTCTTCTAGGTATGCTGGTGGCAATTTGACCGAAGGAAGACAGCAAGTGAACTTGCCTAGCTCCTCTCTTGGGGTAGTTACTGGATTACAAAGTATGAGAGAGTGGAAATACTTGTCTGAGAGAAATGGACTCTTTGTGACATCAGAGGACTCTCAGATTTGTGTTTGGTTCATCTTCTAAAAGTAGTGCCCTGATGCAAAGTAGAGCTGAGGTTTCATGTTTAGTACAGTACTTGCCTATGTAACCACTGGCTCATCTGGTCCATACATAGAATTGTTTTGTAGCTTCGTAAATAATTGAGGTTGAAATGGCAACAGAGTCTTGAGAGACTCGCAGGACTTCAGTTAATGTATGGATGTGTGCATATACGTGCGTTTGTGTGTGTATGTTTTTGGAATGATTTCTTTCCAGATTTGTTTGCAACAGATGACTTGGCTTTTAAAATGGACTGAAATCAACAGTGACAATTGAATTAGATAATATCAGGCACTTCTGGATTGGCAATCTAGTATTTTAATTATATCAATAATTTTGGAGTCCAAAGGACAGAACTAAGTTTGAAGTGTGGGAAAGTAACTATAAATTATATCTTGGCGATCTGTGCTCCTTCAATCACTTCCTGACTATGTTTACTCAGTTTTCAAGCCAGAATGATCTTTTCTAATGGCACACATTGCAAGCCAATCTTGATCTGTAAAATGCAACCTGTCGCTTAGCCAATAAAAAATCTGGACTATGGAAATGCTTTGGGATTTCTGTTTCTAATAGATCACAACATAACTCTTTTATTACTACATCATTTTAGTCTTGTCAATGGGAGTAATTATTTTGCTGGTAACTTCAGCAGATGTGATACATACTGAAGGCAGGTAACAATAGTTAAAAGTATTATTGTGGAGGTTTGATTGTGATATATTTCTAATGTAGTCACCAAGGTTGCAGAGCTAGGCAGCTAAAAGGGCAGCTGAGAGGAATTGCGTGTTAATTTTCCATCACTACTGGGATAGTGCATCGTGTAAGCAATTGAAATTATACAGGGAGCCTGTAGATATGAAGGCTCTCAGGTCATGGAAGTGTGTTCTGGTCATAGCCCCATGCTGTCACATTGCTACTGCCCAAGGCAGTCAAATTAGGAGCAAACTACAGGATTGTTTTGGGTTGGTTGTTTTGGATTTTTTTTTTTTTAATATATGTGAGGGTCTGCCAGAGCCAGAGGATTGCTTAGAAAAAAAGATCTATCTCTATTTTCCTTGCACTATTAATTATAGGAAGAGTAGAACAAGAACATACTCATAATTGATACTATTGCCAATAGAAACCTGAATTTTATCATTCTGCCTTTATGCACTTATTAAAAGAGAAAGATTTTGAAGTATATTGGGCAATAGTCCTTTATTTTACTTTCTTGTGGTGGAGCACCAGATGCATTGTCATTTGAGATTTATGCCAATGAAAGCCTGCAGTTGTGCATGGTTTGCTCTTTGACCTGCCTCCTCCTTCCTCCCTTTCCTCACCAGTCAGCTGCTGTCCCTCTGCTGCTAATTTACATCCCCAAATGAATGAAGCTTAATCCCTAAACCTTAATCCTCCTAAAACCAGCTGAACTTTGTGATCCTATCTTGACTTTGCAGGAGATTAAAAAAAAAAGTGGGGGGGGGGGGGGCGGTGTTTGAAAAAATGTGCTTTAACTTCTAAAGAGTGCAGCCACCTTTTATGTTTTTCAGAGAACTCAAATGCACTGGCATTTTATTGATCTATGTATTTTTACTTGTTATTTTATTTTTTTCACATTGAGCATAATCATTTGGGGTTTCTGTTTCAGTTCTGCTTCCTTGCTGTGCAATGTGTGCTCTTGGCAAGGGAATCTGAGGAAGAGGTCTTTCCAAGGAGACCTTGCTCTGACATAATAATGTGGACTGGGGACAATGCGCTCTGCCAGCATACTGTTTCATAGATGAACATAGCAATGAGTCAAAATTTCACTAAGTCTCCCCCTTGAAAAGCAGGGATGTTTACTTCAGGAGCCAGGCAGTGTGTAAATGAGCCTTGCCCTTCCTGCTTGTGTCTGAATGAGCCATGCCTTTTCTGCCCTTACTGTATTGAAATGCTGCCAGCATCTTGTCCCAGGAGATTTCAGGCAGCAGAGGAGGATGCTTCTCCACTTTAAGTCTCCTCATATGCATGGTGCACAGTGAATTGGCAATATTCGTCTTACCTTTTGCCTAGGTGAGTTGTCGCAGTGTTGAAATGTGAACATAATATATATGTCTTTGTGAAGCTACAATTTTTGGTCTACAGACAAAGCCAGAGCTGACCTGATAATCAGAGTTTAAATCTCTTTTAATAGGGATGTTGTAGAGTGACAGAGCAGAGAGGGAAGCTCTTCCTCAAGCAGACGGTGAAGTGCATCAACCACTGCAGCTCAGTGTGAATGCAATCCCCTCTTGTAAAACCCTTAGGCAAAGCTTAGCAAGGAGATTCTCCTCTCTATGACTGGTATCCTGTCTGCCTGTGCTGCTCTCACTTTTAGGCTGGATCATAGCAACTTTTGAATTTTGGAAGTTTGGTCAGTACGGAATGTGATTGCTGGCTCACTCAGTAATGCGTCATGTAGAGAGAACAGTCTGGGGAACCCCATGGCTTTCCATATTTAAAGAAATGAACATTGTAAAATGCGCAGTATTTAACTTTGTAACAGAAGCAAGAGAGAATTGTACAAGATAGAATTAAATATGGGAATGCTTAAGCACCCAGAAACAATGGCATAGCTTATTAAAGGAAAGGGGAAAAAAAACCCAAAACATAAAAATGAAATACTTCTTGGTGGAAATCTTATAGACAAGCAACTTGTTTTGTGTTATGATTCCTTGGAAAGGCAGCACTCTGCACAGCTGTTAGCCACGTAAGACAGAAATACATATGTGCATATCCAAGTGTGAATATTCACTTACTAATCCAGTTTTCCCAAGTACTTGGACTGGAGCTTTCAGCAGTGCTTGTTAGATTAAAAAAAAAAAATCCCCTTGAGAAACTGTGTTCCAAAACCTCAATTCTTATTAGGAAACGAAGCAACTTTCTTGTGACATAAAAATAATCATGCTTTGGGTAAAAGCTTTCAAACATATGGCCCACAGAAATAGCAGACTTCAGAAAGATTTATCTTTAACAGTATATAAACAATTTATCTTTGTACATGGAAGCTGCACATCAGATAAAATGCATTCTTGCAAAGTGCTGCTCCTTACAAAAAGGAGCAGTCTCCATCTTCAGGTAAGATCCTGCAAAACTACATTAGAAAATATATCAAATGGTACAAATGTATAGGAAAGAAGACAATGTGCCCCACACACACATACTTCTGCCAGTGGCACAGGAGCCTATGGTACAGACTGCTTGATCACAGGGTTTGTGGGGTCTTTTTAGTTGCTAGGCTGAGTTATGGAGGTGAAAGTATGGTTTGTAAATTTTGTCAACCACATAAGCAAGCTTTAAAGTCACCAGTTTCATTTTATTTAGTGTCTTTTTCATTATACATTGGACGAAAATAGACATCTGTTGCACAGACATACATTATCTTGTTTTTTCTTCCTCTGAAATGCCTAAAAAAGGGAAGAAACATTATCTATAAAGTCTGTGAATGAAAGAGCAAAATATAGTTCTCTGACAAGGCCAGTGTTATCTTTTCATGAAGACTTTAAGTAGCCAGCCTTTGTGTCACTGCACAACCTTTATGGTTGCGAAGCTTAGCAGGAAGCTTAGAGAGCTTTGCCTGTCTTGTGCTGCTTTTCTCATCAGTGCCTTAATGCCTGCTGATTAAAGGCTCATAAATCTTTGCACTATTAGCAGACGAGTCCATTTCCATAGCAAATGACAACATTTCCCTGCCTCCTTCTAGCTGTTATCACACACGTGTAGCATATTCTTGTAGGTATCATTGTCACACTCATGCCATATATTCTGTACAATGAATGCTCTCTTCCTGGAAACCTAAACCTCTTATCCACTGCTAGAGAGTAGCCTTTACTCTTGAGGTCACCTAACTTGGCAAGTCAGTGAGTTAATGGGTCTGAAAAGATTATCCAAGACCAAAATTGATGTAAACATTCTCCTTTCAATGTAGAACGTATGGCCTTGCATGCCTTTCATCTTTCTCTGCACATTCCAGATGTTTGCTTCTTTCCTCTCATCGTATATACATGATGGGATAGATAATGTACTGAGTTGAGATTTATGTCTAAGGCATGATGTGTTTGTACTCTGCTTGATTACACCTTATTTTTCCCTTTTATTTGGGAAAGGAGAAGTACCTTAAAAGCCTTTTTTAAATTCAGGTTTGATTTGTTTATTCAGTGCTTTCCAAAAGCAGTCTGGTTGGAGTTCCACATCCCATCCATTTCCTCTGCTGTTCCCCTGCAATATATCTCCTTTCAGTCAGGGGTAACTCTTGTGACTTGGTTACTTTGAAAAAGTTCCAGAAGAGAGATCTCAAAATTTGCTTTGGAAAGGTCCTTGGTAAAAAATAACTAACTAACTAATTAAATAAACAAATAAATAAATAAATATCATCAACATAAACCCAGATTTTCAGCTTGTTTTATTTTGACAGTCAAATGCTAATTTTTAATTTTTCCTGGGGTGATGCACTAATATGCATTTACTATTTAAGATTATGGAGAACATCCTAAAGTTACAGTGAGGATTTCAGTTTTTATCTTTCACTGAATTTCAGCAACCCTTAATGTCTAAATGATGTTAAAAAATATATTTTGTTTTTTGGGTTCAGCATGAAGGACTCTGAAGCTGAACTACTCTTAACTTCTCTGCTATATGAATGATTTTTTATTTTTTTTTTAACATCCAAAAGTCATTTATTTTTCCCAAACAGGGATGGTAGATCTATTATTAAATGTCAGAATCCACAGACCACAGTTATTCCTACTTTTTCCTGTTTTTCCAGTGCTCTTTATCCTGATGTGTCCCTTCCAACTCCGTATATTCTGTGAATCCAGAATAGATTCTTTTTTTCTTGAATTCAAGGAGGATGCAAACACACTTGATGCAAAATCAAAATGTATACTCATGTATCAAGAAAAGGTATTTAACGAAAAAGGAAATACTTTTGAACTACAAGAACATTACCACCTGGAAAAAAAAGTGATTATTTCACTCAATAATTAGATTTGTTATATATATTGTTTCTCTAAAATTAGAAAACTGTGTTTTCTAACTATGCATTTCTCAACTGATTTGTAGAAAAACTATTTTGGAGAATGATTTCCCCACAATGTTCTTGATTCTGCACAATTCCACCAGTTTTTGTTCGTTTTCTAAATTCTACATACTCCTGTCTTTACTGTCCCTTGCCTTTACTCCCACTACTGCCTACTCTAGGTAGGGCAAATTTGGCACCTCCTCTCTTTAGTCACAGGGAATTTTTAATCACTGATCTTGGCACACAGAGTAACTTTCTAGGCATGCAAAGTCCTTGTGAAAGTCCTTTTTACCATGACACATAGCCTTAGTTTTCCTGAACCCTTAATGTACTTTACATTAATCTTAGCTGAGAGATTCCATGGATATGTTTCCTCTTGCAAGCTTTAGGAGACACAAGATTCAAAATTCTTGAAGAACAAGAAATTATTCAGGTATCTTTGAGTTAAAAACACCATATAACAAAGAGATATATGGGAGGGAGTACTCACCTGTTGGTGAAAATTCATAGAGGAAATACATTGTCTTCATAAAACTGTGTGCTGGCATCTGTAGTGCCTTGGACTGACATGGGAGTTTGTAAACTTCTTATCTTTGCACAAAACTCTGTTAAAGCTTTTATCTAGCTACTGAAAAGAGAAATAACACTGCTAAAAGATAAAACATTGAGACTAATAAATAAAAATAATTTTTAGCTCCAAGGTGCGTACACAGAGGTGAATTTTATCTTATGTATTTTGGGCTTTTATGATATATTTTCATCAAGATGTGGGGTATGATTGCATGCTTCCTCTTTATATGCTTATATACTTTATAAAAAAGATAAATCACCTTTATCATGTGATAACTTTGTGTATCTATACGTGACTGTGTAATATTTTTCAAATTGTTTTAAAAAATTTGACCTGCTAAAATATGAAACAGATTATTTTTTCTCATAATTTCTACATTTCTCACAAACTGCTAGATCACCTTCCAATTCTAAATATCGCATTTGGTCAGATTGTAAGAATGATGTAAGTTATCTCTGGTGAAAGAAGGAAATTTATAATAAATAAACTATCTGGCTGAGAGAAACTCACAGTAAGTGAACTGTCACATTAAAAGGGGTTTGATTATTTTATTTCTCTTGGCAGTTTTCTAAGTGTTTGCCATGAATTCAAAAATCACTCTCAACAAATTTACTGTATGGATCCTGGCTTCCTGGGGCTGTGTTATTGGAATTTATATCTGTTACACTGTTGTGTATGAAAACATAAATTAAGATTGTTTAAAAGAAGGGACTCAGCAACTGTGATTTGTGTGCAGAGTAATTCCCTCCCATTAATATCCTAAATTGGTCTTGTGCCTACTTTACATGGCTAATTCATTAAGGGCTTAGTTCTCAGCAGCTTCTTGTTTGTCTGCATGAGCCTTCTGTAAGAGGAGCAGCCAAATTTTAGATGTGGTGCTCTGTAGTCCTTTGGCATAGTAGTTATGAAGTTAAGGCCCAGCAAACCCCATCCTCTCCCTAGTGTCACATCCACCTGTGATATGGGATCATTCTGCTGCCTGGAGGAAAGGACTTATGGTGAAAAAATAGTGATTCACTTTAGCAAATATAAAGTCCCATGACATTTTCTCTTCTATTTGCTGTGTTTTCCATCACAGCGTGGGCATATTATCAACTAGTGCTCTTATCTTTAACACTTTACCATTTTAAATATAATGAATTAATATTATGTTAAGATAATAAATATAATATTACGTTGCAATAAAACCAGTTTTAAAATTTTGCTGTACACACTTAAAATACTGAAGCTGGAATTATGCTGAGGAGTAGAGATTGTGTTGTCTTGTTGATCCTGACACTGGGGCATTAAGAATGTTTGTTCATGTGATATGATGACATTTTAGTGTTGTGGAGAATGTCTGCAAGCCTTCAAGGAACACAAATCAAAAGTCATTATTTTGCAGATTTTAATTTTCTCTAGTTGATTGAAGGGTTAAAGCCTCTTTTTTCTTGCTTTGCACTGATATATTTCATTCTGACTTTAAAACTCAGAATTCTAGTTTTGGTCTTCTGTATAACAACTTTCATATCAACTTGCTTACATCATGTGAAACATAAAATCAGTGTTGCAGGCATGCATTTGTGTTTATATTATGATATAATCTGTTTCTTTGTCTTTCAAAATTCTAAGCCACCTTTTCCTTTCTCCTGTGACAGGATGACAAGGACTTGGTTCATGAGTTTGTTGTTGCTGAAGGTCTGACTTGCTTAATCAAAGTGGGAGCAGAAGCCGACCAGAATTACCAGAACTACATCCTGAGAGGTAAAGGAAATGCATCCAAAGGTTTTTTTTATTGCTTGGAAGCTCTCAGAGGTCTGCGGCAACTTGCTGTGTGAAGCGTCTGTGAATTTGCTTCTCAGTTTGGTCCTCATTCTTTCATGTTATGCAAGAAAATTAAGGGAAGATTAATACCACTGTGCAGAATGAATTGGAATATTTGCAATCTTAATAGTCTCCCCATTGTCCAACTTTTTCTTGTAGATTATACTGCAAATCTCTAATTCTAAGAGAGAAAAGGCATTCTAAAGCCTTTACTGGATATCTATGTCAGAGAGCACAGAACAAAACTTCTTGGAGTGTGGTCATTTTTTACAAAGAAGCTGCTACAAGCAGGTTGGATGCAGCAGGAGTAGTTTTGTGAGCAGTGTTTCTCTCCTTTCTTGCAGTGATGGGTGGCTGTTGACCTCCCAAATATGAGGGTTTTCTCCATGCTGCTTGGACAGTTCAAAAGTACCAGGGAAGCAGAGAGGGGCAGCACCCAGCCTGCTCCATCACCCTCTTGGGAGATGTGTGTTCATATCACCTCTTTCCATTGTGGTGCAGCAGAATGCAGCATCATCACTATCTATGGATATCTTGCAGTATCTATGGAATAAACAGGAGAAAGTCATACCTTAAGGGGTCAGATGGCTGGTAACAATTTTTAGCTATCTGACATTTTGGAGTTAAACAGGTAATGAGAGGTTTATATTCTGTTCTTTTCACTTAAAAGATAACTGGCAAAGATAGGTTTTGGAGAGTGATTTGGAAAAGGTGTGCTAGGTGGTTAGAAAGCTGATTTAGTCTATTGTGACCCAAATGGATGTGTGTGTTTTTCATCTAGCCAGGAAACCTAGGCTGTATATTCAGAGTGTTTCTTCAGTATTATGAGGGGAGAACAGTCACTCCAAGGGATCTTTGCTGCTGGATGATGTCATAGTACATAGAGACTGCTTATGAATGCATAGTTGTGGTAGATTGGTCATTTGAGTTTTCTTAGACTGACATATATAGCTGTATTTAAAAATGTCACTTTGATGTATTTAACTCCTAAAACTCAAACTATACATGAGGAGCAGGTAAAAAAAAATAAGTAGGATTTCATAAGAACCAGAAATGCTAAATGATAGAAAGCAAGGATTCAAATAGGAAGTGTGGGTTCATGCAAAGGTGTTGAAGATAAGACCAGCTTTTGGAGGTGTAAAAGAAACAAACCAGTACTACAGAAATTAGTTCTGTAACTAATTAATGTCAGTAGCTGTGCAGTCACATAAAAGTACTTGAATAGTAGACAACGACACAGAAACGTGTGCAATAAAAAGCTTCTGAAAGAAAACTGTCCATAGATGCTCTCAGAAAATTCAGACTGGAAGCAAAAGTGCTGTATGGGACAGTCTGGCCTTCAGTCTAGGAGCCTTTCCCTTCTCCTTCCCTTCCCATATCCCAACGCATCCAGCATTCAAAGAGATATAATGGTCTTTTTCTTGTTGTGACTCCCAAGAGTTTGGTTTCCATGATGTAAAATTAGAAATTTTCAAGTGAATTCAATGAATGATAACCCTGAGCCTTAGTGTCAATGTCCACAGCATCATACAAATGAAACTGCAAACTCATCTTGCTGCATTGGTATTAACAAGTGATCACAGCTTGTTCAAAATGAATATAACAAACAAAACAATAACAAAACTAACTATGTAGAAGTATGCCATAAAGCTAAAAACATTACTTTAGGAAGATGCTTTTAGGGATTGGTACCTTCTGAAATCAGGTGGTTTTTTTGTCCTACATTGCTGCTGTGTGAAGCTGAAGTTTCTCTCTGGGTAGTGTATCCTAGCATCTTTTGCAATAATAAAATTTTTCTGTGTGATGTGGGCTTCATTTCAGAACCTAAATTGGTCTTGATTGTCTTTCAAGAAGTTCAAAGCTTGTTACAACTCCAAAATTATGTCAGCTGGTTTGCAGTTCCAGGAGCCAGCATGTACTTTTTGAAGAGATCTGCGCATGCAATGAGATAAAGATAGGTTTGGGAGTACAGTATAGCCAAATAATCTTATCTGAATATGTTGAGGAGGGTGCTGACAAGAAGCATTAAATACGTCATATAAGAGTGTTTCTGGTATATTTTTGGAAGATCATAGTGATTGGTTAGGGTTTTTTTGTGGCAGTGGTGTGTACTTATTGCAGTGCTGCATTTTACTAAACCTGGAGTACTGGTAAAGAGGTGAATAAATTTTATTGAAGGCATATCACACTTAGCACAGAGCTGGTCCTGTTAGCTCTAAGCTTAGTGTGCCAAATAGTGGAGATTTGAGAAGTAAAAAGTAGTCTTTTTTTAGAGATTTTGTGCCTTCCTGCTGTGGTGTCCTTTTTCTGCAGATACTTTTGGAGTGGAATATATTCTCCTTATTTCCATTGAATTTATCCTAAATCATAAATGGATGGGATTTCTCCTAAGTTCCATATTCTGGCTGCCGTTTCTCTAGCACTTTTGGTGTCATTCACTCTTTTCCTCTGGCAATTCTAACTCAGGTTGTAGGGCTTGTGACATAAGTGGCAGCCATAGGCATGGCATTGCCTCCTTTGCTTTGAGGACTCACCCACATGTGGCTGTCCATTATCTTGACTGAGCAATTTCCCAGCGTTTCACATGAACTTGTTTGCCTGTACTCATCAAGAAATAGCTTTGTACCTTGGAGGGAAAATAAGCTGGAAATACATGTATAGTTTAGGGCTGTAGGTGCTTCAGTGAGTCCCAGGTACAAGTTATTTCTTGAGGACATTACTTTCCTTTTTCCAAAAGTCTGCATTGTTTCACTCTAATGTTTCCTGGTTGTAAATTTGTGCTTAGGGTCTTTGATTTGGTTGAACCCAGACCAAGCTGCCAAAAAATTATTAAATATGAGTCATGAAAATTTTAGTTACTTTAATTGGTGAGTGAAGAAAAGGTAAGTGGGGCTTTTACATACACCACTGAGAAATCCAGACAGTTTATTTTTGAGTGCTAAGGAATGATTGTTTATTTCTGCTCAGGTCCCCTGAAGTAGAGCTGTTTGATGGTGCCATTACCAAAGTGTTCCCTTTTGTCAGCATATAGCTGATAGACTGGAAACCAACAGTAGAAGCCAAGACTTCTCTGGAGGCTTACTCTTCTAAAAGACTAACTTAGAAAACAGCTTTTGATCCTCCCTATTTAACAGTTCTTAAAACCAAATTTATTCTCTAATGTTCCTTTTAATTATTATGGACTTCTAAAGAAACCGTGTTTTAAGGGACTTTTCCCCCCAGGGAAGCAAGCTTATTTTCCTTCTGTTATTTCCTCCCTCTTCCTTTTTTTCCACAAGGATCCATAAGGATGAGGAACTTCACTGATAGCACTGAAGCTAGAATTTTCTGTCCCAGTTACAAGATTGCAGTATCATGGATGATACCTAAATATTCAAAAACAAATAGGAATGAGTTAAAGGTAGTGGAAATGTCCATGGGTGATGAGGATTAATATAACTCTTATTGTAATTTTAAAGATTTTTTGGATGTGATATTGATGTCATCTGTTGCTTGCACAGAATGAGAAAGCAACTCATGAAATGCCGTGGTAGACTTAATGTTTTCTGATAATTTAGCCAGTGCTGTTGAAAAGGTGAGGGAAAAAAAAAAAAAGCAGCTTGTGTAGACAAAGGCTTAATTATTTTTAAAATATATTGAATAAGTAAGCTATGAGGGTTCAGGCATGACTTTGCTGCCACTGTGATGTGAGGAGTTCTGCCTGATGGGATCCTGTGCTGTCTGTCCCTCAGATCAAACAGGAAGGTTGTCAAAAGGTCATTAAGCCTCATTTGTAGAGTGTAATTGTGTACTTGGGTCCCTATTTGCCTGCTTATGGAGTCAGATAAGTATTTAGTGGTGTCCATAATTAGATGAAAGCTAGATACTGTTTTTGTGGTCTGAAAGCACCAGCCATGTGTCCAGGCAGAGCAGTCAAAGGCCCTGACCTTGCTACAAGGTCTAAGGAACTAAGGCTGAGGAAAAAATAGGACAGCAGTCAGTGCTCATACTAGGCTATGCTTGAGTCAAATTCAGATTTTGGATGCAGCTCTCTGATCAAGTGAGAGCCGTGTGCTTATATGGAGAATAAGAATTTGAGTTTCAAGTCTGGATGAGAGATGGTTTCAATTTTGCTTGGTGGTTTTGAATTTCTAGTGTTGGGGGTTATTTAAAGAAGAAATAAACAAAAACAGGTGCTTGGAGAAGCCTAGGAGTTATGATTCAAGGTAATATTTGTGCTTTAAGTTAACCCTTCTCCCATAAAACCCCAAACCCTAACTATAATCTAAAATTAAAGATGAGTAGAATCATAGAAACATTTAGGTTGGAAAAGGCCCTTAATATCATCAAGTTCAACCATTAATCTAACACTGCCAAATACACCATGAAACCATGACCCTAAGCACCATGTCTGCACATCCTTTAAATATCTCCAAGGACAGTATAGTGAAAACTTCAATAATCTATACTTAATTCAATAAACTGGGCAGAACACTAGGTTGCAGTAGAACCAGTAGACCATTTTCCTGTCACAGGCTTGCTGCACTTCTTATAAAGTGCTACAGTCTGTTGTGTTTCCACAGATATTGGTGGAAGCTCAGAAGATGAAGGTAATGGTCCTGGATTAGGGATCTGACATACTCTGAGGGATAATGACGTACCATTTAAGAAGATTAAAAGTTGATAGGTTCCTACACAAAGTCAACAGCATCTTCAGCCTGATAGAACATCATCTTTATTATAATGCCCTACATTTTTTCCCCTATAAAAGTAAGTGTAGTTTGTTTGGAATTGCATTTGTACAAGCATGCTTTTATCTTCATGCAGATGGAATGAGTATATAATAATGCACTTACTTTATTTTTTCTCCTGGTTTTGCAAGACCTTTCAGGACTTCTAAGTAATTTTATGAGGGACTTTCACCAGAAAAGTCCTATATGAGTCCTAAAATGTAAATAAGAAAGAACTGAGTGTCTTAAAACACTAAAATCACATGTGAAACATAACTCCAAGGCACATTTTGATCTAGCTTACGTGCTTGAATTATGAAGGATCCATTAAAACAGTTTTCTTCAAGCCTGATAGCTGCAATTTGCACAGATGTGAACTGCCAGTGATGGAGAAGTTCCCAAGAGGAGCAGTGACTTCCCAAAGTAGAGCAATGAGAACTGAGGAGCCTGAAACTTTCCAGCTCCCCACTGAGGCATGAGAATGGAGCAATATTTTGAGTCCTCACCTGCCTAGCTGGTAAATGGGAGCCAACCTTTGCAAAGGGATGGATGGGGAGAAAGGTTGTAGCTGTATCTGGGTAGTTACCCATTTAGTAACCTCAGCTTCCCACTGCAGCAAGGTAATTCTAACTCTGTATTTTGCATGTGCTTTTAATTGTACAGTAGTGTAGTTGACAATAATAAAAAATGGAAAAAAAATTACCAGAAGAGCTACTGGTTGTAAAGCAGAAAGTGACTTTGCTGTTGAAATTAGGAGACACTGAGCTGTTTGACAGAGTGGTTGGACATGCATAGGAGCCACCAGAGTCAGTCAGAGCTACAGATGAATGCCCAGGCAGGGATAAGGTTTCCCAAACTAACAGGCAAACAGCTCAAAAACTGACATGTACCAAAGCCACCAACAGTTGCACCTATTTATAAAGGCAGAGGCACGCGATCCCACCTGCATGCCAAGTTTGGAGCCAAGGGCTGTGCTGGGTATTCTGGGAAATCAGATTAAATTCCTGAAACGACTCAGTGCTGGATGGCGAGACCATCTGGTTACTGTCTGTCACCAGGACACTGTGTGTACCCAAAGATGTCAAGGAGCTAGAGGAAGTTGAAGGTGAGGGTGAGGTTTTGCAAGCAGGCAGTGGAAGCTGCTGCTGATAACCCTTTCATTCTGAAAGCCAGACATGAAGTTATCAGTGAGCTGGTGGCATTTCTCTATTGAGCCAACTGCTACTAGGAATGCTTGGGGTTTGTAAGTGTGCTCTCTGTAATGGGGGGATGATCCACTTCCAGGAATTGGCTGGCTGTTTTTATCAAAAAGACCCCTTGTCATTTACAAGGACATGAATGTTTCCAGTGCTCTTGAACTTTCCTCCCTCAAACTGATAAATTATGTGGCTTTGGCCTTTTGCATTAAAGGTTGGGTATTACAAAGCATTTAGCATAGAGAAGCAGGTTCTTCTGCAGTAAATGTATTTATGGGAAGGAGGGTTTGCGTAAATAACAAAAAAATTGAAATAAAGTCTATGAGAGGCTATTTCCATCCTAAATAGATGTGTCTTGCTGGTTGGTACTGCAGCAGTAAAACAGATGGTAGTAGTGTAAGTTTAGTAGTGAAAAGGGAGCTAATACTGAATACTGTGCATACCTTTGCTATATTCCTGCTTTATTGTGAACTGGAGAACTGTTCAAAGTTTCCCTGTTGTAGGTTAAGTATCCCAGTCCCAAGTAAATAGGAATAGACAGCACTTGATTGGGCTTACCTTTGTATTTCTTTCTTTCTTGAAGTCAGGTATAAAAATTTCCCTGACTTTCTTAACCTTTAGTGTGCAGGTATCCATATGCAACTGTATATGTTTCTACATAGTCACATTGTCTTCTTATGTGCAATACTTTAAAATATGTAAACTTATCACTTGATCTCAAAGTAGCTGCAGAAACAGCCTGAGCTTTGAAAAGAAATTGGGTGCTTGATTACTTGGGAGTGTTGCTTCTCAGAGAGACTTGCTGGAACAGTCTCCTGGTAAATTCAGTTCTGTGACCTTTCTGTCAACTCCTTCAGAAGGCTTATCAGAGTTGGACACTTGTCCTGTGGGGATTTCAAAGTTCATATCCTTCAGTTTTCTGCTGGACATCAGACCACAGTTCCCATGAAACCATACCAACAGATGGCAACTCCACCTGGAAGCTCTTATGCCCACATAGTACAGGGCAGCTACACGTGGAGATACAAACTAGCTTCCCTACCAACACTACAAAAAAACCTGCAAAACAAACCCACCAAACCAAGGCACAGTTGTGTTAGCAAGTTAGTGGCAGATTAGTGTAGCTATGCTAACAAGACCTGTTACTGAGCTGTGGTAGAGCCTGGCAGGGATGCAGCCATGCCATCTCCCCTTGTGGACTACACTGCCAGTTTCCCATCAGAATACTTTATAGGTACCATTTCTTGTCGTTCAGATCAAAAGTAACAGTCCCAGAAAAATCAGGCCTATACCTGATAGCTCAGTACCTCTTTCTGCTACATGAGCAGAAACCTCAAGATGTGTGTCTTCCCGGAAAGCCATGGAATGAAAAAATATAAATGGATTTGGCATCCTGATTCATGAACCCTTTAGAGTAGAAATAATGAGGTTACAATGCTCTTTGTTATACCAGAAAAAAGGCACATTATACTATCTCCATGATTAATAATATAAATACTAAACCTCCTTGTCTTAGTAGGTGAATCCTCTTTCACTTCTGAAAATAACTCTTTAAGACTAAATGTGTTTGTTTACATGTACAAGGCTAGCTGGGAGAGCTTGGCATTGGAAGCCATGCAGTTTAAAAAGAGAGAAAACATCCTCTTTGCTTTCCACTCCACACTTTCAGCATTTCCTTTCTCCATTTGTCATCTGCATATTTTAAAATTAAATTTATTAAACTTGCCCTATGCAGGCTTTACACTGAGCTCCCTACTGAACACAACCTTAGGCATTCTATTAATTGTTGGAGCAAGCACTGCCCTCTCCTTTGTCCTCTTCCTCCCTCCCTTCTCCCTGGACATGACTGTGATGTGTGATCCATCTGGAAGCAGAGCCAGATGGTCCTCACACAGAGTGTACTGTACAAGCCCTCCCAGTCTGGGATGGGAATTGGCATTGAAGCAAATTTGGGTTCAAAAGTTTAACCACCCTATAGTAATTTACACAGTCACAAAAAAACTGAGCTGTTCCTTGCTCTGTGCATTATATGAGATGGTCTTTGATGTTGGGACTGCTCATGAGGAGGATATAGGGTCTACATGGAATTCAGTAATAACACAACCATAAAATTATGGATTTCCCTTGTTTTTAAAGCTGACAGAGGCTGGGAGCCTTTGAGTTGCTTTCTGTCTCTCTGGAAATGAATCTTCAGGTTCTGAGTAATTTTTTTTTATGCTTTGTGAAATTCCCATGAAATGTGACACCTCAGGCTATGTGGACTCGGTGTAAAATGAGGAACTGAACATGAAAAATGCTCATCCTTAACTACTAAGCAAAGAGTAAGTACTTGGGAAGTACTCCCAGGGGCCTTTAAAGCCATTATGGATGTTTTATGCTTTAACTACTCAAACTTCATGAACAAGCCTTGATAACAATGTACCTATTCCATCTGGTATATCCTGAGTCTATTACAGAGTATTTCTGCCTTTTTGTAGTAATCTTGAAGCCTGAGAATGTCTTATTAGAGAAGGAAAAAATGCGTAGAAAAGTAATGACATTCATAAGCCACCACAGACATGAATAATTGCGCAAAGCATGCGGCTGCTGGTAATTTTACTATAAATTACTTGCATTGAATACATGCACATAAAACATGTTAAAATAAGATTGGGAAATAGAGTTTGATTATTCTCATTTCAATATTAGATGCTTCCACAGCTATTTCTGATGGTATTTGCCAGGGTGCCTCACCGAGCATTCCATCCTGATACAGAATCAGGGAAAATTAAAGACTTTAAAGGAGAATTGGAGGTGGTAGGGTAAAATGTGTGAGATAATTGGGAGGTGCTGGCTACTGTTCCATGAAGGTGATTAATGTGTAATGTGAGGACGTGACAAAAATTAGGTTCTTCAAATATCTTCAGAGTTAATTTACATATCCAGATGCATTATTTTAAGTCACATATTAGCTCTGTTTGTCTGGAATCCTTGCAAATGTGCATGCATATGGATTTCTATCAATCATGTTCTCAGAGGCGCAATCAGAAAACTGGAGCAGTGAACTGTAAACTCTTAAAATACTTACTTTCATTACCGTAAGGCAGTGACCTGCTTTTAAGTCTCTGATCAGTACTGCATCAAATGCTAAGAAATTGTGGATGATTGAACAACTTAAAAGCTAAGCCATAGGACTTGCATGTATTAGCACAGTATTAATTATTAACTGATCATAAATGCTGTGTTCATACATATGTGTCTAAGAAAAACTGTAGGATAGTCATAGGCTGATGACAGTGAGGGATAATCTTAGTGAACACTTGGGAATATTAGTGTTTCTGTTTCTGCTGTGGAAGGTTTCTGCTTGCCTGTTCTTCTGTGCAGCCCTAAGGAACACCACTGGAGCAGTGTGTGCCCCTCAGGAAAGCAGAAGTACCAAATGGATGCTCGTGTATATAGGTTGAATGAGATGAGGGAAACTCTTTTTGCTGCTTTGTAATGAAGTGTAAGGACCAGCTAACCTTCTCCCAGTGCTACATCCTACCCTCCTCCTCTGCCCTCTCCACCTCCTCCTGTACACAGAACTGGAGACACTGATGGTGGTGTTGGAGTGATGAGATGGAATGGGGGATGGCATCCCCCCACTCCCCACGTGTGTGTGGAGGTTGTCCCTGGATGCACAGGCAGGGGCTGAGCAGACTTGGTAAGGCAACAAATTCAAGGTGTCACATAAAGGCAGACAGGATATTGTGTCTTCCCTTTGCAAGTCAGAGAGAAAAGAGTTGTACTTGAGGCTCCCTGCCTGCAGTGAGGGGAAGCAGAGGTTTATCCCACTCCTACAGGTTTACAAAAAGCAGGGTTTGATACACAATTTATTAATTGTAACATGATTTCTTTCTCTCTGTATTGTCAGACAATAAAGATTTTTTTTTTTCTGTTTCCAGTGTGTGAGGCATTTGCAGCTTTTTCCATTTAAATTCTTGGCACTAAAGGTTGTGCTGTCAAGCCAGGAGAGAATACTGTGCCTACCTCCTGCATGTGAGCAATACAGGATCACTGGCCTGCACTAGCTGCTAAAAATACAGTACCTCTGTTGTTTAGGGTGTGTTTTTAAATAATTTATCACTTTGAAGTTTCTTCCCAGACAATTCAGAAGAGAGTTTAGTGATGTAGGGGCTATGCAAAATAAGCCTTTTTTTTTTCCTTTACCTCTTTAATTTGTTTATAGTAGGAAAACAAATATTCTTCTGTCCTATGACCTTATAAGTGCTTTGGGTTCCCTGAAGCGAAGAAACACTAAAAATACTGTTGTGTGCTGTGAGGAGTGCCACCAAATGGCTCTGCTGTTACAGCACGTTGGCTTGAGTCACTGAAGTGCTACTCAGGATATGCTCTGTCTATTGTGTGCTTTAAGTAGATTTATTTAAATGACAGGTGGGCTCTTAAAGAACTTCTGCTGATACTGGGCAATGTCCTGTTTCCTCTTACTTACCCTTCCTCCTCCTATATGTTATCACCAGCCTAGACAAGACTCCCAAATTCCTCGTGCCTTCTCTGTCCTGCCCCCCTCCCTCCCCCCCCGCCGCCCTTCAACTCCCTTCTTCAGAGACACCTCTGTGATTTCTAAACTTATGCCCCAAATTGGCTTTGGGCACAGCAGGGTGTGCACACCGCTTACTCCTGATGAGTAACAAGGATCCCTATCTGCAGGCTTTCACCCAGGGTGTTCCCAGTCTCAGTACCCTGCTGCAGCATGTAGGGAGCAGTCCTGGGAGCAGACACTGTTTTCTGCTCGGGCAAAATCCACTCAGTGAGCAAAAATTCTGCTTTTAAAGCTGCAGCTTCTCAACAAGGTTTCCACATTCCCAAAATTCGGTAGTGGGATACCATAAGTTTTCTTTAGTATGTAGGTCAATATCAATGATGGAAACAATGACTGTATTGTGTATAAACTGTATACATTGGTTGCTAAGGATATTCTTTGATATGTGCTTGTGATAAATGTTTCTTTTTTTCTTTGAGATGATAATGGACAAATGCACTAAGAACACTGTTAAGGCTGATAAACAAAACTCTTGAAAATTAAACACACCTGTCTGAGCTTACTTTGCAGACATGCTTGCCCCCTTTGTGTGGCAGCTGATCCAGCCTTTGATGGGACAGTGGTACAGCTTTTTCTTCAGCTGCTCTGCTTCAGCCAATGAGCACCATTACACCTGTGCACGTACTGAACACCTTTTAAATAGCTGCTGTTGTCAGCAGTCCTTCCCCAGGCTTTGCGATTTATTTCATGCTACACAAACTCTGTTATAAAATGTTTGCTTTCCTCATGGATTTTTCTGTGGTTTGTCACTAGATGTTGTCCAAGAGCTCAAAGGGCAGCATTATCTTTGTGCGGCAGATAAGGAAATGAGGCACTTGAAAACACATTCTGAATTCAGAAAGATTCAGTAACTGTTAGTTCTGGCTTGGAACTTGTCCTTGGGTTGGTTTTTCAAACTCATTATGGTACTTTCTGTTCATTCCTTTTTAATCTTTTCTCTTAGGGCTTCTTTTCTTATTCAGGCTCCTGCCCAGTCTGTCCTGGTTTTCTTTCTCTGATCTGTCTATATTTCTTGTTTTTCACATCAGCTTCCTTTAACCTACATCAGCCCATAAGTTTATTTCATTTACATAAATTTCTACGCCTGTTTAAGCTGTCTTAAATGCTTTTTCTTCCCATCACATCTTCTCACCTTTTCACTGTCTGTTCTGGGTTCTGACTCCACAGCTGTGTTTGTGTGATGGTATAATGAACTTGACAGAGGAATGTGTTCATCTAAAAAATTGATGTGAAATGGTTGATATTTTGCTGTTGGTTTGGATTTTTTTTTTTTTAGTACTGTTGAGGTACTCATTCTAATTCATAATGGCAGCACAGAAAGTCCTGTGTCAGCAAAACCCTGATTTTGATTTGAAACAAACAAGTAAGGGAGAGCATTGCAGTGCCACTATCAAGCATCTAGTCACAGCTTCAGTATCTTATCTTCTGTGAATTTCTTTCCTCAACATCACTCACATCAGCACTAATCTGTATGTTCCCTCCAGTCAAATGGCTGTTAGTCTTTCCCATTATTTCCCTCATTTATCCCAGTCACTTCATGTCTTTTCATAGCTCTCAGACACTCATCAGGTTTTCTGTAGGAGTTCCTCCCTCTTTCATTTCCTTGAAAATCTCTAGGTTTAAATTTTGTTTCCTTCAGCGTTCAGATTAGAATTCCTCTTATCGCCAGCTGAGCAACAAGATAGTTCTTTAAAACAAAACCAAAAAGCCTTACAAGCTGCTGGTCTTACTTTGAGTGCTGTGGCCTTCCCTGGAGGGCAGCAGCTGGGAGCATTATAGGGATATTTTGAGCTTCAAGAATGTAGTATTCAGAGGTTTCATCTGATTGCATATGTTCAGTAGAGGCTATTATAAGTATTAAACAGCAGCTATTTTAAAACATTATAGTCACACAAAGTTTGGGCACATTTTAATGTTGTCTGTATGAACTTTTTCACTGACATGAGGTTATAACTTTTCTGACTATTCCAAAGAGCTCAAATTTCCAAAATATTCCTCTTTCCAAAAATATTCTCAGCAGTATTTTCAATTCCAGTGAGAAGTTCTCTTCCTTCTTTTTCCTCTGCCTTCCAGAAACCCACCCCAAATACAATGTGTTAGAAATTTTCCATGAGAAAATGTGTCATGTTTCAAGCACCACAGAGAAAGTTTCAATTCAAACTTAAAACTTAAGGACAACTAAACCCTAGAGTGTTTTCCTGGGAACTAACAGGCTATTTTAGAAACAAGCAGACTGTCCCATATGAAGGGAGCCTTCAATTTCAATGTCATGAGGCTGCTGGCTCACTTTAAATGCTGAAAATATGGAGGAAACTTAGTGCTTTATTGACTAAGAGTATGGAATTGCTTGAGTTCCTTTACTCTGGTCTTTAGCTGTAGTAATGTGCTTTGATGGGGTAACTGCTAAATCAGTTATGCTGATAGTGTAATTGTTTGGGTTTTGCATACAAAGAACTGACCAAGGTGTTTTTTTATTTGTTGTTGTTGTTGTTTGTTTGTTTGTTTGTTTTTATTTAGTGTTTTATTGTTGAGTTCTTGTGTAACATCTTTATCATGAATTAGTAGAGCGAGACCTTATGGAGAAGTAAATGGTTATCAGAAATGTCTGTTGGAATCTTGCCTTTACATTAATCCTTTAGAATATGTAAAGAAAGTTAAAGATGTAGGATGTATCGAATAATCCCTTTTAGCTAGATTACAGGGCAGAATTTGTCTCACCTAATTCCAGTTACCTTGTCTCAGATAGTTAGGTGGACTCCTTGAGCAGGAGAGAACCCAATGTACCCTTATGATTGAACTGGATTTGCTCCCTGGTTAGCAGTTTGTTTCATCTCTCCTGTTATCTTTTGTTTCTCAATTTTTTTCATGTGATGTCACGAGTGTCTGAACTTATAGCTTAACATGGAGGGGCTTGAGTATTTCGTGTAGTTTATTTCATTTTAATTGGAACTCTTTCTCAAGGGCAGTTGAGGGAACTTGGCAGAAACCGCCTTGGACCTGTATGCTTCCTCAGTTCTGACAAGAAACCCATTGGTGATGGAGAGTCTCAGTCTGAATAGCAGTGGTCATTTTCCTCAAACAATGAGCCTCATCTGTCTCTCTTTGGAGAAGCTGAATAAGCTGGTTTATAGTTAGCTTTAAGAAAAATATTTGTCCTTCAGTGACTTCCATAGCATTTGGCATGTATTTGGAGGTGGGATGAGATGAGGAAAGACACACAAACACCCATCATTCTTTTCCAGAGCTCTAAAGTCAGAGAGAAAAGACACCTGGACTTCACATTTTCAGGCTTTAGAAATTCTGATGATGTGACATGATGATTGTTGTAATTGATAGGCATAAGTCAGTGCTTATAGTCAAAAACCATAGCACCATTATGTGTTTAGTGGGTGTAATGGTTCCCTGAATCCCCTAGTAAAAGGGCAAAACTATCCCTTTAATTTTAATGGCATCTCAGGAAGACTGAGCTCCTGTATTTGGTGTCCAAAGTTATGTACTGTGAATGTCACCTTTCCCTAGGTCTCTACAGACAAGCAGAAAATGGAATGAATGAAAGAACATAAGATTAGGAGCCAGCTTTGCAATGTTCTATGCTAATTGGACACATACTGTAGAAACAACCACCCCTGTGTAATACATACCTTTAGCCATGATGATTCTGAAAGAACAAGTTGGGAAAGATCTAAAAGAACAATTTGGAAAAGACATTTGGATCACCTGCAAAATCAGAGATCTGTTCTATTCTGATGAGTACATGCAACTGTTCTTGCATACTTGGGACTACCAGGGTGGTCAGGACAGGTCTGCCTGCCCCACAGGACTTGGTCAAAGAAAATCATATGTTCTGTACTGTGTTCCACTGGAACTGAATGATACCCTAAGCCATGCATTGTCACAGGCAGCGCTTGGTCACTTTCCATGACTGGCATTCATGGGTGGCAGAACTGTCATTTCAAGGGGGTTTAACCTCCTTGTCTCTGTTGAAGGAAGTTGGTCTTTAGCTGAGTAGGTCTTTCAGGAAAGCAAGCCCAAATTCTATTCACCAGATTATGCGAGCAAAAGCAGCTTTTTGCCAACAAAACCATAGAGTGTGTCCTTCCAAACCTGGGCACCAGAGTGGTTGGATGTGCCACCTAAAGCCAAAGTCATTTCACACAATGACCCATGTTGGCTCAGAGTTGGTGGGTTGAGTACCATGGACAGGGGCAGCTCAGCCAAAACCTGCTCAGGGCTTGGGACCTAACAGCCTTGTTGGAAAACACCTTGTAAGCCTGCAAGGTTGGTGCTAAATCAGTTATTATTGACTGCATGTAAAGCAGCTAACCCTTCCTGAGCTTCTTCTCACAGACATTCGAGATTCAGTCGTCCTGTGCAATTGTGTTTGGTCCAGAGCTATTCAAGGCTCTTAAAATGCTGTCTGATACCTTAAAAAAACCTACTTCTCCCTTTGAGGGAGTACTACAGGTGTTCATGGAGTCCTCTCTTGGAATGTTTCCCAGGTGGTACTGAGAAAACCCTTTTCGAATGCCTGTTTGAAGGAACTTCAAGAAGTCAGGGCCTGAACTCTTAATATGATACTTCATTTGACCACAGTGATCAACCACTGATCTTAAGCAACCTCTGTCCCCAGTGGCATTAGAAGTTCATGTGAGCTAACTTGTAGTGGAAGTATTGATAGGCTTCTTCCAGTCGTGTATCAGAGTACATTGCTTGGTTACAATCAGAGAGATGTTTGGCTGTGCTTATGCGCAAAGGGCTGTTCTTAGATTCATGACATTGTAAAGGTTGTGACAGAAAAAAAAATATATTGGGGCTTTCATTTGAATGTTTTTCTATCCTTAAATATTTCACCACTGGCATTTGACATCATGTGCTTGTTTCAGACAACACCAGGCACAACAAAGATACATAGATAGACAGATAGATAGATACTATATATTTAGGGCAGGAAAGCAGTGCTAACTTGAGAGACTGAAGCTCCTTATTCCTAGTAAACTATAAGGATACTGGAATATTAAATGCTCAAGTACCTCATGAGTACTCAAAGAATAACTAATGGTTACTTCCAAGAATCGGAAATTTCTTGGTATGTGGTCCATGTGAATAAGGTAACACATATTCTGTCTTTGATTTATGGGTTGTTCCCCCATTCTGCACTTGTAATTGTCAGGGAATCAGAAGAGTGTTATGACTACTCTAGTCTTTGGGCATGGCATTGTGAAGAGCCATGCACAAAATCACAGTGGATCCAGGGGGAATGATCCATACTTGAGCACTGCTTCAGCACTGTAATCAAGACATGGGCTCTGGCACAGTGCCTTAAAATTTTATTTCTCCTGAAGCCTACATAGGGGCATGGCAGTGATGATGCTGGCCTTTGAATTAAACATGTGTATGAATTAGGGTGAAAGTAAGTTCCTGGGGTGCTTATGTATAGCTAGGTTGCTGTTTTTCCCAGCATGTGTTTTCAGCAGGAGTTTTTGCCTGCATAACTGAGGGAGAGCATGGTGAACACCAATGCTTTAATTTGTAAGATAAGCTTACGTAGCATTGAATTATTAGAAATAAAATGTACTGGATTCTCTGCATTTTCAGAATGATTTCTGCATGGAAGAGGTATAATATTTCTTAGTTTTACTCTGCAGTGAAAAGACCAAGAAACGTGGAGGAGATTGTCTGCTAATGACATCACTCCAAACCTGAGCTTGTAGTAAAAACATAGACAGGTTGCTGTGGAGTTACAGGACCTGCTCCTTATGAGTGCAAGATGGTGCAAGAAATACTGTTTCTTCTGACTGCAAATGTCCCTTAAAAGAGCTGTCACAGTCAACAGGCACGAGGTGCACACATCATGACCAAGCCCCACAGTTCTGCCTTTAAGTGTTATAAACCAAGATGGTTCTTACCAGAAGTAATTTACAAAGTTTTATTGTAAAATAGATTAAGATCTGATGGGCTTGATTGTGCTTTTCTTTATTGTAGTGACGTGAATAGGAGTTGGCTCTTGACATGTGTGTGAAACACAAATTTGGTCCAGAATCTTAACTGGAAAAACATAAGAGTCTTCCAAGTCTTCCATATTTATTTGCCTGTTACTTGTAATGTTCAAGCAAACAAAAACAGCAGTCTTGATAAATGTGTTCATAATGAAAAAGTAATCTTTATTTTTCCTGCATGTTATATTGACATTTACTGGCTGTTTTGCTTTCCAAAAGAAATCATGAAACACAAGAACTTTTTTATGTAAATGCTCTGACGTTTGTTAAAAATAATTAGGATAATGCAGTGCTGCTTTAGCTGAAGAGCTCATTTTTCAATAGTGTTCTTTATAAGTTTTTTTAGATTAAAAAAGCTGATTGTTGGGTTATCCTGTGAGAACACAAATGCATTACTAAACATAATGAAATGCCAATAGATGTCTTGCTATATACTTTATATACAATACATAGGACTGTGATTTCTCTAAATAGAGTGATTGATTTTATTTTGGTTTGGCATCTCTGCTTCTCCTCCAACACTTGTGTTCATGACAAGAACCACATTGCATTTGAGGCCTTTTTTATATGTGCTAATAACTTGAAAGAACTTTAAAATCTATATTCTTCTTGCTGTTAATGAAGAACATTGCATGCTATATTTTTGGAAATTATTTTTTTTTGTCTTATTTTTCCAGTCAAATGATATTCAAAAAACGTTTAGTCAAAGAAAAGAAAATTTCAGTTTTTAATTTCCTCTCCTTGAAGATTCACATCTTCTTTATATCACCATTACTGCCAGCAGATAAGATCCAGCAAATCAAAATCATAAAGGCAGCTTTGCTTTTACAAAACAATATTCCCACTGTAGCAGGCGTTAAGCTTTCCTTTGACATCACTTTGCAACAGTGCAGGCTATTATATATGTCAGTGAAAAGACAGCCTCTGCTGCCTGTACTCTAGCTGGAAGAACATAGGGAAAGCATTAGTTTGCTGTTCCAAAAAAGGAGAACAAAATGTCATTCCTTCCTGCACTATTGCTGTCTGTTCCCATATTCCACACCATCCACTCCACTGGTCTGGAATGTGTTAAATTCACTGGTTTCTTATTAATTTGGTGGGTCTGAAATTCTTTCAGTTCTTGATCCATTTTTTCATCAGCATGCATAAACAGCTACAGCAGTACAAGTTGACCAAGACAACTTTGATTTCTTCCCACTTTTACTGGCCTGGGAGTTGATTTCATGTAAGGCACTTTTGACTCCAGCTGTTTCAATCTGACCATCTGTAAAATCTTTCACTGTTATATTTCTTTTTTCTATTTTTTTTTTTTTTTTTAAGTTTGTAGGCAAAATTATATATTCACAGTATTCTCTCAAACATGCATGGAAAACACACTCAACATGCCCTGGCAATGTGCACTCACAGCCCAGAAAGCCAAACATGTCCTGGTCTGCTTCAATAGGAGTGTGGCCAGAAGGTCAACAGAGGTGATTCTGTTCCTCTACTCTGCACTCTGCACTCGTGACACTTCACCTGGAGTGCTGCATCCAACTCGGGGGCCCCGAGTCAACTGGAAACTGGTCAACTGGAAACATGTTGACCTGATGAATGGTGTTTAAAGGAGGGCCATGAAGATGTTCATAGGGCTGGAACACCTCTAGTATACAGACAGGCTGAGCGAGCTGGGATTGTTCAGTCTGGAGAAGAGAAGGCTCTGGGGAGACCCTAGAGCACCTTCCAGTACCTCAACAGGGCCTACAAGAGAGATGGGTGGGACTTTTTACAGGGACATGTAGTGATAGGACAAGGGGTGTAATTGCTTCCAAATGAAAGATGGTAGGTTTAGAGTAGATATCAGGAAGACAATTTTTAATGAGCGTGGTGAGGCTCTGGAACAGGTTTCCCAGAGAAACTGGATGCCCCATCCCTAGAAGTGTTGGCATGCAGATTAGATGGGGCTTTGAGTAACCTGGTCTAGTAGAAGGTGTCACTGCCCATGCCAGTGGGATTGGAAGATCATCTTTAAATTCCTTTCCAACCCAAACCATTTAGTATTTCTAACACTTCAGGCTTTTCCTCATTGTGATCAGAATTGGTTTATGCTGCTTGAGGGCGGAAGCACCAGGGCTTATCTGCTGTTGGATGGGGAGGAGGAGATTCCAGCGGCGCAAAGGGGAAGGACAGCTGGGAAGTGACTTGGAGAGCTCTCGTTGCAGGTGCTCCAAAAGAGATGGAGCAGAGCAGTGGCTGGTTGCCACTGCTCAAATACATCTCCAGTAATAACTACCACCCTTTCAGCCTTGTCTCTTCATTTTGTTGCCACAATCTGACCCAACCTGTCTTTTTTTAGTGCAGCGAAGCAACAGTGTGGCTGTTTGACTCCTTTACTAGTCTGCTGCCTTAGGGATGTGCTCATATTATGGGTGTGTGGGTTGTCACTGTGTTTTGGGAGTTATTTCACAGAAGATGCCACTAATTTTATTACAGACTGGGTATAGAAAGGGAGGGACATGGTCTTAGTTAAAGCTTTTCTTCCCTTCTTCGGAAAAAGGAACAGTGATGAAGTAGTTATGCTTTTCAACATTGTCCTGTGGATGTTCCTAATACAGTGGAGAGTCCATTGTTTCCTACTTTTTTCAGTGTGGTTTTTGTTTCATAGCATGGTGCAGCTAGCACTGTACTGGCTGGAGAGTTGTGGACTGTTTCTCCAGGGTTATATGTATGACTGGTGTTTTCTGTGTCAGAATTACTACATTTTTGGTCTCAAAATAATGCCCTTGTCTACCAGTCTTGGGTCCCCTTAAGCAAAAAGTTACTTGTAAAAATGACAGCTGACTCTCTACCTCAGACTTTTCTATTGCACTTAAATTTAAAAAAAAAGTCCCAGACTAAATTACCATGAAATTAAAATTGTGCTATTAGAGCTGTGTTCATATTACCCTTTGTTCTGCCAGGCTTCCTACTTCTAAAGAGACAGGTCACATAACATGAAATCCTGCTTTCCAGCACTGAGTGCTGCTAAGTCATGCAGGCTGCAACAAGCAACCATTACTTAATATCTCATGTTATGTCATTTAGGCCTCCTTACAGTGAGAAATTACAGGTGTTGCTCACGTTTTCATATGCCTTCATTTGGTTTTAGAAACTTCTTGTGGCAGTTCCCCTTTTTAGTTTACTTTCTAAGAGTCATGTTAGTTATGACTTTGAGTGGATTGACTTTTTGCTGTTCAAAATTCAGGCTATAAAGATACCTTTCATGGCAACTCTGAAAATGAAAGCAGCTGAAGCACTGTTCTTTCACTAAATACTGTGAAGTTGTAAGGAGAGAGTGATTTCAAATTAAAATTCGATAAACTTCATTGAAGTGGGAAGAAAAAAAATGGAAAATATTTCTCGTTTGGTGAGCTGAGGCTAGATTTAGGAATTTTCTTAACTTTTCTGGGTTCTCCCTCTGCAGGCACTGAAATTATATTCTGGTAGGAGCTGGTGGCGAAAGTGGTGTGAAACATCTACTTTTCTTTCCACATACATCATAATCTTTGACTTTAAACAAGGCAATGTCATCTGTTGTTTGTAGCATGCATTTTGTTGTAAAAATAGAATTCTGAAACCACTGCGAAGGTCTGGGCTTTTTAAACATTATTTGAAAGATCTTGTACAAATAAACAGCACTCCTTTTTTAAACTAATTACACACATATGAAAGCCTTTATCATGAAGTGGCCAATTTTCTATGATACTGTAAGTATTTTGAGGGAGGGATATGTAAATTCAGATATATGCAGTCAAATATTTTTATCTACAGATATGCATCTGCAAACATGTTGTATATTTAAAAGCAAGGATATGTGCACAAAAATCTCCAAACACATGTTACTGCACAATTCGGGGGCGGGGGGGGCGTCGGGAAGCAGCATTGCTGGACTGTAGAAGTGACCTGGAAGAAATAATTTACACTACAGTAATGCATTTAATCTGCATTTGAATACTTCCTAATCTTCTACATCTCTTAAATTTATTTGCATAATCATAATTGTAGGTGCTAACGTAGGTGAGTTTGGAAAACTAAAGGAAAAATATTACCCTGTATGAAAGGCACAATTCCTTACATGGGTCCTGACTGGTTTGCTAGATATGGAGAGTTTGTGACTGGTTGTGCAAGGAAACACACAGTGCAAAAGCTACAACAGGAAAGCACCGTGGCAGTTCTACACACAGAGAACTGTGTGTACATAGCTGGTTTTTGAGTTCTTCCTCCTATAAACTCCATATTCTCCATGTCAATTAGATGAGGAATGTGTATGGTGTGTGATACATATAGAAGGCTTGGTAAAGTTGGCAGTCTAGATTTAAGAAAAAAAGGTGGTGAAAGAAGACAGGAGGTAAATGCAGCAGTATCTGATTTCAGCTTTATAGCTCTCGAGGGCTCTGAGGGCAGGCAAGCTCGGTGTGACCTTGGAAATCCACCTGGGACTCTGGTGCCTCACTCTGTCTCTGGTTTACATTTTACTCTCCAGCTTTATGAAATGTCATGTAATTAAATCTTCACAGAAATGAAAGGAGATCATTGAATCTCATGAGTTTAGAACTTTTTTTTCCTTTTCCTTGAATTTCACTTTTTAGTGAAAAATAGATAGATAGATAGATAGATAGATAGATAGATAGATAGATGATAGATAGATAGGATCTACAACTTTTCCATGTACATTAATGAATAAGGATTTTTAAGGAGATAGTATACACACCTCAGGTTGAACAGTTACTCTACAGGTGCTCATTCCATGAAGTGGCCACCTTTCTTGGAGCATGTGAAATGCAGGGAAAGGTTTTACTTGTTTTGTTAGCTGGATCATTTCCTTTAAGTGTGTTCTTAAAGCTCTTTGACTAATGAGAAAACTAAAAAGTGTTTCTTTTGGCAACAGATAAATAAAATACTGTGTTGGAAATCATCCCAAGAAAAGAAGGCATTTTCAATTTCAAGAAAATCCTATCTCTCCCCATTTGAAAATTTCTGTTCAGATGAGTGAAAATTCCTCATGTTTCTTTCTAGAAGGTGAGGGAAGGAAGGGGGAAAATAAAGTGAGAGGTAAACATGCATGTGGTCAACCCAAAATTAATTGCTTTGCTAATGCTACCATTCCTCTGATTGACCTTTCCAAGGTGTTACCATGTTTACATTATAAGCTGGACCAGCTGCCTGAAATAGGTTGTGTGGTGGTAAATGACGTTCCCTCCCTTTGACCCCACTCAGGAATTCAGGAAGGGAATAAGGGAGTTAATTGGGTCTTTGTCAGAGGCAGCCTCAGCAGCAGTGTGGGCTACCCAGTCACTGTAGGGTTTACACTGTGTTTGGGGGCTTGTTTCCATTTCCATTTCATTTAATAAACATATTGCAAGGAAGGAGATTCATTCTTCTAAGGAACAATGTGGTAGGGAAAGATTGAACAAAGATTTGGTGGGAAAAGGTAGCTCTCTAGTAGCCTTTCCTGCTGAAAAGCACCATTAGGAAGAATTGCAAGGTTTCATAGGGACAGGACCATATAGTCTGGAGAGTTTGTCTAGAGATTTATGTAGTTTGGATAAGCATTCTGGCCCTGAGCCTTTCTGTATGTTAAATTTGAAATGAGATTAAGGAAGGTGGGAAAGAATAGACTTTATTTTTTTAGTGCTTGTACCAGCAATGTTTATTCTTTCTCTCACCACTTCATATTTTATTTCTTTTTGTAAGGTCACTTGGATTGGATGTATTATAGGCAACATACTTATGTAACCAAGTTAGAAGCATTTTCCCAAGTTGATATGCAAAAATGGAGCTCTCAGAGGTTCACAGGAGCAGTATTTGGGAGTCTGAACACTTTACTGTGAAGATGTGAAACACTTCAGTGCCATTTATTACACAGTGGTTGTGAAAAAAATTTTTACAGGTTTATATCAGCTATAGTACTGCAGTGTTGATTTTATAAAGCTCTGAGATTTTCTTGCACAGTAGCAAGCAGCTGTCCTCATTTAGCTGATAACTACTGTTTACATTTATTTCTTCTGCTATTTGACTAAAAAATGTCAATTACTTGCTTTCAAGCTTTTCTGTTGTTTTTACACTTCATGCTAACATAAATTTCTGTAGATCGAACAGTGAATCCAAATGAGTATGTTTTAGTTCCACTTTATTTTCTACACCAATAAAGCAACTTGGGTTTTTTTTATTAGTTTTTAACTTTTCCAATATTTGTACTGTATGAAAAGTGAAAGACTACCCTCTGGCCTTGAGCAGTCAGAAGGGATGAGATTAATTAAAACTAATTCCCAGCTGCAACTATGAAATAAATGTAACAATTGTAGAGGTAGTAGGAATCATTTTATGAAGAGCAGGAAGGGTGAAAACAGCATACACCCATTTAATTTCACAAGAATGTCATTTACCCCACTTTGTTTTACAGCCTTTTGTTTTACAAGCAGAGGTTGTTCTGGATGGTAACAATGATCAAATTGCTAGCAGCATTCTCCCAGACATAAGGATACCAACCCCAAACAATATGAGATGTATTTTGAATAGATGCTTGGAGGTAAGGATGCCCATCCAGGACAAGTGGGAGGCCATAGGAGCAGCAGCCTGCAGGAACAGTGGCCTAGAGCAGATCAGAGGTCTGTTGTCTCTCCTTATCTCATAATCTGCACTTGCCAGAATTCTGTGTGAAGAGCAGCAGGATGCTCATCATTCTCTTAGAGTTCAGTAGGGTAATGAGAAAGTTTTGGCATTATGTGACATTTTATCTGTGCTGCTATTGAGGAAACATGGATAAAGAGAGAAGTTGTCCCAAATCCAGAGAACAGATTGGAGGATGACCAAGTTGTGCATGATGGATGGTGGGTGGTGTTTTGTGGAAGCTCAGGGATATCAAAGCTGATCTGCCAAATGCCTTTAGGTATGTCAACCTGAATTACTTTCCATCTGAAATAACTCTTGCTTCTTCAAGTATTGTTGCAATGATGTCCTGAACTTTTAAAATCATATCTGGTGAAGTAACTTCTGACAATGTGACTTCTATCATAAACTAGAGGTGGCTTGTGGATTTGTTTGTTGCTTTAGGGTGTGTAAACAGTTAATGGGAGAAGTATTTATTCTTTTAAATTAAATGGCAAAACCCAGTATGATGAACCTTGCAGTTTCATTCCACTTATGCTTGATCAACATGACAAGGGATTTTTTTACACACAGCTTTCTTTTCTTTTTTTTTAATGAAACAAGAATGCCAGCTCAAAACCAAAACAAACCAATCTAACAAAAAAGGTAATCACAGATCACACAATATTCTTAGTTGGAAGGAACCCACAAGGATCATTAAGTCCAACTCTTAAAGGATGAGAATGTTTATAAGGCCAAGTTTTCCAGGTATTGGAAATAAGCCTTCCAGTCCTCAAAGTTCAAGGAGAAAAAAGGGATGGAGGTGCTACACATGTTAAGGCTCCTGACATAGGGGCAGAGATATTTTAACTGAACCTCTGCCACAGTATTAGTATGTGTTGTACTTGTTAGGCAAGTACTTTCAGTTCAACTTGTCAGAAAGTATCGCTGTGTTCCCTGTCAAAGAGTGTTTATTGTTTTCTGGGGAGCCAATCTGAGACCATACTGCACAGAGCTGAACCTAAACTCAAAGTATTATTATATCAAAAGGTATTTGCAAATACAAATCAAATTGACAGTTGTCTCAGATGTGACATCCAGAGCTAGTGGAAGCCCCAACTTCTCTGCCGAACAGAATAGTTTCTTTACCTCAAAAAGTATTCAGACCCCTGAAGCACTCACTATATTGATGAACATCATGCTGCAGGAAATGAAATATTCTGTCTTCACAGGAGGTTTGCACTTAAAAATTCCTAGGACCACACACTGAGAGAGTGCTTTCTAGACAGTACTTTCCAGCACTCACTTTGAATGAGGAAGTACTCCAAAGTTCAGAAATAATGTTTCTTGAAATTGATTTTGACGTAGTTAAGTTTGTGCACAGAGTAGGCTGAACAAAGTTTTCTACAGGAATCTTAATCCTGGCATTTCTTAAAGTTTCCAGTGCTTGAATTTTGTGCACCTAATGTTCTTTTAACTTCTTTCTAAGTACCCAGAAACAGCTAATTGCCCATGACGGATTTGTCTTGTTTGCGGACTAGTTATTGCATAGATGCATAGCCTTCTACGCCAGTTATGCACAGATGCTTTGGGTTCAGTCCACATCACTTATTGGAGAAGTGTTGTGCAGAAGTGTCCGTGATACTTCCAGGACTGGTTTGGGTCTGGAAGTAATTTAGCTGCTTCCATGTGGAGCCTGATGTTATTGCTCATAGAGCAGAACTCAGCAACCTTGCTCCAAACTAACACCGGGAGCTGTAAAACAACTGTGTCTCCAAATTGTCTCTGCACCATCTTCTTCAGTGTTAGTGGAATCCTGGGGTCCTATAGCCATACAGGCTTATGTAACTCTTGCTAAGGATGTGCTGACCAATAATACAGTCAGAGAAACATGGTTGGTTCATATGAGGATTACCAATGATGCTGCAGTCAATGAATCACTGAATAATCAGCAAAAGGAATGAAACCACCTCAAAATATTCTTTATAAATAAAATGTGAATTGTTCAACTACATTTCTCATTTACATGGTTACTGATAAATAAGAACTGTGGATAGTCAAACTTGAATAAATCCACCACCGTCATCTTCATATTCAGCCTTTACATGATTGTCTCTCCCTGCCACCATATAGATGACAACTGGTTACTGATGGCAGACACTACATCCTTAAGTCAAATGAAGCTTATGCCCCCAAATATTTTCGTTTTGTTCTTGAATCTATTATATTTATGTTTTTATACGTTACGAAAATAAAGATAAAAGCAGAGATTCTCTGTTCTGTATTTCTGTCAATCAGAAATTAAGATTTAAAAATCTTTGTACATGTCAACTGTGAATTTTGAGAAGGCAAAAAAGTAGAACTGGTGTGCATTCTGCTTAGCTGTCCACCTATTGAGTTAGAGAGGAGAAAAGTCTGAGCATGACACTGATGATTTCATTTTGTTTCTCTTTAAGAATTGCTGTAATAAGGTGGGATTCAGAATTCAAAGGAGTTCTCACTATCACCGTGCTGAAGGGGGAAGAAAAAGAATAGAGGGATTAGAAGAGAATTACAGTTAATTTGGAAGGAATCTTTGCTCATTATCTGAGATGAATGAGCAGAGACACAAAACAGTATTTTGAGTCAATATTTTGGAAGAGTGTGAGCTCTGTACTTAAAGGGATTTGTAATTATGTCTCTTCCCTGCACCTTTCTCATGGGAAGTCCACTTCAAATGGGAGATATGAACTTGTGACTTGAGCACATTCTTTACTGTGAGATTTGAAAGGAGACTGTATTACCCTAAATTTCACATAGCAGCAGACATGCTTGAAACAAAAAGAAATAAAAAGCACATTTAATGAAGTGTTGTATTGGTTTGCTTTCTAGTGCTGACTTTGGCTTTGTTTAGCCAGTACTTAAAGAATAGAGTCTTTCATTAATATGCCCTAACAAGCATAAATTCAAGAGATGAAAGTGAATTCTTGAATGGCATGCACATTACTGCAGGGTGGAGTCTATCTGAAACATTAGAGACAGGCAGAGCATGCTGAAGAGCAATAAATATCTGAAAAGTATATCAGGAATTTAGTTTCAGCAACTGTCATGGTGTAATTACAATGAAGAAAATTAGAAAGATAAACTCACTGTTGTTTTTAAGAGAGGTAAATTATTAAAAAGTGACATGCATTCTTTTTCATAAAATCATTGGATGTTGGGATCCATCCCTCAGTAAATAAAAGACACAGATCTTGATTCAAACAGCTTTTATTTTCAGGTCGTTTGATTCATTTTTAGCCAACATACTATGGTGAGGAGGCTGGGATGCTGTGAGAAAGCCTTAGTTCCAGTCTTGTGTTTGCTTTGAACATACATTTTCTTCTCCTGCTTTGCTTAGGAACTATTTTAATTTAATTGCTGAATTTGAAGCATAATGAGTTCTTATTTATTCTACTTATTTCTCCCCTTGAGACAGTCCTTCTTGAGCAGGGAAGGAATATTTTATTCAAGGATTTTGAATGGTTTGGAATACAGCTAAGAAAAATGTGACTTTATGTGCTGCTCTACAGTGCTCTTTAAATCAGTTGGTTTCAAGATGATAAAAGCATTGATGAAATCTCAAGTTTATATCAAAAAGCATCTGTTTAAAAAGTAGAGCTTCTTTACTTTATTTTTGACATTAACATTTCAAACACTACTCAAGTGCCCTAGAGTAATCTTAATACATCTATTCTATGTGTTCACTTGTTGCATCCCTGTCTGCTGAGATGATGAAAACCAATGCATCCCTTTAGAGTAACTTTTGGGTTGTCTAAAATCATGTAGCTGTTGTCACTTAAGCAACAAGAAATTATAAAAGTGGTATCTACTTAAAAGTGTTTTGTAGTGCTTCTTAAAACAATCTTTCTTTCACTGTGCTTTTCACATGTGGTACTACACTTTGGAAGAAGAGGGAAGAGGGTTTGGAATACATTGCCAGGTGAAGGAAAAGTGAGAATGAAGAAAACAGCTTTCTATTGAAGTAAAATACCTGGAGAAGTTTACTTGTATTTTTGTTCTCAGTGCATCTCTTCCCTGGTATCCCCCAAACCTACCTTGTGCTAATGGCTAGAATAAAGAGCGTTTGAATGTGCCTCAAAATTGGATGGCTTCCTAAGGGTCACTTTTGGCAGCATGCTTTGTTTCCTGCAAAACCCTCTGTGAGAAGTGATGTAAAACACCAGTGGCGGGAGTACTGTTTTCAGTGATTTTCATTCATCTTTCTTTCGTTGCTTTTCTGTTCTTCATGAATATAGTGTGTATCGTTTTAAGAGGCCCAGACTTATTGAGTGAGTACCACACAACATGAATTTTGGAGATTGATTTTTGGCTTGGGAGATGCAGAAGTAAATTTACATGCCCCTGGAAATCCTTACAACTCTGTAAGCCTCTCTGCCAAACATTGTGTATTTAGTGTATTTAGCTACCATATCAATTGCAACGCTGTTATCCCAGGATGCCAAACTGAGCCCATGGTTACCTGCCCAGGGTTGGACCTTGGAGAATGAACTTGAGCACAGGCAACAAGGAACTGCTATCTAGGGAATATTAGGTCTCCTGATTGCAACAACTTGTTGCTACATGACTGCAAGAAATCATTGATCAATGCTGTGCTTTACAAAGACTGTGCTGATGGAGCTGGGCAATGTCTGAAGTTTCAACTGGCACAGTTGTCTCTTTTTTTTTTTCTTCTATTCCTCTAATAAGAAGAATACAATACAATAATATATTCCTCTAATAAGAGGAATTGAATGGAAATATAAATATTATAAATTATTAAATTATAGGACTGTATTGAGACATTCCTGTAATAAGAGGAATACAAAAATGCTTGGATTTGTTGGTTTTCCTCTTTTTGCTTCCCCAAAAATCTTCTACATTTTTATGAAAAACGTAAATATTAGGAAATGTGGCTTCACCCCCAAAAGAAATGGGAGAAAAAAGCTGTCAGTGAGAATCTTATAACTTGCTCACTTCAAAACCACAGGTTTCATTTTGGAAGGTTTACAGTTGTACTAAGAAGAAACACTCTTGATGACAAAAAATGTTCGGTATGTGAACACTTTTACCCTACCATATGTCCTTTTTCTGCTCTAGTGTTAGTCCATTTGTTAAACAGCTCACCTGTGCCATACTTCTTTACTTGCCAGAGAAGGCAGGAACCCCAAGACTGTGTGCTTTTTTTCCATAGTCACTGGCAAAAGAGCCTGCTTGCAGTCAGCAAAGATCCTGCTGATGTATAATTAAAAAAAAAAAAAAATTTCCGTGTATTCCCTCATACTTTTCTTTGCCCCAGGTGCAATGGCACACAGAGCCTGACAATCAAAATAAGCTGGTTATTTTGCTGAGACTAAATCCTGATTTCATTTTCTTCTGAGCCCACTTTTGACTCCACAGTGTTTCCCAGTCCAAAGCTGAGTTCATTCTCAAAGCTTAGCTTTTGGGCATGTAAAGCAGATGCTGGAATTCCAAACTGATGTGCTGTATGTAATTGATAATGATTGATAAAAGACAGCTTGCACCTGCAGGACCTTTCTTTGTGCAGGGTAAATAGGTGTCTGAGAAGCTCAAGAAAGGGAGCTGAAGAAATTATCTTTTCCATTCTGCAAAGGTTGGTTTGTGTTTCCCTCTTTGTACCTTCAAAGTCAGGATTAGTATTGTTTACACAGACAGAAGGCTTATGTTCATGATGATTAATGGAGAGGGAAAGGCCTTGAAATCCATCACATCTAGCACATTGCCTGACTAAATTACTCAATCAGCTCCCAAATAGAAGGGCTAAGGTATCACTTCTTAACTTGGGAGGCTCACTCAATTTCTGTAGTTTAATCCTAAATTGAAGTTACTTTTTTTTTTTTTTTTTGAGACTTCTAGCTCAGTGTGTAGATTTTGTTTCTTGGCTGTGTATTAATCTTCAGTTTAAATTTAGTTTAAAGAAATTTAAATATTATGAAAGGGACTGAATATATGATTGGGAGAGTAAAAACGGAGCCAGATCAGAGGTGCACAATAAAAGGACAAGAGGGCTGCCATGGGCACTAGCTGAAATACAGAAAATTTGATTTAAACTTAAAAAACAAATAAAAAATCCTGTGAGGGTGTCTAAGCATTGGCACAGGTTGCCCAGAGAGGTTGTGCAGCTACCTGGATCTACATTCAACACCCAGCTGGACAGAGTCATGAGCAAAAATCTGCTCTTGATTTCCCTAGTGTGAGCAAGGGGATGGACTAGGCAGCCTCTAGCATGACAAATCCAGTATAAAAGTTTAAAATACATTTAAAGATAACAAGAGAAACCAAGTCCTGAAACAGATCCTAATTTCTGCTCTAAAACCAAACCATTTCTCATTGGCTGCAGCACCAGTACTCAGTGCAAGAATTCATAGCTGGGAGTTGAGATCAGACTGTTGGAGATAAGTCTTCAGTATTTCCGTGGGCAATGTCCTGCACTGGCATGATGCTTTTGCAGAATAGCTCACCTTCCCAAGAAAATCCAGCAATCTTGGCATCATGTCCTGCTCCCTCAGAACTGAAGTTCTGAGGCCTAATGAAGAAGTCTCCTCGGAAATCCTTTAAAACTCCAAAAATCTCAATTCTTAAGAAAAATATGTAACTTCATACTGTTACAGCCAGTATTGACTCCATTAAGAAGCAGTTGCCTTAATTCAGCTCTATATGTGCATATATGTCATCTTAATTATGGCAACCACACATCTCTTTTTCCAAATGAGTTTTGCTTCATGAAGCACTGAGGATGAATAAGCATCTTTTCAAACCATCTAGTTAACCTTTTATTTTCTTCTTTTCTTTTGTCTTTTTCCTCTTCTCCCATCTTCTTCCTTCCTTAATTCTTTCTTTCATCTTGTTTCTTTCTTTCTTTTTTTTTCTTCCATGCTTTAAGTCAGCTTGTAAAATATCAGTCCAATTCTCAGCTATATTTGCTTACCTATTAATAAGGTATTTTAATCACATATTTCTTTTTCACGAGGAAATGTTTCTACCTATTGGTATATAAGCTGCACCCTGTTTGTTTTACGTTTCTGTGTTAGTAATCTTGTAAAACATGTTAGAACATAGTGCATTTAAAGCATGAATGCTGCAACATAAAATAATGATTAAAACAATTATGACTAATCATGGAAATCTTTAATAATGCATATATGTAAGCCAGGTTTCAATCTATATAAAGACTCTTTCAGTAGTTTAACTACTGACAGAGTCAAGTGAGAGTCCATCCTTTCTTTGCCCTCAGGTATATTTTTTAAATAGCCAAAAATAAGTAATGGAAGAGAAGCTGCTTTGGTAGAGCTTGTGCACAGCCACAGGTGTTGCATGGTGTGTATAAAGCACCAGCTTTTGATGAAATGTCAGCTGACTAAAGATGCTGCATACCCTTTGACTTGGCTGTGCTCTGGTTTAAAGGCAAAAACACCAGAGGAAAAGGGTGGTGGAGGAAACACGGGGAAGAGAAAATTCCTCTGTAGAATGCTTTTGTGGACTTGTGGTGTCTTTATATATTTTCTGTAAAAGTAGATGGAGGGAAAAACGAAGATTGTTTGATCTGGTAACCCACTGTCTCTGCGAAAGATTTAAACTCTGAATAATACTTTAGGTCTGAAACTAGCTTGCAGAAGTTTCCAAAATGCTTAAGACTAAAAGTTAGACTTTAAAATAGTGTTGGCCATCATAAGAACTTCTGAAGGATATTAGCAACATAATGCACTGACATCTGTACAGAACTGTTCTTGCAGCTTTGGTTCATAGCATTAGTTCTGCAACGTGGATTTTTTTCTCACAGTTCAGTTCTGGTTTAATAGAAGTTAAGCCCATGGTTAATATGGAAGTTCTGGAAATTAATTCCTTAGCCTGTTTCAACCATTATGTGTCCTATAATACAAAGAACAAATGAACAGAGGGTAAAAAAGGCAGGATTAAGAAAAGAGTTGGGATTTAAAAAAACTTTGATAAGAAACAAAATATTCATGTAATTGTGGCCAGGAACAAGATTTTTGTTATCTTCTAAATGACATTACATATATCTTCAACAGGAGTAAAGAAATGGGAATAGCTGTATAAATAGCAGATTTTGCACTGAAGCTAAAACCAACCCATACAAACAGTTAAGGAGGAAAAAACCAAAACCAACCCCAAATGTACAAATTTTAGCTAGTTCTAGCCCTGTGAGTGTAAGTCATGAGGTTTGTCACTGGGTTGCTTTGTAAGATCATTTTCAGCAGTGTGGAGTCCAGGTCACCTGTTTTATCTGATGTCACCTCTTAGAAAAAGGAACTCTGCTGTGATTTTGCTAATTTTCAAGTAGCTGGATGGTACAGAAGTTGTATTTAATAATGGTTTCTCATCAGGAAAATTCAATACCTTTGGATATTATGGAGATGATACCTCTGCTCCACATGCATGCAAGCATGGTGGGAATGTGCTGCAAGCAGAAGTGGAAGTTCCTGACATCCAGCATGTTGGGGCTGAGCTGAGTTGGAGATTTAGTGTTCAAGATTGTCCCAGTCAGTAGCTGGGATCTTGCCTCTGTGTAATGAGGAAACACCAAGAAAGAAGTTCAAAGTATGCTTGTTTTCTTCAGAATTACCACGTAGTGCTTTCTGGTAATATATTAGGTAACTGCATTCTCTCCTTCCTGGGATCCCTCACTAGACATATACAGAGTTTTTCTTCATCAGGATGTTTACTTTGATGGAATATGCCTTTTTGGAGCCCAGGACAGCATACCCAAACTAGTAATCAGTTTTCAAATTGAATTAATGTAATCACACAGACCCTTGATTTCTCATTGATGATTATGAGATTTTAGCTAGCAATGAAAAGATGAATTTTAGCATCTGGGTCTTCCCCATTAGTTTCATCACCATGCTGTCTGTCGTGCACAGCCACCTGTAGTTGTGCAGCACATGGCATGCACCACAGCTGCTGGGTATGAACTTGGGTCAGAAGTTTCTTTGGGAGCTAAAACCTGCAGTGACAAGGTTTGCCTTTTGCCTTTGGCCCTGTACATTTGCTTATTCTCATGGAAACAAATGCAGTCACAAGATACATCCCTGCCGTAATTCTTGACATGATGAGTAATGGTTTGACTGATTGGAAACTGTAAGGAAGTAATTTTTCTGCTCATTTGGTGATGGTGTTTTCTCTAAGTCAGTCTTGTGGTAAAATGGAAGCAGAGCAGACTAGAGAAGCAGGTGCGTGCATGGGTAAGGAACAGCTTTGAAACTTTTTCCAGTCTGGGTGGGAAAAACAGATTTTAACTTAAAGTGATGTTCATTGTGATGATGTTTTGTACTAGAGCTTTTCCTCTTTAGTCCTGTTAACTTTATATCCCAAGAGAGTACCAGTGCCAATACTGGCAAGTTTTTAGAGGCTTTCTTAAACCTCTTATTTCACAGAAATCTCTGAACTTTCTGGCTGGTGTGTCCTTTTCTAGCCTAAGCCTTTCCTAAGAAATCCAGCAATTTTCCACTTGAAAATAGCTATGGGTAAAGTCACACACTACTTTCACATAAGATTAAGGGTTTGACAAGGGTAGTGGGAACAAAGAAATTCCAAATTAGGTCTGCTTCGTATTTAAACCCCCCTCTCCCAGCCCCTTGTTGCACAATAGTAAACTTTCCTAATGCAAGTAGGTTGTTGATATACTTCCAGAAAGAATTCCAGTTAGCTGAGGGACGGGATTAAATGGATTAAATAGCCTCCTCGTTTTTCTGTAAAGAAAAAAAAAAAAGTTTGGTTAAAGGCACACACAAATGTGAATTTAAATTATTTTGGACTAGATTAATGTTCCCAACTGCCTCTCAAACAAGGCTGCCCTCCCTTGGCGAGGCGCTGCATGTTGGTGGTGGCTGGGTGGGCATGCTGGGTGCATGGAGATGGCACTTGAGCCTTAGCCATTTCAGCAGAGCACGGCTCTGGGCTGGGAGGTGAGATAGCAGTTGGGTAGAAAAGGTTCAAAGGATGTAGAACGTCCTCTGTCAGTCTCCATTTAGTGCCAAACTGCAGTGTCTTACTCTGCCAGACCCAAGCCCTGGGAGGGCCAAAGGACCTCAAGCTTGCTTCTACACTGCTGGTTTTGGTGGTGGCTTCCATTTTGGCTCTGTGGTGTGGTTATGGTGAAGGAATTGCCTCTTCTTCCTCAGCACAGATACTTGATGTGGCATGAAAACCAGCATTCTCCTTCTTTTAGGTCTTCTTGTGGCCTTCTTTTCCTAACAACTTATGGGACACCAGCTTTTTACAAAGCATACAGATTCTCCTTTCTCCTTATCTTACTCTACCTCTTAATGAAAACAGATTTCCCTCAACCCTACCCGTCTTGTCTTTCATTTTTTTGACCCCTGAAGACAGAACATAGCAGTATGAAGGCCCACAGCAAGGTCTTGGCAGCGGCTGAGAGCTTCACGTGTGGCAGATAACTACTGGAGATGTGACTTGGATGTGGACACATACCTGTTTTCATCTTGGTAGTTTCATGGTGTTGTTTGTAATTCCTTGCCCTGTGAAATTTACTGGCCGCTAGTTCAAGCAGCAATAGTAGTGGGGTTTTTTCCTTGTGTTTTCAAGAATCCCTAATATGTTTTTTGGCTTCTTTCTACAGTCTACTAATTTGCCTTAACATGTTGCTATTATGAAGAGTCACATCTAAGAGGCTGAAGACAAATGCATGCCAGATCTCACTTAGGCATCCTCTCTAATTAGTCTTAACTATAAGCAGTGGAGAAGTTTTGTACTGTGTACATGTTTTTAAAAGCAGACTTCTTGCTGTCTTTGATTTCTATATTAATTTGGAAAGCATGTGCCAAGAGTAAAATTTGTTTCACATTTGTTTCAAGTTCAAATTAAACCCCTTCACCCCCAACCAAAGAATTTTCAAGGGAAAAAAAATGGGTTTGTTGACCTTATCATGACTGGATCTCATCCTGATCCAGTGCCAAATCTTTTTAGCATTGAAAGGAAGTAAAAACAAGAATTAAGAACTTTCTCTGATTACTGCTGGGATAGGAGCATTTCCTCTACCTGCAATGAAATGCTTCAAAGCAGCCATTTATTCAGGCAGTGTAATTCATATCTCTTTTTACTGGCTGACTTACATCTTTTATTTTACCATAACACTTGGGCCTGTGTCCCTCCCACCTGATTTTATTCACCTGAGAGACACATCCCCAGAGGGTGGTGACTGATTGCTTCCTGGGCAGGAGGAGCAGAGAGTGCCTGGCATACCCCAGTGGCAGTGCCTGCCTAAGAGATGTGTTTATCTCTGTGTCAGAGCTCTCTTGCTTTTTCTCAGTCTTCATTGATTGTGAGGCATTCATTGAGGGTGGCTTTCCTTCTAGCTTGGCGTGACAGATTAGATAAAAAATGTAAGTACGTAAAAGTAGTACCTCAGGTTTTTAACTGTAAATTGACCTACTAGACCAAAAGAAAAAGAAGGAGACAGTGTGAAAATGACTGTTAGCTGCTTAGCTATAGAGGAACTTCAGTACTTGCCTAGAATTCATGCCTTTGAAAATGTGCCTTCAAGGTAAACAACACTGCACTGTGCACGACCTGTGCAAAAGTTAGCAAACATTCAGAATGTGTTTGGAAGATGAATAGTGTCATAATTTTCCTCACCCTATGGGTTGGTTTTTTTTCTTTTTTCCCCCCATAAAGCAGTGTACTAGGGGCTCATCAGGCTGTGCATTAGATAATTGAGTTGTTATGCCAACAGGCTGTGCTAAAAGGTGTTACACCAGTGATTTCTTTTTCATCCCACTGTGCTTTGATCTCCTGCTATAAAGCAGAAGATCTAACGGTGGAAACTTTTGAAGATGATAGATGAATTGTACTAATTCACTTTTCATAATCCTTACAAAAAATGTCTGTCCTTATCAGTCAGAAAAGATTTAATAGCTGTTGTCTCTCAAAAGTCTCATATTATCAGGGTTGCAAACTATGGATTTATTGTTGCAAAATATTTTGTTAGCATATTTTGAAATGCTGTTGTATTTGCTTTAGGATAAATTAATAAAGATGCTTCTTTGTTATAACTATGCTTTGGGTTTTTTGCATTTTTTTACTAAAATGTAAAACTTCTTTGCAAGAGAGCACTGTGCAGTGGTGAATAGTTGATGTCCTTATTGGTGTTAAATGCCCAGCTTTAATTTCATATCATTGGAATTCACTGAAACAGTCAGTCCAAATATACTAATTCCAAACATTATATGGTGCTGAAACAAATGCTAAAAGTCTTGGCTCATGATATTTAAAGCACTGTAGCTGATGGAACCATTGTGACAGTAAGCAGTGTGCAGAGCACTGTATGCAGATTTTGGGACCATAAAATGTGGCATCTTCTAGGAATGAACAAGTGTTTGGGGTTTTCTCTGGATGAAATTCATACTTATCTTGTCTGGATTAAGTCAGTAAAGTTAGTGCAGTTTCCCAGGATTTCATCCAGCACAGTCTTGCTCAATATATCTCTCAGTAGTTGAGCTCCCCACATCTCTGGTAAACCCTGCTTAGAGAAAATTGTCAGCAATGCTTAGAATTATAGAAAGTGTTCACAAGCTCTGATTATATTATCTCTCTTTTCTTTGCAATAGCTTTGGGCCAGATAATGCTTTATGTTGATGGCATGAATGGAGTGATTAATCATAATGAGACCATCCAATGGCTGTACACTCTAATTGGCTCAAAGGTAAGATTCTCAAAAATTCTCATTTTATATGGTTTTGATGTTCTTTTAATGCATTTTATTTGTTTTGTGCTTTTAGAGTATAAATAGACTGCGTGTTAAGTTCTGAAATATTTCATAATATTCTGCATGGAAACCAGGTCACACTGAGCTGTTACTTCTTTTCTGCTGTTTTTATACTCTTTTGTTGGCACATACTCCACTCTTGAAAGCTAAGATGCCTCCATTACTGTCTGTGCTGCCATTGCAGAAGATTTTTTGGTCCTGTAGTTGCAGTTCCCAAGGCATTCTTTGAAACCACTTTTTGGGGTGGGTTTTTTTTGCCTTTCCCTGCTACGAATCTAAATCCTTTTCTACTCACCAAAACTGCTCAGCTTTGCTAAGCCCTGGGGGAGGACAATTCAGAGTGACTTCCCTCTTAGACTAGAATACACAAGTTCAATTGGAAGTTACCTACAGCAATCATCTACACCAAATGCCCAATAGCTTCACTTTATGAAGGACGTTGTCCAAATGCCTCTGAAACACTGACAGGTTTGGGACATTGCCCACCTCTCCAGTAAGCCTCTTCCAGTGTTTGTCCAGTTTCTCAGCAAAGTGCTTCTTAACATCAAGTCTTCCTTTGCCTGGAGAGCACTAGAAGGCAAAGACTTCAATACCCTGCCTACAGGGTATTGTTTGTTGGTCTCTACATATTGAGACAAAGGCTGAAAGCCGGAATATATGCTGCTTGGGTAGGTCTTCGCCAGTGGAATAGTGATTTATATAGTGCACAATCCACCTTTAAGGCCAACTTTGCTGGAATTTGAAAAGGAAGCAGAGCACAGATTCTATTGACATGCCATCCTGAGGGGCCATAGGGTAGGTAAACCTCTTGGCTCTCTTAGTAAGCTTTAGGAAGCTTTTTAAGGCCTGCCAGGGGCTGCTGCTGCTCTTGCCATGCAGACCTGTATATAGATAGATCTGTATGACATAGTAGCTGGACAGGGTATGGAAGTTATAGTTAACAACTCAAAAGTTGCTGTAATTAGTGGAGTTGAATCCATAGTTATAGTTACCAAGAAATTTCCAGGAATGTTTCAAGTGTCTGAGTCATAGAAAGTTGCTCTTGGGTACTGTAGGGACATAGAGAAGCTGCTGCTCTCCCCTTTTCCTCTGATAGCTCCCATAACACAAGGAGAAAGAGCTCAATGTCCCAGGGGTCTTTTTTTAACTAGAATTTTTTCTACAATGTGCAAACTTCACTGCTGCAGGAGATTATCAAGTCATAGAACAGATGCTGCAGTATTGAAAGAACTGACTTATCTTGGTTTGACATACCTATGTAGATATCTTACCTTGGTAGATAAGTAAAAGTAAAATAATTACGGTTATCAAATCTCAGGCTTAAAGGGCAGGCCTCATGATTGGGAAAAGATAAGGAGAAACTTTTCCCCAATGTACAATGTTCCACCGTTGTTTAGGCATTATGCTGTGCCATTTCTCCTCTTGAAATGGGATGTTTGCTGCAGTTGGAAAAGCAGTGCAAGATGAAACTTTTTGCTTCATATAGATCCTTATTTTCTATGGAACAGATAAAAAAAGAAAAAAAGGAACAAAAATACTGCCTTGTCCATGACTATTTTAATTCTCTAATGCACATAATGGGAGTGGAATGGGAGAGAAACATGACTGTATTGCTACCTTGCAGATTAAATTCTGTCTAGATTTTCTTGCTCTGAGTACTTCAGCTCTTGGGTCCTTAAGCTCCTTTCTCCCTCCCCCATCGCTAGCCTGAATGATTATCTCCATGTCCTGGCTCAGTGCCTGCAGCTGAGGAATGCAGACAATGTGCTTTGAATAGCTGGGTTTCAGGTAGCATCAAAGTTGCTTTTTCATTATTCTTCGACTGTCTTGGAAGAGATCTAAGTCTCTGTCTGTGTGCCAGAAGTTAACCGAAGGTATGGCAGGCTTACTGTCAGTGTGGTGGGACAGCTGCTTTATTCACTTAAAGGTGGTTTTGACTTTCTGTGAAAAATGAAGCCCTGGAATTTGCAATGCACCTACAGTTTAATTTCCAGCCCTGCTATGCTGGTGCCTTCTCCACAGCAAAGATGATGAAAAATGCGTTAACATTGCTGAACAAAAAAGGAATAGTGAAACTGCCAATTAAGTCTTGGGACAAATCCCTCTAATAGGATGCAGGAGGCATATAGTTATTCAGCTGCCTCAGCTGTGACACATGGTTTCTTGCCTTCTCAAAAGGACTGACTGGGTCTAATATACTCGGTGGTGGAAGTTGTTGAATGTGTTCCACAGATATTTTTTATTGTTTTTATCAAATTCTGTACTGGTTTTGCCCCTTTGCTGTTGCTTGCTCTGCTCTGTTTGCAAGGGGCTGCTGGCTGTGGCACCCTTGCTCACTTTGAGCAGTGGATTGTGGCATGTGCAGCACCACTGCAGCACACAGGTTCAGCAGAGGACCTCAGGGTCTGGCATGCTCAGCACTGCGACAGCTGTAATTTTGGTACCCAACTCCAAGATCACCTTATGCCCCCAGCAGCACTTCTGTATAGGGATGGGGGAAAGAGGTGGGAAATGAAAGTTTAAATTAGTGCTAAAGAAGGACTATAAGCAATTAACTGAAAGCCATTGTATTTCTTGTTGTTGATAATTCTGCTGCAGTTTTACCCCTCTCGGCATCAGTGGATGCTGGTATTGATGGATTATCAGAAGTTGTTGATAATTTTACTCCCATTATCTAAGTTTGCACTGAATAAAGTTATTAGGGAGGTGGTTAGAATTCCAGCTGTGTGACTCCACTGGCAGTGTTGCCATTGTGCCAATTCAGAGGCACCAGTTGTGTCAGGGTGAAATACAGAAAAGCAGGAAGAAAATTAATCTTAGACTACTTGTTTGCTATGGCACAGACAACTTTCTGCTACAGATTAATATTATTTAGGCACCAGATTGGAAATTTGATGGTAACAGTACAATTCTTTAGTGATATTATTTGGACATAAGAGCATTATTGGCACATCCCAGGCTCTTAGGACCACTGCTGGTCCTTTGCAAGATGCATCCAACCTTAAGCGACCACACCAGTGTGTGACAGTGTGCTTTCCCAGGCTGGCTGTAGACTGCTTCCAATCATCAGTGGCTGATACATCCTTGGTATAAAACATTGGCAGCATAATCCCAATATAAATGTACATTACTACCATTTCATCCTTAGTTATAAGGGCAGCAATTCATGAGTGGTTCCCTGTTTGACAAAGCATTCAAGTATGTACTCAATTACGGGTGTATAGTTACATGCTGTTGGCTTTCAGATAGCTTTAATACATAACTGAGGTCAGCAGTGAGCTGCTGTAGGCACGCAAAGAAAGGGCTAGAGCAGGGCCAAGGCTCTAACCATCTTATATAAGCTACAAGTTACGTAAATAGGAAATATCACTGTCAACCAAGTTTTCTTTTAGCATTTGGTGCTAGCATGGGACATTTGTGCAAGAGAGTTTGGTTTTTACAAGACAAAACTAGGAGTCAATTGAATGTTAGTTAACAGTGCTTTCAGAATTGCTCCTTAATTTTTATCTTTTTTTTCTTTTTGGATGATGCCTTAACTGGCCACGTGTTATAGCACATGTGTTTCAACTTCACAGTGCCTGGGAAATTATATTTCACCACTTCCTCAGTGTTTCTGCCACCTATGCATTACTACTGCTGCAGTTTTTGTGTTGTATTGCAAATATATTTAGGCTGGTTGTAAATGAACTTGAGGCATTTGTTTATGCTGGCACCTGGCACTGGAGCTCTGTGGTGGATCACCAGTAGGTAAATGGTGATGGCTCTTGGAAAATTTCTCTTATCCAAAACAAGGGACAGCAGGTGAAAGACATGTATGTAATAAGCCTTATTAAGTCCATATAATATATTATCTCTCGGCATGTATTAGGTTGTATATATATATATATATGTAATATAATATAAAAACTTTCATATGTGTTGGTAATTCCTCTGACCTAGTAAGAGAAAGTGTACAATACTTTTAGTGTACCATCACTGCTTTAAATTCTCCAGGAGTAGCTATTGACTGTTTACAAAAAGTACATTTCTGAACCAAAAATCTTGGAAAAAACACAGGAGTTTATATCTAGGCAAGCAAACGTTCATTTGCATCACAAACCCACGGGCTTTTGCCAATCCACTGTGGTCTTCAAAGCCACTTCTAAGGCATAAAGTGGTCCAAAACCTGAGTCTAGTTTCACCTTTTCTTTCCCTCTGTTTCTGACTGCTACTGATAATGATTATTTTTTCCCATTTGATGATCCAGGCTGTTCTAATTTCCCCCAGGGGAGTTAAAGCCCCTCTTTGGCATTGTTTTCAGTGGAAAATAATCCATTTTCAAAGTGGTGCTGGGTAACCTCAGAAGACAGGGTGGAATGCTGGGCCCAGGCTGATACAACGAGGTTGATTAAAGATTCCTATCTCACATCTTGTTTTAATTTTTTTTGTCTACTTTGCTTCTGTCTGGGTCCTCGATTGCAAAGTGAACTACAAACTTTAACTAGCAAGTTTTCCCTGTGCCTTGTGTGAACCTTTTGTTTCCTTTGATATTGAAGAAATAACTTTTTAAATGTTTAAAAATATAATTTTTTCAGAAAGAAGCAAAAAAAACCTATTTCAAAGCAAAAGGAAAAACAAAACTCAGCACATTCAGGTAGAATAATGTAGTCAGAGTGGGTGAATTTGTTCATTTCAAAAGGACAATCAGAGAATCATAGCACCATAGAATTGGGAGTGTTCCTAAAGATCATCCAGTTCTAGGCCCCCCTGCCACATGCAGGGACACCTTCCACCAGACCAGGTTTCTCAGAGTGTGTTGAATGTAATCACTGTCAACCTGGATGGAATATCCTATTGTTGAGAGTCTTAGAAATACCAAGTATTTGGATCTCATTCAATTTTCTGGCCATATATTTTGAAAAATAATTGTGTGTACAGATGGTCTATTCTGGGTTAACTATTCCTGGATGTTGAGAATTAACATATATAGGCAAATGCCTGATTTTTGTGAGCAAGAGATTGTGTTGTAGAACTGTCCTACAGTTTATTCTCAATGTGTTTGGAAGGTGATCTAGGAAAGCTAGCTAGCTAAAAGAATTAAGAGTCCAGGAAAAATCACACAGCTTGGGGACCTGCTGTGATTAATTTTAGATGTTTTCTTCCCAGTCTGCTGCCTTGATGGTTAACAAGTTCTCTTGAGAACTTGAGCCTATGCTCACCCAGGCTGCCAGAGAGCTTTCTTCCTCTTTCACTCAGAAACTGTATCAGCACTGTTGCATGAACTGACTTTATTTTGAATTGTATTTAATTAGTGCTTTGAAGATAAGGATCAGGATGTTGCAATAAATTTGGAGTAGGATATGTTAGCCAGTGTAGACTCTGTTAAGCACTTGCTTTGGTCTCTCCAGCTCAGCAGACAGACTGCTGTGGGTGCTGCTGCTCTTTGCCAAACGTATTTGTAGGTAGATTTCAAAGTCCTTCCATCAAACATGAGAGTTTGCAGTAGAGGAGTCCTGCTGCACTAACTATTCCTGCAGCTCCATCTGTTGCATTCACTTCTGAGTATTTTGAAGGGATGAATACACATTTTTCTGTGTTCAAAATGAACTCTTGTAGATTAAGGAGATACTAGAAAACACACAGTTCCCTCACAAGATATCAGAGATCTGATTTCAAGTCGTTTGAAGTGGGGAATAAGAAAATGTAATGATTAACTGCCAACAATGTGGCAAATGTTTGGATCCAACTTTTCACTCAGTCTCATCTGTTCAAAACTGTATAAGAAAGTGTTGGGCTAGAGATGAGTGAAAAATGTCCCAACTATTCCCAGAAAATATCGTGCATCTGTGCAGATGTACAAATTTCTTGTTGTAAAGGAAAGGCACTATGAAAGAAAAAAGCAAGAGTTATACTAGAATTAGGTGGGGTAAAAACTGAAAAACAACCCTTAAGTCAGTGTTAGTTTTTAGAATTGCCTTGGCCTCTCTCAGTAAAGTAGTTCAGTGACACAGGCCTGTTCCCATTCATCCTTGTGGGCAAAGTCCTGTACTTCATGTTCTAGCTATTAATATTTGCTATTAGCTCCTAGTGTTTTCTAATAAGCATTATGTCCAGCATTGCTGTGAAAGTAGACAGTGCTGTTGGAAAGTTTGGCTGTATTAAGGGCTGAGACTAAAGGAAATGGTGCCCACTTTTTCCAGCATGCTTGAAGCCACTAGTGGGAATTATCTTTGACAATAAAATCAATTTCCTGACCAAAAAAGTAGAAAATTTTCAAACATAAGTTGTCAGATGAAACAGAATGAAGAAATATAAGAGAGCTGCTCTGAGGATAAAAAGAATCTAGTTATAATCCAGGTTTATGATACAGTATGCATGTAAGATTTTCATGCATGTCTAAATGCAGAAATCCATTTGGCCAGTGTAAAGCTCATTGTGGTCATTATGCCAAATCTTTTGGAACAGCTATGTTATCATTTTTCAGGGTAGAAATATCAATAGTCCTAAATAAAGAGTTTAATTGGCTGCATTTTCGGAAGTGTTTTAAAATTAAAATAAGCAGTTGCATCTGTACCTTTTCTGGGAGCACTGTTTTGTGAGCTCTGGTACATAATGCAGGGCTGTCCATTTGCTGGTCTTGTTTCTCTTAGTGATCTAATTTTTCTGTCTGTGGCTGTGGTGCTTGGCAGAGGGCATGTGAGCTGTTCGAAAGTTTATTTAGAGAGCAGGGAAACTTCTTCTGGTGCACAGTCATGAAATGTCACCAAATTCAAATTTGTTTGCTCAAACCTTCAATGAAGATCAAGTGATAAAATTTTTTTACGAAAAGTCCAGTAATTCTGGCAAATACCTTCCATGCTCAATCCTTCTTTCTTGCCTTCACTCACAGGACCACATCAGTGTAGGAGACAGATCACTATGTTGGTTACAGCAGGGTTCTAATAGCACCAAGGTTGTGGGTTCAACCCACATACAGGTCATTCATTTAGGAGCTGGACTCCATGATCCTTGTAGTTCCCTTCCAATTCAGAGTATTCTGTGATTGTGTGGTTAAAATGCACCATGGTGAATGGGTACATTTCCACAAGTACCTCTTGTGAACTGCACAGTGAGAACAGTATAATAAACAAACATGGCATCCAGATCTCCTGAGACTTAATTAAGTGTCTTGAATTTCAGGCAGAGCTTTTGGTTATTCTGCCAGCAGAAAGCAGCGTACAGGGGTGGAGGTTTGCGGTGGTGGTGCTGAGAAAACTCCTCCATTTCTATAGGAGAAAGGAGGTGGCTGACCTTTTGCATCCCTCAATGGGTGTTAACATTCTGGGATTTTATGGCTGTTAAAGAAAGAGCATTATGGTTAATTTTTAATTATATTCTTTAGGTTTGAAGAATATAGGTATTCCTTTCTTATTTTAACAGATCTTTGGGGTCACTTTACATATTTATCACAATACATTATGATATTTATTCTGTGACAAGCAGAGTTCAATTAATTTGTAGGCTGTGGGTAGGATGTTTTTATTAATCACTTAATTTTTCTTGCTGTTTATAGGATTGTTAGCAAGTTGCTTCTTCCTCTCACCTTTATTTTGATGATTATTTAATTGGTATTAAAGATTTTTGAGCCATACCACACAATTGGTATGGCTCCTTTTTACAGGATTTTGCAGAAATGCAAGGAGAGTTTGCATGGAAGTAGCAGAAATTCCACATAAAGTCTCTTCAAATGTTTGTCTGTGCAAGGATCTCTAAAATTTTTACTTGAATCTGCTGTGTACTCTGGCTGCTGCTATGAGGCATATAGGATCCATCTTTTTCTGCAGAGCTGGGCTGCTTTATTTTCTCTCTCACATATTTTCCTGAATGTCCTGTTTTTGGAACAGCAACTGAATTAGTATACACTTCATTGCCTTTATTTTTCCTCTTAAATTCATCCTAATTTTCTTCCTAAATCAGTATCTGTCCTCGTTCCCATATATACAGTGCAGCAGTGGAATTCTGCCTTCAGGAAAGAAGGTGGTATCCAACATTTTTTGCAGCGTCATGTAAACCAGATCCGAGACAGTTCAGCCAACACAGCAGTTAATATACCAGTGTTTTGCTTGTAGCTTAGCCTGGAAGAATGGCCCAGGCTAGGGAGGGAGATTTTACATTGGGAGACCCAGGCTGAATCCAGCTTCCAGGCACATTCTTGAACCAGTTTTCAAATCCTTTTTTGCCTTGGTCCCTCAACTGGAAAATTGGTATTTGGATTTTAGAGCCCTGGAGGAAGAACATAAGGGAGTAGAAGGACAGATTATATGTGAAGACAGATAGGTAGGTGAAAGTTGAACCAGATACTAATTGTTACCATATCTGTTCTTTTGGCATCACTCAAAAACGTTTGTCATTCTTTTATTTAGATATAATTTTTCTTCAAAGCAATAGCTACTAGCTGAATGTTCTTGGGTAACAGGAAAAATACGCTGTATGAGAAATGGAAACTACCAAAACACACATGATGGCTTTATATTCAGCATGTAGTGCACCCCAAGGAACCTCTGAGGTGCAACCAGCTCAGGTCCTTCCCCAGGTTATTGCCCAGGACTCATCATGGTTACCTCACAGATTTGATGTTGGTCTCCTCAGTTACGAGACTTGTCTGTAGGAAGGAAGAGGTCTGGTAAGACGTGTGGACCTCACCTTTCATAAGATCAAGATCAAAAGGAAGGTTCTTTTATAGGTTTTCATTCTTCCTTTTTTTTTTTTCCTCCACAGTCCTCTAGTAGCAGTTTATACCATATAAAGACTTTTCAGAATAATTTCCAGCAGGTTCTCTAGCTGACTCCCATGATACACTGAAATGAGTCTCATCTGGGCATGCTGTGTGCTCTCTTCCCATATTCTGACCCTCTTTGATCACAGCAATTGAACAAGGAGTTCAGATGCTTCCTGGTTTGCCCCCCTCTATCTCTTCACTATTTTCCTTTTTGAAGACCACATTAATAAAAAACAAGAATGTGATGTGCAGTATAAAAAAATACTGTTAATACCTCAGCCAGCATGGAATTTTTGTAGACTGGTCCCTTTTATTTTTGAATTTCCTCTTCTTATTAGAAGACACAGAACTGTAGTAAATGTATGCTTTGTCTTTTTCATTTCCAGCACTGTGTAACTGCTTCCTTCTTTTGCTCAGTAATAAAATTAAAGCAACATCTCAGAAGCCATTTTTCTCCACTGCACTTCAAATGTCACTGTGTGGTTGCCTAAGCATCTTATTGTTATGATTTTGGAGGGAAGTGTAACACTTTGCTAACTTGCAGTTTGAATGCTTCTGCTTCCCCAGTTAAGCTCTGCATATGGATAAGACTTTCTTGTAGAAAAGAAAGAGTAAAGTAGGACAAGAGACTCCCACAGGTATTAATGCATGGAGTTGCCTCAAAACTCATTCTCTGGGGACTGTGTTTCAGTTCACTGTGTTTTCCTAAATACATTAACTATATCAAAAATATATTAAATATAATATATATAACAGATACTAAATTTAGTAAAATGTTTTACTATATTTATTAAATAGAGAAGATAGAATTCCACTTCATAATTTTTGCTCTTCTGTGTCACTGCCACTCTCTGTGGTTTGCAGTGCTCTCTGTTCAGGTAACTTTTTCTTTTTGTCTTTCTCACCTGCAGTCTGGTTTCCCCAAATACACACTCTTCTTATGTTTGGTGTCTCTTGGGCCACTCTTTCATATGCAGGGGAGCTGTAGACCCCTCTGCAGTAAGGATTCTGCATGCCTGTAAGTAAAAAGATGTGATAGACCACCTTAAAGCAGGTTTGGTCCCAGGTCAGCCATGCCTGGTGATTTGCTCAGATGGACATCTGCAATAGCTGTGGATCCAATGGTGAGATTTATGGCAAACTTCCTTAGATTCATTATATACTTCAACTTCTGTCACTGGCCTGCAAATTTTTTCCTTGTTTCCTTGTCATCCCCTTCGGATGCAGGGATGCAATGTGAATGCCCAAGTTCAGGTTTTGGCAGTGGAAGATCATTCATAGCAGAGCTTCAGACAGAAAACATCAATTCACTATACAGAAATTGAAGTCTGTGTTAAAGAAACAGCCTTGCATTTGCTAGGGTGGCTTTTGCATAGGAATAGCAAGGGCTCCTAGGGTGTCCCAAGGCGTTGGGCCATGGGACAGGATCTGGAAGCTGAGCACAAGGTTTTCCTGATGTCATCATATGATGTAGTACTGCAGTTACTCATCTGGGAGGTTGTTTTGTTTTATTTCCCTTCTGCTCAGAAGGGTGGGTTAGGATTATTCATCATCTTTGGCTGAACCGACACAAAGTTATGTAGAACAGATGGACATCACCAGATTTACTTTACCTACAGGTCTGAATAGTTCAATCCCAGTCTGCACCATTTACGATACTGTGGATGCTATAGCACTGATAGCATCCTCCCACTTGAGTTATTGGTTTGTTCCAGAGAAAAAATGAAGCCTAAGCCAGCATCCTTCCCATTACCACCCTTTTCAGAGGGTTGTCTTCTGAAGTTTTTGCAGTAGGTTGCTTTTCTTCATAGAAGCGAGTTGCAGTCTGAGAAGGTAAAAGGGAAACATTTCAGTCATTGCACCCCCAGGATGTTTTAGTTTTTCTCTTTCCTTTGAAACCATGCTTTTAATTTGTTTGTCTGCTTTAATTTTATATCCTTCTTTGTCAATAAAACCAGTTTGTTTAGATATCCTGTATCTTTAGAACCAAAGGGAAATGAAAATTTGGAAAATTTTAGACTAGATATTAATACCTCCTGCCTCTGTCTGAGGTTCCAGCTTTCCCGCCTGGGTATGGACACATGCAGATGAAAGCTGATACACTCATTTTCTCTGACTGCTCTGGAGAAGCAGCATCCTCAGCAGTGGCCACCACATGCTTGACAAGAGACCTGATGGGACACATCCTGTACAGCCAAGATACAGCAAACGCTGCAGCTGTCCTTATGTAGAAGGAAAAAAATATCAGTGAAGGGAATGAGAAAAGCAAGCTTGCCTTTTCTCCCTTAGAAAAGCCATCCCACAGCACCACCTAGCAGGCACAGATGGATATGAATAAACAGTGTGAGGACAGGACTGGAGCAAAATGCTCCTGGGAGAATACAATGTTGAGCAGGAGTACATGTCTTAAAACACCTATTCTATCTACTATCTAGCACAGGTTATTGTTATAAACTGATTTGTGGTTCCTTCCCTCAGGCAGCTGGTATCCTTTAGTACTGGATATTTGTAGCTTCATACAGCTAATTAATCACTCTGCTTGTCTAAAGAAATACATCTTCAGTTTTGGGGTATTTTTTGTAATCTAGTGTTGTTCTCTTTAACTCCATGTATTTCTAACACACCTAGCTTAATTAGAGTGATGGCATTACTTATCATGGAATTTTATGTTTTTGTCTGCAATTAGTCCAAGGTGCTGGGGTGGAATTATCCAGCTGTCTGCTGAGGAATACTGCCAGAGCACAGATTTTGAAGAGGCCAGCAAGCACATCCTCATCCCACTCCCGTAGCTGGGAAAGATATATTATAAAATAGTTAAACTGCAGCTGCTGGCTGTCTCTGGTTTTAAAAGCAGTTGTTTTACATGTTTGCTTTTCTAGGGGGCCCAGAACACTGAGCTTTCTTTTGAGCTACAAATGGGAAGTATTTATTTGTGAATCTGTAGCAGCCAGTTGCCTCTGCTTTGTTATTTGATTCATTTTGTTCATCTCCAGAGCTTACACAGCCTTTTAGCCTTCACCCTGCCATCCTAAACAGGCAGAAATGAAAGGCTCTGGCAATACCCCCTTGTGGGAAGCTGTATAGGAGCTTGAAGGAAAAAGTCAGGGCTGCAATTAAAGACATGATTTCAGAGCATGAGTTGTAGCTGGTTATGCTGAGCTAGAGCAGCACTGATTCTCCTATGAATTGTGCTGTGGAAATATGGGTTCAACAAAAACATGACTCAGTAATTAGGGAGGAGGGGTAGGACTTTCAGCTTGCAAAGATTTTTAGTTTGGCATTACGCATTCAGGCAGATCTGCTCTGCTACTCAGAGACAGTACAGAGAGATCTCTAGCAGCGAGACTGAAATCCAGTCCCTTCCAGGTTCTGAGATCTTATTTTCCTACTTAAAGCAGGCACCTGTCTATCAAAAACTCTTAATTTGCTCTGTAGCATTGACAAAACTGTTGTTGTTGTTATTACTATGAAGAAGAAGAATATTAAAGAACTGTACAACTAAATCCCTATGTGGAAACCTAAAATAATACTTTCAAATATTGAGAGACTTTCAAATATTTTGCTCCTACAAAAAGAAATGTGCTTATGTAGTGACTTGGGGGAGTGGAAACGCCACCAAAAACACCCAGGGTTTTTTTCTGGTGTTTCCATGGTTACTGTGGTATCTTTCATGCCGTTCATATGTTTGCTCCATGATACTTCTCTTTTATTGCACTCTTTAGATGATTAAGTAGGTTTTCCTCATTAAGTTCTGTGAGAGCCTACCATGAAAAACTTTCTAAAAGCAAGCAAAATAACACCAAAAGTAAGAGTTCAGTGTGATTTTAGTACTCTCAAAAAAGTCACCTCCTCAAAACTTGTACTTTACTGCATTGAAAGGGTCAAATCTCAATTACATTTGCTTTTGGCTAAATCTATAGGAACTATTCCCATCAGACATTACACAGCTACCGCAGTGCATTTCAGTTGAGCTTTCTTGGATACAAAGGATCATGTTCTGGAGCAGTTTATTTTACTGCTTTTGTGAACTGCTGCCCCTCATTAGGGCATCACTGTATTTACTGATTTTGCCTGCAGTTACTCTTGACTTCAGAAGAAAGTGGAAGTAATCTGTTGCGGTTAGTTCAGGAAAAAGAAAGGGTTGGGGTTTTTTGATGGGTTTTTTCCCCCCTGTCTTCTCTCTATCCCTCTTTCTGTCTGTACTGCTCCCAAAGAACTGAAACAACTCAAAATTGATCTACGATGCAAGCCAAATCACTGCTGATTATGATCTCATGCTTCTGTGGGTTCAGCTCTTTGAATGACCATGGCAATTAATTGGCTAAAAACTATACAAGTCCCAGATGCTGAATAATTCTTAAATACTGCATCTGAAATATGTTTCATTCTGACAAAACAAAACTGAAATATGTGTTAAATGATGCCACAATAAAGGCACATCTCACTGTGCAGTGGCTTAGTCAAATGTGCTTAGTCTTTAGGTTCAGAACAGTGCTCTAAGGGTCAAATGAAGAGAAATAGGGACTCTGGAATCTGATCCCTCGTCCTCTGCTGCAAACCTACCTATAGCTTCATAGCTACAGCCTCCTAGGAATTATGCAGGCACATACTTGACTTCAGTTATCTTTCTACATTGCTGTTTGGTACTTTTAGGCTTGTGGTCACATCTGGGGTGATTTCAGAGGACGCTCTGTTGCACTTCTGAGGCTCTTTTACCATCCGCTGGGAGATAGGAAGCCAGTCCAGACTTGTCTTTGAGCTGCACATCCAGATTTCCAGAAACGTAAGCTATAGGGAGACTACACATGCAGATGGGTTTGTTCAGAAGCCTCGCTGACCTGTCAGTTTTGAATATGAGTTTCCAAGCCTTGAATACTTGTCATAGCCATGTTTCGATTCTGCTGTACAGAAAACATGTTTCTATCCCTTTCTGTCTGCCTGTCAAACTAGACCTAATGTGAGCATTGCCATTCCTATGGCACTACTGAGGAACTCATACACAAATCCTGTGAGTCTTTGGAGGCTCTTCAGCAAATCACTCAGTATTCTCTTAAGTGCTTGAGAAAATGTGGTTCATTTTACCTACAATATCACAGACCACATCTACTGTCCAGAGAACTGCTTGAATCTCATTGCATAAAAGGTCTTTTCTTTCCATTATTTGTGAACTGAAAAGTACATTTTGGGCATATGTGTGGGCATTTGAATCCTAACATGTGGAACTGCTTTTTTATACTGAAATTGGGTAATCACTGTGATCTGGTGAAAATAAGTGTTATGGATTTTTTGTCCCTTTGACATATCTATTTGGGGGTTGGTATGGGTGTGTGAGAGAGAGGTAGAAAATAAAAGTTGCAGGTGCCATACATTGAAAAATAAAGGGTGGTTTATAATAAATACTAAGAACCACCATTTTTTTAATTCATATTTTTAATGTAGCTGGTTATTTTTAGCCTCATTTAATAAATTAGACACAGTCCTGGACAGCTAACTGTAGGTAGCTTTGCGGGGAGGTGGACAAGATGACCTCCAGAGAGATCCCTCCCAAACTCTACCCTTAAGTGAATCACCTGAACTTCCTCCTCCTTTTTCTGCTGTAGTGGTACATTTGCTTGTACTTTGAAGAAAACTGTAAAAGCCAGATTTTTTTTTATGATTTGTAACAAAGGAATTTGCTTTTTGTCAAACTCCAGTCGGGATCTGGACATAGAGGTTAATGAAGCTGAAGTTAACTCCATCCAATCTGCAGACCTTTGGAACACAAGTGAATATGAGTGTGATTAGAGTTAACCCCATCTTGGGAAGCTTTTGCCACATTACCAGAAGTGCTGTATGGAAACACTTCCATTTGTCTTATCCAATCAGGAGTCTGAGGAGTTTTTTTTCAGTTCTTTCACCTTTCTGTGATTCAAAACCAAGCATACATCTTTTCATTTTTTATGTTTGTGTGATTTGCTGGAATTTTGAGGGTGGATGTGATGAGTTTGGTCAATAAAAGTCAGAGGAAGGAGTAGTTTAAGACAGAGGAATTACATTACCTCTTTGAACACTCATCTTTGTAACTCCTAAAAAATAGTAATCACTGTAATATGAGGGTACTGTTGAGAGAAGCCTACAATAATATAATATATTCTTGCAGTTTTCCAGCTATATGCAGAAGTTCATACCTGCTAGCATTTATGAAAACCAAAACTGAAAACATCTCTATCCCTGTCCTCTTTCAGCAGAGGAGAGAGTTAGAATAATATGACACTGCTAGGGCTATGTAATTGAGCAGTGTCTTAGCTGATACGCAGTGATTTGTGTCCCCACAAATGAGGTTTCTAAATGGCTTCGTGAAATATTCTGCCACACTCATCCCACTCATGTGGGAAGCTGGAAATGTGTTTGGGCTGTTACATTTTTGTTTTTTCATGAACAAAAAAATTATTAAGTTCTTTGGATTTATAAGAAAAGCACCTGGACTAGACTGATGATGGGAACTGGACTTGAGGATAGCGACCTCTTCCAGATTTGGGGCAGACAAACAGATGATTGCTGGAGAAATTTGACTACTTCTGTTGTGTTCAGATGTCCCTCAGAAAGTATCTTTATTCATTAACTTTTTTGGCAAGTTGTCCAAAGGTAAATAAGTGTGTCTGGTTTTGAAGTCAAACCTCTGCTTCTGAGTTACTTTTTGTGCCTGATAGTACTCCGAAGGTTGAGAACAGAGAAAAACCTTCAGTCTATACATGCAGTGAAATATTTGTACTTTTATCATTATACTAATAAGTGGAATATACACATATATCTCTGTGTGTGTATATATACATATATATCTCTCCTTTCTCTGGATTTATTTTATTAGGTATTCTTTCAAGAAGAGTTTGTGGTAGGTTTGTTCCATGGTTTGACATGTGGTATTTGTTCATTCAACAATTTTATCATTTCAGTAGTTCAAACCACTAGCATGTTGGTTTTTAGGGTGCTTAAAAAGAATAATGTGTTAACAATTAATTGCTTAAGAAAAATATTCCAATAGGTAATATTTTATAATTTGGAGTCATAGCTGACGTACTATCTTCAACCATTTCCACACATTTTCTCCATAGGTTGTTATCGAAATGTCTATGAGATTGTACAGTGTCAGGAAAGGACTGCTAACCATATCCTTAAACTTACAGGGGTTTTCAGGTAAAGTTATTTAAATGCAGCCATAGTTTGGCTATTTAATATAAGTACTTTTAAATGAAACCGTTGAAAGAACAAATTTCACATAAAAACCACAGAAATAATAATAGAGTACTTTTCCACTGTACTTGCAAACTCAAATAGTTTTTTCCCCTAGAGTCCTTGAACTCAACCTTGGTATTACTTAAACAGGACATTGCCAAGGCCACTAACTCTATCAAGTTGTTTCATAAGCAGTAGAACTAATGAAGCAATTTGTTATCTTTCTTTTCCTTCTTCCTTGCTTTTTCCTTGCCTTCCCACATACTCTTGGTGGCTCAGTCCTGCTGTGTGTCCTGTGCCTGTTGTCTTTGGTGCCTAAATGGCAGCCTACAGCATGGCTGGTGGAAGGCTGCATGAGGACTAATTTTCCAGCTGTGTCCCTTTCAAAATGACTGGAAACTTTGCTTTCTCTTATGAGAATGCAAATTTGGGGTCTTTTGTAATGCCATTTTCAACTTCAGTAGGAACATAGCTCCGTTACTGTCAAGTATGACAATGCAGTGGGCAGATGGATCCCATAGTTACAGGGAAGAGACCAGAAGTAGGCAGTGGGAGGGAGAGCACAGCTGCCTAAGGAAACAAGGGTGAAAATGCTGTGTTCCTCATGGCTGTTGTGTGTTTGAGTGGGTTTTATTTTGTAAAGAAGCTCCAAGACAAAGTACTTCAACAGTTTCCTTATTTCTCCATTTTCCTCTGGCTTTGACCATAATTCATTCATTGTATTGGTGATGGCTTTCACAATCAGGGGTAGGGTAACCTCAGAGCTCCACTTGAACCACTCTGTGCATTGGGCAGGAGGAAAATTACTGTCCTGAAGAGACTGAAGTTATTATATGCTGCTTTGTACACAGTTCCCATATCAAACATACTGCAGGTCTGAAGCTTGAGAAGCACTCTCTGCTGCTGTCATGAGGAAATTTCGGGTCGCCAGCCTATCTAAATCAGAGGTCTGACTATGATAGGGAGTGGGTCTTGGAAGAAACTAGTTTGGTATGGAAAATTGATGTGGAGCAAGTGAACTTCCTTCTACATAATTTTTAATCACTCAAGAAAATGATACAGTAGTAATTTGACTTAAAGACTGCATTTGGAATTTAAAGTATTTCTGAAAACACACACAGAATTTACTTGGAGACTAAAAAAAGGAGAGACAAGACGTGACGTTACACCTTCTGTTTGCCTTTTAAATGCACAGTACTCCAGCTTTTCTGTACATAAAATGTGATAAATCACAGCATGCATCATAGAACTTTGACATTACTTAATTGTCAATGGCTTTCAGATCCTTAAATGCTTTGCATTAGATAACTTACCTTAGTAACAGATTATTGAATCCCTTCTCTCTTTAAAATTAATTGCTTGAGTAAGGTGACTTTATATTACATTAGATGTTTTCACAAACCACGATGTCATTCAGCAATATAACAAAAGCTAAGAGTGTCATATGAAAGGGATTTTGGAGTAGGGAGTGAAGATAAAGTCCTATCTGCAATTAAGTTCATAAAAAATCTTTTTCTCTCCCTTTTTTTTTTTTTTTTTTAAACACAGCTAAGGAAATATCAACTTGGCCCTGCCCAAGGAAAAGAAGTTGCTGAAACTGCCAATCTCTCAAACTTTTCCGGTCACCAGAGGTTCAGCCCAATGACCATCTGTTGAGGACAGCATAGTTCAAGGCTAATATCATACATCAATTTAGGGGGTGGGTGGGAAAGCCAGCATGTAACTCCTTGGTCATAAGAAAGGAAAAAAGAGGTCCCAAATGGCCTTAATCATATTTCCCCTATGTAGGCACACAAACTCCATTCTTGTGATTGATTTTAGTTTGCAAATTCATTTCTAATACGGAATTCTGATTCTGTGTGGTTTCAAATCTTGTTGCTTATTATCTACTTAACTTACTGTTACCAAAACATGAAATCTCACTGTTATATCCATTGCTGAACAGATCATCAGGGTAGTGTTCCAGAGAAACATTGTTATTTTTCATTTATTCTGCTGATCAGAAATACACATTTTATTTAATAGACATATGACTAATTCCTAAAGACCTGTCAGGTTTAAATTGGTTTGACTGTGACCTATAGACCTTCGGGTCATGCATTTGCAGGAACTACCAAAAAATGGCCTAGTCAGACAGTATGTTTCCAGATGCTAAGTTATATTAGAATGACATTATACATTTCATAATATTTTGTTGGCGGTGGTTTTGCATAAAGCTAGTCTAGTAGGTGCCCAACCAAGATTTTGCTATCTAATGAAAAGAACAGACTTTTACTAGACAGTGTTACTCTATGATCCATAACAGGAAAATGCTACAAAACTGATGCTATATGTAAATAAGGTGTATGTTTGTAGAAGATAAAACGCGAATAAAGAGGTCTGTTCCTTATCATGTTTGATAGCACATTACACACAAGCATGAGTTTAACCAGAAATTGATTCTCATGTTACTGTGGTTTCTCTCAAGCTAAGTGTTTTATACCTTATTTAAGATAATTCAGTCACAATCTTTATCCAGACAGAGAAGACAGTTCTAGAGGTGCTGATAGTGTTTATTTGCCTGGAGCCCTAAAAGACACCAGTATTTGGGGATGGTTAATAAAAGAATCAACATATTAAATACAATGAAACAGCACAATTTGAAGAGAGAAGGAAAATAAAATCTGAGTGTAAATCTTTACAAGCAAAGCATAATGCCTGGTCTGGACACAGGCTGATGGCAAGTTTCCAGTGAAATATTTTTGGTTTGTGTTTTGCAATGGAAAAAACTAAAACTTTAATTGAAACCAAACCCTTTTGTTTCAGCAATATCTGAAAGAGTAACATAGAAAGGCTCTCAAAACTGTGTAACACCTAATCGGCCTGTGGCTGGGCCCCTGACAAAGGTGCAAGGACACCAGCTCAGGAGTCACCTGAGAGTAAAGAAGTTTAATCCTTTTATGTCCTCTAATCTCCAAGTCCTACCCTGTCCTCCTTTCTATCTTAATAATTACATGTCATTTTTACACAGTCAGCAGTTCTCATGGGAGACACTGCTGGGATTGGTCTGGTTGTAGGGGAGAAAAGCAGAACAAGATTGCTCTCACTTTGTCCTGGAGAGCTGTGAATGGTCTTTCTTTCATTCATCCTGTCATAAAACAAAGAAAAACGTCATTTTAGACTACTTCATGGGAGGAAAAAATCACTTCCTCACCTCTTAAAGATTGTCAGTGATGTTCCAAAAGGAGGAGAGGCGAATGCTCAAAAAGCCCTGTAGTATCTCGTGTCTCATTCCAAGCACTACAGCCTTAGGTTTATTCAGTGTCTGTATGATGTGGCTATTGCTGCAAGAGAAATGCAGTTGCACCAGTAGTTCATTAGAAATGACTTAACACAGGCCTGATTTCTACCCTGAACATATTCTTTCAAAACTCCCATCAGAATTGCATGTAGTCATCTGAGAGCCACTCTGGCCTGCAGTATGCTTTGATTTGTTGTATGAATTGCCTGCTTCTGTGTACAGATTTTTTTTCATATTTCCCCCTTCTTCTTCTGGACCGTGATTGATGGTGTAAATAATAATTTCCAGACATGAGCCTTTTTTTTTTCCTGTTGACCATTCACTAATCACTATTTGCTCATCCCTATGTTTTGTTGGTAGGCCAGATAAATTTCTTTTTAATGACCTTCTTTCTCTTCATGTCAGAAGTCTCATCACAGATAAATGACACATGCACACCACATTTGTAACAGTGTGCAGAACTTATAATTATTACCCAATAGATTTACAAAGTTCAGAGAAGCTTCATCTTTGGAATAGTAAATGCATGTATTTCTCTGCCATTCCTAGCATTACACATTTTGCGGAGGAAAAAACTTAACATTCAGAATAAAAAGACTGTTGTTTACCTGATGATTTTGGAACATCTTGCATCTAAGCTTATAGGGATTTTCACCTCAGTCTAACTCCTTTCACACCTTCAGTCTTGATCTTGAAAAGCACTTAACAAAAGTTCATTTGCCCAATTTAAGCATCCCTCTTCGAAGATTTGAGCAAAATGGCTGAATATTAAAATGAGATCTAGCATTGTTATAATATACTTGAACTTATAAAAATCTCATTGCTTAAAATACAGATATGGCATCACATGCATTCTTATTTGTTCTATTGGTACACCAGCCCACAGAAACATAGATTGTTTAATAGTTACATCCCTAATGATACAAAATGCCCAGATGTACACAATATTTAGTACCTAGAATGGGGTTATTCATATACTTCATGCATACTGTATTTAACTGTTGCTTCCCAGCTTTGTGATCCTCCCTGTGCCATGCACACCCTGTGACTTGAGCAGATGCTGCCTCTCTGAAAAGAAAGTGGAGGAATTGGCATGTGTTCATTGCAGTTCATAAGCAGCTTTTAGGGTCCCAGCACATATGAACTCTTTTTTTCTTCTGGTAAGGAAGGTTGCACTCATTTAGAAAGTTTTGATATTCTGTAGGTTATTTGAATTTCTAAATTTTGCATCCTTAAAAGACAATGCCTTGAGGTTCTGATGGAAAATAAGGCTGATTAGAAATGCTTGGCTTAGGTGACACAGAAGCAGCTCATTCTTGTGATCATTCCTGCCATCAGGAATTATGAATAAAAAGGAACTGAATTACTAAATAGACTTGTCACCTGTTTTTGGAGTAAAGTAACTGACCTACAATGTCAGTTTTGGTGAAGAGAGAGACTATAAAAAGCTTGGATTGTTTCTATATTCTATAAGGCAATTGCAAGTCCTAGTATTAGGGAGTTTCAGATGTTTTACCCACTGATGTCTTTCCCCATGCTTGTTTCACACCCCAAGCCCCAGTTTTGTCTGGGTTATGTAAGCACTCTGGACAGCACATTTCCAAACCTCTTGCTGTAGGTGTTAAGGCTCTTTCTGATGTTTAGCCAGCGATGCATGCTGGTGAGATAGCTGAGCTCTGGTCATCACATCAGAGGTGGCTCTTCCTGCTCGTGCACTCAGTGCTGGAGCTCTTGGCTGGCTTCCTGCAGGGCAGATGAGGGAAAGGTTCAGTAAGATGCTGGATGCAGTGAAGACATCCTTTTGCATATATACAGGTGAACAGCTTGTGAAATACCTAAATGACATTGTTCCAGAGATTTGAGAAAAATTAATATTTATTAAAAAATAGTGGGATGTCATAGAATTATATGATAGAAGGGTTTGGGTTGGGAAAAGATCACTTAGTTCCAACCCCTTTGCCCCTGGGTTTGCTTCCACTAGACCAGTTTACTCAAATCCCCATCAAACCTGGCCCTGAAAACTTCCAGGAATGGAGCATCCACAAGCTCTCTGAGCAACCTTTTCCCATGCTTCACCACCCTCACAGAGAAGAATTTCATCTTCTCCATATAAGTCTACTCTCTTTCAGTTTAAAGCCATTACCCCTTCTCTTCTTAAAATCAGGGAAAATTACAGGTGTTTCTTTTAGCATCACACCATTTGATTCTGTCTACTCATTCTGAATAAGAGAATATGAATTGAAACAGGAGTTAGTAGTGGGCACTTGTATGAATGAAGGTCAAATGCACCCCAGGCTGGGCTGGTGGGAGTGTAGCCACTGAGCTGAAGGAAGTGCCTCTCCCTGTTTGGCACTGATAAGCCTGCACCAGGAGGTCAGGAGTCCAGTGCTGGGCTCCTCAGTGTGAAACAGACATTTATCTACTGGAGCAAGTCCAGCAGAGGTTCACCATGGTGGTGAGATGGGGTAGAGCACGTGGTGTATGAGGAAGTGAACTGGATTTTTTCACCTAAGATAAAGAAAATTGTATTTGGGCCATTCCAACTTAAATTATTACTCTGAGATTCTCTCAAGCTCAATATTTATGTTTCCTTTTTCTTAATTATTACAAAGGAAAGCAATATATTATAATATTATATATTATAATATCACCATTATAATATTATTAATAATATTAAAGTATTATTATTATATATTACATTTGTTTTTTATTATGATAGTGGTTTTATATAGATATATATACATTATATATATAATGTATTTTTTTAAAATATGTATATAAAAGCTTCCATTCCGGGAAGATCTTTCCTCCTTTTGTTAACAGAAGATGATTTTATCCCCTTGTGAAACATGAAATTGAGCTGCATTGCAGGTGCTGGTGGAATGCCAATGGGCTCTTCCTGCAGCACTAGATCTGAACTTGGGGGTATCTTTGCACCCCACAAGAAAGAAGGGTTCAAGCTTCCCTGTGCACCTCTCCCAGCAGGCTGAACAGTGGTTGCACCAGGGTTTCCTTAGCTGCAGCTCTGCCTGGCTGTATCCTACCAAGAGGATGAGTATATGGCCTATAGTAAGTCCACGTCTGCACCTGGATTAGGTTGCAGAGGATTTGCCTGTAGTAAATCTTTATTTAAGAATCCAGTGCCTATTTCTCCTTTAAATCTGAATAGCATAAATCAAAAGCCGCTACATCTCCCCAAGCAAAATATTTTTTATTCAATTTTATCTTTTCTTTCTTCCCTTCTAAAAGGAAAAATAATTTAATCTTGAATGTTTCAATCTGAACTCTACAAATATTGCTTTGGTCTGTAAGTCAATGAACTTTGTGACAACATTCCTTGTAAAGGCTAAAGCCTTTCCAGACAAGTGATTAACAACTGGGATAAGCCCTTCCATGAGACATGAGTTTTGCAGCCTGTTGTGTGGTGTCCTTAGCTGAGTCTGTAATTGTCTAAATATAAAAGCATAAAAAGGAAAAGGATTGCCAAACTGCACTGGACAATGTAAAGCGAGTCAGAGGGAAAAGGTTTATAATTTTTCTTCTTTTTAGGTTGCTGGCTTATTCTTATCTTTAGCCAGAAGATGCTAACATCATTTCCTCTCTATAAATTGGCTTGCACATGATACAAAAACACAACATGAGCTTTCTTTTCTAGCATAATATAGTTTTCAATGCTTCAATGTTTGGCTATTCAAGAATCCTGATTTCATCTCAAAACTGTTAAAACATGACTTTACTGAGCCAGTGAGTGTGCATATTGCTTCAACGGGCCTTCTTTTTCAACTAAGCATCAATGTTTAGGATGGAAATTTGGATTTCGTTAGAACAACCAATGTTTGCAAAGTGATGATAACAGGACATTTTTTGAGCTAGCACATCTACATCTTTTGTTGCCTTTCTAATCTTGTTTGAAGTAGAAGTGTGATTGGCCTGTGCATTTTAACAAAACTGTGACTAGCAGTTGGTCCCCTCTTCAATACTAAATGAGTACCAGAAAATAATCCCAGAAACAGTCCTAAAAGCTTTCATGAAGTTTTTAGCAGTGATTCAAATTATTAGTGATTCACCTACTCATGAATGAAATATGAAACTTGTTTCTATTGCTCCCATTTCTGTGCCATCTGGGTAAATCATATGAAATAAAATGATAATGGCTGGCAAAAACTACCATGACTTCACAAAGAGAAGCAAGAAAATTGATGAATTGCTGCTGTTTTGTCCTGTTTTACAACCTCCCAGTTTTGAGATGTAGTTATTTTATTTGCAGTGTAGCTATCTAATTAGTTTAAAAGGTATGCTCTGCAAACACATTTGAGAACTCATTCAGGAAGCTGGGAGGATCTCCCACTTTGACAGTCAAATAATCATAAATGGGAACTTCAGAACCACAGGTGGTCATGAAGTGAACATTTAACAGATAGGACATCGTATTGGGGGCCACATAAAAATATTCACTGTGCTTCACATGTCACCAGGTATCCCTGCTTCTGTCACCAGGTATCCCTGAACAGACCTTTCAGGGACTTCTTGGTGCCATGGTGGATAATTAGAGCTGATTTTAGTGTGAGCATGTTAGTGTCCAGCACTCTGCACTGGTTTGGCATCTGGGTGGGACAGGCTATCAGGTGTCTTGGAGAGGCTTTGGCTGACTGAAGACTTCAGTTTCCTGGGGGCAGTGCAGCTGCTCAGTGATTGCCTGCTACTGCCAGGAAGCACTGTTAAGGAAGTTTTGAAAAGCACAGAGATTGTGGATGAGCACAAAGATTGTGTGGGTCATGGGTAGCTGGGTAAATCCCCAGTATAGGCATTGTGCAGCTTAGTCTAGGACTGCAGTGTTTTGGTTTTGTCCTTGCCCAAAGTGTCCAAAGCAGCAGGCAGGCTTAAAAGTGCCCTCAGGAGTCACAAATGCCATTTTCTATTAAGCAGAAACAGCATTGTTTTAAATGCAGGTTTTCTCAAAGCTAGTGTTTGTGCTGATGCAAGCAGAAAGCAGCCATGGTATGCACCTTCAGTAGGAAACACCTCCACTTCCAGGGCTGATTGACTATTTTGGATAAAACAGTGAGGAGCTGGATAAGCCCTGAAAATTTGCAGATTGACGAACTGAACTTAGTGTCCTTCTAGTACCTAAATGGCAAGGAAAACCTAGCTTTTCTAATAATTCTTTTTCTCTGGGGCTGCTTCTGAGTGGCATTTATTCCTTACAAAACCATCTGTTAGCTTGTTAAGCACAGGAAGCTGATAGCTGCAGACAGCACCCAAAATCAGCCAGCTTGAGCCTTGGTCTGGTGCAACTGCTTGGGCTGCCCTGAGGCTTCACAGGATTTGCATCAAGGCAGGTGCATAGGAACCAGCTCCTTATTGCAGCAGCTGTCATGGCCAGCAGGCAACACTTTGAGCAAAGGTACTGCCAAAGGTTCTTCTTCCTGGAAGAAAAGGAGATTTACAAAAACAGAATTAAGCCTGGTGTGTCCCCCACTGATTGCTGTCAAATGGAAATGTATGGGAACTTTGCCATGCAGCACTTCAAGTGTAAATGCATCCTGTTGTCACCACGTAGCCAAGAGTTGAGGTTTTAAGAACCATCAAAAGCAATATCTAAGCATTCCTTTCTAAGGAAAGAATCCTGATCAGATTAGAAGGTTAAATGTAAATGGTTATCTGGGAAGTATGTTAATGCTAACATAGTTTATAGTAATCTGGTATAACTTCTATTTTACAAAGTAACTTTCCAAAAAAGGTGGAGACTTTTTGGAAATTCTTTCAATATGTCTATTAAACAATTGAACTTGATTCCTAAGGGGAATGCCATTGCAGACCAGAAACACCATGGTATTGGCCTGACAGGCAAATACACAGATGTACAGTGCAATTGTGGGGAAGTGATTTGTGTTATTTGGTTTCAATTTCCTTCAATTTGACTACCCCATGTATCTATGAAGTATCACTGCAGCAGTATAACTGCAAATTAGACTAACCAGTGGTCTTAAGGGACTTGGTCAGGTTTGTCACTGGGATTTCCAGGCTGTCAGCCCTAAGATTAAACCATTTGATAACACATCAAGCCTGAAAGAGTCTAGATTCAACAGCAGAATATTTTGCATTGCTTATAGTGCTCATAGATGCATGAAGCTCAATTTTGTATAAGTGAATAAACCCCAAGAAACTGGGGAAACTAGCTGGATGACTGTTGACACTAAACTGTGTATAAATAGCAGCAAGTTTCATTTTAGCTCATTACCTTCAAGGGAGCTCCAGTATATCTCTGAGTGTCTGTATCAACACAGTAGCTTGAGTCTACACCTATTGCACTTGGAGTCTTTTTTCAGAATGTAGACAGTCTTGTCACCATGTGTGCCTCTATGAAGTTATTAATAATATTTTTTTTCTTGTTAGGAGAACTGTGTTGAGAGGAAATAAAATTTGGGAATGGGAATTAGCCCATATTGACAGAAACTGCATAATAATACTTTATTTAGATTGAGAGTATAGCAAATTTGACCTGGAATCAATTCTCACAGTAAAAGCCCTCTCAGCATATAGAGCCCTGCCTTTTAAAAAATCCTTCCCTTAGGTAAAGAGCTGTTTTTTCACATGCCAAGTTATCATACTTGATTATCCCTAAAATTTTTTTCTCAGCTCTTTTAGTCAAATGATCCTCTCTGGAAACAGGTGCTCTGTGGTGAATTTGATAGAGTTTGGCTATTGATTTCTAGTAGATCCATTTTACCAATGCTGAGTCTTTGATGAATGCTCACTCCTAAGGATGTATGAAAAACTGAGTTTGAAGACTTGCAGGCAGAATGCTCACTTCCAGTAAATCACATGTTTCATGACAGCGTGGGATGGTTGGAGATTAAACACACTTCCTCCCAAGTTTAATAGTGAAGAACAATCTATTTAATAATTTAGGTATCAAACAGTAGCATTATAAGAAGAGATGAAAGCGCAGAAAGCACAAGAAGGAAATAATCATACAGCATTTTGACAGGATTAAAGGCTTAGAGCAACAGGATGAAATAAATGTGTTGATAAATAAAGAAATATATGCTTTCTTAGCTCAGTAGGTTGTGTGTGCATCAAGCTTTGAGCAGCAATGTTGGGCATATGCAGAGGTGGGATGTCCAACCCACTGCATTTGTTACATGTGGCAGTATTAAGCTTTCATTTGGATTCATTCACTGCTGGGACTTCCCTAGGAGAGCACTGTCCAGTGAATGAAATTCTCAACCAGCTGACTACCTTTCATTTTTTCAGTGCTGTCTCAGCTTAGTCTCTTCCATTTGTGTGTTATTCCCAGATGTGGACTGCTGTGCTTGCCGCTTGCCCAGTGTCATTTCGCACATCTGGGAATGCTGTGGTTTGCGGAATGACAAGTTGCACTCTTTTCTTCCAGTTTCGCCTGGTGGTAAAGACAGCACTGAAGCTGCTGCTGGTGTTTGTGGAGTACACAGAATCCAATGCACCGCTTTTGATCCAGGCAGTATCTACTGTGGATGAGAAGAGAGGTGAGTAGATTTACCAAGGGGTTGCAAAATCCCAACAGCCCTGAGATCAAGGTGGCATTTTATCACTGCTTTCAGTGGTTCTAGAGTTGCTGCCATTAATGCTTGCTTTGTGTAATAAACCCTTACTTTCTTAAAAGCATATTTTAAATATTCATATACTCTCAGAATGTTTGAAGAATTAATTAAAACGGGAAAGTGAAGAGTGAAAAGCTGAGGAACTCAATTCCCTCCTGGGACACCAGTCATTGTCCCTTCCTTGCACCCACATGCAAAGTTAACCTCCCCTGTATCTTCAGACCTCAGAGGCTACTTTGGGCAAGGCCATCTTTTGACTTCCTTCTGGGAAGCAGCAGTCTGATTTAGAAGAGAAAATGATATCTAATCAGTGTAATCCCTTTGAAGAGAAAGACGAGGTCAGTAATAGTACAGGCTTTATAGTAAAAGCAAAACCATCTGTTGTTACATTAAAATAAAGCCCTTGAGCAGATATTATACCATGCAATCTGTTACCCTTCAGGCTCATGAAAAATACTTGAATATGTATACTGTATTTTTTACAAATAAATAGAACAAAAATGGTTCTTTCTTGTTCTTCCCACAAAGCCATCGCTAAGCTCCTGGGGCATTCTCTCTTGATGCAAAACATTCCTTTGCCTCAAGGAGAGTTTTTGAGGTTAGGAGATCCATTGTTGTGGTCTCAGACATGGAGGTTGAAAGCAAGGGTCTCTCTGTGGAGCAACTGCCTCCATACTGAACTTGTCTGAGAGACTTGATATGGTCAAAGTAAAACAAGAAAATGTTGGGGGCTGGGGAGAAAGGTGGTGGCAGAAATAGGAAAAAGAAGCCAGATATTGCTTGCAGTTATCTGAATGTATTGAAAAAATCCAAATTGTCTCTTACAGCAGGGAAGCAGGCAGGGGCAATTCAAAACCAGTGAACTCTGCAGGTTGGCTTTCTGTTTTGAATTAAAACCAGTAAACCTTACAATGCCATAAGCATAAATGTAATTACAATATTCATGTACTTGTGAGGACTGTGACTCATTTTTTCAGTCATTCTTAGTATTTCCGCAGTTTTCTGAGCTCACTGGTATTCTCAATATGTTCAAAGTGCCATATATCTACTAACATGATAGTAAACCTCATTGAAGAGAAGAGAGAAAGGATGACCCTAAACAAAGTATTCCCTTCTGTATCTGTAGAACAGCCTTAGGCAGTTGTTTAAATCCCCCAAAGTAATGAAACAACTTAAGTAACAACATAAGACTTAAAAAAACTGATGCATGTACTTAGATGAGCATATGCTAGGAGTATGATGAGAGGTGTTATGGGAATTCTGATACCTGTGCTTCAGTGGATGAACTCTTGCAAAAAACTTAGCCCAAATACCCAGTTTTTCCTTCTCCCTTTTTTAAAATTATTTTCATTAAGCAGTTGTACTTAGCTCCTTAAGAGATTTTTTTTCTGGTTTTATATTTAGTTCCCTTTTTAGGTCATCAATGTAATAGAGTCACAGAGTCATTTTGGTTGGAAAAGACTTTTAAGACCATTGATTCGAACCATTAACACAACACTGCCAAGTTCATCACTAATCCATGTCCCTCAGAGCTGCAGCTACTCATCTTTTAAACACCTCTGGAGATGGTGACTCCACCACTTCCCTGAGCAGTCTGTTCCAAAATCTGACAACCCTTGTGGTGAAAAAATTCTTCCTAATATCCAGTCTGAACCTCCCTTGATGCAACTTGGGATTATTTCCTCTCATTATGTAGCTTGTTAACTGGGAGAAGAGGCCAACCCTCATCTGGCTACAGCCTCCTTTCAGGAGTTGAAAAGAGAAGTAAGGTCCCCCCAAGCCTCCTCTTCTCCAGGCTAAAGAACCCCAGCTCCCTCAGCTTCTCCTCATAAGACTTGTACTCCAGACCCTTCACCAGCCTTGTTGCCCTTCTCTGCAGCCCCTCACTGTCTCTGCTGTAGTGAGGGGCCCCAAACTGAGCACGGGATTTAAGATGCAGCCTTACCAGTGCTAAGTACAAGGGGACAATCACTGCTCTTGTCTTGCTGGCCACACTATTCCTGATTCAGGCCAGGATGCCATTGGCCTTCTTGGCCACCTGGACACACACACTGGCTCATGTTCAGCTGCTGTTGACCAGCATGCACAGGTGCTTTTCCTCTGGGCAGCTTTCCAGCCACTCTGCCCCCAGCCTGTAGCACTGCACAGGGCTGTTGTGACCCAAGTGCCAGGACCTTGCTGACCCTCATACAGTTGGCCTCGTCCCAATGACCCAGCCTGTCCAGATCCCTCTGTAGAGCTTTCCTGCCCTCCAGCAGATCGACACTCGCATCTAACTTGGTGTCGCCTGCGAACTGACTGAGGGTGCCCTCAATCCCTTCATCCAGGTCATTCATAACAATATTAAACAGGAGTGGCCCCAACACTGAGCCCTGGGGAGCCCTGCTAGTGATCATCTGCCCGTTGAACTTCATTCACCACCATTCTCTGGGCCCAGCCATCCAGCCAGTTTTCTACCCAGCGAACAGTGCTCCTGCCCAAGCCATGAGCAGCCTGTTTCTCCAGAAGAACGCTGTGGGAGACAGTGTCTCCCTTCACTTTTAGCTGTGGATGTTCCATGTTTTAATTTATAATTTTTAATTAGTGGATTATAACTGAGAACTACCTGCCTTTAATGACAGTTGTAACAAAACAGAAAACAGGGAAAACAAAAAGCAGTATGCCTTTTCTTGAGCCATTCTCATAAATCTTGCAGGTATGTAATTAAGCTTAGCACTGCTTTGATAAAAGTTCAATATTTCATGTACATACAAGGTGATGAGATATGACATAATTCTTCAACATATGTACCACACATGATTAACATAAAGAATCCCATATTAACTCAGCCTGGTTTCAAAGCGATCCCATCTGTGGTTTCCATGTGTGGATACATCCATATGCAAACTGAACTACAAAGATCCACGGAAGTACTGGCTTTACTCTGAGATACAAGCAGACTATAAGTGAATAACTGCATGGCCCTCATCATGTAGGAATTAACTTCTACTTACACTTCCATTTAGCTCCCCCCTTCTCCCACCCTTTCTTGTTTCAGAACCCCAGAGGAATTTGGTCTCATCTCAGTTTAAGCATACCAGACTGCACGGGCTCTGGAAAGCAGAGCTGACATTGCACTCTTCTGTCTAGGGCTTCTTTATCACAAGCATATTTTAGGACAGAGATTAAAGCCAAATGGCCTTCATTATCAGTTCTCTGCTTTTCCTGCCATTTCATTCATAGTTAGATTCCACTAAATTAATGCACATACTGTAGGTACAATGGAAGCATGTAAGTTCATTCATATATAAATAGCCAGGAGTACAAGATGTCAAGGTCTTTCCAAAAGTGCCTTTCCATCCTATAGCTGCTGGAGACAGGCAGTCCCTAGCTTGGTGGCAGTTCTCATGCAAGGTTCTGCCCTTGTCCAAGATATTTCATGCTTTATACTAACTGTGCAGATCCTTTGTAGTTGTGATGTCAAGATTTTGTGTATGACATGAACAACAGCATTAAAATAAATATGTAAAAACACTTAAAGAGGAAACTGACAAAAGACTGGGACTTAAAAGAGGGGGCAGTATTATTCAAAAAATAATTTTATTTTTTGTATTAATTTAATACCAGCTTAATTTTTGCAACCTCATTGTTCTTTGCCAGTATACCATGCATGGTTACTCATAACAGTGCAAGTAGCATCAGAGCTGAGACTCCATCCTTCCTGTCAGAATAGCTGGGATAAAGAGCTCTTCCTAGTGACAAGCCTCTGAAGGGCAGTCGAGCAGTTCTCATTTTACCCATTAGAAGGCAGGAGAACACGCACAAAACTCGATCTCTGCTGTTTCACTTCACTGAGCCTCTTTCATCACTCACATCAATTTTGCCACAAAAGTCGTAATGTTATGGAAACTTCCCCATCTGCTCCCAGAAAAATCACTGGGATGCTACATCATCATTCTTTGACATCATCATTTCTCTACATCAGGATCTGGTGAAGGACAAAATTCACCTATTCCCTAACTAGAATCAAGAGGAGGCAGTGCTAATGACTTTGGCAGAGCTGCTCCAGCATGTACCAGATGACACCTTTCTTTTCAAATGCTATTTTCCTCATCATGATCTCAGTCTGAACAGGTCTTTTTTCACTTTAAGCACACTGGACTGCACAGGCTCTGGAGGAGGGGAGCTGAGAGTAGAAGTGGGAGCTCTGAGAGGGGGAGCTGAGCTGGCTCTGCACATGTCCCATGCTGTACAGATCATAGGTTGGAAAGTCTAGGTTCTCATTATATATATGCAAGGAATATTAACCCAAAGACAGCAGTCATGGTGCAACTTCCACAGCAGAATGGCCTCATCCCATGATGGGCAGACGGCCTTAGGGCTATATCCGTGTTCACTTCTTGGCTGTTCAGATTGAGAGCATAATTGGGAAAACAGCATTTGAAAAGAAAGGTTTAGCCTGGTACAAATTGGAGCAGCTCTATCAAAGTCATTGATGGTACTGCCTCCTCTTGACTGTAGTTATGGAATAGATGAAGAATTTGGAATTTAAGCCTAGATTTTGGAAGTTTAATAGCAGCAGCATAAAGAAAGCCTTTGAAACATAGATGAGCTATTACGGGGCTGCCTTATTAGTAAGTGTGCCTGATCAACAATTTTTAAAACTTGTTTTAAAAAAGCAGCATTGGTAGAATAAAATTATATATCATCCTTGCAGGAAAGCAGCTAGGTGACCATGAAATTATTCTTTTATGATAATGAAGAAGTATTGAGACATTCAGGGGAAGGAAACAAACCACATGGATGCTGTCTAAAAAACCAAACCAGGATTGTCCCAATAAGAGTAGAACCTGCCTGCAAAAATAAAGGACTCTCACAGAATAATGCAGCGGATTATTTTTATTTTTTTTATGTTGTTATCAACTCACTTTTTTCCAAAATGACATTGTTATAAGTCATACTTGCATGATTTCCCCATTTTGTTTCTCTTTCCCATTTCCTTCAATTTCTCTTTTTTTTCACTGGAAACCACAGGAAGACATTTTTGTAGTCAGAATATCATTCCTGCTGATCATATATCATTTGCAAGCTGAGTAAATTTGTTCCACGTGACTTTTAAACCTACACGGCACAAAATATGTGGCAATATGGAGAATCTGATAAAGAGGTGTCTAGTGTATTTCCATTACAGACATGTATCTGAATCAGCATTTAATTAGTAATGCACATAAATACTTCTGGAGACCTGAGAGTGAATCTCCTTCCTCCTGTGATTTTGTTTCAGATAAAGAAGCCCTGATTTATTATTCAGTAGTAAAGATCAGAGACTGTCTGAGGGGGTAGAAAACAGGAGAAATATTGCTGTCTGCACATTCACTTGTAGACGGGTTTTTCCACACAGCACACTGCCATTGCCTCGACAATGCAAATCCTTGGTTAGCAGAGATTTGATGTCTGTGTAGCAGGGCACATGTAAGATATCATCTTTAATAAACAAGGGCTGTTATAGGGTAATGCAGAGTTTAGACCTCGGGGTGACTGATCAGTCAGCAACAGGTGGCTGTGATGGCATTTCTGCATTTTGCTGCCTGATTATACTCAAACTCTCATTGTCTTTATGGTGTTTGGGGGATGTGGACTTTTGGAATGCTCTGTGTTTCCCTCTGAAATTGAAAGACTGTCACAGTTATGTTTGTGTAGTTGAATTGAGTATTTCTCTAGGCTAAGGTTAGCTCTCTGCTTAGTCCTCACCTTTAACTTTACTCCAAACAAAACACTGAATTACAGTCTTCCATTACGTATTTCAGTTTTCCTAGATAAAATTTGGTAAATGCAACCATCTTGCTGTTCAGTCAAGTGAAATAGGACAGTTTTACAAGGTACCTTCCACACAAGAAGCTGAGTCTGGGTGGCATGTTGCTTGCCTGATGTTTTTTGCACAATAACTCACTAAACTGTTAATAGTTTTGCAGTCAGAGAAATATGAAAATTCAAATCAACATGCAAATCAACCAAATAACTAAGAGCACAATTTTTGACCTTTCTTAGTGGAAAATGAGAGAATTTGAAAGTTATGTAGGTAGGTTTCCTATTAAAATAATTTGAGAAAGAACCACAGCAAAAATCTTTTCCCCTTATTGATCATTGCTTTTATCCAAGACACATAACCTGTAATTTGAGAAAACTGTTTCTCTGCCACTATGTTTTGTTAACCTGACTTACTTTAATGCAGCACAACTCAGCAATAGCACTAGAAATTGGAGCAGCAGGCGCACTGAAAGCACAGCATGTAGGTCTCTGCTGAAGATTTATCAAAACCTATGTGAACTATGATAGGCTGGGTAAAATTCCTCTCACTTGATTTTTAGAATTTTTGTGTCAATCACACTGTGCTAACAAAGCTTCCTTCGTCATTGAGGGAGAGAAGTTGGTACCTTTGGAGAGAGTCCACCTGCCATATTTTATATCCCTGCAATAGACTGGACTGTATTTTTCACTGTCAACATTAACTTCACTCTCAGAGAAGCAGGAGAGCCTGTTTTCCAGAAAAATCCAAAGCTGGATTTTTCTGCTTGAACTTTCACCTGGCCACATATTCCAACTTCTGCTACTTCTTGGATGAGTGTTGCTGCTGTAGCTTTCTGTTTTGGTCACCTTAACCAATAGTTTCTGCTTTTCCTCTAGGAGCCAAGCCATGGTCCAACATCATGGAGATTCTGGAGGAGAAGGATGGGGTTGATACGGAGCTACTGGTTTATGCAATGACCTTGGTTAACAAGGTTTGTTTCCTTTGTTAGCATGACTGGTGCAGATAATATTAGTGTTTTTAATTGTATAATGAACTTCTCTGTTTAAGAGTGTATGATGGAGGAGACCTGTCATGGAGAAGTTGCAGGACACGCTGTAATCAATCAGCACACTCCTGTTACTTGTGCTGCAGTCACCCAGAGGCAGCAGCCGGGAGCAGAATTGTTATTTTAGTAGATGTTGTGTGGAATTGTGGTCTGACAAGGCTCCTCTCCCAGCGCTGACAGTGCAGTGCTAAAGGAAAACGTGACAAACTAACTCAACAGATCATCCAGGGGGAGAATGAAAGCAAGTGCTGGTGAAAAGATCACATGCTCACAATGGCTTGTGTTGTGCACAATTTTCTAGTTCAGATGGTTTAATTTATTTTTTTTTTGCAAACTACATATGATAAATTTAAGAGGTCTGAGTGCTAGTAAGAGTGCTTCTGCTTAAAAAAGTAACGTTACATTTTTTTCTTATTTCCTTATATTTTCTGGTGACTGGATTTACAAGTCACACTTTTGCAGTAAAGTCAAATGTTTCCTGATATATTCATTTATGCTATTGGAGGGAGAAAATGAAAAGACCTTGAAAGTTAGATATTTATTAGTGTAAATTCCTTAAAAATCAGCATCTAGTCCTAGACAAATCGTAGCGGGGGAGGACTAAAATTAAAGATTCATTTTTTCAAAGAGCACAGAAAGCCAGCATACTCTTGGCAAATAAAATAACTGTGTGGTTTATGGTTATACTTAATAGGGCAGAGCATTAGGGAAATATTATTATTACTCATTGTATTCACTTGAAGATTCTGAGTTTGTGCATGGAGGTCATACACCAAGCTGCCAGCTTATTGGGCTCTTGGCTACATGATTGGAATTGTGGGTTGCTTTTTTTGTTGGTTTGGTTTGGTTTTTTGGGTTTTTTTATGATTTTTTAATGGCAGATATTTTCCAGAAAATATGCCTAAGAGAGATTACCCTCTCCTGGTGACATTACTGATCTTACTGTGCTTTTGCTTAGAGTCACCCTTGCTCCTGCTTCCATGGTAGCAAGGTTCCTCTTGAGTTTAAAACATCACCTGCCCTTACTGCTATATTCTTTCTGAAAAGCATCACCAATTACATATGCTTCTGTCTGTAGCTGCTATTAAAGCCAAGGAGATTGGTCGTTAATGTCTCTGCTTTACACCTCATTGTTTTATGTACTGATTCCTCTTTCAGAGATAGTTCTCTTCATCATTTGTGCAGTTGTAACCCACCTGGTGTTTGACTTTGTTGAAGATTTTGTTCCCTGCTGACTCTTTTATTATCCTGCAGTTCATTCCTTTAGTCTGAGCTTTTCAATACATTCAAAACTATTTTTAGGAGGAGGTAGTTCTTTGAAAACACAAAAAAGAGAAAGCATCTCACAGTGAAAGGAGCAAGGCAGTTATGAAGATCAAGGAAGAGAGGAATCCCACAAATCCACACTTATAATTATGATCTGGCCTATGGGCAGCTTTATGATGTTTCTAATGGGATATTTTTCTTGATTATAGAGAAAACAGCAAGCAGCATGTAACAGTTGTAATTTTTCCCCCCACAGAGAATACAAAGAAGGCTCAGATGGTTTCAGCTTCTCTAGCCATAGAAATGTCACAAAGTTTTCAGTGCAGGCAGAGTCCTCATGAAGGATTTGTCTTAAGGAAGCATACTTGTACTTCTTTTTCTTTCTGCATGTATCCATTTACAGGCTGTTTTCCTTCCTGTTACAGAGCAGAAAACACGTCTGCCCAGACATAAGAATTGCTCCAGTCCTTTTATCCTCTCCCTCTATTTTGTTGATGTTTAACTAATTTACTTATGTAATATTTTATTAACCCTCTCCTAATTTGTGAGGATTTAGGCATTAATGAGTCTCTTAGATGAGAGTGATCCCAATGCATATACTTGTGGTTCTGTATAGTCCCAGTATAAACTTTGTTATCTTCCTTGGATTAGTTAGAAATTGAATTTGATATGCTTTAGGCTCTGACAATGGATCTGTGAGTTTCATGACAAACTGTGCAAAGGAAAAATATTTTACTTCTATACTTGTGAGTTCAATTGCCCAGTGCTAGTCAATAACATGCAGTGAAAATTGGATTTATCACTGCTGTGTGATTTAAAATTATAATAACCAATAAAAGGCTGCTGACAAAAGCAGTTGCCAGTAAATGCTACCTTATGCTGCTGTTTTTCCAGTCTTGTCTTACCTTGGATTTTAAAAAAGCTACATGTGAAGGTGGATGATCTGCACATCAACATTAAGACGATTTCCCGTTATTTTTGGAAGTAAATGCTCAGAAGCTCTGACTGTTCCTCCACCCTTTTGCAGATAAAACATTAAATCTTACTGTGCACGAAGGCACTCAGGTCAGAATAGTTGCTATCTATGCCTTTAATTTGCAACTGAGAGCCTCATAGTTGAACACTTTTCTATTATAAAATTTCCACATCCAATTAAAGCTCCACTGAATGTGCAATGTTATAACTTTGTTTACTGAATCCTCAAATTTTTACTCAATGCTAGCTGTCAGCTTAGGAAGGAACAAAACAAATGTGGTATCTGTTTTCAGCACTGTTCAGGACATTTTAGTTTCATAGTGTTCAGTGGGTTCTAAACAGAGGCTTTAATACTGTCCCAAAAAGAGACAAATTCTTAATTAAAGCCTGAACATAAAACCTTAACACTTAATTGATGTTTGTGCTAAGAATTCCTGCTAAGAATTCCTGGATTTCACCAGTCAATAGTCCTGTAATGACTGAACAAAATGCTGCTGCGTTGCGTTTAGCTAGAAAAAAATTAAATAAAAAGTACCTTGCTGATGCACATATTTCAGTGCATCACATCACAGGAAAGAGGTGCTTTAACAAGGCAGCTATGTCAGCTGCCCATTTCTCTCTCATTAGCCATGTAATGCACACCCAGCTTTCTGAATATAAAGCTTCTTGGTGTAGGGCAGCCCAGAGTGGCTAATCTTTTCTTCACTCTGCTGCTCAGAGCCACTTTGGAAAAGACAGGCTCCAGAAAAACAGCTTTCACAGAGCGCAGTTCATCCCATCCCAGGCATGAGAAGATCCCGTCCTCTCTCTTTGGAGAGGACCTGGGTTTTGCACCTCTTTCCCTTACTCTTTCTGTCCTCTACTGGGAATATAGATAAATAACTTAGCTAATTGAATGGGAGAGAGAAAACTACTTCAAAGTAAACTTCTCTCTGGTGAGCTAATCCAGAAAAACTGTGCTGCTTTCAGCCTGCGCTCTCAGGTATTTTGCAGAAGCAGCTCTGCATAGAGTGGTTCCTGTGGCAAGGTATGTGTTGCTCTGCAAGTGGGTTGCATAGTGTATTCAGTAGTTTCTGCTCAACATGTGCAGGATTAAACTAGTTTTTCTTCATCATGGATAAGGAACAGTAAAAAATCAGCACGAATTGACTAGAAATCAGTAGCAAGCCAGAATAGGAGTTAAGGAGTCAATGTACCTTTAATAAGACTTTTTAATTTGAAAGGGAGGAGAGGATTCACTATCTTTGTAGTACAAAACAAGTTATGCTCAGGAAAGATTACTGCTGCTGCAGATGTGGAGGACGGTAGGCACATGATGCAGGATATTTCCTGCTGTCCTGACATCACACAGCTGTGCTTTGGACTTTTTCTTCTTAAGGCTAAACTTACAGGAATCAGTAGGAACTGAGCTTTACTCTTTTTAGCTAAACCTTTTTTTTTTCCTCTTTGCTTTTATCCTTGTGTTTGATGGCTTAACATTCTCTGTTTTTTAAATCTGTATTTGAATGAAGCCAGGAAGAATCCAATTGTGTATTTTAAAGACCCACATTTTCCATACTTCTTTGTATGAAATAACAACATTGATTTGTTTTGCCAATTACTCATTTTTCTACACAGCGCAGAGTTGTTTGTTAAAAGCTGTGCCACTTGTTTTTTATTTTCTATCAGTGTCTCTAATCCCACATCACGGATTTTATTTTATTGAAATCATACATAGCACCACTTGCCACCCGCTTTTACAATCCTTTGTTTAATTCTTTTCAAAACAAACAGATTTAAATGTTTTTCCTTTGATTCTTAGACGCTGTCAGGATTGCCAGATCAAGACTCTTTCTACGATGTGGTGGACTGTCTGGAAGAGCTAGGCATTGAAGCTATTTCACAGAGACACTTGAACAAGAAAGGAACAGACTTGGACTTAGTTGAGCAATTTAACATTTATGAGGTAACATAACATGCCCTGTTTTATGCATCTTACAGCTTGTGCAAACTTCAAAGCTGGGAGGAGTGGGGGGAATGTAACCTAGGTGAAATTTGGTTATCTCTTCTATTTTAAAAGAAAAACATCTGGTTCCTAGAATCATGATACCCATTTGTATGTGACCTGCTACAGGACATAGCTGCATTTAATGCAAAAGCATTTCATATTAAAGCTGGGGCATAGTCCAAGGCAAACCAGCACATTTACTAGCCTCCTTTCTGCAGCAGCTAGTTACACATTCTGAAGCAAGTAGAAGTTCTTTCCATGTGCAAAAGTATTCAGCTCGTGAAAAAGGTTCAGCTGAGCTCAACTTCACAAATAATACTTGTTCTGCAATTGAATATCCAGCAGGTCCATGTTTATGAGTTTACACTGGACCAGATCCTATGCAGTTTGCAGCAATGGAGTAATGAGTGATTCCACATTTGCCACCTAGGTATAAAATAACTACTTCTGAAGCATTTATGTATAGGGGTAGGATATCCAGTTTCTTAATAATTAGCCTCTTTTCAGACTTTGGGAAGTGTTGGAGCGAGGAGGTTTAGGCTGAAGTTGTAATGTAAATGTGAATTAGTGTTCTAATGTGACGAAATTAAATGACTTCATCTCTGCCTAAGTCCAGCGAAGGATTTGATACATTTGATTCTCCATTTTCTCCATCAACTCCGCACCCATGCTATTTACTAACTAGCAGAGTTAAGCTTTATATACAGCAATTTTCAGGAAGAACCAAAATAGGCCAAAATAGGAACAAGAGAATGATAGGGCTCAATACTCTTTTTTCTTATTCTATCATCAGAGGCATCAGCTTATAAAGCCCTTTTGAAAATATGATGATTCATCTTAAAAGCATAGATTGGGTTTTTTGTGCATGCTGCAGCTACTGAAAGACTTAATTGCAGAACTGGCAGTTGACTTAGTTGAGTGCCAGCCTTTTTTTGATGACCAAAATAAATTTAAACATGTCTACGCAGGTTCTTCCTTTTTTCTGCCAATCTTGTTTTTTACCTGAAAAATCTCTTTTTTCCCACAGAAACCAATTTGGCACCCTAAGCAGAGATATCCCACCTTCCCCTTTGGTTTTTTTTTTAATCACTTCTGGTAAGAATTACCAGAGTAACAAGACTAATAGAAATGAGAAGATAGGCATTCTGATCACACACATTGCCTTTCTGTGCCTCTGCCTATTTGAGTGGATCTTTCTCATATAATGATTACTTGAATGTTAGGCTGCATTTCAGATGAGATCCACTAGTAACTGTGTTGTTTCTGCCAGGGATATCTCCCCTCATGTACCATAAGATAACAGCTTGCTTCTATTAGAGGTGTGTCACAATGGCACATCAAGGGCATGCAATAGTTCAAGATACTTGGTGTTGCACCCATGCTTTAGTCCTCTGCTATTTCCAACACTCTAGATGGTAAAATCCACTTAATCACTACAAGTTTCATGTCTGAACATGAGGAAATGTTGAATCAGTTAATGCATGGAGTTTTTTCCTGTTGAACTCACTAAAGCCAAGTCTTCACCTAAGTATTTTGGAAGGAAATAGAGAGAACTAGTTGTCCAAGACTCCTCAGCTTCCTTGAAAATTGAGTCCTGCATTAAAAAGAAAACAAACAGATTAAGGGATACATAAATGTGTTGTTATAGGCCCTATAGTGTTGTTTGCAAGGCACCAGTATATAATTCCATGATCAGAGCTGCCACGCTGCACTAATGGCTCGACAGCAACTTTCAGCGATAACTGTAAATAGTGACGCTGCTAGGAGTTAGTCATGTTGAGATCAGTAAATTTTTAAGCCTAGGTGTGAAGACCTGTGGTAGCTGAAGCAAATGTGTCAGCAGCCTCAGCCTCCTTCCTTTCTCTCTCAGGTGACATTGAGGCACGAAGATGGAGATGAGGGTGCAGAGCCTCCTCCCAGCGGGCGCAAGGACCGGAGGAGAGCCAGCCTTGGTGCAGGGGAGCGCCGGGGGCTGGAGCGCCGGCGGAGCCGCAGGCACTCGGCACAGAGCGTCAAGAGCACTTTGTCAGCCCCTGCCAGCCCCTGCGGGCAGTCGAGCTTCGTGCTGAGCCACGGGCAGCGTGTGGAAGAGCTCAGTGAGAGGTAAGGGCAGCAGCTGAGGGGTGCTCCTTTCTTCTCCCGTTACCTTCTGCTCGTTGCACTGCATTAATGTCTTTTCTATATCTTCCTCTTTTCATTGAAATAAAAATGAAAAACAAAAGCAGAATGGGAGTTGAAATACCAGTGCAAAAGAGAAATGGATTTGTAGGTGACTTACGTACATGGTTAAGTTCTTTGGCACCATCCATCCTAAGCAAATGGATCCAAACCACATGAGGTAGAGCATTTGGTATGGGAACTAGCTCAGCCTAATTTCATCCATTGACAGATTTTATATTCACTATGTCCACATAACAGAAGATGGTAACAAGAGCATGGTGACATTAATTCAGAGTTATTTGCTCTGTGTATGTTACAGTTAATTCTTTTTTTTTCCCTCCTTTTCATTCTAGCATAAATATTTGCCTTTGAGGCTACACTGGAGTAGTGAATATAGCTAATGTTTTATAATTAGCAAAAGAGAGGCATTAATGGGTAGCTGAACAGCAATCTGCTACAGTGGAGTCAGCTGAAGATGGTGTCTTTGCCAGTCTTGTGATGGTTGGCTTGGGCTATGTGTGCTTAGGAAAAAAAGGAGCTGCAGAACCTCAGTATGTCTGACTGCTGCACAAGAGGACTGGAATTAATTTCATCAAAGAGATCACTCTCGTCTCTTTGATGTCAGTAGAGTGCAGCAAGCACTGGTGGCCCTTCAGTTATCTAATGTGTTCTACATGCCCAAAATTTCGACTAAGATGAATAATGCTCTGAGTCTGGCTGTTTGTTGGCTCTAAGGGGAATCTGGCTGACTAGCTCAGGTGGAGATACATGAGCTACAGACAGCAAAAACTGGGCACTGTCATCTCGTTGCTGAAGATGCAATTTGAAAAACTGAAGCGTGGTCTGTACAAGAGCATATCTTGTATTAATTATAACATTTGGGAAGTTCATTGCAGGTTTCTGTTGCTTAGCACGGGATATAAACTTAGAGCCTGTGTTACATTTAAAGCAGTCCTTCTTTCAAAGAGAGCTGGGTTGACTAAAGTTTAATGGATACTGGCAATATGAAAATATAAGACTCCAGATAACTGAAACAGTAGTTGCACGTTGTATACCACATAATAGAACTTTCTTTTCTTCTTTTTTTTTTTCTTTTTATACTCAACAACACATTTGTGCTTGTTTTCCATCACCTTCTGTGGCCTGTTCTTTAGTGGCCTGATACCTGAGAGCCCCATGGTCTTACAAGCTGATAACAAGGATGACAGTGCATTTGAGGATGAATTTAAAGCATCTTCAGTGTGAGTACAGCTGGGGCCTTCAGCTGCTCTGCATGAGATGCCTTGTGCATGACCTTGGGCCCTGCTTCACGACTTAACAATGTGACTGGGAATCTGTATCCATGGATGTGAAGCAGATATTTATGATTTAGATAATATATATGGGGTTTTTTGTTAGACTGATGAATTTGGATTGGAAATGAGAAGATGCTTCAACTCTACAGAAGCAGTTCATTTTCTTACTGTTAATTAATTAAACAAATAGAAGCCATCTACGACAGCATTTTCTACCAATACGTTTTCTCACTCTTAATGTGTGTGCTTGCTAGCTTTATTTTTCAGTCTTCAGTAACTCCTAACAAATTTGTGTTTGAGCTGATTTTTAGTAGGAATAGCATAGAGGGAATAAAAACAGATTAGTTTCAGAAGCTCTTTCAAATATTTTTTCACCAACAACATAATTTCAATAATCATGCTACTTTTTTGAAAAAAAAATTATGCAGTTCTGCTCCAAACACTTTGACATATTTTAAAGCATAATTTAAGTTTAAATACAAGAAAGAAGTCTTTATCTAAGCAGTCAAATTTAATTTCATATTGTAGTTATCTTCTGTAGGAAAATAATTAAATTCTCTTCAATTCCATTTGAAATGTCCAACTTGCTCACTTGGCTTTGTAAAGAAACAGGGATTCAGTTATGAAGGTGTGTAATTCTGATCTTTACTTTGCATATTAGTTAAATAAAAATCCTGCCTCAGCCCCCACCCCCATTCTCCAGTCCTCTTAGCAGATAAAGATAGGGAGTATTACTTGTAGCTGGCAAATTGGATTTTTTCCCATTGGATATTACAGACTACAAAGTATGTTCAGGATTTGAAGATGCAAGTTCTATGCTGAGTGAATTTTTTTAAGTTACCGTAAAAAGAAGTTAGTCAGCTGTTGGATCTTCTATAATTCCCATTTTCTGGTAAAGTGTTTCTGGTAAACAAGCATTTCAGATAAGCAGATTCTGTCCTTTGCATTTTTAGATTCATTATCTGCCCAAATCTGTAGTTGTGGTAGGAAGAGGAAAAACAGCCTTCCTGCTTTATCATATTCCAGCAAGTCTCAACTTGCAGTGAAATAGTCCAGATGTGTGCAACAGTATCTCTACACCTGATAGCTAAACAGAGACAAAAAAGAAAAGAAAAAAAAAGGCTTATGGCTTCTCTTCATTAATGTTTAGGCAGAAAAATAGTGAAGTTGAATGAGTCCTATAAGGTTTTTACACATTTATAAAATTTGAATTAAACTCAAGTGGAAAGAGGTTTTTTGGAATCAGATTTTCAAATTTGAACACATGGTCTCCAATGCAAGATATTTATTGGTTTTAAAGGACTTGATTAGAGCATCTTAAATTTAGATTGTGCTACAATTTGTATTGAAATTTAAAAATCCTGTGTTAAAATATGGTCCAGCCATCACCTGATTTTGTCAAAAGAAATGTTCATTATGACCCTGCTGCTTCCATTGTTAATCTAGAGTGGAATCTACACAAATGGATAAAAATTACTTGTTACCTCTGTAAACTGAAAGTGACTTCTGTTCACCCATGAAAGAACTGTCTCCTTCTAATGACCTTTTGATTCATAACTCTCATCCCTCTTGAGAAAGGAAAAAAAAAGGCAGTAAGTTTTCTCAGTGCTGTATTTTCAAAAAAATAATCTACAAAATGGATTTTTAGTCTTTCTTTCTTCACTACATTTTATTTCCCAATAGGAATTGTAACAATACTAATGATAGTCTTATTGTATTGTTCCTGCTGAAAATTCTAAACTTTGTGTGTGGCTGCAGATGTCTTATGTGTGGTTTTACAGTGGATTAGACCCAGCAGAATTGCTTCTGATGGACACGGTTAGATTGAAGTCACGCTCTTACACTGTACTAAATTTTATTTTGGGCAATATTCTAGGTTATTTTTGGACTTCTGTACCAAAATCAGTAGAAGGCTCAAGTTCTTTCTCATCATTCTCCTTCCCACAATGTTCATGTTTCTTTTCTTTCTAGCTCATCAGCTGTTTTGGCAATTGCTTTGCTTTTGTTTACCACATCAAACAGGTTGTCCACAGTCATCTGCTCTGTGTCAAGCGATAAGTCTTCCAAAAAGAGAATAATCCATGGTGCCGGTAAAACAGAAAAAAAAAGACAATATTGGCCACATTCTGTTCTGTCTCACAATGCTCTATGTCCAGAAAAGCTGTCTGAAGTCAGTGGAGCTGCTCTGATCTACGCCAGCCTAATTGAGAGCAGACTTTGGGTTTTGAGCTGGGAAAAGTTGACCGTAAATGCTAAGGGCGACCAAAAGGAAAACTTGCAGGCCTTTTTCATCCACTTGGCAGCCTTTTTCCAAATTAAATGTATTGCTTTTTTGCCTGTGGTTCAAAACAAATAAGGATCCAAATCTGCTTTGTGTTAAAATAGTTTTCATGGAGATTGAAGCCCAGCCTGATGTGCCTGTCACTAAATACATATGTAAAGAAGTTGATAACAGCTACTAAGAAAGGCTGAAAGTTGATTTAAAGGTCTCTACCTACTGCAGAATACTTTAAGATCCCTGTCCTGCCCACTAGCAGGTCTGCTTTGCTAAAACTTCTTTCTGTTACCATGATGGCATAAAGCACCAATAAGCCTGGCAGGAACTTCAGTCCTGTTAACATGATGTTTTAAATGCTGTGCTGGAGGTATCTCCTAAGGTTTTCTGCCCTGGTCCAAATTCAGTGCTCTCAGTCTGTGGTCTAGCATGCTATTTCTTATGCAGTAGACTTTTAAACACATTTCTCCATGGGTTGTGTTGTTTGCTTGGTTTGTTTTGGTTTTTTTAAATTTATTTTTAAAGTAAAGCTAGCTTTTTCCAGCCACACAATGGATAGAGTTAGGCAAAAATGTAAGGAGCGGCATGGAATTTGCACTATATTTATGCTGTTATTGTATGCGGTGATTTCCAGCTAAATAAGCATTAAAAGGCAAATTTCTGACTGTGTTTCAGTCTCATCCTGACTGGCTTTGAGAGAGTAAAAGGCAGGTCATTCAGAAGTTCTCAGTGCTGTCTTGGGCACTGCACAGCTTCTCTGAGTTCTATACATACAAATCAGAAACAAGTGCTTCTACCAGTTTTTCAAATTAATGTTTCACACTTTGCTGTGCATTTCCCTTTTGTCAGTACTGCACAGAGACCATACTCATCTCTCTTCCTGGGTGTCCCATCAGAGCTGTGTCAGCCAGTACTTAGCAAACATACTCGAGAGCTTCTGGGAGATTGACACTGAAACCTCTTCCCAGTGTTTGAGTGAACAGCTCCATCACTATGGAATTACTTACAAAGTCTGAGGTTTATGAAGTTGTGAATAGCTAGGATTAGGTATTTACATCTCTTTACTGCTTTTTATTTCCATAGCTTTGATTTGTTTTACATCATCAAAAATCACCAAAGAATTGCTAGGATCTATCTTAAAACACTAAATATGTTCATCTAAAGATAACCAGGCTGTGGTTAGGACTTTCTTGTCAGTATTCCTATGTTAGACACTTAACAAGTGAAAGAACTGACTGCCATGTTAAGAACTTACCAGAGTGGCACCTGCATTCTGAATAACTGACCAAAGCTGGCTTTAGCAAGCTATCTTTTTTTTAGACCATGAGCCTAAAAAGATATGAGGAAGACCAACTGTTCAGGTTCACCTGAGGCTTCCAGATTTTTCAATTTGAAGAAATCTTGCTTTCAGGAGAGCTATATTGATAAGGTGAAAACAATAGAGAAATGAACAGGGAAGGAATTATGTATGTATGAACTTTGCTTTCAGGGTCCTGACAACTGGAAGCCTGTTAGGACTCTTTGCCCAAAGAGTAGCACAGGGAATTTCAAAGTTTCCCACAGATTTCTAGGCTAGCTGGACACAGCTCCAATGCACAGTGCATCCTGGGCTAAAGGTCTTTCACACCCTTTATGGTCCTAGAAGAAAACTGGGAAATAGTTATCTAAATAAAGGAAAGCTACGCAGAGAAGTCATAAGGATCTGTTTGTTAGAAAATGCATGTTTCTGATGTTTGAGGATTGCCAAGAGGCAGGCAGAGATCGTGACGCTATTTTGGTTTTACCAGAAAACAATGGATACAGCTGAGCCGCTGATGCTAAGCATTTTCTCTGCTCAGCTTTGGATTCCTGTCGAGTTTCTAACCAACAGCACAGACCTTAGTTTGCTTATTAGGCCCCATTCACTGATTGTTCAAATTGCTTCATGTAGAGCCAGGACTGCGGGGTGGGTTTGTCCAAAATACAGCTGAGACTTCGTTTTTTATTATCATGATTTGCCATGTTTTCAGACATCTCAAACCATAACTAATCTTTTCTTTTTCCCTAGCATTTGCTATGGAAAAATTTTAGCTTTTTTTATTATGTTTCAAGTTCTGGTGACTTTCCACAACACTATAAGAAAAGTTTGGATTATATAAATACTTAATGGCTGTAGATCAAAGATACAGTGGTAGGTGGGGTTTATTATATTTTATTTAGGATGGTTCATTCCACATCTCTTACAGTCACTGTCTGTGTCAAATATGATGAGTGGTATGAGAGATATGAAACAGCAAAGTGGGAAGACTCAACATCATCATTTGATGTAAAACCCAGGTTGTGGTATGGGTTACTAAAGGCCCAGATGAGAGGAGAAGTTAATTTCCCTTTCATTGCTGTAATAGAAAGAAACACATGTTGGTTTTGGATATTTAAAACAAACGAGGCATGAAATTAGACAAAGAAAACATCTCCTGGATAAACATGCAGTCACATATCTTTGGATATGAATCTCTTTAAAACATGTACATACATATAGACAAACACATATACATATGAGCTGAGCTGCCTTATAGCATTTGGGTGTGCTTTGACATAGAATGGTATATGATTGGTTATGAGAGAGATAATAACTTTTTTCACAATTTGGTTGGTATGGGTGAAAATGGAAATGGGATATAAAAAAAGAAGAGGTTTTGGAAGGATTTTTCTATGAAATTAAATGGCTTGATAAGGTAGCCAAGCTAGTGTCTGTTCACAGCATCAGATATTTATTAGTCTTTGACAACAATAACATACAAAATCTGATCTGCTATTGTAGGTTTGGAGCAGGAGAACGTGTTTATTTCTCCTGTGCAGGTAGGATTTAAAGCATAAAGTCAAGGAGAGCCCTAGAAGTGGAAAATTGGTAATCTTACTCTTTGTAACAATATCTTGAATGCTCCAGTAAGGAATGCAGAAGAGGAAGAGAAATGAGATAGCTTAAAAAAAATCTTCTTTTGAATCCATACTATAAGAAAGGATATCTATACATCATGTATAGATACAGATTGACCCACTAATGCAAAAGTAATAATAACACAAAAAATTTAAAAGTTATAGTTTGATGAGTATCTCAGGTCCAGGTCCTTCTGTTGTTTCCATTTGATTCCAGCCCTTTTTATCTGAATTGAAATATCTCTGTAGGTATGTCATGTTTTCTAGCAGGTATAGTCTTTGCTGACTGCAGGTCTCACTTAAAGGAAATGTTCTATGTTTGGTATACATGCAGAGTCCAGCTGACAGCACTGCACTTTGCTGTAAAGGCAGTGGTAGACTTTTCCTATTTGAACTTCAGGAGGAGTGAAGAAAGCACAGAGGTTTAAATAGATTATAGCTGCTTGGCAAATGAAATCACAGCATGACTAGGTTAATTATTTTAGTTTGTTTTTTTCCACTGTGTGTTTGGCTTTGGTGGACTACCTGAGGAAATGCAATCCCAAACCAGGGTGTGAATGCATTTCTCTGGATCCGTATGGTAGTGTCTTATGCACATACCTTAGAGAGTTCACCTCTCCAGTGTGTTCCCAGTGTTTGTAAACATGATCCTCTGAGGACAGGAAAGGTTTTTTACATATAGGATGTGATGTGGGAAGGGAAAAAAGACAGCAGTTTGGCAGGATGACATTTCCCTCTGTAGTAAGGGTCAAAAACAGTCACCTTCAAGTGTTAACCAATATGCATTTCCAAGCTCTGAAAATAGCATTTCTTCTCTCTTTCTGTATATATTTCAGTATATATTGCTCCAAAAGTCTATCTGTATCCTTATTCTGTTTCTTTACCTCTCTGCTCTTAGAAATGTAAAACGGCAGTGCTGTTCAATGATCAGAGAGTTGTGACTCTTGAAGTCTTTGCAAAGCCTTGCCAGTATCTTAAGCAATGCTCTGCTGTCTTGCTATGCTTTGATGTGTCCCAGATAAACCAACTGCAGCAATTAAGCAAGTGTGGAGGCATTGCCTAGGTATTATTTCGCTGTGAAAGTTGTTGCTGATCATATTTTAGGGATAACAAAGTAGCAGGAACCTAAAGCTAAAGAACTAGGAGCTAGAAATTTGTCTATGAATTGTGCCATCTAAGCTATGAAAGTGGAATTTAACCCATAAATTGAGGAAAATAGCAAGCAACAGCAAGAGAAAATAAAATTACATCCACTGTGACTTGTAAATATCTTTCCTTGATGGAATATTTTTCATTTTCTCTTTGTTCACCTGGGGTTCAGGGATGCAGCTGTGTAAGAGGTAAAACAGGTCAGAGGTTTGCAGGAGGAAAACAACCTTGAAAGGAAAATTTGTGAGATTGACTGTAGTATTCAATTTAAAATAATATTATGAAATGGCTAATGGTGGTCTTATTTCACTGAATGTGACTTGTAGTCCTGGTCATAGAATCATAGAATGCTTTGGGTTGGAAGGGTCCTAATAGATCTCATGAATTAACTTTTGTGAGCATTGTAAGGGCAGACCAAAACCTTGGTAGCCTAATTATGGCAAGATCATTATTTTTTCTATTGTTCTATATTCTGGTTCATTACTGGTTACATTCATTCTGAATTAAAATGATTTGAAGCAAAACTTACCTTTATATATTCAAAATTTTCTTTGATACCAAGCAAAGCAGAATGTGTTTCTGTGCTCATGCTTATTTTGTTGGTGTGGTGTTTTGTTTGGTTTGGTTGGGGTTGTTTGTTTGTTGGGGGCTTTTTTGTTCCTTCAGCACAGCCTTTGATTTTTCTTTTAGCTCTACCTTTGGGATTTTTTTGGAGGTGGGTAGTGAGAAACTTGTGTTTCTGGGCTACAAGCTAAAACAAAGAAATCTGAAGTTCTTTCAAGCTGCCTTAATCAAAACTCTGCAGACCAAGAGGTCAGGGAGAGCCTGGAGAAGACAAACTACACTCAGCCTCGTACACATTGCTGAGCTGTAGTATCCAGTGGGACAGAGAGCAAGTCTTGCTGCTTTGAGTTCTCGTGGATAAGAGTTGTTGTCTTCAGTGTGGTGTCTTAGTTTTAAAATCATCCAACTTGGACTAGGTTAGGTGTGTGTACGGTACAATGCCTGGTATCTCAAGGACTCTGCCCCTGCCTTCAGCTAAACTTGTGGATGAGTCCCTTTATTATCATTTCCTTTCATCACCTATGTTTATGAGTGCTTTTTTCTTTGTAGCTTTGAATGACTATTTCATATCAGCCGGACAAGTCTAACTGGCACTCTTTTTATTCCTTTTTTAAAAACTTATTCATAGTAAAAAAGAGAAAAGTTAATCCTTTAGTTCATTTCTGACCCATTTGTCTAGATTTTTTTTTTATTGCTCTAATGGTTCTCTCTTCATAAGCTGCACTTTCACAGTCTTTTTAAGCATGCACATTATTGTAAGGGGCTACAAATACTTTCATGTCAAATGTTAGTTGAAACAACTGAGCAAAACCTGTGCCCTAGAAGATATTTGTTAGTTGCCATGGCCGAAGATATACTTGATAAAGATTTGTGGGCATTTGGGGTTTTGCTTATTTATTTAGTGGGGGTGTTAGCCTGTAGCAGTAATCCATTTTGAAGATGAAAATAAATACAGTGATCATTTTGAAATTTGTTTTCAGTGCTATAAAGCTTTTGTCTAAATATTTCTAATCTGGTACTTTTATCATGGAACTGAAGTAACCCAGAAATAGTCAAGGTTAGCTGAATATATCTGATCCTTCAGCTTTAGCTGAAGGCTTTCCTTCCTGCCACTGGATAAATATTTGCCGTTTTTTAAATGGGAGAGATTCCTCTGCACTACTGAAAAACGTGCTGTCTTCTGCAACCTCATTTAATTGGAAACCTCCCTATAAATCCTTTTTCTTAATTGAATTCTACTATTGCATTGACGCCAAATTTGCATCTGTACATGGGAGGGACAATGAGCTTTTCCACATCATCTCTTCTCCACTCCACACAAAAATGAACACATAACCCTGAACAGTTCCAATGAATTCACAAATCTCTCTGCTGTTGTGTTTGAGCATCTGACTCTAGTGTTTTCCTGTTTTAATAGATATTCACATGGAAATTTTCCTTTTCCACCTTCTAGGAAAGATGTAGTTAGCAGGTACTACCTGTTTTGATGGACAGAATATCTGTCCTCTAACAAGACTGAAATGACTGCCACTATTGCTTTGGTTAAAAGAAAAGCACACATCATTCCTGCCTGTCAGCTTACCCTTCTCCTCTGACCTGTATCTGTTCCCTCTTCTGAGGATACTCAAGGACTCCAAAACTGTGAGTTTAGTTGCTGAAAGAGGACATTCAGAGTGTTGAGCATCTCTCCCATGCACACACATTCTCTTAGTGCAAGTTCCCCTTGACCAAACTTGCTCCCCCAAATTGGAGAGCCTGTCTGCCTCTGTGCACACCAATCATCTCTGCTACCAAGTCACACAGAGCCAGATCTTTCATCTGGCTTTTCCAACCAATTGCCATGTAGTTGCTGCCCTTCTACACTTAATATTAGCAAATGAAAAGAGCTTTCCAATCAAAGCTTCTTCTAAGTTTTGGACCTAGAACTCAAGGAAGGAGTCATTGGCCTGAGAGAAGAATGATCTCTCTGGAATCTCTGAATTTTTTTTCATCTTCTTTCTCCATACAGTATAAACTCCTGTTCTTTCAGCCATGCCCTCATATGGAAGAATAAATTCTCAAAAACTCTTTCAAATTTATGAGATCCACCATATCAGATGAGTATTTCACTTACGATTTGGGGCATTTTCAGACCATTGAGGAGAGGAGAAATTTTGACATCACCTATATGGAATCCTGGTGGGAACTTTAAACACAGCAATAATGGGGACAGTCTTGTTCATATAAGCAATAGCTGTGCTGCCAGCATTATAGGATGCATTGTGCTCTAATCAGAGAACCATGATCCCACAGACCTTCATCAGTTATTTCCCAAACGTGATTGCTGTAGCACTAGCAGGTATGGAAGTTTCCCTTCTTTTTTGCATACCTGCTATTTCCTTTTCACAGGAAATCGCAAAGCTTGAGCTAGTAAGGAGAAGGAATTATATGATTCTTCCCTCATCAAGTCTTTCTTTTCTTTTTTCCAGTGAATGAATCAATGTGTGAAAGTTGAGAGGTGTCTCTGTAAGGGACGTATATGTTTGTGGAGATGACAGGGAGATGAAGAGATGACAACTGAGATGGTTATGTCACTAAACCACCTTAGGAATGCTTGGAAGTTTACTTTGTAAATGTTTGCCAGAGTATTGGAAAAGTTCTAGGTGCTGCCATTTCAGTGGTTATTCTGTAACTGACTCCATATAAATGCAACAAATTTTGGATTGACCCTTTGCATTGCATTCAATGAGTTCATGATCTCACACTATAAATATTCATTACTCTTTTAACATGGAAACTAATTCTAAATGGAAAAAATCCACAGAGCATCTCCTCAGAATTAGAGGAAAGAAAACAAGCTTTCAGGAAAATGCAAGGAATATGAGTCTTACAAACTTCATTACTAATTGCATGTATTCCTTTTTACATGGAGCATAACCTAATGGTTTATGCATCATTAAATCAAGTGGAGAACTGTATCACCTGCAAATGCATCTTCCATGAGTCTGCTGGTTTGGGGAGATGAAAAGCATAGTTAGAAGGGAGAGGAGGCAGACAATATACCCTTTTTAATTATGTTTAATATAGTTTTCCTATTTTACTTATGTGGTTTGTAGGTTATGGAGGCTTTATGCATGACTTACATTTCTCTTGTGCCAGAATTACTGCTGAACTGAAGTCTGCTTTGACCATACTAATGACTCTACTGAAATAATTCATGTACTGGCATCTGATAACTTAAATATTGCTATTTGCAAATAGTCCTGAACTGATTTGGTCTCTCTGTTATTTCTAACTCAATGGTTCACCCTGTTCTGTTTTCCAGTTGAGCTATTGGTTACTTAGAAGGAATGTTTTATTTGGGTTAATTTAGAAAGCGTGATGTCCAGTGCCAGCTGTCCCATGCCAGCACAGCATGTACTGTCCTTAAAGCCAAAAAGACACAACTTAATGACTAATGAGTTGAACATTGGTATTGTCATGAATGTTTTCCATTAATGCCTGTGCAGGTAGAGCAGCCGCAAATGGAAAGCCAAGCTCGAGAAAAAGCGATGGCAGCTTTGAATCTCAAAAATTAATAGTAAAAATGTAAATAGCGGAGAGGATAGCAGTTCTACATTGGTAGCTACCCTTGTGCAAACATATACTTATCAGGAAGGTTTAGATGGCTTTTTGTCTAACATAGGAGGGCCATAACTGCGTCTTCATCAGTGTTTTCCTTCCATTTCTAACTTCATTGCATTTCTTTTTCTGGGGACTCATGTTGTTTTCTCTTCCACCTTCTTTCTTTCCATCCCACTGCATGCCTCTTTCCTTGGTCTCACCTCAGAGAGGACGAGTATGAAGAGGAGGAAGAAGAACAGCCAGTCACAGAGCCCAATACTGAGGATGAGGGGGAGGAAGAGGCCAATAGGCAGGTCAAAGCCAGGTACCAGGATTCAGCATTGTCCCTCCACCTTTTCTTCAGGCTCTGGCATGAACTCACCAGCACAGTGTGCAGCAGCATCCACCTTTTCACTCACATTCCTTGATCACCTGTTAAAGCCACCCCCCAAGCATTTAAAAGCTTTGGGGAAGGGGCTGGGGGGTGACAGTGCTCATGGAAATATATTTACTTACATGGGTTCAGTGCACTACAAACTGTCTGTGCTCACTCCCTTTACGTAATGCTCACAAACCTTAAAAGCTTTAGTGGAAAGAATAGCTCCTAAGCATGGTTTGGTTTAACTTCTTAGTTAAGGGGGTGATGAAACACTACAATGCTTAGCTGAGGATGTTGCTTGGTTTGTTAGGTTTTCTTCTCTATCTTCATAATGCTACCTTATTAGAAATATCTGTTGCTATGCAGTAAATTGACATTTTTTGAATGCTGCCTAGGATTTCTTGTAAGTTTTGCTCATGTTTTAACAGCAAATAATTACTTTGAAGCAAAAATGATATATATGTGTGTATATATATATATATATATATATATATATATAATTTTATGAATACCTGCCCCTCTGTGTATATATAGATATCAGCAAATCACCTATCAATATTCTTGTGCAAAACTTTCCACTTATTTCTCAGATATATATGTATTTGGCATTTGGCAACTTGATCCTAATAAATTGGAAGCAAAAAAATACATTCTTTGTTCCAGACAGCCATTTGATTTAGGTTAAATTATTTGGCTTTGCAACTCAGCAAATGAGATTGGATTTTTTTTTAAATAAACCACATTCATGCAGACGCTGTACAGCACAGAAGGAAGAAAGGAAACTGTTTAATGCATGAATTCCAAAGAAAATACTGTACTGTTGTTATTATTATCTTCCAGTCTGCAAATCTTGCCAATGGCTGCCTGAAATTTCAAAATTAAGTGATAATTTCCTCAAGTCTGATTCTTAAAATTTAAAGCTAAGACACAAGTTACTAGTAAATCTAATGAATATACTAAAATACTGCTTTAAAAAGTGAGGAAGAGCCATCTCAAGACCATAATGTGTTTTTAGGTCATTGGTCTTTTAAGACAATAATCACTTTATGACAACTGGGTGATATTCCCATGACTTTTCTAAGGACCTTCTTTCACTGTCACTGTATCATAGCAAAAGTGATCTGTACCCTGGCCATTCATGTTAGATGCTGTCAGAACAGGCAGGACTGGCCTGGCTTCAGTGTCCCCTGTCAAGCACAGCAGGTGCAGTAGATGAAAGTTTCCAGATTTTCCATTGTGAGAACAATTACCTGGTACAGACCTGATGATTAACTTCATAAGATCCCAACATAAATAACATGTACTGTGTTTTTGTTGCATATGCTGTGCCAAGCCCACAGTCCTCAGATAAGAGCCGTGCCTTCCATGCCTGTAGGGGGATTGCAGAAGTGGTCTTGGGAGAATGAAATCAGCCACTTGCCAAGTGATCAGGCCAAAGCCCATGCACAGTGTTTATGCTGGAGTTACTAGTGAAAACAGACACCCTGGAGTGCAGATCCCATGGCTTTTCACCTGCCTTATGCCTTCTGTCACTCACCAACATCTGCCTTCACTAGAGCAAAGCAGATGTGTTTTGTGTTTCCTTTGATGCAAACTCTGCAAGTCTCTTTGTAACACCAGTATGGAATGCTGACACTCAGAGAAATCAGCTATTAGTGCCTTCATACCTAGACAAATATGTGGTAAGGTGTTACTTTTGAGATCATTCTAAACTTGAATTTTGGCACAACAGTGCTGAGTACTTTTTTATTTTCATCTTTGTTGGATAAATATTTTTAGTAAAAGGATCAGATTCCCAGAAAGGATGATAGTCAGATATCTGGACCTGGTGAAGCAGTCCTGCAGACTGTGTCTTGAAGCATCTGTGCTCCGTGGAACATTTTCCAGTGTGCTGAGTCTGCTTTGAACTACTCTGACAATGCTTTCAACCTAACTTGAAATACACGAAAATTGCTCTGACAATAGTTGTGAAAAGGCTCATGAAAATTAGTTCTGAAACCTGTAGGTTAAATCCCCTCTTTTCCTTTAGAATGAGTTGCTTCCTTTCCCCAGTATTTCCAATCCCAAGAAAAATCCCACCGAGATACAAAGATATGAGTTCTCTTTATTTAAAAAGATGTGATAATTGTCTAAATTTTGGAAGTTTTTGTTTGTCTGACTCTGTTTGGGTTTTTTTGTCCCTACAAGTGTTACTATTTATTATCTCCCTTTGCCCCATTTTTCTCTGCTCTTCCCTTTCTAATGATTTTTTCCTCCTGCAGTGAGGTTCCAGATGTGCGTGAAGCTGTAAAGGAAAACTTTTCACAGTATTCTGATTCTTCAGCTGTCTCCAGTGCCATTTCTGCAGCTGAGAGGTCTCTCGCCTGCTCTAGAGCAAAGAGCTTTTCTAGCAACTCCTCTTCTGTGCCTGATTCATCTGTCTCTCATCATAATTCTGTCTTTTCATCACCATCTTCACCTGCAACAGCATTGCTGAGCTCTCCCCAGAATTCCTCAGCATCCATTACTCCAAAGGCATCTCCAACAGTGGAGAAATTACCTTATGTACCACATAGTCCTTTTCACCTCTTCTCATATGACTTTGAAGAGTCTCCAGCATCTGTGAAAGAGAAGGACACAGAAATGATGAGGGAAAACAGGTAGATTTTATATAGCTGACATTAATTTTTAGATAAATTATTAACACCTTTCAAGAATTTTACAGTGGTAATAATGCTACTCTATGTGTTGTATTATTTCCTGAACATACTGTATTGGTTTTAGCCCTGTAAGCCTGTATTTTGATTTGATATTTTCCCCTTGCTTTTGTTGCCTTCATTTCATCTTACTCTTCTTCCACGTTTGTAGTTAATAAGTATCCTGACCTCCCCTATAGAGCACTGGATAAATAAGGCATGATTTGGGAGATCACAGAAAGGAGCACCGTTTTGCTCTCATTTACAACAATGTTGTTTGCAGACATGATTTCATGAAAATTAATGGAGCTCTTCTGCTATAAAACCAAGAGAGGTCAGATCAGCACTTGAAATTCAGGGGTGAAGTCCTGGCTTCAAAGGCTGAACTGCCAAATCCTGAATTTATTGTTTGATTACAGTGCACATCCGTCTCATGTGCAATTTCAGCTCATGCTTGTAATAAGGATCTATAAAGATAACATAGCACTCAGAACAGACAGTTTTATCTCCACAACATCTGCTGAGTTCAGTTGTTCCTCATGCATTTCTCTTACTTTTTAATTTTAATTTCCCCATCCCACCCGTTTAAAATTTAAAAAAAAATGTTTTTTCTCAGTCTGTTTTCAAGTAAAACAGATTGACAGTAAGTAGCACTAAAAACTGTGATAATCACCTTGAAAAGAGGTTGATGACTTTTGCTGTCTCTCACAGTTGTCAGTGTGCTTTGAATTAGGTGCTGAAAATGTACATTTATATTGTATGTGTATTTATTTCTTCCTCTCTCCAGCAGTCCTGAATTTCTGCATGTGAACAAAAGTTTTGATTCCTTTGATACTTTTAATTTTTGATCTTTCTCTTCTAATAGGTTGGTGTGTTTTGTCGGTTTTTCATTTAGCTGGAAAGCCTGTAAATCCAAGTAGTTTTTGACAAGCGACTTACTTCACATATTTTTCCTTTACCTGCAACTTGAACACTGGAATTCCTCTAAATTTACATTTTTCTTAATAGGTGCATTTTTCCCTTAGACCTCTCACACTCATTTATTGGTCTCCCATTGCTGCTGCTGTTATACTTTAGAGAGTAGATCCCTAAATACCTCCTGTTCCTGCAATATTTAGTATTTCTGCAGTGATTTTTTTTTTTCCCCCTGACCGTCTTTTCTGCTTCTAGTTACTACAAAGGATCAAGGGTGTGGTGTGGGGGTGGGGATTCTTCTGGGTTTATTTGGAGGAAAAGGAGGGCAAAGCTTGGCCAATTTAGTCAGTAATGTGCCCATAAAAAAAGGCAAATGTCTTGGGGGTGAAGGCTCCTAGATAAGACTATTGCATCTACACTGGTGTATATGAGACAAGAAGGGAAAATGGAGGCAATATCCAATACCAGAGAAGCTTATAAAGATAAACTTTGTGTACAGGACTTACCCTGGTGTTCTGGTTTTGCCTGGCTACTATTCCAGCATCTCAGTGTCCCTCTAAATTTAATTCATAGGGATGTTGTGTCCAGACCAGTCCCTCTGAATTTGATGTTATTAATAGTTGTAGGTCTGAGTCCCTAGGAGGTGCATTCCCTCCATTTCCATGAGGGTTACCTTTGGACTAATTTAAATTCCTTGGGCTGAGAAAGGATTCTGCGCAATGTCAGCTTTTTCATGGGGCAGAAGCAAAGCACATGTAATGGTTTTTAAGGTGTCCTTGCAGTTGATAAAAGTGGAAATGGAGGTTTCTGTGTCAGGAATGTACCAAATGACCTCTGAGTTCTTATCAGGACAATGGAGTTTTTTCATCGCTCACTCAGAACAGGCATGGTCAGAAAATTTTCTGGGCTGAGCCTGTCCAAGAGCAGACCCAAGCTAGGTCTGTGCTACCAGGGAAGCTCCACACTGTCCAGCTACACAGCCTCCAGCAGACCACTGTCTCCAGTTTCTAGTTAGTTTTTTTCTAAGGCAAGGAGGCCTGGACAGAAATTACTTCCAGAAAAAGTCCTTTTGTAATTCAGAAACATGCATGTTATAATTTTTTTCAAAAATTAATGCCCTGTCGCTGGACAGTCAGTGTTGTGTCTCAAAAACAGATGGAAGTGGGGGGTGTTTTCTAAATCATAAAACTTGACTTGTTGTCCAAGAGGACATGTTCTCTAAAGCACAGTCCCTTCCATTTTAAAAGCACCTAGCTGAAATCTGTTCTGGTTTTAACGTACAGGTGGGCCTTGGCAGGCAGCAGTGCTGCTGAACCCTAAGGAATGAAGTTTGAAACTTTGAATTAAATTTTGCATGGCTAGATGAGTGTGCTAAAAGGAGCTGAAGGAAACCAACCAGCCTTTTCAAATAAAATTGCTGAGTGAAATTACTGACCGTTGATATGTGCAAGGGAAGAAGCAGCAGAGAAAAGATACGCTGAAGGAGGTTATATTATATCTTGTGAATTATAATAAGGAAAATTATGTTGCTCTATTTCTTGAAATGAATTTTGTCATTTGGATGAGTTGGCCTTTCAGAGCACCAATCTTCAGAGTACCATATGCTTTCCATGTGGGAAAATGGCATTGTCTGTGAACAGAATTAGAGAGAAATATTAGCATTTTACCAAATCAGGAATCTTTTCTTGACATGCTGTTTAAGTACTATGGTTAAAAGGCACAGCAAAGTAACACAACTGCCTTTTCTATTCACTACAGGAGCCAGGATGAAAACATTGATAGAAGGGACTCTGGGGAGGTGGCCGTTCCAGGAGTCCTGGAAACAATTTCTCTTTGATCAGCAAGCTCACATTTGAAGTGAAGCGAGTTTATGGGGTTTTTTAATGGAGAGAAGGGCTGATAGAAATTTCTAAAGCCGTGCTTCCGGAGATATGTCTTTTTAACCATGGTGATGATTTTTTACAGACACTGCAAGAAATGGCACATAAGCTATTACTTATGTTGGGGGAGGGGAGAGAAAATACTGCCAGCTTTAATTGAAAAGAATGTGGTTGCTTTCCATGTTAAATGCAAGCATTTGCAAGTCATGGATGTCAATGTTCAGATCATGTCTCAGGAGTGCTGCTTTTTTCCTTAGTTTTACTAGATATGAATACTCCTGTCTTGGGCTGGTTTGGTCCCTTTTCTAATGGCTGGATATCAGCTCCCAAAACAGCTAATAATTTTGAGTAACTGAGCAGTAATTCAAGTATTCCCATTCTGAGTTGTCACTTGGGAGGACCATTCAAATCTCTCCTTATTTTCCTTACCAATAGCTCACTGTTTGCATCATGTATGTTCATGCCATGGTTGATAGTAAGAGTACATGACTGGTTGCATATTTGGAAGCTGCAAATAGAGCAACATTTTCAGAAGGTGAATGTTTGAGAAATTCTGGGGTACAGGATATCGCTACCACCCCACAAACAAGAGGATTTACTGTTGCATGCCTGTTTGCTGACGGCTTCTTTGTGTCTCTCCCTTTCTCCTACCTTTCTTCCCATTTCTTTAGATACAATAGCTATGGCAGCAGCTCTTACTCTTCTCCACGACCTTATGCTGGTGTGAGTGCCCCTACAACACCCACTACTCGTTATGGGACAACTCTCTCACCGCCTCAGGAGACCAAATCTGACAGGTTTGTAAATTAATCAGTGTTTTGTCAGCTATTCCTTTGCAGACAGGATGAAGGAGATAAATGTAAGCTGTTCTGAATGAGTACTGGAAATAGCATCTAGCCAGGCTTTTTCTAATGCTGGAAAGAAAATGGACAAAGATCTAAATGTGTTCATTTCCCACTCATTCTCAAGCCTTTCTGTCTGCCTTGGTGTTAAAGGCTGGGTGTATTTCCATCCCATTTCTGCTTCGTCCACTTAAATGGATAAAGCAGAGTTACTTCACACATATGTTGTTCTAAGTATTAAAAGGTGAACTAAAACACATTTTCTTTCTTTCCATTTTTAAAAATAAATTCAGATAGATATATTTTCACTTCTATCATCTTAAATCAACTCCAAAATCTTGGAAACGTACTTAGCTCAGGATTTCCTAGGCCATAATTTTGTTCTTTCTTGAAAATACCAGATATATCTCACTGTATTTTATCAAAAGCAAAACATTTCTTGCTCTAGCTACAGCAAACTCCCAATAACCTACCAGTTATCAACTTGCTCTAAAAAAAAATTTGAATGGGAAAAAAACCAGCAACAAAAAAAAAATATTTTAAACAATCAAAATACTCTTTTGAATTATGTAAGGTACTAGGGGAAGGAAAAAGATAGGAACATGTTATGGATACATGAAAGAAATTCTTGGCAAGAGATTTAGACCACCAGAAATTAACTATCTGTTACAACCTGAGAGTAAATGACAGCTTCAAAGGATGTCAAGCTTACTTTAAGAAGGAAAGGTAAAAGTTTTTAATTAATTTAATTCAATAATCTAATATAATAATTAAATAATATCCAATTAGGCCAGATGGGGTTTGGATTGTTTGTTTCGAAACTGGCCTCTAATTCATAAAAATTGCATCTCCCACCCTGTTTTCTGGACTTAAGGTTTTTTGCAGGATCCTTTGTCTGTATTCCAGTTAATTTTTGTTAATGATTTTTTGGCATATTCCTGTATGTGTATGTGTGTTTGTGTGTGCATGTTTTTATGTTTGAATCTTCCTAATGCCTCACATCCTTTCCAGGCTACTACTCAGAATGGTTCAAGTTAGGTTCTTCCAGCATAGATGTATTTCTAGCCATGAGGTATTGATTTAATCCTTTTTTTAAGTGAGTAATTACATTAAGTTTCTCTTTGGAGAAAGGCATTGTTTTTCATTTGCTCATCTTCCTAGAGTACCTTGCCTCGATTTGTCTTTCCTGATCTCAGTTAAATTATTGCCAAGTGAAATGATAGTAAAAAATGCTACATCAGCATTTTCACCCCCTTTTACCTCAGCAAAATAGATGCAAGATAAGCAAGAGTTAAAAGTATCCCACTTCTTTGGAAGTTTAAGATTTCCAAGCCCCTGCTGTTGTAAGCTTCTGATTGCTACTGTGGCAAAGAAACCCCAAAGTGGTCAAACGCTGAGATGGCTAAAGATGGTTGGGCTTGTCCTGCAAGAGGCTGCTGGCGCTGGCCCTGCTCCAGGGAAGAAAGCCAGCTTTCATTTCGGCATGTGCGTAAGTGCCTTGCTGGTTTGGAGCCAAAATGCCTTGGCCCCACAGGATGAAGCTGTAAAATTTGCAGATTCATGGAGAGTCAGGCCAGAGGGGAGCTCTGCAATCATCTGTTGTGACCTGTAATGGGTCTCACAGAAGCTAAATGAAAGACCACTGTACTCTCACGTGTTTTCAAGTGACAGCGCAGGATTTCTCCTGGAAAACATTCCGATATTTATCTTCACTGCTAGGAAAATATTTTATATTTTGAGGCTGGTTTCTCTACCAGCATCTTCCAGCCATCACAACTCATTTTTCTTTTTTCTGTGAAACTGTAAAGTGCTCTACCTTCAGCTGTCAGATTTCTCTTACATGTTCTAAGTGACTGAACACAGTGCTCAGAGTCGCATCTCTGTCTTTCCTTCAGGTTTGCCACTTTCCACCTCACATCATAAAAATCTCCATATTTCTGTTTTAATTTGCAGCTTGCTGTTTATGGTAGTTCTAACTCACCAGGGTTTCTGCATTTTTACATTTGAAGGATGTTACAGCCTGATGCTTCTTGTATATGAGTCTCTGAGAAGTGTGAAAAATGTGTGTACACTGTGGCTGCGTGTTGCCTGCAGAATAGATGCAGTTATTTCTCAAAAGTTAATTGAGTTTACAGTTTCTGATGTCATTTTGTATTATCTTGTTCTTTTTGAGAGTGCTGCCACTGCAGATGTATAGTTCTGCAAGTTCTAAAGAAGTGACTGCTTTGAAGAAGGGCAGAAGCCTTCTTTTATTTCATTGTCCTGAAAGATATACATTGCAGAAATGCTCATGTAGAGATCGATAGATAGAATTTGCTTATTGGAGAGGAGGCAGTGTAGTGCGTGACACAATGCTTGGCACTGATTAGTTATTGGAAAGTATTGTGGAAGTTTTCATAGATAGTCTTCTATGAATGGTGTTTGCCTTAGATTGTGTAAGCATTATCTCCTACCTCCTGATGGTAAAAATTTACACGGATTCAAACACCCAAAAAAGGTTAAAAGATGGGGGGAAGAGGAAGACACTTGATAAGAAGCAGATGCATATCTATGCTTAGCTCTAAGGTGAGTTTTCTGGTTTCAGCTTATGACTACAGTTATGCAAAGCCTTCGCAGAAAGATTCCTGTCTTTTATCATGCAGGGAAGAGCTTCAGATGCAGTTCCTGGTACCGTTTATCTGACCTTCGAGAATGAGGAGGAAGGAAGAAGCAGCATTTAGAGCAGTGCCCAGCACAATGATTCATGATCCATTCACTTGCCCTGACAGGCCTTTCAAACCCTTGGCTGCAGATTGCTTTTGTAAACAAGAGCTACAGCTTAGGTGGAAAGAAGCAGTACGGTTGACATTTTGACATTCATGCTTTTAAAAACCTCTTTGACTGAGATCAGTAGGGAATCATAAGAGCAGCATAAGTCAGTGCAAAAGTAGCTGGGTTTTGTTCTTTGAAATCCACATCATCTATATATTTCTGATTGTACAGCAGAAGAAAAGGCTTATTTTACTGTTTCTAAATTCAGCTGCGGCCTTTTGGCAACTTCTTGCAATGCTGTTGTTCTCTCTCATTTCCCTGGGTTCCCTGTGGAGAGCCATGTTTCTGAAGTGCATATTGCAGCCATGGGAATCCTGCTGAAGGAGGGCAAATTGCAGGGCATTTTCTGTTCAGCCCTTCATTGGGAGAGAAGAAGGGGTGTGTCAGTTCTCTTGTATCTCTCTGCTTGTGAGAGTTGCTGCTGAAAAGTATGACCCAGTCTGCCTGTTTTCAAAGAGTGTTCTGCTCAATAAATACACTGCTCCCATTCTTCATTACTTCAATCTCCAATTAACTCTCTCTCCTCAGTTAATTAAAAAATATATATCACTCTCATAACCTCATAAATTTTAGTAGCAAAGGGGAAGAGCAGTGCAGGACAGAAACACATCAGGGAGAAATGCATTTTTCTGTCCCTCTGAGTTGGCCCCTTGCCTGGGGGCAGAAGGTGTTGTAAGACTAGTCTGTATTTCCATGCCTTATGCTCACACCTAGGATATTTCTGTCTAGCCAAAGACTGCCTTCTCAGACTCTGAATCTAAGACAGTCGCTGAAATTGAAACTGCAGCCTGGAATCTGCAATTGAACATCAAACTTGTTACTTGCAAAGCTTCATCCCCCCTCATAGTGTCCTTCTGGTGGTGAAGTGTTCACATTGTTGATCATAGCTATCCTTAGAGGAAATCACAAAGGGACTTAACTTCTGAGGCAAGAGCTCCTAAAATCAGCACCAACTTTAATTCATTCCACTACCAGAAAAATATCCTGCTGGTGTGTTTGCCAGGGTGGGTTTTTTTCTCATGCATTTGCCAGCAGATGGTTCCCCCTGGGCCTGACAGTCCAACAGTAGTACAGTTAGCCTAGCTCAGAAAGCCTTCTCAGGGCACTGCCTGCCTAAGGAGCAGGAGTTCATGGTCTCACCTCTGTCTGTTAAATCAAATGCCAGAAAGTTCAGCTTGCAAAGATCCACTTCTTGAGCCTCTTGGCCAGTCACTGTGAACATAGTCTCCACCTCTGTCTGGTCCCTCAGAAGTTCTTCCAAATCTCCAAGCTTGGTACAGGCCTGCTGTGGCATTTTCAGATTATTGCTGTTTGAAGCATCTCCAGCTTTTCCAGAGTGTTAGAAAATATGCTTAGAAATATGAACTATATTTCACATTCTTTAATGTGTTTTCCATCTTACTTGCTTTGGGATCTAAAGCAATACATTACCTTGAGCTCCCATGATGCAGGGCCTTGAATGCTGAATGTTCATTTCCATGTTCTTCCATATCTTTTAAAGGAAATGTACCTTCAAACATTTATTTCTAAAACAGGTCACAGACAGTGAGATTAGCATGCCTAGATTATAGGAGTTTGTTTTTTTTTTTTCTCCCCTGACACCTAAAGACCATACCTGAAGCATAAGCACAACGTGCAGCAAAAGTCTGCAAATACTCTGAAGGTTTATTCCCTTTCCTGATGCCTGAAATACTGACTTGCTGGAAATCTTGTGCCTTCTTTCAAATTTCTCTCTCTTTAAAGCAAAACAAAACAAAACAAAAAAACTGCTTGAGAATGCAAAACAGCTTTTCAGTTAGATTTTCTGCTAAAATTAAAGGTCTCAGTAATTAACAACATCAGGGAGATTCTGCTGGACGAAGTGATGAAGCTTCTTGGCAAGTTTTTTTTGTTGTTTTTTTTTTATTTTTTTGGGGTGGTTTTTTTTGTTAGCCGTTTATCCCTAATTTGTGCTTTGCAGTTCCCTTACTCTAGCTGTACCTGGTGTAAGGGAACTGCAGGTACCTTTTACCTTAAGCACTAAGGTAAACCAGAAACTTATGAAACAAAACGTGCTATACAGCCTATAAAGCTCCTGCTCTCCCAAGAACAGCTCCTCTTTCCTTGGCTTTGTATTTCTTTCTGAGAGCCCAGACGTGTGTATTTCTGGGCTCTCGGACTAGAGATCATGATGATGTTTCCCTGTGGTAAATGCCAAGCACATCTCTCACTCTGAGTAACATAATGAGGAGGGGATAGCTTGGTAGCTGATAATAGTGGCCCAGGGCAAAAGCCTCAATTTTATTGCTGAGATTTTAAGAGGAAAAACGACCTTAGGAATTACTTGATGATTTACAGTTTGGGAAGCAGTGGTGGCTTACTTACTGGCCTAGCTGCTTGTCAAACTACTGTGTAAGCAACATTCTTGATTGCAGCTTTGTGGACTTCATCATAGGGCATATGTTTAAACAGAAGCATGAGCTGGTTATGGTTTCAGGCTGCAGAGTTGCTGGCTGAACAAGCCATGTGCAGTGCTGGTGCTCAGGGCACACCCACCTTATGTGGATCCACACATGGCCTCTGCAAGTCGCTTCCATGGAAGTTGTAACTCACATGAGGATGAGAACCTGCAGATTGGAGAAAGACAGAAGCATAGTATAAAACCTGCACAGGTCAGCTGGAAGAGGACAGTGTATGTAGAAAGTCCTTGTGCATTTCCCAGGCTCTGTGCAGCTCTGTCCTGCTGTAGCTTTAATTTGGGTAGTCCCCCATGCCACTTAAAAGTCTAACATTAATCAGTTCTTCTCTTGGTCATTCTCAAGTTTCTTTCTTGAAGGAAGCATTAGTCAGTAGTTTTATCACTCAATTTTCTGTTTATTTTTGAGAGAAGTTTTGTAAAGATTCCTGAAGTAATGTTTAGTCTGTTTGCAAAGTCTTATAACAACATGCTTTTGAATTTGCCGTGTCATGTAGGGAGACATAACACACAGGGAGTTTCTTTAACTGTGAAAAGCAATATGGCTCTTGGCAGCTTTGCCTCCCCTTTGTCTCTTTCTAAGCTGGAAAGCGGATTTATTTTGTTAAAGCCAAGAGACATTTAGAGTTACTTAAGGCCTGAGTAGGAGCTGCCGACTGTTGTACCCTCCCTGTAACATTCCCATGGCTGCCGGAACAGGAGCACTTTGCAAAATTAGGTAATTAGTGCTTCCTTATTAAAGTTATTAATGACTCTGACCCATGTTGTATTAAAGACAATCCTGAATATTAACCTTATGACCTAGAGGGATTTCCTCTCATAATCATCTGTTAATTTTTTTAGCTCTTAAAAATACACATTTGTATTTTGTATTCTTTCTGTGAACAATCATTTCTATTTAGCAAATTTTAAAAATCCAACTAAACAGAGGGAAAGGCAGCCACAAAAGAGTATGTCAGAGCTTACATGAATAAAGAACATCTGAAGTTCAGAATCTCAGTTTTGCTGCAACAAAGCGGCTTAGAGTAAGAGAAATATTTTCTTCAGTTTGCAACAAGTTTAGAGTAATTCAGGGCAAATATTCCCCTCCACAATGAATAATCCATGATGGATTATTTTCAGAAAACTGCAAGAATTTGCAAAAAAGTGTGAGAGATCTTGTGTCTGCCTGAATTTGTGTTTATCATAATTATTGCTAATTCACTGCTGTGTTAAATGCTGCAGGTCAGGCTAGCTGAATTTTTATTCAGAAGAGCTTTGGCCTACAGTCAGCATTTTGGCTTTGTATCCTCTGGTCTGTGTCTATTTTATAGTCTTCTTTTTCTTTTTCTTTTTTTTTTTTTTTCCTATACTTTCCTTTGCCTGTCTCTTCATCCAGTAAGATAAGTAAATAATGACCTCTTTGACCCCAGGTCTTGATGCTGTGGTGAGGAGCTCTATTCACAACTCCACAGACCTAGACATTTTCTTGCAGTGTATTTTCTTTCTGGAATGAGAATGTAGCTTGTTTAGCTCTTACTGGTTTTAACAGCAGGCATAAAAAAGCTTTTCTTAACATTTTTTATATTAACAATCCATTCTTAATAGCCTTGCATTCTCTACAAGTCTAAAAAAAGTAGCCAGAGTTAGCATTCTTCTGGATTGTATTTGTGGAAATGAGCAAATGGTTGATATTACCAGCTGGTAGCATATGACACCAACACTGAAATGCTGGCATATATTAGCTATAACCCCATTTTGCAAGTGATTGCTCTATTATGCTTTCATTGAGTATTCACATTCTCTTTTCTGTTAAAATCTCTTATCACCTTTGATTCAATGCCAGAAGTTTTTTAGCCTTTTTCTTGCTTATCCATTTTTAAAATGCAGCCTACAGCATTAAGACTTAAAAATTCCTGAGGCCTGAAGGCGCTGTCACCCTTCAAACAGTATCAAAGCAACAAAATTACCCAAAGGCTCAGCCCAAGCCATCCCACCAGCTGGTTTGGCCAGTCATGCTGCCATTTGCAGTTCAAGTATGTGTTCACCGAAAGGAAACATTTACTTCAAGTGTTATTGCCAGAGAAATAGAGGAACAAAAATTATATTTTGTAGACAAACTGTACGTAGAGAAATCCCTTTTCAAATTGTTTAGAATGCTTGATGTATGCCTCTTAATGCTTGCTTTTCCTCTGGCTGCTTTGCAGGTTTGTACACCCTGAAAGTAACCTGCTTACCCCAGATTTAGTTTATGCACATGTAGAAATTTACCAACAGAGTTTACTAAATACTAAAATCTGTGCATTTACACTTGGAGTTCTCATTAAAAAGAGCATTGGTGCACCCAAACACCAGCTGAGCTACAGTGTTTGATAGCAGCAGGGAAGCTGTGAGTTTGTGAGGCTTCATAAGGCAAATGGTGTCAGCATTTGGTGTGAGGTGTGGTCCCCACCGAGGGCAGATGTGTGTGGTTGAGTGGGCTGGCGACCGCAGGGTGTAACCACTCAGCGAGCACTAACTCAGCCATAGCAGTGCTGTTTGTTTGCCTGCCCTGTTCTAAATGTGACTGAAGACCCAAAACCTTGACTGTTTGTGCTTTAAGAAGTGAGTGCCTCACAAGGAGTCAGCTTAACGTGTTCCTGTCTATTTAATGATGACTCTGTGAACAGAACCTTCTGGCGGCTTGGGCTGCTAGATTTGACCATTTCTTGCAGCACGCTGTTGTACACAATATGGCTGTGTACAATACATCTGCAAATTTTAGCCCAATGAGCAGTGGGCTGTGCTAGAGCCCAAACTCTGCTAGATCAAACCTGCAAACAAGGTGTTTTAGCATGTGGAGGTATTTTACTACTAGGGTTAGCTTAGATTCCTGTCTGCAGGACTAAGCTGTGCATCTCCATGTGATTTCCCTGTAATCCCTTGAATAAGAATGTTCATTTAATGTAGGGCTTCAAAGAGCTCAAGGTTTCCAACCTGCTAGATGATGTGGAGGCCTGCAATCCCTCCTTTGGTCTCAGCATCACCCCATCCTTCCCCTTAATTTTCCTTCAGTCTTTTTTTAAGCTATACTTTCCTTTGACTCTAAATGGAGTTTGCAGACTTCATGGCAGCTGAGCAGGATGGGATATCAAGCTGAATACACAAAACAGATAGAAGCACAGCCTTGATAGGGACCCTCTTTTGCCATCTCTCCTAGTTTATTTCCATATATCTTCACATGGAGGCAGTGTTCATTTTTCCCCTTCTAAGAGTAATTCCTGATGTTATATCCAGCCATATAGCCACGGTTTTTCATGCTACCACAGCGATGGAGCTCTAGCTTTTGAATTTTAGTACAGTGGTGCTACTGTTTCTGCTAAGAGCTTTCTCTTGAAACATGCACTAAGAGGTCAAAAGTTAAAATAAATTTAAAATATGCTCAAGGGAAAATTCACCACACGTACTTGACTGTCAGGGTTTGAGGATTTTTTCCCCCTTTTCTTAGTGCTGAAGCATATTAGAGATTTTTATGGTTTTGAGTGTGATCCAGCATTGATACTGTAGCTTTGGAGGAGTGCCAGCAGGGACGCTTACAGAATATCAAGTTTTATACCATCTTATGTAATGTTTATGCGGGTGGGATATGACATATTGAAATTCAATTTATCGAAATTATTGACATTATATTCATACTGCCCTGTTGCCAGTGGGGCTAAAATGGCTGTGTTTTGTGGTGTTGCTGTTTGTACAGACACAGACACTCAGGGAAGATAGGTTTGCATTAGCATTTTTGCTTCTCCTGCACCTATTTTCACTAGTGAACTGGTGCCATTATGGTAAATGCCTGCACTGTGCAGCCATAGGCAAGTAAATAAATAAGGGAAAGGGTCTAAATTCTTTAAAATAAGGAAAATTTATTCAGGTTTGCATTACTGGTTAAGGAACCTTCCTCTAGGCAGGGTTTAGCTTCTTTTCACAAAAGGCAGTATCTATTTCTCTCATTAATCCTTTCATTGCAAAACTCATGTTACAACAATGCACAGAAACCGCTCTACATGAGTTATGTCTTTTTGATTTTATCAGTCTAATTCAATCAGTGTGGATCTGTATAAAGCTACCCTGTACAATACAGATTTTTTTCCTGTCTAAGAGAAAGGCGTGTTTACTCTGAGGTCACTCTGTTGCCATGTGAGAGGTTGGTGGTACCAATACCACCATGTTTGGGGAAGGTTGTGTAAGAGGACCCATTCTCCCAGACAAAGTACTACTTACAGTAAAACCAATAAAAAATCTATGTCAACACTAAACTGTACGTGAATGTAAATGTAGCTTTATGTATATGAAAAGTCTGTACTGTAGAGGCCATAATTTCTGATGGTTTTCAAGAATGGCTTGAGAAGACTGTCCCTGTGTGTTTTACTGATATGTTCTTGTATGTGATTCATTTTGCTCTTACAGCCCATGCAGCAGGGAAATTATAACAACTGAACTTCTTAATGTATGGAGGAAAAATATGCCTGATACTTAAGAAAGCATTCAAATTCTATAGGGCAGTTCTGACATCTTCCTTTACTTTTGTTTTTCTGTATACAATATTCTCAGGTGTTTGTGACACATCTGTTTTTAACATCATTGCATAACATGTTTGAAAAGTACTGAAAAATTATTGCAGTTTCTTTAAAATTTAAAAAATCCTTTAAAGAATTCTGCTTTTCCATTAACAGGATTATAAAGTTTAAAAAAATATTTAGACAATATTGCAGTTGAAATAGACTGAAGAATTTTTACACATACTTTATTTGTGCTTCAGAAATTTGGCAATTTAAGAAGCCTACCCTAATTGTTTTTCTTAAGCTCATCACAGAATCTATAATCAATTTAGCAAGAAGACATGTGGCCAGTGCTTTGAAAGATCCATACATAAATATTGCCATGTCATTCTGCTGGTTGGGATTATGTTACTTGCTGAATGATTGCTACTCATTTTTTGCCAGTATAATCAATAAAAGTGACACTGAGAAATCTGATCTTCCTTTTTTGCAGGCCAGCTTTGGGTGGTCTCCTTACATCATCTTTTCGGCAGCACCAGGAGTCCTTGGCAGCAGAAAGAGAAAGACGGCGTCAGGAGAGAGAAGAAAGGTTACAAAGGATAGAACGTGAAGAAAGAAACAAATTCAAGTAGGACCCAAATTTGCTCTTGCTCTCTTGCTTTAATGTGTGATAGATTAGTCAATCATTGAGACATTCAACTGCAAAATAATTGAATTGATGAATAGTTTGTCTCTTCGGATACTTTTCTTGATCTAAGTATCTTAAAAACTGAAAAACACATCACAAATTTTGGCATTTAATAAACCAGCAATTTTTTTTAATGCAGCCAGCTATACTGCCTGGGTATCTACAGAGGCTCAGTTTTGTTAGCTAATATGCTCACCAAAGTATAATCTCAGTGAGGCATAGGGTTCGAAGGTGAAACAGTGGGACAGAGTTATCAAGAAGGGAGGAAGGGACAGCACTGAAACATCTTTTTGCTGTTACGCGAAGTATAAATGTTTTGCTGGATAGTAGTGGTTTCTAATTACTTTTTCATGCTTTTCTGAACATGTGCCTCTTCCTCCTGGAAACAAGAGACAGAAAGTAATTACCAAAATTTCTGTCCAAACCTTGGCCAGACAAATGTCACAGCTGAATGCAGGACTTTGCATTTTCCCATCTGAGAAAATGTGTGATGGGGGATCCTAGGGTGTGCTGCCTGAGGATAATAAGAGACAAGCTGCCTCATCCTCTTAAATCCATGCCTGGAAATCCTAGTACAGACTTTAACAAAGACTTCCGTGGGCCAAGGATAGGTATGGAATCTATAACTGAAATTGTTTTCCCACAGTCTGAAGAGTGTACACCAAGAAATCAATTTGTTTCCTCGCAGACAGGAGTGAAAAGTAAACATATTTTTAGTACTTAGAAGATATAATGCAATAACTTAAAGAATGGTAATATAAATGTTTTGTAGCCTTAGAATTGGTAGTTATGGAGAAGATGGCACGGGGTTTCATGTGAGCTTGTTTATTAGAATGCAGGATTGTTTTCACTGTAATCATCTCTTTAGTAAGAAGTGGAAACAGGCTGTGATTCTGTGAATTTGGAAAGAGGAGTAACTTACAAGTGGTTGATTGATATTCTCCTGGCTCCAGAAGATAGCTAGTTTAGAAGGAAATGAGAGGCAGAGGGAAGGTGGAAGAGCACCATAATAGGATCTTTGGCAGCCAACAGCTGCCCAAGTTCTCCTGAAACAGAAACAATAAGGTCTCAGTCTTCCAACCTCTTCCAAAAACTCTCCCTCTAAGTGGTATCATCAGGGTTCAGCAGGCTGCCATGGACAGCCAACATGATCTTTCAGAAAGGAAACTCCCAGACCGAAAAAGCCAACAGGGCATTTGGCAAATCTGTTTGAATAACAGATCTGCACATTTCAGTAGAGGTTGGATACAGTAGTTGTTCTGTTGCTAAAAGAGGTTTCTTAAATTCAGGAAAAAAATACGTTTTCATCCCTTTATTTCAGAGTCAGAAGCCGATTAACTAAACACCGTGCCTGTGTGACATATTTGACATGATTTTTCAATGCCTAGTGTTTTCATCTTTTGGATTTGAGCTCTGTGATCACCCAAAAGTTATAACTTTTGTTTGAGCAGAGGGTCTCCAAAGCCACCAGACTTCTCAGACAGACAGCATCCCGCAGTTGATTAAACAGTCTGGCAGGAGGAGGACAAAGTCACAGCAAGAAGTCATGGACAGTTTCATAAGAGTTCCTGGGATTGCATTATCATATCATCAGTCTGGCTAGAAACCCAGTCTCTGAAGATGTACTTTTGATTAAAAATAGCACTTGCAATTCAGTCTTTAAACTCGTGAGCAGTACTGGATTTACCATCATGACTCATTTGTTATCTCATTCTTTCCAACTCTGCTTCAAGAACATTGCACTAGGTTCTGGCACCATTATTGACAAATTGAGGATAATTTAAAGGAGAGCATCACTAGTTGTGAAAGAGCTGGAGGATAGGAGATCTGGAGGATTAGGAGAGGAGCTACAAAGCTTCATAAGCTATTGCTAAATAAAGGAATGCTTTACAGAATGACCACTTTTCTCAGTGGGACTACTGTAGCCATTGCATATGTAGAACAATATGTCCTAAAATATAGTGTTTATTCTTCAGCTGAAGGGAAGAGTGAAAGTTGTCAGAGGGGAAAGAGATCTGCTGACAATTTCCTAGAATACTCTTAAAATATTGTAAAAGTATAACCAGTTCAGAATTCAAAGCCTGTGGACATGGCCTGAAACACTAATGTGTGTTTCCTGTTAAAGGACTTTTGAAGAGCACTTGCAAGCAGATGTTTGATAGCTATTGGTATAATAGATGATAAGTAATTCTTTTAATGACACATTATAAAGAGAACATATAGTGGCTATTAATAAAATGTATGCATGGATAAGTGTACAGTTTTCAGCAATTTTTACAAAAACAAACAGTTTTTGTCAACAACAACCTTCATTGTCTCTGACCAGTTTGTTCCAGTCTTGGTTTCTCCTACTGTGCTTATACTGCTGCTGCTTACCTTTTTCTTCTGGTTTCTGCTGCAATTTACTGTAATTCTCTTTTTAGCCGTGATTATTTAGACAAAAGAGAAGAACTAAGACAAGCAAGAGAAGAGAGGTTTGTATATCCTGCATCCATCCTTCCCTTTGTTTGTTTGCACTTCCTATATTCTTCACTGTGGAGCTGTCATGTGTTTATGTTTTTAACTCTGCTTGCGCAAAACACTTTTATTCCAAAAGACTTCTATAAGAAAGAAGTTGTTAAATTAAAGAGGAGAATGAATTCCAGCTGTAAGCACAGCAATAAATGAACAGCAGTGAGAATGCTTAAGAATGATTGATGATCTTTTATCTATTTGTGTGGGAAATAAGCTTACCCCATTTGCCTCAGAAATTTGCCCAAATTTAGTAGTTATAAATTGAATAAACTTGGCTTTTTCACCCAGTGGGTCCCAAGCTTTCTGGAGGGTCAAAAGAAAAGGCAACTGAGGATAAAGGAAATTGGGGTCACAAGCATTGCAAAACTGCAGTGACAGGCTGATGGAAATGGTTCTGACCCACTCTCAGCATATTTTGATCTTTGAGAGCCAAGTTTTCTTTGCCGATCTCTCTAAACATCAGCAAGTAAATTACAAAGCTTAGCAGTGTTTATCATTGTGGCATTGTTTTAATTTTATTTAAAGAGCATATTTAAAGAGACTGAGGGTTTGGGATTTTTTCTTCCTATTTTGTTTTAATTCAATGAAATAGTTTAGAAGCTCTGGGCTAGGCTGGGAGGTATGTGCTTATGAAAGCATATTTTTCAAGGCATACTCAACTAAAGACCTTTGCCTTTCAGTAGCTTCATCTCTACCTCCACTAGTAATTGCATCCTGGAGGGAGCACTTGTTTTTACGTGGAAAATATGCAAGTTAGTGCTCAAATAAATGAAAAATCATCCAGAGTGCTTCAGTTCTGCTTTTATGGTCCTTTAGAGATTACTCTCTGGAGATACTTTTGAATTGTCAAGAACTGGAATTACATTATCAAAATAAGAGAGCAACAATCTCAAAAATCATTGTGTTGCAGTGTTTTTACTTGGTTTTTTGGGGTTTTTTTGTTTGGTTTTTTTTTTTTTTTTGGTTGCTTTTTTGGTTTTGGGTTTTTTCACAAAATCATCTTACAGGAGACAGACTTTTTCTGCAGACTGAAGTCCTAGCTACTTAGCTGAAGTAGCTAATATTAAAAAATTATTTTAACATCTCTACAAGTAAGAAAAGGTGGATAGGTTTTCCTTTGTCCTTCCAGTCAAAACAATTACATGTATTTTAAAGCATTTTCTGAAATAAAATGCATCTGAGCACATAAGCATCATAGACTGATCTGAGCTGAGTAAAACCTTTCTCAGTGAGCATGCTCGTCTGCAAGTTTTGAAACAAATTGAAAGTGAGTTCTCCAGGATTCTCAAGTTGTTAGGGAAAATTCCAGCTGTAGTATTTCTGGGGAAGTGTTCACCATCAATGCTGTGCAATCTGAGAATATTTCACTGTTCATTAGGATTTTTTTTTATCCTTAGGGCTCTTTTGAACTGAGATGTTAAACTATCAGTTCTTACACGTAAAGAGGAAAGACATGTTTGCTTTGACAGCACATAAATATTGGTGAAAACTTCTGCAAATGATGTCTTGCACCAGTAGTGTATTACACTGTCATTCTGTAACTACTTTTTTAACAAGCACCTTTGCACAAAGGCAGTTTTATTTCCTATAGGAAAGTTGCATGTTGACTTGTTTTAGGAGAGTGCATAGACTATAAGAAAATCCTATAGTCGAGATGCCTAAAATCCTAATGAAAAACTGATTTGTGTGTTTCCTCCATATCAGTTCTTGTTGTTCTGTGGTTTGAGACTTTTCCCTTTCCTTAGTTGGGTGTTTCCCAGTGGTAATTAAAGAATAAAACCATGCAAGGTGAGCTCCCAAGCCCTCTCTAGAGTGCGGTACAGCTCAAATGCTCTGCACCCCATGACTTTGTTGGTGCATTAACATTTTAAATTGCCTCAGGGCATTACTCAGATACCTAGAGAACTCACAATGATAATTTCATCTACTTGAAATCCAGTGTTATGTTCATGAGGAATACCAAATGGATAGCCACAGACTTTTGGCTCATTATCTATAGAGAAGAGTCAGCATAGGTGTGATGATCTCTGCAGCTTTCCATGATTTAAAAGAATATGGCAGCATATACAATGTCAATCCTGTAGTGGAGGTATGGTAGCTCATCCTTTCAGCTCCTTCAGGATTTCACCTTCACAAGACTTTGCATATCTGCTGCTGGCATTCAATCATTCATTATTAAGATATTTGGTCAGAAACAGAAAAATAACCTAAATAATGTCATTTTATCGAGTGTGAAGCATTAAAACCTGATCCGTGATTTTTTTTTTCATTTCTCAGCTATATCTATTTAATATGCTTCCCATTTGATAATAACTAAAAAACTAGTTATGCTGATGTGCTGCCTTTGGAGTTGCTGTTCTGGTTCAGTTTTTGGTTTCAGTAGAATAATCAGATACATTTTGAGAAGTCACCTCTTCATGAGAGTCTGTGCTTTGCTGGTTGGCAGTGCAGCACTCAACTGCAGAAAATATTACAGCACCTGAAAAAGAACTGAGGACAGTAACACATTGTAGGTCCCATTATAGAAGGATCCATCCAGATCTTTGGTGTAGTCTGTTGGCAAACTGCAAAAGCCCCTTGGCAGCAGCCAGCTGGGCTGTACCTGTTTGTGCCAAGGGATCAATTTGAATGGCTCTTTATGAGTCTGGAGTCCCATCTGCTCTGCTTGTGAGGAGGCGGAAGGCACAGTATGCAAGTGACCAACGTTCAAAGAAAGAGTGGCTTCATGAACTGAAGCAACATTTCATGCTGATGCCAGAGAAAGGCTTTCCCCTCTATTGAAAAGGCAAGATTCAGTCTCAAGAATTGGCTTCACGTTAGAACTGTAAACAGTTCCTATTTTATAACCATGCAAGTATGTAGCTTGTTATATTTTCATCCAGAGTCTGTAGGGGTTCTTTTTCTTGCAGAATTTGTTCAAAGCCTGTGCATACCTCTGGAGGAATAAAAGAAAATGGGTTTGTTCTTCATTATTGCTGTTTGCAATAAGGCAAATTGCCTCTGAAAACACAAGGACTGCTCTTCAAAGAGACATTTCTGTGCTCTATATGGATGTTTGCAAATGTGCATGCGTGTGTGGCTACCACATGTACTAAGCATGTTTGTTACCACATATGGCTGACTTCTTTACCCTCCCTGCTTTTAGTGCACCCTCATACACTAATTTGGGCTGTCAGTGATGCAGAAGAGGGGAGGAGAGGTGTTCCCTGTTATGAAGTGTTTACAACAGTGTGTTATAGGGAATGACCAGAGTGTTGCAGGGACATAAGCAGTAGTCTCGATTAACCTGTTTAACAGCTCACTTGTGGATATGGCAAACAGTCTAAAGCCCGATCCAGCTGTATTCATGAATTTATTCCTTAGCAAATAATGGTGGATAAAATTAGCAGACATCTGGAACAGGCACATATTTAAAAGTTATTTTGGTCGAAATGTATAAAGCATACTATGAAGAATATGATTGGTAGCTGGTCTTAATAAACAGTTAGTGAGTTCTGCCTGCCTAAAATGCAAAACAGATGTATCTTTGTTCTTTTAAAGTGACTTTGATGAATAAACTACATGTGACGTCAGGTACAAGCTATTGGATGTCTGAGTCCGGCAGAGAAATTTTTTAGAATAAAAAAAAGAAACTTTCCATTGTAGACTCTGGAGAGAACAAAGTGAATTCCAGTGCACTGCTCTCAGAGCGAATAGAAGCAGGTTCAGAGTCTTCAGATAGTCAGTCCAAACATTTATTATTGGTATTATTTTCAGGGAGATCTGTTTTTGTCTGCTGCATTTTCCTCTCCTTACAGCAAGTCTCAGATTTTGGCAATTGGCATCAGTATTAAGGGGCTCTGGGTTTGGAGGGGCTTTTTTCTTTTCTTCTGTTTGTATTTTTTTTTTACTCGCGTTTTAGTTTTGGGAGAGGGAGGGCTGAGAGGAGGAGGAGGAGGAAGAGGAGGAGGAGGAGGAGTAGGTAAAGGAGGAGGGTGAAAAAGAGGACAGACAAATGCTTGCAAAAGGAGAAGGACTGTGCAGACAAAATACTATATCTAAAGGTTCTTTAACTCTCCCGGTTTTTGCTTTTGTATTGTAATGAGCAGTTTAACATTTTTCAGGGCAGTAGTTTTTGCTTCGGTGTGCACTTTTTGGCAGATTGAGCAAGCAGGCAGTTCAGTGCTGTACCCCTTGTGTCAGGAAGTCAGCTCATTCTCTGCAGGTGTTTCATCCATAAACAAGCATCAGCCACAGGCTTCTTTTTCTTTACGGAAACCCTCTGGAATTTAACTTTCAGATACAAATACTTGGAGAAGTTGGCAGCAGAGGAGTATGAGAAGGAGCTGAAAAGTCGGAGTGTCAGCCGAGGGAGAAGTGAGCTGTCCTTGAACCTGAGATCTCCTTCAGCTCCATCCTCACCTGTACCCAAGTGCATCAGCCCAGCATCTGTAGAGTCCCAGGAAGAGCTGAAGACCCCTTCTATCCCTTGTGGAACTCCTCAACCCTCAGAAGGTAAGTGAAAAGGAGGGCAGGGGAAAGAATGCTGGGTTTATCACAGTTTCTCTTGAGATAGTGGTGATTTTTGATGTATGAGTGCAAGAATATGATCTATGAGGTGTCAAAGTAAAGGATCTTACATTGTTCCATCTTGTCTTCCTAAATTTCCTATTTTTTGCATTGATCTGGATATCATATAATCTGTTTAATAATAGGATACACTGCTAATTGTTGCTATGATTTATACTATCATTGTCTGTTGCTCTTCTAATGGAATAATTAGTAAATAGAGAATACAGAGGGTCCTAATTTTAGTGTCATGTTCCTTATATATGAGAAGTTACTGAATGCAAGACAAACAGTATTCCTGCCAACAGATTTTGCGTATGTGGATTCTCTGAAAGAAATGCAACAGATGAATGCCAAGATTATAATAACCTTCCAGCAGAGCACAGGCTGAATGTGACAAACAGAAAAGGTCTTGAATTGAAGGCAGGGGGAATGTGTTGATTATTTTTAATACCAAGAAAAACTCTTAAAATTGTAGCACAAGTCATAAAGGACTTAAAAGAGATCACAGACAATTAGTAAAAAGGAAAGTATAACTAGTGTTTGCACGGTTGGTTTGCTGTCATATAATTTATTGGTGTGCAGAGCAATGGTTTTTTTGCATGTGTGTGTCATTCTGCCACTTGCATCATGTACCTCTCCTTGAAAAAAACACACGCCATACAGATTTATATTTGCACCACATGATGTTGCATTAACATTGGGAGCTAGAATGCATGTTGAGGGCAAATTATCACCATCACTCATTTTTATTTTATTTGATTTCCTGCTACATGCTATTGGTGATTAATGCATTTGTAACTTGCACTGCTTGGTTTTATGGAGTGTTATGGCTGGTAGCATGCTATAAAGCAAGGCAATTTCAGAAAAAAGTTACAAACACTGAATGTTGCATATGTTTATCCTCACCATACTAAGTAGGCAAAGTTTATTTTATTTAGTTTTATATATTTTCCCAATTATATTCCCCAGTTTTCTTGTTTGGAACCTTAAGGGTCTCAGTGGAATCATTTGAACTTAAAAACCACAGATACTTTCCTCCAATACTGATAGTCAGAAACATCCAAACACCCATTTTATTTAGTGCTATATTGCTTTTAGAGAAAATAAGCTGGATTTTTCCACCATTAGGATTTCAGAGCTGGGTAGGGAGCAAGTGTCTCTTATGATGATTATTTTAACATATTTCTCCTGGAAGCATTAAAAAAAAAATTGCAGCATGAAATGGAGCAGCACAATCCATTTGGAGAATACATTTAGAGCAGGTGTACAGGGCAGCTTCAGACAGCCAGAATATGGCAAAGCTATCAACATGTGGGTAGACAGGACATCTCTACTGAAACCCCTGGCAATATAGTAGGCACTGGAGGGCAGCACCTGGAAGCCTGGCAAGCGAACCACAAGGAGGGAACATATGAATGGGGCAGAGTAGGCTTCCAGCCAAGGGCAGCTGCAGGCAGGTGGCCAGGACAGAACCTGAGCAAGGGCCTGAAATCTGCATACTTCAGTGGGATCTGGGCATGGGCAATGACTGCTTTTTCAGACCTACCAAAAGCATTGGAGAGGTCGCAGGAAGTCATGAGCATGTGGGCAGGATACAACATCTGGAAGTGCCCAAATTCTTGGATACCTGCCAACAGGGCACAGGCTTAATATAGACATTGCCATGTTCTCTATACTATTGCCTTACTTCCTTATGCTCCATAATGAATTAAAATCTCAATTTTACTGTTCTTAGGAATGGTTATGAATCCCACTTAATAGGTAGAGAAACTGAAGTATTATCTTACTTAAGCCAGTTGTGGAAAAGCTGAAATAGAGCCATGGACTGAATTCAGATTTACTTACACCCCAAACAGTTGCTTTGAACAGGGGGTCACTGTCATTCCAAGCAGGAATGAAACTGTGGAAGGAAAACACTTCCTTGGTTCTGTGCATAGGATGCTCTAAAGACTCTGCAAGAATGGTGTTAACAGATGTGTGATACTCATCTGCAGAATTCAGAACCTGAAGTCAAAAGGAAAGAGTGTTCATCTACTAGCAATACAATAAGGGATTTTTGAAGTCAGATTTATTTTATTCCTTTTATGCTGAAATATCCTTTAGCCATCCAGTATCTGCTGGTATTAAAAAGGAAACAGATTCTGTCTGTGAAACTTTGTCTCACACTGAGAAATGTGTCAGTATCATTACCCAATATAAAAATCTGGACTTATTGAGCTGAAGTGTTTTCTTATATAAAACAATTGGTTCCACTGAAGTAATCAAGTCTTGTAGTACTTACTCTTGTAAAACTTGTGTTATGGCATTCAGAGGAAATGAAGGCAGTCCCATAACTGCAAAAAGGAGCTTAATTTTTTTTTTTCAGAGCAGCTACTTACTCTTTTGTAATTTCATTGGAGAATATTTTGTGAAGTGCAAGTATGCAGTAAAGGAGGAGCAGCAATAACTGAGACATCTCTGAAGTCAATCTACAAAGGAATTGCATGTGAATCCTTCTCTGAAAGAAGCAGCTCTTTTAGCACTTGAGGAAGCAAGCAGGCCAACCCGAGTGCACACGGTGGAAAGAAGGAGACTTTCTGAACATAGTGGTAGTTGAGCAGGGTTCAAATACTGCCCAAAGCATGACTGATGAGAGCATCTCAGTAGAAGGGGAAGCACTAGAGCATGAGCATGCAATGAGGCCAATGCAGCCCCAGTGGTAGGGCCAAAGGAACCATGAGACAGAAAGTCAGAGGAGGAACTGGGGTGGGGGGACAAAAAGGGATCATTGTTCTTCATCTGCATAAAGAAAGAGCCAGTTCACTTGGCACTAGTTCTTATCATCACAAGGAACGGGAGGAAAAGATTGGAGTAGAAGTGGGCTGAGATAGGGAGTCTCTGCAAAATTCAGAGGAAGCAGAACCCTATTCTGGAGGAAATGAAGGGAGATAAAAGCCAAGATTTTAGGTGATGCCTGAACAATTGAACCAAGAGGTCTTGGGCAGACATAGGCATTTTCAGCCTTACTGTATGCATCCACAAGATACACTCAGCATACGTATCTCAAACCTCCAAGTAGAAAGCAGAGAAAACAGATGAGGATATGGTTGCCTAATCAATTAGCCTGACAGGGGATTACATGTGGGCCCAGAGGGATGTTTGTTCTCTCTGAGGGTTTATAGGACCGGAGGGTTGAGTTCTTATCAGCAAGACACAGCATCTTGTGTCTGCTTCAGGGTTGATTTATAGTTGAGTGTTAAAAAGAAGTCCATATCCCTCTACTGCATTTTAAGTTCTTAGCCATGCTTTTTGGAAGGAATCAGCTTATAAAGGAATCATGCTTAACATCTCAGGCACAGCTTCTTTGCTGTTGACGCTTTTTGATATGACCAGGCTTGCTTTCCTGAGTCTTTGCACTCTCCACCAGTAGAAGTCTGAAGTGAGGGACAGAGCCTGGTCTGTTATTTCTCTTGCCACCTGTAATGTTGCCACTTAGAGTAGTGTTTTGTCTGGCGTCAAAATGAACCCAGTAGGTGTGGGACTGAAAGTCTGAGCTCATTTCAAATAGGCCACTACCACGCATTCACTGAGAACTGTATTTTTTGACATCTTCAGAAGTTCTCACAAGTATCACTGCAAGGGATTACATGATGGAAATCCAAGTGATGGACACATGTCTAGCTTGCTGGTTTTGTTCTCTTGAGAGTGTTTCCTGGTAGATTTGATTTTTGTACTGCTTTTTAATGGAAGTACTGCTGGACTTAGCTCACTGTTTTTAAGTGATTTGAGTTACAGGTGGACTGTTTGATATTATCCCTAAAGAGAGAGAGAGAGGCTGTCAAAATGAGTGTCAACATATCCTTGTTTAGTTCTAGAAGTGCTTAGATTTTGATATTTACTGAACTCAAAAGAGCAGCATATGTCAGTATATTGCTCTTTACTCTTTGTTATGTTTTAGATTATGCTATGTTACTGCATATTTCTGGTATGTGTGAAATATTTCTTGTTAGAAAAGTATCTGGAATTCTTTTGAACATTCAATTTTTCTCAAGAATTTCTTACATCTCCCCTGACTTTTTCCTTTTGAATCTTCAATGTAGTTTCATGATGACAAAAGTGCAGTAAGCATTAGGAGTCCTGGCCATGTTTTAATCAGCTTCTTTCTCCATCTGAGCTGTTGGAGTTGACCTTTTTAGTTACTGCATGACAGCTTTTGTTTTTAGAGAGAAATATCTAAAATTCATACAAAATTATGATTATTCATGGATGAATTGGTGACATCAGTATATATGGACCATTGCACCATGGCTAGCTGAGAATCTTTCATGCTAAAGGACCACATTACCACATTAGTTCCAGGAACTCCTGAAGGATTCCTAAGTTTCCATCTCAGTTCTATTCAAATCTTGGCTTGACTTTAAAATGCTCTCAGTCTATACCTACACACTGGCAGCTGTGGTGAGAAACACATAACTGGGATTTGGAGTGTCTGCCAACTTCTTGACAGACCTCTGTAATTTTGATTCTCTCCTAGGCAGTGTCCAGGATACAGTCATAGGTAAGGCACATTTAGAGAAATGAGGCATGTGCAGAGGTGCTTATGTATCTAGCATTAGACTTTTAGGTGCTCTCAATATAGAAGAATGTGATATTCAGTTTTTTGGCTTATATTTATTTAGGATAAATCTACTTACCTGCTCACTGGAGGACTGAAATGTTTGGATTGCATTACAGTATTTCAGTGTGATACTTTCTTTTTCCTTCAAAGGTTCATGTAGTTCCTGAAGAAATTCTTACTATATTTCATGTAATGCAAAGACAGTGAAGAAGAGAAGTGAAGAGTCCAAAAGACTCTTCTGCAATGTTGTAATGAAAAGTAGTTAACAGAGGGACAAAACAAGTATGACTTGGTCATTATAGTTCAGCCACCCAACACAAGATTTAGTACAGAGGGAATTTGGGAAGTATGCAGAACTAACATGCATGCCCATTTTTGCCACTCTTTGCATGGCCATTTCAGATTTCAGAGAACTGTGAGCTGCTTGATGTGAATATGTGTGGATGCTCTTCAGTTTCTTTGCAGCATGCAGAGAATATTTGCATGTGAACATCTGCTGTTACTGCTAAAAATCCTAAAGGTGAATGAAGTATTTTCACTGAGAAAACAGGGAAGAAGAAACTAAGTGTACTATCAACAGTGTTTGCTGTGTGCCAACTGATAAAAAAGCTCATCGGGTGCCATATGCCAACCAATTGGAAACTAAATATGTGCCATATGCCAAGCAGTTGGAAACTTTGCTCAGTTTTGATGTGGCTATTCTGAAGTAAATGTGCATGAAACAACATATGTTTTTTGTCAGCCAAATGTATGACAGTGCCATTTTCAGACTGTGCCATTCAACTGTGTTATTAAAACTAATATTTGTATTTTTTTCGTTGAAGTGTTCCTCGTCAGGTGAAAAAAGAATTCTTCAGAACCCAAAGAAAATTCAACCAAAAGCCACAATCACCCTGCTTTTTGGTTTTGTTTTTTGTTTTTTTTAAATCTCTTCTTTCCTGGCTCTGTCTAGGCACTGAGTTGTCAATGCTCAGGTGAGATGCCCATTTTCTGCTGGTTCGTTCAAATCCTTGTGCGAGTCCAACCCTGCAGCTGTGGAAGTATGTATAAAAATAGTGGGCTGGCTCCAGACAGCGACAGAGGGGGCTTGCCAGGCCACTCTCACGTGCAATGCTGTCGTCACACAACATCCATCAGTCTGTTGCTCCTAATGTTCCTGAGCATGCCGTGGACTCGCGTTTTATTTTTTATTTTATTTCCATAAGGCACTTGCACAACTCTCACGTCGCTCTCGTTGAGAGGGGTGAACCTGAGATGGCTCTGTTGTTAAGTGAATCTCTTTCTCCCATTGTTCTCTCCACCAGTGAGTGCCAGTGAACCCGAACCAGAGACAGAGACAGAACCAGAACCAGAACCAGAACCAGAGCAGGAGGCTGAGGCTGAGGCCAAACAGGGAACGGAGACACCCAAGGAAATAGAGACTACAGAAGTGGGACCAGAGAGTGAGGTGGAGCAAGGACCAGAGAGAGAGCCAGAAGAAAGTGCAATACTCAGTGAAAAAGAGAGGCAGAATGAGGAAGTGAATGAAAAAGACAACTGCTCTGCATCCAGTATATCCTCAGCAAGCAGCACTTTAGAGAGGGAAGAGAGAGAGGACAAGTTAACCAGTGACAATGAAACTGGTAAAGTGAAGCTTTTTCAATAATGAAGGGTTTCTGGTGGAAAAAAAAAATGCTAAATTAGCAGCTCGGATATTGTGTTAATTAGCTAACAAACCATTTGCACCTATCTATGACTTTCTTCCCCATGGCCAAGTCTTGTGTACTCTCTGGTTGGACATCCAGACTTTCTTGGGGTTTCTATGTTTGAGGGACAGCAGGGCCTTGATGAAATGAACTTTCATTTGATTTAAGATCATTTTCTTCCCCTAAGATTAATATATTAACTATTGAATCACCGTGTTGCAGAGACTTGCATCTCTAGCTCCTGGAGAATTTATTTGGGTTCTCTGTACATAAGTAAATGAGACAAGAGGCTGTGTTGACATGATTTGTCATGAAGTTACAGATGTCTTTTCTCATCCTTCTAGTGGAAAAGGAAGAGCCGTGAGGGCTTAGATACTGATCCTTCTCTTCAGTTCTTCCATCTTGGTCAGGCTTCAGACAGCAGAGGGAGATACATAGGAGCTGCTGAAGATAGGTCTGGACTGTGGCTGTCTTTAGCTCTTGTGGAGGAGTCATATGAAATACATCTTGTCTGGAAGAGACCAGTTTTGTGGTGCTGCATGATTCTAGTCAAATATGCCACCAGGTACCAGCCTGGAAGGGCCTAGCCTGGGAAGCACCTTAAATACCAAGTTTCTGCCCAGAGAGATAATGATAACCAGAGTTTGTCATGCAGCCCAGACAGGGAGGGGATAAAAGGCAGATTTTGACTTTGTTGAGTACTTTGTTCCCTTTTTTATAGGGAGGTAAAGGAATGTCATGTAATTAGGGCATTTAATTCTCAAGTTTTCTTTGGTCTGAACCATGGAATGCATTGTCCTACATTTTCTAAATTCAAGATTAAAAAACAAGATGTGCTTCACAGTGTGAAATAGTCCTGCTCTGTCCTGAAAGAAGAGGGATAGATCTGAGGATCTGAGTCCCAACAATTACCTCATAGACATAAACTGTCTGATTGAACTGTTCAAGTTTAGATCTGTCACTTTTTTTTCTGGGAAGCATTGCATAAATTATATTCTAAATTTAAGAGCCAATTGCTTTTCAGTCAGCACTAAGATTGAGTTACTTAGAATGCTATTGTACTCGTAAAATATGGGGATGGATGTATCTGTAAGAAAGTCAGCGGAGGAATCACAGATGAAGGATGTTGTTAAACTGTGGAATAGTCCAAGATAGTCCAAGTGCAAATAAAGGAAAACAGTTGCAGGTTTTTTTCTCCTTATCTTGTCTGTAACCAACCTGTTACCATTCTAATTTAAAGTCCCTATTTACTTTTGTTGAAAGGTAAGAAAGGTACTCTTATTTAAATCAACATCCTGAAATTGTCCTACACTGCAAGCTGACCAAAGATTTATTCAGTAGTGCTGTGTAGGAGGTCTAATGTAGTGAATTGTTTTCTCTCTAGTCAGTGAGGAGTTTTGGAAAGCAAACAAGAGCACTTTCTCCAGCAGTTCTGGCATTATTAACAAGCATTTTGCTGTTTATTAGATAGTCCATTGATTCTGCCCAGGTGCATCGAGAACAAAGGAATAAAACCCTTGGTGCAGGCTTCTTCATTAGCCATCCTGCCAAATATAGCTTCCAGCAAGTCTTGTTTCTCCAATGGTATATCAAAGCCATAGAGAGGAGGGCAGAAGAGTCACCAAGGTAGCAAGAGTCTTCACAGCAGTGATCTTTGATCACCTTGGACAATTGGAGGTAGATTTAGGGAACCCAGATTAGAGATTGTTTCTGGGGAAATTTTGATGAGCAGTTTTGCAAAGGGATTATCCACTGCAGGATCCCATCTGGTGAAACTCAGAGTGGATAGATCATATGGGGTTTGTGAGATGGATCTTGGGACTGATCTTAAACATCTTTGAAGGAAGGGTTTGGAGTAGGGGGAAATCCTCTGCAAGGGCACAGCTAGGTAAAATCTGTGGTGTGGGGAGGGAGTTGTCTACGATGACGTCCAGTGAAACTACCTCAGAGAGAAATCTAAGAAGCTGCTTCAGGTGATAACTATTGTTAAGAAAGCAATCCCATGGATCAAGTCTGAGGAATGGAAGCAGTCAAGCCACCTGCAGGAAAGTAGGTGGTATCCATTTCTGAAAAAAGTCCTTCTTTTGTCTGGGGTTAAACCTCTGGACTGATTTTAAAACCTATTTTAGAGCTTGATCTAAGTAGAGGCAAGAGTCATTGCTGTCCATACACTTTGTGCTGCAAGGCCTTACACTTTATTGTGGTATTATTTTAAGGGAGGGGACACAAGGAGCTGTGGGGCTCTGGATGTAGATCTCACCAAGAGGACACCTTCTCAGAGCACAGGATTGCATGTTGTGGTATCTTTTTTCCATTGAAAAAAGAAGCCATAAAAGATATTTAAAGTATTGAAAAAGGTGGGAGCCTAAGTGAAGAAACAAAGATAAAATGGGAGTTTAAAAAAGGGCAACTGACAGGTATAAAAATCTTTAATCACAAGGACCAAAAAAAATAGACAGGCTAGCGATCAAAATAAGATGATGAAATAAAAGAAACAGAGTTTATGAAAAATGTATTAATAAAATGTGTAAGGACTATGGGGAACAGAAGGAATTCCATACAGGAAATACAGTGAGTGTGAAGAATTATCTTTGTTGCATGTTTAATCACTTCAGCTGATACCCACTGGAAAAAGGAGTACCATAATTTTTAGGCACATTATCCACATTGGTTAGCAGCATTAAATTCAGGGAAATGGAGTCACAGAGGCTTACATCATATATTTTTACAATTTGACCACTATAATTTGTTATTTATGGTACTGTCTCAAACATGGTATTTTGCATATTATTGGTGAGAAAAGCAGTAGTCAGAAAGATGAAGCTTCATTACAGTGACATGTTAAATGATTGAGATGTGGGAAGGTCAATAGTCTTTCAACACCATCATATAAAAGAGAGGGTAATAGTGGTTGACGAGCAGCATGGTCAAAAATATTCTATAAAAGTTCTCATGTTATAAACAACTTTTAAAATCTTGGTTATGCTTAGGCTCACTGAGTTGCCCTGAGACCTGTACCCTGGGCATGCAGCCTACTTTGGAATTCCAGTAGTTTGTGTTGTGAAGATGGCCCAGGTACCCAGCCAGGGGATCTGAGGAACAGCCAGGACTGAAAGCTGTCCTTCCCTAGCCAGCAGGGTGGGAGGAGGAGAAATAAACAGCTGCATGTTGATCTTGACATCAGGCAGGGGAGATTGCTTTCATATGGAATTTTCCTGAGGTTGTTCCAGTATATGGCCAGGTGAAGAGTATGATGATACCCTATTTTGTGTCATTGTCACAATATTTAAGTCCCATTCTGGAATACTAAAGGTTATGAGAATTTTTGCACTGTATAAAATGAGCTGAGGTAGTAAGTACAGAGTGAAATGTGACAGATTTCAGAAGAAACCTGAACATTCAAATCCTGAAAGTTATCTAGTCCCTCCCAAGCTACATATTATTCTCTACTTCCCTTCCTTTTTTGAGAATTACTCCCAACCCATCAAGATTGTGCCATGTATCAGCACTGTACCTTATTTCAAAATTTTCACAGTAACAGCTTGCCCAGTTTCAGACTAGTTATTCATGAGCCCCTCAAAAGTTTTTTTTTCTGGTGGGTTGAAGGGTGTTCTTGGTTCTCTGACTTCCTTCCCTTGACTCTTCCCATCTCTGTGTGATTGCAGGTCCATGGTCACAGACCATTCAGGATGCTGGTGTGAATGAGCAGTGCAGTAACATCCTCAACAACAAGCGGTTTATGCTGGACATGTTGTATGCGCATAACAAAAAGCCCAAAGATGAAGAGGAGAAGGAGCTGGAGGCGAAGGAGGAAAAGAAGGAGACGGAGGAAAGCGAGGAGTCACTCACTAGCTTAGCCAGCAGGATCTCTATTCTTCAGGCCACAAAGCAGGCCAAAGATGAAAGTGTCAAAAAGATGGAGATTGGAAATCTGGACAATCAAGGCAGTGTAAAAGCCTTCGCAGAAAAATTTAACAGTGGTGAGCTGGCTAAGGGGACAGCAGTGCCTGAAGATGAAATCAGTGAACAGGTCCCTGAGAAAACACCAGCACAGACAAAGAAGGAGTCTGATTACATCTGGGACCAGCTCATGGCTAATCCTCGAGAACTTAAAATCAAAGACATGGATTTTACAGACTTGGGGGAGGAGGATGATGTAGATGTGTTGGACATGGATATGGGTCCTGGGGACTCCCTTGTTCCCCCTCCTCCACCTCCACCTTCATTTCTGGGTTTGCCTCCTCCACCGCCTCCCCCATTGTTTGGATGTCCACCTCCACCTCCACCCTCTGCTAATTTATTGGCTCCTCCTCCACTGTTCAGCACTCCTCAGGGTTTAGGGTCACCCCAGGTTTCTAGGGGTCAGCCAGCATTTATAAAGAAGAAGAAAACTATCCGTCTGTTTTGGAACGAGGTACGGCCATTTGAGTGGCAGTGTAAAAACAACAAACGCTGCAGAGAATTCCTGTGGTCGAAACTGGAACCCATTAAGGTGGACACTTCCAAACTGGAGCATCTCTTTGAGTCTAAGTCCAAGGAACTGCCTGTCACAAAGGTACAGCTTGTATTCAGCTTGCTATTTTTCTGCTATTGTATTGGTATTCATTCTGAATTAGCTCTAGGTGATTTATGTTGTTTATATCAAACCAGTGGAAATTAATGGATGTGTTTCTAGCTTGGCCTATGACGGAAGATTCCATGGCCTGACACTAGGGATGAACTCAGGGCACTATACACGCCAAGTTGCCCTCCTGTCTCAGCCCTACCAGTTGTGGGATATCACTCCAGGTGGCAAATACCAACAGATTTTGCAGCAGATTGTCTGTTGATGAGTGCCAAGCTAGGTATTGGAACCTGAAATATTTTCTGTTGCATTCGTGAAAAGGTCACAGCGTGGTGATTCATATCTGTGTATTTGACAGTTCTTCACTTGGTAATATTTTCCTAGTCGTTATGTGGAAAGGTTGAAATATCAGACTGGATCTGCTGCAAAGAGTCTACACACATGGTTTGTTCTGAAGGATCGAATTATCAGCTGGACCAAGTTTACAGCTGCACTCTGCAGGGGTGTTGGGGTTTTGTTTTATGCTGGTGAACAGTCCTATTTTAAATCCTTAATTTATGCAATGTGGCAATTTTAGGACAGAAGCTGGCACAGAAAATACCTCTGTAGCTAGGATTCCCTCTTCCTCAGTATTGTTATAAAACAAACTCACAAAGGCTTGTGACATGGCTGTTTAACATTAGAATCAACAACAAAAGGAAGCTTTTTATAGTTACATTTAGGAGGAATTTGAAGTAGCACTAAAATAGTTATTAGCCTGAACATTTGTTTTTCATGGCTACATAAACTCTTTTTCTTCTAAGCAGAATAATTGGTATCAGGGAAACAATGTTTTTTTCCAGTTAAAATGCTAGTAAAAAATGTCCACTTCTCTTAAAATAAATGAATCGCTTGTGTGTTTTCTCCGTATGCCTGTCTGTCTTACAATAACATAAAAAGCAGTCAGCACCTTGAATATTTTACTTGTCATTAGCTAGAGAAAGTTGTTCTAGCTATTGTGTATTATAGATATTATTTGCTCTTACTCTGAGGAGTCCAAATATCTCATTGTAAAGGTTCTCTGCATCACTTGTTCAGTTTATTAACTCAAAAGTTTCTAATAGTCATTCTTGATCTTCTTGACCCAGTGGAAACTTTACAGTTTCTATAATCAAGCCCCCAAGTACTTAGCAAACAACAGGTACATAAAGAGATGGCTCGTGTAGATCTTGCCATCACTGTTCTTCGCTGAATTTTTTTGTGACACAGGTACATGTAGATCTGAAATGTATGGTGTAGAGCCTTTAAAAACAAATTCAGCTGATTGTTCATCTGGCCAATGCTGAGATTAATTTCTCTGTCTAATTCCTTTTCTGCTGAGGAAGGAATGCTGGTGACGTCGTGGTGTGCTACTCCTCATCTCTCTCCCCGTAAATGCGAATCTGCCACAGATGGTTCATAGATGGAAAGAATGAGAGCATTTTCTTAGATCCATAAAATATTTAATTCCTCGAATTGAATGTGGAATGATGACATATTTACCATGTCCAAAATTTAGCTCTGTGCTAAGTGCCAGCATTGTAATGGATCATGCTGGCTGATTCTTAATCTTTTATTCTCACATGAAATTTTGATAAAATGTTAAATTGTTGGAATTATGACTTGTTTACTTTTCCAGTCAATCACTGTGCATGTTCCCAAACTACTCTTGGCCATGTTCCCTCCCTCACACTTGCTTCTCCAACCTGCCTGATGCTTTGGCACAGCTTTTGGCTTCTGGCTGGAAGATGAGTGAGCAGGTTTCTTTGAAATTAGTGCAAGTCTGAGGAATGATTTAGGTGACTGCTTTCCCCTTGGCGACTCATAACTGCTCTCTGCTTGAGACTTTGTACTTTTGGCTCTCTTTCCACCCTGTCCCATAACACAGACATAGAAGTCTCATTGTCTCATTACAGAGAAGACAATAGGGACCGAGGAGTACTGTAGTAGAACTCTGTGCAGACTTTTGAAACTCATGCCTGGTTTTTGTGAACCCCAGCAAGTCTTCCAGAGTAGGAGATGGTCCTTAGATCATTAAGCAGACCACCAAATCCGTAAAAGACTTGAGATTGGGCACGAAGATTGCACTCAAATGAGGATAGCTCTCGCTTTTTCCAGACTACTTGGTTTATTTCCAGAGAGCACATTCCCTGTTGTGTCTAGTTTCTCCTGTCCAATGGCTGCAATCCAAAACAGGTTTATTCTATAATATCGTAAAGTCTGACTCACAGCTCAGTTGGTTTAGCCGAAAAAAGAGAGTGCAGAGCAACAAATCAAAAGTCAAATCTCCAGATTTCGTAGCAAGAGATGGAAATAGGTGCATGGAAAAGGAGCAGTCCAGAAGGATGAGAGGAAAAGCAAAGTCAGGGTATATAAGGGGGGGCTTGGCTCTATCTTGTGCAAATGCTCTCTCATACAGCTGTAACCAATTTTACTCCAGTTTCTAATCCTTCACTGTGATTTCCACAACACACAGCTATAAACAGCTACTTCCTGGCTCATGAGAAGTTTTTCATTAAACACAATAGACTGTAATAAAATAAAGTGGATTTTAAATTGTAGGATATAATACGGGATTTGGGGGGCTGGGACTGGGAGAGAAGATTCCTGATTTTAGGAAAACTTATGCCACACTGAGGAACTTGCACATTGATTTTAGTTAGTGGAGCACCTTTTAGTTGCAGATGGTTTATTTTTTAGAATAGAGCACAACTGCATTATATTTGCAAATAGAAAGAGAGATCAGGTATTCCCTCAAAGCCAGTCTAGTATTTCTTTCCTTCTCACTCCACCAAACAAAGCAGGTATTTTGGCAAAGTATTTCAAAGCGTTTACTTTCCTGTGAAGAGAAATGAAAACAGCAGACACTCCTAAATCAAATACTGTTGTTCAGCCCTTTTGCCATCCACTTGGTTCTGCATGAAAGTATTGTTTTGCTGATTCATGCATACCCTGTGGGATATAGTGATCCATCATGTGCCCACAGACATAAAAATTAGTAGGAGAGACAAATGAAGGAATCTGTTTTCGTGTGCACATGTATATACATGCTTAGACACATACTCCTTTTGGAAGGATTTGTTGCAATTTCAATAAAATTCAAGACAAGTCATAAATGTGGACCAGAATTTCTGAAAAAGATTACATAGTATATCCTGGAAAAAGTCAGTGGCAGCTGAGTGATTCCATTTTAAATCCCCTGTATTAAATCCTTGCGAATTGAGATTGAAATTAAAAAAAAAAAAAATTTTAAAAAGCTATCTCACTATTAAGGAAGATTTTTCTGTACTACTGACGCAGACTTCTGCAGCTTTAAAGACAGGAGCTATTTCTGAGTTGAAGCTCAAATATAATTATTTATTTATATGACTACTTGAAAACTTATTTAAATTTTTCTACTTCCCATATTAATTAAAGCAAAGAGGCTTGTTTAAGTCTATGTTCTCATTGGTCCGCAAATCACCTTCTGTGGGATAGTAAGAGTTTCTAAATAATCAATCTGGACTACCCAGTCTTCAACAGAGGCAAGAGAATGTGACCAGTTAGGTCTTGTAAAGGTATAAATTCACTGTAATTTTTAATACATTGCAGAAATGTTTGCTTCCCACAAATTATACCACCTGATATGTTTGTATTTTATAATTACTTTGTGTTTACATTTAATAATATAGTATATATAGTATTCAGATGTTCAGTCATTACACTTCATACTGAAACATTAAAATATAAAATCAAGTGCACTAGTTCAGTGTTCCCTCAAGCATTTGAATTCATTCTCTGTTAATCAACTTATAAAGCACAGATTGAAGTCACCACATATCATAATAGAAATTATTAGCTGTAGCTTGTTTTAACAGTCAGACACTTCCACATGTGCAATTTCATTGCAGACAAAAAGCAATTCTTTTCCTAGCAGTAAGGTAGTAAAGTTCATAGTAGTAAAATCTTTCTCTTTTCTTCATCCTTTTATTTATTTGGAAAGGATTTCTTTGGAACTCAGACGTCGTCCCCCGAATGGATTTAAAATCTCCTCAGCCCCTGTTTGTGAAAAGGGTTACTCACCCCAACATTTTATATCCCACGTGCAGTTATAGCTCTGGAAAATACCTCCCTGCACCCATGCCCTGTGCAGCTCATCTGTCTTTCATAACTCATTGCTAGGGAGCGTGTGCACAGTTGGGATCGCAGTGATCCCGGCCATGAGCGTCCTGTGTACCCCAAATGAATATGTCTGTCTTGTCAGACTTGGGAGCCTAAAAACAGAGCTGCAGATTTGAGGCTTACTTACCCAGACCACATGTGGGAAGCCTAAATTTAACTCCTTTCCCCTGGCCTTTTCCCTTCTGCATAAATTCTTTGGAGCTGTGTAATTCTGTGCTCCAAAGGACAAGGTAAAAAGTGGTGGTTTCAAAAAGGCTTAGTGCAATACAAACTCAAGAGGAAGCAGTCTCTGGTGAACCCTTTTAGGTTTTAATGTGGTCTTGGCCACTAACTGTGGTCCTGAAAATGTGATTAGTGGCTCAGGAAGTAAAAGTTACTCTTTTAAAGGAGAAACTGCATCTCACATCCTTCAGGTAGCTCCCCAAGAAAAAGAGGAGTCTCTTACTCAAAGAAGAGAAAGCTCAGGAAGGCTTTGGGAATACTTTTAAAATGTTAAGAAGAGATCAGTTCTGACAGAACTAATACAAAAACATTGAAAATAAATGTTATCTTTGCTCTCCTAAAATTAATCCTGTGTACTGCAAAATTGTTGTTTCTTTTCAAGTTTAAAAAAACAACCCTCTTATTACTTTCACAGATCATACACATGTGGTATTCCCCAACTCCTGTAAACAGCACTTGCCCTCAGTCTCATGTACCCACAGAAGTTGCATCATACCACATTACTTGTGCTGTATGATAAAAGGTTTGTGGTATCACACAGGTGCTGGGCAGGCTGAAGGAGCTTGTGGGCAAACCTCTTCCTGTGCAAGCAAGGTTCTGAGCTTTGCCAGAAAAAAGGTGTCTTTGTAATGGTACAGCTGCATTCCCCATTGTGGGCTGTCCACAGCTGGAGGTGTTTTGATGAAATCATATTTACTAACTTCCAATTCAGAAGCAGCACATAGGTCTGGCAGTGGGGTATTTTTTGTCTCGGTGGCTGTGGTGCAGACCCAAAGAAAGTGAAGGACAAAGCTCCATAGTCTGAAAAACAATCCTGAACACAGACTGAGACTCAAGCAGTAAGTCTCCTCCTTTCCCCAAATCCACAAGAGATGCAAGACTGGTGCATCAGTGTGCAGGACTTCTCCATACCCTCTTATGCTTGACAGTGCTCCTCAGCCCATCTCTGATAGGGCAAAGGAAGAAGAAGAAGAGAAAACATGTTTACAATGTTCACATATATGCAGAGGGAGGAAAAAAGCCCTGAGTGTGAGGAGCAGAGTCCTCTCACCTTTCAGCTACCTGGCACATGATATATGTAGTTACAAAAGAGACACCTTCCATTGTGGGATAATGGGAGAGAGAAGGAGGCATGCTGAAGTGTAAAAGCAAAAACCACATTCAATACTACATTATGCCATATGAGTGGATTTTGAGTCACCTTGTGTAGTTGGTTCACATTTTGCCACTATAAGGATGGGGAGAAAGAGAGAGAGAAAGAAATTCATTTGGTCTACTCTAGAATGGAATTGAAAGCATGTGTTGCCAGTTCTGTGTGATTTTATTATTATTTGTACTGGAGGTAAGATCCAAGGATATGGATAGTCTAGAATGAAACTTTGGGAAAAGCATGAGGGTTGAAATTTTTCTGCATCTGTGAAGGAAGTGACAGACACAACATGAGTGGCAGGGTGAAATAATTTTCCCCTCGCAGCCAGAGGTCAGAAAACGATGCCAGTGCCTCCAGAGAGGTACCTGCAGCTCCTTTTCCATGCCCAAGGTGGATTTGTAGCACAGGAGAATGCTGGCAGGCAGGTGGGAACTACTCTTTCCCTGTCAGACACACAGGTGAGAGAGAGTCCAGATCGATGCATCCAACAGAGAATTGAGCCCTGGAGCCCCTCGGCTGCCCAGCTGCTGCCCCACCAGCCCTGTGCTGGTCAGTCCTGCTGCACAGCAGAGCTCTGGGCTGGCAGAGACTGTTTCAGGTGGTTTTGAGTGGCTCCTGCCCCAAACTGCCCTTGTGGGGACTGTCTCAGGCTAGCTCTGCTTTCCATGGCAGCATTCAGATCTCTGATTGAATCCTGGCAGCTCATGTTGATACCAGCAAGGATGTGCTAGAAGAATTCAGCTTGTTTTGGTGCCTACAAATAAATTTGATTTACATTCAGCGTCAGCTTTCTTGAGTGGGGGAAGTCATTAGTGAAAGGAGTGACTTTTCCTTTACAAAGCAGATCAGAGGAATAATGACCTCGTTTTCTTTTTTCCCAGAAAACTGCTGCGGATGGGAAGCGACAGGAGATCATTGTGTTGGACTCAAAGCGAAGCAACACCATTAATATTGGCCTGACTGTGTTGCCCCCTCCCCGCACCATCAAGACTGCTATTTTGAACTTTGATGAATATGCCTTAAACAAGGAAGGAATAGAGGTAAGAAAGAATAGTCAGTGTCTTCAAGTCTGCGTTTTCAATACTTTTTTCCCAAGTTGCATATAGTACAGGCCAGACTGGTCATGGAAGAGGGAGAAGGGGGTGTATTATGTCATGTCTGAGTGTTGAAATTTGTGAAATCAGTGCAGGGGGCTCAGAAGCATGAAGTATCGTGAGCCTGGGCATGCTCAGTGATCATGGATTATCTGCTTTGTTTGAGTAGCAATGGTGCTAATTCCTCTCAGGTTTTTCAGAGTATTATCTGAAGCTTGACTGAAATACTGTGAGCAGCAAAAACAGGCAGTGAGTTACTAGGGCTGATGCAACTGGTATAGGGTTTAATAAATTTCATGCCCAGCTAGCTGTTGGAGTCATTCTAGATTGTATATCTAATGGAAAACAAATACAGCGACTAGTTCTGCCCAGAATAGCATTTCTGTGTTACTGTTGTTTGAAGAAAAGCAGTTGGTATAAAGATTACAGATGATGTAATTTTTACCACTACATGTTTGACTTTGCAGATATTCTTACCAAGATCCAAGATGAGCTCTGTTTATTATTTTTTTTATCAAAACATTTTTCTTCTATGAAGTGTAAAAGAAGGCTGCGGCTCCACTGTTTTTTTCATTATGCTTGTAGTCATTTCAAAATTTTTTTTTTTCACTAAACCTATATCATCTAGTAAGAGTAATCTGCACAACTACAAATCTCAACCAATGGCTATCAGAGGTCACATTCACAGTCACCTTTTAGTGGTTTGGCACTGTCCCCCATGATTTCTGCCTTTCCACCTTCACCTTGCTGACTACAAAAGAAAATGAGAAAAGCTTCCCAGAATGAAAATGGAGTTGCCAACAGTTACATGCAAAAGAAATGCTTAAGGCAAAAGATCCTTCTAGATGGAATACAAGGCCTGATTTATCCCTACTAGAATGTAATTCCTTCCAAAAGCTTATATACTTACATATATATACTTATTTGCTATATGGATACTTTACTCATATTATGAAGGCAACAGATCATTCTAAAAAAACTCAATTTTTCATGACCCAGCCCATGTACCACTGCAGTCTGCAGTACTAAGCTTTAAAGTGTTGGAGAGAAGTACCCCACCAGCCAAGTTAGATCTCAGTGCTGTAGGCAGTGTTTCCATACAAAGTCCAACATAAAATGGCTGACAAAGAAGGACACAGCTTCATTAACTTCACGGATCATCTTCTTTGAGTTGTGTCCTTCTCTGGCTTCAGGTGCTCTGCACAGCCCACCCTTTCCACTGGCAACATTTGTCTCTGGGCTGTCCATCTGCCAGCCACCTGTTGTGGTGTCCACAGCTGTGGTTTGTACCACCACACCCTCCTTTGGGTGGCCTTTCTGCTAGCTGCCAGGAACCCATAATTTCATTTAAAATGCATTTGAAGGTGAATTTCAGTTTGAAGAATTCAAGAAACCAGGAAATTGTATACTGTTGATGTACTTGCCCAGTACTAAAGAAAAGGTCTCTGAGGTCTGTGTCCACAGCTTGAAGCTAAGGATGTAAGTAATCCTAATGTGATCACTCAGGTATTTGATATCAAGAGGAAGGGTGAGTGCAGCAGAGCCCAGGTACTTTGCATTTTGACCAATGAAATCTTCATTGGTTTGGAAGGATGATGTCTGTGGAGAAAAGAGCTTTTTGTCCTCAGTTATATACTTTTTTTTTTGCTTCTTATCAGGTAAAACCCTACACTGAATTCAGATTCCCTTTCCCAATCCCAAACTACAGATTTTTCTTACAGCATGTTACAGAGTCAGCCCTTTACAGTGATAGAGCAGGCTACATTAACCTATGCAGAATTGGCCAGGTAGCACACAAGTTGATATAAAAATGCATTGTTGTGAGTCCCACTGTTTTCAGCAGATCCCTGCCTCAGTCTTCCATAATGGCCCTTTGGTCTACAGTGTAGACAAGGTTTTTTTCCTGTGTCTGTTATCTGTATCTGTCTGTTCATTTGCTTTAACCCTAAAGTTAGCATAGAGGGAAGAGAGGTTGTCATTTCAGCCTAGATTTTTAGAAAGTTTTCTGGTTCTTATCTTTCTAAATATAAGGAAATAATTGGTATCCACTTTGAATGAATCAGTAATAGTGTAAGAATCAGCTTCATTTATTAAAAGAATCCACAGATAATAAAGCAATTTGCTATGTAATACAATTTATAGCTTATCTATGGGTTGATTGAGGCAGGAGTGGTATGGAAAAAAATTATGCAATTTGCCTAATTAAAAAAATGTATCACAGTGGATACTCAAAAGCCTTTCTGCGCAGTAATTGTCGAGATGTCACATTCAGTAAGCAGAAGAGAGAGATCTAAAAAGAGCAGGGAAAGAGATATGATGACAACATAGCATTTGCTGCTAAAATTTCAGAGAAGCTGTAATTTAGGATCGTCTTCAGCTTTTGTCAGATCCAACACAGAGCAGAGCACCAAGAGTGTAAAAAGTCACCTGAGTCATCCTTTCCCTTGGCAGTGAGCTCTGTGGAATGTCCTTTGCTGAGGAGCCTAGCCACTGTCATGTGAGTGTGTGTGTGGCTTTAGCTCTGCACCTTGGTGGATTAAATGGTACCTTAAAAGTGACATTTTAGGACAGTGGACTAAAGCAGTGCTGATAATAGTGCTAGCAACAAGGCAGGATGCAGTGAGCTGCAGGCTACAAGTTTGTTTTAGCCCAACTCACCATGAAGTCCACGGTTAGGCCAGTAGGTCCAGTAGACCCTCCACTGCTGCCCTACCTCCTGCTGAAGGCTGCTTTGCTTTTGACATTGAACTCGTTAGTAATCCATACGTTAACTTTAAACATACGTAACTAAGTGGACAAAGTCCTCCAGTTATTTTACAGCCCTCTATTCCAAAGTCTGTTGTCCTCAAAGCAGCTAGGTACCCCTGAGCTGTGAAAAAAGGCAGAAAGTGGGGCCATGACACTGGAAAGGCAGATGCAGTCCACTTAGCATGCAAAGCAGGCACTGTTTAAGACTTATTTTCGGAGGAATGCACATTGTGTGTTTGGAAGCATGAGCCAGTCCAGCTGAAAAAAAATTTTGCCACCTTACATTTGCCAAAGTGTTTGTGTTTTCCTTTCTTTGAAAGCTTGGCATTCATTGTGTTCAAACAACTTGGAGCTCACTGCAGAATAAAGAACTGCCTTCTTAGCATGGATGAGGTCTTGCTGTGAGTGAAGCAGAAGAGGCGAGCTTAAAATCCTGGTGCCTAATTTTTATGTACTGGGGGAACTGCAAGAGTGGAGTCCAAAAAACCCGTCCTTGGTGCTTGTCCTTAGTGAAGGAAATGATTGGATCCCTCTGTAAAGGGCTGCTCAGTGAGGAAACTTGGATCAAAATCAAATTATACCAAAGAATGTGATTAATTTAGCAGAGTAGAAGTAAGGTAATGCTGTGAGTAAATTAGCATGGGTTGTTTTCTGCTTTGTAACAGAGTTTTGTGATGATACACCATGTTGATTGCATTAGTAGGTATAGCTTTTAGTAAATCTTTGAAATGAAAAAATCTCTCCAGGTGTGCTGCACCCTCCATACCCATAATTAGTAATTTGAAGTCTAGTTGTCTGAAGTGGCTAGATAGCCCTGAGATGTAAAATGGGGTAAGAAATGAGAGCTTGGTGTTAAAAGGTTAGATGGTGACTTGTTTAAATAAAAGTAAAAGTTTGATTTTTGGAAGCAAGTAATGTATTTACATTTTTATTCTGATCATTGACACAGTACCTCAACATTTGCAATTTTCAATTTGTTAGCTAATGCTTTGTAAGAGTACTATGGGATGTTTCAAATGAAGCTAGCTCATGTGACCTGAAAGAGCACCTTTTTCACAAGTCTAGACTTAAGAGAGAATGGCCTCAGTGGTGCCTTGCTGGTCAGACACCCACAGTCAGCATATCACAGTGCTAATCTGTTTCAGACTTTATTTAAAGAAAAAATGCCACACTTTCCTTCCTTGCAGCAAACCAAAACAGCTTCTGCAGTTTCTGTGACCAGCAATGACATGTTCATGTATTTCAGCAGAGAGCTAAAGACGCAGAGTGGTCTGAGGCAATGGTGTCAGTTCCTGATTTACAGGGATGGCCATCAGTGTTTCAGATGTAGTTCCTTCTCAGAATTGGATCGTTTTTGGAAGAGTTGTAATAAAATCAGTGCAGGCAGCCTCCCTTACTGTGAAGTTCTGACCTTCATATGCTATTATATTTTCTTAGAGTTTCTACAGGTAATGCAAACCAGCAAAGGGTCTTGTTAACAGCCACCTCGAAAGCTGAAATGTGAGAGAGCCTTTTAGGAGTTGGATTGTCTTCTGAGATCTGTCAAATATCTGGTGAAATACCCACTGATGTGTATTTGGTTATGCAGCTTATCTATTTGTTGTCCTTCAAGTCGCAGAAAGCTTTGGACACAACAACAACAAACAGATATTTCACTTACTAATTTTTTTCAGGCTGTTGTTTACCTGGTAAGATTAGTTGAAACCAAACACAAAAGACAAGACACCCCTGCAATCTCATCATCACTGAGAAGCCCCAGTATGTCATGAAAGAGAAAACTTAAGCACCTAATTTCCTCAGAGGTTCTGGGCTATTCCCTGCCACTTGTTAGGTTCTTCCTTGCATCCCACACTGAAGCCCATGACCCTCAGCCATATGTTGCTTTTGAAAGTCTTTCCTCTTAGGAACTTCTGGAGATTGTACCTCAGGGTGGCAGAGTCCAAGAAATAGACAGTTTGATCCCTTTGCTGAAAATACAAGCAGGTGGCTGAGTCCAGCAGTCCAGCAGCAGAACAGTTAGGATCCATTATGTCATGTAAAAATTACTTACCTTCCTTCATTATTTGTGCACTGGTTTTCCTCTGAACTTAAGACTCTGACCCAAATAGTTGTGTGAGAATGCGTGAAGGTGAAATACATGTGTCACACATACTAGAAAATATGAGCAAAGGATTTCTTTAAAAACCAATTCTTCTTTAATTGACATGAAGGCTGCTGACACCACCTCAGTTGCAAGAAAAGGCTGAGGGATCTGGGCCTGTTTAGCCTGGAGAAGAGCAAACTGAGATTATCAACGTATTTTAGTATCTTAAGGGAGGGTGTCAAGAGTATGGACACCACTCCTCTCAGTGGTGCCCAGCAATAGGACAAGAGATAACAGTGAGAAACTGATGGACAGGAAGTTTCACTGGATATGAGGAAGAGCTTTATTGTGAAGGTGACTGTGCCCTGGTACAGGTTGCCCAGAGAGGGTGTGGAGTCTCCCTCACTGAAGATATTCAAGAGCCATCTGGTTGCAATCCTGTGCCATGTGCTCTGGGATGGCCCTGCTTGAGCAGGGAGGTGGGACCAGATGACCCACTATGGTCCCCTCAAACCTGACCCTCTCTGGGATTTTGTGTACTGGGGAGAGCTATACAAACTAATGAATGGACTCAGTTTGTGATTCAGTGGTCACATCAGGTGCCAGTAACCTGCTGCCATACTGTGATTTTGTGCTACTTTTACTGTTAGTGTTGTTTCAAATAATAGTAGTTATAAAAATTAAAATAATCATAAAGTTGAAGATGGTGCACTCGTCAGTTTCCAGCACTGACCAAATAGCTCAAATTAGTCATAGAGTGGAAATCAAGAAGAGGAGCATTTCACTACTTGCTCAGGGGCACACCTAGGGTGATGACCAGCAGGATCAGAATTATTTGCCCAAGCAGATCAAAAGTGCTGGTGTAGTTCATTGTTATGAGGGCGCTTGCACCCTGGATGGGGTGAGACCAGCATGGCTTTTCAGCAGCAGGGCTGATCCTCAGCAGCTGGCACCACAAGAACAGCTCCTTTGCTTGGCATCCTCTGTTTCACACAGTACGGTACACAGCACAGCAGCCTCGCAGAACTTGGACTTGAATGCTTTTTGTCAGCTCCATCTGTCTTGTGATGTTTATATAAAGCTCAAGGAGGAAGAGAGTCCCTTTGGAAATGAAGCTCACTGTTTCTTTGCTCTCTTTAAAATGCCCCAAAGCAGTGCAAAATCTCTGGAGTGAAGGCACTGCCCCACCACAAAATACTTGTGGGATCCCTGGGCAGCTGCCAAAAGCCCTAGTTATTTGTAGGAGGCAATTGAGAATACTGCTGAAGTGTTAGCCTTCAAAAATGCATCAGAAGCATTTTTATATCCATCACATGGCTACTGCTAAACTCTCCATGTATGGATGTTCAATATGAGCCTATTTGCAAGCTGTCTCAGCTGAGGGCATGTTGGCTTCCTCTTGTTGTGCAAGAGAGGAGTAGGCACTAAGATGCCTGACTCCTTCAAGGGACACTGCAAAACACCTTTTTTTATGAGTTTCAGGCTCAGTCTGGGTTCTTAATAACTTTTTTACATGAGCATTGGTTCAACACCGAGAAATGCCATGAAGCAGCTATTTGTAAATCTAGTTTTATGTTTATGACCCAAGTGACAGATTTCAGCATGTGTGGATGGATGGATGGATGGATGGATGAATGGATGGATGGATGGATGGATAGCACATCTCAAAATCAATACACAAATGCTGTCAATTTTAACAGGTGTACATCAGAATATTTTCCAAGCAGTCCTTTTCAGTCTAAGGAAAAGCACCAGAGTGTATCAAGGGATTTTCCTCCTCTTCTTTTTTTTTACTTCAGATATTAATTTATTAAGGTGGAATCTTGCAGTGTCCAAGCAAGGAGGCTTTTTTTTGTTATTGTTTATAACAACAAAGAGAAAGAGAGAGAGAGGCATTAACAGAAAGAAATGCTTCTTTATTTATGTTTATGGAAGTCAGCAGCAGAAAATGAACAGCAATACAAATGCTGTGACTGAAATTAAATAAGCCCCAGTTGAACAAATTGAACATTATTTGTGTGCTTAACTCTCGTTCTTTGCCTGATTGACCTGGAAAAGTCCCTTTCTCTCCATCCATGCTTAGCTCCAGTGCTGTACAGTCAGGGGAACTATCAGTACTGGAAGGGCCAGTTGTGCTGCTTTGATGAATTTGCTATGTCCAGTGTTGGAACGAGGCTGTAGTTTGGATTGGCAGGTCTGATAGCTCTTTGGCTGTATTTTTATTATTCTCTCCTCCCCTTTAAAACAGCCTCTATCATTATAGACAGCTGCAGCAAAAACATGTCATTCCTCAAATGAATAAACATAAGATGTGTTAAAACTCTGCTTTCCTTTAAGGAGGCATTGATCAGTAGGGTGGAGACCTCAACTTATCTGATGCCTTCATGTTGTTTTCCTTTTTTTTTTTTTGCTTGGAAGTGCATTTATTGTGTTATAAACTGATTAAGAAGCAATACCTTAAAGAGCAATGCTTTCAGAAGAAAAGCTGCCACATTTAAACAAGCCTATAAAATCCATTAATTAAAGGAAAAAATTAAAATATTTTGAGCCACACTGACAGCAGAAACTGAAAATATTGAGATCCTTTTTCAGATCAAAAGGAAAAAAGTCCATATGTTATGCACTGCTTAATTCAGCTTTAAATTCAATGTGTGTTCCTTGGGAAGTTGTCAGGGTGAAATCTTCAGGAGTGACCTAGTAAGCTGCAATAGTTTCCATGTTCCATAAGAAAAACAAAACAGACTGAACAAAAAGTAAGAAATTATGGAAACAGCAAGGCACAGGAGTCCTCAAGTTATTCCTGCATACTTACAAGTGTGCCAGAAGATTTGTAGATATTGTGGCTAAAAAGGACCTTAAAATCTAGTCTCACTTGCTGTAAATCACAGGCCACAAAACTGTTCTCCTTCTACCCTTAATTCCATATCTAATTTGCAAAAAGATGTTAAGTTCTGACTTAAACATATGAAAGCTGATGAGATCAGTCCTAACCAATTTCCTTTCTTCTCCTTCAGTGTTTCATTCCCTGACTAACTATATCTACTGAACACGGATTTTAAAAAAATAAAAAGGCATTTTAATCCAGATACATTTTTAAACAAACTGCAGGTGTGAGAGATAGCAATCCTCATTTTTCTTCCCTGTGCAGTGGGTTAGTTCTTAGTTACTACAGTGCTGTCCTAATTTAAAAGCCAAGGACATGAGGACTTCTGCTGTGCCTTCTGTGAAGTCACCCAGCAAGCAGCCCTCACGCTCCTCTCAGCCCCCCCACTGATGCCTGCGTTTTCTCTCCCTATACAGAAAATCCTGACCATGATCCCAACTGAGGAGGAGAAGCAGAAGATCCAGGAGGCACAACTGGCAAATCCTGATGTCCCCCTGGGAAGTGCCGAGCAGTTCCTTCTCACCCTCTCCTCCATCAGTGAACTCTCCGCCAGGCTCCAGCTCTGGGCTTTCAAGATGGACTATGAGATAGTGGAAAAGGTGAGGGGAAGCAGGGAGATGGGTGGAGACTCTTCTGAGGCTTTGCTTAATCTTTCCCTGACCTTGGTATTATATAGACATTTTGAGGAAATGGTAAATGGGTCGCTTTTGTTTCGGTGGCCAACCAGGAAACAGCTAAAATGATCCTTCATAATCTCTTCCTTCTATGAAAGAAAATTAAGAGATTATGTCTTCCTTCCTTTAATTAGTCAGTAATGATATTTAAACAAAGAAGAGGGCTAAATCTTTGCCACATCTTCTCCAGATGTTGTTATTCAGGAAATTCGTACTTCAGAGCAACGAAAATTTTTCTCCTTTAAAGATTGAGTGAGGACTACCACATTCAGTCTTACATCATGAGAGTATTGATCTTATATCCATTTGAACTAAGGAAAACTTCATCCATGAAATGTTTGTTGTTTATAGCTCTCAAAATTCTAAACAAAAGATGAGACAGCTCAGCTCAGTCACAGACAGCTGTTGCCACGTTCTCCATGGATGGTATTCATTCCAAAAATACTGTAGTTGGGGTGTCTGTCAAGAATGGTGAATCCCAGGAAAAATTTTTTAAAGAGAGGGTAGAATTTTAGTGCATAGATGAAACAGAATGAAACTGTGTAGGGGATTTCGGGTACTTGCTGCCTGTCACAAGGTCTTTCAGGAATCTCTGCACAGGAACTTCCTTCTGGTGCATACCCCAGGTATTCCCCTTAAAGCAGCTCTCTCCTCTACATAATAGTTTTGTATGTGTATCTGCACATAGGTGTGTATTGAAAAATCAGTATAACTTTGTGTGATAAGGATTCTAAATGCTTGTGCAAATGCCTTCTGTTTACCTAGTAATAGATGTTTCATGGGGTGTACAACAATGGATTGATTTGCAGATGATACTGTCAAGATTACTCAAACCTTTACCTAATTTTGTCAGATGTTAGGAAATGCAATCACACCAATACTCAGGAATTTTAATTGGAATGTTTTAGTCTTAGCCATTTAAATTTCTGACTTCTATAGCAAAATACTTGTATCTGGCATGAATACTTTTTGCCAGGTTGGGGGTTTTTTGGGTGGGTTTTTTGGTTTATTTTTCACTCTGATACAGCTATTTATTCTGCTTTGAAGCTACCATAAGGCTAAACTGTATCTTCCACATAGGCTCAGTTAGCTGTAGCTGTTAATCTCCACATACACTTAGAATTTCTAGTGTCCCCTCAATCTAAAAGCAACATTTTGAAGCTAAAAGCTAAAGAAATTCTGATTGTTTTCCTAATGCTTTCCCACAAAGCTAGTTAATTTATTGCCAACTAAAATCCATGTAGAATGGATGCTATTACCAAATGTCTCAAATACTTTTAACTGCTCAAGGAAGCAATAGCCGTAGTGAAGATAAACCCAACATTTTTATCCCTGTTTGAAGGTAGATAGGACCCAGCACAGTACTTACCATAAAATGGTAGAGGAAGTAACATGTGATAACTGTGATGAAGTAAGAGGAGCATGTGACAAGCTTGGCAGACAAGCACAGATAGGACAGACAGCTTGGGCCTAAGCTGGGTGAGGAGGAAGAAACAGGATCAGACATGAGGGGTACAAGCGAGAATAGTGAGCACCTGGGTGGCTCCAGTAAGAAAAGGTTAAGGTCAGAGTTTAAGTTCCAGGTAACCAGTAAACATATATGTTATTTAGACTGAGGTAAGATACTGTGAGCATACTCAGTTTTTAAAAATTATGTAGTTTGCATTAATGATTATGATAATAAAAAGTGTCCCATGAGCTGCTAACATTCTTCTGTTCTTGAAAATATGTTTCTATAAAAGATCCATCTGCAAAAGGACAAACCCTTCAATAAACTTAGATCCCAAAATTTACTTAGGTCCACAGTTTTTGTCTTTTTTTTTTCAGTCTAGCATTTGCTTGATCTTTTCAAATCTTATTTTGTAATAAGGGAAATTTATAGCAGTTCAGAATGCACTCATATTATTTACCAAGTCACACATATATTTTATGTAAGATATGAATGCTATTATTTCCACGAGGCTGGAAGCTTTAGATGGTCCCTGCTACCAACAGTGTGAAATTCCTGAGTTATTGGTAAGAAGATGGTTCTCATACATGAGGCTCTTCTGCTAACCTGCTAAAAACAGAGTTTTGTCTGAGCAGGTCTTAGATGCATCTTTGAAAACCTGAAAGAAAAAAAAGTGAATTGTTCCAGAAATGGGTTAAGTGATGTACTGTTTATGTTCATGAGAAGCTTGCCAGGCATAATGAGAGAAATCATCTCTTAGCTTGAATTTAATTAACTAAAGCAAGGCAGGGTGCATTTGTAGGGAGAATCCTCAGACTGTGAGGGGCTGAACTGGATGAATGAATACTCACTCTTTGCTCTCTGTAGAAAATAAAAAAAGAAAAAACCCTTTCCAAATTATTTGCTCGGTAATGTGTATACTGCTTTGAAATGTTAACTTAAATGCCTACTGAAGGGCAGAACAATCATTTTCCTCACCTTTCTTTTGCTATCATAGTTTAAAGGCATAGACAAAAGAGGTAAAAAAAAATTACACTGTGTTCATTCTGTGTATGGAAATACATATGATGCAGATGTTGTCAAATTGTCAAGTTGTTGTCAAATTTTATTATCTCAAAGGGAATTTAAAAGTCTTAGAAAAAGGAATAGAAACTTCTGTTGTCCTAAATAAGATTATTTCTTTATTAAGATCATTTCAGGCAAATATATCCTTATTGCTGACAGCTTTGAAAGATCAAAAAACTTAATATAAGCAGGCATAGAAATGAGAAAATTAGGATTGGTTGAGTTCATTTGTACATGTGCATCAAACATTTATCAGGCATTATCAGATGTCTCACAGACAGAAGTTCTGGACCAATCCTTAAACTTCATTAAAACATAATTTTTTAGCTGAAAAATAAAAATGTGGTATCCAAGGATATGAGGTAGCTCTGCCTTATCTATCTGCCCTCTTTAGGTAGAAGGTGAGTTTTACAGGAAGCAAGAACAGGTAAATTTGAAAAAAACAGAGATTTGTCTGATTATTCAGTATCTTGCACACTCTTTTTTATCATTTTTTAATCCTACAATAAAATAAGAAATAAAGAGTAATTATAAATGTGTATTATATGCAAGAAAGTCTAAGCTCAGATAACTTACCTGTAAATAGCTAAATGAAGGGCTCAGTATGACCTGCTTTGGAAGCCTTTTATGCCACCTTTTTATTCACCTTGAGAATCTTTAAGGAATACTTTTTTGACAGTTTGGAAAATGATCCAAGTAAAATAGTTCAGAAGCCCATGTTTACCACACATGCAGAGCAGTTTGATTCATCCCATAATGCATCAAAACAAACTAAATCAACCCTGACTTTAAAGCAACTCAAAGAATACTGTGCAGCAGTTTCTTGATTTCAGTTCAGTGATAAAGACATGGATTATTTAGCACCTCTGATGTATTAACTACTTAGCTCACTATCTTATCTCTTAATTTGTCTTGAATTTGCCATATTCTTTCCAAGAGACAGATTGTTCTGTAGTGACTAGAAATGTGTTTCATTAATCTTTTATGGTAAAATATTGCTTCTGTTGTTGAAGGAACTGTTGTATGTCCCCAAGAAAGTGAAATTCTCAGTTACTTTGCCTCTTGGTCTAAAATAGCAGCTTAATTTTGGCTCCTTGGCTCATAAAGAGTATAACAATTTGGGAAATTAGGAAAAAAGTCTCCCTGCCCATAGCAGGGGGGTTTGGAACTAGATGATCTTCAGGGCTTTTCCAACACAAACTATTCTGTGATTCTGTGAAAAGAATGCTGCTTGCAGATGCTTAGAATGGCATTTGAAGATAGAAACAATGTGAACTGTTACTGTGCATACGAAATAAATAACCCTGGGCCTCACACAGAGACATAGAAATAAGCTCTGTCAACTCAATTACCCTCACTCTCTTCCTTTGAACTCCCTGGTGTAGTTCACTTCCTGAGGTAATGGAACAGAATTTATGATTTCAACCCTTATCATTATGCATATCTATAGTCGGATAACATGTGTGGATGGAAGATGCATTCAATTAAAAGATTAAAATGAGACTATTTGTAATGCTTGATGTTTACAGCAGGTTTTTTTTCCAGTTTTAAATTCTCACAAGCACAAAACTGTATCTAAAACACAGAAGTGGCCATCATTTGAAGAAAGCTGTAGGGTCAGGCTACAAATGTCAAATTGGAAAGGTTTCTAATTTTTTTAATTTGTTTTTCAAAGATTAGAAAAAAATATTTTAAAAAGCTTTTTTACCAGTTTTGGCATGTGGGTGTTCATGCATCTAACTGAAATGCAGCAGCATTCTCTTGTTTGGAATCACAGTACAGTACCCAGGACAAGTAAGGCAATTGCATACATAAAGGAATAACAGTAGGAAAATATTTTATGTATTTTTTTTGCTGTCCTTGCATGTGATTTATGAGCTGGAACATGGAAGAAAGCCAGCCCACATGGCCAGTTTACACTCTGTAAGACGCCAGTTCAGGAACTTTTTGCAGTAATTAATCTAAACCATAGAATTAAAAACTAACCTTCACTTTTGTGTTTCTTTTCTTATGGTAGGAAGTTGCAGAACCACTGCTAGACCTGAAGGAAGGAATGGACCAACTGGAGCACAATAAAACTTTGGGATTTATCCTTTCTACTCTACTAGCCATTGGGAACTTTCTGAACGGAACCAACGTAAGTCTGATGTCCCAGCATTTCCCCTGCAGCTTTTTCCTTCAAAAAAACACAAGTCACAACCATTATGAAAATTGCAGCCCACTATTTATTTTGTACTAGAACAGTAATTTAGGAAACAGAAGCTGCTTTTTATTGTGTATTAGGGTGCTCTTTACCTCTTTTAGCATAACCTGAAGGAAGTAGAGAGCTAAGCACTCTTGTGTAACTCCCTTAAGTGCAGTGTCGATTCTTCCCATACCAATTGTGAGAACTGTGTCGTGGGTCATTTTGCTGCAGATGGACTGATCTTAGGCCTAGTCTCCAGCAAGTTAAAAATGAATAAACATAATAAGTCTCCTGTAGGAGTCTTTTTCTTTCCTCTCTGCCCCTTCTTGGTAATCGTTTTTAACTACTAATCTGCATGGGAAGGAGTAAGCATTTTTATTTTTAATTTCTTCCCTTTTTTTCCCTTTGCAGGCCAAAGCTTTTGAGTTGAGCTACCTCGAGAAAGTTCCAGAAGTCAAGGACACAGTGCACAAACAGTCCCTCCTGCACCACGTCTGCACTATGGTGGTGGAAAAGTTCCCAGACAGCACTGATCTCTATTCAGAGATTGGGGCCATCACTAGGTCAGCCAAGGTATGTCCAGTAGGTAAATACATCTATGTGCACATTTTCATAACACTTCTTTGAAGTGAAATATTTAAGGTTTTATTCTATTCTTTTATTTTTTGTTCCTCCTTGGTTGCAGCACTGTTTATGAATGTGTGTTCATTGTGTCATTTGCACTGAATTTCAAAGATGCCAGTACTCCCTTTTCTGAACTTTATTTATGTCTCTCAGGTGGTTGTCTCATCAGGGCTCTCTTAGGCAGCCACTTGTTATGACAACCATTTTAATGTTATGTACATTATTAATGTACATTAATTATTATTAATGTACATTAACTATTAGGAACTATTTTCCGATTAAAACTTTATTTGACCAGTATCTTCAAATGGGAAGGGAATTTGGGGGAATCTCTTTTTTAAGCCCAATTGTATTTTAAATCCAATAGAAGGAATGAAATATTTTACTAGTAGAATTGTTTCCAGAATGAAAGTGTCCTTGAAATACTTGGTTTAACTCAGAGAGTCACTGAATGGTTGAGGTTGGACAGGAACTCAGCATCATTTAGTCCAACCCCCTACCAAAACAGATTTATCTAGAGCATCTTGCAGAAGAACAAGTCCAGGTGAGTTTTGAGTATCTCCAGAAGAGGGGACTCCACAACCTCTCTGGGCAGCCAGTTCCAGTGCTCTGTCACCCTCAAAATAAAGTATTCTACATTTTAGTACTCCTTTTCTGTCCTCCTGAAAATCACATTGATGGTTAGGAGTTCGGGAGCATAAATAGAAATAAAGGAGACTTGTGGCAGCCCCTCTTACCAAAAAATAGTAATCCCCTAGTTAATGCATAGGTCTGGTCAATGGCTCAGTGTGGTGTGGAGATTATTTATTACTGCTGCCAGCAAGCATGAGAGGAACACTGTAAACTCACTCTTGAATCTCTTGGAGTGTGAGATTTCATTAATGACCCTTAAGAACAGTACTTTACTTAATTAATGGAGTAAACATGGGAGATAGCAAACATAAAAAATCTGTTCTGGAGACATGTCTATGTGGAACTGGTACTTAAAATTACAGCAGATAATTATAGTATCCATCTAGTCCAGTGTCTGGATTCAGACAGTGGCCAATACCAGCTGCTTGAACAAAGACCACAAAAAGCTTCTAAGGAGATGAAAAATTTCTCCTAGAAAAATGCTAATTCATGAGCCATAATTCTCATTATGTGCATCAAATAGAGGAATGTTTTATTTTCTATAGGCCACCGTATTTAGATGTTGGGAGAAGAGCTGGAGGAGATGGGGCAAACAACCCTGTATAATACAATTTTTTTTTTAATTGCAAAAATTGAATCTTATTTTGGCTCCTAGTGCAGTTCTTGCAATAATGAATTCATAATCTAATTTTTTTTTTTGCTGTTCAATTTGCCAGTTTCAGGATTTGCTGTTGGAATATACTGAAGACTCAAAATATTTTTTCTCTCTATTTAACAGAATGACTTAGGTTGGAAAAGATCTCTGAAGGTTGTCTGATCCATCACCCTTTTCAGCACAAGACCAAATTAAACTAGGCTGCTCAGATGCTAGTCTAAGTCTTAAATGGTCCTTTTACATCTTTTTTATATGAGACTGTTTCCACACGTGCTCTTTTTAGAAGGTGTTAAACAATAGTAAGCACAGTATTCCAGCCTCTCCTTATAAATATATCTTACTGTGTTTGCCCTTCTGCTTCTGCTACCTTTTGTTAGATGTCCTGGGGTTTTCTTTCTGTTCTTTGACTGCTGCTACCCTTTGGACACCCATTGTCCCAGGGCAATTCACCAGGACATCAGGCAGTCTCCTGTGCTGATGGAGCATTCAGAACTCAGCTGGATGCACAAAGGAGTTGGATGCTGCAGTGCACTGTGCACTTCATTGCAGTCTACAGCAGCGACCATGATCTGCTGAAGAAGATTTACTACTTACCTCTCAAACCCCTAATAATCTTCAGTCAGGACTAGTCTGAATAATTTCCTGCCATCTGTAGGTTTAACCCTCTGGATGTGCTTCCTTGTTTCCAGATAATTTTGAAATACGAAGTACAAACCATGAGACACCTGCTGTTAACCCTGTCAACAAATGACAATCAATGTGTATTCCTTCTTTTCTTTTGCCTTCTTAACCTCACACTTCATTGGTGGCTTCCCATGATGCTCTTGAAAAGATTTTTAAATCTAATTTTCTTTACTTACTCTTATCTATTCACTATTTTGTAAACATTCAGAATATAGTGGCTTTTTTGATGTATTAGATTTCCTGTCACTCATCCTTTTAGCCAGGTTACCAGATGCAGTAATAAAACCTGGACCTCTGCATCAACTTTGCTACTTTTCTAGGGATAGGTGAAACTTCTGCTATACTCTGCTTCTCTAAATTACTGAGTGCAGTTACATACATATTCCTACTCATTTTAGCCTGTGGGTCAATTTCTTAACTTTAATTGATGTCAGAATTATTGTACTCTACTTGTTTACTGCTTTGTAAGATATCATCTCTCTCCAACATGTGTTTCTGCTAGGAAGATTTCAAACCTTGCAATTAGTTCTCATCTATTGAAAATATAGTACAGAAAAATGAAAATAGGTACCACAATAGGTTTCTCCCAACATTCTCAGTGGTGAAGTTGGATCAAAAGAAGTCATCTTGCTTCCCTTCTCTAATTTTTGTCTTCCTCAGTTTCTTTCATCCCCAGTGATCCAGGACCTCCTACATATTTTCTTTTTTTTTAATACCATAAAGGAATTTGTGGCTTTTGTTTTATATCCTTAGATATTTTCTCTTTAGATTCCATCTCTTTTCTCCTGGTTTTCCTCTTGTACAGCCTATGTTTAGGCTATGGTTTATTGCCTTCAGTGAGTTGGGTTTCTCATGTTTGGAAGATTTTAGCTTGCTCTTACATTTTTGTTTTTGTTTATGTTTTTAATTTGAGTGATTCTTATTTTCTTAACATTTAGGTATATTGGTTTCTCATTTCCTGCTTCTTCTCTTTGTTAAGAAGTTGTTTCCCTCTTTTCTTAGATTGGGATCAAGTTAATCATTAAAAAGAAAAAATACCACAAAAGAGAAGAGCCTTTGTTTTCCAAAATCCTCACCGCCATGTCTGGTGTAGTCTCAAGCAGATCTTCTATTTTTCAGTCATAGAAAGTGGAGGAAAGCTTAACCTACTGCTGTCACTTAAAAAAAAAATTAGGTCTAAGAGCATGCAAAATTGAGCCCAGTCTTTCAGTCTGTGGTTTGCTGATCCAGTGGCCCTGCCCAAAGTGGACGAAAATCTGAAAAGGCCAGACAAAATCACATTAAGAGAAATTATAGCCTTAACCTTCCCCATGTTGCCCAAGGTCTCCCTCCTTGGGATGTTCCTGCATGTGTTAAACCACTGATGGATTACTGTAACAAGCTCTATTCCCACTTGATCGGAGCTGCCACAAATCAAAGAGTTAGGACATGGAAGCTATCCAAACTGCCCTCTTCAAGGGAATGTTCACAGACAAGGCGAAATCTTGGTTTAGGAAAGCTGACAGGAAAGGAGAACTAATATTTCACTGTGGATCAGGCTGTATTTTGAGCTCCATTTTGCCTACAAACATCTTTCAGAAACCACAAAGGCTAAACAATTTCCATCCTGTAGATAAACAGAGATGCCCCTTCCCCTGAAATGCACATCATATGAGAATTTCCTGAGCCTTAGTTCATGAAAAAACCAAAAACATAAATAAAACAGGCTGCCTCACCAAAAAGGAGTTTAAAAGACCAGAAACAAAACAGTATAGTTGTTGCAAAACTTGTGACTTTTTACTGAAGGACTGAAGTCATAAATGGAAGCAAAAAATCCAGACACAAGTGAAAAAATTAAAGATAAAGGAAAGCATTTATAAAATCATGCGCAGCATTAATTATTTAGTATCCCATGATTAAAATCACTTGCTCTTTTTATATTCTTACTTATTTCAAGTTGGTTTTTTTTACTGAAGTTGTACCAGAGCTGATGTACCTAATACCGAAGCAGACCTTCATAATTCTGCAGTTAAACTCAGTGTTGTTGCTAGAAATTTCCTTAAGGAGGGGTTGCCTCAGCCCAGTGTCTTCTCTGTTAGTGAATAAAAACTGTGTCCTTATTAAAAATCTTCATCTTCTCTCTCTAACCCATAAATATTTTGCATCTGAAAGCTGGCCAGCTCCATAGAGTAAACTATAATTGTCATTTTCTTCCCCTGATTTAATTTACTTACAAGATGTCAAACTTCTCTCTGGTTCTTAACCCCTGCAGCAAGACACTTGGATTAGTTGTAGATACTAGGCAGTGGAGAAGCAGGCAGCTTTTAAAAGTAAGAAATAGGAAATATTAGCAATACAAGATGGGGTAAGGATTGCTGATAGGAAAGAACTTAGGATGAGACTCAGGCATACACAGGGGAGCAGAAAGCCTGCAGCTGCCTGCTCTCCAAGGAACTTGGCAGCAAGGCATGAGGAGAAAGGTGCTGGCTGGAACAGAAGTGCCATTTGACATGCTATAGCTTCTGCCTGATACATTGGAAAGCAGAGAAAGAATTTAAAAAGTAATTTAAAAATAATTTTAAAAAGGTAGGGAAGATCACACTGCCTCCTGTACTCTTTCAGTGGGGTTTCTTGTGTCTCACTTGACAGAAAGTATTTGTGTGCAGTTATCATTCAAGTATGTTTTCCCTTCATTATTTCAAACAAAAATAAATGCCAAAAGTCAAATTACTTTCCATGGAAAAAAAGAAGTCCAGGAATGCAAGGTTCCTTGCAGTCATTCCATGTGATGCCAGCAGCTGCCCCATATCCTGGCATGGGCAAACAGGAGCAGAGGTGAAAGCAGAGCAGGGAAAGGCAGATCTTGTTGGCTTCAGGGCATACTGGGGCAAGGGGGAAAGAGGTTCCATGGTAAATGAGACTTTGAGGTTCTGCCTCAAAGAGAGCAGATGAAGTTCAGCACATGTGCCTGACAGCACTGTGGTGTTTCAATAACATTCTAGGCGAAATCACTGCACGAATTGTTTGGAGGTGACATAGGCCTGTCTGAAGGGACCTACATCACTACTGTGTGGTATTGCTCCCCTTTGACCCAGATGGTGGGAACTGCCATACAGCATCTGCAAAAAGATCCCATGCAGATCTTTAGGATATTGTTTAATGAAGTAAAATGCAGTAGAGATGTGTATATAATTGGGCAGACTTACCTGGTCATACCTCAATAAGCACCTCTGCCACCTCTGCCCTTTAATTTTTCGTTAGGGGGTTGATTCAGGTATTCTCAATTCCAAAATTATTTTTGCAGGATGCCACCTCTTACCCTGGAATTAGAAATGTCTGGGTAGAACCATCTTTATATATTGCTTTCTTTTGAGAGCTGGCATGTATCTCGCTTAAAATGCATGCTTACAGTGTGCAAGTTGGACTAATGGTGGCCTTGGGGTAATTCTTGTGACACTTGGTGAAGGAAACCAGTCTGGAAATATTAGAGGAGAGAGAGTTTTGAACATATGCCACACAAGGTCACTGCTCTCAGATGACAGTGTGTTTGCAAGGAGCAATTCTCAGAATTTCCTTTGGCACTGAACCAACTCAGGAAAAGAGGAAGATTTCATGTTCCCTGCCAGAATGCATCCCTGTAATAATGTGAGAATGGACGGTCTGACCCTAAATTATAAACAGCTCAGACTAGACTGTGGTCTGCTGCAGGAATTATCTTGAACTTTGAAAAGAGAAAACTTGTGTGTGGTTATGTATATCTTTCTATGAGGTACAATAAAATAGTTGTCATTTTATTGTGAATTTTAGCCAACATTTGTCATTGTGAAAGCATCAAACCTGTTTTTCATGCACCTTGTTGCTAAGATAAAAAAACAGAGATCCAGGTCTTCCTTAGAAAATAACTGGATTTTATATGTTCATCACTAAAAGAAACAAGCTGTAGCAATAAACAATAACAAGCTGTAGCAATAAACAATAGAGTATCAAACAATAGAAATCTTATACAAGCATGCTAAAGCTAAGTAATAAGTCATTCACTGGCCTTCAGAACAAAACTTTGGATATAGTGATTTTGAAAAGAAGTGCTTCATCAGTTTCCATCCATTTACTTGTTTGGGGGATTTTTGCTTCAATCCAGTTGTGACATCTTTGACCCTGTAAAGAGCTGAATGTTAACGCAGGAGGCAGGAAATGTGAGTGTATTTAGGTGCAGCATCTTTGACTTTGGGGTGGTTTTGTATGTGCAGTAGTGCAAGAGCTTAGCCCAAAGACTAGAGCAGATTTAGCTGGAAGAGGAAATGTGTTTGTAAAGCACATTCCAGCTAAGGGAATGCTGAAGAAAAATGACCTCTTATCTCAAAGGGGCTGCAGTTGTTTGCAGTGCATGGCAGTGCATACCTGGAGTTGTACATGCTGCCCTGGGGAATATATAGTGGAAGGAACTTAAGGTTTGAGCTACTGCATTTAATCCCCAATGTTACCTCAAAGCAGCCATTCCTCTCTCTCCCAGCAAATAATAAAGTGTGCAGTTCCTGTGTTGCCATGAGGAATTTGTGGCCACACAGAGAAATGACATCCCAACCCAAAGAGCAGAAAGGCTCCCTGATTCATGTCCTGCCTGAATGATTGGAGCATGATTGGAACATCTTGTGTTTCATGAATGAGAAAGTTTTAAACTTCTATACATGACATGTGATATTGGATGCAGTTGAACTTGAAGAAAACAGACCTTGTAAAGACCAATGTTCAGGGAACTTGAACAAGCAGGGAAGTAAATGCTGAGCCATTTGATGACGGTGGCAGTTTCTGAGTCAGATGAAAACCAGTGAGAACAGAAGCTGTTTGGGCAGTAGGTGTCTCATGAGGTGCTGGATTCTCCATCCAGTGGAGTGAGAAACTTGGTAGAATTTTTTTTGTTTTTGTTGTTTATGCCAGAGTCATCTGCTGCTATGGTAGCAAGCAGTTAATAGTGATATAAAGTGATTAAAGTGAGTTGTTTCTGGCATGTGGTTGGAAGGTTTTATTCTTTGGTCTGAGTCATTTGTGCAAACTATGGTGGTGAGTTAAACTGAAAAATAGTTTTGATTCTAAAGTTGCCCATTAGTGAGTTAGGGCAGTGGTTTGCTGAGGCTGACTCTGCAGGGCTTTTCTCACATAAATCAGTCTTTACATCCTGTTTGCATATACTGTCTCTGGCTACTTCACTCTGATGGAACAGTGTCTACAAAAGCACTTCTCAGAAGACTGGACAGTGGGCCTAGCAAGAGATTCCACAGATACTAATAATTCTGAATATTTTTTAGCTAGTGTGATTGTGGATGGAGAGGAACCTGGCAGGAGAAAGGAGGAACATAGCAAGTATATCCCAGAACCATTTAGAAAGTTGTTTTTTCTAAATTAGCTTACAAATTAAAATAAACATTTCATAGTGTTGGAAAGAAAGGACGTTCTTATTTTGCATAACAGCCTAAGACCACTCATTCTTTTTCCTGCAGAAAAAAAAATGTAATAATTTTTAAAATTTTAGCAGAAGGTAACAGTAAACAGGACCAGCAAGTTGCATGTGTTTTGCACATATATGTACTGAGGAGGAAGAAGAAGAATATATGTTTCCATCTTCCTCCAAATCCTTAGACCAGGTACAACGTCTGTACACTACTGCCCAGCAAGAAAGACTGTTTCAGATTGCTGCTTCCTTTTATTCAGTGGAGCATAGTTATAAAATAATGCCACAGCAATTCTTGTCTGAGTACCTCCTATGCTGAGCTCTCCTGGAGCCACAACTCATCTGAATTCCTTCTTAGTCCCAGCATGACCATCCAGCTGCAGGCAAGAATTGGTGCATCTTTCCTTTCAAGAAAGAAAGAACAAAAAAGAGGAATCATGTTTCCCTAGTGCTGTACATCATTAATTCTTTTAGTAAAGTGTTGGAAATAAACACATAAATCAGAAGGTGCAATCCATGCTCCCTTGGCAATGCTCTGTGAACTGACAAGGAGATATTATGCTATCATATATGCCTTTTTATGTTTTCTTTATGCATAATATATTGAATAATTGTAATCATTACTCCAAGCAAGTTTTTGTTCTCCTTATCATATAACACCCTAAACAGAGCAACAGACCTGGAGCAGATTGAAATGTAATGGATTCTGTGTCTACACACAAAACTGGCACTGGTGAAATAGCCCTTCACAAAGTATCAGGTGGGGTATCTGATTGTCTCTGAGAAAAACTGGAACTTTAATGTTGCACATGAGGATGTTTTTCTGCAATTATATTCCTTTCTGTCCACAAGCAAGTGACCAAGCACTAGAGAGCTGCAGACAGAGATTTCATGAAGGTTTGGCACATTCTCTCAGGCTCTGTACAGTTTGCCTGTGGGAATGCACAGGTTCATTATCCTCTATTGGAGTTCCTGCTTTACTCCTTCCAGGAGTTTACAACTTCTGCTCAAGCACACCCGTGCTCCACTGAGGTTTATTCCATGAGAATTCAGGTGGCATTTTCCTTACTGTAGTTTCCTTAGGACTTCCCCAGAGGACTGAATTTTTGTTTGTGCTCAAAAACCTCGTATTTCCTAGCCCAACCTGCCATCCCCCATCCCTGCTGGAGCTTCTCACTCTTGTGAATGTGCTGACTGTTGGCAGATTTCAAGGGGCTAGGAATTCACCACATTCCCCCCAGATTTGTTGTTCTCCAAAGATGTGTCTTGAACCTCTACAGGCCTGAACCTCTGAGTTTTCTGATCGATTAAAACTCATCCTGTCATAAAATGTCATGAATTTAAATTTCTCAGCTGTAGAGGCAGAGAGGCTTCCTCAGCTAGGTTAGATAGTTCTTACTAAGACGACCTAAACCTTGGATTTTTTTTTCTTAACAGGAATGCTAGTATTTTTCCCCATGTGTGTTTTAGATATACCATCTGTGGAGAGCAGCAATGTGTTTATCATCAACAGTGAAAATACTGACCTGGAAAAGACTTTTTTTTTTAAACATATGCATTGATATGGATATAAGGAAAGCAAATACCCCACAGCTGCTCCGCCTGCAGGGCTTTTCTGAATAGCAGAGTGGATCAAAGGATGTTTTTATTTCCTTGTGAAGAGGAAAAATTCATCACTTTATAAATCACAGCAAAAACAAATCAAATCAATACCAGGAGCTTTTTAATAATAATGCATTTCTTATGGCTATCCTCAGTATAGGTCTCAGCAGTGGATGCTGCACACAGCTAAGAAGAAGAAAATAAAACCTGTCCCTGATGCTGGTTTTCATTTAGCATTAAGGAATTAACTTGAGTATGAGACTGTAACATCCCAAGCACTGAAGTGTTTAGAGCCTAACAGAGCTAAGTCTGTATTTTACAGCTTGAGTTCATCTGAATTGTGAAGTGGTATTATAAAATAATTTTTTCCTTTCTTCAGAATTCCAGAACATGTTGGGTAGTTTTATTTTTCTCATCTGCTGTGTGCTGTGGCTCTGTCATTGATGCACTTTGTTCAGTTGTTAGCAACACATCCTGAGTGTCTTCTGTAAAGTATTGTGATTTGAGCACCTTTTTTGGTTGATGAATAAAGGAGAAGCTCTCCTCACCTTCTGTGGAATGTGTTGGCTTCTATCCTGATGAGCATTACTGTAAGGTGCAATCATTTATTTTAACTGTGTTGAGAGACTTTCAAAGTCTTTATATGATCTTGTTACAAGCCAGTTAATTCATATTGTATATCAAGGCATGAAAGTTAGTGCTGAGATCACTAAATAACACAGACTTTCAATAGAGCTTTAAAAAATTCTAGCCCATGAATTTTGTGATTAGAACTAGATCATCTATTAACAAGTCAGTGCATGACTAGGGAGTAGATCCAAGTGCTTCCTAAAATGGAGAAGTGTTGGCGGGGTACAATAGTGAGCAGTAAACAGGGTATAAAAAAGCTATGAGTAGTAGAGAAAAGGATTAAGAAAAAGAGAAAGTTTTGTATTACCTCAGAAAGAACTGAGTCATGCAGTTGCTTGGTGCAGACGTGAAGTTATTAGCAAGGGAAAAAACACATCACAATATTTTATTGTCCCTTCTTTAGCTGTTAGGCCTCCAAGACTAAAACCAAATACATGTGTATGGGTATTTCTTTTTCGGTTTTCCTTACTAGCATTACATGCCTAGACAGAGTGTGATAGAGAAAGCTATTTTTAATTGTTTTAGTAATAATTAATAATGTGAATTGATGTTGTGCTGCCACTGCCCTGACCCTTTTGTGCATACAGATTGCATTGTTCGGATATCCAAGGATAAAACTGCAGTGTTTTCACTTCAAGTGTTAACCTTTTCTTTTCCTTTCTCTTTTTTCAGGTTGACTTTGAACAGCTCCAGGAAAACTTGTGTCAGATGGAAAGACGGTGCAAAGCATCATGGGATCACCTGAAGGCTATAGCAAAGCATGAAATGAAGCCAAGCCTAAAGCAAAAAATGTCTGAGTTCCTTAAAGACTGTGCAGAAAGAATCATAATCCTGAAGATTGTTCATAGAAGAATAATTAACAGGTATAGAATTATATTGGTGGCAGCAATGCCTTGAAAGTAAATTACTTGATAAATATAATTTATGACATCATAAATATGTGTTTTGTAAGTGCTTAATGCACATTTCTGCAAGGAATGTTGCCAGGTTGTATGTGGTGCTAACTTTTTTATAGTCTTCACTAAAGAAAGATCCCCACCCCAAAAATGTCTATATTTTTGATCCAAAAAAGAAATCATCCAGGCAATCATTTATTCTCAAGGTGTAATAACTGGGTCTTTTACCTCTTAGTCCCTAAAAGCTAGCAGCTTTCCAGTTAAGTTGATAGATTTTCTGTTTATCCCTGGATATTTTTGACAGGACTAGGCTTACTGTCTGGTAAGCAAGAACGGACTGCAGCAAAAAAATGAAGTTTTATTGACGAATCTGTCATGTACATAAACTGAAACTAGTCTTGTACAATGAGTTCTTTTGTAGGCAGCACCAGTCCTATTTGCAAGATCTACAACTGTGTGTTTTATGCTTATACATCTGAAGGCAGAATTAGGATTGTTCTTCTGAGGATTTGCAGTTGGGTTTAATGAAATTGTGAGAGATTTTCCAACTTCTGGATAATTTCCAAATTTCTGTGGTCAAAATTAAAAACTGGATTCCAAATTATTCCAAATTTGTGGATATACACTTGAGAAGTTGATTCAACTCTTCTTTTGTTTTTGTAATGACTTGGGGTTTATGCCATAAGTAAGCAGAAATCCCAATTGCAGTGGGAGGGAAGTAAATGCATTCATTTCCTGTTGTGTTTATCATTTGCATTGTACAAGTAAGAAAAACATCAACTTTCTCTTCTAATACCCTGCAACTGCTACTAGAGTTCTTAAAAATGTTTTCAAATACTTGGATCTTTCTAGGACTGGGAAGGCTTTTTGTCCACAGGGATGTAGTTAAAAGGAATTCCCATACATTTTTACACATTCAGTGTGCTGTCATAAATCATGGAATATAGTAGCAATAAGAAAAATTGCAAATAGAGCAAAAGCTCTGAATGCCACAGAAGCAGTAAAACTATGAATTGAGAGTGTCCTAAACTAACGTACTTGGTAGATAATATAATTTTATGATCAGTTTTGTGAACCAGAAATTCTTTCCTTCTTCTGTTTGCTAGCCTGTAAATCTGCATTCTTCTTGTCTAGACTTTGCCCAACATCCTAACAGCCTCTTTGAAGTTGCTTAATACAAATAAATAGAATTGAAACTTAATAAATATTTTTTCTATAACTGAAATGAAATTGGTCATTCATGTGCCAAATTAGTCATATAAAGTGATGGAGTTCCATAAACATCTTATCTCCTGCATCAGCCTGGGAAAGTAGACTGGGATGAAGTTATCATAGGCTAGACTTTCATGGTTTTAATTATAAAACATACCAGTGTTATGCAAAGCATCCATGAAAATTCTGTAGCATAAAGGAAATTATGGGAGCTAGTAAAGTAATAAATGGATTCAGTGAAATATGGGATTGTTGGGGTTTTTTTTCCCAGAGACCATCAATAAAGATTTTTTCCCCTTTACATTTACAAACTCCTTGTTTTCCAGGTTTCACTCATTTTTGTTATTTATGGGTCATCCTCCCTACGCAATACGTGAAGTCAACATCAATAAGTTCTGCAAAATTATTAGTGAATTTGCTCTGGAATATCGCACCACCAGGGAACGAGTTTTGCAGCAAAAACAGAAACGAGCTAACCACAGGGAAAGAAACAAGACCAGAGGGAAAATGATAACAGATGTAAGTGGCAAATGGTATCTCCCATAGCATGGATTTTTAAAGCTTTCTTTCATTGAATGTGGTATATAAAGTGTTGTAACTCTATTTTTATTGTTAGAGATCCTTCTACTATAAATAATGAAATCTCTTCTATTAGAACACGAAACTTGCGAGTCCTTGATTGTGTGTATTTTCTGCATCATACAAATGTATAGGATGAGAACAAACTGAAATTAATCATCCAAAAAGAGCTTCTCTGTGTGTTGCACATACAGTGTCCAGAATATCTAGAAGACATCAGATGCTGTGTGTACCTGATCAGCCAAGAATATGAAAAACAAAAAAACCCTTGAAATTAGACTCCTTATTGAAAATATAATTTAAATAATGAATCATTGTAGTGACTTAAATGATAGCAACCAAATTTTCATGGATTTTTTGCTCCATCTTTGAATATTATAATACAGTCTTTAGTCTTGATATTTTACCTATTTTTATGCCCATGTATACGTATATATATGTGTATATATAGCATGTGCACACACAGCAGTTTTCTTCTTTGAAGCACAGAACAGACAATTTTATGGGAACAGACTACTTTGTGATTCTGAAAGGATGGACAAATTTATGTCCACAGTAGATGTTACTCTGCAGACTTTTTAACTGTAAGATTTCATACTCATATAATAAATTAAAACAAGATTAGTTTTCTCAGCATAGTAAGTTTTTAAATCCCCTTGGTTTTTTTCTATCTTTTTTATTATTTTTAGTTGATGTAGTTTGACTCAATCCAAATAAAGTTTTAAGAAGTGCCAGTACTTAATAAAAGTTTCCAGCGGTCTCAGAATCCAAATCTGGAGTCTCCATTAGATGCAAGTGTTTCATTGCACTTGAAGCTACCCCTGCCTTTGGCATGAAAAGCCCTAAGCTGATTACATTTTTATGGCTCAGGCAACATGGGTCAATATAAATATAAATATATATGTAAATATATATATATATTGAGACTGACATGAATTGAGATTGTATTTAAGTCATTGACTCATCATTTGTGGATCTTTCCTGGCAATATCCTCTTTGCATTTGGAAATTGACCCCACCAAGAGAAAATGTAAAGCATGTATTATTATCAAAGGATTTTTTCTTTTGATTTAGTCAGTCTCAGGTTAAGGAAGAGGCTCTGATTTTATACAAAGGGTATAATACAATCATACAAATTTTCAAAACTGCCACTGGAGAACTGAGATCCCTTTGTGCAATTGCTTCTTGATTTTCCTGATGTATTATAAAGGAGCCAAAAGACAGCATTAACCAAAGAGTTTGGTAAATTAAAATTTTCATTCCCTCACATATCTTTGGTTCTTTTTACTAGTTTAGGTAATACTGAGATGTAAAGGGGTTACTGTTTTCCTACTATATAATGTAGTGTTTCTGTGTTATCTGTTATCTGGCTGTGGAAGGACAGAAAGTTTCTCTATATCCTATTCCTGCAGAAAAATGCCAGAGGGAAAGGAGTTCTGCTCACTGGCAGTTGGGTTCAGGAATCAGAGAAATAGGACCCTTTCAAACCAGAAAAAGGTTCGGGCTTCACAGTGAGTCAGTGAGGGGCAGAACCAGGGACAATGGCTATTTCCTGAAAATGGAGGAAAGGAGGCATTGAGGCCTTTCCCAGAACTTTATTGGAAGAAGACCTCTTGTTAAGCTCAAGCTCCAAAAAATATCTTGGAGGTCTTAAGAAAGGGAGCATTTTTTTACTTACCATTAATTTACAATTAGAGAATAGTCCCATTAGCTTAAAACCAAAAAGCCTGCAGGAGTATAAACCAGCATACTTTAAAATTGCCCTTACAGGAATGTTCTTTAAGGGAGTTGTTCATATGGCCATATAGTTATTTCAGAACTTGCTAAATCTCTTTGATCATAGCCCAGTAATATGGCCTCATTTACCTTTTATTTGAACTGCAGTATATGGTAAAACAGAATTAAAGTTGCATCAGACTGTTTGTCATGGCTTCCTCTGACAACTTCAAAGTTAGATCTACCTCAAAACAAGTTTCCAAGTCAGCAGGATGGAAGATATTTATGTGTGAAGAATGATAAAAATGTGGAATTTTATTGTAGTTTTGTTTTGGCTGTGGTTTGTATCTGGTCTTGATTTTCTCAGTGTTTGATATTTGAAGGCATTGGAAAGGGAAGATAGATCAGTAATGCATTGACAGTGATTCACTGGTTACAAAATACAGATAGAAGAAAGTTGAGATCTTGACACTGTAAAGAAATTCTTGGTAGAAAGTGATTATAGAAATGCAGTAGTCATATGGAATTTTACTTTCTACTTTTGGTGTCCTAAAAGTATTGTGCAGTTATCTGAAAGTTACCTCCCTGTCCTTTTGGAAGTTTCCTCCGGATCACCTTACAGTATACTGCTTTTAGGCAGATGAAGAGGGATTTAGCAAAACAGGAAAGGAATAAGCCAGAACCAGCCCAGTTCTGAAGGAGAAGGGCTGTATCTCTTACAGCTTGTCCCCCCTGCAGATTTGGAAGGCAGAGGGATGCTGGCTCGTTGCATGGAGAGTCTGCTGGCTCTTTGCACGGAGAACTCGCATCAGCTTCATCAGCTACTCAATGGAATAGGGCTGAGGAACACAATGGGGAAAATTTCCAGTCTTTCTTTCAGCCTTTTACCACAGATATCTTTGTGTTTATATGTTCTTTAATAGCTGAAGCGGACTGGGCACTGTCAGCTTAAATCTTGGTGGATGTTGTCTGGAGGGGAGGGGTAAGAAAAGAAAAAAGAACAGTGCATTGCCACAGTTTCACAGGGAAAATTGCCTAGTCTCTGTAATCTTATATCTGGCTTTAGCCAATGATAGCACTCATTTCAGGCACTCTAAAAATAACAAGCAAGCAAAATAGGGAAGAAATGCAATTATACATACAAGTCTGAGCTTTTAAATGATTTTTAATAATAATAGGTAATATAAGCATCTGTCTCCCAGATTTATGAAGCTCTGCTTTTCATGATACTTAGGAGTTTCAGTTCCAAAATTGCTATGTAATAGACATAATATTTTGAAACAGCAAATCCACTGCACAGAAATGCTAGCCTAGAGGAAAAATGTGAGGGCAGGAGAAAGGGAATGCAGAAGATCTCAGACTGTCCTGCAACATCCAATATTGAATGACAGAAGAATCAAGTGGCCTTTTTTCCTTAAAATTAACATCTTGTGTCTGCGAGTGCTATTCAGTATAGCAATATTCTTTCCCTGCTTTTTGGTAATATTACATGTGAAAAAAAATCCTAATTCATTGCTATTTCTCAGTGATGAAATGAAGAAGGAAATACAAGGCAGAATATACACAACAGGGTGAGAGCAGATTCCCTTTGGAACATAAGGTTGATTTATTTATTTTGCTGCTTTTACTCCTGTTGTCAGTATTTACTGGAGGCAAATGGCTCTTCAGACGTGGGAATATGAAGGGGGTAGTGAACTATTCCTTCTGTGCATTATAGTAGCTTTGGGTGTAGGATAGTGTTTCTAGGAGTGAGTGCTCTTCATGTGGAGCAGGAGGGAGAGAAATGGTGATGCCCAGGTACTGGAGCTGAGCAGAGTCAAGCAGAGTAGTGTACATTGCTCTTAAAGTGAGTCTACAGCAAATCACTTCTAGCTAGATTAAATGGGCAGGAAGGCCAGCAGCTGGGACTTTAGCCTGTAAAAATCTAGCTTGATATAAAGGAATAATGTAATACACTTTTGTCTGGGGGACAGTCTTTGCAATGTATGTTCTCTGCCATTTTACCTTGCCCTGACTGCCTTTTTCTATTTTTTAGCTTAGTTTGCTCTCCTACTGCCCTTTACTTATTAATTGGATGTACAGAATGATGTGTTAAATTAGATAGATAAACAGACAGATAGATGGAATTAGAATACAATAATGTTTGTATTTCTCATTCTTCTTTCTGTTTCTTACTCATGCCAAAAAGTGAACAGTGGTCCTCTTCAGAAGAATTGCTTTATAGAGTGACTCTCTGGCCCCCAGGGGATGGAAAAAAAGACAAACAAATAATCTTAATGCAAAGGGAACATACCTGCCACAGTCCCTCTGCAAAACACACTGCCTGTGTTTCTGTCAGTACCACTGTGTCCAAATTAAAATAAGCATCTCACTCTTTGAATAAAACATACCCTTAAAAAGTAATGTTAACATGGTGCTCAGCAGTCACAGCTAATCTTCTTATGGAGATTGTGCTGAAACTAAACTGAGGGCCAAAGTAAATCAGGCTTTCATTTTTAATGATGAATGTTGCTGGAACAGAATGTATCAATCCCAGACAGAAATTAGAGCTGAGATGGAGATAAGGTCAAAAATATGTATTAGTAACACTAGGGAGGGGAATGCTATTGGTGGAATTCTTCTAAAAAAACAAAACAAAACCCACAAATAAAAAAAAAGAAAAAGCATAAAATTTCTGGACTATGTTTGCCCTTTATAAACAATCAAACTGAAAATTATGGAAACAAGGAGCCCAGATACTTGAGAAGCCATGTTTTACTTTGGGAAACTTCCATGTGGGGCATCTTCTAACCCAATGAAGAATTCCCCAGGCATTTGGGAACACAGATCTAAATAGTTTGCTAATTCCCTGTAAATCGCCAAATTTAAGAATACTGTATATCCCACTATATTTTTGTTTGTCCGTTCATTAATGTAGTGCAACTGTCAAGACAGTTTTACGTGCCTTCTGTCACAGAGGGTGAAAGCCCTGAATGACAGTGGATAATTGCAACTCTCTGATTTCTAGAATCAGGTATCAGGCAGCTACTGAAGAACTTTAAGCAATTATTCAAAGACTACTCAGCATTTGATTTGAGTGCTCTGTTGAATTGGAAGTTGAAAAGCTCCAACTTAAAAAAGGAATTAAAACAAACACTTAAATGTAGAGAAAAGGAATTGCCAAGAAGTCGACCTCTGCACTGAGAGAAACGTCAGCCAGGACCTCCCTGTGCTGCACAGAGCTGGAAAAAGGAGAGGGAGTCCTTCCTAGTGTTCTCAGTTTTACATGGGGCAAAAAGTGGGCAGACAACTGCATGACTCAAGGGAAAGAGAAATAGGATGGGTTAGGGGTAGTTTCAGTTCATCATTTCTGTAAGAAAAATCAGGAAATTTCTACATACCCTGCTGACAGTTACAGTCTGCTCTACATACAGTCAGCTTAAAAAGAAAGAAAGAGCAAGCTGATTGTCTAAGGAATGAATTCCTTATATGTCTTCTATTTTTATGTCTTCCTATTGCATAAACAGTACCATGGTTACCTCTTACTCTGTCTTGGTTTGATGGTGCTGTCTTTCCTAAATCTTGCTGTTTGTCCTTCCCCACCTTGTCCTTTGTTTCCAGTGGCAGACCGATGAAGAGGAGGATGTTGAGGTATGGTTCTCTGCAAAAGCATGTCATCCCATGTCTCCTGTGTGCTGTGACATCTAATTTCTAACTCAGATAGTATGGACTGCTCAACTCCATCTGCTCAACTGGAACTATGAACCATGGCATTTTTCTCATACCTTTTAGTCTCAATCATAAGAATGCATTTTTACAGTCAGCTTTAACCATATGCATACCTGTCCTGTTGAATAAGGATATCCTGATCTGAGGCCTTTAATTTTAAGTTTCCTCATTTCTTTTCCTTACTTTCTAATAGTATCCCCATTATCCAAAACATCAGTGATCTAAATGTTGTTGGGATCATAAATTACTTTGGGCTATGGATTACCAGGATAATTTCATACTCATTAAGCTGTGTAACTCCACATGGTATTAGTGTTTAAAAGCATCAGAATATAGGGATGTTAAGCAAATTATGATTGTTTGCCTTGCTGTATAAATTGAGAATGAGCCACTTCAGTCATCGTAGAGGGAAGCCATGAAGTAGTTCATGTATCTATCATAAAGTGCTCCTGAAGGTGATGTTCTAGCTGTATTAATAATAAAATAGTTCATTGTTTTGAGGAGCATCTATTTTGCAGTGCATTTTTTTGTTCAGCATTAGAGCTTTCTGCAATTTGCTGAACATAAATGACATGGCTTTAATGCTCACTGTTTCATAGTGTTGGTCACTTGCTCAACAGGCTGGGATTTGGGCAGCAATTTATGGCAACATCTGAAAATTAGGGGAATGAAATAAAACTTTTGGCTCTAGAGCTTTGCCCCCAGTGATGGTTTGTGCTGTATAGCTTGGGGCACAGAAAGAAAATTACATTAATTTGCCTGTTTATGCCAACATGTAACTAACCTGTGTGAATAGGAACTAACAGCTGTGTGAAGGTTTTATCTTTTGGGGTTTTTTGAGATGATATTGATTAGAATATTGATGGTATTGAGCTGAACAACCCACTTCGTACAAAAGAATAGTCTTAATGCAAAAATAGCATGCACTTCTTTAGAAGTTTTTCTCTAATATTTTTCTGTCTCTTAACTTCACATGTGAAACTCTAGCACTTGCATACTTTTCACATCAAAATGTTGCAAGCTAATATTTTAACGAGAAAACAAACTTTTCACTATCAAAAATAGGTCTCATACTGGTATATTTAGCTCAGTGCCTTGTAGGGATTATTGTTTTGCTACTCAGTTAACTTGCTATCTTACCCCAAAAAGTCACTATGTTAAAATAGAATCATCTTATCATTGATTTCCAGATTAAACATTTTCAATTTGCAGTCTTGACATGGGGACTTAATCAAAGCTCTGAAAGTAGGGCCCAGTCTTTTCTTTCAATTTGCTTTCTCTGACAGAAAGGCTTTGCAAGTTTGCATCCCTGTAACTGACTGGCTTGATATCACCAAGTGAATAATTAATGTTGTTTATTATGCAAAGGAGGAAGAGAATGCAGCACTCGTCCTTTCATCTGTGCTGCATTAGTCAGAGTAAGAAAGTTTAAAAGGAAAAACAAAACATATTTCAGTGTCTGATGCTGGGCTGATATGACTGAGAGTACCGAGGTTTATTATTATCTGTTGATGCCTGTTTGCTGTCAACAGGGTCGGTATTTCCTGCAGCCAGGGCTGTACTTTAAATGTGCTTTGACCTTTCTGTAGATAGGAACGTAGTGGCGAATACCAGCATCCAAGCCCTTTGTAGGCAGTCTGGGAAAGGAGAGCAGCCCAGCAATGCAAGCCCTTCTCCTTAGAAAGCACCCAGCAGTTTCTGCTGCTGCCACCCATTCCTGGATGGTTGTTTTGGTAACTGGTGGGGCTGCTGCATCCCCACACTGCGTGTGCCCAGCTAGTGTAGCTGCTGTTGTTCGTGTAGTCCTGGTGACAGGGAAGCAGAGGGCAGATTCCTCAATCTCTTGTAAGGTTTTGTTTGTTCTTCTAGCTTCTGACTGCAATTTTTGTGTTTAGGCCATGAAATAATTAGGCTGGGTGTTTTGGGACCAGGGATTTTTTCAGCATTACTGGTAATGTGTTTTAAGGTTATTTGTAGATAATTGTGTTTTAGAGCGGTTTGAGAGTTTTCTGCTCAGCAAGGCAGAGGCAAGAGGAAAAGGTGTTTCTTCCTAGACTGCTGTGCCCATTTTGCCTTGCCACTGAAAGTTGATTGTACAGGAACAAAAGCAATTTCTTTTTTCTCTTGGGTCTCATGCTGTTCCTCTCAGCACTGTGCCTGACCCCAGATCAGGCCCAGTCTAGATTGGAGGTATCAAAGCAAGTCCTTGCTTTGTACCTTTTACTCTCAGACATAAGGTCAAAATTACAAAGCTCGAGCTAATGCATCTGTTTTTCCTCTGACTCTGTCTGCTCCCTGCTGTCACCCTGTTTCAGGTTTATTTCTGGTCAGAGTTAGTGAATTCTCTGGGAGAGGAGCAACTGTTGCTGGGCTCTTTTGGGAATAGCTGCACTCCAAACCAAGCCTGGGAGGAGACTTTTCCTTGCAATTCTCAGTCGAGACTGTGGCCTATTGTCTGCGCTGTTCCCAGTTGAAACAACAAATCCTTTTCCTCCCGCAGTCCGGCAAGTTCTCCAGCAGCTCCCCTCCCTGCCAGAGCCAACCCCAGGGCCTGCAGTACGCCGAGGATGCTGCCGAGCACGAGAACATGAAGGCTGTGCTGAAGACCTCCTCCAGCAGCGGGGAAAGCACCATGGCGCTCGGCGTCCGCACGCGGAGCCGCGCCAGCCGAGGTAAGCAACAAGGCTTCCTCTTGGCCACGTTTCTCGGGCTGGAGTAGCCACACAGTGGCCCAAACGTGGGTCATGTCTTCCTCGTGTAGCACTCACAGCTGGAAAGGTGGAAGGGGAACTTCCCTGCAGTGTTGTCATGAGCATGGGGATGAAAAAGAATTTGCCTGAAGTTTTAACACAAAGATCACAGCCAGAGTAGGGGCATCAGGAGTCCGAGCCTGCAGAAATTCTCAGTTCTCCCTGCATGATGATGGTGACTGCCCACTAACACCCCAGTTCTTGTTCTCATCATGAAAGCAAAATGGGGCATCTGGAGAATGCAGGATGTGGCTTTCTTTTTATTTTCAATAGAAGAAAGTAGAAAGTAACAATTCAAGTGAAAAAACCTTGCAGCATTTTATGAATAACTGGGGAGAGGAAAATGAGTAGGAAAAAGATGATGTGTCTTTTAACCACCTCCCTGCTAAACTGCAAAGTAATGGTAAAAAGGTAAAGGTAAAAAACTGCAAAAGCAACTGCAACTTGTGTTTGTCTTCCCATCACCACTCCCATACATGAGATACATGGAAGATGGTTTTGGAGTAAAGGTGATGCACCAAAATTCAAGTCTTCATTTTCCTACTCTGGTATTTCTTCTCCTTCATACCTGGATATCTTACTCTTTCTTGATACTTTTTGATAGAACTGATAGCACAACTAGAGCATCCAACTCTAAGTCTGTGTGTGTGTAGTTTATTAAGCCTTGAAACCATGATCCTGTCTAAATCAGAGGTTTCACAGCCCCAGTGTAAGAAGCCAGCCAGCTAACTAAAGTACGAAGTTTAAATAATTCAAGATGCACTGCAACAAGCTGAACAGCTGAAGTAATCCACTGAATGCTAACAAGGAGAGTGTTCTGATTGTGAGAGTCAGCTTGTGTTCCCCAGAAGAACAGCAGAGGCAGAAGATGGGTGAGCCAGACAAGAGCTTGTCAGGAGCACTGTGTAATACAACTGCTCCTGACAAGAGCCAGGAGACAAGGCAGCAGAGTAAAGGCCTAATCAGAGCTGTTTATTGGCTTCAGGGATGTGATATATAGTGTCCTTATGAGGGATTTTTTATCTGTTTGCAGTTGTACCACACCCACTCTTTTGCAAAGCTTGCTGTCAGTGTTCACACTGCACATTAGCCTTCAAAGTTTTAAAAACAAAATGCACACAGAACAGTAGTCAGTAGTGGAGGAACCCAAAGATGTGTTACACAATGCTCTGTGGAGTAAGGAGTACCAGAGCCTTGGATTTGGAAACATGGATCACTTGTTTGTTTGTGGTTTTAACCAAAATTGCTTTCAGCTTTTCAGCTTGCCAACAACTCGTAACAGAACGCACACAGTCATGCCAGGACACATGCAGTTCTGTGATAAGAAGGTGAATTCTTCATTGTGAAGGGGATAAGACATGTGAAAACAGGCTTTGTGCCATTTTCTTGTCTCCTTTGCACTAGGTTGTGATACAGATGCTCAGAAATCGTTCTTTCTTTCAGTACAAGGGACCTGTGTTTCTGATTTCCATCAATCTCTAAGATGTGCCATGTCTCCCAGTGTTTGCATAATAGGAGCAGACAGAAACATGGTCACACAACACTATCCATCCTTGGCTTATAGGGAGCCTCCAGCAGGCATTTGCCAGTTGTATGGCCAAGAGCAAGACACTGAGGCTGAAAGGAATAGAAAGTGTATATATATGTATATTATAATTACATTTGAGCTCTTGGCTCTCTGCTGATGCAGCAAATAGTCTAGGGTATTATTTAGAAATATTCTCCATTAGGCAGAGTCTTCTCCTTTGGTCGAATTGAAGTCAGGATGACTGAGCTGCCTGCTGTAATTTCCAAAAAAAACCCAATTGCAAAACCAAAGTGACGCAAGAGACTTTCTGTCTTCTTTTCCCTGAATTCACTTGCTGGACTTTTCCAGGCCGTATCGGTTCGTGGAACGCTGGCAACGACGACTCACCAAACGCAACGGACGACGCCGCGGATGAGATCATGGATCGCATTGTCAAGTCTGCCACCCAAGTGCCAAGCCAGCGAGTGGTGCCTAGGGAGAGGAAGCGGTCACGAGCAAATAGGAAGTCGTGTGAGTATAAGGCTATTAAATTGCTCAAAATAGGGAACGTGCAAATATTTATGTGTATTGGTGCAGGAATCAGGCCTTTGGTAGGCAGGCATGCATTGGTGGTGGCTTGAGTGAGTGCTGATGATTGGCTTATGTTCCTCTTACTATTGTTTAAACAGTTTTGTATGCTGTGGGTGACTCTGTCTTCTACAGAACTTGAAATGTCCTTAGCAGAATGAGAAGAATGGTTTATGGTGCTTTATGACAGTACCTATGCATAACTAGAGAAGTCAGATCAGGACCTGAGATGGAGACTGCTTAAAATGCTGTAACCTACTGCGAACTGGTATAAAGATTAATAGTAGTATCTGTAGCTGAATTTATTCATAAAGCAAAAAGTAGTTTGAGATACTTCGCCTTTTAAAATCTTTCTCTCTCGTGCTGTGTGCTATCTTTCCGCAGCCCTGAAAACAAAATGTCTACTGCTGCTTGGCTGCAAAGTGGTTATAGAGGAGTTTAACTTCCACTGGGAAGAAAAGGTAGCACATTTATAAGGTGGTCTTTCAATGGTGTAGTGTGGCCTTGGGGCTGAGCTGCAGCACCCAAGTTTGAGGAATTTGGTTTCATGCTTTAGTAAATCCAGTATTTAAGAGGTGATGAACTTTCTGGGTTTGGGTTTTTTTCCTCATGTGCAGAAACTAGTGCAAATGCTATGAGAAGGATAACTACCCAAAGAACGTAAGATTTTAGTGTTTGATGTCATTGACCATATGTGGCTTTTTGACTACCTTTCCATCCATTCTTTTAGCATTTCTGGGAAGTTAGGACAAAGAGGAGACAACAACAGTGAGTGAAAAATGACATAGATTTTCTTTCTTGTGGAGTTGTTCTAACATAATGGGTGATCAAAACCATTTGGTATTTGCTATAAACTAGCATGTGCTGAAAGCATATTCACTGTCCCCAAAATGCTAAGAAAGGAGCTTCTGCATGTGGCAAGAGCAGAGGCAAAGTGGACACTGGTTAGATGAGCAAGTCTCTAAACAAAGAAAATGGGCTGACACTGGATTGTCTGTCTTACTTTCTGTCATACACTGTGCCTTACCTCTTTGTGGCATCACCTGCTGCTACCCACTTCCCCACACAGTTCTGGTGTTTTGCACGTGCTGACTGCTGCAGTTGGCTTGTGCATATCAAATAAATCTCCTATACGTTTGCCTATTTCCATGGTTTATCCCTATTTCCATGGTTTATCCCTATTTCCATGATTTATCCCATGCTAAAATATTTCCTCTGTTAGCAGCACTGTCTTCATACACACATACACCAAAACCTCTTATTCCCAATTTTTGCCAGATACTTTTTTCCCAAGGAAGCTCTTGCTGCAGAAACAACAAAACAGCATAATGATAATAAAAATACTATGTATTTTTCAATGGAACTGTCTTTTATACTCAGTAAAAACATTAACAGGGATTAAACATTCAGTAAATGTTTAGGCTGGGGCTGATTTCCATTGTAATTAATCATGATAGAATCCAGCTCTTGTGCTTGTTTGTTCTTCAAGATCTGGATGAGACTCTTAAGTGGGTTAAAAGGCAGTTTCAAAACAAACATAAAGTTCAGTAGTTTGGTGTCCCTTTCAGCTGACATGTGCAGGAGTGTGGAAGGAAAATATCCTAACTGAATTGTTTCACTCTGATAGTCATTATACCTGCATGATGAATTAATGAAGTAGTTTAAAATACATTCCACTGGACTGATAATACGACATCTCCAGGAAATGAAGAGAGATCAGCCCTTATTAATGTACAATGTGAGTTAAATGAGCAGAAGATATTCCAGTTACAAACACATAAACAAATTAGAACATAGATTTTTAGGCATATCTCAATGATTTAGATTAGCAGACACGATGATATTTATTACTTGCAGAGCAAAGAGACCCTATTATCTGATAGTTTTGATTCACCACCTTCAATCTTCAAACTCCCATACACATCTTTTGGCTCTTGCCATGAGTCTGGTATTCTATCCATTCGTGGACATCAAAGAGAAACTGACTTGAAAGGAATGATTTTCCCTGGGCATTGTGTTGCATATGTCTCATTGCTTTCAGTGGAGAACTGGAAATCTTGTCAGGCTTACTTAGCACTCTGGAAAGATTTTAGTGAGCATGAACTGAGATACATTTTTTTAGCAAAATCAGAAACCCAGAAGATTTATATGCAGTTGCACTGTAAACATTTGCTGTGGTTCTGGCAGAAGGTTCTCATGAGCAAGGGATTTTTTCATATAGAAAAGAAAGTGAAATGTGAAGTAAAAAAAAAAATTACTCAGGTCATTTATAGCTAGGGGAAAGCAGAAATAGGCTTATGGAAAAGGTTATGTTAAATTCAAGAAGTGGTTGCAATGGGAAAATGAGACATCCTGATGCGTTCCTTTGAAGCATTTTACGTTTTGTGATTGGTGAGCAGCGTGACCATATCTGGTATGCAGAGAGCTTGGTTAGGTCATAATGATGTAGAAGAGTTTGAAAGCTCAGGGTAATGATCAGAGCTACAAAATGGGAGGAGAAATAAGGCATCCAACAAGAGACAGATGGACATGTCTATATGTGTTGGTTGAAGATAAGGAAGGGTTACTGATAAATCAAGGTATGACTAGTAGGAAGGAATTTGTTCAGTGGGAGCTGAAGTGAATAACAGAAATTTGAGGTACATGGTAAGCACATAACTGAGCTCCTATGATGATCTGAAGAGAGAGATTCTGTGCTAGACCTTTACACAGTGGAAGATTTTCAGGATAAAATTTGTCATTTAGAAGTACAGTAACCAACTGGAACTTAGTGCTTTATGACAGGTGTTCGCTGACCTGCCTACCAGATATACGGGATTGGCATTATATCTGAGAAAATAAAATTACAGTTGTATTTGTTCATCAGAAAGCCACAGGACTAAATGACACAGAAACTGAAATGCTCTGTCACCCCCTCGAGGTAATCATTCAAAGACAGCTTCAAAGCAAGTCGCCATGGGAAGCTTCTGCTGGATTTGTTTTTCTCTTTTGTTTATATTCTGTGTGTAAAAAACGGACCTCAGCCACTAGAGATGTCTGTTCAGCATGTTTAAAAAGCATGAAAGTTAAGTATTAAAATAAGTTGAAAATACGTTGAAAAGTTGAAAATACACTGTTTCTGTTCTTGAAGTCTGAGGGCAGCTTTCTGTGAGAAGGTTTTCTATAATATCATAAGGAACTTTTCAACTTATCAATTAAATAAAGATAATATAATTAGGATTGTCTGGTTCTCCTATCAGTTTTAGGAAAGCCTTCACAAATGGTGCCATAACAAACAATGAGTGCAAGGGAAAGTTGGGATAAGGATGTTTTAAGAATCATTCTACTTGATATTCCAAATTTCAAAAAGACTAGCAGTGTCATCCATAAGATACAATTTTTATTTAACTATATTTAATTAAGGACATCCCCACCCCCCAAAACTCCATGATAGAAAATAGGAAGATACTACTGTTTTCTTTCTTGTCCTGGCTGTCTATTTATAGATCCCTTAACAGAAAATCAGTCTTCTCAGAATTAGACTCTTGCTGAGGTGCCATCTCTGTAGTCTCATTGAACTGGATGGATCTGTCTCAGGAGAAAGATAAAATTCCTATGAGTGAGCATCAAGAAAAATCATATTCCAATTTATTAAACCTGAGTAAGCATATGGAAGATATTTGCACTAATTCTTTGCATAGAATTAGTTTGCATAGGCAGGGCAACACTTGTGAATGCTGAGCCAAACAGGGTTATATATTTCTAAGGAAATAGCTCTTTAAAAATGTATCACTGTTTGCATCTAGATCTTCTTCTGAGCCTGGATGGTGAACTATAATGTAGGGGCTGGGTGTGACTGGTATTTGATGATGAGTAGCACAGTGATGGTGTTATCAGATGCTGCTGGAGACACTGCAAGGGGATGCCACAGAGTGAGAGGCTCATTTTCCTGCACATGGTTTTATCTCAGAGTGTCTCTCTGTGTGTGCACACTCCTCTAACTCTTAGATTTTATTAAAATTGAAAATCTGCTTTAGATTTGAGTTAGAGAGGAGGGTTTGGAACACATAATAATTGAATCACAATTTAATCTAATATTCAAGTGAGATAACTTGATCAAACTGATTTTTGATGTTTAAAAGAGAGACAAGATAATGACTTGTTCTTCTATCAGGCTTTGAAATCATGTGCTAGCCTAATAATATACCCCATGACAGACCCCTGAGTTATAGAAACATCTCATAAGGGTTTATTGATTTATTTGTATAATGCATTGCAGGGAGTAAAAAATTCTTACAGTCATGATACAGAAATGGGTGCGAGGCACCACCTGAGTAGGTGGAGGTAGGAATGGAGTCAAGTTTACCTGAATCCTAGACAAATAAACTCAGGGCTGGTGGATTAAATTTAACTACAGAACATCCTAGGTCAGGTATTTCATACTGTAAAAGTGAACTAGGAATCAGCCTGCTGTCATCAGGTGCTAAAATGTGGAAAAGAGCTCTGCCAAAGGACCAGGCATGGAGACCAGCTTTAGACAAGTTTTAGTACCACATGCAGTGCTGCTTTGGAATAAACATGCTTGTAAGCAAACAAAATACTGCATGGGACACTATTTGAATCCAAAGGTGCATATTTTTTGTTGAGCATTCATAGGACACATTATTTAACTTTTTCTTCATGTTTTCTTTGTTATTTTCATTATTTTTCAGTTTCATGTCTCTCCACTTACTTTTTCTGGCTCTGAAAATGGACAGAAGTGCCAAAATACCAGGAGGGAGACTGTTCTTCTGGTATTTATAGCCTGACTAAAAGCAGGAGTTAATGGAAATTATACTTTTTAAAAAATGAAAACCTTGCAAGAAGAAAGACTACATAAAATGCTTTAAAGGCAAACAACTTCACTTAGAATTTGCAATTAATTATTTAGGATTTGAGTAGCTGGATCCTATCAGGAGTTAGAGTACAGGGCAGAGTAATCTAGTTAATGATGCATATTTAGAAACCATTCTTTGCAGTTAGAAAAAGTAAATGTATGAGTGATGGTATTCAGTATCAAAGTCTGTTTGTACCAACACGACGTATTGAGCCTTCAAAAGGTGAATACCCGGTTAATAAAAATGTAATTATCGAATGAAAACAGAATGTGAGATAACTTAGAACTCTGGCAGCTGGAAGGTTATCTCCATCAGATGGCAAGATAGCTTGTGTCTTGGATGCCTTTTATGTAACACATTCTTTCATCCTTAGGACAGCAAGATATTTTCAAAAATAGGAGAGCTAAACTCCATGATCTACAGTAAATAAAAATACAAATAATAAATTAAAATTATTAATAACAGTTAATGAATTAATATTAAATGCAGTTGACCACAGTAAGCTGTAGAAATTGGGTGTATCTGATCAGGCAGGGTTAGGTCTCTGTAGCCCCGTATCTCATCTGTGCCAGAGGCCAACATCAACAGCTGTAGGAGAACTAACAGGAGAGGTAGAATCATTCAGGTTGGAAAAGCAGCACAGAATCATTCAGGTTGGAAAAGACCTCCAAGTTCATCAAGTCCAACCTTTGTCTGAGTACCACCATACCTGCCATTAAGTTGCATAACCATTAGCCATTAGTTTCGTAACCCATAGGACTTGTCATGAGTTTTAGTAGTTATAAATCAGTGTATTTATTTACATCTTGAGGTTGAATAGGTGGTTCCATGTTTTCAGTTTTGTTCATTGTAATTGATGACATATATAACTGAGATTGTTGATATTAATACCATTTCTAAGTTGGCACACATTTATTTATGAGTATTCAGTTCCTGCTTTACAATGTGTTTTACAGGGGTTTTTTACAGCTTTCTTTTAAGATATCTGATCTTGACAGACAGGAGTAGACGTTCTACTTTTTGAGTGCTCAAATGTATGGTACCTATATATTTTGTTGGCAGTCTCCATGAGTTTCAGACTGTGTCTCTCATTCCTCAGGGTTTGTTCAAGAGTGTTTGCCTGGTCCTAGCACTGTAGAGCGAACTTGCAATCATTCTGTACAGTTCTACATCATGTAGCCTTTGAAACAAAAGGGTTTTCAAAAGGCTGGTTTAAAAATCTAATTTAAAAGATTGCTTGTAAAAGAGGCTTAAATTCATTTTCCACTCACTATTTTAGAGGAATCTGTGAGTCATTTCTAGAATGAGTTTTATTCTGATAGAAATTATTTCTTCTGGGGCTCCTAGCCTCAAACTTTCTGCTTGAAACAGCTTTGCTGTTTTTTTTTTTTTTTAATAAAAGTCAAATATCAAATTAACCCAGCCTGCATCAATATGTACATTCCTTAACTTTACACTGGATTCTTGTACTGATATTAGAGATACTGTGGATTATAGTGTTTGCAAACTGGGCAGCATTGTTGTAATAAAGCAACTGAAAAGTTGGGTGGGAAGTTCTTGCACCTCATGGGACTAAATGCCTGTCCAGGTGAAGCCAGTATGCCCCTAGGATCTGGCAGCATAGGCAGACCATCCTTGTGCTGTGTCTCCAACACTGGGAGAACCAAGTGCAACTTCCCATGGGCTTCTAGACAAGGACTTAAAAGTGCTGGAATCTGTCTGGCCATCTCTTCTTGGCCAAATGGCACTTTCTTAATTGCAGGAGAGAGCAAGCTGAAGGTAATGCAGGAGAAATGGGCAGGAGATGAGCAGCTGATAAAGAACAAATGATGTCAGTATTAAGTGTAGGAAATAAAGCTGTTCCTGTTCCCTGATCACAGCATATTGACATTTTCTGTATAAGTACAACACAGTTTTGTTACTTTTTCAACTGTAGTTCTGTAGGGAAAAAAACCAAACTTTACTTCATTTGTTTCCATCTTACAGGAGATACAAATTGTTGTTTTCACTTTTGCCAGTTTGCCATTCACTGAATCAGTAAATTCATCTACCTTACCCTCTGATTTCATTTTAATTTATGTATTTGAAAGGTAAAAGCTTTTGAATTCTTGTCACAGGATTCATTCCCAAAGGTAGGATACCTAAGTTTAAAATATTTAAAAAATATGGGTAGTTGAGTTGCACACCATTTGTCCAAAGTTGATAGGATATGTATTTTGTTTGCTTTCTTTCTGTATTAAAGTAACTTGCAAATTTATCTACCTTCCGTAATTTATTGCTTAATTTGCATCATCCTTCCTTCCTGAAAGATGATGATTTTCAGCATCCTAGTAAGAGCTCAGTGGCAGTGAGTTGCTGGCTGAAAAAAATCACTGACTTCTTCTGGAAAGCACTTCATCTGACAACGAGAGAATGCAGAGAGGTACAGGGTGGCTTTTCACCCTGCCTTACAAAAGAAATGCAGTAACAAACCTGATCTCCTGTGTGACTTTACAGAGCATGGAGCTGCCTCAGCTGCCAAAGGGAGACCTCTGCTGCCACCGAGGAGATTAGCAGGAGGAGCTGGGAAGGCAGGGATTTGCTTGGACACGAGTGTCAGAAGTGTTTGGAAGGAAGTCTGTCTTAGAAGATGAACAAAAATGTTTCACAAAAAGCTATTTTGCATTTATCTTGCCCCAGCACTATGGCCTAGAAATAATATATATTTGTGTGTGTGTGTGTGTGTATATACATATATATGTGTATGTGTGTGTGTGTGTGTGTGTGTGTGTGTGTATATATATATTTGTATATATATATATATATATGGCTTTTTCTAGGCAAAATAACACCACCTGATTAGTGTAATTACAAGATTGTTTTGATCAGCTATTTTTCATCTGATGGGCTCATGGAGATGATGCTCTTTACTGTTTTATTTCCCAGCATGGATTCCTAATGGGAATAATTAATTTGCCTTCCCCAGAACCTGGGGGCTCAAACTGCTCTGCCAAGTCACTCTCCAAGAGACATCTTTGTGTTCAGAGCCTGATAAATCCCCTTGTGGGTCATTTTAAAATTCCATATGAAATGCAAATCCTGCAGGCCTGAAACACTTAACATTAGATGGTTTACTTTTTGTATCCCATCTCCTGTCTTCTTCCAACCTGTGCATTGTTAATGCATAGTCTGGTCTTGAAAATAGTGTATAGTGACTCAGTCATGACTCTCTATATACTCAGTCATGCAGACTCGGTTGTTGGTGAGAGCTTTATGCTCTTGATGCTTTCCCTATTATTAGTGAAATCACTTCTGACTGGTGAAGTTAAGTGGGAGAAATTATGAAAGAGGTGGCAGCAGGATTGCTTTTAGTAGTAACTCTTTATGGTGGAATACACCTAAGTCCTGAAAACTAAGGGGATTTTGCCATAGAAGGAAAGAGTTAAATCTTCTTCTCTACTCTACTGTGTAAACGATGATCTGTGAAATACATAAAGTTGGAAACTTTAACAGTTTCAACTACATGTTAAATATTACTTTGAAAATCTGTATGCTCTTCATGCAGCCCAGGTTCTCTAAAGCAATGTTACTTTTTGTTCCCCGTAACATAAGCCACCTGGAGATGAAAAACAAGTTTAGCTTTCCTTATGAAGTGCCAGTTTATCCTTTCCTACTGCTAGACTCCTCTTTATGTCACAGCCACCATAAGTTACACCCAGAGGTGGTTATGAACTACAAAATTTCTTGTTGGGAGAGACTTGTGCCATCTGTGAAGTGTTGATAGGACTCAAAGCAAAGCTGCAGGACAATAATAATACATAATAATGTGTTGGTTCCGGGAGCTCTCTATGTGGCTGACCCAGACAAAGACCACATTTCAGTTGTCTCCACTGCTTTAGGGAAGGATGTGATATACTCCAAAAATTCACCTACAAATCTCTGTAAGGAAACCTCTACACATAATGTTATGGTATTTCTATTAAGCATTTAGGCCTACTAATATTAAGCAATGATGTATACATAATTAAACATAACATATAGACAGTGGCACAAAAATATGACAAGAATTAAAATAAGAAAATATGAGAAGGACTGTTTGGATGGAACTTTTGAGTTGCAAATTACCATTGCTGGACTCACTGTAGTAAAGTCCAAAATAATATATTAAATGTAAATATATGCAAACATAGCCCAAGTGTGCAAGCTGGATGTGTATAGGTAACAGAAAAAGAAACCTAAGGTACATTAAATGAAACGGGATGAAGGAACTTGCCTGTATTGTCTCTTATAATCTACCCTTCCTGCTCTCCTCACTGTGTAATTTACAGCCATGTGGAATTCTCTTCATTCCAATTCAGCAACTTGCAGCTGCATTACCTTTGCAGCTGGGCCTGAGGGAAAGTTCTGTGGCTGCCAATGTCTTTGTAGCAGGAATGGCACTCATTCTGTGACTGCCTGAGCAGGTGAATGGTCATATCTATTCTGCCTTACAAGTGACTCACACAAATGTAGACACACAAGTCAAAAGCCATTGCAAATGCAAGAATAAGTGGCATCAACCAGACTGATCTTTACTGTTTGTTGAATCTTAAAAAAAAAAAAAAAGAAAAAAAGGTAGGGAGAGAGGAAATTAGAAGTGCTATTTGCTCTTTAAAAAACAACCAATCCCTAGATAATTATATTGTCTGACAAAGCTATGCTTAGGGAATTGCTCTCTTTTAGAACTTTTCCAGTGTACTGTGGGGGCTATATATCTGTGTAGATTTTGACCCAACAGGCAGAGTCAAATTCATTGAGTTCATCATAAGCACACTGCATTCTGCCAGGATATCAAATAAAATTCTAGATTTCATTATTAACAAAGAATATCATAGTCTCTAACCCCAGAAAAACAACATTTAGTTTCTTGGTTATGGGATCTCAGCAGGCCTTGCTTGTGACAAGAGTAAAAGTTATTTTCACTCTATGTTATGTTTATTTAGCAAATGTTTTAAAAATTGCTTGAAGAACCCAAAAGGTCATTCGAAAGTCTTATTTTTATTGTCGCTGCCTCCAAAATACATTCCATAACTTAGTTTAATGTGATCTGCAGCAGGCCAAGAGTTTTACAAGCCAAGAAATTATGTCTAGTCCAGTTAAGAGACACGACAAAGTTCAGTGAAGCAGGGAGAGTGAAGATCTGGGTTGAGAAGTGTAATTTTGCATTGCCTATAAAACATGGAAGGAAAATATCTCTCTGCATTCAGTTTTGATGACAGAACATGTTCGTGACCTAAGGTAGAGGAGCCCTACCAAGCACTTTATGAGGAAATAGACAAATGACTGAGGACATCTGTTTAACAGAATGGCAAGACAAGGTTCACCCACCTCCCAGAGCAGTTTTTTCTCTTGTAGGTAACTCAGCTTTCTCCTGGTTTCATCACCCACAAGCCTCCATATTCAACAAGTCATTGCAGAGGATAGTGGAGCTGGAACTTGTGTTACTATGGATCCTGCACCCATCCACTGTATCTTCAGATGAGAAAATGTACCATAATTTGTGCATATTAGATACAATTTTAATGTAAAGAGATCCTTTATCAGACTACTTTCATCTCCATAAGTACGTAATACTTCAAACACTAAGTGGTTTCATTTGTGTCAGACTGGCCTGTTGCATTGTAGGGTTAAGAATTCCCTCTTTTGAGTCTGGACCATGGTTCTGTCAGCTGTTATCCTTCGGGTTGCCTATTGATGGTGAACAGCTTTAATCTTGCCAGTAGCCACTGTACTTTGCAGTATTTGGCCCCACACAGTTTATACAAGTCAGCAGCCATCAGTTTTTATGGGAATCATTCTGTCACTGCAAAGATTCTTCACATCTTTGATTTTTATTTCCTTGAGAATCTCATTATGACCACCAAAGTTCTGCATTGTTTGGAGCTCTTTTTTCCTAATTGCTGGCTTTAAAACCTTAAATAGCTGGAATGTCTTAAAACCCAAGTTATCATTCTCTGTATTAAAGGAGAGCTAAGTTAGAACAGAGGGATATTTTGTTTAATTACAGCTGCAGAAGTCCCAGCAATTTGTTGAGTTTTGTCATTCTTACTTCTTCTGCAGGGGCACAAAAAATACAAGTCTGGGTCTGGTCTCCAGACTTCTTGTGTGAATCCCACAGCAAACCTAGAACAGGGCACTCGTCTTTACCACCTGCGACATACAGGATTTCTTTTCTTCAGTCATCAAAGGATTAATACAAAAGAATCTCAGTCTAATACTTTAATATGTTTGATAGGTAGGCATCTGGAGATTCAGAGACTTACCTTGTTTAATGTAAAGAATACTACTTCTTTTTCCATGAAGACGGTTTCTACCATGGTATTTTAACTCCTGATTATTATTTCTGAATATGAACTTCTTTTGTTTTCTTCAAAGAGACCTATATGTTATTATTAATCCATTTGGCTTTTCCTAGTTAACTAGTAATTCTGTGTTCTGCTTGGTGGAAGTTACAGAGGCACACATTTCCCTTTCAGTTGTTAAGAGTTTCAGCTCAGTTATTTGTGCAGTAGCAATTGTACTGACCTAAAGAATATTGTTCTAGATTTATCTTGTCATAAATAAGAGCAGAATTTAGCTTAGTCCAGTACATAACCAGTGTTAGCAGAGTACATCAGTTCCTATGAAACGTTTACAAACAGGAACAACAATTTGTTCTCTTCCTGTCTGACAAGAAAAATGGCTTTGTTTTACAGTAGTTACTGTGTTCAGTTTGCAATTGTGAGTGAGTGAGTCTGGTCTGAGAGAGTCAGGGATGTGTGAGAGCAGTCATGAATACATTTGGTTTGACACTTCTATAGAAGTGTCTAAAACGTGGAAATTTGATCAACATTTGGTTTTCCAGTTCACTTTTGCATCAGTGGGAAGATGTAATATCATCTAGACAGTCAACCTGGGAAAGTTTGTTCTCCTGTATTTTTTAGCATGACACTGCTGTCTGGTGGCCAAGCAAGCTACAGTCCATGTTTGGCTGTTGATGTTACAGAAGAAAAGCATCCAGGGCAGAGGCAATGCAGGCAGCTAAGCAAGTGAAATACACAGGGAAAACTTTGGGTTTAATATGACAGAAATGTTTCTTCTGCAGCTTTCTTGGATTTGTTCTTCCACTCCTGATACAGTTCATTTTGGTACAGAAATGAGCATTGGGTGATTCACTGAGACCTTAAGACCCTAAGGTATTCCACAGCATATTTCTAGAAATTAATATTTGTCACCATGGACATTATGGATATCAAATTTGGGAAGCCAAAAAGAGTGCCAGTGATGAGAACTGATGCAAAAGTCCCATTGGGCATCCTTCACTAAGGAGACCAGGGCATTTTCTGACATTTATTTCTCTTCTGGTAGTATTTTTTTAGTTTTTCTTAAACTTAGCTTTATCAGTTTCATTTAACCTTGTAGTGCTTTAAAAGCTAAGTATTGTTAGACTTGGGAGATGTTCTGATCAGTATTGTAGGAAAAACTGAGTATCCTAAAAAGCTGTCATGCAGACCCCTGGTTGTGTTTAATACTACAAATATTGTAGGAGAAAGGAGTGAAAAAAAGTTTTCCAGTAAGGGGTTGATAATGGAGGAACTACACACATGGCATTCCCAGCTCATTGGATTAACCTTGGTAACAGATGAAAGTGGTTTGGCTATCAAACACAGATCCCATTCGTTTGACCTGCATGGTATCAAATGTTCAACTCACCATATTCTTACTTTATCTTATCCCCTTGTTTTCTGTGCCAATCTGTTCCCTCCTCTCACTCCTGCTCGACCTTTGAGTGTGACCACCCAGTTTCAGTTACATGGACTGAATATCTCAATAAATTAGAGACCTTAATTGTGCCAAACGATGCAAGAACTCCTTGGCCACTATTTGCAATTGGTTTCTCTAAGATTATTTTACTCTAGAGTTCACTATTTCGAGGCTCCAAATATATTCTGTTCAACATTAAGTCACTGTTAATGCTTTGCATGCAGCTTGAACTTCTCAGTGTGCATCTTCTACTTGAGGAACATCAAAGTGTGAACACCCCACTTGTGCCTTGAATTAAAGCCCATCCACCTGAAGTCATAGCACCAGTAAAACTGGCAGGACACTGATGCTCAGTGTGTGCAGTCACACAGCCACTTGTTTCTGAATAAAAAAGGCAATCACAAATTTTAAAAGTCTTGTCAGGGCTTGTGTTCAGAACACTTTATGGAAAATTAAGAAACAAGATTTTGGCCTCTATTTATAATTTAAATTCAGCTAAAATCCTGCAGATTACCAATGGCAAAGATGACACAAATGGTGCTAGGATAAGGGAACGTTACAAAAGAAAGAGGAGGGGGTATGAAAACAGTAGTTTTAATGATTTGAATCAACTATAAAGTAGTCACTTTTATAGTCTTCTAACATTGTGGGGGAGGGTTTTATACTTTCAAAGGGTCTCAAAGGATTTAATAGTGAAAAATTCAATAGAGCCCTATAAAGATCCCAAAGCACTTTTAAAAAAATCATATGAAATTATAAAATAATAGGGTAGATGATACTTTCAATGGACTGAAAATCAACTGATACAATTTTAGAGGAAAGAAAAGAAGTCTTAAAAGGCTGGGGTATTTTTCTGTAAAACTTTTTGTTGAGTAAATGTTAAATGACAAATGTATTTTTGCCTGACTGTGTGGAGTTGCTGAGTAGTTGATGTTCCCATGAATTCACCATAGGGCATGACTCAGCGTTTCTGAACTTGAGGCCCCGAGCAGATAGCAACTTTTGATTTGATTGAGCTTGCATGTTAACAGGGTTTTTTGCAGCTAAAAGTGTTGTGTAATCATTGATTCTAATTGTTTGTATTTTCTTTGTTGTTTTTGTTTTGTTTTGCCTGCTTTTGGAATTCATGACTGTCCAGTGAGAAGGACACTAAAGAGTGGGCTAACACCAGAAGAAGCCAAAGCACTGGGCCTCATCAGCACTTCTGAGATGCAGGTTTGACATCCCAGAGGTGGCAACAAGAAGAGCTGTTCATCTTGTTTGAAGCACACAGGCTGACAACCCTTCAGTGTGGCATAGAACTGCCAGCCTCCTCTGCTGCTCCCAACATCCTGTCCTCTGTTAGTTCAATTTTAATAAGCAACAAAAAGCAAAACCTCACATCCAGGGCAGAAGAAGGGTGTGCCACAGCTCAGCATGACATCCAGATGGTAACTGAGGAAACATTTTATTGTTCCTAGGTGAAAGCACATGGCTTCTTCTTCTCATGGTGTGTTGATGTGGGTAGGAGGGGCTCTCTGAGTTATCTGTCATTATGTGAGCTGTGTTTACGTTGGCTTTCCTTGTGCCCTGTTTTAGTCATTGTAAATGTATGGCATTTTGTCAATGCAAGGAACAGTCCTTAAAGAGGCAAAATAACTCTTGTTATAGCAACCCCAATTTTCCTGAAGCAGATTCATTAAGCAAAGATGCACAGTCTGTGCAACCCTGTGGTTTGTTGGGTTTTTTATTATTTTGCCACCAAAGAATGTAAAAATGTATGTGTACCTTTGTATATGTACAGAATGAATGTGTGGACATGTGTGCATGTATCTGTACATATACAGTCATGGTGTGAAATCATGCTCTTGCTGAAGCCAGCTGGACCATGATTTTCCCTGTGGGGCCTTACTGTTCCACCTGGACAGGAGGAAAAGAATGTGTTTTTTGCAGGAACTCAGTGTTGTTCAGCGATTCACCCTGTGGGGCAGGCCATGGCCTGCAGTACAAGTGGAGAGTTTAGGATCCTGAATTCATGTGCATTAATGCACACTCATACTGTACATAGCAGCATGCACATAGAGGAAAGAACACAATTCCTCCCTCTTGTTGAGCTATGGTTGTTGTGTTCTGCATTTGTACAGTTTCAGAGATCAATCTCAACAATTTCACATATTTGATAAATGCATTTGGATGCTAAGATCAAAAAGTTTTGTTCACTTGCCTGTGCCCTTCATGCTGCTTTTCTCTGCTGCAAGATAATGTGGTGGTGATTTTATTTCAATTTAATGAATCTGAATATGAAATAGCCCTGCTAAAAAGCCTGCTGTGTTTTTGCTGTTCTTTACTCATTTTTTGTGATTATCCTTGATACAAGTGGAGTGGGTACCACAGTAAACAACTCCAATATATTTGCCCTTATCTCACTGTTTTATAACTGACTTTTGTAACTGCCCTCAGCATGTTTGAAGAACCTTTAGTCAACTCATCTGCCTTTAAGTGGAGGACATATACAGCAGTGAAGATGAATTGAACACAGAAAATACTTCACCCCAGACAGTGCTGAAGTATTTTGAAGAGAACTGCAAACAACAATAACATAAAAGGGAACTTTTTAAGCCAAAGTCTGTATATGGCCAATTGATCCTCAAGGATGCACAAGATTGTCTCTTTCCATTGCCTTAGCCTCTAAGATTAAGGGTATGTCTGCACAGCAGTGCCAGCTGGGACTTTCTTCAAGCTGATTAACTGAGGAACTGCAGCAGTTTAGTCATGGTAACAGGGTTTGATTTTGGCTGCAAAACACATGTGGAAAATAGAGCTAAATAGTCTATGCTGGGGTCCTAATGCCATAGCTATGTTGCTTCTGGCACCCAAGCTAGGTCAGGTACTTCAAGTTATTCTACTCTGCTCTCTTTAAGGACAGGATAATTGCTGAAGATTGTTCAGGAGAGTTGAACCAAACACAATAAACCTTTGAAACCTTGGTCATCCTCACATCACATTGAGCACAGCATCCAAGTGATGAGAGAGCCAGATAGCTGACAACACTGCAGTGAGACCTGTGGCTGAACATCCTATCTCTGCTGTCCACCCTCTGGATTGTAGCATTTCATTCTTTATCTGCCGATGCCTTGGACCTCCCATGGAGTAAAAAGTCACTAATGAGCCATGGTACTTAAGAACAGCATTGAGTTTGATGTGGTTTCCCCCTCAATTTGTTAAAAAGCTAATTTGACAAGTAGACAGAAGGCAGTGGTTGGGTAATCATTATAATATGTTGTTCATTTGAAGGCTGTAGAAAGGAGGAAGCTGGTTAGGAAACAGAAGTGGCATATAACTAATTTCACTGTAAAATATGCAAGACCTACGAGAATCTGGATTTTAAAGTGGATCTTTATGTGCTGCTCATGGTTATGGACTTTTAAAATCTCATTAAGGATGTGTAGAACAAAGAAATGAAGGTAATGGGGGTTTGTGGAGGTGTTTGAAGTCTGAAACAAGAGGAAGACACCCTGAATGTAATGGTCATGTTGAACTGTGCTACTTGCTAAGTGATAAAAAAAGAAAAATGCAATAAACTACATTTATGCTGACAGAGATCCTATATTTGTTTGGAGGGAGAAGATCAAACAAGTCTTTAAAAATTAATATTTTAATTAAAATATGCTGAATGTGCAAAACTGGTGACCACTTGGCTGTTGGTGACCACTTGCTAACAGGGAACAAATTAGTGTTTAATTTAAACATAGTACAGCATCTGTCTGTGAAGAATAACATAGCTGATGAATTACTAATAGTTGGGCATGTGGATTTTCCAAATTGTGCAGAACTTTATGTGCTCCTTTTCAAGGAGAACATTAAATATGGTGAATAATATAGGTTAGAATAAGTTCAGTGGAAACAAAAGGTGGTTTCCTTCAGAGTCTCTGGATGCAAGTGTCTTACATGTGAAGCATATTCTTCCTTTTCCATTTTTCCATTGCATTTGCTTTTCTGTTTGTGCTCTCTACCTGTAAAACTGATACCAACTTTACTGAAGAATAACTTGGTCTTGTTTATGCAGTAGTATATAGTCAGATAAATTCCACTGTTCTTGGTGTTTAGTGCAACCAGATCGTCAGACACAGTGTAGTGCAGTAACTACAGAAAAGATTTCCTTTCTGTTTCCTGGTAGAAATGACCAACTAATCTGTAAAGTGGCAGTATTTCCTCCAGAGCCTGCCAGCATGTCCTGACTGTGGGAATAACTTTTTGTTCCACTTCATCTAACTAGGGGATTCCAGAGGAAATGGAGGAATTCATTGTATCTGTATGCCTCTCTCTGCCCTTTCAGTGAGGTTGTTACCTTCGGGTTTTGAGCTGCTGCCTGCCCTTCCATCATCAGAAGAGCCAACCATAAGGATGTAACTCTTGTTTTGAGACATGTTTTGTATGAGATACAGATTGGTTTGTGACAAATATAAAAGTCTTGGATACACAATGTAGTAACACACGTTCCATTTCTCACTTAGTGATCCATGAAGGCTGGTTTTAAACATGCAGCCATGATAACTACCTCTCTTCCCTTTCCCATAGAACCAGTCTGCAAATGCAGTGCCCAGAACTTTGTGTCTCCACCAAGCTCTCAGAGTCCCTGCTGGTGTTCATTTCAGCACCTATCTCCTGCCAATAACTTGTCTTTCTGGCTGCCACCACAATGCCTTCCTGATCTGTATGCTGAGGTAAACTTTAGCACATGAAATAGCCTGCAAAGGGAAGCTATCTGAATTTTCTTTCATCTCACTTGGTGTTTAAAAGCAGACTGCATACAAATGTATTCTATAATCTCACTCTGAAGCAAAGATAATGTTCAGTAGCAGTTGTGTGGCTGCAGTGAAGAAACCTCCAGGGAATGCTTGTGTGCCATACTTGAGAGTAAAAGATCCCCCACAAAAATTAAATTCATCACTCTTCACCTTTCAGTCAGGCCAGGCACCAGGCTTATGGATTCCAGATGTTTTATAGCCCCTTGGCTGCTACGTCTGACCTTTCTGTTTGATAGCTCCTTGTCCATAATCCAAAATCAACCAAAAAAACCCGCGAGGTGGTTTAATGAGGGTCTTTCTTTCTCCCCTAAATACTGGAAGCAGTATCAAACATGTTTTTCAAAATATGTTTCTTTGTCTCTTTTGACACCCTTTTTTAGTAAATCTTTGCAGTGGTTGATTCTGTCAGCAAAGTAAGGCATCAGTTTTGTAGATAGACAGGACTTTGGCTTTAGCGTTAATTGATAATCACATGTGAATATCAAGATAAGAGTTAATTTCCCAATTTAACAGAAATTTGGAGTCAGAGTCCTAATGTAGTGAACAGCAGGGGCCTCCTGCAAGGTTCTGCAGGACAGCCCCTAAATCCCTGGTGTGCTGTTCTCTAAATGTGCTCTGGCCAGCACTAAACTCTATTGAGAAGTTACATTTGAGGACTTCAACAACCACAGCAACCCTGAGGGGCACAATGCCACTGTGGGTGCAGTAAATGGTTTGTCAGGCACCTGCCCTGCAGCAGCCTCCCTGGGGATGTAACAACACCAAGAGGCTGTCCTAAATGCTTTGGAAACCTTGTGGCTGATGGCAGAGGTCTGGGTTCAGGTTCACTGTGCAGCTGTGGCTATTGCAATGCTTTGATTTCACAGAGGTGAAATGGGAACAAGGTGTCAGCCCACCAGTTTCACATCCTTCACCATTCATCCCTCCACTGCAGCTCATGGACAGGTGCATGTGCTGCCTGCCTCTGTCCAAAGGAGGATGCACAGGGGCATGGTGTTAGGCAGAAGCAGGAGCATATTCCTCTCTCCTTTTCACTCCCATAGCTCACTGCACGTTCCAATCCTCCCGTTGCCTTCCAGGCAGGCTGTGTGTGCACTGGTGAGGAGCCTGACTCCAGGACACAGTTGGATGGTGGCTCTGTGCTTCCAGCAGCAGGGTGCCAGAAGCACTTGTCTAAGCTGGAAGGGGTATGACTGTTCCTCTGGAGGAAAAACTGCCAGGTACTTACAGGCTCTGAAAGGAAATAAGTGATTTTAAAAGAGAAAAATGTTTGGTTGTAGGCAACTGTTGAAAATCATTCACAAACACTTGAACAGCATGTAAAGCCCACCTTCCTTCGCTTCAGCTGGGGCAGTAACTGGCTCAATTGGCATTTCAGATGTGACCCCAAGAAGCTTTTGGCAAGCAGTTTAATAGTTACATAGCAAGTAATGCAAGGAGTTTCAGAGATGTTGTATAGTTTTATGTTTACGCCAAAAAAAAAATTCTAATTAGTCCATTTCACATTGAGTGGCAGATAGAAATATATTTTGTTTAATCACTATCTAATACAGAGGCTTCTGTGAAATAAAAGGTTTGTTTGTAGCATTGGATGCATTTCTCCTTTTTAAAGACTGTCTTTGCGCATATAGTGTCCTTTTTTGTGAGCTGGGAATTGTAAAAAAATGTAAAGTAGAAAAGGACGTGTTCCTTAGACGAAGGAGAAATACTGTAAAATTGTGTAAATGTCACTACTCATGTTTTTCCATGTAGCATAGTGTAAAATAGACTCTCCATCAGTGTTATTCTGTGAATTGTAATTTAAAAAACAAGCCATGCATGGTCAGAGATATTATCTACAGGTCCTCTTGGTTGAGTTTTTGGTTTTGTTTGTTGTTTTCTCATTTTAGATGAATTCGTTCTATGTTAAATTTAATTGTCCGTGAAAATGCTTTTTTGTTTCTGTTTTATTTCATAAAGAACTTGAATTACTCTTTTAAGATTTTATTACACACGAAGCTCACCTACCATTTGTATTGATCCTTCAGAAGCTGTGTCACATTTAGTATAAACTAGGGGGGATTTTGTTTTAATCTGCCTCTTCTCCCCCTGCTCTTCCCACTTTACTGTCTGGAAAGATCTAATCACACCCTATTTTTTTTGTTTCTGTGCCATGCAGGGTCAATATGGAAAACTGACCGCAGACCAGTGTCCAAAATTTCTTGATATAAGTAGTTAAAAAGCTCACCTCTACAGCATTATGTAAACACATCTTGCAATAAAGCTTTATAAAGCACTGATGGGGCTGGTTCTGGTTTTGTTGGTGAAGCCAATCATGGGAGCTTGGGTGGAAAATGGTGGGAAGAGGAATCATGAATTGCTTTTCTCATATCCTCTGTGTACCTGCAATGCCATCATGTGGACATCGAAACAGCTGCCATTAAGCCATTGGGGTGGCCTGATCATCAAAAGCTGATCTTTTACACCTAGTTTCACAGTTGGAGCCTAATTCCTAATCTTGAATGAAGAAAGTGAAAATGTGTCTCTGTTTCTCCAGGATTTCAGTGATCTAGCCCTACAAATCCTCACTATACACAGATGGGCACTTCTTGCTGTCGTTGGATTAGAGTTGGTTCCCACCTAAGAAATCCTCTGTGCACAGAGCATGCCATGAAAAGGGATGAGATTTATAGAGGCAAACATCAATAAAGGAAAGACAACCTGTATATGGGGAAGCTTTTCACATTGCCTCTGCATCAAGATGTGAAACTGTCCCTGCCAGACCTTCAGAGCTGTGAAGGTGGGCTGTAAACAAGACTTGCCTTTAACTTGGCTGAAATTCATTTCATGCGTCATCATGGAATGGAATTTCCTGGTGGCCGCCTGTGAGCATGCCTGGACTTGCAGTGGTCTTGCAGTTTTCTCTCTTTGCTGGTCTCTGATTCCTTCTTTTACTGCTATTTCCCAGCACTTGAGAGAGGCTGAATTGACAAAGAGGGTATCCCTGCCCCTACGGAAGGTGAGCTGTGCCACAGGGACTCTGACAGCTGCTCTGCCCGCGGGTTTGATGACTTACGGTGACAAGGGGGTCAGAGTGACATGTAGGAACTCAAAATGCTCAGACTTCTGCTGCTAGTCCTGAAAAAAGCTACTCACATTTGCTCTTTTGAGTTGCACATGTAATGAAGTCAAAACACATTATTCAAAGACAGCTGCACATGTTCATAGAGGTACCCTGGAAAATAAATTAGGTTGACAGAGTCTGAAAGAGAATTTTCACCTGTGGTTTCTGAGATTGTAGGAGCTGATATACAAGGCTAGGTATGTAAGCCTTCCTCCTTATTAATTAGTTTTTAAAGTTATTTCAAATAAAAAAGGTGCCTTTTGGGATATGGCTGCATCCCTGAAAGAGCTGCTTAGCATTCCAGATGCACTGGTGTAAAGTCTAGGGGATGAAAGGCTACTAGCCAGAAATGTGGTAATGCTTTTTAAAATAAATATATAAACCAAGTTTATTGGCCAGACACTTTTCTTTTCTATCACAGCATATCCATTAGCAGTTCTAAATTCCAGATGTGCAATGACAATGCGTACATATATTTTTCAGACCTGGTGCCCAGTCAGAACTCATATGTTGTCACAGAGAAGCCTCTGGCCTGTAGTCAGGGAACAAGTATTCAGATTATCCATTCCACAGCTGCATGCCCTGGTTTACAAACCTTTCAGAACAGTTTGAGAACACATAAGTAAAAAAAAAAAAAAAAATACAGTTTTTTCCTATTATAACTTCTCCAAGTTTTCCGATGGGAATACAGTTTGAAAAAGGGAGAGGGTTGTTCTCAAAGCTTCACCTCTTGCAAGTTTCTTTGCAGGAAATGAAGAATGATGCCTGTACTGGCATCTGTCTAATGAGATGGACCTCTGCTGGGAAATCCCAAAAGGAGCACAGCCTACATGAAGTGTCATGCATGGGAGGGCCCCTCCCAGCTTTTCCTGAGTGAATTTTGAGTAGGAGCAGGACTCCCCTGTCTGAGGAGGTATTCTGCTCAAAAATACTGATTTTCAGTTTCAAGAATCCAGAGTCCAGTTCTCTCCAGCGCCAGCCTCTCTCCCACTGCTCCATCGAGCTTACTCTCCTGCTTGAGCCAATTCCAGAGCCTGTAATTTGTTTTGTAGCTGGAAAACACCATGGAGCATGTCAATGTACAGAAGATGTACCAGCACTGAGGAGGGTGAGACATTTCCAGTGTCCCAGGGCACATCCCTGGGCATATCCTGCTCTTTTATTGGTGTTACAATGAGCAGGAATGCTTTAAGCATATGCCAAAATCTTGCAAATAAGTTTGTAGCCCTCTCTTGATGAGTGTTCAGTTCTCTCTGCCTAGACAATACAACAAATGACTAGTCTTGACTTTCATGTGTGTTTTCCTTTCTTCGAACTGCACTTAACACAGAAAGCACAGCAGTTAACAAGCAACAAAGAAAATTAACTGTCAGTGAAACCCACAGCACTTGAAGACAAAGGTGAGTCACAGCCCTGTCACAGCCTCCAGTAAACATTCTGCTCGTTCCATGTGAAGGCAGCGTTAGCCAAGCCTCTCTCAGAAGAGCTCCGAGTTTGCTTAACAGCAGTGGTTTGAAATCTTATCCCTGGTACAGGGAGCACAAAGCTCTTCCAGAGCCTGGCAGGGCTCCGATGAGCCAACGGGTGGCAAAGATTCTGGAGTATATCCACCATAGCCAAGGCATGTGCCATGACTGCCTGTTGGATGTAAATGTGTGTAGTGTGGACCTTGGAGTAACCTGTGAAAACACATTTCTCACAGGAATCCAAAAACTTAAGCAGGGTGAAAATTCTCCTTTTTAATAAAGCAATGAAATACTGAGACTCTTGAACGAGATTTCAAAAAAATGAATCCTCTTCCATCCTTGTCCAGGCTTCCTATAAATATGCACTGGGAGGCTTAAATAATCTTGGCAAGATATAGCAAAGGAAAATTATTGTTAAAAAGAGGCCCTGGATATCGTTTCAACAAACTTTTTCCCCACATAAACTTACGGAAAATTATTGACCTCATAGCGAAGTCAAGAAAGAAAGAGATCTCTTCTTGTAAAATTGCACTATACCTATTTGAATGTGGACTAGACTGCCTTCCCATAGGTCTGTCTGGAACACCTCCCAGATGTACTGCATTAATTATGGGGAGAAATGGCTGTGCAGGTTAATAAATAAAAAATCTAAATAATCCCAGTATCAGCAGTTCGGATCTGAATCAAACTAGCTGTGAGTCTAATGATAAAGAAAGTATATTGAAAATCAGGCAGTAGTGACCAAAGCCAAATGAAAATTTGATGCTATTGGCTCTGTGAGCAGTGGAAAGAGCCTGATGGACTTCAGCAAGCTTGAATCAAGCCCCCAAAGATAACTATTAGAATATTAAACTAGATGGAAAATGGAATTTCTTCTCTGGCAAAAAAAGCTCTAAATCATTTTAACCTCACCAGTTACACTGGGGAATTTTCTTTCAAGAATGGACAGCACACCATAGTCTGAAAACCAAGAGTGAATCCTTGTTTCCAGAGAAATTATCTCAAATGTGTTCAAATTGCAATCATGTGGGACAAAACACAGTTAGCATCCAAAATTATATAGTCTGGAAATTCTACATCTTTTTAGAAGCCAAAACACTGCAAAGTCTGAAAACAAAACAACCTGAAGCAGTCAACTGCAATTTTTTTTTTCTTTTTTTTACTATGGAATGTGACAACCATTAAATTTCTTCAGAGGAAAATAAAATTTCAGTAGAAAATATCCCTGTTTCAAATTTTTTACCATTTCTTTACAAAAAGACAGTGGTAGACAGGTTACTAGAAACTAGTAAGTTTAAGTTGAAGGCTGGTCTTAAGAACTCTGAGAAGTTCCTTGCCATGCAATTTTTCTTAAAGTAAATAGTTACCTCTCCAAATCTGCATCCTCCATACAAAGTTAACTTGCATCATCTTCATGTTTTTTTACTTTCCTGTGATGAGAATGACTTAATTGGCACACACAATGATGTGTTAATCACTTATTATTTGATATTATGCTTTAAATCTTTCTAGAGGTAATCAGGGTATTAATATAGTTGGGATCATTTGAGATTAGTTTATCCAAGAGTGGCCTTTACATGGCATGTAAAGGATAAATATCCATATTTGGCCTTTAAATGGCATGTAAAGGATAAATATCCATATTTTCAAATACCTCTCAACAGCATTATATAATTTATGCTTATGTCACATCACAAGTGGATTTTTGAATATGCAAGTGGATTCTGTAATTTGGTAACTTCCTGTTTTGACTTCAGAATATTTTTTTTTCAAGGTGGGACAGAACTGAGATGTTATATGAGTGGTTTAACTTTGAAAAGTATTTATTGGTAAGCAAGATGGACACTGTTAGAAAGTAGCAGGGTTCACTGCTCTATTTTTTATCTTTCAGAGCATGATTCTCCAAACAAAAATGAAGCTGAAGATCTAGTGCACTGGGATATGGATTTCCTGAAGAATGATCAGCACTCTTTTACCTATTTCTTACACATTCTTAAGTGTTCTCTACAGTCACAACTCATAATGTTTAGCCATCATACACTCACAAGGTCCCAGTAAAGACTAAGGACCATAAAAATTCAGACTCTATCAAAAGAGCACTCCCTGCTGCAGAAAGGACACAGGGAAAGAAGGTAATTTGGGTAACAGAAAGGAATGTAACATCAACACCCAAATCAGCAATGGAGGGTAAAAATAAACATTGGAAAGCCTCAATGACAAAGACAAGATTCTCATTTTGATATATGGGTGAATCCAGCAAAGAAAAGAGCAGAAATCATTTTAGTAGCAACAGTTTAAGCATTGGACTAAATGATGCCCAAATGCAGCAGTGAGTTTGAGGGCTGGGAAGGGGACATTTAGCTGAATGTGCAAGGTAAAAAGGCTTACTTTTAGAGAAGTTGTGTATTACATTACATTAAAAGAAGAAGGGGATTGATTATGACCTTTATCACTATAAGGAGGGAATGGGAGTGTGCATGTACAAAGAGAAAAGATAAGAAAGAAGACATCACACTTACTGTCAAGTGGATTTGCCTTAAGCTGGCTATCTAGTCTGTTTTAAGAGTTTGGTAATTTCCAAGGTTTCTTTTTTGCAGTGAACACAAATGTAAGTGCAACATAAACAAGGCATGGCTCACAAAAAGGAGCTGTTCTGGTCTTCACTGAGTTCAGACAATCACAAATTCTGTGTGTGGCAGAGAGGGCACCACCTCTTGTTGGGCTATAGTTAAATTCTGGCTGGAGTATATGAGATAACCTGTGGTTCTGCTGGTGTTGCACCTCTGTCTGTGTTGGAAGCAGTTTGTACTCCTCAGGCTCTGATAGGCTGGACTCGCTGGGGTGAGCATCATCTCCTCTGTGGCCTGTGACTCCTCTTGTCATTATCTATATGGAAGCAGCAGTGAACACAGAAATTGTCAGCAATTCTCCTTGGTAATGGATGTTCTACCCTTTTCCTTATACCAAGCAGCCTTAGGCCTCCTTCAGGTAACATTCTGTACCCTTAGGATGGCTAAAAAATGATGCAGTGCTACTGGAATTGGTGAGAACAAGTTGTAGGCTGCAGATGCAGATGCCAAAGAGCCTTCTAGCCCCAGCAAAAGGGCACAGAGAGCCCTCCAATCTCAGGTGGGGTTGAATATTGTGGAGATGACTGCAGTATGATTTATATTGGACCAGACCTTGGTAAGAAGTATTTCAGTCAACAGCTAGGAGGATTTAGCAAATTTAGCTCCCCTCAGCAAGCAGAAGTTAGAGTGGGATTATGCTGTGGTTCTGAATGCTCAGTGAAATGTGCTGTTGATCACTCCCCTTGTGGCCAGAGACCTCACAAGTATCACTGACAGAACCTTTGATCAAACCTGGGATTGTTGTCTATGTCAGTCACTCTTTGCACTGATGAAGTTATTCTCTCTCAGCAAACCATTTGGGTCAGCAGATACAGGCAAAGTTTAGTGCAATTCATCCCTAGTTGCCAAATCTGAGCAGAAGAAATAGGAAGATGAGAGTCAAAAAGCTCTGTGGTCTCCCCAGTCAGACTGTTATAGCTTAATTTTCTCCTTGGCAATGAAAAGGGTGTAATTGTGGAGAGAAAGCTGGCTTGCTTGTAGAAAATATATGTTTTCTGCATATAAGGACCACAATTTGAAGGAAACTCTAAAAAAATCTTTACTTAAGGTATATTGTTTCTGACAACATTGCCATCTCTTCAGTACTTAGGGGTAGTTTTCTTGTAAAGTCAGAGTACAAAGAGAATAAAAGTGCTTGAGAAGTGTTACTAACTCCAGGTAGGAAATGATTGGCTTTCACTTTCATCAGCTTAAAGGTTCCAGTTACTCATTGTCATATGTTATGGTTTCTGTCATTTTTTTAATATTCTTTTGGCAACAGGTTTCAGGAATTCATTGCATGCAATCTATAAATTTCCTTGTGTGGTCCCTGATGCCAGAGTGCTGACCCAGGAGTAAGAAGAAGCTCATCAGAGCAGAACCCTGACCACATTCCATTTGCCAGCTAATATCACTGTGCTCCTTTTCTGTGTTTCCTTCTGGGGTCCAGAAACAAGTAATGACATATACGATGAAATACTCATTTTCTAATGTCAGCTTCATACCTAATAGAGAAGCTACTGCTAGCAAGTGAGTGAGACAAATAAGCTCATGCTCTCCTCTAGTTCATGCCAAAAATTTTCTGACTTTATTCTATGATTTCTGACACAGACAAATGTAGGGACTGAAAAGGAGAAGTTCAATGAGAAAATTGTAAGAAAACTCAGAATGTTAAAGGGAAGAAGATTAAATTTGGAGTGACAGACAAGGACATGATGACACATGCACGATGACACATTATAGAATCCAGTCTGAAAAATAAAAGTAACTAGAACTGAGTTGGAATTTCTTGATGAGGAAAATAAAATCAGCACTGTTTGGAAAGGTGATCAGTCTTGGGGAGCCTCCTGGGGAAAAAAAAAAAAGAAAATTAACTTTTTCCAAGTTATCCTTAGATTGGAAAGCTAAGTCAATCTTGATATAAGGAACAGAATTTGCTCGTGTAAAGGAATAATTGCTTATTATCTACAGTTTGCTTATTGCAATATCTTCACTGGGAATTTGAGACCTAGAAAACTGAAGCTGAAATAATAATGGTCAAGTTTGTAAGTCTGTCTACTAGAATGAGGCTGTTAAAATCCAGTAAAAACAATCAAGACAGTATGGAAAATTATAGGAAACACTTGTGCTTCAAGAAGATTATAAGGTGTTACTGCTAATATCAATACTCTGATGTGATGCTTTTAGACTATGTAAATGGATGTATGACTTTTGAATAGGTGATGGATTAAATTTTGTAGGCAATTATATCTACTCATCCTCTGTGGATTTGGCAAATAAGCAGAAAACAGAATTTGAATTTCAACTGGTATGTCTTTATTCTGATATTGTAATATTGTCTTACTTCGGTGAGCTACAGGTGTAAGTTGAAATTTGACCTCACAGCACAAACTGAAGAAGAGACTTTCTCAGTACAACTACCGGATAAAATGGCTCTTTGCCACAGCCACGAGGAAAGATACAATCTTTCCTTGTTCCCATTATAGAATGTGAATGCACTCTTGAGTGCACCAGTGTCAGAAAATTTCTGGCTGTCAGTAAAGCCTGTGTTAAGTGGATTTTCAGCTACAGATACTTTTTCTGAGATCCTTTCACTGTGTAGCACATGATAGCAAATGACTTCTTGAAAAATACATGATCCTTAAGAGCAGCCCTGGCAATGTTTTAAATGTTGCAACCACCCAATTCAAGCCTCTTAACTGAGAGGACTGTGGTTGCAGGATAAGTGCCTTGTAGCAGTTTGTGTTTTCAAAGTCTTTACTTATACTTGGCAGAAGTTGCATCATCCCCAGTTTTGGAAAGAACTTTTGGCTGGAGTTTCCGGCTGTGATAAACCTTGAGCATATAGTTATGCCCAGAGGGTAATTGGCGTTGACATAGACCATGAGTTCTTGGAGAGATTCTTTTTTTTTAAATGACGGTAGTAGTCTCTCTGTGTCACCTCTGAAGTTTCAAAGTTTGTGTGTGAGGCTACATAATATCACTGCCAACTAAAATACATGTCTTTTACATTATAATGGACTGATTTGTGCTGACCTGTCAGGTGGAGTAGTTGCAAATCCTGAGATTTCATTGTACATGTAAACAAGGGGTTTAGTATTTATTTATAGTCCAGTTGCATCTGAGTACAATGTGCCAGTGACTGTTTGCCCAGATGTTCATACAGTGCAGCAGAAAAGGAAAAAGAAAGCAAAAAACCAAAACAAAGAACCAAACCCAGCCTGACCAAACCCAGCAATTCAAGAAGGCGGTCCTGAAAATTTCCCCAGGGGCTTTGTGTGGGGAATTTCACACTGCAGTGTACTGCACATTTGATTGGCTTCTCACCAAGGAGGCTTCTGAAATGCAGAGCCAATGCCACCCCTCACAGGTGGCAGGACAGCTCAGACCACCCTGTTGTCACCCAGTAGAGATGTGCAAGAGCACTTAGACAAGGCTTTGTGAAGCTGAAAGGCATCTGTCACTGAGTGTGTGGTGCTCTCTCTGTTTATGCTGCAGAACATATCTTGCCCAGGACAAGCAGGAGACCAAGTTTTGCTGTGCTTTTATGTGAGCAGCTCCCAGAAATCTGAGGAAAGGAGACAATACGTGTCTGAAGGAAGTGCTCAACTAGAGAATGAAAAGCCCAACTCAGAACAGGTAATCATCACTAAGCATGAGTGAATATAGTTCTTTTCATCTCCTCCACCTCTAACATTTGCCAGCAGATGATCTGCATGCATAAAAACCCCCTTGGAAACAAGCATCAACCACATGGGGCCTGTTTAAATGAACATATTTCCTACAAATGCACTTAATTCCTACAGCACATATTAATTATATCACTGTCCTTGAATACCTCCAGTTGGGGCAACACCATATTAATTTTTCCATGTAGTTTGTGGGGGATTAACAGAAGCCTGCTCCAGTCCAGTGGGTTATCCCCCTTACCCTCCCTGACTCCTGCACACTGTTAGGATTCCTGCTGGTATTAAAAGTTTATTCCCCTGGACTAAAGATCCCCCAGCAAAAAAAAATTCAAAACTTTAGCATTCAAGATATTCAGGACTAATGATTTTTTCTTAGTTTGTCTCTTCCTGAATACTGCTTAGCAAAGTAGTTACAGCCTTACTTTTCTCTTATGAATATATTGTTCTGTTTCTCTTCAAATGCAGAACAGAAATATTGATGTCATACTTCTGTCTTTTCTCCATCAACATTCCTACATTAACAGCCTCCCTACTGCAAGAATTAATGACTAGTATATTCAAAGTTCTTCTTAATATTCATTGCTCTGCCAGTCATCATTTCTGTTTCTACCATCATCTTATTTTTCATTTGACATTTGTCACCTTACAGATTTCACTTTACCACTAAAAAAATTATGAGCATTTAGCCAAAGTTATCTTCTTTCCTCTTGGAAAATCAGGAAACCAAATTATCTAATCAGCAGCTCTCACAGAACTCCTAAGTTTTCATTCACAGTTTTGTCTCTAAATTTTCCATTTCCCATTATTTCTCTTCCACATTTTCCAGACTTAAATACCAAAAACAATCTTACAGGGAGCGTTCTCCCTGCATATATAAGCAGGTTATGATCACAGTGATTTCATGTATTTTTATCTGCCATTAAAGCCTTCAAAAGTTAGAAACAAAAATTAGAAAGTGTTCTAGAGGCAAATGGGATTCAGTTACAGTGAACATCCAAAAAACCACAGTTGTAAATAGTGAACATGGCAGTGTTCTTTAACAAAGTCCCTTACTGTTCTCCATAAGATTTATTGGGCAAAATTTAAATTGTAAAAATGTCAGTAATCACAGTGCACTTTTTCTGAATATGGCTCAATACACATACTGTGTATCATTAACACTGTAAATACCCTTTTTAAAGTCCAGTAAATTTGCATGCATGCCAGTTATAGTCTGGTATTTTGAATTTCATGTGTTTTGGGGAAGGTGATTCTCATTCCTCTGCCCAGGGACCTCCAGACAAGATAAAAGCCTCATATTGGAACTCTATACCTACTTATTCCAAATCCCAGAGTTAAACTTTGGATTTTTCCCATTCAAGCCAAAATGCTTTTATTTTTAACACTTGTTCTTCATAGTGACTTCAATAAAACTTCTCATTAGTACTCCTATTGATAATTCCTTTAACTGTAAATTACAAAAAGGGATGAAAAAGCCTTTTGGAAGCTTTCTTCTCTTGATGTTGAGATCTAGCAATCTTACATAGGCTAGACATCTCAGGAGATAGATGCTCCAAAAGAAAGAATAAATAGTATTTCCAATCTGTGACAGACCTTTGAGATTTTCTTTGGCTGTTGCATGAATATTACCTTATTTTTACTGAAACATTAACTAGCTCTACCACTTAGTACATTTAGCCATGGCTGAGGGTGGATTCTCCATTCCTTTCCTGTGGATGAAGGTCTCAAGTGAAGAAGAAGGTTGTTGTGATTTGCCTTCCTCCCTCTCTTTTCCTCTTTGTTATCTTGGAGACCTGTATCATCAGGACAACACACTGTGACCTGAACTGAAGAGTGTCACTATAAGCAGTGCCATCCTGTCTCTTCTCATTTTAGCACTTCCCCATGCACTGTGCACTGAGGATTGTATTCTGAGGAGGTCCTTAGCCAAGGATATTCCAGTCTAGTGTATGGAATGAAGCTTGAACCTTCTGTATCTACAAGCCTTGAGTATTTGAAGAAATAGCCTTTCATCTTGAAAGCTAGAGAGACTAAATAAACTTCTTTAAGCCACTTAATCATCAGAGAGGGGATGTGGGGGATTAATGGGACTACACAGAACTGCCTCTTGTTTGGACAGGGCAGCTTTAGGACAGGAATGAGTAATATTAGTGCACTCAAGAATTGATGTTGAAACCAGATTCAGTGAAGATGATCTCCAGGGTATTCTTCCTGATCCTTTTTATTGCTTTGTTGTTGAAATTGTTTTCTAATATTATTTATTGTCTCAAATATCACATTCCCATCTCTTGAAGAAAAAATGTTGCCCAGTCTTTCATCTTCATCTGGTTATATTTCTTTGCCTCGTTACACATTTGTTTTTATGAAGTATTTGATCATATTTTCCAAAAATTATTTAAGTTTTGGGTGTCTTGCTAAAAGATATTTTTTAGTTCAGCCAAGAAGCTATGGGCCTAAGGCCCATCTCTACAGTGACAGAAATCTCTCAAGTTAACTCTTGTGAAGGATGTTGAGTGGGCAATAAAAGTGTATAAAAACACTGATGACCTTATTATAGGGTAGTCACTGTATGAGTACATTGATTAAGTCTAAAAAGAGGCTGTAAGGAAACAATGACTCAAGATAAGCCATTCCACAGGAATAGGATAATAGGAGACCAACTGGCTCCAGCAGAACTGGCTATGATTTCCTGTTGAGACTATTGGACTGGTTTTGTCTAGAAGGGCAGCAGCCCAAGAACTGACAAAATCAAAAGGAGTCCCTCTTTCCAGAGAGGTGCTGGCTATTGCAAAGGGAAACCATGCTGATTTCAAGACCCACATGACCCCATATGTAGAAAGGAGCAGATGGCAAGGTCAACATAAACATGGCGTGAAACATTTAAAATAAATGCAGATGCACTTGTTGCTGGTTTTAAAACAATTTGTGGGATTTCTTTTTATTCTGTCATAGCTAAGGAGCATTATTCAGGCCTCTAATTTGCTGCGACCTATAAGCAAATTCTTTGGGTTTATTTAATTTTTTATCCCCACCTTTAACAAATCTTGCATGTAATGAATTTGCTGGGGATATCATCTGCAGTGCACCAGCAAATGGAAGGAGTTTCTGGAACAGCAGAGCTATGATGTGACTCCCATGTGGTGATTTGTGGATCCATTCCCTCTCCTGTCACTGAAGAAGGTATTTCCTGGGAAATTTCTCCCCTCCCTTTTGTGATTGCAGAGATATGCAAACTTAATATTGTTCACATACACCATGTGCAAACTCACGTTTATCAAGTATTATTTAATCCCCAAGGATCATGTGTTTCTGAGCTGCTGTTGTGTCTTGAGTACATTTGCATCAACATTTAGTGGCATAACAAGTTTGAGTTTGGAAAAAGGTCTGTGGCTGGTCAGTCCCTATTGGTGTCCTGCAGGGATCTGTGTTGGGCTCAGTGCTGTTTAATATCTCTGTTGATGATCTGGATGAGGGAATTGAGTCTACCATTCGGAAATTTGCACATGACACCAAGTAGGGGTGAGTGTCCATCTGCTGGAGGGTAGAAGAACCCTGCAAAGGGACCTGGACAGGCTGGACTGATGGATCAAATCCAACAGTATGAGGTTCAACAAGACCAAGTGCCAGGTTCTACACTTTGGACACAACAATCCCAGGCAGTGCTACAGGCTGGGACAGAGTGGTTGGGAAGCTGCCCAGAGGAAAAGGACCTGGAGTACTGATTGACAGCAGACTGAACACGAGCCAGTGAGTGCCCAGGTGGCCCAGAAGGCCAATGGCACCTGGTCTGTATCAGGAATAGTGCGGCTAGCAGGACCAGGGTGATTCTTCCCCTATACTCAGCACTGGTGAGGCTGCACCTTGAGTACTGTGTCCAGTTCTTGGCCCCCAATTTAGGAAGGATGTTGAGATGCTGGAATGTGTCCAGAGAAGGGCAACAAAGCTGGTGAGGGATCTAGAACACAAGTCCTATGAGGAGCAGCTGGGAGAGCTGGGGGTGTTTAACCTGGAGAAAAGGAAGCTCAGGGGAGACCTTATCACTTTCTACAGCTGCCTGAAAGGATGCTGTAGCCAGGTGGTCTGTTGATCAGACAGCTCCAAGATTCTGAGTAGAGAACAGACTTTTGTTTAGAGCAGGTGCTAAAGTATGTGTGTAGACACAAATGTACACACACATCAGTACAGCACATCTTGCAGTATCATTCCAGTGAGAGAAATTATGGGATTTTTACTGCCAGAATTCTTTCCCATTTCTACCACAACCAAGTCCAGCCTTACAGACATTCTGTAAGACAGACATTACATTGTGCCTGTTTTTAAGATGAAGGTTAGTCTGCTGCATTTTTAGGATGTCCCGAGGAAAACCATAAATCCATGTTTCTTCATAGCTGATACCATGTGCTGTCCTCTAACTCTTCTTTCTACAAAGCCGCCACCTGAAACCAAATTTTTGCCTTTCCATACTTTTTAAAAAATTCTAAAACCTTCTTGCATGCAAGGAAGCCTTGTTATAGTTTTTTCTCATGATAAAGTAGAAATGAGGGTCTCATATCATCAAACATCTCAGTCAAATACCTTTCTGGAATATAACATTTTCCCTTTTACTCAATGCCTGGGTTTTGAAGAGATCTAGGAAAACCTGATCATCTACACACACAACCACACTGGTGCTCAAGGATTGCCAGCTATACACCTGCAGTATGGCAAAACAGGCTCTGTATTCACGCCTTTCACCCTGTGCCCAGATATTCCATGTAGATAGCCAAGAATTCCTTGAAGCAACATCATTTTAAAGTCTCATAGACCAAAGTTTTTCTGAGATCTTCTTGAATTCCTACACTAAGATTTCCTAGTGCAATGTACTTTTGCCCTCCAGGTTCATCTTGGTGGCAAAGATGTGTTTCATCAGGTATGTGGTTTTCATGGTTGCCTTGTAAATTTGTGAAGAAGAAGCTTCAGCCAGGCTGATTCTACCTGCTGGAGTCAGTCCCCTTATCCTCACTTCTAAAACATTGATAGGTCCACTTCTCATGTTTGTCCAGCTCCCTCTGGATGGCATCCCATCTTTGTGCTGTGCCAATTGCCCTGCTTAGCTTCCTGTCATCTGCAGACCTGCTGAAGGTGCACTCTATGCCTCTGTCTGTGTCTTTGATGAAGATACTGAAGAGATAAGATACTGAAGAACACTGGCACTAAGACAGAGCCCTGGGGGACAACACTTGTCACCAGCACTGGTCTCAGCCTGGACATGAAGCCATTGACCACAACTTTCTGGCTGTGTCCATCCAGCTAATTCCTTATCCACCAAACAGTCCACCCTTTGAAACCATGTCTCTCTCACTTGAAGTTAGGGATATTGTGTGGGACACTGTGAAGGCCCTACAGAAGTCTAGGTGGATAACACTGTTTGGTCTTCCCATGTTGGCCATTGTAGAATGACTGCTGCAGGCAGATGCTTCTGGAACCACAGGAGAGGTTTCACAGATTAAACAGTTCCATATTCACAGTAGCCAGCACATTATGAAAGGAATCTCCATAATTTATTTAAAGTAATTAGCATGCAGACATTGTTTTATATAATGGATAGTATGCTCTAAATGTTATTTTTTCTGTTTTTCTATAGAAGGCAATAGCAAGAGGATAGTTAAAGTCAGATTTCAAACCTACCAATACTTTTTTGTGGCTTGAAAAGAAAGGAATATAACTACCTGTAATTTTACTGTATGGGTTGCAGAACATCTGGTGAACAGCTGCCTTCTAAAGACGAAGTTATTCAGATAATCTCCCTGAATAGCTTTAGAGTTCTGTCTAGCAACAAATGGCAGAAACGATCTTGTTATGGCTCATACCTAACAACAGCCAACATGTCCCTTCTTTTTGTTGTTTTTTTTTTTAAGTACTTAACACCCAAAACTATGTAGTGGGTATGCTTCCTGGGCATCCTCACAGCATTAGCACTTGCAATCCTGCTGCCTCTTAAAGCTACTCTGAGGTCCATTTGAAAAAAGGATTGTTTCTTATTAAGAGCCTATATTCCCTTTGGTTGTTTGCCATGGAGGGAAACAACAAGTCACAAGTTATGTGCAAAATCGGTAATAAGCCCATGCAAAGGAAATAAATACACAGCAGCATGTTGCCAGCAGTTTCTGAAACATTGCTCAGCATTTGCATATCATGTCTTCAGACCTCTGAGGAAAAAACATTGGGTGAGAGATTCTCAATAACACCTTGGCGCAATTGTTCAGTCATTTACACCATTTCTGTAAAATGAATGAAAATCTGAGAAAAACTCTCAAAGATCGCTCTCTCTCATTTAAACCTCCTGTGTGCTTTATCTGACTTTGGAGACAGACAAGAGTTCTCTTTTCTTGAAAACTTTGATATAGGAGACAGGAGCACTTGGCAACCTCTCGCCTCATTGATGCTTTCATCACAGATATGAGAGCAGCAGCAGTTGCATGGAACTGATAGTTGAAGTGGGGAGAAAAAGGATGAAGGTGTAGTTTAATTTGTATCTGAGTCACTGTTTTGTGGAAATAAGACACCAGATGAGCAGTTGATTAGCAAAACAAATTTGTCGAGTTTCGTCTCAGTATTTTTTGTGTGTGTGTACCCTGTTCCAGGCTGGTGGCATGAACTACATCAGGACATGGCAGAAGTAACTCAGATATTTTTATGTTTCCATACAGAAAATTGATTAGATTTATGGAAACGTGAGACAAAGTCTTACAAAATATGAAAAAAACCTCCAGAGCCATCCTGTATAGTTCTCTACCCCAGAGCAGGACCAATCTTTCCTGAGCCGTGGCAGAACTGTATCTAGCCTGTTCTCACATCTCCCAGAGATGTTGCAGCCTCACAAGCAAGTCTTTATGAAGGTTTCTGAGCCTGGCATGCAGAGTTGTGCAGTGGCCACCAGACATTGTTATATTTTTATTTACTGTAGAGATGCATGACCCTAAGTATTTGGAAACTACTCTCTTTAGACTATGAAACCCCAATTATTTTCTCTTGGGCCATGTCATCAAGGAAAAACACAAGAAATCAGGTTGGTGGAAGCTCTGGAAAACTATACTTTGCTACATGAGACCTGCTATTTGTGCTGTAAATCAGCCATATGCTGCACTTGATGAAGTGAAGACTCATTTGAAGTCTGTTTCAGATACAACCTGGCAAGTATTGGCTCTGCATGTAAACATCTCTTTAAACAGGTTCATATCCTAATATACAGATGACCTGTAGGTCTACTGTAGTTTTTGTTAAGATATGTTTAAAAAATGGGCAGAATTTGACTTATAAAGTAGAAAATAGAAAAAGTACAAAAGTATGAATGTCAGACCTCCACAGGTAGGGAAGTGCTGTAAATACTTCATTGACTCTGTGCCAGATTCTTGTGTTGCATCTTCCTGTGTGTAGCAATGTGATGACAAGTCCAAAAGAACTTCAGATTGAGTTGTTTTAAAACTTTTTTTCTTTTGAAGGGTACCTTTAGAAATTAAGGCAATAAGACATTAGAAGAAATAATCAATTAATAGAAAAACTACAAAATGCACACACAAAAATCAGAATCCATTTTGATTAACTTCTAGACAGTGCTTCAATCAAGAGGGTATTTCAAGTGCCTTCATCCTAAAGTATGAACTGCATGAGGAACAATGAAGATCACTTGCACAGAAGGCTATTAATGCCAAATGACAGTCAAAATTTTCCCTATTTCCTTTGATATACTTATGGCTGAAGAACTGATTTAATGTATCACCTCCAATTTTTCTCATTTCTGTTAGGAATCAGATTTCATAGTTACACAACAAGTGCTTTGGGTTTTTTCCAGTGGTTTAAATTCCCTTTTACCTCTCTGGCAAAAGATTATTGAGAATTAAGAGATGTCAATGTATGTGAGTGAGGCATATAAATAAGTCTTCACTTCTGTAGTAGAGGCTGCAGCTGAAGAAATTTGAAGAAAAATTACATGAAATATGAGGGAAATATTTCCTTTTTTACTGTAATTATGAGTGGATGTAACATCAAAAATATTTTCAGAGATGGACTACATTTTTATTTTTATTTTACTTTTGACTGAAGTAAATGCTGGATGTAGATCAGCACCAGAAACAACCTAAGTAGGCTACTAGACTAAAAAGAAGAAAGGTCCTACTGACTTTCAGCTTGGCCTTGGAGAATCATATTTAAATTAGTATTAAATAAGATTACACAGAAGAGGAATACTTTCACTCTACTGAAGGGAATTTCTTCAAGCACATTAGCCAGCTTGAGGGCTCAGCCACTTGTATGTACTGTTTCCTCTGCCATCCCACTAACAGTAGAGCTGGAATGACAACATTTTGGGTTCATAGGCAGATATTTTTTGTTGCTAGGACAAGCCCCATTTGGAAACTCAGTTGCACAGCAAAACATAATGAAGGAAGTATTTGCAAGGAGTGTTCATCCAGAAGGCAACTCGTTTCAGAGCTGCTTTGATCAAATTTTGGGCTATAGGGCTGCTCCACTTCCTTTGCTGTATTTGGTAAAGGCCATCATGGGCTGTTCTACCCTCAGCAGGTTAAGAGTCTCCTTTTAAAAGTGTTAAAAAAATCCATCTGCAAATCCTGATTTTTATGTGTTAAGAATAACACGAGGAGAAAAAGAGTATTTGTTGAATCTCATAAGCAATTAAATTAAGGTCAGTAAAGACTCATGCTCCTCAAGTGGCCCTGGTCACTTCTGTCCCCATACAGAAGATGGCCCAGGTGCTCCCCACCACTCCTTTGCATGGTGTTATCTTTAATAAAAACTTGCCGTGAGGGGAACGCTCCTACTTATATTTTGTTGAAATTGTCATTCTTGCAGGAATAAAACAACAAATCTTCTTTAAGATCATATTTGCTTTGGAAAAATGTATGTTTTCTTCTGTCTTTATATCTAATTTTAAAAGACTTTACAGTCTTCCTTCACATGTGTGAAAAAGGGGTGAAAACTGGCAGCAGCCACCACCAAAACTTGACAGATAATCCCTGTGTATTTCCATTCATTCAGAATGTATGAGAAGCTCAAGCCTGCTCTGCCATTAGAGAGAGAGAGATGTCCAAAGTCATCATTTACCAGGTGTCACATTCATCAGTTTCTATCACAGACTTGATATTCTTTGCATTCATGATAAAAAAAAGTCTTTTAAATAACAAAGCTTAAATTACCCTTGCATTATCTCTTCCTTCCTCAAAATGAAAGGTCTAGCATGACATAAAGAGCAAGACTCTATACTTGGCTGAGTTAGGAATGTTTTATTAGTTTTAAAAATCTTCAAACTTTAGAAGTTCAGTATGTTAGACCTGACTCTGCTGATGGAGAAGAAAGTCTTGGACAATGCCAATGGTCAGGGCTTTCATTTTCACCTCCCTGCCTCCCTTCCCTGGGTCTGTTTCAAAGGGGCTGCTTTAACCTGATGCCAACAGTATATTGTGGTTTTCTCCTCCCCACGGCCTCAGTTCTTTACGTGGAGGAGAATGCACAACTGCAGAGCAGATCAAACACATGACATTCATCTACGTGATTTACATGACCAGCTTCACTGCAAGAGAGATGCAGACAGATGTCTGCAGGAGGAAAAGGTCTACTCAGGTGCAGAATGGATTTGGATGCCAGAAAGCTTGGGCCAAGGAAGGAGATAGATAGGCTTAATTTTGAAATGTGTTGAGGAGTGCACATCTCACATATTGTAAGTTGCCCATCCCAAGGACATTTGGATGGGGAAGATAAATTTTGGACTGAAGTATTCAAGAGAAGTGCTGAATTAGAAAATGTTTAACATACTAAATATGCTATTCTTTTTAAAAAAAAATCCCATTTTTTCCTCTGCTACAGCTTCAAGCTGGCTTTAGACTAAGGAGGGAAATGAAAAAGTATTATTATCCTTATGATGTGGGAGGTTTTTTTCAGATGATCTTTTCTAGACACCCTGACCTTGTTTGAGTGTTTGCAAAGGCATAGAACTGCAATTCCAAAGAGCACAGTGTAGTGCCTTTTTAATCACACAGTATAGTCCCTGTACTGAACATAGCATCTGTCATGAAATGGGTGTTTTCTGGGGTACCTTAAATGATATGCAGCTGAATACATACTCTTGCTCGGAGAAGAAAATAAATGTTTCATCAGGTCTGTTTAGACCCAAACTTTTTGTCCAGAGCAGACAAAAGTTTGGCATCTTGCCTGTGGTTAAAACAAAACTTCCCTTTACAGTGTTGATAACATATCAAGAAAACACTCATTGTTACATGTAATTCAGAGTTGTGACTTACACAAAACAAATGAAACCCCCCAAAGTGCAAAACTGAAAATGATACAACTGCAGAGAACAAAACAAAAATTCTGTGAAACATAAATTTTCCTTTGGGACAGACACCTAGCGAGAAATAGAGTGCATGTGTACTAAAAGATGCTTTTACCTTAACACAAGGAAACAAGTCAGATTTACAGTTGTTGGGTTGTTGGTTTTGGGGGGTTTTTTTGGGGTTTTTTTTTACTTTTAGCATTAATCTGACTCACTTATTTTCACCATAGTAACATTTCTGGATCAGTTAGCATTATTTTGCATTGCTGTTTCCAGCATTTTTGAGACCACCATATTTCTCTCTCTGTGGATTTCCAGGTGAAAAAAAAAAATGGAACTGGAAGTCTGGTGTCTTTCCTTTATTTCGAACATGGGTTTTTTCCTCCCTGGAGGAAACAGATCCAAAATACAGGAGATGTCTGCATTCCCTGAATACACTGAGTAGACATATCTTTAGCAATTATTTCTCATCTGAAAGAGCTGAATTGGCAGAGTAGGACAGATCCAATGTGCTACTCTGACCTTCCAGACTCTGCTGCTTTTGTCCTACATCAGTGCAGGAGAGGACCTTGAGACTTACCCTGTGCCAAGGGATGTTTTCTTCAGCACTGCAGCTGACAGGAAAGCTGCAGGTTATCTGTGTTTGCAGCTATCTAAAGGTAAGGATAACCTTTAGGTTCAGTTGAAGTTCAGTTACATTTTTTCAGTCTTTTCTCTACTCTTCATTTTCTCAATGGGTGATTTTTTTTCTTTTATATCTCACCATAATGGCACAGAGAAATATTTATCCCATTTTTTCAACTCAGAAAGTATGGAGTGTATTTGCTCCCTGTAAAACATCACATTGGTGATAGAACCAAGCACTGAATGTAGAAATCTGGAACCTTAGGGCAGCCTTTAATCTATATTTCTTTGTTGTGCTTGGAAGGAGACCACAGAGCTGATACTGTCTCTGCTGCAGTATCACTGGGAATTACAGGTAGTCATAACCTTTATCATTCACCCTGAGTACATGTGAAATGTGGCATAGAATAAGAAATGTCCCTTGGGGCTTGTTTTGCTGCCATCATTCTGATCTACCATCTTGCTTCATTGTAACACAAATAGATTAAAATTAATATTAACATTCCATGTTTCTAATATACAGGCTTATTATTGTTGTGATTATAAGATGTTCCTACTCTTTACTAGAGGGTATGACTTAAATAGCTTACAGTCAAGTATTCTAGGAGTTTGTCCTTTAAAATAATTTTTTTATTACAGTAAAACTATAACTATTCAATATTACATCATGCTAATTTCATTTCTAAAGCTGAGAACAATACTGCAATATGGCTTTTTATTCTTCCTTCCCTCTTTCAGGCATTTCAGGATGATTTGAGACATACATATGTATGTATTTCTCCTCCCCAGGCATTTTATACAGTCTTTGCAATAAAAGCCATAGGACTTTCAAAATATTACACCAAAAGACATTTTTGAAAAAAGAAGTTGACTTATGTCCTGTATTATATATTCTCACAATATTCAGCAGAGAGAAACTGATCTTTGATCATACTTCCAGATGAAATATTTTTGTTACTTTTTTTTTTTACCGTATAAAGTATTAATTGAACAATGATGCTGTAAAAATGTGCATATGGAGACAGTTAGATCCACCCATGTTATTGTAAAGCAACTTGTTTGATGTTCCATATTGTTCAGCAGAAGAACATCATTAGAATATCCTGTCTGGCAAGAAAGGCTATCGTGTAGAAAAGGAACCTTGGCCTCAGATTTTTTTTTCATTTTCTCTTTATTTTCAGTCTAAATCTGAAATTCCCCAAATGTGCTGCTGAACTGTGCATCAGGCTGGATTCAGGAATCTCTGCAGCTTCATACAGACTAGACTGTCTGAGCCCAGAGGGCAGTGCAGGCTCTACCTCCCCTTTTCCCCAGAGCTCACCATGTCCTGCCCAGGGCCAGCTCAGCCCTGTGGCACCAGGCCTTGCCCCAGTGATGCTGCAGCAGGGCTGCTCTTCAGCATCCCACAGCCCTGCTACTCTTCCCCAGAGCAGATCACTTTATATGCATGCTTTGGTTGCCTTTCAAGCAGCAAGGAACTACTCTGTTGGCTTCTTAGCTGATTTGCCTCACTCTGGAAAAAGCAATACAATTTTATGCTGCAACGTTTTAATTGTTCTTTTGGTTGTATTTTTTTTTTTTTGCCTGATTATTCAATGTAATTTGAAATAGACGGTTTGCATCAACTACACCATATATTTATTAACCATTTTTAACTGCAATGAACAGTTTTCTGTGTGATTGTGTTAAGCCAATATTTTGGCAGAAGATAAGTCTTGTGGAAACATCCAGAGGAGGCATTAATCAACACAGCACTATGCTCCACTTGAAAATCAGCTCCCACGTTTTGGCATTATCTTGCTGGGAACTGCACCCTGAAAAAGGAAATGTTTAAATGATTTGTTATTCAAATGTGGAATCTCAAACTGAATTTTTAAAGACAATTAATATTTTAATATCATATTATAATCTTCTTTACAAAGCAGATTTCAAAAAAGGAAGATGAGGCAGTAGAAGCATGGGAGGTTGAAGCCCACGCTGCAGCTTTTCAAAGATTTTTATAGGCTTTGGTGGTTATTTACTATTATATTTACTGTACTTGGGAAGCCTATCTTGGCTGTTACTTATATAAATCAAATAATTCAGTTTAATAAACTGAGGGTAGTTACTGAGATGGCTCCACAACATACTCACCAATGGTGTTTGACAGACATCTTAATATTTATTCAGAGTTCACTTAAAGGCCTCTTAATTTGGGGAAAGCAGCACAGGCTTGGTATGCTGAGCTAGAATATATCCAATTTTCCCTGTCAGCAGCAGAAACACCAACAACTGATGGTTAGTTACAGCTTACAGAATTTTTATTGTTGATGATGACTAGAGATGCTTGAATGTCATCTTTATCCCTGGGCTTGTGCAGCTCTGTGTCTGTACCATCTTGATGGCCACCGTGAGGCTGTTTCAGCTCTCAGCTGGATGCAAGGCTGTGTGACAAAACAAGCAAAATGCCTGTTTGTCAAGGGAGAAGGATGACAACTGGCACTGACCACAGAAATAGTTCTCCTGTTACTGGGTTTGTGACAGACCTATTTCCTCTTTAAATGGGGGGTGTTGACTGGGAAGCTATATTTCATGGTTGATGGTTAGAGGGTTGGTTAGAGCTTTGAGTAAGCAAATGGAAAATATTTTAATCAGAAGGAAATGAAGGGCAATAAAAAAGAAATCCCACCACACCTTTCATTTGGTTAGCTGCTCACAGTACAACCATACATGAAGGAGGCTCTCTTCCAAGGGAAAAATCCAGTGTATTTCTTTCATAAAACCACCAATCCTTAATAAGGCCTTACCCTGGCCTCCTCCAGTGCAGGAATAGTTTTGGGGGTATAAACAGTGGCTAAAGCAAACCATCTGGTGAAAAGGAGGCGCACTGCCTTGAAAGACAGCAGTAGCACTGTCTTTTGGAGGCAAACAAGGTTGCTGGTTGCCAAAAATATCACATGCCCATGACTTAAGCAGTAGCTTTTGTCCCACTCAGCCACGCATGAAAGGCTGAAAGTCCTTATGTTTTTTAAGCTATAAGCAATGCTTTACAGCCGACAAACACATTATTTTGCCCTACAAATCACTTTGATTCCTAAGTTATCATTATTACAATGGCACTGCTACTACAGCAGGGCATCAAACATAAAACTCCTGCTGTTTCTAAATGAGAAATTTTCATCCAGCTCCTCACCCATCAGTTTTATAATTTATCATTTTTTGGTTTAAAATTTTTGATATAACTTTAAAATTGAGGACATCACGTTCTAATAAGTTGGTCAGTGTCTGCATCACTTGAGAGACATCACTGTTAATGTGAACTACATGGCTAAATGTTTTACCCACCATTCTGTAAACTTATTCCAGATCTTGGAACGTTTCCTTGCTGCTGCCTAGATAATGCAAGGATGATGGAGTTTTTCCTTTGTAAAGATAGATTTCCCAATAAAAGTGGTGTTTTCTCCCCTTTTATAGTGGTCTTTAAAAACATGCTTTGATGCAAAATCTTGTAGACACTACACATCATCTCAGTAAATGGTTCTTGTTCGGAGACTTCTTTGAAGACTCTCAGTGGCCTCTTCTGATGTTGAAGCATGCCACTAGGAATATTAAATTACTGCCCCACCTGTTTCCTATACTGTGTTATGTACTCTAAAAGCTCTGCCAGAAACATGAACAGAGTTATTGTACTATCAATAAAAGGCCTTGAAATTATATTGCATTGCATACACAGATATTGTTTTGATACATTTACAGATGCCTTTTTCTAGGCTATTATTAGAGATTTTCTTGCTTGGTAGAGCAAAAAGGTAGTATAGCTGCATATATCTGTGTTTTACAAACAGTGAAAATATACACTGTAGAAGTTAGGCTATTTCTCTATACCCATTCATTGTTCTAGGTGAAAGCTAAGCCTTCTCAGTATGGAAGGACAGCTTTTTACAGCCACCATAGCCAAATTGTTTCCATTAACATCATTTTGGGGCAAATGGTTATTCCGTGGGTTAATCACCAAGTTCTGCCCAGTATTATCTGGTGTTTCCCAATTTGCTTAAGTAGACATCTGAACATCCATGAGTTCTAATCCACGAAGCAGAGAACATGATAACATCTAATCATGATACCAAAGAGTATTTTCAATCAAATATTGATAAACTTTCTATTCTGCAAAGAAGAGAGAGCAAAGACAAGCTTTTACGGAGATAAACCTGTTTTCTGGAAAAGCTAAAGAACTTTTTAGCTCTCTGATGATGCTCATTTCAGAAATCCTGCAAGGTAAGGTCTCATGTTCTCCAGAGATTTTCCCAATATATTTTAGAAATGCCAGGTTTTGACATTGATCCCATTATGCAATTCCTCAGCTGAGAACAACTTTGCACCTCTCTAAACATGAACAGAATCTGTCCAAAAACTTAATTTTCATTGCTACTAACAAGGCAAAATGGAGGAAAAAAAACCCCAGATAACCCATCCAAAATGCTGTCAGCCATTAAACTCTGAATGTCAAAAGGAACCAGAATAAGTACTGCTGTTGCTATAGTAACACATTAACTGTAAAAAAATGTCTAGCCCTCTAAAAGCTTAAATACATCCATATGCAACAGCTTACACGTACATATGTGATTTAAAGAATTCTTAGGTTTTTCCCTGGTAAAATTACATGTCTCCAATTGGAGGTCTTTCAGTATCTCTTAGTTTCACTAATGAAAAGCAAACATGCTAGGAAATGGCAAATAAATTGCCTTCACCACATTATACCACTAAGAAGAGTATAACTAAGTACTAATTTAGGTCACATAAGGTAAAAGGGAGACAGAAGTGATGTGTAGTCAGCTTTCCTGCAAATATTTTGACTAGAGCAAAGAGAGCCTGGGAAAATCTGTGTGGTGAGCATGCAAGATATTGTAGCAGATAAAGCTTGCCAGGCTCAAGAGCTTAAAGAATGAGCAGTTATCTCCAGAGAAAGCAGGAGACAGAATAACTCTTAATCAGAAACCAAGGATGGGAGATAGAGCAAAAGGAAAAAAAGCACACAATACTCTCTGATCTAACACACTGGCTGGTCCCTCCAAGAGTCATCTTTCAGACAACCAAGCAAATGAGTTCGTCTACCTTGGACCTGTTTCAAAGGCAGAATGGCAGTGGCTAATACACAAACATGCATGTTTGTTATGAGGGTATCTAATTTTTGATTAATTTAAAAGAAGGTTACCAGGAGAATAAAACTTTTTTCTTACAAAATAAATACAGGCTGTAACAGCCCTATTCCACAGGTTCTATTCTTGGTCCAAAACAACTACTTTCTATCCTTAGTCTTCTCTGGGTCAGGAGTAGATTCTCTGAACTTTTCTACAGCTGAAAATAAAGGGGAGTAGATGCTACTTTCATTTTCTCATAAATTTTCAAAATGCCTAATGGTCTGTAGTGCTCATTATACAGGTCAAGTCCTTTCTAGTCAATTCAGGATGGCCTGTCTGTGAGCCTGGATTCACTTAATGGTAATTACACAAGTGGTTGGGGTGCTCAGTCAGGATAAATAGACAACAGGCTCATGGCAGCCTGGAGTCATGTGGCATATGGAAATGCAGACTTGGCACACAGCACCACAGCAGGCACTCCAGCCTGGTGGAGATGGATAAAAAGTGTCTTGTGTTCCATGCCTGCAATAGGATGTGATTATATGCCACCTGCCCACATTGTCACCGTATGCTCTATTTGCTGTGCTCTGCAGCGCAGTGATCTCTCATCTCTGTCCCATCTGTTATTCTTTCCTTTGCTACAAAAGTTCTGCTCAGTAGTTTGCTTCTTTCTGTCACTATTTCTACATCTGCTTCTTCCTCTATCCTTCTCCTATTCACTCCTCATCTGCTCCCCTCTGTGTCATTTCCCCACTTCTCAGCCTTTTACACCCTCTGTGGAGGGGACGAGCCCAAAGCAAGGAGAACACAACTCAGCTGGCACCAAACCTGAGCCCAAGACACTAGAGCTGTTCCCCAGGCCCTGTGCTTCTGTAGACACAGCCCTTGCAAACAGCACTTCCCAAAAGCATTGTTTTCCAAATTTGCCCACAGATACAGATTTCAAAGTCTATATCTTACATAACGATGAACTGGAACTTGAAAAAAATTATTAACTAGTTCTTCATTTGCTGTAGAACTTTCAGTGGTAAACAACATAATATCATAGAAAATACCATGTGTATCTTCCAAAGAGTACTTTGGCATCAGTTTGCCAACAAAGACTTTGTGCAGCTTGGCCTTTTGCGTGTCTGTGTGCGATGATGCTGTGGTGTGACTGGATTCCCATTCACAGGTAAACTATACAAGTTCATTGGAATTACAAACCTGACCACTACTGACTGGCTGTAAATTTTTACATTACTTGGGGAGCTACAAATTGTTCCTAATTATTGTCTGCTCAGTTCTCCCACCTAAAAGGTGTATTACATCCTGACATGCAGAAATGGCACTGCTGGGAGGAACTGAACTAAAGAGATTAGTCAAAAGGGAATAACACATTTAAATCTATGAGAATTCCAGATGAGACATTGCAATTTGTAGTGACACAGTGCCTGGCATCCTCTGTAGAGAAAGGCTTGCTTTGTTACTTAATAGATTTTCTCCTAATGGAAGGCTGATGGATCACAACAACCCAACAAGGGTTTGAAGTTAGTGGTGAACAATCAAAGGCAAAGTGCCTGTTGCCTCTCACATCCTATGCAAGCACCTCCTCTTGTAGGACCACAAAGCATTGAGGGTAACACAGTCCTCAGACCTGTAAAGGCAAAAAAATTACAGTACATGAGCCCATTTTACCCAGGTTGTTCTTGTGCAACTCCATGGAGGGAGGGAGGACACAACCCAGGCTGCTCCCAGCCTTTCCCTACCAGCACCCTCAACCTGATGCTGCAGTACCTGCTGCTTGCCCAAGAAAGCACTGCTACAGCAGTCCTCTAGCTACTTTGAACTGAGTAGGCTTGAAATGATGATATTTGAGATGAGAAAAGGTTAGAACAGTTTTGTTCTCATCTAAGTTCTCACCAGGCCTCTATGTAAGAGGAAAAGAATTTACAGTCATGAAATACCCTTGAGCTTTCACTTTGGAAGCAAATCACTCTCTTCTGAGTCACCTGTCCTTGCCTGATTTGATGTTTTCTTCAAGCTGCTTGGCCCCAAAAATGAGAGACATCATAATGGAAGAGGGTATTTGTAGAGAGTTGGTGTGTTTTAAATAGATGTTTTAGAGGAAAAGAAGAAAAATTCAGCCTGGAGATGGTGTGATTTTATTTAATGATTTCAGAGTAGTTTTAAGACTATTTGGTCTAGGGTTTTTTTAATTATTTTTCTTTTTTTTCTTTCTATCTGTGCAAGTGTCTTATGGTTTTTGGCAGGTGTTCTGGGCTTGTTCTTTAGCACAAACTCTGGACAATGAGCTAATGAGTTCAGAAGCATTTGCTTGTCTTAGCTGGGATCTCTGGCTTGCACCTCTTTCCAGCGCTAGTTTTGGTGCCATACAGAACTTGCTGGCTGGTTTGAAATGATGACACAAAAAACACTGTGTGCTTAGAGGAGAGTCATTCCAAGTGTGCAGGCAGGAAAATTAGGCTGAAAAACTGACAAAACCAGATCTAACCTGAGGCTAAATGCTCAGGGCCAGATCCTCGGATAGATTAAATCATCATTAGGTCATTCATGTTAATGGAAGAATGTGCTGATTGACCTCCACTGAAGATTTTAGCTGGCCTGTGTATGTGCCTGTTGAAATTAAGAGGGCTTTCCAACGAGTGATGTGATCCTGAGTCACTTGTTTGGTACATTTTTTCTTTTATTCCATTTTACTGTCTGTCTTTCACTTACCAGGGCACAATTGCCCCCATCACTGGCCCACTAAAGCTTTCCACTTTCCAAGTCTTGAGTGACTAATTATTAGACAGTCACTGACAGATAATTTAGTATAAGAAAGTAACCCTTTCTAGTGCAGCTCTTAGCACTGTTTTGTAAACAATGTGAAGTTTAGGTCCTTTGCCCCAGCCATTGTCTGGGCAGTTTAAGATTTTAACCACACAAGATTTCAGCTACAGAAGACAACCAAACACATTCCTGCTATTCAGGATATTTGTTTTGGCTTCTCTTTGCAAAACAAGCATGCAGATAAAAGAGCTCCAGGAGGTAATTCTTACAAACCATTTAGAAAATAATGAATGCTCTCTGGTCATTGGAGGCCCCCAGCTTTCTGCTTTGTCATCATGAGAAGGTAAAGGAAGGCACTGAATGGGAAAGCAACCTTGACGAAAACCACATCTGCTTCACAATGCCTGATTAACCTCTGAAATTTGCTGCCATAAGATACTACTGAGTCTTCAAGAAATAGTATGGTTTCAGTATTATGACCAGAGAGAAAGAAAATACTCTTTAGTACTCTGTACTTCAGTGGAGCACTGAGCAGGCTTTTCTGCCTGCTGCATTTGAAATTTATTGCTGTCTAAAGCATTTGGTAGGGGCCTTCTCAAGGAATTAGTTTCATGCTATGATTCAGGCTGCCATAGAAATTTTTATATTTCTATATTTTGATACCCTTATATAATGTGCCTTTGCCAACTAAGTAGCAGAACAGTATTCAGTCTTTATGTAAGACTTTTTATTCTTACATCAAAATACTTTCCACATAAAATTTATGGATATAGAAACTAAGACTGAAAGGAACAACTCAATTTTTGGGGTTACAGACCATGAATAAAATACAGATTTCTTAATCTTATTACCTTTTTAATTTGTCATGCTTGAAGAATGCATAGTTCATGTGTATTCTTAATTGACTTTGCTTTGAAAAAATCAAACTCAATTTAAGACAGAAGAAGTCTACTTAATATTCTTACATACTGCTAATGGTAATTAATACATTGTTACATAACTGGAATGTCTTTTGGAAACATAAATAGTTCCAACGTAAAGGTCTGGTGGTGTAATAAGAGGTCTCTTTGATAAACTTGTATGGTAGACTAACAGGTTTTTTATAAGACAGGTCATGGGGACATTAGAGAGTAAAACCAGGGGCTAGCAGACTTCTGGGAGTCCACAGAGTATTAGTAATGAAGCCAGAAGCTGTAACTAAGAACAATAAGTCAATCAGTAGTAGGATTATTTTTGCTATACAAAATCCAGCTCCACTGAAAAATGAGCAAGGACCTGCACATCAAACAGGACCAAAAGGTACTGCTCTAACCAGATACCATGTTCCTGCTCCACAGCAGGCACAGCACCTGGGAGAGCCCTGACTTCAGAATCCAAATCCTGGTTGCCAAAGGCTCTATGAGTTTGAAAATATAAGTGAAGAAATTTGTGTCAGAAGATCCCTTGAAAGGTATAGAGTAGAAAGGAAGAGGTAGTCAGCTGCAAACCAGTGGAGGCAGGGAAGGTGTGCTGGCAAATAGCATCTCATGGTTGTCCCATCCTTGTGCTCCTTTCTCTAGGCATCCCCTGCATGCCAATGCCTGGGATGGGGTACTGGAAGAGAAAGATTTCTGATCTGCCCTGATAGAGCTGTTCTTACACCAACTGCCTTCACAGATGGGTATCACCACAGCAGAGTCCCATAGCACAAGGAAGTTGTATCACCAGCTGCAGGCTCTGTCTTCTATGGTGGGTTCTGGTTTGCTTTTTTGTAACATCCTCTCCTGACCCATTTATTTCGAGGTCTGGAGAAACAATCAGTGTTGTCTGATTGTGGATCAGTAGCATCTTTTTGACTCTGTTAATTTCAGAGTACTGAGAGCCTGAAAAGTGGAGTAGAAGCAACATTTCTGGTAAAGAGTTTTCAAATGATTCTGCACACAGTGGTCACCAAATTGGGAAAACTGGCTGCAGTCACAAATTTGCTTGGCATTACAGTACATGAATGGCCTCTGAGAAAAAAATCTCACAGCAATGACAACTGACTTTCTCATCTGAGGTAACCAATTTTGTCACTGAAGCTGTTCCTCCACACTGGGCAGTAAGTCAGAAAGTCACTGTCTCAGGATTGTTTGCTGAGCTTTAGTCTAGACTTAGAATCAAAAGTCTCTAGTTTCTGTGCAGCTCTCATAAAAGTAATTTCCTAGAACAATAAATAACTAGACCAGGGTCTCAGATACTTTAAAAGCTACATTTATAGTTACAGTTCAACAAATGCTGCACATTTTTAATGTAAATAACCCTATAAAGTTTTAAATGGTGCACAGGTCAATCTCACACTCCTTTTACATTTGTTTCTTTGGAAACCTAAAAGTGATGGAGTTCTAGCAGCACTTACGTTTGTGGGAACAAATTTTTGAGGTCATATATACTAACATATTAGTATTCATGAAAACTAGGCTTCATCTGCAACTATTCAGAACAGAAGGGCCTTTGGTTCACATCTCTACTCCTACTCCACATTTGTTTGTACATCACAACCCTATCCCCAGAATAGCAAAAGTCTTGTGTTTCCCCAAAGTGTACATAACCACCCATTAGGAACTTCAAAGCTTAGGAAATTAAAAAAAATACCACTTAGGTTCAGGTCATTAGAGGACTTAGACACTTAAGTCTAAAATATAGATTCTAAAAATACTCAGTAGGTGTATATGTGTTAAAATCTGTCTGTGCTCAGGCTTCTGACATAAAGCATCACAGGTGCCCACCTACTGAATTAATAACTAGTCTCTGAAAAAACAGTGACTCCCCTCTGTTTTTCTGAAGTTTGGCCTCACATGCCAGTCTTCAAGAGACCGCAGATCATTACAGTGTCCAAAAGAGAAAATATCAGTCCATCAGTCCATTAAGGCTTGCTGCTGCCTGACTGCCTTTTAATTGGTGTTTCATTATTTTCTTCACCTGAAGCTTGTGCATCTGACAATTCAGCAAAGTGTCTTTCTGAATCTTTAAATACCTCATTATCTTGAAAAATATGATTTGCAATCTTGCTTGTATTTGATACCCACAAATAATATATCTAAGGGATCATCTTCCTACCTCAGAGAGTTCTTTCATTTCTTCATTATTTTTACAAAGCACTAAATTACATTTCCAATGAGAAGAGGAGGTGAACTGACAAATACTGAACAGATATTTAATGTGCTGCAGAAAAAAAAGGAAAATTATGCTGATCAGATAATTTGTTATAAACTATTCCTCAATTATTTCTTGTTGACCAATGCACAAGAGCACAGTCCCTCTCCAATTCCCACCTTGCCTATTGAATGCTTCAGCACAAAAATAACAGAAGCAAAGGATGATAAGATTGCATGTGAGTGATGAAATATCTCCAATTTTGCATTGGCATTAATTTAGTAGTTATTTTCCCTTCTGGACTTAAATACTGATTTTCTGGGGGTATGGACTAAAATACAGGATCCACAATTTTCTGACTGAAAGGACACCAAGACAGTAAAGTATAATGGCTATGCTGTCTGCAGGGTCCTATGAAGACATTTAAAAAGCAAAGTGAATCAGCCATACATATGAACAGCAATGGGAGTAAGGATCAAAGTACAATTTTTGTAAGGTTTTCTAAATGTGCTGCAGACATTCTTGGCTGCCAGCAAACATCAGATAAGAGTCTACATAAGGCTGATGAAAACAAGAATAATTGCCACATTTAGTGGATTTGCACGCCCAGATTAATAACTCGTGTCTAGGAGCTGATCTGTAAGTGAGCAATATTTAGTAGGTGTGAGAAGAAATTCCAATCATGTCTTGAACTGGAACATAGTCCAAATCCATGAAAAGGAGTCAATGACTCAGTACCATCAGCTTAGAAATGAAATGTAATGAAGCACTGAAGTTCAAAGAGATGTTCAGGCCATATTGAAGAGATCAGACAGAGCCAGAAATAGGAAATATAGCCTTGAAGGAACTTCATTGTAAACAGGTGAGCCACAGCTATTGTCTGACATTCTGAAGATAGGACAGTGAAGTAGCAGACATTTCTCCTAAGTGAGAATAAATGCATGTTTTTGTTCAATATGAAGTTGCAATTAGTTAAAAAAAATGGTATCAAACTCAAATAGACACTAAAGGTACATACAGCTGGATTTACCACATACAGCATTGCAAAACATCAAAACATCTACAGCAAGGTGACTGCTGACAGGAAGAAAACTCACCATTAAAGCCAAGAAAATTATCAGATGTGCCACAATAATAGAAAGACTATACAGTTCTTGTTATTTAACTATGCAGGTACAGCTACTACTTAAATTTGCAAAAGTCTTGTAAAATAAATAAATAAGCATTATTGTTTCCATTCAGCTGGTGTACAAACTCAGGCACAGATGGGTTTGTCTAGTTCCTCTAATCAGTACTGCTGATCCGATTAGTTTCCAGCTTGTTAGTAGATTGCTAGCAGGAAAACACTGATTTGACACTGGTTATTCAATGAACCATGGTTATCATGGACCATGAACTGTTCTGGGATATGCAAACTAATATTACCTTCCCTAATCTTATTTGGCCTCAGCATTAGGCACCTAAGCCAACAGCTATTCTTTTCTGTCAGAAGAGATTGATTGAGATGACAAATTGCAAATAAAGTTTACAGATCTTTTCTTTTAAACAGGGCCAAACCGAGCACTGTGGGGAGATTTTCCCTTTGATCTATCTGAAATAGTCACGAGAAAGAAAAAGCACAACACTCCAAACTGATCACGTTGCTTGAAATCTCCATAGCAATGCGAAAGAGATATTGCCAGAACCTGTTTTGCTCCTGTAAAACAGCATTCAAAGAGTGAAATCCTGACAATATTTGTTTACATTTTTCAGTAGAAATTTGATTTGCCAAAAATTGCACTGTAGAAGAAAAGGCCGCAGTAACTGCAAACTTAGGCTTGGATTAATTTAATGATTTCTCCTGTTGTCCAGATGCCATTTTAAATTACCATAAGGTCATAAAGAATGACCTCCATTCCTTATATATTTAAGTAATTTCTAGGAACATTTTACAATCCTCTTCTTTTAACTGGTTAGGGTAAGGAAAAAAAGAAAGCAACAAAGGGCAATGAAACTAAGTATGCTAACTGATTTTCTGCAAATGCATCAGTGCCTAAGCTCTTTTGTCCACACTGAAGTTGGCTGACTGAATGCAAGTTTGATCAAAACCAGACTGGAAGACAACTGGCAAGAATCAGGAGAGGCGTGGATGAGCAGTAAAGGGCATGGAGGTTGTAAGGTAGATGGTTTGCACTTTACAAAGTGCAGTCTGGATTAAAGGCAGGCTCACTTGGAAATACCCGTGGAGTACAGGAGGAGATGTCTTCCTGCTCACATGGACACACCTCTCTATGTGTGGACAAAAGCAGGTTTTTATAGTGCAGCACATTGGCATTCAGCTCTGATAGCAACTGCATAAAGACTTCAGACTTCTCACAGGGCTTGCAAATCACTTGTAGGACCTCATTAAAGAGAACTTTGTTAAGCACAGAACACTAAGAAAGCATTGCCACTAGATGAGAGCATGATAGAGCTACAGCGAGCCATTGGAATCAGGTATCAGTTTTTCCATGTGCAATGCAAGATTTTCCAAGTCAATGTCTGGAATTCAAACCCAAACACGTCTGAATCTCAGATGAGGCTTTTATCTGGAGGAAAAAATGCTCCCAAGAAGCAAGTTTTTCAAACTAAGAAGGGGGCAGACATAAAAATCAGGAATGATTTACCTTCGCTCTCATGCCCATATTGGCTTGTTTGCCAGGATGGCAGAGCCTGCAGCATATCAGTGCAAGCTCTCCCCAACAACAACAAAAATGCCAGGAAAACACTGAACACACAAGATATTTTTAGCACCTGTGCCTGTTCTTTTGCAGCTTTCTGTGGTTGAATTCCATAAAGAGCTGTTGGCCCTAATCACTGTGCGCCCTAAAGCCTGACAGCTGACTGGCATTGTTTCAGTACCTCAGCGTTTGGAAGATGATCAGCACAGAACGCACGCTAGAGTTCAACCTGCTACAACAGCCTTTAAGGGTTTGAGAGAGTTTCCCAGAGACAAACTGCAGCACAGAAAACTGCAGTGACCTCAGGCATTTTGGTCAGGAGATATTAGCAGAGAGAAAGCACCGTATTCCTCAGTCTCCCTGAAAGTTTGCTGCAAGGTTTTTTAAGGAAACAACAAAGGCTGCAAACTTTCTGCTGAGCTTTTCCCAGAATTTCTCATTTTTCCACAATAAATTGGAAAAAGACTCTCCAAAATGAAAAGTGTTTTTTATCTCCTACAAAGTTGTAAGAAGACTACATGGACAATGGAAAAGTCCAAAGCTGTCAGAATCCCTTGGCAGAATGAAATGAGAATGAGCTGAAAAGTGATTCCCAAATTCCAGCTGCAATGTGAAACTGTAACAAACACCTCAAGCTCCTGCTTTCTTGATGTTTGAGGTTTTGTAGGTAAGAATTAGGATGAAAGCTTAGTTCAGTGGGGTAAAGCTCCTTCATTTTCTCCAACGTATGAGGGAAATGGGGAGAGACTTCGTCTTGGAGCCAGTTACTGGTGCCAGACAGCAGAGTTCATCATCTGGCACCCAGTTAGACTGTGTCAACCACTCAGTTCAAAACAGGGAAAAATTTAATGCTGTTTTCCAGAGGACAAAAAGCAGTTCTTAGAAACACAGCAAGGCAGAGGCCACCTGGGGCACCACAAACAGACCCAGTCCCATTAATGTTCTCCAGTCTTCAAGAGATAAATCATTCTTGGCTATTATCACACTTCCCTGCCTCAGGGATCTTAGGTGCCAAAATTAGTAGTCTAGGGACTTCCAAGGTGTCTACAGTCAATGAGGAAAGAGAGGTTCCCAGAGGGCATAAAACAAGCTTCTCCTCTGCTACCTTTCTGTGGAAGGCCTTTCACCTTTCTCTGTTCACTACGGAAGGATCATAGATGATGATTTTATTGCCTCCTTCTTCTGATCTTGGACTTGCTTCTCTTCTCCTGCTGTTCTGTGCAATGAAGACTGAAAGAAATTCCAACAGAGAGAGTGAAATGAATATGTAGTTTCATAAACACTTCCACAAACTTAACACCTTCTCCCTTCCCCACCCCTCAATTTCTCAAGGGAAACCTCAGACTGTCCTGACTTAACACCTTCTTTTGCAGGCCTTGGGGTGGAAAATGCAGAGCTTTCTCAAAATGTCATTTTTTCTGACTGAAGAGCTTTAGCTCACAGCTGAGCCCAGCTGTTGCCTGCAGAACTGCTGTTTGTGAAATTCTATAAACAATTCCAGGTTGCAGTAAACTGTGAGGCTTATTATTTGATATACCATTTTAAAACATGTAATGCATAGCTTTACTTAAAATCATAAACACAAGGGTTGGAATTAAAGCATAATTTTCAAACTTTGTTCTGCATTTTCTGCCTGCTTAACAGTTTTTGTTTTGCTTTAGTGTTCATTTTGTTTAGAATAGAAAGTGCTGTATCCTGCTTTTCAGCCCCAGATTCATAGTTAACATCTTTTTCTCTCCAGATTGCTTAAAAAGGCCATCAGATTAGTTTAAAATCAAAAGACTTAAAAAAAACCCAAAACAACACATTATCCTTTTATCTGCCTTCTTCATTTCCAAGCACTTAATGAGCCTTTCTCAGTTGGACAGGTGGCAAATTCCCAAGCATGTTCTATGCTGGCTGTACTCTCAGATGTCTGGGGTGTTGGGATTCAGAAAGACACAGCAAGCACAGGCTGACGGGTAGGAATATAGGGAGATAAAGAAAAAGGATTTCTAGGATGCTGTGGACTAAATGTTGGCTAGAAACACATTCTACATGTTTCATATGTCAAAATATAAATGTAAGTTTCTAAAAGTTTCTACATGCTTAGGACAACATCAGACTTTTTATGACCAGTATCTCTTGGTCTTGAAAAAAATGGTGCATAAAGGGAAAAACAAATTTCAAAACCAAAGGGCTGCTGAGGGAATCTGATAGCAAATCTATCTGAAGTTGGATTTTTTTAGGGTTGCCTGTTTGGTAAGATGAATAAGGAAATTAGTCACCTCTTGTTATGTCATTTAGACATCAAAGAACATTCTCTAAGACATCCTAGAAAGAGGTGAAGAGTGTAGGTGATCATTTGGCATCCTTTTTATGTGCTGTGTGTCTCACTTCTGAAGATAAAACTGTTGGATAAAACCCAAATTCACAGTCTGATCTCCAGCAATCTGGTACAGAGCATACATGGGTAGAGCCTCAGAGAAGATCCAGGCAGACAAGAACAGCTGCAAGTGTAAGTGAACTTCATCACTAGATTTTAGAGACTTCTAATAATCACTTCATTACTCAGTGTTTTTGAGAACTCAGCCTCTTTGATAAGTATCAGGGCAAGCTGGTAGCAGTTTGTGTGTAGAGTTGAAAAGCAATCAGAGATCTAGCAGCAAAATGCTCAGACCCCTAGGGTATGGATCTTATAAACCTTTACCGTGAGAGTGCTTTGTGGCATCTATACTTAGGGTGAGACTGAATGAGAAGAATACAACCCATCCTCTCCAATCTTGCAACAGATGTCTACAAGGCATTCCCAAGATTTAGAAAGACAGCCTAAAATGATATGAAAGTAAATAAAAAGAAAGTTAACATCCTCTTTTTTCTCATCTTTCTTTTCAACAACTGCTGCTTTCAAACTCTCAGTAGTTTTGCTGTCACGGACCTGACCATATCTCCTTTCTGGGAGTTTGGCACTCTGGGCTCAGGGCCAATTTTGATAACAGGGATGTCCAGCCTTAAACCAGTACTGTGAGAAGCTGCAGTTGAGGCCTGCCCCTCCTTCACCTGGTACTTGTAAAATGTCTCAAGCTCTCTTGCTCTCTGCCTGAACCACATCGCTGGCTCACCAGTGCTCACCCATGTACTTCCCTGATTTTGGCCCTGATCCTTACCCACTGGCTTGATTTTCTGGCTTGACCTTGAAGCTGTCCCATCCCTATGGACTTTGCTTACGATTTTGACTGTTAGCTGAGGCGGGCCATCACTGAAGGGCTACTCTGTGAGATGAGAGAAGATGAGATGGGAGCCAAGACTCACACGAAGGCACTCACACAGGTGCAGATCCACAGCAGCCAAGCAGGAGGAACAGAGCAGGTCCAGTGTTGGCAAGACTACTACTCAACATCTATTTTTATTTTAAATATGACCATCATTGCCCTTTCGCTTCCTCTATGGCTAGTGAAATACAACATCTAATGGATGATGCTGATCAAAAGAGGGACTTGTCTCATGTAAAATCTTATCTATATCCAACACTGGTCCTTAGATAAGACCTTTGTACAGACTTTTGACCTGCTGGACTACTTTAACTATCATATGAGAACATGTCTTGTGGAGAGGCAAAAATAATGGTGATAATTTACAAAAGAGCCAGACATTGCCTCATTTCCTACTGGGGTCAGAACTAGCCATAATGATTCATGGTTACTATGAAGCCCTAGAAACTCAAGAAGACCCACATGCTACATGAGATATGGCAGAGAACTTGGTAGCATTGCAGGTTGCTTGGAAAATTTCATATTACTGCTTTCTTCCACATGAAGCCCCCAGACATTTAAGACACCTGTCCCAAAGACATAAAACTTTCTATCAATTGAGATGTAGATGCTTCAGGTGTTACCTCTCTTTGTATGGCCACCAGTTTCCAAGGTAGTTGTGTTCCCCTGGAATTATAAACCAAATTCTCTTGTGAGATTGAGCAGAAAGTGCATGCTGAAGCTACTTTCTGCAGCTAATTCCCATAAAGAAGAAAAGGATATCCTCACTCTAATCATTTGACTTCACTTGGGACACTTGGGAAATGTCCTGGAAAACACTGGAGCACTCTTTTTACACTCTGAGTTAGGATTGGGCCCAATAACAGATTCTGTTTCACTGGGATGAAGGAATTCTTCCTTCTCCCAACACAAGACTTTGTACTATATGAACAAAATTACCCTCTGGCATTAGAAGAATATGATGAGAATGTTCTGTAGTACTCTATAGTGCTCCTTCTGGGACTCAAAATAATATTGGAGAATAACTTTGAGTTGATCCTTAGAAGAGCATTATAAAAAGATAAATCATGAGGACAGCATTTCTCTACTCCATTTATTTTTAAACTGAATGTTTATGATCCAACCAGGACAAAGAACAGCATTTCTATGCTAAATACAAGCACTTTTTGGTACTGTCTGGCCTCCACACACTGTTTGGTCTAGAGAGCATGTTTTTCTTCTGCAGAATGTAAAGAACAACCTAAAATGTCAACTTGATGAGCACAGTGAAACCTGTGTTATTTTGACATATCTATCTCTATGCTCAGTTAATTCTGGTAGATCAAAATACGATTTTGCTATTGGTGTATCCCCATTTTCCTGTCTGCAGCATGTGGAAGACTGAGTCTTCTTCTAAAAAACAGAAGGAGTCAGAAAAGCTGTAACAGTCTTTGACCATCACTGTTATTTCATTATTAACTTGGCCCTGTCTGATCTTTACAGTCATGGTGTTGAGCTTGATTCTTTTGTCATCCTTCCTTATTTACTTCTCCAACAGTAGTTACTCATTGCCAGAAATTACATATGCTTGGCAGATGTAGAATCCAGATATTATTGTGAGTTTTATTTCTCCAGGACTGATATCTGATTTTACCTTTTGCTCCTCTCCTTGTTTGTTTAAAAGCCCTTCTAATACCCTTTTTTGCTGGTATTGTGGCTTTGCAACGGCAGTGTCACATGCAGTGCCAGCTTCTGGGGGCAGCTGAAAAGAATCTGAATGTTCTGTCACAAGCTCATCTCTGAAAAAATAGCTGAACTCTCTGGCCAGACACTTCAGGAACAGCCATTTTTGGACCTGCTCTTGTTCAGACTACAATTAAGAGAGAAATTTGCTGCTAATTTTTGGGAAGAAAGATGATCCCTGTACAGTCTTGTTTCAAAACATGGGGAAATAGTTTACTTTCTGATGTAAAGAAAATTCAGGGAAGCCTAATTGTGAAGGATAGGCATAGAGGAATTTCATCAACATTCTTAGTAATTTCCAATACTGTTCTTTCTTTTATAGGCTCCAAAACAGCAAGACACATCAATATTCTGTCACGTAGCATTCATGTATGTATTGCAAAGCCATCATTACTCTAAAACAAATAAATACCTCATATTACATTCTGGAGGGCATCTGAGACAATAAATTATTTGGATTTGTATGTGCTTGCAAACAGCTTACCTGCTGTTTGCTAAACAGTACTGATTACTTATTAATTGGTAATACTTCCTCCCAAGTAGTGAATACTTGTACACCAGGCTTATACTTTGATATTATTTGTTCCATCTCTCCTCCTTTCTGAGTTCTAATGACATTGCTGCAAGATGTATCCACGCTTTTCCAGAGTAAGAGCAATTCTGCAATAATCTTTAAGTCCCAGAGATTCTGACAGAGCTATTTAGACTTATGCTGTGCACATGCCTGAGCATCTTGCTAAATTTAATAGTTCAAGTCACTACATTAACCTGTTGCTTCCTCTTATTTAAGCATAAACATATAAAACACCTTAAATCTGGTATTTGCACATAATTTTTAAAACACAGACATCAGGGACAGCTTCAATTATGATTGCAATGTGAAGTAATTCAGTGACTGAAGTATTATGCAATTATCCTACACAGTTAATAGGTTTGCTCAGCAGGTACAACAACCTGTGCATTACTCTGTACTAACTTCACTGCAGCTGAGTGACAATCATAAATCATTCATCTCTACCAGTGTCTAAATGATAAACAACTCACCCCCAAGACAATGTTCTGAAGAAGGAGTGAAAGGCTGAAATTCCTCACTGCATTTCATGTGTGTCTGGAAAAAGTTATAGCAAGGTACACCTGGAAAGAGGTTCTACAGAGAGGTGTGAGGAATGATTAATGCAACTATTGCATTGCCTAATCCTTCAAATGCAATCTGATAAGAATGCATAAACTATTTGAACAATAAGGCCTTGAAAATTGTTATTACTCATGACATGTTCAGAGTGTTGGCAAAACAATAAGAATCTAATTAAAAGTAGATTTGTTTTAACACAGTAATGGGTGTAACCACAGGTAAGTGCCATTGAACTTGTCCTATTGTCAGGGGCTATGATGAGTGAATCCAATATATATACAGAGAGCAACTTGTACCCAAATGTGATGTTAATTTTGCTGGTTCCCAGTACAATCACTATATATTGAAACAGATCCTCTGTGTTCCCAAGTGGGGATCAAAGCAGAACAACCTGTGCCTAGAGGAGCACCTGGCTCTGTTGTTTGGAATGAGACTGAGTCATCTCAGTAGACCCAAGAACAAGGCTATCAAACCTTTCCTTTCAAAACCTTTTTTTTAATCAGAAATTTACTTAACTTTTTTTCCCATTTTCTCTTAATCTTTAGAGAACTAAAATTTATTTGAATTTCTCTTTTTTTCTCCCCTCGTTTTTTCCCCTCTTTTTGCTCATATAAGCAATTTTTATCTATCATCTTCCCTCTATTCCTTTATTTTTAGACAGTCTTCTTTATGCCAGGAATTTTTCAGCAGTTCCATACCTTTGAAAAAATATGGCAGTGCAGATCTGATAACTGCTTCAGAATTGGAGCAATTTTGAATAGTTGTAGAATAGCAAAGAAGAAAAGTAGTTGGAAAAAAAAAAGCAACCCAAAATAAACCTTGAACTTTGTTTTTTTTTACACTCAAAGGAAAAAAGTAGGAACAGGAAAAAAAACCTATTTGAATAGTTTCTTCTGAAAGGTCACAAACATGTGGGTGGAAAAAAAACCTCTCTATATTTAAGCCTTCAGAATCAAAGAAACTTCAGTAGGACAATACATTTTACAAAATTATTTTTCCATTATTTGAACCAGGTCAGGACTAAATGTTCAATCCTGGACAAAACTCATGTCAACTACTGTAGCAGTGTTTAATGGTTAGAGAACTTGTATGAGTCTTACTATGATTTATACCTCATTATGTGTAGAGAAGTTCATAGGATGGTGGGGCAGCTGTCAGGGAACTGGTCTGGTATGTTCTGTATCTGGATTTTAGAGTTTGGGTGATGAGTTAAAACACTCTTACTTTAGATCACAGAGGCACAGAGCCAGCTGGATAGTCCCTATAAAATTAAAAACCCTGCCCAAAAAAACACTAATGAAAAATTAGTATTGTTTTTATTCAGTCCCAAAGTGTCTTTTTTTTTTTAATGAGTACAGGTTCATGCAAGATGGGCAATTTTTAAACCAGGGATTTGGATTTTCTCAAATTTTGCAGTGTTTGAAATTCAGAACCAGATCTGAATTGCACAGTTCAAGCCTAATAAAATAAACACAGGTGAAGTCCATGAAACTTAAAGGAATCAGTGGAAGTTTTATTATGTGCTCCAAAGGAGAAAGGATTTCACTCCAAGATGCACTTGGAAACAGAGAGCTTCATTATATTAAAGTTATGCAAAAATATAACTGTGCATGACTGTGAATTTGTCCACAGCGAGAGAAATGGATGAAGCATGAAAAGTCCTATTAACTTTGTCATTAAAATCCAAAGAATATGTGTGTAGACTACAGTTTTTACACCCAGGCTTTTTCTAGATGAATGAACACCAGGATTAAATCAAGCTAGATTTCAGAAAGCTACAAGTATATGAGATGGCAGGAATGCCTCTAATCATGCATTTTCATTGCCAAAAGGATTTTGGAGTTCTGCCATTTCGGAAGGGTCACCAGGTAGTAGCATTGGGTAAGGATGGAACAAAACTCATGTAAATAAATTATAATAATACATTAGCAGTTATCTATTATTGTTCCTGTTAGAAGTTCACAAAAAAAAAAATCCATGGAAATATGTGAACAAAACAGTCTAGAAATCAAAACAAGCCAAGTCTGGCTTTTGGTGCAAATAACTTTGTCTGAAATCTTCTTTCTGTCTTGTAAATAATAAACGTATTTCTATCACTTGCAGGATTTGGATTCCTGTTGATACAGAGCTGTAACAGCAAGCCATGTGTGACTCCAGTAAGACATGATAATATTCTGTCAGATCATCGGTTGGACCTTTACACTGGAAATACCTGGCTCTGTCACTGTGTGAGAAATCATGCCAAGGCATGAAAATAATGTGATTCTTTTAAAGAGAACAGTTGTTTAAAATATCCTATCCTGGTTTAAAGGCCAACCATCCAAAAATAATTATAATATTTTTGAGCTATTGGAAGACAGATAAGCTGAAAGCATGTTTATTTTTAAATTGTATACTATATGAAAAACATTACACGTATCATTGACTTTGACACATTCCTGTTTATTTTGAGTAATGCCTTCTGCAAATTGCTTTGTAAATGCTAATCGATGTGATGTTTTGAAATCAGTCAGAGCCAGTGAACCTGGCAGACAGACTGAAACTGTCTGAGTGTCCATTTAACATTTTGTGATAAAACATCTTGTGCCAGAACATTTTTTGGGATCACAGTGATTCATCCTATTTACCTAGCTCAGTGTAATAGCTAACAACCCAGAGCTGCAGCTGCTGTAAGCAGCATGTGACAGAACCCTGACTGACAGAGTGGAGCTGTGTCACTGCCTCATCCCAGCACTATCCCATTAGACAGCTCTGGTTTGCACAGCAAAAACAAGGTGAGAGAGACTGAAATGTTAAAGGTTAATGACTCAAATGATTTGCCATTAGCAAAAGCAGTGAGTGCTTTCCTGAGGCAGGTTTGTACCCCCGAACTGAAAGGGAGGAGGAGAGCTTTTGGGTGTGTGGTGGCAAAACCTCTGATCTGCATAAGAACAGATGCAGAGGGGATGTGCACCCTCCAACAGAGGCTGACCATGACAAAGTGACTTTTGTTTCCCAACAAGTTAACTCTCACAGGCAAAACACAGTAATTTAAAACAGTTACAATTCTTAAAATATGTTAAAATTTTTGGATTTTTTCCCTTTACATTTCTTCTTCATGATTTTCTAGACAAAAAAGCAGCTAAGAATATTTATAAGAACAATTACTCAACATCATTACCCAATTATAAATTTTCAGCTGAGAGCTAATGCAGAATTTGTTTACCAAGAATAAGGTACTCCTGCAAAAGGTCTTTGTGTCACACTTGGATAATTTCAGGTATGTAAAGTCTTAGGGTCGAGTATAGGATATATCTCTCAAATTGACAAGTCTGAAATAGCAGCAGTGTACAATCTATCCCTTCACGTTTCAAGCTGACAGACATATCTTGTAGTGTACATCACACAGGTCTTGGGTACTACTAGTAGCAATTGAGGAGCAAGTATGAGTAACTAAAATGATGCTATTATTCAGAAATTAACTAAGGGCCTTGGTAATGCTGGCATCAGTAATTTTTTTAACAGAAGACGTCACACCCTGAGGGGTGAAATAACTGCAGTAGTTAAGGGAGTAACTTATTTAAAATCACTTAGAGTCTCAAGTGTAAATGAGTGGGAATTAGTCTTCCAGGTGGTTTGTGCCATGTGAGTTATTTATGTTACAGAGGTTTAGTATAGTTTTAGATTTTATGACAAAAACAGCTGTACCAGATGCATTTAGACCAGGATTTGCCAGCCTTGAAAAGTGATGACAGAGTGGAGATAACAGAATTCAGTGAGTTGCAGGAGAAACAGAGAGAATGAGTAGGAAGCCTATACTTATGGTTTGTTGCAATACAAAAAATAGGAGGGATTAACTAAGGTTATCAGCAACTCAGAAAGGAAGTAAATTTTAACAGAATAAAATTAAACTCTGGAATTCATTGATACTCACAGGACAATTGTGAGTATCAAAGTAAAATTGGATTTAGAAAGGAATTTAAAAAAATTCAAGGAGAAAATCCATCGAACACAATAACCTAACTTCAGACAACAACCTAACTTCAGACAAGAAATATTTTGTTAATGAAATGGTATTTGCATACAGACTTTTAACAAGGAAAACATATTTTCTATTTGAGACAAGATTATAGATGTTCCTAAAATTATTTCAGACCAGATATAGATATTTTTGTATTATACATTTATATAGATAACTATTTTTTAGTATCTAATAGAAAAGATTTCTTTAAATTGCCTTTTGGAGGCAGCTTTGGTTTCCTTTCTTCTCTTTTTTCATTTTTGGTACTGAATGTAAAGAGAAAAACAATTCTGCACTCTGATTTTTGTTTCTTTTTATTCCCTGCTTTCTTAGTTTTGGTTTGGTTTAAATTTTTTAAGGATGTCTTTTTGGCAATTTGATTTTTTTTTTTTAAATTCCAACTGGGTAAGAGCTACCATGACCAAGGAAACAGGGATGGATTGCTTCTTTTTTTAGAACTGATGTCAGGGGAAAACCCTAGAGGACCATTCCTAACTTCAGTTGGAAGAGAGGTGCCGAAATTATAACTCGCTCAGTTGTTGACAGAGGAGAGGAGAGACAGACACTGTCAAAAAAGAATTCCCAGAGAAGATGATAAAAGCCTCTTGCTTGTCAGGGTCCTGATCTCAGCCTCTCAGCCTTTAAACCTCTTGCACTGAAGCTCTCATTAGTAAACAGATTGCTCAGAAGAGGCAGAGGAGGAACAGGACAAGAACAGGGCTGTGGGAGCCAGAAACACCATGATTAATGATGTTCTGCAGACATGCAAAAGCAAACGCACTCTGCGTTCACAGCATCAAACTCGGCTACAGTCTAACAGTGATTCCTTAATTGTTCTCTTGGCTTGCAGCACATGGCTCTTCTTCTGAAAATCATTTTGTATTAAAATTCCTGGTAAACCTTTTATCCAGACTAGAGTGAGCTAAGCAGCGAAGTTTGTGCTGGGGAAAGAGAGAAATAGCTTTGAACAAAATGGCTGGAGAAGTGGTGGAGGATTTCTCTGTAACAAAGAGCAAAAACCATGCTGTAGCCAAGTGCGCCATGTGAATCACTTGGGTAGAGAAGTGAAAGAAAAGTGAACTTCTCACTTGCTCTGTCTAAAGAGGCCATCTTCCTGCCAGGGAGAATTTGCCTCTGGCAAGAGCAAAGTTGTCTCCTGAGGCAAGTGTGAAGGGTAAGGCTGGAAGTGGCAGGGCAGAACCTGAGGTGCTCTCCTGATGCTGGGTCGGTAGACCTGCTCCTTTGATCCTGAACCACAAAAACCCTGCTGCACTACTAGGCAGAAGGATGATCAGGTTTGTTGCCCCATGGTTGGTGCAAACTATAAAAAAAGTTTAATTTTACATTCACACTTAGTCCAAAACAGAAACATTTAAAAAATGACATTTTTGCTATCCTTGCAGCTGTCATTTGTCACCAAGTACACTGACAGGTGCTGTTCATGGCAGAAAAGGAAATTTTCTATTTACAGGTCATGATCTTTACTAGCATGGCTATCTCACTGCAGCTTTATGGTATCTGGGTGGTTCTTTTTGGAAGAATAAACTAAAAGCCTTATCATGCAGCCTTCAAATTAGTAGGCACTTTTAGCTTTCACTAGCCTAGCTCTTGGAGCAGTTGCAAGCAAAAACTACAACCTATAAATGAGTATTTGCAGAACTAAATGAAATACCAACCAATCCTGCTATAGACATCAACTTTCCATCCAGCACTCCTTAATGAAAACAAAATCCAGTAGCTACACCTAACTTATCACATGATAAATGGGAATTGCAAACAGTGGTTCTATCTGGGTAACACTTGGTGGCATACAAAGCATTTAGCTGAGATGTATCATCAGAACATCTCATTTACCACACACACACACACACACACACACACACACACAGAGTAAAAAACATTTGTTAAAAAAATAAGAGTAGAAATAGGAAGATTTATTCTGGAGACTGTTGAAAGCCTAACAGGAAAGCAGTTTTTATTCTTATCAGCTGGGAAAACAATTGCAAAATAATAATCTTGTTTAGCCTGGCTTGCATTTTGCTCTCTTTTTTTCATTTTTAAGATGATACCAACTCTGACTTCTGTGCAACATTTTTCATTTGTTTCACATTCTATTTTTTCCCCAGAAATCCTTTCACTGGCAGCTATCTTTATCTCACTTTTAATTTCAAAGTTGACATTTAAAATCTGTTCTGTGGCACTGATACATTTAGTGGCATGTTAACTGTTGTTTCTTCTGTTTTGTTGTACTCTATCAGATAAATTTTACAGTCCAAACAGAAAATATGTAATTAAGTGGACATTTGTACAGAAGACTGGAAGAAACACATTGCTAGCAATGTTAGTGTGACAATATGTATACTGTGATGTTAAGGCTATATTTTAGACTGAGATTTGTTTGTGATCAAGACCAAAGGTAAATGTAAAAAATCAGTGGACGTTAGTTGTATGTAATTTGAACCTCTGGAAAGCCTTTCCCAGATTATGCACAATGCAATTGCAAAATAGTAAATACAGCCACTCAAATCAATAAGCGACTATTTGAAAAATGGGTCCTACTTCCTTGGTAAGTACTGCCATCAGCAAAAGCCAAAGCAGGACCCAGAGTGTCTGAATGTGCAGTTCATTGTGCTGCAGTGTTCACAGCATCACGTGTCTATCCACATCCAGATCAGAGTAATAACCTTGAGTGTAGGGAAAGCTCCAGCAGCATTGGTTGAATTCTGTTTTACCTTAAATCTAGTGGGTGAGGATGCACATTTAAGCCCGCCAGTGACTGCACACTGATGTCAGTGAGCGAGGCTTGGGATGTGCAAACTGGAGGTGAACTCCAAAAACAGATGTAAGACTGCTTCACACCGATGGCGTTCTGCTGAGGTCACTAATGGTATACTGGTACCATGTAAGAAAGATGAGAATCACCTTTGCTTTAGACAAGAAACTCACATCATGAATTCACAAGTTAAAAAAAGGGAGGAAAAAGGACTGGAGACCCCATTCTGGCCTTGCCATTCTGGGAACAGATTAAAATTTCACTTACAGTGTGGACATTCCACCTTCTGACACAAGCTGTTTGTGGCAAAATACCCTTTTCATTTTTTTACCAGCCCTCAAAGCATACTAATACTGAAATCACTTGGCTATGCATCTGAACATCACACAGATCTACGAAATTTCCAGCCTTTTTTGACTTCTATCTAATTCCTCTGTGTTAGGGTGAAAATAGACCTTCAAGTCATGTTTCAGTACCTGAGTGAATCCCAGTGCAAGCAGCAAATTGGTCTTTGGCCTGTAAACTTTCTGCTCTATAAGGTCAAAGTTTGAGAACAGAGAGGGTAGGATTGATTTTCTGCTATTTTTCATGCTGAATGGGAGATGACCTTTAGGAATTTTTAACTGGCCCTTTTAAGTCTGAAGACTTAAAGACAGGTAAAGAATGGTAAGGAGTAAATGCCATGATGGCTGAAGCAAAGACAGACGCATCAAAATAAGCACATTTGGCAGCCATGCACTGAATCCTGGGAGGAATGCTTGTGGTGAAATGAGGTGCTTGCCATACAGGTATAGCAGAGGTTAACGCAGGACAATTGTCTATAGTGTGTGGTTAGCCCCAGCGGACAGCAAACTTCAGATTAAAACCAAGCAAAATACAAATTTGCAGTCATTGGGAGGGTAGGATTTTGGGTCATTTTCAGTACAAATCATATATTAATTGGAAGCAAGCATTGACTGCTTGGGGTGAGCAAAATTTCTTGATGATATCATCTGAAGTCTGTTGGCATGGTCCTGGTACCTTACAAGACCAATGGAACTGACAGAACTCCAGCTCCTTCCTTATAAAAGTAGCACTACAGGCAGTTCTGGCAACCAATGCCTTCCTGTCCTGCCAAGTTCTTCGGACTCCTTTTCATATTCATGATGCCCAGGTGACTTTCTTGAGCATTTTGGAATATACAGAGTGGGAAGGGATGCTGAAAAGACATGTTGAGTAAAAGCAAAACAATATCTGTATCAACATGGAGAAATTACTGGGTTTATGTGATTAATTTTTGTGCATTGAAAACAATATAACTCTAAAGCATTGTTTTATTTTATTAGGATATGTATTTATTTGCAGGAAATCTCATCTACATGTGCCATGAGGACTGCATTCAAACATACAACTGATCATCCTTCTTTCTTAAAATGCTTTAAACAATTCCTAGGTCAGACAATTGGATTATTTCATTCATTTATTCATGAAACAAGAATGACTTTGATCACAACTAAATAGACCTGATTCAACATACCAGGCAGTATCCAAGAACTATACAATGAGGAATTGCTTCCCCATTATTTATATATGCTTTTATTATTCCTCTTTTTTCCCCCTTCATCTTAGCCATGAACAGACAATGGGAGGACAATTAGATCATCTGAATTGCTGATGATCAGTACCATCATTGTATGCAAGCTGAAAATGTCAGCAAGTGCTAAATTTACATCACTGATACAAAATTTCCCTTGGGGGACAACTTTCTGCTATTTTCTGCCTGGACCACAGTGTATTACTATGGCCAGGTGATAGCAGAGGTTGTTGTCAGGTACAGAAGTTTACTTCAGGCATTTCATAGCAGTGGAGTTCCTTTCTGCAAAGCTAAACAGCTTATATGTATCTTAACAGTGAATCATGCATGTGCACCCATCTTGTCATCATACAGAAGAATTCTCCAGACCACAGCATTGTTATGAACACTTCATTGAATCTGTACACTTTCTTTGAGGAGTGTTTAAAAATTAATTTCTACTTATACTACGAAACTTAGTGAAGGAATTCTAGTACATAATGGTTACATAACAAGTTTCTTAAAAGGACTATGCAGGTCTTGGATTTCTTCCACTCTGATTTTCAAGCAGTCTTTGACAAACCACCTTGAAAATAATAATGTATTTTATGACACTTTTTATTCTCAGAACAATATAGTACTGTTACTGTTGGGTATCCACTGCAAGGTCAATACAGTAGGGTGCAAGAATTCACAAAATTTATGGAATTTAGAGGCAATTCTTTAATCCAGCTTCTGGATGTATCAGGCACAGGAGGTGCCTCTGCTGGATTATCTGTGTGGATAAGGAAATAGTAGTTCGAGATGTGATACTCAACAACAATCTCAGCTGTGATTATCCATGAGAGGATAGGGATTAGGACCCCTTCAATATTGGCAGGAAGGGGGAAACTATGGGTTACCTGCTAGTCAGCCTAAACTCAGTCTCCAGGTAGTTTATGGAGCAAATTCTCCTTGAAAATGCATCCAGGAACATGAAGATCTAGCTCATAGTATCACACAGTATCCCACAGTATGTTTCTAGGGAATCAGTGAGACATAGGACTAGAGAAGCTGGCTACTGAGCAGTGAAAAATGGCTGGATCACCAGGCTGCAAGGTTTGTGATCAGTAGTACAAAGCTCAACAGATGTTCAGCCACTGGGTGTGCCCCACTGGAGGTACCTGAGGCCAACACCAGGATCAGTACTGGGTAATGCCGAAGAATGACCTGGGCAAGGAGACAGCACACACCCCCAGAAAGTTTGCAGTTAACAGCACACTGGTGGCTGGATGGTGAGGTGAGGGAAATCACTCCATGCACTGGTGGGTAGGGCAGCCATTTGGATGCCAGAAATGTCACGAAGCTCTAGAGAGAAAAGTGCACAGTCCTGGGGCTCTGCAATGCAGGCGCTGTGGACTGCTGGGGCTGTGGAGTGCTGGCTGAGGAGAAGCTCTGCAGGAAAGGACTTTCAAGTGCTAGAGGCAGACAGTAGAAGAGGCATAAATAAGGAGGATGGAGGATTATCCCATACTGGGTAGTATTACTGCACCATGGCCAGGCCAAGGGAAAAGCCTTCTGCTTGGCACTTGGGAGACCATGCTTGGAGAACTGCCTGGCTTTGGGTCCCCCAGTAGAAAGAGAAAAGAAAAAAACTGGGGGAGTTTCATAAAGATACACAAGGATGATCAAGATGAGATACAGAGACAAGGGGCTTGTCATTCTTTGGCTTGATGGAAAGAAAGCTATAGAAGGATCTAATTTCAGTCTTCCTTTACAAAGGAGGCAGCTCCACGCTCTTTTGGAAGTGCACAGGGAGAGGCCGAAAGGTTATAAATGAGTCGCAGGAAAAACAAGCAGATAGGAATGAAACTGTATCAGCTATTTCTAAACCACTAGTGACACCTAGTTTCCAAGAAAAATACCAGTAGCTACATTAGCACTGCAACTTGGAAAAATGCATCCAATTGCACTTACAACACTACAGGGCTTGGTAATTCGAAAGTTCTGCATAGCATAACCCCAAACGAATAGGCTCTGACAATAAAAATATGTGCATTAAATCAGTGCTTCAATAAGGGACACAGAGCTTGCAGATGTGGCCTCTCAGTGAAAGGCACTGATCCTATGACCTATCAGACATTTTGCCATGTCTGTGCTGTCTGGCTACATCACTGGCTTTTCATTGAGGACTGACTCCCTGACTGTTCCCACTTTGTAAATATTGATGTGCTCTCAGAAAAGCTCTCGGGTGACACCATTTGGCTCCTCAGGTGAAAAGTCTTGTGGAAGCAGCTTACTCACATGCAAGTCCTATTCTCACAGGCAGAAGGGATGCAGTTGAGTCAGGTCTGGTGTGACCTGCCCTGCTTACGGCACTCTACAGACACTGCAGTACTGGGAAGACCATGAGCCTCCTTTCCCTCACACTGTCCCCAGTTCAAGTTAAAACAAAAGCAAAGCAAATGGACACTCTGAGTGCTGGAGGACTACATGAGAAAAGATCAGAATCCCCTTTCTGGGACAAGAGCAAACACCTGGCAAACATATTAGTTTGAAAATTTTTGTTTCTTGGGGACATAAAGGTGTAGGTACGCAACACAGCTCACAGGCTGTGACAGCCAGAAGAGGGGAAACAGCAGGCACTGCCTGTGGGCAGCCACAGTTTCCCAGCATTGCTGCAGTACTCTCAGCTACAGCATCCTTGTCTACCTGCCAAACTTTCCTGTCCCCTGCTCCCCATTTACCAAGAGTAGTAAGAATCCCACTTCCATAAAAATGAGAGGCTTTAATTAGGCAGCAGTGTTAGCTGTGAGAGGGTAGGAGAATCACCTAGCAAAAAAAGCATATGGTGGCCTTGGACCACTACCAGACAATGACAGCGTGTCTGGTCATCACTTTATGAACTGCAGCTGCCTGAAGAAACATGGACTTTCCATTGAATTTACAGCTTGCTCCTGCACACAGCTGCTTATCCATCACCAGCTCTGGCTTGGTTTTGAGTCAGATATGGCAACACAACGGTACAGAGACCAAGTACCATGTCATTAACAATGACTGGCAAAATTACTGTGCTTGAATCATGTTCCAAAAGGTGTTGCAAGGGCAAACTGAGAGCTCCTACTGCCTGCACAATCTCTCTTCATAAAGTCTCATTTATTGTTCTTTCCTCAAAGCATGGGCTCAAAAATACAGTTTTACAATGAACAAATAAACATCCGTTGGGAACAGTCACCTAGCACTCTGGCAGTGCTCAAGTGTCTTTTCAGTTTAAGGAAGACAAAAGAGTGAGTATGCATGAAAAAATATACGCATTTTATTTTTGAACCCACACACATTTGAGAAAACTATGTCTACTAAAGTAATTGATGTTTTTGACAACATAACTGATAGCTAGCACATAGAATATATGGCTGATGGCTGTGTAGTAACAATTCTAATAGCAGACCTGTCCATCCTACTCTGCTTGCTCACTGACCAGTAGGAGTTTGAGGGTAAGCACATGCCAGAAGACAACGAGTACCCTCTCTACTAAAGGATCACACTGACATTCAAGTTAACCTGGGGCTGGGCTCTACATGATAGGAGAGTATCATGTGCAGCTGCACAGCCTATTGTGCTATGTGGATCCAACTGATGAAAGCTCAGCAAACTTGAACTTGTACAAGTACAAACCAAACTGTAAAGCTATATCACAAATGTGAATAGTGTAGTACAGCGACATAGTCTGGAGCATTACTTCACCACTCCTGTTCAAAGCAGGTGCCACCATGTGATCAAACCACAGCGGTAAGAATTTTATCCAGTCTAGTCTTGAAAATACTCAAGGATGCAAAACCTTCCTAAGCAACCTGTTCCGCTGTCTGACCATCCCTGTGGTGAAAGAACTTTCTCATTCTATCCATCGGAATTGGAACTTCATTTCAGTTTCTCACTGCTGTTTGTCAGTCTCCCATCATATACGTCCATGAATCACTCCATTTTCTGTTTATCTCCTTGTAGGTACTGGAAAGCTGCCATTATGTTGCACCAAAGCCTTCACTTCTCCAGGTTAAAAAGAGCCAAATTTCTGCTGTCTCCTCATCTGGTTTCTGTGTTACAACCATCTGACCATCATGGTGGCCTTTGGCTGGACTTCCTCAAGCTTATAAATATTTTTCCAATGCTAGGGGAGGCCAAAACTGAATTCACTATTCCAGACGGGGTTGAACAAATGTGAAGTAAAGGTGAGTAAGTGCTTTCTTCAGCCCTCTGGCTGTGCTTGTGGTAGTACAGCATAGTATGCTGGTAGCAACCAGCTCCACAACCAGGAGCTGAGTACATAGCAAGAAAACTACAGCGTCTGCTTCCTACAGTTAAATGGCTTCCAGAACATTGTGTTCCTCTAATAGATCACAAAGGTGAATCAGCCCATCTCCGATGATTTAAAGTCAAATTTAAATTTGCATTTTTTGTAATTTCAAGGTGGTTCTTCACACAGTGTGTCAATATATTGCAGTGGTTTCAATTTCCCTGAAAGATAACATTATTTATTGTCAAGAATGTGCTTTTTTACTTTTCTGCAGTGACTAAGAGCTATATGCACTCTAGGGCACATATTAATGATCCATTAATATATGGCTCAGATGTTTAAAATTACTCAGCCTAATGTTTTGTGCCTTTCTGCACACCTGAGTTAATACATACCCTGGAGTGCTTTCCTGCTTAGTTACAGCACTCTCTACTGCAAAAAAATGGGATTTGATTGCATCCATATATTAATCATAGTGTATGTTTACATAGTATGACTTCACTTAATAGCCTAATGATGAAGAAGCCGGATGTACATAACTGTCTGGCTGAATGCCTGACTTAGGGAAAAAGGAAGGCTTTCCACAAACATTTTCACATCTCCACAGAGGGCCAAAGAAATCACAGAAATGCTGGGCATATTTTTTTTAGATTGTTCAATCTATCTTTCTGCACAATATATGGGAATGCTTTGCTGGATCATATATACATATCTCAGAGAGTGGTTTTTGTTAATCTCCTAAGTAGCAAATAATTTCTGTCTTTAATGAATTACATTAAAAGGTGAAGTGCTTAGTGGCAGGAACTCATGTAAATGCACGATTAATCACCCTGAGGTTTTTGGCTCCAGTAGGCAGCTCCTTTAAGTTACTTCAGAGGGCTTCTTCCTTCCATTTAAGCTTTCTTTTGTTCTCTCCTCCTGCAGGACTTCACAATGTTCATTTTGTGGTGGTTTTGGATTTTGTTTGGGGTTTTTTTTTTTAAATAAATGGATTTATTTATTTATAATTTCTGTCAAGGTTATGCCCTCTTGTTTTTCAGATAAAAAATGATGTTAGGTGTTTCTGAATAAATTACCCAGATGAATTACCAATGCTCAGTCAAGAATCACTTTACAGATATACTTCATGTCTTCTTTTCATGTATCTCCATTTTTCATGTTCTTATTGTGGTAAGGAAGTAGGATCATTTACACAGAATTAGGTTGTGAGATGCACAAACATATTGTGAAAGATGGAAAAATATTTTTAAATATGAAACTTCAGAAGCTGTTATATTTGATGGACCGGACACTTGGGAGAACAAAAAAGAACTGCTCAGCCAGTGTTGTATTTTTGAGATCAGGTAGTGATGGTGTGCTAACACCAATTCTCAGGCAGAAAACACAACTAGAGAAATCTCATTTTTCCATTAAAATTTTTGCATCTCCTGGGTGAGACTATTTGAGAAAGAGATACAAAACAAAGTTTAAAATGAGAAAATGCCAGACTCATACAGAGAAAGATCTGAACTGTTCTGGTGCAAGAGCTGGTTTTAACTCAAATCCCACATAGCTGATGAGCAATATTTAGTAAACCAGCATATACACAGATTGTTGTAGTACCCTATGTAGTAGTGTAAAATAAGGGCTCCTAGAAAATTCCAGTGAAGCATAGAATATTACTAAGGATAAGAAACAAAAACCTGCAACCTGCACATAAAGTAAGAATGCTGTACAGCCTCTTGGTGACTGTAATTATGTCTTTGAACTACCTAGAGCCTCCCAGTCCCTTGTTCTACAAAAGACATCAAACAAGTACTTTATTCACAGTCATTGTCTTACACTTGTATGTGGCTCCTTTCTCCCAGAGAGGGAGAACACAGCGGACTACCCAGACAGAAGGGAAGCAGTACAGAACTTTGTTCTTAGGAATTCAGAGGGAAGATGCTATTACAGTTTGAACATAGGAATGGGCGGAAGAAAACTTGCCATCTGTCGACAGCTCCGCCCCTGTGGGTGTGGGTGAATTTTTTAAAGGCAGGTGAATAATGTATGAATTGTTTTTGAATGAAAGCTGAGGTTTTCCAAGCTCTGCAACAAATGAACCCTTCATTGTGCATGCTTCCTGTCTGAGAGTCACTTTGCTTTGAGGAAGTCTTGTGGCAAATTTCTATTCACTGACTGGATAAAGCATAGCTTTTAAATTAGGTTATTGATGTAAACACTTATTATTACAAATTTAAAATGTGATATAATGATCTATGGGAAAAGTGAAATCTCTTTTGCTGTGTAGTCTATTATACAGTATATAACATAAGATAAATCTCTCAGTGTTCATACACATTTATTTACAAAAACAAAATACCAATCTCAGCGGGTTTATTATTTTTTTGTAAAATGTTCTGATAATCTGGGATGGAAGATGCAGAGGAAGGAGTCATAAACATTTTTACAAACATTACTAAAATTCTCCACCAATTTCCTTCTTTTCTTCCTTTTCTTATTACATTTACCATGTTAATTTTACTGTTCGTTGCTACATACTTTATAGTCTAGTCTTGGGTATGAGAGAAATAGTTTTTTTCATAGTTGCTCAAAAGTTTCTCCTGCTAAGATCAGAATATATATGACTCCAAGAAATTCTATTTGGATGCTGGCTACAAGAATACCATTAATATTTAATTTTTCTAATGAGTGCATCCATGTTTGCAAGCTCTGTCTTCATTATACTTCACTGGTCAGTGCTGTTTAGTGCCAGAGTGTCCTCTGCTGTACATAGCAAAAATAGCAGTATGTTACAAGTTCTTTCATTCATTGTGATCAAAAGGCAGCAAATAAGAAATTCCGTAGGGATCTGTGCAACTTCTTATTTAAATTTCTCTGTCAAAAGCATTTTTGCAAAATCCTTTCTAGTTCTCCCCAAATCACTTATGCTACAGATGACTTTGTAAACAGTATTCACATTAAAACTTCCTAACACTCCCACCTTGCCCTCACCAAAGTTTTATGCTTAAAGAGAAGATTTCACTGAAAACAAATATTAGGAAAATTGCCGAGAAAATACCTCTGGGACACCTTCTCTGAATGTCAGATATAAAATAGGGATAAACGTTTATGAAGTTTTAAAAAATAAAAGCTGTAAGTAGTGGCTGATACCCCAGAGTGTTATGCAGCCCTTCAGAAGGATCTCAACAGGTTGGTGAGATGGGCAGAGAACTGTCTGCAATTCAACAAAGACAAGTGCAGGGTCCTGTACCTGGGGAGGAATAACCCCAGGCACCAGCATAGGCTGGGGACTGACCTGCTAGAAAGCAGCTCTGTGGAGAAGGGTCAGGGGGTCCTGGTGGACAACAAGCTGTCCATGAGCCAGCAGAGGGTCCTGGGGGCTGAGAAGGCCAATGGTATCCTGGGGTGCACTAGGAAGAGCAGTGGCAGCAGGGAGGTGATCCTGCCCCTCTGCTCAGTCCTGATGAGGCCACATCTGGAGTGCTGTGTCCAGTTCTGGGCTCCTGAGTACAAGAGAAACATGGAGCTCCTGGAGCAGGTCCAGGAGAGGACAACAAAGGTGATTAAGGAACTGGAATATCTATCCTATGAGGAAAGGCTGAGGGAACTTGGCCTGCTCAGCCTTGAGATGACTGAGAGCAGACCTCATCAATGCATGTAAGTTATCTGAAGGGAGAGTGACAAGAGTGTGGATCCAGGCTCTTCTCAGTGGTGCTGAGCAACAGGATACAAGGAAACTGGCAGAAACTGACACACAGGAAGGTCCACCTGGATATGAGGAATAACTGCTTTACTGTGCAGTGACTGAGCACTGGAACTGATTGCCCAGAGAAGTTGTGGAGTCTCCCTCACTGGAGATACTCAAGAATTGTCTGGACACAATCCTGTGCCATTTGCTCTGGGATGACCTGCTTGAGCCAGGAGGTGGGACCAGATGATCCACTGCGGTGCCTTCAATCTGAACAATTCTGTAAGATACTATACAAATATTTTTGTTCATAATTAGTGCTCTGCTCTTTGGTGAGGACAAACTGGGTATATATAAGGTTATAAGAATACTCCATTTTAAAGGGTGGATAGTTAGCCATTGGCAGGATGTCCCAAGACTAAGGTATATGCATATTTTTCTAATTAATACACATGCAATTTTACAGAAAAATTAAAAAATACTGACAACTGCAGTCATAATTATTAGCTACAGAAACAGGATTCAGGATAGACCTGTAGGATTTAAGGCAGATAGCTCTCTGAAAATGGCAGTCAGTTGGTAATGTTTAAAATAAAAAACAATGTGAGATGTTTCTCAAAATGACAGCAGGGAAGGTTAGAAATGCTCACATCAGGACTAGAAACGCTACTTATGTTAAGTAGCACAGAGTACCTTCCTTATTCAGAGAATCCTTGAAAAATGACCAAAGAAGATATGAGAAAAAATCTAGGAAAGAATGCAAAGGCAAGCAGAAAACGATTTTTATTCATTATTTCAAAAAAAGCAGAAGTAGCGAGAATTCAATAAAGCTCTAACGAACAGGTTTGGAACAACTAAGAGGAAGCATTTTTTTGCATGTAATCTTGTCAGAGAACAGTGGAATTTTGTCACACAATACTGTCAAAGCCAGAAATTAAAAATAAAAGAGACATATAATAAATAAAGAACATATACAAGAAATAAATGAGGCCAGATACTCTTGTGGAGTATGTGTCTACCTGCAAATATGAAATACCATACACCCAGTGTCACAGTAAGTGCCTGGGGAGGAATAACCCCAAGTACCAGCACTGGAAAGCAACTCTGTGGAGAAGGACCTGGGAGTCTTGGTCAATGACAGATGAACCATGAGCCAGAAGTGCCATTGTGGCCAGGAGTGCCAATGGGATCCTGGGGTGCAATGGGAAGAGTGTGGCCAGCAGGTTGAGGGAGGTGATCCTTCCCCTCTACTCAGCCCTGGTGAGGCCACATCTGCAGTGCTGTGTCCAGTTCTGGGCTCCTCAGTACGAGAAAGACAAGGAGCTACTAGAGAGAGTCCAGCAGAGGCCACAGAGATGATTTGGGATCTGGAGCATCTCTCTGATGCCGAGAGACTCAGGGAGTTGGGCTGATTTAGTCTGGACAAGAGAAGCTTGAGAGGAGATCTCATCAACACAAATATCTCAGAAGCAGGTGCCAAGAGGGTAGTGTCGAGTCTTTTCAGAGGCACCCAGCGGCAGGACAAGGAGCAATGGCCATAAATTAAAACACAAGAAGATCCACTTCAACCTGAGGTAGAACTTCGTGTTGAGGGTGTCAGAGCACAGGAACAGGCTGCCAGGGACATTATGGAGTCTCCCTCTCTGGAGCCATTCCAAAGCCACCAGGACACATGCCTGTGCAATCTGCCCTAAATGACCCTGCCTTGGCAGGGAGGTTGGACTGGACGATCTGCGGAGGTCCCTTCAAGCCACAAAGATTCTGTGATTCTGTTAAACCTGCAGGGTGAAAGAAGCCGTTAGGCCTAGGCTGCCTCAGGGGGGTCTGATTTGCATTTGCGTTTTTATGTTATTTCCAAGGGCACAACGTCGACGGCCCCACGGCTGAGGTATCCCATCCTTGAGGAACCCCATCCTTGAGGAACCCCATCCTTGAGGAACCCCATCCTTGAGGAACCCCATCCCTTGAGGGGCCCCATCCCTTGAGGAGCCCCATCCCTTGAGGAGCCCCATCCTTCAGCAAGCCCATCCCTTGAGGAGCCCCATCCTTCAGCAGCCCCATCCTTCAGCAGCCCCATCCTTCAGCAAGCCCACCCCTCAGGCTCCCTTCCCGCCGGTCCCGCCCCAGCACCGCCCCCCGGCTGGCGCCCGGCCGGAAGTGAGGGCACAGGCAAGGGGGCGTGGCCGCGCTGCTCTCCACGGGCCTGGGCCGCCGCCATTTTGTTGGCGCCGGGCGCTGGCGGCGGGGCGGGAAGGGAAGGGAAGGGCCGGGAATCGCCCGTCGGCTCCTCCCTCGTCGGGGCCGAGAGGCGGGGACTGAGCGCGGCCCGGCCGGGACGGGACGAGACGGAGCGGCGGGGCCCAACGCGGCGCAGCGATGTCGGCGTTCTCGGAGGCGGCGCTGGAGCGGAAGCTTTCGGAGCTGAGCAACTCGCAGCAGAGCGTGCAAACGCTGAGCCTGTGGCTCATCCACCACCGCAAGCACTCGGCGCTCATCGTCAGCGTGTGGGAGCGGGAGCTGCGCAAAGGTGAGGCCGGGGCCGGGCAGGGCCCCTCGGAGCGCCCCGGGGCGGAGGCGGAGGCGGCTGGCCGTGCTCGGGGTGCGGCTGGCCGCGGGAGGAGGATGGCGGCGGGGCTGCTCGGCCTGCGGAGCCGGGGGAGAGGGAGGGTGGGCCTCAGCGGATGGGGAGAGAGGAACTGTTGTGGCCAGCGTTAAACCTCAGCTCTCCGTTTCTCGATGACCGTGGGCTTGCAGGTGCTTCTGCTCTCTGTTTTTTTTCTTCCACTCTCTCCTCTCTTTTCCCTCCTATTCTCCCTTTTGCCCTTAACGAGATGCCTCTGAGGAAGCTGCTCCTTGTGTTTTATCTCCCTTTTTTCTGTGAAGGAGAAAGGAAAGTGGGAAACGGGAAGGAATCCGGCGAGCCAGGGCTTCAGGGCTTTTGTTGCTAGTATTAATCACAGCTCTTTCAAGAGGGAGTCTTTTTAGGTATTATTTTTCATAATCTGTAGTGATGTTTAGCTATAATACTATTTGAATTTCTTGTTCACTCAAGTTTTGTTCCCAGAAACTGTTCTTGAAGGGCAGATGAGGATGGGAATACAGTGGGGAAGAGCAATTTAATGTGTCCAAAGTGGTTTTTGCTTCCTGGTTTTGCCAGATGGTTAATACCAATGTTAGCATAATAAAATCGAGAGTTTCCTTAGCTATGTTTAATGTGCAGACTTAAATGCTAATGTGGCTTTCTGTTTAACAGGAAAGAACTTGCAGCTATAGGCAGGGGTTCAGGGAGTGAAAGGAAGAAATTGCATATGAAGGTTTATTTGACCTGACTGGAAAACAACTTGATCTTAAGTCGGTTCATTTAAGAAAAAGAAGACTCACTTGCTAGAACTCTGCTTTGCTCTAGGAAATGATACTGTTTTCCAATAGCTTGCTTTGGAGCCTCACTAATATCTGGATCTTTAATGGGAAAAATAGGAAAAACAGCACTAAGCCATTACAGGAGTTATGAAAGAGGGAGGAACCACTGAGTTTTGTGCAGTATGGCTACCATGTTTTTGTTTAATATATTCTTTTTGTGTGACGTGTTAACTTTTGAACATTCAGGCATGAGTTGAATTCTTTTTTGTATTGACTGAAGAAAGACTGACTTGGTGGCATCTTTAATTTTAGGAAATAAAAAACATTTTCACTATATGCTAGTTGAAAAGTTGCTTTCTTGTTCCAGTAGCAAATTAATGGATCTCCCATCTGTGCCTGAAACATTTCACATTTCTGGGCCTTCTAATCAAACGTGAATGTTTTGGGTTTTGAATAATACCAGAAAGGTATCTTAAACTAATTGAAATAGAGACAGCGTTTTGGTTGCTCATCTTAATTAAAATGCACAATACTAGTTTGTAGTTATCTATGATATTAATGCTCAGTCATTAACTTTAATTTTCCTGTTGTGCTGGTTGACTAACTGGAGAAATTAAATCTTTGGAACCTGGCCTACGTGTCTGAAAGTGGCATTGAGAGGCAAGGATAACAGCCTTCTTTTGAACTTTTGTTGAGAACAGCTGCCATAATTGGGTTTCTTTTGCTTGTCAAAGTTGTCATCCAGCTTTTGCTGCTTCAGAGTAAGATTTTTCTGTGACCTCTCTTTGGATGCCAGCCTTCAAGGGTCACTGGAAAGCATGTGATGCTCTACCTGTGATAGGAGTAGCTTAGTTGCTTTCAAGGTCCTGACTCTTTTCTTCTGGGCTTTTAGGTCTATGTGAAGTGTTTCATATTTGAAAAAATGGAAGCTTCATTTGAAGCTGGCGTATTTAGTATACACAGGATGTATTTTAATTTTCCATCTCTGATAATACCCGAGCTTGCGTTCACCTGATACTAACTTCTGCCTAATTGCAGCACAGAATTGTAACATGGTCCCTAATCCCCAAAGGTGGATGTAGTGATCTAAGCAGACAGCATGGGAAAGATGAGAGGAAAACTGGTATCCTGTGGTGAAGCGAGTGCATAAAATACCACAAAGTAGAATATTGGCAGTGAGGCTGTAACTAGAGTAAGTTAAAGGCTCCTGACTTGCCCGCCGTCCAAGCCATAGAAACATGATTTCTCTCCTACCTGAGAGGAAAATTACCTTTATTTGGGGAATATGGATACAAAAATTACTGACATTGTCAGCTGCTATTGCTCATAGTGTTCTGGAACTGAAAATTGAGCCTTACATTTCTAAGTTTTATTTCCTTTCATTGTATCACCTCTTTTATTGTTACCCCCATCTCAAGACCTTCTTTCCAGCCTACTGCCTTTCAGGAGCATTGTATAACCAGTTGGGTTGAACACAATACAGTGTGATATTACATTTTTTCTGGATGCTTTCAGTTTTGCTAAAAGATCGCTTGCATGAGCCTTTTTGAACATGTCTCTAGTTACTCATAAAGACAAGTGCTAAGATCAGAGCTCCTTTTTTCCTAAATGTTTGGTTCTTGTTCTTTTACTTTTAAAATAGTATTTTTCTTTATGCTACATTGGAGTAGCGGTGAAGAGACAGCTTTTCAAATCATTGCATATAATTTATGCAACATAAAATCCTAGTGCCTTTCTTGTTATTTGAATTAATTGGTAATGATCAAGTCCCATATTTTGGCATCTCTGCAGATCATCAGTTCAGTACACCTTCATGTACAGGTTTTCTTGAAAAGTGTGTGCTGAGGAAAATGATGCTGCTTCAGCTAGATTTCAGATGTATGAAGTGTAACACTCAAAGTTAAATAGTTAATTACGTGGTAGTCATAAGCTTATTCAGTATTTAAGTAGTTAAGGAGTACTAATTAATTAACTTGTGATTACATCAGTCATTTCAAAAAGGCAAGTGGTGGGCCCATAGATTAAGCTATGTAATCTTGTGTATCCATAAAGGGAATAATTTACAGGGTTTCTTTTTAAACTGAGTAGAGGCATAACAGATACAAATTCGTTGTGTAAGCCTGCAGTCACTGAGTGGCTGCTGGGAAACCCCTTGAGACAGTCTTTGAATAGGCTCTTCTGGGATGGAGTCTGTTGAGAATTTTTTTTTTTTTTTTTTGTTATTTGCAAGTCAGGTATGTTCTTTTGCATACATCTCTTGCTTCCTGGTTTCAGGATGCTTGGCAGCTATAGATGTTTGTTACTTGTTTGTTTTGTTTTGAAATGATAAAGTTCAGTTCCATAATTCAAAGCATTTGCCTTCAAGGATGAACAGTAACTGCGTGTTCAGCAGGCTTAATGTGCAATTTGCTGTACTTGGTTAAAATGTGTTATTTTTCAAAGAAAGAACCCCAACTTGCTAAACGTTTGTAATATGGGACTTGTTAATTTGAGTTCCAGTTAGTTGTCTGTGATAATCTTTTCCTGTCCTCTCATTTTCTGTTAGCTTTTCCAGGTCCAGCTCTGTCACTTGTTAAGTATTTATTTCCTTGTGATATTTTAGTAACCACAGAAGCACAGAATATTCTGAGTGGAAGGGACTCATGAGGATCATCATGTCCAAGTCTTGGCTCTGCACAGGACATTGTCATGATGTATCTTTAAACCATTCAAGTATCTGTTTCCTCGGAGCCCAACATGGCATCTCATTGATAAGTCAGTAGCAGAAACTGATGTTGATCATCCCCCTTAATCACTTGACCTCTTGTCATCTGTCACCCCACCCGTGTCACATTGATCATTGTCTTCCCTGCACAGCTTATCTGTGTCAGTAGAGCTCTTCTGTATTGCCTGTAAGACACCACAGTTGTGTAGGTACATCCGAGCTCCTATAAGGGGATGTATTTGTAGTGCTTGACTACCAGTTCACCTGCTGTTCCAGTTTATTATGCTTTTTTTGTTTTGTGGTGCCGAAGTCATTTAGCGGTATAAAAAGTTCCTTTTTTTTTTTTTTTTTTCTTATTTATGTTTTGTCTATAGCTTCTGCTGGGACATATGCTGGTGCTTGGGTCCTCATCCTCCAGTATAGCTTGTTGGCATTGATGGAATATGTTTTTCTGAAGCTACTGGCTGTTAGGGCAGCTGCTGAAATTTGGAGGATAGAGGATTTTAGTAAGTAAACTGAGAAGGTTTAGCAACACTGAAAGCAGATTTGAAAGGTGTACTACATCTGAATTATTCTAATACTTAACCAGCTGCTTTGAAGCACAATTAGAGCCAAAAGTGGTTGCAATATATTGCCTTGCAGATGGGAAGTCGATCACAGGAAACAAGTTCCCAGTTTAAAGAAATTATTTTTTTGTAACACGTAGTGTATTTTTTTTTCTGCCAGGGGAAGGAATCTTCCTCTACTGGTGGGTGTAAGATTATTTTACTTAATGGTGGTATAGTGTCATTGGCCAGTGTAAGAGAATAAATAGATTTTGGTTTCCTTTATTTAAAAGAAGCAAAATTATGGCTTCCTGATTTAACTGGTTATGCCCACATGAATCTTTTCATCTATGCCAAAAAGTTCGGAGAGCAACAAACAGGCAAAACTTCGGGTGAATGGGAGTTCTTGAGTCAGGTTAGGGCAACTTACTTGCTGTGTACATGAGTAATTAAATGACCTGCAGTTATGAGCCACAGAATAGCAATATAAGAGCCTTTAATGTAAAATAGTTACATTTGAATTGTGTAGTCCAAACCCGCATGTCACCTGTACCTGCCTGTCTTTCACCGTTCTGGTTCTGAATACTTAAGCATAGGGTCTTTTTCCTGTCCTGAAACCTTTGTTGCTGTCGATTCATATCCATCTTGGCATTTTACCAGCCAGGCAAGGCAATGAAAGGAATTGGTTTGTTTCGTATGTTTAGGTAATTCAAGATGCACTAAGTGCAGTGGGAAGCTTCTGCAGAGTAATTATGTTGGAATGGTTTCCTTGGTCTGTGACCAGCTTTCTGGCATTCCCGTGGTAATTTGATGCTGATGGCCTTTTTCCCAGCAGTGGCTGTGTGCAGTGTTCCCTTTGTTACTAGTCTCCAAACTCAGAGTCAAAATACTTGGACCCTTAAACCTAGAACACATTCAGTGGGCAGTCACATTCCTCTCTTTCAGAAGAAAACCTTGGTTAAATTCACCAGGTGACTGTGTAAGGCTGAACGCTTAGTTTAAGCTTTTCTTAGAAGGTTAATGAATTTTAAGGTGAAGTGCTTGTTGTACAACATGCCTTTTATGGATTATGTTATCTTTGAATTATCCTTTCTGGTGGCAGACTCTCAAGTGGCTTTTTTTGCAGTCATATTACCAAAGATACTCTGCTTAATCAGCTTTTATAAAAACGCAGGTTAGCTCTCTTTAGTGTGAAGGATCAGTGATCTTGCACTCAAGTTTCAGTGCTGCTTGACTTAACTGTGTTTGGTCTTGCAAAAAAAAAAAAAACTTGAAAGCTTGTCAGGTATTTACAGAGATGTCACGAACTCCTCTTGCAAAAGTGTGAAACATGCTGTAAGACAGAGTGTCCCAGAGATTTTGGGAAAAGTGTTGGCACTCATATACTCTCCTGTATATATGTAGACTAAAGTAATTCAAAAGTAATTGTGCCAAGTCTTTATTTGAATCCATACTAGAGAGCTCTAGTATGCTAATGAAGTGTTTAGTGCTGATAACTTGACATTTTAACATAGTGATGCTTATTGTCTCAAACCCTTTTGTTAGGTGGTATTTCCTTTCAAGGTCAGTTGACACATCAGAGCTGGCCTGTTGAAGGTTAAAGCATGATACAACATTTTCAGATGGTTCAGTCAGTCTATACACTTGTAGTGGGATATATGTGAAATCTCCTATGCTTGTGTGTTTTTCTGTAGTTTCTTCCAGTATATCTAAGACAGCAAATACCTCTTGGCTCTAGGGAAGAGGTGTAAAGCAGCATGAAACTAATGGGCATGTTTCTAGCAATCTTCGTGGGAGCTCAATTTCAAATGCAGGAGGTAAACCTGGAGAAGACAAATACAGGTGATTATGCTGACTTTGATTGCCAGGACTAACCTCAGTGAAAATGACTGGCTTATTGCCTTTCAAGATAAAATACTGGTTTCTTGCACTAAAGTGGTGGCTTATCAGTGTTAAGAGTTCTCTAAGTATTATGGACTAAAGTGGGTAATGTTGGGGCTTCTATACTGAACTGTTAGAGAGAGAACCAGGCATACCTAGGCAGAGCTAACAAGAGTGTGTTCCTGAGAAGGATGCATTGCCAAAAACTGACTTGATAATGTACTCTCCACTGCAGATACCTCAGTATGCTAATTGTTGGTGAAATACGGTTATTATCTGAAGAATATTCATTGCCATTTGAACATGTCAGATGCATTTTTGGGACAGACCTAGTTTCATTTGCAAGGTGCCAATCCCACATAGTCTCATTGTGAATGCTTTAAGGGTAATCTGCTTACTATGGCTCTTATACCAGCCAGCATTGTTGACATGTTAAAATATTTCAGAATTCAGTGCTTCAGGGAGCCACTTTGGTGGTTAGATGTTGAATCTAAGTGCAACAAGCAGAGGAGTTATGAGAACACTGCGGAGAGCTTATGAAAAGATGACTCGATCCAACACGGGTGATTTTTTGGCAGTTTTGTGTTTGCAGACTGTACTGTTGGTGTACCAGAGATGCTGTGGGTTGACTACTTCTAACACTGTACATTCTGGCAGTGTGTTCCTTTCAGATCCTTCAACCTAAGTTCTTACGGATTTTTTCCCATATTTTTCTTCTGACAGTAAGAATGCTTTTGCTAATAGCCTTGCAATGTGTTGAGGACCTTCAAAAATCATCTCTTTGATCCATTTTGATGTTCTGAGGTTTATCAATGCCCAGGTCTGGAAAGTTAGTGTCACTGCTACTGAAGAGAGATTCTTTAGACATAATTCTTTTTCCAGAACAGATCTATTTGGTCCTGAATTTAATTTTGTATTTCAGACATCACTAGTTAATTTACAGTCATGCTAGCAATGGTATGTTTTCAGCTCAGGTGGCAGCCTCCTTTGCCAGAGGTTGTGTTGAGCTTCAGTCTCACGTGTAAGGCAAAATGCTAGTAGACCAGTATGTAAGTCTTGAAGATATGTGAAGGGAAAGGGAACACTTCTCAAGACTAGACATAATTTTTACCTTTGCAGTTTTGTGCAGCACATTCTTACAGCAAGAAGAATTGAATTTTGTTTCACAATTTTCCTTGTGAACATAAGGGCAGAATATTAGTTGAATTTTCAACCAAAGCCACAGATAGCTTAATCGTGGGTTTAGGATTTTTGTTCATTCTGCACAGCTTTGTTTATGCTGAATTGTAGTAGGAAGCTGAAAAGGTAATACTAGGGGAAATAAGCCTGAAAGTGACTTTCTGGGGTTTAGGATGCTTTTAACAAACATGATACATCAATATTTTACTACAGTGAATAGATAAAGTCTGGGCTTTGTGAGAATCAGCATCACCTGACTTCATGGCAGTGTGTATCCATCTCCTGTCTTCGCCAGCTCAACTGATTTGGCTGTTTATTGGAAAGAAGAAAGTTGAGGTCTCTCACAAATGAGTTACATCACTGAGGATTAAAACATGAGGGTTTTTTTTCCCTGTGAAGTGGATGGACAAGGGCCTATCCTGCATGCAGTTCCAGAGGATATAGGATGAGGAACAGCCCAGTCCATTAGATTTTGAGTCCTAATTCTGGGCTTATTTAAGAGGGCAGGGCCATCTTTGGTAAGCACTAGTTACGTTTTGATGTGCCTATGAGACAATATGTGTCTTCTGAGATTCTCTCTTTGAATAATTCAAAATTTACTAGGTGTCAAAACTCTGATTTACCTGAAACATAGGTAGGATATGTGTTATTTTATCATCAGTTGGGCTTTAATATAGAAATTGAGCAGCGTAAGTTTTTAAAACCTACATTTTAAATAAGCCAGATTTTGAACCAAATAGATTAATTTCCTGGGTGCTTTCATGTAGTGACTTTGCTTTTTGGAACAGACTCTTAATAGAGTCCAACTTGTGTCCAGTACTTCCAAGATATTTTTTTTTTAATTGCTGCTCTTTAGTTTGCCTTGTTTGTAAGAAAAGTGCATTTTTACATTCAACAGTGGGTTTTTTCCCCAGTCAGTCCAGAACTCCCAACTTGTTAGATATGTCTGTTCAAGAGGATGGAAAAAATACAGTACTTCAAGGAGAAATCCTTCAGAGGAGTCTTTCTGTAGTGCAAAATCTATTCTCAAAAACATTTCCCTAGAGTGAAAGCATATTAACATTGAATTATCTCTTTATGTGTGAGGGTGGTGGTTCTGCATTTTTGAGAGGATGGAATAGAAAGTAAGAAAATCAAGTCATACTTGCTTGCACAAATTACAAGAAATCCTAAATTGTCTTTACCACAGTGCTGTTTTCCTTGAGAGAGAAAAAAAACCTTGTCTTTCAAGAGGAGCCTCTTTTTAAAATCAAAGTGTACATGCTGAGATAATATGGTAGTAATGATACACTGGTGTTAACCATGGTACAAGTGTTACAATAAGAGTTTCAGCTCCAAGAAGCTTGTAGATTAATGATGACTAGATGAAGTATGATTGTAAATGACAATACCCAGGTAGGAGCACTTAGAAAACATGGAATAGATTTTGAAAAGCAACTTGTAAATTGGAAACTTGTAATCTCTTGCACATTAAGAGAGATGGGATAAGATGCTTAAGGTGCGTGGTGAAGAGATACACCACAGGAGCTTGAAAGTGATTTTTGAAAATGTTTTTTGAAATTACAGCTGCTGGCACATGAGTGTTTCAACAATTTGGAGATGAGAAGGGGGAGTTTCACAGTGATACAGGGAGACTGACTAGGGATTGACTGTTCAGTTTGCTTCAATGTGAGAATGAGGAGTGGTTATGTAAGACTGAGTGAAATTCAGACTGAAAAGGAGGAGGTTCTTCACATGAGTGATTGTGGATCTGTGAAGTGCCTTGTCAGGAGACTTCTGAGTATAAGAAATTTATGCAGGCTTAAAAGAAAGCTGAAGTACTTGAAAGAAATCCACAAAGGCCACCAAATAGGAGTCATATAAGGCTCAGGAAAGCAAGTGAAAATAATTTCGGAGTGAAGAACACTTTGGAATATCTGGGGCTTTTTTCTGTTTGTTTTTTGAGATAGTGCTGAAGGGAAGTTATGTCATGCTATGAAGGAAGAACTCAAATACAGAGGGCAGAAGGGAGAGAAAACCAAATAGGTGACCAAAGTATTTTCACAGGAAAGTACTGAAAATGTGAAATGGTGTAAGCAGTAATGAAAACGGGAAGAACACACTTGATTTCAGGGTGGGGAAGGTGTGGGGTGGTGGGTGTTTGTATTCATTATAAACCTGGATACATAGGTATTTGCTGAAGGAAGTAAAATTTCTAACTGTTCTTTATTTTTCTTTTTATTAGCAAAACCAAACAGGAAGCTGACATTCTTGTACTTGGCCAATGATGTCATACAGAACAGCAAAAGGAAAGGACCAGAATTTACAAAAGACTTTGCTCCAGTAATAGTGGAGGCTTTTAAGCATGTTTCAAGGTACAGTAAACTTGAATGTGCGGTGTCCATCATACTGTATTTGAGGGGCATTTAGAGAAGTTCATCTCTTCCGGCCCAGCTAGTCTTTGTGTGCTGTTTCTGTACTTGAAGTCTCGTTAGTTAAATTTATTCAGTGTTCTTTTGATCTTGGATAGTCTTAGTGCTGTTGGATGAAGTTTGATAGTAAATTCATCAGCATTCAGTCCAGTTTTTTTTGAAAAGCTGTTAGCTATTCCTGAAACTAAGACTTGTTTACTGTCTCTGTTTATGTACTACAACAATTTGACGCTTTCATTACTGGGTGTTGCATGATTTGTTTTTCCCCAGCAGCCATAAATCTCATTGCATGAGAAAGCTACAGTCCTGATACAGGATTATTTTCACAATGATACACAGCTGTTAAAGCAAGACAAACCTAAGTGCAGTGTTTGCATAAAGAGTTACAGACCTGCACATTTATGGGTTTAGAAGAAAACAGAGTTGGATGTTGGCCCTTTTTTTTTTTTTTTTTTAATCTGCTTGCCAGAACAGCTTAAACTGGTTTTTGCTTTTTAGTCTTTGAAATGTGAATTTGTTATTTTGAGATTATTTGACTTCTGATGCTTGGATATTGCTAAGAACTGTGAAGGTCCTTCTGTGAAAAATAGTCATACAGCAGTGCTGTACTTCTACCTAGTGCTGATATTTGCTTTTTTACCTTGTAACAGTGAGTCTGATGAGAGTTGTAAGAAACACCTTGGCCGAGTGCTGTCTATCTGGGAAGAAAGGTCTGTTTATGAAAATGATGTATTAGAACAACTTAGGCAAGCTTTATGTAAGTATTTTTTGAGTGTATGAAGGTTCAGACTCTTGTTTGAAATAGTATTTCCCTGACTGCTATGTTTGTTTTCATTTAGATGGAGACAGAAAGGTGAGGAAGCGCACATATGAACAGATAAAAGTTGATGAGAATAACTGTTCGCCTCGAAGTTCTCCCACTGACCCTCCTCAGGTAAAAGCATGTTTATAAAATTCTATATTTACATATGGAATTTTTCAGTTACTCTTGTTTTTGAATGGTCTCTGTTTTTCTTTTTAGTGAGGTACTGTTTCTGGGCAAAGGTGGCTACACCTGAAACTTTACATAGTACTTCAGTGGGGTATGCTGTAACCTTAGGTATTTGATGCTAAACCCAAATGTATGAATTGTATATCCAGTTTTGTTCATGTCAGGATTTCAGCAGTAGTTTCTACAGTATATTGAGCTCTCATTCCGTTTCCAGGGTAGTAGTGAGTAACAGATGTATTAGAACAAGATTGTTATGGATTTATCAATAAAATATTTCTCAGTTTTTCAGTCATGATGGCTTGGAAAAATTCTTGTCTACCTTACACTGTTAGGGCATTTCTAATTCATGCAGGTTTTTGTTACAGTATTGCCCTATCTCAGAAGGATTTTTGTTATAGCAAAGAATGATGACCTCAAGTAATCATGATTTAGTATGTTTCTCTGTAGCAGATCTGGGCTTCTGTGAACATCAGCCCTGCTTTCAAAAGAAGTGCACTGATACAGTCTTTTACATAGTGAAGAAAAACAACAAGAAAAATAATTAAAAAATGTATAATAAAATTAAAGGTACTGTAAAATAATCACTACTGTCAAGAAGAAAAGATTTGTAGATATTTCTATGCCAAGAATTTAAAGGAAAAAGCTCTTGTAGAAAGGTGACCTTTAAAACTAGGAACACTGCAATGTTGTGTGAGAATTAAAGGTTTTGTTTTGACTTTAAAAGCTGATACTGTAAATGCTGATAAAATTACCGTCAAATCAGTTCCATAAGCTTGTTGCAAAATACTTCTGTTTTGTTCTAGTATCTGTTTATTTAAACTAGTTCTCAATCTTGCATGCTTTTTTCAGACCACAGATCTCATTAGAGCATTACAAGAACTAGAAAACGCTGCCTCTGGGGATGCAGCAGTTCACCAGAGAATAGCTTCCTTGCCTATAGAGGTCCAGGATGTGTCCCTGTTAGACAGAATAACAGGTGAGGGTTGGGGGCCTGGTAACTGAAATGCTGTTCTAAGAATGTAATGGTACGTAATCAAATCACGCTTTGCTTGTTTTTCTCTGCTTGCTTTTTAGATAAGGAATCTGGAGAGCAACTTTCCAAAATGGTAGATGATGCATGTATGTTGCTGGCGGATTACAATGGCAGGTTGGCAGCTGAAATAGATGATAGAAAACAGCTAACTCGAATGTTATCAGACTTTCTCCGATGTCAAAAAGAGTTCCTTGCAGAGAAAGAACATAAGCTGGAAGTGCGTAATGTTTTGTTTTAGTCCCTTCTTCACTAAAGCTTGTTCTTGCAAATGTTTTTAGTTAGCCTAAACAACTTTTCTCTCCAAAGATGAATACTTAATTGCCACTGTTATGTCTTTGCTTCCAGCACATCATTAACATTGTTTGATTCTAGTGTTCTAAACCTACTAAACCAGCTCTTTCTGTTTTTTTAGCTATTCAGTCTTCGTTATATGTACAGACTTAGTTTTCGTAGTGCAGATAGAAAATCTTATCCTCAGTGTTAAAAACGTAATTCTTCATAGTGTCATTTTCTTTCCATGTTCCTTTCATTCATTGTTGTAAGTCTTAGTTATGTATTTGCTAAAGGGTAAGAATTTAATTCTTGGTTTTAGCACAACTTTTCTACCTGACTCAAGCATCTATTAAACCCAGTAAAATGTAGTTGTGGCTTCTGTGGCCTCCAGCACAGCTGGTTATCAGCACTAGTACCAGCAGGACCAGACGGATCATAATAACAGAAGGATGCAGACTGAGCAGCTCATTATGAGTAAATGATCCCTTAAGTTACTCTGTTCTTTGCTGTTACCAGTCTTCTGTTTTCCTTTCCTACCATGTACTACTGTAAAGCCTCCTATTGAACATTCCAGGAACTTGGAATATGTCCATAATTTCATGTCAACTGCTTCCCAGTGCTAACTTGGGTATTACAATAATGGAACTGAAGCTGCATCATTTTGCAAGGGGAGATATCTGGACAATCATGGTGTCCTTTAACTGCAGCATATGCATATATGGTCCCAAAACTAATTACTCTTCTGGTTTTGTCATATACGCCAGTCAAGAACATTTTCTTTCCTTAGTGGTTTCATTACTTTTCTATAACTTCATAACTTGAGTTCAGATTTTGTGGTCCCTTTGTTCAGGAAAATGCTGTTCACAATGTATTTGAAGTCATCATTTAGATCAGTTGTATCATTCCTAGCCTACTCTTATTTCCTGACTTACTTCCTTTCCTCTGTGCCTCACAGAAAAGCAATTGATGAAGGTTCTTCCTATCAACTTTACTATGTTTGTCCTGTGGGAAGAGTATCAACCAACTTCATGTAAGGATAGATGGTATGCACAGTAGTGCTGATTGCAATAGCAACTGACCCAACTGCATAATGGAACCTGGAAGATTAAAGAACAGGAAACCTTAAGCTTTTCATCACGTGCCCTACTTTCCCTCTGTGTGTGTAATGGGTTTGAAGGACAAGTTCCCGTAGTTTCAGTGAAGGGCTGGTTGTCTAGAGACACTGACTTGTTTTTGTAGCTCACTACCAGCAGTTATACCCTGTTTAGTTATAGTAGCCTACTGGGATAGTGAGTTGCTCAAAAGGCAGTGACTTAGTCCTTCATATAGATTTACACTTCTGTAAAACAAGAGAGCTCAATTTAAAAGAAGTTAAAAATGGTAGCACAGCTGTGAGCAGATTCCACACTTGTTGGTTGTTTTCAACAAATATAAACCAGTTTAATTTCCCAGTATTACTAGATTAGAGAATTCATAATTCTGAGAGAAAGCAGTTGCATATTACTAGTATGTTAGGGTCCTTCAGATGGTTTCTAGACTGAATTATTTAAGCTGCTAAAAAATTTAATCCTAATACAGCACAGTTCCATTTTTTACTAGTTTGAGGCCTTTCTTTAAAGTGTAGCAGACAGTCTTCAGTATCTGTAGGCAGTCTGTTTTAAACAGGTGAAGTCCTAGGATCTTGAAGTACACTGTAAGAATGTTTTTAGGCTGATTAGTGCGGCATAAAATCTGAGTTTCTAATAAAGAACAATGAGCCAAGACAGTGTCAACCCAGGTTACTAATAAAGGCCTGTGAGCCAAGAGATTTAAAATAACAGGAACCTTGAAATGAAGTTTCTAAACTAGCATTGAATAAAGTGACTTCGTGCTCACTACCACTATTCCTTTTTGGGTTGGGAAACAGAGGCTGATAAACACTCTGGAGTTTTGAAATCTAAGATTAGGATGTCTTAGTGATATTGTCTGTAGGGCTTGCCAACTTAGAAAGTGTAGGGTTTTTTTGGTGATTAGGAAATGGAAATGTAGCCAGGACTCTGTTTTTACAGGCTTGGGAAATTCCATGCCTCAAATTGAACCTTACTTACTGGCTTCTCATTTGAAATAGCACTGAGAGAGGGCTTGTCACCTAAATCTTTGAGAATGTATTTCCCTGAACTGCCTGTCCCTAGGCTTTGCTGCTGAAGTTTCATTTCTGATTAAATTAGTTTGGTCTAGACAAGCTTGTTTCTTGTGTTAGACTTCTGGCTATTGACACTTCCTGAGTATAACATGGTCTCTCAGTTGTAAGCAAAAGTCTTTATTTCTTTCTGAATTAGTATCACCAATCTGTGAGTATAATGCTGAGATCCTAGCTTACTGATTCCTTACCACACCAAACAGGTATTGTAAGGAACAAGTGGATGTATTCTTAGTTGAATCTAGAAGTGCTACCTGCTGTTAATACGGTTTTACAGTTAGAATTGGAATTCCCAAAGAATTGTCAGTAGCTTTCAACTTCAGATAGGAGCTCTAGACCTAAATTCGCAGATATTTTATCTTCTAAAGATAATTTACAGGTAAGTAAGTTTGAATAACCAATGTACCAATGAGTAATTTTTTAAGAATAAGAGTTTCTTTAATAGTTATTTCTGAAACAGAAGTGCACGATTCCCATCAAAAGCAAGGTAATGTATGCACTAAATTTGACAGGAAATCTTGATAACACCTAATGTCATGTCTGCATCAAAAGCTAACTGTACTGCTTGGTGGGTGACCTTCCTAGGTGTGTTCAGGGTAAGTAGTGCCAACTTTAACTTAAATTGTTTTCTTTAACATCTGTCTAGCTTCTGTTGCAGGTGGTGGACATGGACCTATCTTCTATTGATGTCACCATCCATTAGTACACACATCCTGCTAAAAATAAATTTAAGAATCAAAATCTTGTATTGTCTGTTGTTTTTGAAAACTTGAAGAGGAGGAATTCTGTAACTACTCATACCAGACCTCTACTATTTTCATCTATATTCTCACAAACATTACTGAGTTTATGCCTGAGATGGCTAAGTATTTATCCAGTGTCATTCCTTTCTCTTGAAGACTAAAATTTTCACATGGTTGTTCCTAAAACTCTCACATTCTTCCAGTGAAATAATTCAAAATTCCCAGTGCAGAAGTTTGGGGGTTGCTTGCATTGAAGCTGCCATTTCCAAAAGGAGAAAGCTGTGAAAACAAGACTTTTTCAGACTTTTGCTTTTGAGCTTACACTGTTGGGTTTACTTGATCAGAAATGAGAAGTGATGAATATAGGACTCATCCTTCACAAGCACAATAAAAAACGTTCACTTTATTAGGTAACAGAGAAGATGTGCTTTATAATTGCACTTAAACCCCTTTAAAATCCCACCTCAAATTTAGGATTATGCTAAGGAGTATTTTTCCTTCAGTTTTGGTAGTTTTAATGTAGCATAAATATTTAAAATCCAGTGTACTGTAGCTCTAGCTGTGATTTCTAGCTAAATATGATTCTGTCTATTAGAAAAAACAGAAATTTTTGCTGAAATATTTTTGTGGAACACTTTTTTTTTTTTTTTCTGAAGCTTTTGAGGGCTAATACCATTCCTGTTTTCTACTACTTTGGTTGTTTCCCCTCTTTGCTTCCTTGTTGTATCTCCCTCCTATCTCCCTGCCCCTCTGCTAGTTTTTGAACAGAAATATTGGTTGGTCTCTTGGTCTCACTGAAGGCTGATGAAAAGAGATTTTTACATTATATAGAAACAAGAAATTGGGTGTACATAAATTGAGACCATGATGGTTCATGTCCATTTGATAAGACTGTCCTGTTATTCTAGGCCTTAAAATATGGCCTTAAAAATGACATGAACAAGAGAAGTACTTGATTTACTGTTCTTTTATGATGCATTGCTTTGCCTCTCCCTCCCACAGACTACTTGATTATAGCATGAATAGTCTCTTACCAAATTTCAAATAAAGGATTTGATAGTTGAAAATCTTACGTGACTTTCAGGTGACTCATGAACAGGTGTGAGTAGATCACAAGACACCTTCTCACCTTCATTTCAACCTTACGGAAAAACGTAGTATTGCTACACTCAGGGTATGCTGGATATCCAGTTTCTTGCTTATGTTTCTATCAACTTACCTCTTTAAATTTGGCAATATCTTGTCACTAGATCCAGAATTTTAGGAAGGAAATGCTACTCTGGGAAACCTGTTTCAGCAGCTTGCATTTAATTAAAACACTTAATGTTATCTTGAATTTCTGATTTTCTAGTTCTGTGAGTAGTATTCAAAATCTTGCACATCTGGTTTTAATTGTGGTTTCTTAGCATGTTGAGAGAACACTATATGTTCAATGCACTTCTATTTCATGACTGAGCTTTTATGGCTCATTATAGCTTAACTTGTTTTCCTGAAGGTTTTAGTTTTGTCTTGGGATTTTACAGATAAACAGCAAGCAATTAGTGGCCTTGACTTTAGCTCTGGATTCAAAAGACTTTTTTTCCTGCTGAGTTCACATGTAGTGGTTTCAAATGCAGACAAAAATGTTAAGCAAACAGTTTAGGGGTGGCAGGGGTATAATGGGTGTTTTATCCTTGGGTTTTGTTTTGCAATACCGGACTGGATTGATACTGTTGCCTTTCACCATGGCCTTCATATTATCACAGGGTGTAGTACTTGCCTTGCTGGCTTTTGTTTTTTCTTTATACCCCTTGTTCTTCCCTAGTACATTTGTATGTCAGCTTTTTTTGTTCAGTGACAGATAACTTAGGGTAATATACTCCATTATGCTTTGTATTTTTTCGAGTCCAGATAATTGGGATTCATTTCTTCATAACGTTGTAGCTGAGCAGGTAAATTATTTTAGTGAGCTTTGGTTGAAGATTGATTTGTATGGTGAGCCCCAGAATGCCTCTTGTTACACAGTTTGCAGCATTGTAGATGATTTACAACTCCATGAATGTGGCAGCAGCACAGTAACTCAAGTTAATCTGGAGTTGAAGCCCAACAGCTAACAGTGCAGTGATTACAAAACGGGTAGCAGGGAGGTATCAGGAAGTGGTCAGTAAGGTTCATCCAAACTCACTAGCACTGTTTTGAGTATTTAAGATCTGATACATGCTTGGTAACAGAAACAGTGGTACAGACAGACCATGTTGTGTGATGTCTTGACATTGTGAACCATTGTATTCATTTCTGTTCAAAATTACAGCTTCAAAAATTGAAGCTGACTTGGCAGTCCTTCAGTTCAGGGAGTATGTGACTTCTACTGAAAGAGATATTTTGAGTCAAGGTAGATGTTCTCGGGCTGAGCAGAACATGACTTTTTGTAATAAAGGAGGGAGAGCCTTCACCACAATTACTTTTTCTGTTTCTAGTGGCCCAGTTTCAAGTCTCTTGCAGTGTTTTTCAGAGAAGTCAATGTAGCTCGTAACCATCAGGAAGGAAACGTAGGCTGAGGATCTCTAATGTGCGTATTCGTTACATTCTAGTGCTCCCCATCCTGCCCTGTACGTAATGGAATGTGATTCAGGAGCAGGCCACTGTGCTTAGATACTTGTTTTGATTGCTTGAAATCCCTTGCTGGTAGGTTGGCTTTGTGTGGCCATTTGAAAGGCTTTGTGTAGTGTAAATGCTTTATTAGAGTTACACAGTCCGGGTCCTTTAGTGAATATTGTCACTGGGGTTGTGTTTCTTTAAAAATGAAAACTAAATTTTGCTGAGCTCAGTAGTTTAGATTATCTACCTGAAGGTGACTGTGGAGAATTATGTGATCACTGAAATAGTCATCTCTCCTTAAGATTAATTGAGTTAGAAGCTAAGGTGAGGGAATGTTTAAAATAAGACATAGGTTGCATCTCTTGTCTGCAGGGAGGTAGGCTTGCTAAGTGTTTTTACAGGTTGCTGACCTTGTCTTTTAGATGTGGTTGCTTTGTTTCCATGAGCACTTTCTTCACTGACAAGGTATAAAGTTGTAGTTTTGTAGAAGTAATTTGCAAGACTAGAGTGGAGAACAGCAGCTCATATGTCAAACACAATAAATCCAATGGTCTGTGCATTTTGTTCCACTGTGTTGTCCCCTTTTTGTGCGAATAATGCTTATTTGACCCGTTTTCATAGCAAACTTTAAAACTCTCTGTACATGAGCAATAAACATACCTCTTTCAAATAGTGGCTTATTGACTGCAGCCTCTGATACCATAGCATAGTTACTCAGTTTGTACCTGGAAGAATGTTGGACTTCACAGCTCAGTGTTGTCATCCAGAGCAGCAGAAACACTTGAAGGATTCCACCTTTAATTGGCTTACCAGACATTTGAATATAAATCCTGGCTTTTCTAACAGATTGAACAGGTTGTAGGTTATACTTTGCTCATCCTTGTAAAGTAAAGATAACCTTTTCTTGCAATTCATCACATTTTAAAGCATTGTTTGTCATTGCAGATAGTCTGGTTTTGAAACAAGGTAATAAAAATATTACTTTTTTTTTTTTTATCCATCTCACCCTTATTATTTGTGAAGGGTGGGGTTTTTTTAGCTTTCAGTCTGCAACTTACCCATTACTTTTTATTTGAAAGGAGGAAAAAAGTACCTATGTACAAGATACTGCAAGATACCAGGTACTTTAATACCCTTGAGGTGCCTTTTGAATTCCTCATTATAAGAATACTGAGAGAAGATACTGGTCTTGCCTAGGTAGGCCTTGCTGTTGTTTGTGAGACTTTTAGCCAGAATGTCCCTAGCCATTTCCAGCCAAAAATTTCATACTGTTAACCAAAATGAATGGATGTATTTGTGTAATCCTCAGAAGAACAAGTTTTGCAGGTATGTAAAACGTTGCGCAAACATCTGAGATGATGGGAAATCGTAAAGGGAATAATCAGTGCTCTAATTTGAACTTAAGTTTTTTAAAGGACAGCTGTAGATTTGCAAGTGACTTTTCTCTAGTGCATTCTGCAGTAGATACTTGATTTGATCAGGTATTTGCTGGAAGAAAAAGAAAACCTGGATGTAAGAAATTGATAGGAAATACTGAAACTGTAGCGCCTATTTACATCAGTAGTAGCAGTGAGGTTTTTCAAATTCAAACTACCTTTTCTGCAAGCCTTGTTACTGTCTAAATTTTTTTTTAAATCTGATGTTTGTGTTGCTGGACTTAGTAAATTTAAAGATTTTTTTTTTTAATCTGTATTTTGAATACAAATTCAGCAGAACTGTAAACCCTGCCTGTATACCTCCCGCAGTTAAAAGCTTGCTATTGGAATTTGTTGAAGCAGCTGTAAACTCTAAATAGGAACATAAGACCACACTGAATGACAGTTAGTTTGGGAGTTACTAAGGAAACATTTATAATCTAGTTTCAAAAAACCCCCAGTGTTATGGATGGAAGGGAAGGGTATTTGAAAGTTCTGCTCCACAGTTTGAGATGATGTATGTAAAAAAGCTGAATTAAAATACGTTGCTTTAGTTAATGTCTTCTGGGAGTTTCATTTAACAGGAAAATAAGCCCATGTGTATTTCATGATAATTGCAGTTGACTCAAAAGCTGTGCTCCTTAGAGTTCTCTTTAAATAGTTTCCAAATTAAAGCCTGTGTTGTTAGGCTGATACTCAAAAATTGTTTTAGAACTTCTACAGTTTTAAACTTTATTTAATTTTTTCTGCTATCGCTAAGATCTAGAAACTTTATTATAAACAAGGGTTTTTTTTTCTAATGAGCTTCAATATGTAGTTAACAGGAAGCACCATGCTCATGTTACACTTTACTGTGACCTATAAGAGTGTATTTTTTTGCTGGATTTCTGATCGTGGTGTGCATGGTTGGTTGGAAGAGCTCATGAAAATTGCTTCTAGAAATCTTTGACAGAAGAAAGAAGAGAAATTACTAGAACATCAGCTTGCTTTTTCTCTCAGCCTTGCTGAAACAACAGAAAACAGATTTTATTCTGTGGCAGGCTTCTGATGTTTTCACTAAAAACCACTCCAGTGTTACACAGAAGAAGCAATTTGTATAAAATATGATGTAAAACAGCAGCACTCATACTATTGTGGACAGAGCTTGTACCTTTTTGGAGAATTTGGATGTACACAGCAAGGAAACAGTCTTCAGGTGGACAGCAAGTAGCTGTGAGATGGCATTGAAAGAAAATGTGCATCCAGTAACTATAGATCTTGGGCAGAGTACTCATATTTACCCCTGTTCTCATAGCTACATAGGAAAATACTTCATCAGCTTTTGTAGTGGTCTGAGGCAGCAAGTATTTTCAGAACCTGTTAATGAAATAATGTATGACCTTTTGTTATGTTGTATTTTAACATCAGCGTAAGGGAAAGTAAAAATTTGTAAATTTGTGCAAACTAACAAGTAAGAATAGGTGCTATCTTTATGACAAAAACCTGCTTGCATTAAAAAAAAAATAGGAGTGAAATACTCCTGTTTCAGAATCGGCATTTTGTAGTGTGTAAGAACAGTGCACTTTCCATGTGGGCTTTTTTTGGTTGGTTGGTTGGTTTTTTGTTTTTTTTCTTTAAACCCAGAGTTTGAGTTGAAATTTGTCTCCTACTAAGTCCATCAGTTATGGGTAAAATATCACTGGGAATAAGAACATTGAAGAGTGCGTGTGAATCTTGCATGACAGATCAGAATAATTTTTAGTTTTAATAATTTTGTCAAAATTGAGCTCATGAATCAAAATGAAGGAGTTCACAGTTGAACCAAAGCTATTCTGTTTTCCTAGTTTGAATTAATTATGATCTTCTGTAATGGTCCTACTAAACCAGTCACAAGGTGTATTGTGACTTGCGGACAACTTCCATCTCTTCAGCTAAGGCTAAATGTAGAGGGCAGAAATACTCTTCCGTAGGACTCAAAGTGAAACTGAATTTTACAAATCGAAACCATCAAACCACTACAGTTACACTAATGTCTTAGTATAATAAACTTTGGGAATTTACTTCAAAATATCCAGACTTTCAAAATCAGCTAATCCTCATTCCTAAAAAACTTAAGAGAATAGTTGGCTACTTTCTGGTGCAGTAGGTCAAGAGCCTGAGCTGTGAAAAGATGAAAACTGCTAGGGAACGTAATTCATAGCTGGACTGTATTGAAAAATCTAGTTCTTAAAAGCTCTTTCATCTTTCTGTTAAAGCTAGTTGATGAAAGACAGAACTTTGAGTAATGTTTCCTTTCAGCTAGTAGCAACTGTAGTTTAGTTAATACTGGCCTGATTCTGAAAATTAATCTCCAAGATTGATAGCCTTTTTTCCTAGGAATCCAGTCTGGAAAGCTTGCTTCCATACTGAAATACATGATGTGGCTACTCTGAATCAAAAGAAAGGGGAATGGGAGGAGAACTCCAGGACTTTTCACATGATCGTACAGCTGCCTAGCAGAAGTGTTTATTCTTGATTAATTGGAAGCTGAGGTTTATGATCATGTGTATGTTTAGACACATGCCCACTTCTTTTTTTTTTGTTGTTGTTTTGGTTTTTCTTTGGTTGTTTTTTTTCCCCTGGCACCTTATTTCAAAATGTGTTGTGTTAGAAGCTGGATTATTTTCTTTGTAGCTGGACTTCCCTCATTGTGGGGTATGGTACATGTGTCTGCAGAGGGGGGAGAACAGCTTGGAAAGTGTGAGTTGCGGTTGAGGACAATGTTGAAACATTAGGTCTCTGACTGTCCTTTGAAGCTGTATCAGTAGTTATTCTGGGGGCTGTGATGTAAGAGCAGTTGGATGCTGTTTTAGCAGCAGTGAGGAAACAATGTATGCCACAGCTGTTGTGCTTGCTGAGGGTTTGTTTCTTAGCCAGGAAGAAATGGAAGTTGTCACAGGTGTGCTCACCACTACCTGCTAAGTGTGTAAAGTGGTTCTTACACTTCCCTTAAAGCTTTATTCTAAACCAAAGGAATAGCCAGAGTACATTTGCTTTTGCATTCAGACTGAAGCAGTTGTGATGTTTTTCAGTTCTGCCAAAAGTAAAGAATATTGTATTGGTCTAGTTTGGAGTTGGTAAGTTTTTTTCACTGCCAGAGTTTGGAATGCTGTGGACTAAAATTGATGGAAATAAGGAGATGCAGAATGCAGGGAGACAACTCAGGATGATGTATAAGTCCTGTAAATGAACTCTGTTGTCTTGGAATTTCATTTCTATAGTATGACAATCTATCTCTGAGATTAAAAGTGCATTAAGTTGACTTTATTAGAGAGAGAAAAACATTTTTCTAATATTTCTCAGTTACTGCTGGCAGTGATTGGCAGAAGAGGAGAGAGTGAATTGCTGTTCCATGAGGCTTACAGGTATTGTCCGATTTCCTCAGAGACTTGACTATTGTAGTTGTGTTGCCAGTCATATCAGTTCTTTCCTTTGGCAGGGAAACAATCTTAATTATTTAGCTCTTGAAAGTTTGATAAAATTACTTCTGTGAATACCTAAAGAGTGAAGAGGCCCAGAGGAATGCTTCAGTAGCTCTTCTCCCCTCAGTCTGCGGAGCATGGAACCAGCCATAACCTCCAGTGCTCTTTGCCACAATAGTTGGATGACTTAGAAGTCATCAAGGGATATTGGGATATAAAAGGAAGAGTTCGAGGGCATGCACTAGCTGGGAGCTACTGTGAGATGGAGAATTGGACTAACTGGGATAGAGCTAGGATTCTTAAATTCACAGCAGGTTCTTAAATTCTAACTGGATTGGTAATTTAGAAATATATTATGAATTCAAATTTATTATAAAACCCCACAACCTTAGGTACACTAGGGTGATAACCCTATTATCTAATAGAGTACACCACTCCATGAGAAAAAGGAGAAAAATCTGCTGTTACAACTTTTTGAAATTGAAGAAGATCTTCAGAATTTGAAATTAGATAGTGCATATTTAAATGGAAATGTTTGAAACATTTTGTTAGTGTCAAAAAGGAAATTTTGTTACTTGTTTTTCTGCACGTCTGCACTACCAAACTGACTTAACTTACGTTAATACAATGAGGATGTTGTTTTTAAGCAACATAGGTAGGAGAGAAATGTAGTGCAAAGTTTTAGGCTGAGACAAGTATGTTACATTTTGGTTAGTGGAGGAAATAAGGACTCTGATGAGACAAAGTACTGTTAAGAGCATTATCTGGCCGAGGCCTTCTCTCCCTGAATCAAGCTTATTTCTCAGTGCAAAAGAGATTCTCTCTCTCCATAGTTGGGTTTGTTTTCCATGGTGTACACATAATTTTTCAAGAGAGGTGAGAGAGGAAGCTGAGAAGTAGGAGAAACGCCACATACTTTCTAAAATAATTGTAGCTGTTAGTGTAGCTTTTCACCAGAGGGTTGGGATATTAATCAGTATTTTGTGATTTAGAACAAATCTGGAAGTATTTAAAACTATTCGGTGAGTCTCTAATTTAAGTGTAGGCTAGTGTTAACAAATAGATAGAAATCACTGTTAAAGTAAGCTTTTGATCTTCCCGGAAGTTCCCTCTGTGTTTTGGTGGGTTTTTTTTCCCTTTTCCCCCATGCATATAAACCAGATATTTTATGTTGCCCCATAAAGGTGTAGAGAATAAATTTTGTAGTCAGCACATGTGACAGTTTTAAAGCTTGGCTGCAAGCAGAATTTGGGGTAGAAAACATGTTGTGGCTGCTTAGTTATTTACTGCATTGCAAGACAAAGTCAAGGTTTGAAAAAGAGACTTGAAAGTTGGAGATGAGCATTGAGCTTTGAGTTCCACCCTTCAAAAGACCTTTATTTTCAAGTCAGTTTTGAAAATAGGACTTGAACATGTCAAAAACAGCAGGAAAATAATGTGAAGAGGGCTGGAGAATCAAGATTTACATCTGACTGTGGTCCTTGATGTTAAGTAGATGCTTATTGGGCTCTATTTCCTCAAATGTTAGGCTTTTATGACCACCTTCTATTCCTAATTATGTATTTCTTCTTTTGTTTCTCTTCTGTTAGTATCAGACATTCATTTTTCTCCAACCCAAATACTTCATTGGGCAGCAAAGGAGGAAGAGGGATGTCATTGTTTGTTTTTACCACAGTTATTTATGCCTTTAAACAGTTCTCAGATTTTATGTGGAACACTGAGCTCCTTGTAACGTGTTTAAAGACAGAACTGTCATGTTCTCAGTAAATGTGAGCCCTTTGATCCTGAAGAAGGTAGAAGGCAGGAGACAGCAGACGGTGTAACTCCCCCGAGTGTTACACTTGGCAGTGTTTCAAACACACAAAGTTTTGATGTAATTTATTTCTAGGTTGCTACTAGCTACCAGAGTAGGAGGAATGATTCTGCAAAGGCAGTAGATATGAAATCAGTAATTTTCTGCATCACATCCCTATTTGCTATTTGTAATGACCCATCACTTTATTTCTTCTTTTGTGCACTGCCATTTATTCTGCATTCTCCTCAAACCATGGTCACTAAAAGACGAGTGAGAACACTGCATTCATAGAGAATCTCCTTTTTCTTTGTATCTCTCTACTCTGTCTTTGATGCCCTACACATACAGACTCAACAATGAAAGCTGGTGCTTTTCATTGCCCAATATTGTAGAGTATCGAGGTGAAGCCAAGTTTAAATTTGAGGTGTGTTCTAGAAATGTAAATTTTGCCATGTTAAGTTACCTGTTTTCTGATGGAGATAATTAACATCCTTCAGCTGTAGTGGACCATGGACAAAAGGTGATGGCTCATTAGGCCAGCATATTTGATAGATAAATTTAGCGAGCTGTGCCATCATCAGTTTTATTTTGGAGTATTTGTCATCCAGAGGAAATCGGGGGTTTGTTAAACTGATACTCATTGCACAGCTTCCAGACATGTCTGCTCATTCCTACTCATCTACGATTCCATAATAACCAGTGTAAGTGAGACATGCTGGATGAGTGCCAGTAAATCATGGTTTCCTTTTCCCTCATTTTCTGTCTTCTGCCCTGGGAAATCTGTTGTGGCAATTTTTGTTGCTGCTGTTATTTTTTAAAATGGTGGAGCATTAAACAATCTTTAGTTCTAGATTATTTAAATCTAGGAGCTGTACTACTGTAATTAGTATTTTATACAGTGACTGTTAAAACAATTTAGCATGCCATCTTAAAAGCCAGGCATTTCTTGTGTTTGTTGTCACAGGTCATGTGAATAGAGTGCCTTTTCCAGTAGAGAACCACATCATTTGGCATAGGATGATATTAGGTGCAACCTCTGTAGAGAGAATTAAATTCTATCTGCATGTATACCTATTGTTTGCTCTCTTGGTGATAACACAACTACTGTGCTTAGCTTATCTGAAGATATTGGAATGGAAAGTCCCTATTTATAATATTCTTATCTGTGGAAGAAATCAAGCATTGTTGTTCAAGTAGTATTATCTCAAAGACTTTTTATGCTCAGGCTGAAAGATTGTGGAATAAAGCAGTGATGCAGGTGGAAACCCAAAGCAGATAATACAGTCACTACACACAGGTTTGTTTTTGAGAACCTGCCTGAACTTTTTCAGACAACACATTCTTCTCAAGAACCAGTAATTTCTGGTTTTCTGGATTTCTTCCTGTGCAGTAGTGCTGTCTTAGAGCACAGCAGCAAGAAATTTGACATGACTAGGCTATCCGCCGGACAGTAGTCTTTAAAATTTCCTGGCTAGCTTCTCACCTGCAGTTTATATGGATTGTTAATGCATTCCCTTGCTGCGGTGCCTGTAAGTTGAAGTAATCCTAATGTCAATGAAAATGTAATGGGCAGTTACTTCTGCAGCTGTTTTGTACCCATGTTTGTTCTCAGCATTTCTAGAAAGGAGCACCTTGAAACTTCTTTATATTCTGGCTGATTAGCGTCTTCTGCTTTATGCAAAGAGAAGAATCCAGGCCAGTTTTCTGGAACACAAAGATCTTCCTTTTTTGCCAACCCACCCACTGGTAGAGCTGTTACGCTTTGTGTTTAGTCCTTGAGTTCTAGAAGGATTCTGCTTTAGTGTTTGGCTAATCAATGTTACTAGTATTGGATCATGCAGCTGCTTTTAAGCCAGTTGAAAATGATTGTATTGATCCATATGTAAATGACAAAATTATTATTAGCTTTTTTTTTTCAAATCTAACAGCTCAAGATAAAAAAGATTCATGTCACTGCTGACTGGATCATCTAATTTATTCCATTTATGTCCTCAACACTCTATGTGTGCATGTACAGCTCGGCAAATATCCTAGCCCCAAATCCTTGTACCCATACAGAATAGCAGCCACTGTAGTCAGTGGAAAATGAATGTTACCATACATCATGATAAGAAAAAATTGTACATGCTTAATGGCAGCTGTAGGTTTCAACCTTGTGTTTCTGTTAAACAGTAAGCAATAATTCTTAGGCTTCTGAGGGTAAATCCATATGTGGGCTATAAAATAATCTTGGTCACTTGAAATTCAGGTTTGGATTTACCTGAAAGTATTCATTGTCTTCTGGAGTCTGAATGGCTAACATTCAGTTAGGTATATAACTAAAAGAGCAAAAGAGTTTACGGAAGCTACTCTTAAAAATACCAAAAGTAATAAAGACTGAGGTTCATAATGTTTTTACAATCTTCAGTTATAAAATGGTGAGCACAAACTCCAGATTTGTATCTTTCAATGTAATTAATAAAGGCATAGCATTTAAATATATACTTTCTAATTTAAGAAATCACAATTGTATTATGTGATTTAAGGTCTAGGACTTTAGGTCTAGAAATTTGTTTTCTGTATGTGAGCCAGTGCCCAGGTTTCAGCAGGAGGAGGTTGCTAGAAGATACTGAATTCCATTAGAGGTCTAATAAAAACAAAGCTACTTGTGAAAAACATACACGCACAGACAAACTGTTGTGAGGGTCAGCAAGCAGGCTTTTAGTGCTGCAGTGGGAGGGAGGGATACTGTGCAATTCTGGGAATGCTGTGAGGTTCAGAGTCTCACTGAAATAATTTCCTCAGGAAACATGTTTTTCATGTCCCTCAAAATGTTTAAGTGCAGACAAGCTTTCTCTTATACTGCTGCATACAGACTTGTTAAAGCATGCTGCTCAATTTTTCATGGCACGTGTGTGATTAGCAATGCCTTTTCTTCCAACATTGGAATACCTAGCATGCTTTTATGTAATGTCACACAGCTTTTGCCATGTTGCTCAGTGAACTTGCTCCTCCAAACTTCAGTTCATTTGGAAACATAATGAAATATGTCCTACACAGTTGCAGCTTTCCACCTACACATGAATGACTGTGTGAATGGGCTTTTTTCTGGTTTTATTTGGTCCTGTTGTCTTGACTCTTATTGATAACGTAGCTATGAGCAAGTCACTTTCCCTGAATAGTGGCAAAACCATGATTTTGTTCTTTCTAGCTTTGAAAGGGGGGACAGATGTGTCCTCTCTGTACCATCAGCAGGTGGTGCAGAGAGGACCCTCTTAGCAGAGGTTCCTCTTGCTATGCTATTGCACCATCAAAGATGTGCTAGAGATGGCTGGGAGTCACTGAGGGACTCGTTTGGGGTGCTCAGCCCTTCAACTTGTGGTGCCTGGTTAGCTTGGGGTTGAGGGGTGTCAGTAGAAAAACTACCTTTTACTTTACAAGGCAGGCCCTTTCAAAAAATTCAAAAATTCAGAATTCATGGTGACTTGTATGGTTACTCTTTAAGATGGTATCTTAAGTTGGGGTGCAAGTTTTTATATTTTATTGTAAATCATGGCCAAATAAATAATTTACCGTGTGTGTGCCTTCAGTTTAGTGCTGTTTGTTGTCATGTTTCCCACCCTACATGGGGGAAATGCCCATTTCATGACATTGCACTGCAGAGTGACAGAAAATGGCACACCCAGGCCTAATACTCGATTCTTCTACCTTATGGCAGGCTGGAAACACACCCAGAGGGCATTTGTGTAGTTCTTAATAAACACACACTCTAGCCTGCTGCAAATCTTGTCCAGTGCATCAGAAATCTTAAAACAGGTCCTGGCAGGCAGGTTTTTCTCTGCCAGCCAGTCAGTCCATCTCTTTCCTGAACGTCAGCTGCAAATTCAGACCTGCTGGTTTAGTTTCTCTTGATGGAAGCCTCAGTCATCAGTACACCCATGTGGGGTAGTTTATTTTTATTTTTCTTTCAAACTTCACATTTACAAAAGATCTGGAAGCATAAGTCTATGGACAGCCAGCTTTAAAGGTTTATTGAGCAAGTAGCAATAGACAATTAATAAAAGAGTTCCTAAATTGCTCTACTAGCTGTGTGTACTGGATTTGTATTCAGTTCAGTTTGCCACCATAGTAAACTCTTCCCTGCAGTGAGAGTGCTGTTTCAATTGCTACTTCAGGTCTTGTTTTCTGAGGGAATTTGAAGCAGCTCACCAGTGAAACGAGATAGAAGCCATTATTTTGCAATTTGGACATCAAATCTGCTAAAACTGTGCTTTTTGTAAGGAAAACCAACTTTTTAAAAGAGAGGTTGTACAGGTTCTTCTTTTAGGCTGTACAAATGGAAGTAGAGCCTGAAGTTTTCTCTAGAACCTTGGTACAAATTTAGAGCAGTATCAAATTTATGAGAGTGAATTTAGTGTGAGTAAGAGAGAAGATTGGAGCATCTGTCATACAAGAAACTCAGGGTAATGTACTTGAGTTGAGTTTGTACTTGAAAATATACCTAAGTGACTTGCACTCTGACATGCAAGAAGCGCATGGCAAAAAAGGGAATTTACTTGATTTACTATTTTGTATAATACATTTCTTTTAACACTATGTAAATATGAAGAAGGAAGGAATTTTTTACATTATTTGCTTTTTTCCCCCCAGTAACAAGTCTTCTGAATCATGAAGTCATGATTGCTTATGATTGCATTTGCAAATATCTTAGTAGTAAATTACTGTAAAAACATTTAACTTACTATGTTTGCCTCATGACCTCATCTTCCAAGGTAATTTCATCCACAACTGGATAGGAATACAGACATACAAAATGGAAAACCCCACAGATACTCGTAGAGCTTTTATATAAACCAGGATAATGCTTTTGGAGATCATTTTAATGAACTGTAGATGGCTTGAAGGGATTAAAGAAGCTTTAAAAAGCTAAGAGAGATTGAAATTATGTCACAGCACCAAGACTGACGAGTTCAAGAAGTGTTTGGACAATACTCTCAGGCACATGGTGTGATTCTTGGGGTTGGTGCTGTGCAGGGGCAGGAGTTGGACTCAGTGATCCTTTCTCTGGGTCCCTTCCAACTCAGCATATTCTGTGATTGCTAACCTCTGATACATGTTTTATCAGTAGATCATGGACAGATGTGCATTAGTGGGGTTATTGCAATCTGTAGGCTTTTGGGAGCAAAATAGTTCATAATGGGAAACAAAAGTTGAGAAAAACGCTGCATATGTCTTTCCTTGTTCTTTTTAATGTTGTTTACTTGTTCTGTATTCTGCTTTCTCTCTAAACTTTTTTTTCCTCTGGTTGCTCATAATTTCTTCCCTGACAACCTCTCTTTACATCTTTTTTATTATAAAATAGAACCAGCTATTTGAGCAATTTGGAATTGGGTAAATAATTTAAAAACATGTGGGTGTGCCAAATTTGCTGCCTGAAATTGGTTAATTGATAAGGGACTTTTTCATTGTGAATTTTTCTTGGAATTGTTCTGTGTTCTCTATTGGTATCACTTTGCTAAGGCAAATTTTTCTCGTCATAATATTTTAATACTAAAGCTTGAGGGTAAGCACTTTTTCTAAAAGCACTCTTTTCTATAATTTTTTAAATTATAGAATTTGTTTCTATGTGCATTTTTGGAAAATTTAGATTATGATTCTTTCTTGTTGGTCATGGAAGAGGTGCAGTTGTTTGCTTTCTTCGTGCATAGTAGAGTTTTCACTGGAGATACTGCCACAGGGCATATGAGGGGCAAGTAAATCAGAATATCTACTGCTTCTATGTAGTTCTCCTTTCCAGCCTTACCTTTCTTATGCTTACATCCCCATTGCTGAACACTGCATTTGAAGTATCTATTTCCCATGAAATGAGAGAAAAACACAAAAATCACCATGCTGCATATCAACAATTAGTCTTAAAGGATTATTCCCATTAGTCATGTAAACTATAGTTTCAGTTATCAATTGACACTGAGCATATTCATTTACCATTAAGCAAATCAGGCTTGTGAATGCTTATCTTTGAGCTGTAACTTAATGCTCCTCTTGAGAATCCATGTATGTAAAATGGATGGTTCAACCTACTTAATGAAACTGTGAGAATGAGCTGACAAATGTAGTATGAAACTGTCTGGCTGATAAAAGTCATTAGAATATAAACATACTGGATGGCCCATGGCATTTCTTGACATCTTTTGAGAACTGTTCTTTAAAAATCTTTGAAAACCACACTGTCTTCAAGTAAGAGTCTTCTGAAATTATAAGGTGGCTGTCTTTCACAGCTCTCTCTTTGGATTGGATGTAAATAATTAATGAACTTGGAAAACAAAAGACAGACACGAACCATAAAAAAAAAAGAAGTTGGAAGAGCTTTTTCAAAATGTGCAAGGCCAGTTTTACACAGATAGACCCTACACTGATAGATTATTTAAAGGATAAAGGTCACCAGCGTGGACTCACCTGTAGCAGAAATTTGGGGTCCTATATCTGCATTGCCGTTATTTATCTCACCCTTAATAAAGTTAATACCCAGTCTCAGGTCACTAGAATGCTTTGAATCAAACAATTGTCATTATCTTTCTTGCCTGTAGGTTATCACTGAGGGGTTCTACACTGCAGTTGCAACAGTGATACATGTTACCCTCCTTTAAGTTCTCTGCTGCTTGGATTAGACTGCTACTAGTGCTTAACCTTGCTACAATAAAACTAGAGTTTGTGCTTCTACATTATGTAGCTCTGTCTTTGACAAAAAAAAAAAGGTATCTGAGACATCTGGCTAACCTGGCTAGCAATAAATAAAATCCCTTCCAAGTGACCTGCAGTGTTAACTTTAGTTCTCAGATTCATTTTCATCTTCAACATAAGTATAGGTAGTCTTGGCTTTACAGCAGTTTTATACTTTAAGATGCCCTTTTGTGTCTGCTAAGTAATGAACTTCACAGTCCACGTTTTTGTGATTCAACACTTACAGCACTAGATTGAGAAAGGTGAGTTGCACATGTGAAATCTGAAGTTGGAACTGAGACTGTTGTAATGACCTACAGGCAAGGGATGCGTGAAATGAGGAATGTATGTCTGACACACACAATTTTTACAGTTCAGCTGCTAGATACAGTAAATATTTGAGCCTCAACACTTTACACAACTGTTTTTAAATGCATTGCTAAAGGCATGCCTTTTTAATAGACCGTCAAAAATTTTCGTTCATAGATTCCTTTAAAATTAAACAGATAGCCTTTAATTTGAATTTCCTATCTATCATTCATGAATAGATGAAACTTCAAGAAGCTCTGTATAAGCCTCCGGCCATTTGATTTTTTTTTCATTTTCTTATTTTCAAAACTGTTCTGCTTTATCCCTTGTGTGTCTGTATAGAGTAGCAACTTGAGTATTTGAGCACAATTGCTCAGAATTGTTCAAGTACTTGATTACTTATCATCAGAAGTTCTCCAAAGCTTCATTCTGTTAACCAGTGTTTGAAACTTAAGAATTCAGTGTAATTTAAGCATCTCTTGGAAGTGTGTAGCATTGAGTTTATTATAATGGCTAAATTTTCAATTGTGTAAAAATAGTGTATCAGATATTAAAACACAAGGAAACCAAATTTAATCTCAAGTAGGCATCTTTCATTTGAGCTGCTGCTCCTATTTGCCATCCTGGAATGCTTTAAATTAAATCATAGTCCCGTAGAGACTGTCTAATTAAATTAAAGTCTTTATGCAGTAATTTATTTTATAAATTAAAATTCATCACCCTGGACCTTATATGATTGAGTGGAGATAAATATAATCTAAATCAGCCTAATACTATCCCTGCTAATTAAGCTTAATCATGGAACCATCAATGTTGGAAGAGACCTTCAAGACCATCCAGCCCAAATGCCCACCCCACACTCAACCACATCACCCACTACCAGATCCAGATGCCTCTTAAATGCCTCCAGGGATGGTGACTCCACCACTTCCCTGCAGGCTTGCAAGTTCTTTTTCTTCTACTTTGCCAAACATTGAGCAACTTCTTGACAACACAGTCTTCAACAAGAAGTCTGAGAAGTTGATAATTTTTAAAAAATCTTAAAGAATTACCTTTCAGGTTAAGTAATTTATGTTCTTTCTCAAATTATGAAATGGGGAAATGCTTTCTGAGGAGACATGCATTTTGATATACTAATGAAAATCAACCTGAATGTAATGAAATTACGAGCGTTTGGAAAAATCTTACTCTAAATATGCTCATCAGAGACTACCTTAAATATTGCTAACTTCTTTGAAGATCTCTGCTAGTGAGTTTTCCAGCTTGGGCTAAAGAAGACTTCTGCAATTGCAGCCATGTGCAGTTGTTCTCTAGGCTGACTATGAGCTGCTTGGCCACTTGCTCTCTATGATGTGGGAGCAAAATTCTTCCCATGGGTGGGTTGTACTGTCCATGGCTCCCATGAGTCTAAGTAATGGGGAGGTATCAGCTGATGAGTTTGAATGCAAAACTTAGACAAGTTCTTATGGAACTTGGCGCCAGAGGCTGTGGAGATGAAAAAGGGGTCCAGGACTAGACATTACAGTAAATAATGGAATTAGGAGATTCAGAAGTTACTGAAGAATAAATTGTGTTTTGTGATAGTGAAGCTTGCCATCAGAAAACCTCTGAGAATATTAGTAAATCTATGAACAGAATAATGCATATAGTAAGTCATGCATGAGGGAGTGCATAGAACAAAAAGGAACAAACAAAGGAGTCGCTAGGTAGTTTCTGAAGCAATGAGAAGCTATTGGTTCAGTGCTATTTACTTAGTTGAAAACGTGGCAATACCAGATGCAAAACAGATATTAACATATCTAAAGAGTTGAAGCTTTCTTCCAGAAATCTATTTTCAAGGAAGTAGGCAGTGTGCAATGGAAGGTTAGCCAAGCCAGTCCTTTCCTAAGCTTGTCTACCTTGTGTGTGAAGCTTATGGATGTTGGTTCAGTCTCTTAAATTAAAGTTATTTCAGGGTTTATTTATCCTAAACACTAATAAATAGGTTGAGCTTTTAATTGTACTGCTGATCAATGTGAGCCATGCCAAATTTTAAAGGCAGCACAAAATTTAACCCTGCTCCTCTATTTTCCACAGTGATAGTGAGGCTTGTCTAAATCCTATAAATCTAGTTGTCAGTCTTCCTTGCAGAAAAATACCCAGACTGCGTGAGGCATGTGATTTTAACAAGATAGAGTCTATAAACAAATACTGTGGTTCTGAACTTCAGAATCAAGATATCAGGCTATCACATGACATTTGGTTTCATCTGAACCTTTGAAGATTTCTAGTAGTTTTCTGCGCCATTGGACACAGTGCAGGAGAAGCCTTTGCTCTGTGACGCAGCTCTGCCATCTGTACCTGAAACTGGAAGGCTGGAAAGTCAGAGATCTCAGTTTTAAATACTGTGTACATACAGGCCATGGATGCTGATGTACACACATGCCCTCAACACCTTAAAAGCCTTTTAAGCCTTTTGGGTTTTATTTTTTCTGTACTGAAGTATTCTTTTCCACCTTACCTTTCTGTAGCTAACAAGGGTGCAGATTAAATATTTCTCTTTTCAGCAAGCCTTTTATTCTTGCTTTGCTATACATTTTCTGCACAGTATTTTGGTGCATTCCTTAGCCTCAGTTACCGGATGAAGGTTTAAAAGTCATATCAATGTTGTAAAGGGAAAGCATATCCATGAAGTTTCAAGCTCTTTGTCTGTACCACCTTCCTATTGCAGAGACTCTATAAAGATCTATTTTAGTTGGAAGGGAATATATTCTCTGCAGTGCACAGCCTGTTTGACCTGCCCACATTTTTTTTATTTATGATGTCTGTAGTGTCTGATCAAAAAATATTTGGCTTTTTTGCCTGGTGCTTATTTAATAGATAATTGCTGTTAATCTAGATGCTGAATCAGTACGTTGTTAGCATTGCTTTCACAAAATATCCATCTACACTGTCGAATAATGGACACTGTAGTAATCTGTGGGAGTCTAATGAGCAGAGTAAGTTCTTCTAATTACCTCATAAACCTGCTTTTATGACTGGAAGTACAAAAAAATATTGCCTGAAAGTAGTGTTAAGCCAGTAGCTTAAGCCACTGGAGAAATTGAAGAGACTTTAATTCCATACACCAGGTTTCCCATATATCCCAAGAGTGAGGTTCTCCATAGGTAGGAAGAAATGCAAATTATGCTCAGTGTAACAAAAGGAAGCATCATACTTCCATCTGTCCTTGATTCTTTGAAGTAAAGAGCTCAAGTCTTGCCTTGTTTATAAGGGGTAATTTGAAATTTATCTTGAAATGAGCATAGTGAAAAGGAAATTGAAGTTCCATAAGGATTTCCACAGTTAAAAGTGTCAAAAATAGGATTGAATTGTTTCTTGGTTGTATAACATCCACCATTTCTAAAGGAGCAACGATACTAGAAATAACACTTGGATATCCCAATTCCCGCTCCTCTGCTTTAAGTCACACAAATACACACACTGAGGAAAAAGTTGTAAGTACCTGTGCATGCTATTATGATAAAATAGGAAAGGCTGTACATACAGTGAGTGTGGTTGATGATGAGTACTTAATGTTTGTATTCCAGCAGTCCAGGACTACTTTGGTAATGCCAGGACTATAATAACAGCTTTTAAAATACACAGGCAAACCCTTTCAGAAGAGACTAGTGGTTTTAAATAGAATCAAACTGTGAACAGCAGCTGCCTTGAAAATACCTCAAAACTGCTGAGTCACTGTACTTGAAAATCAGCTCTTTTGAACTTGCACACCAGTCATAAAAACTGGACATCTCTTGTGAGTGATTTCTAGAATGTTTTCAGGAGTGTCATGGGAAATGAGATGCTCTGGATGGGTGAATATTTTTTCTGCTTGTGGGGGAGGATTGCTGTGACCATCTAACCTGAAGTTTCTGATCTCACATATGCAAAATTGGATTAAAATTGCATTCTGTACCTTATACTGCATCAATATAACCAGCTATAAAACCTTACCTCTTTTTTTTTAAATTTATTTACTCTAATTTTGCAGTAAAAACTTTGAACAAATTTTCTCAGAGTTCCATATTTCTGAGAAGGCATAAGGAACAAATTTTGACTCCCAAGAGTGCATTCTGCCAGACATGTTGGTGAGAGGAAGATCACTGTTTTATGTGGGAGACAGAATTTATGAGAAAATTTTCCATAGTGAAAAAAGGAACATACTGTTAGTAGTATTGATCAAGCTGATAGTCACTAGGCAACAAGTCCCAGGCAGAATTTATATGGAAAATACTGGATGTCAGAAATGCAGTGTTGTTATGGAAATGATTTATTATCAGCTAAAGGGAACTTTAAGGGAGTCAAACAACTGACAGTCTAATATAAGGCACATTTCAGGTTTTGGAGTAAAGTCTAGCAAGAATATCGCTGCTAAGTCTGTCACTAAGTGACTGTGTATTTGCCTAGCTTCAGGCTTCAAGCTTATGAAGGGATACTGATTGACAGAGAATAAACTTGGACAGGATTCAGCTCTTTACAAGAACTAACTGCAGGAGGGATTTTATAGTTAATGTCTTTTATGAATTTTAGGCCTGTTCAGTGTATTGATTCTGGTTACAGTCCTTCTCATCCTCTTCAGTACAGCAGGACATCTTTCACAGTGGAGGCCAGGTCTCCTAGCTTCTTCAAAATTCTCATTGCCCGGTCATCAATCTCCAGGCAGCCTGCTTCTGAAAATAGGGATTCTGGTTGACTAGTATTCTGTATAGCGCCAAAATATTTGTTTTAGTAAACAATGAAACCTGAGTCTGGTCTTTTCCTCTGGCATTAAAATCTATTCCATAAAATAATAGTCAGGGGTCTCTGCAACCCGGACTAAAATGCACAGTGGGAATGCCTGTGATTGGCCTTTTATGTGCTGGCAAAAGATGACATGCCTTGCACAGAGTCCACTCACTAAGGTGTCTGGATGCTGCTGTGAAATCAGATATGAAACAGTAAAATATTTGTGACCTTTGGGCATAACTATAGGGATGCAATGTCAGGAGACAGACCTTCCTTTCCACAGCCGTGTCCTGAAATCACTTGCACCAAAGAGAATATTTTGGATGAATGTGAGTAAGTGATGGTTTTCATAGAACCAAAGGACTCACAGTTGTAGGACTCCTTTGGCCATCTGTATCCTAAAAGGAATGCTGCTTTGCCCCGTGTACTGTACCAGTTCCACTGACTGGGCATTTGTAGTACTTTAACTCATAAGAATCTGCATGTAATACTTGATTTTGAAATATAAATGATACCAAGGAATTGATGGTCCTATTTCAGGGACACTCCTTTCTTCTATGTAAAGATTTTTTTTTTTTTAGTTACCCATTACCTTCTCATTAAGAATTTAAGGTATCTCATGGTTCTCTTACTGCCCTTGGTAAGAAGGTCATGCTGCTGCTAGTAGTTGCAAACTTTTTTTTTTTAATGTGTTGGACCTTGTGCAATAGTCATGATCATGTCCCAGTTACACAACATTTTTTACTACATTTTTCTACTCTGTTGGTTCTACTACCAAAAGGTCTTTTCGTTGTTCTTCCTTATTACTCCATGTTATTAACAATATAGTAACATGTTAAAATTATGTTTAGAGCTTGTAAATAAACAGCATGATTGTTACCGCTTACAGACATTTGCACGGTGTTTTCCTACTTGCTGGAACTTTCAGGTGTTTATATTTGTCAGTGTTGCAAGATAGTGTAGAATTTTTCCCCACAGTTATTTCAAAGTGCTTATAATCATGACATTTTGGTTATCCATGGGCTGATTATCCAAGTTGTTGATTACCTATGTGTGTTATTTCCAGCCATTCTCAGGCTGCAGCAAAACCTGCAGCCACACTAGAAAGCATCTGCATTTGATGTGTTGTGAATTGTATTTTTTCAAGAAGCACTGCTTTGCCTGCTACTGCTTAGTTTCTTCTGCTTTCCACAGTTTCCAAGTATTTGAAATTTAAATTTTCTGTGAATTGTACCTTAATCTTCTTAGATTTTGGAATAACTGTTTTCATTGTATAAAAGCTGGTGTTCTTCTCCATAATGTCTCATGTTTTTAATAGGTGACCACTAACTATATTCTAGTACACTGATTTACAATGTTAAACTTCATTTATATAATGTTGTTTCAAGTGAAAAGTGCCTTATAATCATTACATATATCAATTGTGAGTGGTTTGACCTGTATTCCAACACAATATGAAATCCTGTGTTCACAATTCAAAAAGTTTCTGAAATCCCAGGGTTGAATCCCTAAATGTACTGAGGAAATATGTCTTTTATTATAAAAGGTAATACAAAATACTTGTCATTGGTCAGCTTGGTGGGGCCAATTAGGCCTGGTTAAGGGCGTATTTGGTTGGTTTTTATTATTTTAGAAGTATGAGATGAAAGCAACTTCTTTGACATCAGTAAGTTTATCCTTCCAGCCTCTGTTATTGATAGTCGAGTATGTGTACCAACTATCCTTAATTACATTTAAAGAATAATCCCATTCTACTAGTTACATTGAAAAAAGCCTATGGTGGGTTTAGCTGGGATTGTCTTCCTTGTTTAGCATTTATGTTCTTAGAGGTCAAAGCGAAATAATCCCATATGCTTTTGCTGGGAACATGCTAGAGCTGATACCTCTGTTTCCAAAACACCCAGTTCTCTGGGTTCTCACCTGTTAAAGGCTGTTTATCTAACTTGCAGAAGGAACATTTAGTTTGGAAAATGTCAAGTGCAGTAAGTATTTGGATGGTAATAGCAAAAGAATCTCATATTGAATTCTTCTTTATTCCAGGAGTACAAACGCAAGTTAGCCAGAGTGTCCCAAGTACGGAAAGAACTCAGGTCACGGATCCAGAACCTGCCTGATCTCTCTCGACTTCCCAATGTCACGGGCAGCCACGTACACCTACCGTTTGCAGGAGACATCTACAGTGATGATTGATCAGCAGAACATCTCCCCATAACCTCTGCTTTTCTGTGAAATGAGGGGTAGGCCAGACCGATCGATACTCTTGTAGTATTATTTTTGTATATTGTTGCAGAGTGTCAGTAAAAATACTTTAATAATTTATAAAAAATGGTTTAAAAAGTTGATTTGTTTACTATTTTATTGGCGAGTGAACATAAGGGTACATTTATAAAAGTGGCATCTGTGTCTGTTACATTGAAGAATGAATAATTATCTTTTGTAAAGATTTTAGTTGGGTGCCCTGTAAAAACACATGGTAAAATTTTTCTTATGTACCCTGTATTTAATGTAGATCAACATATAATCAAAACATAATTTTAACTTGAGACATTTCCGTTGCTAGTGAGGGAGTGAAATGTGGAAATCACAGGTTTATGTTTGCAAGAAGGTTGATGCAATTTAACGCAAAGTTAAAAGTGATCTTACTGTCCATTACATTTAAATTACCCACTCCCAAAATAATGTGGGTTTTTCTGAAGTAAATGTTAATAACCAGTTTTCTATTGGAAAATACAAATCACGTTACACTGAGCCGATCTTCAAATTACTCAAAATACTGCAATATTTTTGTATAATTTACAAGTCAGCATGTAGAAACTATACAATTGACCAGTTTAATTATGTTTCAAAATTGTAGCTTTTTACAGCTGCTTAGTTTCTAAATCGAGGGACCATTCATTTGTGATCTAATCCCTTTCTGGAACATCTGTTTCCATCTAAAAAGGTTAATCCCAGAAATGTGAAGCCATTTTACAGTTTTAATTAAATTGAAAGGTCATTCTCTAAACTGTCTCAATTGCTAAATGCCCATTATTAAAATTTGACAATGTACCATCCATACATGCAGCAAGATGATGATACAGCTGTACTGTACATCACCTTCCCCTAAGAAGCCCTGGAGGCCAGCATGGGCTACCACCTCCTCACCTTCACCTGCTCCAGCAAATAGTTCTAGATCTCGATCATCTTTTTGTCACACAACAGGAGGAGACAGCTCAGATCTGTGTATAAGTCACACAGCAGAAATTTACCGCCCAGTTATAAACTCTTTTGCATGGCATAAATGTGGTATTTGTCTGGGAACAGTTGAATTTGTGAAGAACCCTTGTTTCCATATTAGTCATCAGCTTTTAAGTTCATTTATATACTTAAAGATACAGACAGGCATTTAGCACATTGCCAGGAAGTTTGGACTTTTCAGTCCATCAGAATGAGCCACGTAATTGTTGAATGATTTTAAAAATGCCTACCTGTACCTTTGGCATTCAGATGACCTTAAAAACCTGGGCTGCAAATGTGGATGTGTCGTGGGAGTATTTAATGATTGCATTTTGTTCATGGTTTTGCACTTCTCAGGCATTGTTTTGTACCACTTAAGTTCACAGCTTACAAGTTCAATACACCTCATATGAAAGCAATTTTTTTATGAAAAACTATTCATTCTTTTCAAAAGCCACAACAATTCAAAAGAGTCCTGGAGTGAAATTGTTGAAGATAGTTAAATGTCACTTGTTAGTGGTTTCTACAGGGCTAATCACTAGAATACTTGTTGGATGTGAATGGAGAATAATCATTCTCTTTAAAATAGATACACTTGGACATAAGCATCTCAGTCCAGTTATCTTTTCTCATGGAAGGTGCATTAATTAGACCTCAGTTAAGTACAGAAAAAGTCTGAAAAGATAATACAAGCTTGTTGACATAGCAGCCCATAGCATGCAATGTGGAATACTGATTTCCTAAAAAATTCTGACAAATAGGAGTACACAAAATAGTTCATCAGAGCTCACTAGCTGTCCAAAGATTTCTAAGTTTTGAGTGGCAATTTTCCACTCCATAGGGAAAAAAGAACTGACTGCGTTGAATCCAGAGGATTTAGTTTCTTTAAGTGTAATATGCAAAATTAAATACTTATTGACATCTTTTCAGTGTAAATTATTAAGAAAATGTTCTGAAGCAATTTTAATGTTTTAAATATTTGTGTTCTAGTATGTTAAACTCCTAAGTTCTTACACACATATATGTGCATTGCAGTTGCAGTTAAAGCTCAGTTTTGCTAAAGAATAGCACCAAATTTGTGATAAATATTAAACCAGCGTAATCTATGAAGGATTATAAAACAAGTCATAAAACAAGAAGCATAAATAGTGAGTTCATGGTTGAATTCCATCCATAGAAAGTTTAATTTGTACCCAGAGGTGATTATAAGTGCAGTGACAAGGCTTATTAGACTGCACTGAAAGATCTGTCTTGGATACTCAGAATCATAGGGAATTAAGCTTAAACAATCTTTTGCTGCCTGAATTGAAAATAGCTACAATAAAGTTGAACACTGCATTTTTTTGATCTTGCAAAGCTTTTAAAAAAGACATGACACTTTTTTCACTGGATTTATTTTTCTTGTTCATAACTCCTAGTGGTAACACTGCTTACCTGCAGATAATGTAGAACTGATAGAAGAATGAGGAAAAAAATCAACTTCTTCTTGATGTATATAAGTTTTAATTTTGAGAGAGTGTTATTTTCTGGATATATTTTTCTTTATTTTACTGTGACATTGTTTACTTCAAGGAGTTTTTCTTAGCTGGGGTTTTGGAAATGATCCCTCATAATTTGTTTGGAAAAGAGGACTTGTGAAAGACAAAGGTCACTCTTACAGCAAGTGTCATATATTAGTGGCTGAATGGTATGTTGTTTGTTTTTTTTATTTATATGGGAAAGGTATCAGGTATCAAGTAGTTAGGAGATTTACATTGTAACTGTAATAGTATAGCAGGAGATAACATGGTACGGTACAAATGCAGCCCTGTAGTGTCAAAAAATACCTCCAAAATCTCAGGTTCCAAAGCTTAATGTACGTACTTGTGACATCTCAGGAAGAAAAGAGGCTGGGTGGGGAGGATAGGGTGCCAAGGAGACAGAAGGGAGAACCTGCCTGGGTGGAAAGGTAAAGCAAACCACATGTCAGCTTTGGTCAAAACAGAAATAACTGTGAGACTGGGCAGCACAATGTTGTATCTGTTGGTGGGACTGTAGTACAGAGCTCCTTCAGGGTGTTGCCACCCTGGGAAAGAAAATGTGTGGGTATACCCTGCCTACCTCTTGTAATGTGGTCTGACTCCAGGCAAACCAGAATGCCTGCCCTACAAAAGGCACAATTATAAAATATCTGAACATTTTTCATCTAATAATAAAAAGCATAATAATTAGATTATTTGCTTCACTATATTGCACTTTTATTGAGCATTCTCTGAAAAAAAGCAAAGAGATTCCTGCAGCACTTTGCCATATGAGAATGCTTTACCTTGGAGGTCACTGGGACTGCTGTATATTCTAGTGTTAGCAGGCTCAAGCTGTGTTTTTTGCAGAATGTTTTGAAAGATATCAGGAATATTACCCCACTTCTGTGGTTTTAAAAATAAATGTGAAGTCCTTAGTTACAAAATTTACCATTCTTAGAAATTATGCTTCATTACTTCTTTTGGAAATTAGACTACAGCCTGCAGTAATATTAGCTTGTCTGATTCACTCTGTTAATGTTTGTATTAATATATTAAAGCAACTCTGTTAATCCCTAGCAACACAACCCAAACTACATGTTTATTATGTATTTTATCCAAGTAGTCTTCCGAATGTCAAACTGAGAGCTTTCATTATGATGAAAGTACATTCCTGTTCACCTGAAGTTTAAGAAGACTTAGGACTTGCGTGTTAGGACTTGTGTGTTAGGATTTGCACAGACTAATGCTGCTCTCACAAGTCAATGGTAACTCAGTCTGGTACCTCAATGATGACCTAAAATACAGATGTAGGATGCAGTAGCCGGCAGTGCAGAGGACCATGGAGGACATGGAAATCATACATAGGCTTGGTTGGCCCTCTGCAGAAGAGCCTTTTGAAATGCAAGGAAATAGATCTGTGGGTGTGGGGTTTTTCAGTGGGAAAATCAGTGAAAACCAGCACGTCTAAAATTTGATGGTTACATTTACAAATATTTAGGCCAGTTCTGCTCATTACATATAATCACAGTGACTATTCCTGCAAGTAAAGAAAGCAGACTCAAACATAGTGTCTGAAGTGAAATTTTTTTTCTAATGAATGACCAATTTTGTCTTGGCTCCCATTTCAGTGTGTCATTTATCTTGATTAAGTAGTAAATCTCTTCCATCGTGTTATTTAGGAATCTAATTCTGATTTCATATTTACAATAGTTAAGAGTATCCTACTAAGCATGATGTTTTTGTGGGAATTTGCAAAAGTTCAATAGCACTCATTACTTGTTTGCAACAGAAATAGACTCATTTGTTAAAAGCTAACAAGAAAAGTTTGAAATGTAAAGATGTTTCATTATTGTGCTTTTCTGACAGAACCTGTAATCCTTGTGTAATTTATGTCCTCAGAATAACACCTGTATGTACACTCTTTCATATTTAATAAAACATTGTTGTAAAAACATCTTTGAAAGTTATTGTTCATCTCATGGTGGGAAATGGCTTTCATGTAAACTTGCTCCCTATACTCAGGAGTCAACCTAAGATCTTATATTGATGTTGCTGAGGAAATGGTTCTTACTAATTTTGAGTTCTATTACTCTCTGTTTCGTGTGACAGTTTTTGGTGAGGAAGCAGTGCATTAAAGGATCTGACATCCTATCTCTAGAACTGTAAATTTAGTTGAGCTGGTTAAGACACGCTTGGTAACATTTTCTGTGTGGTATGACACAATTACTGCCAACGATACACATACCATTGCCACACAGAACTTGTGTGAGCTGGGAAGTAAGTCTCACTCTTATCAAATGCCTCTTTGCCAGGCTGTATGCTTAATGGAGACCCTCTTGCTCTTGCTTTACAAAGTCTGGCTGAAGTTCTGCCCTGTCTGAAATCAGTGAGGGCATTTCCTCTCGAGTTGTTCTGGCTCTTCAAACACAAGCCAGTAATATTGCCTGGCACTGGTTTGGAGGGGAGCTCAGCAAGTCTCTCACAGCCAAGTTACCCCTCAGTGTTTCACCAAGTACAGGAAGGTCACATGTCCTGAAGGAAAGAGTGCGTGACATGTTTATGTGTGTGATATGTGTCTACATATAAACCTGTGTTGTGTGGGTATGTATATTACATCTGTATTATATATTATGCATAGAGATAACATTTATATGTATGTCTCTATGCTTTTCAGTACACTGATTCTGTGAAAGTCCAGCAATAGAAAAAACCCTCTATTAAAGGCTTAGGAGTAATATTAAAGCGCTGGAGATTATTTCTACCCAGTGTTATGATGAACGCTTGTAAAACAAAGAAAGGCACGTATTGAATGACTTTTTGTCCTTTGTTCCCAAAATAAAGTCTATCAGCTCACAATAATAATCCCTTTTAACAACACATCTGGACATGTCTGACAACTCTGGTAATTCCAAAGGAAAAAATGTTTGGAGCATGACAAGAGTCTGTCTGTGTTAACAAATAGTATGCTGCAATGGTAACCCATGTGACATGCAGAACACCTGTAGCTCGGTCCCTGCCACCCAAAAAACACTTGTTTGGAGGCAGGTAGTTTCGAGCAGCTCTCCTGTGAGCCTGTGGATAGATTACCCATTAGCTTTCTCAGCACAGTGGTTGAGCTCCCCCCTTCATGTCTTTTATCCCTTATCTGTAGTTTTATCCAAAAGGAACGCACTCTTGAGACCACAAGGTGTTGTGTAAGAAGCACTGTAAACAGGGACAACGGGAAATGTGCTTTGATCTAACAAACACATTAATGCTGGGGCACCTTAAAACACAGCAGATGCCTGTGCTGGTTTCATGTAAGCCTCATGGGAAGCACAGCAGTACCTAATGTGTGTATTTTTAATAGGAAAATTTGTTGCAAAATTTGTTCCTTCAAATGCTTTTGTGCAATGCACGTTTTCTGACAACAAAACTAAGTATTTTTCCAGAGGACTGGATTGTAAATACAGCAACAGGTGAATTAATACCTACACTGGAAAAGGCAACACTCCAAGGTTTGTATTTTGATTAAACAATGGCAGTTCATTTGATCCTACATGTACATAAGAGACAAAGAGCAGTGAACCCTTCAGTTACTGTGCAAGTGTACAAGAGATATAAAAAGGTTACATGCCAATCTCTGAGACTCTTAAGTACAGTTTACAACAAACTATTCTCCTCTGCCCTGGACTGCTTCCCAGTCTGCGAAGTTATTTGCTAGTCTATTTCTTAAGCAGTGTTCACTGAGTCTGAAGGCACTTAAAGGAAGCTATTCATCAAACTAGAAAAAGAAAAAAGGAAAATAGACCTTTAAATCCAAGGATCTAAATGTTTTTAACTAATTGGCTCTTTGTCAGAGGGGAAGTGTGAAGCACCATTTGCAGAACTATCAGTGCAGTTTATATACAGAACAGGCTATAACCTCAGTCCTGAACAGTGACTTTATACTGCCCACTCTCATCTCTGTGCCAAACTTAAATGGAAAATCTTTAATCCTGACAATTAAATGATCCTGGTGGGACCATCATCAGCTTCCTTAAAGGATAAAACCCAGCTTTTAATTTTGGGCCATCAGAAACTGCAAAACATGTTCAAGATTCCCAAGCATATTGAATTGGCTATCTTCATCTCCCTCCAGCAGACAATCACTCCCCTTAGAAACAGAGCTTGCTTCTAAAAAGTATGGCTTATGCTTTCACAAAGTACAGGTTGTTAGCCTGAGTTTTAAAAAAATCACTTTGTTGACTTACTAAAAGTGGAACAATATTTATTGCTGTAATCTTTATTACTTTGAAATAATATATAACTAAAGTAAAGTCAAGAAGCTTTTGAAATCTGCCTTCTGGCTTTTCTCTTTTTCTTCTAGGTCAAGCATCCGTTTTAGCTTAGAAAAGTGAAATTTGGAGTTTCTGGGAGTCTTGGAAGCAGAGTTTGTTGCCTGTCCAGATTCACATGTCCTGAAAAACAAAAGACTCGAATGTCTTAAAGAGGAGAAATAGGAATTAACACAAAACAACTGTGAAAGCACACATATATAATTTGAGTGAAAAATAGTCAAAAGAAATAGCGTATATTCCTGTGTAAGTGAGCAGTCAGAAGTATAACTTTGTTATGCAAAATTTAAGACATATTTCAGACTAATGACACAAACATAACTGGGCATTCTTTGCACACAGTGGCTTTTCATGAGAATCTGATTTTAAAGGCTGGAAAGTTAAAACTGATCTCCTCAACCTTACCACTGAGAAATACCCTTAGTTACCAATTTTAGGTCTATTAAATGACTGATCTGAAATCAACAATATGTAATACACTCTACTTGGCAAAGTGCTGCTTTAAATAGGAAAGAGTTACCTGGAAAGTGATGAGGGACTGTTCCCTTTAGATCCCAGCCTACTGCAGCTTACAGGTGTCATTTTCTTTGCAGACTGAATTTTTATGTCTGGTGTCTTCAGGTTAGATTTGATACCTGGAGTGCCAGAATTTGGTGTTTTGCTTGCCAGAAAATCCCTGCTTTTACCATAATGTCTTGTTGTTTTGTTGCAAGATTTGCAAGTAACCAGCTATGGAGAGAAGAAAGGAAATATCAAGCTGCCTTTCAGTCTTTCCACCTTTGTGTTATAAAGCCAGTAGAAGAATTATCCAAACTCTTCTCCAAATAGCATGACACAAATTAAATATTTGCTTAAGTAAAACATGAGATACTGAAAAGTAACATACACTTCAGTATTTTAATTCAGGCTTCTTAAGCCAAACACATCCTTTGGGTTTATCTAGAAATTACTCCAATTTCCTACCAACTAATTTCAGGAGACCTGTACCTGTGAGTGTAATGTGTACAGTGAAATACAGAGAACAACCCTGTCAAGACAGAGAGATGAAACAGCACCTGAACTGGGCACATCCTATTTTGAGTGTATAAGATTCACTGAGTATACAAGAGTACCCCTATACCTTAGGTATTTGGCTAAAAAACATGACATTCTGTGTCATCTAAAGTCATTAGCATATTCTACCCCCAATGGAGTTATATTGCACACTTTTCAGGGAGACTTGAGATAAAATATTTAACCTACTGAACTCTCAAAACCAGCCATCCATTTAACTAATAACAGCAAGTCTCAGTGAACAAAGACAGGGCTGTGTATTAGGGCAGAAGTACCTACTACAATAAGGAGGACATTCTAAACAAAGGGCACTTTCTCTTCTCTGTGTACCTCTAGGCTGCAGGGAACTTCAGCAGCACAGTAAGCTGAGAGGTGCATCAGAACAGATCATGTCATGCATTCAGAGACTGTCAGATATTCCTGATATCCCCTACTGCCATGGCAACTACTCATATTAAAAGATATGAGAGTAATACAGCCAGACAACTTTCTGAGGCACCAATTAGACTGACGGAAAAACAGTTACGTGACGCTTCTGCTTAAAAAAACATACTCAAAAGACTGTCACAAAAATGTCTAAGCAGTTTTGAAAACATCTACACCAAATCATTCTTCATTTCAAAGTGTGTAAATTTAACTAAATTCAGATTGTTTAGTAAAAATTACATTTAGAGATGCTGAAATGAAACGTTTTCATTTAAGTGTTTTGACTCCCTCTAGATATTATTTTGTCAGCCTAATGAATTTAAAAAAAATAGCATTACCTTCTAGTGCTCAAGTATTGATGAATTTTTAGTTCTTCTAAATAAAATTCAGGTGGGAAAGAAACTCAGCATCACATGGTGACTTAGCACTGCGTGCAATATAAATGGAGGTGACCACTTTACAATGCAGGAATTACTGGATTAATCATAGCTCTTCACAACTAATTTCCATTCCCTGAACTGGATCAGCAGGTAACTCCAAAAAAATTTAAAGCCCTGAAACAGTCCCTGTATTATATGCCTTTTTATGGCAGAAGCACTCTAAAATCAAGTTATACTTGCTAAGTAAGGTCTCAGAGGTACAGCTTGTCACACTGTTGCTTGCTTTAATTTCCAACCACACTGGAATCTTCATTTTCACAAGTCTCAGGTATTAGATTACAGGGATCTACATTGCTAATTTTGAAAGCTGCCAGTTGCTGACAAGCATTTTAAAGACTTAAGACAAGAAGCACTTAAATCATAATCCACAGGACAAATTCAAACTGAACAGAACACAAGTACAGCAAACCATAATTACATCCCAAGATCCAGTTTAAACCCAGAGTTTAAACTGGACCTATTTAAACTGAATTTTAAACTACTCATATGAATGCATAGTGTGTTCCTACAAACACTCTCCAGCTACACAGTAAGTCTAAGAGCCCATCATAGTTTCACAGGACACTGCTCTATTCATCAGCTGCGTAAAGAGACAGTTCTTAACGTACTCTAAACAGTTTTGATCCCAGAAAAATAAAGCAAAGATTTCAGCTCACAGAATATCTTGAGTCAGAAGGGACCCACAAGCATCATCAAAGTCCAACTCCTGGCTCTGCAAAGGACACCCAAGAGTCACACCATGTACCTGAGAGCATTGTCCAAATGCTTCTTGAACTCTGTCAGGCTGTGCTGTGACCACTCCCCTGGGGTGCCTGTTCCAGTGCCCAACCACCCTCTGGGGGAAGAACCTTTCCAGATGTCCTTTCCAAAGCTCAGTGTGATCTACAATTTGGGAATGAAGCATCTTATTTTGCTCTGTGAACCAAGAACCTTGATGATATTTCCTCAGTTTAATTTTGTTTTATTGACTGTTAATTTTTGGTTTCACAAAATTTACTCCTGAAACCATGAGACTCTCATCCAAGAAAATACTAAGTGTGCCAGCAACTGCTGGGCACAATAGGTGCTTTTCTGTCTCATTTATTACAACACTCATTCACATAACATGTTTGAAAAACAGTGCATAGCTTGGCAACAACTAGCCAAATGTATACTATTATTCTTCCAATAGTAATTAAATGTCACATTCATGAGTACTTTTAGGAAAAATAACTGAAGCCTCAAGAAAAACATCAACTTGTTGAAATAACCTCTGTGGTTTAGTTTTGAAAGACTTCCTATATAATATTCAGACAAATGTAAAAAACTCTCTAAAACACAGGGTAACAATAATCTGATGTAACCATATGTCTAGTCAAATACATTAAGTAAAGCTTGTGTCAAAACATATCTACTCAGTAACTGATAAAACTGAAACAAAGGTGGTAAGCGAGCTGTTTGTGCAGCTTCTCTGGCATATGGGGTCGTGAGCTTTTTGGAGAGAAAAGCTTATTGGCCTTGTCACTGTGGTCATGATCTGTCTGCTATGAAGGACAGATTTTAAAAATGCTGTACATTAATAGAAGTCATTCCAAAAAGAAAGAAAGAGTCTTATGCTCATGAAAAAGAAATGTGTGGGCTCCTCTCCTAAGAGAAAGGTTTGTCTATCTTTTTTTTAATGCCACTTTAATTTAGGTAAATACCATGTACTTGTCAGTTCCAAATGAATGTCCTTACCAGAATGCTTCTTGACTCCCTGTACTTTCTCAAAAGTTTTGTCTGTTTCATGTTAAGTTTATGGTTCTTTGCCTCTCGTTTAAGAACTTTCTCTATCTGTGGAGTCACTTTCATCTTTGGTTTCAGGCGCACCCGGTAGCTGTCAGGAACCAGGAACTGAAAGCAGTAAGGACACACCCTTTCTAATCCATGTTCATTACCTACAGATAAATAAAGGCAAATGGATGAAACAATTATGTTTTTACAAGCAAATTTAAAATGGTGTGTTTCAATTTTAATATTACCTAGGTACATGTTCTTACGTTTGCGGTAACGCTAGAAGACAAGAGGAAGCTGAGCACAAGTCAGGCTAAGTTTATGCATGGCACAAGTTTATACAATATGAAATTGTAGATTTTCCTGAAAAAATGCAATTCCTGGCTAAAAAATTTTAACAGGAGGCTCACAATTCTGCAAGGAGCTCCATGTAGGCACAATATTCTACTAGATCAGGGACATCAAAGCCTTGTAAAGCTCTTTTCCCATTTTTAGCGTGAGATGACAGGACCTCGGGCTGGGATGAAGAAACGCTTTGAGATAAATTTCAGCCCTAATAAGAGTCTAACTCCTGCATCTGCCTCATTAGCAGCTGCTGCTGCCGGAGCTGGACTCGGGCGCCTCTCCCTAAACCCCGAGGAACACCTGGCCCTGCTCCCCGGCAATCTCGCCGCTCCTGCCGGCAGCCCCGGAACAGCCCTGCGGGGTGAGTGCAGCGGGAAGGGGAAAACGGAGGAGAAGGGCGAGCCGACGTTCCCCCTCTCCTGTCCCTCCGCAGCCTCCAGGCGCTGCTCTCCCGCGGCAGGAGCCTCCGCTGGAGCGCACGGGGCTCCCGGCTCGGAGCCCCTCTCCTCCGGCCGCGGTAGCACCGCCTGTGCCCGGAACCCTTCACTCGCCTCGGGAGTTGCGGAGCCTCCACCTGCGCGGGAGAGAGGGAAAGCGTCACGGCGCGGCCGCCGGCACCGGGCGGGGACACCCCGCGCGTCACCGCCTGGCTCTCCCGCCGCCCGTCCCCGCCCCGCCGCGCCTCCTTACAGCAGGAATCGCGCCTGTCCCGGGCAGGCCCCCGCCAGCCGCTCCGCCGCCGCCTGCAGCTGCCGCCGCCCCATGGCGCCGAGCGGCCGCCCCGCCGGAAGGGAAGGGCAGGGACGGGACGGGAAGGCGGGCGATGTGCAGCGCTCGGCCGAGCCCCGGCGGCGCCGCGGCCGCAGCAGCAGGGTACCGGGCTGGGGCGGGCCCGGGCGAGGGGCAGGGCCGGGCTGGCGCCGGAGGGCGGCGGGACCCCGCCTGTGGGCCCGGGGAGCGGCGGGAGCGGCCGGGGGGAGCCAAGCCCCAAACCCGCCCTGGGGAGCGCCTGGGTCCTCAGCCGTGCGAAAAGTGCTCCTCGTACGAAAGGAAACTTTTACCCTAGGGGGAAAAAGCGAGGAAGAACTGCGTTACGTTGGGGTGAGAGAGCACTGGAACAGGCTGGCCCAGGGAGGGCATGGAATCTCCCTCTCTGGAGACATTCCAGACCCACCTGGATGCATTCCTGTGTCACTCGCTCCAGGGGACCCTGCCTTGGCAGCGGGGTTGGACTCTATGATCTCCAGAGGCTTTTTAAAACCTTAACTATTCTGTGATTCTGTGGGGAAAAAAAATCCTCAAAGCCTGCAGATTTCTCTGTGAGGGGTTCTCAGGTGAAAGATCTGCAGCAGCAGCTCCGGAAACCCGACTGATGCTCAGCAGTGCTGAACTTCATCTGTCACCCTCTCTCTCTGAGGCGCCTTTCCCGTGAATTTTGGCCATTGCATATTTTGCTTTATTACTCTGCAAATATGCTCCCATTAAAAAGAAAACAAAAAAAAACCCGAAACAACCTCCCTCCCCCCCCAAAAAAAAGCCCCAAAACCAAACCCTCAGCTTTTCACCGTCTGATGTGTGTTTTATTAATTCCCTCGGCCCTGTTCATTTGCTAGACGTTTTTATCCTTTGATCTGTTGGTAATGGTGTTCGTTTAGGAGAGATACTCAGCTGAGCAGGCTTCAATATTCTATCAAAGAATTTGAATAAATATAATTATTTCTTATTTTCTGACGTGGAGTAGGTGAGGACTTTAGGAATAGAAAAGCAAGGGGGAAAAAAGGAATGTCAAGGCTTCCTTTAAGAGAATTTTACAGCACAGTCAATAAATCTGGACTTGTTAATGAAATGTTCGTAATAGCTACAATTAGGGCCTCTGCTGACTCTATTTTTTAACTGAAACTAATTTTTTCAATGAACCTTTCAATATTACATTTTTGTTGCCAGTTGCTGGCTTTTTTGATCCTAGTTTTTGAGTGAACTCTTACCTTTTCTGAGTGGAAGAGCAGGGATATCACACAATATCTATTCAAAACACAACCAGTGTTCATCATTTAACAGATTTTTTGGCAAATGAAATATTTGCATTTATTAATGCTGGAAGGGGAAAATGAAGGTGCTTTTTGAACACAGATAAGCAAAAATAATTCGGACACTTTTTTGAGCAGTGGGTCCGTTTTTTTAATTTTTGAGCACATTTGTTCCCTAGGGAAGTTGGTTGCAGAGGAAGAATGGCAAGGCAAGACAGTGCTGTGTTCTTTTCCTGCTTCTGCCTGGCAAAAGGGAAATGTGCTGGGGATTTCTTCTTTTGCCTGGAGCTGGGACCTGACTCCTCCCTGCCCCTGGAGTGGTGTAGGTGGGCCAGAGCATCTGCACCAGCACCGTGGATTAACTTCTTCTTGTGAGAACAAGTGCCTGAGTGACCTGATTAACAAGCATGTGCTGTACTTATTAAGCACTGGCTAACACAATGCAAAGGATTCATTTATATTTCACTCCCCCCTCTACCTTCACTTTCACACTCTTTTTATCCCTGCTTTTTTCTCCCTCAGTCTCTTCCAGTCTGGCTGAAATGCTTATACACTTTTTTTCTTCTGCCCCTGAGACAACACTGGGCCTTTTTTATTTTCTTAGTTTGCTGGATTTTCTTTGTGTTATAGATTATCTTTGTCCGAAAAGCAGGGCGAACAGCCACTCCCAGTGCCATTCATACCCGGGGTAATGTGCCTCATCCCGGGTCCGGTCACATGAAGATTTCCCATGTTAGGTGTGGTGCTAAATGTGCTAAACAAAGCTCTAGAGACAAGGGGGAAATGGCAAAAAACCATGGCCTCAAATTCATGGCTCTCTACAATCCCCTTCCTGCAGAACTCCTGTCAAAAAGCAGTGTTGCTGTGCATCCAGTGCTGGCAGGACCAAACCCTTAAAACCAGATAACCCTCTGATCCCCGGCACAGTATTTATGGCATCAGTGCAATGAATTCATACGCATTTCAAGGCACAACGCATTCGTTTCTACTTTTTCCTGGCTTTTGTTCACCAAAAAAAAAATCCCACGTTAGCAGAGCCATGTTACGAACTGCTTCCTGCTTCTGCTGTTTAGTGTTTTGTAGCTACCACCGCTAGCCAACAGGCTGTAAATCTTGCCCGGTGTTTTGTAACAAAGGAAAAAATAGAATGATTTGTGTTGACTTTTGGTCATCGTGTATCATTATCGATCCGGGGGAGGGCGGCGGGGAGCGCGTACCGCGTATCTGTTGCTCGCCACTGCTCCGGGAAGGCGGCGTGAGCCAGCAGTCAGTAGAGGGCAATAGAGAAATACAGTTTGTGATGCCTAAAGGATTTGAAGCCCTGATTATGTGTTTACAGAAAAGAAAAAGAAGAAAAGAAGAGCCAGGAGGATAGGTTGTTCAGTTTACTACCGGAGACCTGACTGTGACAGACCACCAAGAAAACAAAATTTTCAAAGAGAGTAAAGAAGACCTTCTGCAGCATCTGCAAGTCTCTCCTTTTTTCTTCAGAGTTGCGTAGGATAACTTAGCCAGAACTTATTGATGTCTGCATGTTCGGTGGACTCGGGAATGGACTGAGAGATGCGGAAACGTACTCTTTGGAAGATGAGGAGGCATTTCAAAGATCCTGCAGGTGACCAAGGTGAGCAAACTCACAGCTTCTCTTTCAGGTGAGATAATAAATGTTCAGTCAGCTGTATAAAAGTCATGAACAAACTGAGTGAGTGGTTGAAATTATATGAGATTTTTGCTTTTTCAGGCATGCTTGTGCAAGATTCATTTTCTCTTGGAAAAAAGAGGATAATGATGTTACAAGGATAAGCATTTCAAAGCATATGTTTTTTTGGAGACATGCTAAAACCGGTGACCTGTTTTATGTGTCATATTTTGTAATAGAACTGTTTGAAACATGCTCATCATTTTACAACGTTTGTGTGCTGTAATTCCTAGACTCTGGTTTACAGAGAAATATATAAACAAGATGTGACTATTGTTGTTCCTTTTAGAGGGGATTTTTGCTCAGCTTTTGGACGTATGTGACTTGGAGGTTTCGAGATATTTTTAAAGAGATTTTTGGATGCATGGTGGGAATGCCCTCAGGTTTTTCAAAGGCTTTGTAATCAGAAAGATATTGAGAAGTGATAACAAAGAATATAGTAATAACAAAAAGTGTTAAGCCGTAGAAATCAAGAGGGTGGCAGAGGGTTGGGAAAGCAGAAAAAAACACAAGAGACTAAGTTAGAAAATAAACATATGAAATACTTTTCCATTGCCAAGATCTCAGCTGGTGTCACCATAACACTTGGAAAATATCCTCAGGATGCTGGGAACCATTAAAGCAGTACAGATTATCAGAGGATAAACTTCCACTTCAGCTGCCACCACTATCAGAAGTGACCAATAAGAAATGTTTGGGAAATGAAAGATGAAGAATCAAAGCATTGACATTCTGGGGATATCACAGAGCAAATGCAAGGGTATCTAGAGGTCAGTCAGACAGTACCTTTTTGAAACAAAGCAGACTGATAAATAAAAGAAATAAATCATATTCTGAAACAAACTATCAGCTTTTAAAAGCTAACTAAAGTACAAGTTATCTGATGTTCCTCCTGAGCCTGGATGTATTTTGTAAGTGGTATGATAGGTAAGGCTATGACACAGTGATTTATCTGTGCCTTGAGTGCCAAAACATGTAAAAGATTAGTGTGTTTATTGTCAGTTTATACATTGTTTAGAACACTGCTCCCTTGCAGTATGTACCTGAGGGAGGTAAAAGATAACATATACAAAGCACGTCACTATTTCCCATGGGTTGGCAACCTCCATCTGATAGGGAATGGACCCAATGAATATCAGAATCCACCTGATCTTGAAAGCTACAAATTACAGTTTCCAATCTTTTCTTCCTTTTATTTAATTTCCAGTACTCTACATCTTCTTGTATACTTGTAAATCCATTCTCTCAAAATATAATAGAAATTAAAGATGGTATTAAACAAAAACCTCAGAGAGAAATATTCATGCAGTTTGATAGTGTCAACTCTTCTTTAAAGCAATCTCTGGTAGAAATTATTAACATTGTATCTAAGATGTGAAGTTCTAGGGCAGTAAACATTCTCTTACAGCTGATACCTATTTTCAGTGAAATTAGGAGGGTTGCTTTTCGGTGTTATGTCTCTACAAATACAGTGGAAGGGATTTTTGTGGTGGGGAGCTACACAGGACAGCGGCTGGGGCTGAGGAATGGGAGCTACTGCTCCTTGAAGTCCAGGCCTTGCTTTGTCGCTGTGACTTTGTGGTACATTAGGCTTGTTTATGGTCAGCTCATGAAGTGGCCAGCCTGGCAGCTTGCCCATGCCAAGGGCTGGGCTGTGAATGGCAGGGTGCAGTTTGTACAAGGAGGCCCTCCTTCCATGGAAGTTATGGCAAAGGCCATCGCCGGGCTGCAGTGCCCTTCAGTACACAGACAAACATACCCCTGTGCCAGTTCTGGTTATGAGTCCTTGTCACCTTGAGTCATAACAAACTATTCCTTCATTTTCACTCACAGAACAGTTGTCTGAGAATGTTGAAATCTCAAGCCAAAGTTTCACCTGTGAAAAAGATGCTGCTAATTGATGTGTTAATTGTCATGTAAACCTCTTTGCTTAATGAGATGTGAAATAGCCCCTACTGTTAGGAATACCAATGTGCACATGAGTTTGTCCCAGGCACTTAGGGTCATTTATTGCTGTGCTGCAGCACAACCCAGGGCTGCTATTTCAGCCTCTTGCCAAAATAGAAACGTTTTACTTTCTGATGAGTCATCTGGGTTTCACTGAGATCTTGCGAGGTTCCCCCACCCTATTCTTCTTTGCTGTGGAGTCTAGGCCCTGCCCTGGAGGCCTTGCTTTTCCAGAGAAAGATGGGGTGGAACCCGCTTCAGCAGCTGTCGGCTTGGTTCCTTAATTAACTTGGAGCGGACTGCTAATGAACGATATGGAGCGTTTTCCCTGTCACTGGAGCTGAACATGCAGCATTCCTAGCCTTTTCTGGCCGGCAGTGTGGCAGAGCAGTGCTGGCAACTGAGCTGGAGTTTGCCACACATTGTGCTAAATGTTACCTGCATCAAGGCAGAAAGGGAACTAGGTCAAGCAAAGGTGGCAGCTTTAATCTATTTTCCACGTTGGTCATATTTACTTACAAACAACATAGAAGAGCTTTATGTTTCAAGAAAATATTTCCTTGCATTTTTTTCCTTCTGCTGAAAAAGGGGGTAGAGGAAGACTTCGTTTTTATTTCTTTTTGTTGTAATTTATTTCCTTTCCCTTCCCTTTTAAATCTGAATGATCTGTTCTAAGGTGGCACTGGTTTGAGCATGAGTGAGGCTGGACTAGATGACCTCTAGAGGTTTCCAGCCTTACCCTGTAATTTTCAGCAATCATGCTGTTATTTTGGATTCCTCCTAACTCCGAATTACCTGGGAGAGAGAAAACCCCCCACAACTATTTTAAGATAATTTTCTTTCCCCTGAAGTTATTATTTTAATTCATTTGAAAATGCACCAGGGAGAATAAAAGCCAGGTACTTCTAATAAATAACTGTGTTATAGAATAGTTCTTTGCAGTTGTTGGTTTCTGAGTTTTGTCATAAAATGCTTTGATTACAATGTTCAGCCTGCTTTACAGAATTGCTATTAGGCAGAAATGTAGTTAGCCGAGGGATAACTGTTTGAGGGCTGTACTCCCTGCTGCAGTTGAAAAGTGGCTTTTCACACCTGTTTATAGTATCCAAAGTTGGTCTTGTGTCTGAGAAGCTGGTGTCATTGCTGATTCTTCCAGATTTATGCTGGGTGACTCAGATGGAAAGAAGGGTGAAATATTTACTGCTAAAGTATGTGAAATAATATGAATTTGAAAAATCCATATTGCTTTTTCAGTAATCCATTTTAGCTAAATTCATTCCAAATTAAGCTGTTTGCCCAGCTGACATCCTTAATTCATCACCCTGGCTGAAACGGAGATCTTCAAAGCCATTTACTGCAGCTAAACAAACATGTCTTTCATTAGCTTCGATTATAATGCCTGATGAAGTGCACAGAGGATCTGAATCTTTAGAGATGACAATGATGGATATAATTTAGACACAGGAGAGGTAACAGAATCAGACTGATGCTTAGAGTGGGCTTTAATATCCAGAGTTTCACCGTCAAATATAGGTGGGTGGTGCAGTGCTTCTTACCTACTTCAAAACTGCTGCTGAGGCGCAGTTGTGGTGGCACAATGTATTGTACCTGCTCTAGGAAGTGAGCAGTTGAGTTTTCATTGCTGGTAATGGGGTCTTGTCCCCAAAACTTTCTCCTCTTTTAAAGGATAAACGGGATATAGCTACCTCCTCAGTGTGAAGCAGCTACAGTAAAGAGGAAGAGCTCCACGTGACACTGATTTAATTAGAATGCAGTATCATTGCCTTGGTTAGTGATGGAAAACAGGAAACTTCTTCAGCAAGGGTTGTATTATAGCTGCACAATTCCCCAGTACTGAAAGAATCTAACCTTTGTCAAGTTGGCCTGCCTGCAAGGCACTCTGCTTTCTTGTGCCCCTCAGAGACTTTGTACAGAAAACAAAACAGCAAGGGGTAGATGATTCAACGGAAGATTTCTTTTTCTAAAATCCGGAGGCCTCTGCTTAAGCATCTCAAGCCAGAAGAAGCTCACACTAGTTATATGCATCTATGTTAAACAAACATCATCAGAGTTGCGTTAACTTGTTGGTTATTTGTAGTGTGGAGAGGGGCTGATAGAATCTCTGGTCTTTTTCAAGAAGGCACACAGCCACATGTTTTTATGTATTCTTTCCATTATTATTAGATAAAGATAACAGTGCTGTTCAAGTATGGTCTGCATATTTGAACTGCAAGTCTCTTGAAAGGTCATTTCCTTAGTGAGGAAAGACTTGTTTGCCTTCTTCAGCAAAGTAATTTTAAGGGCTAGGTTGATAGCAGGGCAGACATAACAAAGAATGTCAATTCATAATCAATTTATGGAAATGAAAAGTATTTTTTTCCTTACTGTGTCCTTAAGCAATGTTTTTCTGATGAAAATATTTGTGTATTGGGTTTTTGGGTTTGGTTGGTGGGTTTTTTGGTTTTTTTGGGTTTTTTTAATCTCCTTCTTTCTCCTAAGCCAGTCTGAGATCTCTGTATCCCTTAGCACTGTTTGGAAAAAAAGATCTGGCTATTATAAGAGCAGGGAAGATAGACAGTGGAAAGCCTGAAGGAGTAAAAGTCCAGACAGAGATGCAGTGGCATACATAAGGTCTGAGAAGAGCTTGTCACAATGCCTTTTGGCTCTCAGCTTCTGTTTCATTTGCTCTGCTGGTTAATCATTGGCTTGAGTGCTCAGGTACCATGGTGATCGAAACACTACCAGTGCCACAAGCCCAGCATGATGCATATTCATTGAAGCACTATTTTTGAAAGAAAACCAAAAATAAATGCAACTTTTGAAAATCCTCATTGTAGCTAACATTGCCGTGTGCTTTCCTCTCTTACAATATAAATTAGCATGGTAGGATATAGGCTTCTTCCTCCCATTTGAGATTTTTCCTTCTGCTGTTGATATCCACAGCTTTCTCATTAAGTGGTTTGAAAGGCTTCAGACTTCTTCCATATGTTGAGTATAGTACATTTGTGCATTGGCCTTTCTGTGCAGCAATTGAGATGTTTGTTCCACTGTCAGCAATATTAACATCAAGGAAAGGGCCTTGGAATAAGAGCCAAATGCATCCTTGGTCTGTTAAGCCCTAACAGTTTGCTAAGTGTGACCTTTGCAAAGCTACGGGTATAAAGTTCAACCTTGAAAATCTTGGCCAGCAACTAACTGCTGGAATGCCAATTGGCAAGCTCTTCTTCCTTCTCCAAATGCGGAGCCTTCTGCCTGAATAGCTCCAATGCAGCATCTCTTCCGCAGTGTCACGTTTTGAGGCTTGATCCTCACACAGACCTCTGGTGCTGTTGTTAATTTTTACAATGCTGTGCTATTTATATCTCTATTTGAATATGTAAGGTGGCCAACTCTGGGAAATTAGCACTGAGCAGGAGTTTCCCACTGAGGGCATTACTGCGCCAGCATCCCTTCAAGATAACTGCAGGGAATATAAAAAAATGTTACTTCTTTATCTCGAGTACCTTATGAGTTTGGTCCTGGTTTTGGTATCTTGAATTGCTTCACAACACTGCTCTCTGAGCACTGGTGCCTGGAGCAGATTGATAGCATGCTGTCAGTCGATGAACCCCCAGCACGTGGCATGCCCACGAGGCAAATAAACCACAGAGGAGGGAATTAGACAGAGCTAGATGCAAGGTATGCATCCACTGGAGCTGGGTAATTGTGCCTCCAACTCTGCTGATCATAAAAGCTTGCTTTAACTTTTGTTTCAGCCCTCAGAAAATGGAAAAGACATCATTTTCCCCTTACATTCCACTCACATAAGATAAAGATACCAAATATTTTTTTCAGGCCTGTCTTACTATTTACTTCGACAACAATTAGCTCGCCAATTGGTGTGGGAGAAATTCCATTAATATATGGTAAAAACATGCAAAAACCCTCAAAACTCAAAGAGCGATGCAGGGATGCTGTTTATGTCTCCCTGGCATGAGGTAGGAAGGGCTGGTGATGCAGTGCTTTGTAGGAGCTGGAGACACTTACAAGAAGTGTGAAGACAAACCAACACCCCATATCGAATCCCCCATACTGCTGATTTTTTTTTTTAAAGTATAGTAAAGACACTAAATATGGCAATCCTATTAATACTCCCAAACCAAAGAGTGAGTGAGATGTGTAGGACTTGTGGGTCAGGTCAGTGGTCTCCTCCCTAACCTGCTTCCTGTAAGATCTGAGCTGATGTTGTTGCAGGGCTGGTGGGAGAGAAGCCAGGATTTAATTTGGAAGGCATTGTTATTGGGATCCCCTCCTCTCTATCTATCCTGCTGCAGTATGGGGCTTTCCAGCTTGGCTCTGTCCAGTCCTTGAACTTACTAGGATCCACAAATATGTGTAAAACATACATGCACAGCTACTCTGCTCTGGTGTTTTAGTGCAGAGAAAAAAACAAACCTTGAGGAAAGTGGAAAATGAGCATTGCTTGCTTCCTCTGTCTCTCCTGACTCCAGGGCCAATGCAGGTGGAGTCGCTCCCCTCTCCCAGGTGGAAGGTGGGCCATACTGCAAGAGGAAGGCACCAAACAGGGTGTGGGCTGGTTTTGTGGGGTGTGGGGGTAATTCCTGAACAATCCTGGTGCCTGTAGCACAATTGCAAAACTGGGCTTTGGGATCAGAATACAAATTGTCCTGTAAAATGATTTTGTTACCATGATATTGCCAGTCCGACAGGCAACCCTTTCTGCCAACCATTTCCTCTTTTTAATTCATCTGCAGTAATTTTTTGGTCGATTTTTTGGTTACTTTGAATGCTTTTGTACTTTACTTACTTTGAATGATTTTTTGGTGTTCCTGTGCAGTAAAGCTGAGGGGTATTAATGGTGTTCACAGGTAGGGTGCAATTAATTCCTTCATCCATCTTTTCCCAAGATTGTTCCATTTCTGAGAAGCACCCTAGAACACGTGCAGATTGAGTGTGGATAGAAGCATCTCTTGCCAGCAAGTCTGTGTACTTGGTTTTTTCCATGGACTGTAGTCTGGAATTTGGCAAGCCTTTGGAATCTTTCCTGGATGAGCAGTTCTGGATTATTCACCAATTTTTTTTTTTTTTTTTTTTGAGCTAGAGTGAAAATAAACATGAGCTTGGAATGCTGGGCTCAAACTCAAATCCAGACTTCCCCAATGTGAGCCCAGAACTGAGAGATTTAATTTGGCCCTTTTTGGATTATGATCCCGCGTCAGAGTGAGGTTTTGAGTCTGAATGGCGTGCAGTGTCTGTGATACTCACATAAATATAAATACACCAGCTTCGTGCTTGCAATATATTTACAGCCTCCTATTCATTTCTAGCTTAGTGGCGTTTTCCTTTTCGGCTCCAGTGGGAGAAGCTGTGGGCTTTACCATTGGAACTGGGTTTGGTACCTTCTGATGGCAACAAAACCTGCAGATACAGAAGTGTGATAAGTGCTCAGACATGAGAACATGAGAAATGAGTCAATTTCTAAACAATCTTAACATCTGCTGGAATGAACCGTGTTTATGTAGGTTGCACAACTGCAGCCATTGACTGTTCACTTTCATAAAAGCAGATCCACGATTTTTCTGTCCGTAAACACTTGATAGTTCTGGCTAAAAACAGTGGGCCCAATACCAAACAATGTTCAGGTTTTCAAAGTGTCTAATTAGCAAGAGAGATTGGTATGCCTGGAATGAAAAGTGTGCAAGGCAAGGAAAGCAATCACCTGGTCTGGTGCTGAAAAGGTTAATGAGGAATTAAGGAGAAGAAAAAAATAAATGCTTCTAGAGTTGTGTTTAATTTTTCAGACTCCTTGCTGTCTGCCAGTCCTTTATGTGAATGCTAAAAATTTCATTTAAAAATTAAAAATGTATTTTAAAGACCAATTTAAGAAACCGAACATGCAATGCTAACTTTGGAAAATTGCTGCTCTATTTTCTGACAGAATCTTACATTTGTGACTAAGGGAAAACTAGATTATTTCAGTGGATTGCTGGAGAAGTAGATGTGAATCTCACTTTATCCATTCTCACCCTGACAGATTGACTTGGAAACCTTCAGTTTCAAAGAAGGTAAAGGTATCGGATGAGTTCATACCAACAGATGGGTTTTCTGGAAGGAGCCTCAGATTTGTTAAATTTTCGGAAAAATTTCGCATGACTTACTGGAGACAAAGTACCTTGGTTGTGAATGTTTTATGCTCCCACCGAAGTTGATGCTGCTTTGGGAATTCACTTCAGCTGAGATTAGGACTTTGTTTATAGACCAGTGTGAGCGCTGAAGATGAAGACACTGATCATTAAAGCTGTGTCAGCGTCTCAGCAATGAATTGATGTTCTTTTTTGGCTCAAGTTCAATATTCTTTGAATGAAACCCCTTGATTTACATTTCTCAGCTATTCTTGTGGGGGTATTAAGCTGTTGCCTTGCTGCTGTTTGTGGAGCCACTGAAGAAACAAGCAAAAAGGAAAAAAAAGGCCATCCAAACAAAACCCCACAGACAATATTGATTTAAGTTAGGTGGCTGCTGCTGAATGTGCTTGTCCTTCCCTCATGCAGCCACAGAACATATTGGCATTGGAGGTAGGTTGTCCGACAGCTTCCCTTTCAAAGCGTTACCAAACCTGCTTTGTGGATTAGTCAACAACTGCCTCCTGAATTGTGCTTGCACCTGTTTCCTCTTCTTCTGGAAAAAAGAGTTGACAAAGGCCAAAGATGTACCCCAAGCCTGGCCCACTGATATAAAGGAAATCACATATTTTGGTGTTTGTAGAATGAAAGTGGCAGCTGTTACCATGGGAATAGTCAATTTATGAAAGAAGAAGTTTTGAGGCGGCTGAATATTACCACTAATCGAAGTGATTGCAGTCAAGACAAAAGGTTAATGCTCAAGATCTGCTAATTGGGAGACAGCTACTTTTCTGGTAATGTGAGGATGGATACAAATGAATTTTGTTTGATAAAAATGCTGATGTCCTGGCTAATCCCTTGGATTCATTATTTTGGATACACGGATTAGATTCATTCCTAGTATAGTGTCCACTGATTTGTTTTCAAATAAGTGTAAACCTAATGTGTATGAATAGGCACAATTTCCTGGAAAGGTTCTTTGAAATACTTTCTTACAATGTATTTTAAGGATTACTACTTCACATTCCTTTTTAAGAGACATTTATCTGTGCTTGGTTTTGTATTTTGCAACTACTTATGTCCTCTCTGTCCTTTTTTCTCTGTTCAACACATTTTCTGGGGTGTAGAAATTACTATGATTCTTCAGATTTCTTCTTAAATGCGCTAAAAATGTTATCAGCAAATAGGGAAAAGGCTTTGTTATTTTGCTGTGCTCCCTCTCTTGATTGACTGTGCCAAGACAAAGTGAATAATATAGTAGTCATCATCTGCAAACATGAATGTTTGGGCCAGATCATCTCTGCTCATATGAAGTGCCAAATCTTCACTCTCTTCAGGAGAAATTCATTTCTCCACAGTCCTGAAAATACAGTTTCTGTTAAATTTCTCCTTAGAGCACCCATTTGACAAACTTCTTCTAAGCAGCTAATAACAATTTTAAAACAATTCTGCAGTTTGCCCTGGATTATTTCACAAAATACTTAATTATTATTAATTAAAACTGCTGTTGTATTTGTGTGAGCCCTAGCTGTTCAAATAATCTCAGGCTCTACATTCTTCTATTTATTTTCGCTTGCAAGTAGCCTGCATTATCACAAAAGCCTTTATCTGTGTAATTAGTTTTACACGGATTTTGTAATGAAAAGTGTATGGGAAAAATGGAATGGTAAGTGTGTTGGATGTGTGCCCCAAAATGACACCAGTAACACCAAAGCAGTAATAATATTAGCACCACACTATTAATGGCAGAGCTAAAGGACACTCTGTGACCAGTGGACGCAAGCAATGGGTCCAGACAATTGTAAAGAGTGTTACAGCATGTGGTACTTCAACTGTGTATCAGCCTCCAACTCCAAGGCTGTAATTTTGCTCTTACTCTTCTATCTGGGAGACTCTTTGAGAAGTTTGTAGGAAGTACTGCTACTTCCCTTCTGTACAGCCTAGAAGAGTGTGTGGCATGTACACCACCTTCCCCAGCCATGCTCTTGTTGCTCCTTGAATTAGATAGCACTTCTTCTACCTGAAGGCATCTTCTTCAAGCCATTTCTAGGCAGCAGATCTGTGCTTAGTTAGCTCTTCTCTTGCTGGGCTAAACAACTCAGCTCTGTTAGTATTTTTGGATGGGGAATTTCCTTGTGTCCCACTTCTCTGCTGGAAATCCCCATCCTCATGTCCTACAGTCTCACTTGACTTTTTTGTCATGTTCCCTGTTTAGTCACTCTCTCGTTGACAACTGTAGTCCTCATTTGTCACTACTGGGCCATCTCCAGGTTACACTTTCATTTTCTGCCCAGGGCCTTGCTGCTTAACCCATTTCTTTGGCTCACATCAGATGCTCCATTTGTATATTTTCACTAGTCTGCTGACATTACAGTGTGCAAGTACTCTTTTACCTGGGTCACAGTGATCAAGAGCTATGGGAGGACAACAGAAGTCCCAGAATGGATCCTGAAGACTCACTGGTAATCTCAATTGATTCGATACATCCTTTCTTAATGGCTCTTACTTGCTATTACTTCTCTTTTCGCTGTTTTTTAACTATGCAAAAAGTCTTAGTCCTCTGATTCCTTAACAGCGTATAACACAATGTCTAATGCATTGCTAAAGTCCTGAAAGATGAGATGTATTGCACTTCATCTGTTCACAAAATCTTTTACCTCATCTATGAAAAATATATGGATGATTTGTATGGTGTCCTCTTGCTAAATTGCTGTTGCACTTGATCCCATTTTTCATTTACCTCTGTGTCTTTATGTATTGTCTTTCTGAAAATGTATTTCAAAGCCTTTCATACTAATGAGGTCCAATGAAATAGCTTGTAATTTCCCAACTACCATCTCCTCTTATTTTTTTTTCACAGATTTTTTGTAAGTAAGGAAACCATATCTACTATTTCTCATCTTCACTCCCAACTAGATGGTGCTGTTAAAAATATTTGTCACTAAACCAGCATTACACGTGAGAGAAATTTTTAGAAGTGTGAGATGGTGATTAATCAGACTTCAAGCATTTAATTTTTTTAATCGAATTTTTTTGCTAGCTGTGGTAGTTTCTATTTGCATATGCACATTCTCATTATTCACCCTATCTTTGTCTCTAAATTTAACCAAAAAAATTCTGATCGAAAACTTTGCAAAAATATTTAGTTAAGGCTTTCCTTGTGTTGTTTTTAATCTCTTTTCCATCCTTCCTCCATTGTGGCACAGCATTTTTCCTTGTGGGGTTTTTTTTTCTGTTTATACTACCAATGGGATTTTTACTACATGTTTTCATATTCTTTTCAGGACAGAAGACAGTTAAGTTCATGGGAGTTCAAACTTTATCTTTGTACTTCCTGACTTCTCAGATGTTTCCAGCTTGTGGACAGTTCTTTCGGCATTCTGTGTGGACTCTGCTTATTTCCAGGACCTTCATTTTACAAGATCCTGCTTGGTTGCTCACTGCAGCTTCATAAAAGCTACTTGTTCAATTTACTGTCCCTATTCTGTACTACAGAATAGGCATATCTCAAGAACCATTTTTATTGTTATTTTACAATGCTTTACTATGTTAGTGCAATTCTTAAGTTCCCATGCCTACCTTTCTTCTCTCTTATATGAATAATCCTACTCATGTCAAAATCAAAGCTATGAAGATTATGTGTGTGGGAAAAGTGTTGCAGATTAGGGTCTACATTCCTTGAAGCACTTTCACTAGGTGCAGCATTTTTTCACAGCAGTGGCTTTTTCAGCTGTGCTGTAAAAGCTGTTTAAGAGATACACATGCAGTATCAAAAGAAATGCAAAATATTTTGGAAGATGAAACTGCTTGGATCCTGAAGAATGCAGGGATTTGTTCAGGTGCCCAGTATTTCTCTAATAGCCTAATTTGCCAATCGACTCGTTTTATTTCTGTCTTTTAAGTATTATTAGATTTTCTTTTGGCACCCTGGTGATTTGCAAATGTACAAGTCCTGTACTAAGTGCTTGGGAAAATGGTCTTTCACAGAACTAGATTGTTGCATGGAAAAAGTTCCTTGGTAACTACTTATTACTTGGATTTTTGTTAAGTCTCAAGATGTCTCATGGCTGTGTTGCACTAACACTAGAAAAGCATATTTAGCAGCTGACTGTGCCCCAAAGAGCTTGCAACTGAAATATGTAAAACACATTCTGTGCCAAAGGAAGCAAACATCCTTTTCATGGTTTCTGTGAAATATGGGAAATAAGCCAGTGTCACTCATCTGGGTCATGATCAGTGGCTGCTCCCTATTCCCTTGACTTCTCAATCTCTGTCTCAACTGCATGAAGGTTTTTCCTATTTTCATCCGCTACAGTCATTAGTAGAAGTAGGAAATTTCAGTAGGATACTGGGAATGAAAGGAGACGAAATTTCATTTATCTTCCTGCTGTTTCACTTTAATAATCTGTCACTGTACACAAAGGAATTGGTAAAAGGAGAAAGCATGGTATGTTCTCCACTGCAGCCATTGTATTTTATAGCCAATCCAGTAGGATTATGCATTAGCTATTAATCTATTACAGGGAGGTGGCAATGGATGGTCAAAAACCAATATGTCTGTTAATTTACTAATTTTGAGCAAAAGAGATGAACAGACTGAACAAAGTAGATGACAATGCAGAAAATATTTTTTGGTATTTAAAAACTTGCTTTTGAATTGAGTCTACTCTTAAGTAATATGACACACAGTTCTGAGAAGATATTGGGAAGTCTCAGTAGATTTAGATTTTCAGATTAGCTGGTGAGTTGCACAAATGTGACCTGAATTATGAGTCTCCTGTGGTTTCTACTTACAAATCCTTTTTCCACTACAAATAAATTATGAAATACATTTAAAATAATGAGTTAATGAAAAAAAGAATTTATTTTTTTCTAATGAACACAACTACTTTGAATAGTGTAACTTTTTGTTGAGAGAATGAAAAAACCCTCTTCAAATCTCTTTCATGTGTAACTACATCCATTTACTTGAGCAGCATCAGTGAATCTAAGTTTGGCCAATAAAAGTCAGCTCAAATGTCACTTCTGTGTATGTCAGAAAGATTCAGGAGAGGTTAGGGAGGAATCTGTATGTGTTTCAGTGCTTACCTGCTATGTCATCTTCACATCAAAGCAGGATACTGGGTCATAGCAAAGAAAAGGCGGCAGAGTTCTGTTTTGAAGTGTGTAATCTCATGTATGTACAGAGCTATTACTTCCTTCACAGGCAGTGAAACTAGGTAGTCTATTCAGAAAGAAATAGTTCTTAATACTAACTGTGATTACAAGGAAATTCCCTACTATCATGGTGGTGAGACTCTGGAACAGGTTGTTCAGGGAGGTACAAACCTGGCAGTGTTCAAGGCCTTCAGCAACCTGGTCTAGTGACAGGTGTCACTGTCCAGGGCAGGGGTGCTGGGACTAGATGATCTTTAAAATCTCTTTCAACACAAAAGATTCTGTGGTTTGTTCTATGATTCTATGATTTATGAAAAGAAGAACAAACCTCGCAGAACTGCTTGCATAATGTTATATTAAGGAATTTCCAAAAAAAATCTGATCAAGATGGTACTCAGACAATGAATAGAATTTCAGGTACCAGTACAGTGTTGCAAAGAGTGCTACAAGAAGGTCTCCCCGGCACCAGTGTTGCAGTTACTCACCCAACAAATTTGTGTTCAGTAATCCATTTCAACAACAACAAAAAATGCAAATAATTTTATCACTGATACGTTTTTGTCCTCAGTATTTTTTCTAAAATAGTCAACACAAATCTTTGTTCTCTTATTCTCATGGTTCGGGTTTTTTTTTCAGGGAAGAAGGAGGTATTCAAACAATCACAAACTTTTCCAGAAAGAATGTGGACATAATAGGTTAAATAGGGCTGATAAATCATGGTAAGGGAAATCTGCTCCTTCCTGTATCTATGCTCATTTTCTGAGCAAGATTTTCAGAAAAAAGGATCTTAGGATTTGTAGTCCTGCATGAACTTTTCAGGAAAACAATTTGGCCACATCAAGGACAATCCCTTTGTTAACAGGCTGTTAAAATGATGGGTGTTGATTCAAAGTCCAGAGACACAAAAATAACTGGTGTAATTTTTAGATGTGTAAAATGTATAGGTTGCTAGTGGAAAAAACCGCAACATTTCTTTTAATGTTTATCAGTTAAAAACAAAGCATATTTTTGACTTGGCTTAATATGTCTATGTTGATTTTTCTTAGCTCTGGAGCAAGAGCTGCAATACAAATAGAATGGCATAGCTATTTACCCAGCAGTCGTCCAGAAAAACTGACCTGATTAAGGTGAAAATTTTTCATTGAGGCAGTTTTCTATTGCTGTGTTAGATATTTGTTTTGAAAGGGCATGTTTTTTTGCAAGTTTATTTTAATAACGCCCCACTTCCCAGACCCCAAATATTAAACTTAAAAATTAATACCTTTTTTAATTTAAATAGTGCTCTGTAATGCCTTCTGAGTATTACAGTTTAGATGCTTCTTGCTCCTGTTCTACTTAGGGGCTTGTTTTCCTGTTTGGACCTAGTCTTCCATGACATGCCACTATCTCTGCTTTATGGCTGTGGACATAGCCTTTTCTCTGATGAATTGAGGGAAATACAGTCTAGTAATGTAGCTACACAAGGCAATGAGAATATGAGTCACTCTAATATCTGTGAGTGCCAAAAAATTGTATTTAAAGCTCCCCTGGAAAATTTAATTCTTTTCTGCAAGAGGAAAAAAACCCACAAATATTTTTAATTACCTCTAAACACCTAGTTTTTATTTACTGTTGAATATGTAAGGTGACTTCCATAAAATTATTTCACAGGATATGAGCTTAGAGTTTTATCTGAGCAGAAACCTAATATTGTGAGTGAAAGCCTCAGTCTGAATTTTTGTACAAATGATTTTATCTGACAGGTGGAAGAGAAGGGTGATTTTGAGTCAGGAGCAGGTTGGGCTATTGGTATTCTTCAGCCATACTCTATTTGTACTGAGAACTTTTTTGTTGATGTCTCTATTAATCTTTCTCTCCGTTCATAGCATTTGAGGCAGAAAGCATTTTTTCACCCAAGTGTTGTGCATGTGGCATGGCCCACACAACTGAAATTCATCTGTGAACTACACTGTCAGCTTGACATCAATTACTGTCTGTGGCTCTAGGATAGGTATCTTTAGGCATCAAGGAACAAAGAGAAGCTGTATTTCAAAGCCTCAAAACCTGGTCTGAAGCTGCTGGTCTGAAAGCTCTCATCCAATTTGGATGGAATTTTCTCAGCTTGGATTGCTTAATCAATGCTCTGTTTTCACTTCATTGGGAAAAATAATACAAAAAGAAAGATGCTCTATTAACAAATCATTTGTCATTTCCAAGCTGGCAGCAGAGGTTTGTGCAGTCATGTCTACTGAGTCGCTAAATCTTTATGCCTTCTCCTCTTTGGAGAGTCATTAAGTTTAGAAGCACTAGCCTCTACAGGGCTGATCAGAATGGCTTGTTTGAAAACATGTCAAAAACACTGGACCGTAGCTTGTTAAAAACTTCCACATTATGGATCATTCTGATTGACTGGGCATAATTTAATGTTAATTCTGTTATTATTTTTAACACAAGTTGCAAAGATGCTTACACATTGTAATTGAGAGTTTAGGCTGGCGTTGGCGCAGGGATGTAGCGCATCTAATCTCTTCCAATTTTTCTTCATATTAATCCAAAATATTTTTATTGTCTGTCTGTTAATTAGAAATTTGAGTAACTGTTGCTCAGTGCTATTACAAGATCCTGTACAGAGAAGTGTGGATTGCCCCCATAACTGGAAGGGTTCAAAGCCAGGTTGGATGGGGCTTAGAGCAACCTGGTCTAGTGGAAGATGTCAGAGGAGTTGGAACTCAATTATTTTTAAGGTCCCTTCAACCCAAGCCATTCTATGGTTCTACGATTCTGTGACTGTTGAGAAACTGATTTTCAGAAAGACTGTTTGCCACATCTTCATTGTTGTCTGCTCAAGTCAAATGTCAGTGCTTCTAAACACCAGAGCTGCACAGTCAACCTAAATCTCTGCAAGAGATTGTGAACTGCAGACCAGCCCTCAGCCCAACACTTCAGACCAAGCCTGGGTGCCAGGGGTTTGTGTTCAAACACAGAACAAGTGATGAGTGTGCATCCTGTGCCCACCCTGACTTCCATCAGGTAACCTTCAGTACATTCTAATTGTACCCTGGTGTCTCATCTGCTTTAAGGCAGTGAGTGATCTTGACTTCGGGCAGGTAGAGAGATCAGGCACGTTTCAGCTGACAAAAGGCCTCTGGCAAAGGGGCAGGTGGGGCAGCCTGTGGAAAACCTTTGTGCCAGAATTCATTTGAACTTGTCCCTTTGGTGGTGATCAAGAGATGGAGGAGAGGGGAGAAACTCTTGTCCTTTACTCTCTTGTATTTCAGGGGAGTTAGTCTCTGTCAGGGAGAAAGAAGGGCAGTCCCTGTCCACACAAAGAGTTTTTGGGTCACTGCCTTTGTATGCACCATGTGAGGCTGTGAACTATGACTTTCCTCTCATCCTCTCCATTATACCACCAAGACAGATTCTCCTCTCCTCCTATAACTAGGTTTTCAGAGCTCAGCAGCAAAAGTGCAGACTGTGTTCTTCCAGAAAATGACATGACATTTTGTTAGTGCCAGAGAGAATTGGACTCTAGTATCCAAAGTCTGAATGTAGGTCCTTTTTTGAACAGTACATTTCAAGTTAAATCATTTTGGTTTCTGACCAGTTCGTAGGGAAGAACTACGTCTCTTGTTTACTGTCTTGTATGCTATAAATGCAGTTTGATTAGATTATAGTTATTGTCCTTTGAACTTCAAGTATTTCCTGCAGTTTCCAGGAAAACAAAAGAAGGAAAAATAGGAGGGAAATCCTGAGATAAATTACATCATATAATTCACTTTGGTCTAATTTGTGACTTTCAGTTTTTGAGCATTTCTTAATTTGATTTGCAGGTGATAATCTGCTGACAGAATAAATAGGAATGCCGAGATAATAAGTAGGAAGTGCCGAGATTGCTCAGCCATTTGCTGTGGTATCACTCCCACATCAGGAACCTTCATCACTGTCTTGCTTCCAGTATGTTCTCTGCTGTGGTAAGTTTTTCAGACATACAATCTTCTTCTGTGTCAGGAGTTTTAAGCAGATGGAGTGAGATGAGTTCTGAAAAGTCCAGCCCTGGTCCTAGATGTTGTTGTCAGAACTGGAAGCTATATTCAGTAAACCTAATTGTACTCACATAGAACATGTGTAAGGTTTGGTAAGGCTGTAGAATGTAGTAAATACCACAGATTTACAGGAGTCTCTATCTTTGGTTTGTGTTTCATTTGTCCCCATGAAGTAGACCATTTTTGCACAGTGTGTAAACTGTTTTTTACTTGTCTGTTTACCTGAAATTCAATTTTTTTAATACTGGCACCTGTATTTGCAACTTACGACTTTCCAAATCATGTCAGTTCCTCTAAATAATTAAAACCAGCCCTCTTTTCCAATATTAAAAACAAACAAACAAAAATCCATTAATAATTCTGACAACTAACCTTTGGAATGGAGACCTAATTAGTTCTTATTGAGCTTGGTCCAAAGATCATTGAAGTAATTTGGAGTCTTTCCATTAAAGTTAATTGACTTCAGAGCAAAATTCTCAGATACACTGGTTTAGCAACATAGGATAGCAAGCACTCTCTCTGTCACATATCAGCAACATCACCTCCACACAGGCTGCATTAGCCATTCTGTTTGACATTGTTTCTGGTAAAGATGTTGTCTAAGTTGATTATGCCCCTGTGGGCAAATAGAGGACCTAGAAAAACTTTGTGCCCTGGGTACCTGTTTATGTGGCAGTCACCAAAGCCTGCAGCTTTCACTCATTTTAGTGTCAATGTGGAGCTTTCGTCAGAAGTGTCAACATTAACAAGATTTTAAACTGCAGGCGAATATAGAGCATCATTTGATCCTGGCAAGGAACTGTTTGCCTCAGCACTTGTGGGATAATGTAGAGTAAGCAGCAAATCATTGATGAATCTGTAATGCAACACCAGTCCCAGGAGTACTCAGGCAAAATTGCTGCAAAGAAGAAGGAAAGACACCAAAAGTGATTAAATGCAGTGAAAGATTCAGACCTTGGGAGACCTTTAGGGAGACTCATCTTATTTTAAGCATAAAGGAAAAAATGGTACAAAATTATGTTCATAAACATTTCATTCTGGCTTAATAAAAACCATAAGGAATCCACAGATGCTGAATGTTTACTGAACCTTAATTGGCCTGGAATCATCCTTGCAGTTACTCAGATTTTATGCTTGTGGTAATGTTGACTTCTGGACATTAGCCACGAGTTTCTAGTGAACCTTTTGCACATTCTACCAGGCCATTAATTCTCACTGTTAAACACCTTACATGCATTTGCTGTCAATAGAGATAATTAATAAAAATAGGTAAAAATTTGCATTGATAGAGGAAGGTGCTTAATCATTCTTTGTACATTTAAAACATGTGGAAAATTCACTAACAATATCCAACAGTACTTAAATGGGGATTAAAGAATTGCATTGTCAAAATGGTAGGTCACATCTGTCAATACAGACAGGTGTTCCTTAGCCTCACATTTCAGGGGTTGCTTACTTGCTCCCCGTCTCTGTTTGATCTTGTTTCTGGCTGCCATAGTTCTAAGCGATCCAGTGGGGTCAGTGCAGGTTCTTCCATAGTAATTGTTGGGACTTATACCATCTTTTTCCATCTCTGTGGTGTATTTGCTCTGGGAAAACAGGTCAGTCACTGGCCAATCTTAGTTGGGTTGACAGAGCTGCTTTCTTGTGCTTGGGTAGTCTGTTTCGTGACACAGCTTTGTTTCCTATGTTATTGCTGTACCTAGGAAGCAGGGTTCAAATTCCATTTGGTGCCCCAGGTTACTTAATGTAACAAATCTAATTTAGTCAGTTTCAAATAATGACATCGAGATTAAAAAATTCTCCTTATCACATTAATTATCCTCAGAGTAATCCACTCCCTTTGCAAATTTATTTTGGAAACTAAGCAAGGTTATGCTGCAGTATTAAATACAGTCATCTGTTTGGATGAAAGCAGTTGCAAAGTTCTGGCTAATACTCTTACAAAGTTTAGATTAAAGTATGCATTCCACCTACTGATACCAAAAATACTGAAGTAATGTCCCAAAAATAAACATTCGTTTAAAGAAAACAAAGTGATCATTCTGAAAATTTCAATGCCATTTTGCAAAAATTTGTGTTGCATGATTTGTGCTTGAAATACTGTTTTCTACTTTCTCTTAAATATGCTTCTCCATTATTGGAAATAAAGACACTTTTCACTAGCTGATAGTTTTGGAGGTAGATGAAAATGGTTGTTAATCTTTCATCAGCTGCAGCAGTGGGGATGTCCCATCAGACTGTATTGGCCTAAAATGATGTACAGATCTTTAGATCCATGTTTACATCCAGGCCAGCGGACATCCAAAGGAATTTGTCTCCTAGGTACCATCAGAAAAGTGGCAAGCAGTGTAGATGGGCCTGGCAATGAAGCCCTGCCTGTACCATGACAAAAGGGCCTCACAAGGCTTTTCAAGTCTGCAATGAAGCACGTGCTCAAGGGGTTAGGCAGGAGGGAAGAAGAGAATCTACTCTTTTTTTTATCTGAACTCACAAAAATAAAAAAGAAAAAAGGAAACATTTTCTCTCAGGCATAACCAAGATGGAAGACAATGTCTTCCTGACAGAGGAACATATATTTAGCACCATGATTTATTGAGAGTGTTTGTGCTTGTTTCCTGAGAAATACATAGAGCCTTTTGATAACGCTAGATGATAGCAATCTGCTCTGTGGGCAGATGTGCACATAATAGATGGTGCCTGAGGCGTATTTCCCCACATTTGGTGCATTCTCTTCTTGTTTGTCTTACTGAATGGTTTAGTTTTATTATATTGACTGTTGAGAACTGTATCTCCTTAGTGTCGGAAATCACTACCTTATTTATAAGTATGCAGATTTTAATAATGCAGTAACAGTAACGATTTTTTTCTAAGTGTATGATAAAAATAGTGTCAATATATTCCTGTGGTTGAAGATACTTTAAAATTGGTGGACTGGTCATGTGGATTTTGAAATAATCTATTTTTGCTGTTGTTCCAGATGATGTGAATTAATGGAAAATGGTCTCAGAATCTGTCTGGACAATGCTTTTGCTTTTTTGAGAGCCTATGTACTATGTTTAAGCGTCTTGCTCTGTGCTCTCAGCTGGGATTTAGATGGGATCATTTTCTTTGAAGTTTTGTTGTTAAGGTTCCAGATCAATAGAGGATTTATGTTTGCATGTTTTCAAGTACACAAGTAGTCCTGAAATCAGTGAAAAAAGTTCTGACTTCATTGATGTCAATGCCAGAACTCCCACTCACTTCAGACAGGCCATACCTAATGACATTTTTCAGTCAAGTTGTTTTGGGGCAGGAAAAGGGAGGATTGTTCTGTTTATTACCAGTGAATGAAAAGCAGTCATATGTTGAGATTTTATAACTGATATAGTGTAGATATCAATGGAGAACTGTCAGAAATAATTATTTCAGTTTTGTAAAAATCTTCTGGTTTAGTAATTCCAGTTCTTTATTTTGTCCTGCCTTTTAGATTAAATATTGTTAACCACATTATTATGATGGCATCAAATGTAATCTAAAATGATTTAGACAGCATTTAGATACAATTGATGCAAAGCTTCTTACCATATCAAACTAAAACCATTAATCGGATAAAAATAAATTGTTTGGTCATTACCAAAATGCTTTTGTTTTAGATTCCTGAATCTCTTTTCTTCATTTGTTTAATGGGGAGTTCTGAAGAAGTGACACTCTTTCTGATTTAGAGCATAATCAAAGTTTGAAGGGTTAGAGTTACCTGCAGAACAGAAATTTCAATTTTGACCATCTCTCAGTGCAGTGAGTACTTAATTCACTCTGACTGTTTGCCAACTCAAGGAAAAGCTGGGTACTAAAGCACTGTTCAAATTTGGAGCTTAGCTGGCTAATGTTACTGCTGATCAAAATAACACGAACATATGATCATACTGCTGGACAAATACATTGTCTGTGATACCCTGGTTTTTCACAAGATAATGAGTCTTGGTATAGTTGCTCTTATTTAGATACTCCATTTCTGATTAACAATATTTTAAAATAGAACCCAAGCTTTTGTTGAACACAGATTGTTTATTTTACCTTCCTTCTGCACTTGGAAAACAACTTCACAACCTACAGTCAAAAATAAGCCATAGTCACAAGTAAGTCACAGTTTTGCTATTAAAAGCTTTTGCAATAGATTGATATGCAATATAGCCACTTTTATGGAGCCTTTTATTAATTTCCACTTATTTCTTAATTTCTTGTTAGTTATAATTTCTTGGCAAAGCACTATATACTAACAATAACTCTTTATCCACTTACCTGGTAACTTCTACAGTACCAAATGTTGTTTTTCTTTTACTGTAATGGTGATGGACCGGGATTGTGGCTGTCTCCATACTATTTTATACAAATATGGTGTCCTCTGTTTAAGTAGAATGTATCCCATTCTATACATGTGGTTGCAAGAAAAGTATGTTTTGACATTTCATCACATGTTGAAAGTGCTGAGCTCTTGGATAAAATGAGTGCCTAGCTGGTGGTAAGATCCCCAAAATGTTTCTGCTTGTTTCCTAAAATATCTGCATTGTCAGAAGTTTTGTTCACACAGAGTCATGGAGTCCTTTGTTCAAACAGTGCTGACTATGGCGTAATAAATGTCCCCAGCTGTTTTATGGGAACCTTTCACATACAGGCTGAGTGACAAGTAGTCACATAAACCTTTTTCCATTGTTGTAATGGACTTTGAAAATCTGCTAAGCCCTGGAGGACAAGAGAGGTCAAGGAAAGGCAGGATATAAAAAATAGTATTAACACATCGTAAGTGTAAGCAAACATAATGAGATTTTGCATTTAAATGAAATTTTATATACTCACAGGAAGCATCATCTAGCAGTTAAAGATAGAATTGGGAACTGAATGGTGCTGCTTCTATTCTTGGCCATGCTGCTGCAGGTTTTGTTCCAAATAGAGAAGAGCAGAGGTCAAAAACATACCTGTTTAAAAGAGCTTTCTGTTTTTAATAATGGCATGAGATAAGGCCACATCCCAAAGCATTACAGAGAAACAGAGCTTTGATTTTAGATAAGATTTCTATGAAAACCAGCTCAGAACTTCAAAAAAGGGACAGATCAGAGTTAAATGAAAATGGATATGAGAGGAAAGTCAAACTCAGTCTGAAATCATGTGAAGAGAGGTATGTAAGTTAAGTCTGAGGTCAGCAAATGTAGAAAGCACCAAGGGTAGTAATGGCACAATAATTAGTTAAAGGGTCATGAAATGTGTCCATCTCATACACCCATGAAATTTTGGTAGCTGTCTGCAAAGGATATCAAAAGCCACAGTTTGTATGAATGTAAAATTACTCATATGGAGAGATTTGTCCAGGGTAGAATTCACGGTCTTCACAGGGTTTTTGCCTGCAGTTGGAATGGGAATGGATTGAAATGAAGTCATGCCCATCTGTGCTCAGGTGCACAGGTAATGTACAAATGTGAAACTGCCAAATGAAAAAAACAGAACTTAACTGAGACAGCTTGGAAAATTTGACCCCAGGTATTCAGATCTTCATCCATATTTTGTTTGTCTCAGCACACCTTCATGCCATTACCAGGTTTCTCTGCCATTCTGTAGTATCCAGGATCTTATTGAGCAGGTCAGCTATTAATTTACAAAGCTGTACTTATTACACTGTAGATATCTCTCCTGTTCATAGTCTGCTGCTCTGTGTTCTAGATTTGGAAGGTGGGGGTGCTTGGACATTCTTAAAGTGTGAAGGCTTTTATGTCCAAGATAGGAAAACATACAGGTCTTGCAATCACATAAGGGCAGAACCACTTGTCTCTGGGTATCAGGTGGAGCCTAAGCATCTAATGTGATGTTCTTGTCGTGATTTATATCCTGCTCCTTGACATGCCCAGTGTGTCTCCAGCCTGGAGACTGCTGAGCACTTCAGCACGTCTTGCACTTCAGACCTGTCAGGATTTCAAACTTAGAAATGGATGCAAGATTCAATGTCATGGTGTTGACATTCTCAGTCTGGTCTGGTGGCATTCATCCAGTAGTTGGGAGATACCACTTCAAATCCCATCTCTGCCCAAGTAGATGTGAATTTGCATTTTCTGCCTCTCAGGGGAAGCACTTTAAACAACAGGCTCAGAGTAAGCTTTGAGAAAGGGTGATGGGACAGGAACTCAAGATTTTCCTTCCCTTGGTTCAAGCTGCTCCACTTTCTATGAAGTGATTAAATATTCATTGGACTGGGGGGGAGGGCATGAGAAGAATGAATGAACTGTACTGTGAGACAGAGGAGAAGGGGCCAAACATTTTCATATATTTAATAGTTTGAAGCTGAATTTGATACTCCAAGTGAAAGTTCCAAGGAGGCTGGAGAGCATGTTGTGTGTATTTTGTGAGTAAGGCTTGGCTTAAGGATCCATCTTCAGGAGATGGCTCATAATGAATTGTGGAAGTCCTGGCTCAGGATAGCACCTGTGTTGGGGATGAAGGGTAAAAGAGAAGGGCATATCCATCTGCAGCAGCACACTCAACCAGCTTCATCAGGTTGGCCTTCCAGATGTTCCATGCTGAGGCACCTGACTGTCCCTATCTAATGGCACATCAGTGTCTAAGTCAGGATACGGATTGTAAACTGTCAAAGCACCAAGGAGGATCCCTGAGGATGTAGTCCACCCTACTTCATGCATCAAGAATCCCAGTGATACCTGTAAACCTCTTTGTAAAGCTCTTTAAAATCTCCAATGGAAAATGAAATAGCACTATGTTTTCTAATCAGAATTGATTAAAAATCTAAGAGAGGTAAGGTTTTAGAGGAGATATTATCTTTTATTAGATCAACTGCTATACTTGAAAGAAGCAGGCCAGCTTTCAGGCATGAATCTCTTCTTTGTAATCTCAGTCGCTGCTCATTGCCACAAGGTGTTGCAAAGTCAACTTCCCTGTTTGTCTCTGTCTTTGAATGTCTTTTTTATTTTATTGCAGGAAGTTATATTTTCCTTTATACTGCTGATTTTGTGATTATTCCTATTAGTCATCTTGCCTGAAGTGTAGTTTACAGAAGCTGGACTGCATTACATTTTACAGCTCCAGAGACTTCTTTGCAGCAGCAGAACACCCATCTGCCATGTTCCATCTGCTTTCCACTTCTGCCTCTGCCACCTGAATGTAGAAAGCCAAAAAATGTGGGTCCAGCATTTTACATTCCAGCAGGCACACATTCTGGAAGTATAGTTAATAATGAAATGTTTAATAGTTAATTAATGAATTTTTATAACTGGAGCTCTAAAAAGAACAGCTGTTGCTTAATTTATTGAAGCTGTTACCCCAACGCACTTGGGTTCATGGTTAAGAAAAAGTTAGCTCCTTGAAGGTTAAAAAGAAGAAAGAAGCTGGGGGCAGAGAGGAAAAATAATTACTTTGTTTTCCTATATTTCTTAAATGACTGTCAGCTTTCTGTGGAAAGTCAGTGTTTGTGTCTATTCACCTGCTCGTGTTTGACTTAAAAGTATCTAGTCTTATATCCAATAATTTCTGCAAATGCTCTGCAGAGGGGATTGAACCTGTTTGTTTTGTTTTCTTTTCTTTTTGATTTTCTCTTTAAAATCCTTGTTAGGCTTTACAGTTTATACACGGATATGCATTAATGAGAAAGCAGAAGCTGGGTGAAAAAATGAAGTAGGTTTTCAATGAAATTCATCTGTAACAGTTGCCCCCAGTAAACTGAACACTCTGTTATACTCTATTTAAAGATGTCTCCAGGAACCTATTAAGTTTTGCATCTGTCCAAATTCAAGGGATTCTGAGATGAGATTTTGTCTCAAGCTGAGTCCTGAGCCTGAGTTCAGCTACTGAAGCACTACTGTATCTACGTATTTTTTCACTGTAAACAGTTTTCATAAAATTTTGGTTGATTTTTGTTATTTCCAGCTTCGACTGACAAGCACGTCTTCTCCCAATCCCCAAATATCCATGAATATATTGTTTATATCCATATGAGAGTAAACTGTGGCAAAATAACACCTGTGCCATATGCTATGAGTTCAGTGCATTATTTATGGAGTAAAGCATTATTCATAGACATGAGTAAGGGTAATGACACCCTGGCCTTTTGTTTTCCACCTTTCTTCTTGGTCCTTCTAATTAACCCACAAAATATAAGGAGGACTTCAGGAAACTTTACAGGAGGAGTCAAAGTTAAGAATTGTGATAAAAAAAGTGATAATTGCAAGAATAATAGAGCATAAAAAGTCAAGTGCTTGCAATATGTTGGGAGCTTGGCAAGAACGTATCAAAACTATTGCATAATGTCTTCATCATAAGACTTCAGATGCTGTGCAGAGCAACATTAATGAGCTCCTCTAAAACTTTGGGGAAGGTTAAAAACCAGTCTAGACTCACTTGCTGCTTTAATTTAGGCATACATTAATGTCTCTACAGTCACTTGATGATGAAGAGTAGAAGGAAATCTACTATAATCCACTAAATATGCTGTCATGTCATATTAACAAAACTATCAGAATTAATAAAACACTTTAAATGCATCACAAAATTAGTTAAAATTGCAAAATAAATTAGAATACAGTAAAGCAAAATAAGATCAAACACAACTGAGGAAGTAATAAAGTAAAATATTATATTTAAGAGTAAAAGATACTGAAACATTAACATTGGTCTGCATTTTAGACATTACTAAAATGATGATTTAGGATTTGATACAAAATTTATTGGCCAAGAATTGTTTCTGGAGCAAGGCAGCACTATTTGTTCTAATATTGGTGAATCCATGACAAAGAAGCACGAATGTACAAAATTTCCCTCTCTACCCATTCTTCCATCTCTACTCCTTTCAGAATTGTAGACATACTTCTGCATGTCACCAGGACATATTGAAATATAGCACATTTCTTGAAAGCTGTTCAGTTCCTTCTCTTTTGTGCAGGTGCATGAAAGATTCTTTTGTTGGCTCCGGCATTGATAAAGTAATAGTAATTTCTGCAAGCATAACTATTCAACTTCATTATTTATTTGGAGAAGTTCCATGGCATGGAGCAGGAGGAGTGAAATTGAGGGGATTTATTGCAATTCAAGTAAAAAAAATTGTTAATTATAAAATAAAAATGAGAAGACAGAACTTTCCTGTATTTAGTTACTGTTAAGGCTTTGGGATTTTTTTTACATGAATGTCCTTTCCTTCCCCTTAGCAGATATTTCTAATGTATGACCCATACCAATCTGAGAGTGTGAGAACCACTCTTAAGGTGTCTGTAGAACTTTGCTAAGAAAATCAATCTGTTGGGTAAATTTTAAGGAGCTGCAAGCAAAACAAGGTTGAAAACTAGTGCTTTATGATAGTACCAGTACAGAGCTAGATAATTTTTTTCCCGGCATCGTCATTAAGCTCTGAAGCTATTATCCTAAAAAATTTGGAGTTAGCAGGAAAACTATTACTGACTTCCAGGGACTTAGAATCTCAGTTTATTGGAGCTTTGTTTGTCTTTAGTGTCTTTAATCTACATAAGAAGATGCTCAAATAGCAGTGACTGGGATTTCCTAGCTTGGTCATTTTGCAGACAAGGGTAGGATGCTAGAGATTGGTACTACTGAGTGTTGTATTGATGCTTTTCCACTGACTGGCTGGATGACCTTTGCACACTGACTTGCCTGTTCAGCCCACAGTTAATTTATTGTGAAGAGCCAGAAAATAAGAAGAATCCATTTTTTTCCTTTCAGAATGCAGCAGCTGTGAAATTTAAAATAAAGCATCTTCAGCAATTCTTGGACAGGGAAAGAGGCAAAATGCTTGAAAGCAGCAAAGCAGAGGTTTCTGTGCGTGCAGACAGATGCACAGTGGCTGGTAGCCAAATAGAGGAAAAAATTGCTTGTGAACATACTTGCACAGAAAGATTTCTCCTCATAATAATAGTTTATTCTTATGAATACAATGGAATATAGAATAATTCCATGAAAGATGATGCTGTTAGTGCAGGAACAGAACTGAGTTTGGCCCATGAGGAGCAGAAATCTTTTGCCTTTTCCCTGGTGGAAACTGGAAGAAAGAAGTATGATGTTAAGGAAAAAGAAAGTTAAGGGAGACTGCTGTGGTGGTGACCAATCTTCCACTGTTGTAAGTCCTGATGCTTGTTATATTGTGTGTTCTGGGTTTAATTACGGATCTGGAGTATAGAGCTAATAAGGCTGCATAGTTTTATCTTTTTCCTCTCTCTGAGGCAGAGCTAATTAAAATAAGCATTAATTAATATGTGCTTTGAGGTCCCTGAACTTTAGGTGATTAAAATATTCTAAGTTATATATTATAACTTATAGCACATAGATCACTATGAAATCGTTTAATGTCGCTGTCATGTCATTGACTGTAAAATGTGACCTATCTTAAATGCCACACATGATAGGGAACAGAGCAGCTTGAACTGACCAACTCTGTGTCCGTGGAAGAGATCTGGTTTCCTGTCAGTCCCTGGACTCCCTTCTCAAGCCAGCCACAGGGGGACATTAATGGCATAAACTTTACATCTTTGATCTCAGTACCTTTTTCTGATGCAAAGACTTTACCTTTTAGTCAGGTACATACCAGCTTATTTCTAGTTTTACATCTGCTCTAGAAAAGTTGCAGATTCGAGTAAGACTTTTTTTTTATGTCTTTGTGGCTTTTAGGTCTCTAATTAACCCACACCACCTTTGTCCTCTTGGTGTGAGTGATGCATAGGAGATAATTAATTTAATATTGAAAACATATTTACTTATTTCACCATTTCTCTTTGCATCCGTTACTGACATTTTATGATGGTTAAGATCAAGGCATATGCACTGTCAGCAAAGAAGACAAGTAGACCTTTTGGTCTAGAATACTTATTTAGAATATGAATTCAGTGAGCAGTAAATGTGGCAGTGAATGTTAATAAATGCTAGAGTCAAGACTGCCTTAGTGCTAAATAGGGAAGTTCCCCATCAAATGGGACAGCTTTTAAATAATCAGCACAGGGGTGCCACCCTTACAGCCATCTCAGGGATGATGGTGCCTTCTCCTTTTCACCCCTGCTGAGAGGAGGACGTTCATCTCTCTGCTATGATATCTTTCAGATCTCCTTCAGACATATCATTAAGTTAGACAGTCCTCTGCTTTCAGGAAAAGGGTTAAAGATCTGCTTTTCAAAATGGCCTTTCTGCTCCAGTCTTCCACCCCCATCCCCCTCACACACACAGCAAAAGCCTCCTGTTCGAAAGGACTCAACCCAAATACCTGGCTTCTGAGAATTTTGAATTTGTATCTAGATTTCTAGGCTACTTTTTTGTGCTTATTTCATCTTATAATCACCATGGCAGCAATACTTAACTCATTTCGTTAAAAAAAGATTTTTTTTGACACTTTGTCTATGAAGAACTATGCCAAAAAAAAAGAAGATAATTTTTGTAATTTATTACATGACAACACAAAATTGGAAGCCTGCAATCAGTGGGAAGTAAAAGCTTTCAAAAATAAAGCTACAAGGTGATAAGTTAAAATTGCTAGTTGTCACATCCATCCTACTGCTTTTATCCATAACTGCTCTGTTCCTTTTATAAAAGCCTGGATTTATTAGCAACTGCTGGAGGCCTTCAGACCCTGCAAGCCCTTGTAGCTCCCAGGTTAATGACTGGTATTAATTACTACCAAGGTACAAATTCCTAAGGCCCTGTACCAGTTGCTGTGCTTTTGTCTCAGATGCATCTCAAAAGCAAGTCTCTAGCTTGACTTAAATGCCATAATCTTCAGCACTGAGTGTTACTCTAAGGTGAAACTATTTAGAGGTCTTATGATTAGTCGTATTTGTACTTGACTGTAAAAAGGGTCAGTTTATTGCAGCAAAATGGGCCTTCACACAGGTTCCAAGGGGAAAGGGGGAGCAGGTGCTTTAGTCTAGCCTCTCCTCTGAATGCACAGCCATTCTACATGAACAATGAAGGAATGCTGTGATTGATCACTTATATAAAGATTAAGGAACAAAGGATACAACTTTCCAGACTTCTTCCTGGCCTAGTGCTATCTGTCTTGTCATGTATTTTAAACAGATCCTGACTCAATATTGTTCTTCTAAGCTCTTCTTCAGTGCTATAGTCACAGAACCACCCATTCTGGGAAAGTCTGAGGCTGACAGCAGTACCATCTCCCTCCAGGTAGCGCAATAGGTTGGTCCTTCCTACAGGCCACCTAAGGTTTGCAAGAAGCTGCTTCCATGCTTTCTCCTCTGATGCCTCTCATGCTGCAAATATCAACATCTACTTCATCATCACACTTCAAAACTATTTTGCTCTGTAGATCCATTTATGAGTTCCCAGCAGAGTAAATGACAACACTGACAGCCAATGGGCTGACACTGTGACTTCCCACTGGCTAGGGCTGTCTCATTCCATTCTTCCCATGACAGGTAGATCACGTGTGAAAGTCCCCTCAAAGGATATGGTAGATTCTAAAAAATTACAAGGGATGACTGAAGCTCATGAAAATAAATCCACTGTGCATTGCAAAATCCTTTAAACCCACATTCAGAGAAATCAGGTCCTCAGCTAAAGTCATTAAAGGCAGAGAGGTTATTAGCAAGTTTCACATATGGTTGTCCTGTTCTGATGATTCAATAATGATCCACTTATGGACATACTTTGTGGAGTTTTTTTAATTGAAACACCAGAATAAGAGATTGTCAACAGTCCTAGGAGCAAAAACTGTGCTCAGAGATCTCTTAATGTCAATTCAGTAAAAACAGGATGCTCTGCTGGACTAGACAGAGCTTTGGTCTAACCCCCATAGTCATTCTTAGGTTTTGCTTTTATGTATCTGAAATGGGAATCAAAATCAGGGTATTTCACTCTTTGTTACTATTTTTATTGTTTTTCCTATAGCACAACTGAATTAGTTACTTACACACACACAGACGATATTAGAAGAGTGGTACCTAAGGCAAAGCCCCCCAAACCTTAAGCTTTACCCCCACATCCCAGTAACAGAGATGCTCTGATAAGATGTATGTTGGAGGACGTCAGTGATGTCTTGAGCCACAATCTTCTCTTGGAGAGGTGTTGTTTCAATCAGAGGCAGGTAAAGCAGGTCATAGTGCATCTTTTACAAAGAATTTTGCGATGGTTTCCCTGTGATTTATCCAGTGACACAGTGTGAGAGGCTAAAACCCACCATGGGTTTTGGATATTTTGTTAGTGCATTTTCTACCAGCAGAAATTTAATAGGATCATTTTCTGCCTTTGAAATACCAGATGCCATATTGATCTTTCTCTTATAAATGCTGTTATTATGGATTTTGATGCCTCCTTGCTTATAACAAGACACAGAGATTTGTTGTAGAGTATGTTCTCTGTATATGTTTTGTAAATGAGCATAATTTGGAGTGATGGAGGTTGCTTTTCTTTTTTTTTTTTTTTGGCATAGATTTGAGCTACAAAAAAAGTATTTACAAGAGGAAAATTTTTTGAACATTTGAACCCCAGAAAAGGTTTTTATTCAATAGTTAATTTCTCCTTTACCTGCATTCTTTTATGCGAGACTACAAAGGTAATTTGTCTGTCTGAATACTAAAATAGCTACAGGGGCTAATTTTGCCTGCCTGTGGCCTCTTAAGGAGAAATAAAAGTCCTCATTTACTGAATACTAGTATTCCCTCTATTTTAATTTTTTTTTTGTTGCATATACAAATGCATTCTTTCACAAATTTCCCAGACCTGCACCTTCTCCCACCTGTTAATCAGTGTTTCCCAAGCTGGAAATGAAGAATTCTCTGGGTGGATTGACAGATGACAGCAGTAATACTGTTTGATACACAAATCCTCAATGATAATTTAAGCACATATTCTTTTGCTGAAGCTGACAGGAGCTTGGTGCTTAGTGGATTTTAGCACTGGCGTGCTGGCAAAAACAGAGCCAGTGTAGCTCACCAGCAGCTCCATCACAAGGATCAGGTCTCAGCACCACATTCCCTTCCTGTACCATACATACCACAACCTGCACTGGTCTCCTCCTGCTGCTTCCCACACACACAGAGAGCCCAGACTGATGCAAATTTCGCACTGAAAACTACCCGGGACTCTCACTGTCTGTCAGATGTGCACACCTTTAAACCTTCTCCAGCTCAGTGCTCTCACCTGACTGACTTTAGAAACCGTTCAGAGCTCCAAGTTTATGCCATGTCCCACCAAAAACTGCCCTGCTGTCCCTTGACATCCTACTTACTGTGTTTGCTATCACTGGACAGCCTCTGCTCTGAAACTCAACCCACACTGGACCAAGCATTCTTAGCATGTATTTAAATTAATTTATAGACAATTCACTTGAATTAAAATCGGACCACAGGCTCTAATCTAGATTTACTTAGAGACACTTTACCCAGATGACACATGCACTCTGTATAAATGCATGTTACTGATCAATCTAAGCCATTTTAATTAAATCCAAAGTCCTGCCAAAATACTTTCTGTGTGCTGCTTTTTATGAATGACATTGCAGAAGAGCTAATGGCATCTGGAGCAATCAAAAGCTGTGCTACCAAATTATTTCTGTAAGGAAAGTATAGATGCTTGATTCTTTTGTTTTCTGTTTGCCTCTTCCCATTTTCACTCCTGCAGCTATCTTTGGGAACCTTCTGTTCTGTTATCTCTTCATTTCATTTCCAGTGTTGAAGATTATGTCCCTGAAGTTGCCCAAAATTTGCAGTTTTCCTAAAGAACCTTTGCCCCTGGGGAAACAGGGAAAGCATTAAATCATATGCAAGTCCAGTGTCTTGGATCTGTGTAGAGCCCTTTGGAGTGGTTGTCTCCAGAGCAGGTGCAAGGATGATATGCTTTGCCTCCTCTTCATGTCCTTGAGGCAGCTGCCGTGGAGGCAGGCAGTGGACAAAGTGTGTCATCAGGCTGCGAGAGCCATGCACTGATGTGCTGCTCTTGCCAGGGCACATGCTCTGGAGGGTGTTCCTCAGCTGTACCAGCTAATGTGCTTTCTGGCTCACCCCTGCACAGCAGACATGTTTAGTTTTGAGAATATTGGAGCTTTGATCCTACCCTTGCCAGACACTGTAGCCATGGTTTGTGTGACCTCAGTCTAGTTACTTGCTATTTTTGTGTGTATGTCCTTTTTCTTTTGCAGTTAGCTGCAAGAATAGTCATTGAAGTACATGAAGTGCTCAAAAACTGTACTTCAATAGTTTGAACTTCAAAAATGCCTTGCATGTTATTCCTTCCTTAAGTGAAAGCATTTGTTCTCCGTGGGGGCTGGGTAGCAGAAGGGCATCTGTGGACGGGATGGTAACATAGTCTTTTATGTTCTTTCATGTTCTTAAGAACTGGAATGGACATACATATGCTTGTTCAGAGTCAGAAGGACTTTGCACAGATTTTTCCCTGATTTGAAGAGTAATCAAAGACACAGTGAACACACTAGGATGATCCCCTGGTAGCTGGTTTCATCAGGCTCTACCTGCCTACCTCCTCCACTACCAGGTAAATGCAACAAGAGCAGGAAGTGTTGTGCAGACAGGCACCAGACATGGTGAGTGCAGCTTCTTACTGGCTTTGCTCCTTCACCAACGTGGTACAATGGGACCCATTCAAAAGCAAATACTATAGTGTTGTTGCTTTAGTAAATGACTGTGCCTGAGTGCATGACTCAGTACAGTCACAGCTACAGCCTAACTTGCCTTAGCAGCAACTAAGCTAAAGCTAACATGTGCCTAACAGGTGCAATATTTGCATAGTGCACTAATTTAGTATAATTTTGTATGATCCATAGTTTGGTGTGTTCCCAGACAATTCAGCATAGTTGGTACAAATGGAAAACAGAGGGGCATGAGCTAGCGGTGTTGGAAGATGTTGCAGCTGTTGCACTGAATTTTGTAGCAGTGTCCACATGGTTTTGCAAAAGTTACCACTGAGGGTGTTCTTGAGTGTATCAATTGGTGCTAAACACACAGCTTCAGTCAGAGCTGTAGCTGTACTACTGCAGGGGAAGAGACTGGGAACACATCCACAGCAGACCCCCACCTTGGGCAGGGTGTTTACACCTGTGAAAGGTGTGTGCCAGACTGGTGAATGAAGCAGAGCTTAGAAAATGGAATAAGCTTTCTTTCAATTTTTTTTTAAACAAATCTTGTCTTTTCACCTTATTTGTGAATTTCTGCAAGGAAAGCAGCTGCAGTCAACTTTGGGAATGCATCCAGCTATCAAAGTTCAATGGTGTAGTGACAACTAAGTACTTTGATTCAGTGTGAAGTTAGAGTAATTCAGCAAGAAGAGAATGTATTGCAAAGTACTATTCAATCCCACACATACATTAGACAGCAAATGGACTGCACATTATTATTATTTCATTTCAAATTTCTGTCTGTTGTGATGTGGGAAAATTTTTTTCATATACCGTATTTAAATCTGGAAGCAATAGTCAGTTCTTAGTACTGGAAGGAAGTAGCAGTGGACAAAACCACCTACAGACTGGCAAATTTAGAGCATCTCTAAATCCATCATCAGCTCCATTCTTGAGCATGTTTCAGTTTCATATCACAGGCAACGCTGACAGCGGCTTAACAGTAAATATGGAAATAAGTTTCTGCAAAGTTGAAGTTACAGGCTTTCCATAGGCTGGCTGGGAGGAGCCATGTGGCAAGTGCTGCATGTGTCTGACAGTATCTGGGAGGCTCGTTTCTGTGTCAGTGTGACACACCAGTCATGCTGTGTCCAAGCCTATTTTCTGGTGTTTCTGGCGCCTTCTGGACACCAGCTCTAAACCTGCCGAGGATTTTTACATACATCAGCAGATAGCTGTTCAGTTCCACCTTTAAAATCTTATTTTCACTATTAATTCTGGCCCACGCTTTCCATATAACTGTAGATGAGTTAGGCAGTGACAGGGCTCCCAGATATTAAATACCTGCAATAGCTGCTCAGTTCTTCAGGAAGAAATATTCAGTGGCATTGTCTCCAGCCCATGGAGACACTGGTCTGAGGGTCACTGTATCCATGAAGGATACCACTAAATGAAACTTTTATATTAGTCCATGTGTATAGCCACATGCCTTCCCTTGGTGCTATTTCATTCCATTAATTAGGTCGGTTTTAATAACTGCCTAACTCTGCTTTGTAAATTGGTACCCAAAAAACTACCCAGTGAAAAGATGTTGTTAAATGTGCACAAGCAGGACACAAATGCTGTTACACAAGCACATTTCTGTGAGAAAAGGACAGCTCAAATCACAGCTGAATAAGAAGTGGAAAAAAATTATAGCCTGTCATAATAACAATGACAGTCTCTTTGTACATCCTTACCCCGCAGGAACAGGGAGGCACAGGAGCCTGAACCGTGCAAGCAACAGCATTCCTGCTGCAGGATGTGCAGACACATGCCAGTGGCTATCCAGCAAGGAGAGCATGGCTGTGCAGACTGTGGGAGGACAGCACTGCCTGACAAGACAGAGCCTTGGTCTTTGGCCTTTCTCCCAAACTGATGCCAGTCAGTAGGTAAAAAGCTGATACCAGGTGAAAGTAGGTTTTCTTATGTGCTGAGTGGAAGTGCTGGACTAGATTCCACTTTCTTTTCCTTGATTTGGGAAAAACACACTTTTTCTTTAGGAATCAGTGCCTGACTCAGTTTTGGTTTTGTCTGCAGAGATGGGTTTTCTCTGTGCTGCCCAAGCTTCTAGATAATGAAGTGCAGCCCCCTGATAGTGTAAAATAGCTGTGCCCAAAGAGGGAATGCTTGCACAGGGGTGGGGTTGCTAAGAAGTGATGCCAGGGAATCATGGCACAAACATTTTCACCTTGACTCAGTGCTCCATCCTTTTGAGTTCCTGAAATAGCTGTGATCTTGATTGATTCATACATTTTATGCATGTTTGCTGTACAGCTGGAAAACAAGCAACACAGCTTTAGACTTTCAGGCTTTCTTTGGAGATTGATGCAGAATTTGGACAGATTATCCAGAAACACAGTGGACAGGGTGATTGAATCTATCAAGCATAACAACATGAGCAGCTATCATGGGGATATGATACAAACTTTCTCAGTTCAGTGATGAGGACTGGCAGCAGAAGCCTCAAAATAAATGCTCGATTTGCTGAGATTGTGTGCTTTTTTGGGCCTCCTTCCAGAACTGAACATATATAATGGAAAAAGTTAAGCAACCTCCAAAACTTTGCAAAGTCACACTGTATGAACTGATAAAGAAAGTGAAGGCTGACTAATAGAAGACAAATTAAAATGTTTGGAGAATTCATAGTGGCTATAGGGATAAAAAAAATATTTCCTAAGACAGAATATGTCTAAATCAGCATAAAACAACACCTAGCCTTTAGAATTTTGTCTGGTGATGCAACCCCAGCATGACAACCCATCCATGGCCTCTGCAGGCCATCTCCATATCACGGTCTGTGTTCTCTGCTTGCAACAGGCACAGTACCTCCAAGTTACACAACCCTGGAGTAATCTCAGTGTTCACTGAGAGACATATTGAGTATGAAGAATGAAGGGAAGCTCCTTAAAATAAAGGCCAGATGAGACACTTAGCCTAAAGCTGCAAGAGCCATTGAAATAATTGCTAGCTCCTTAACCTTTTAAGAAAAAATTATCCAAACTGTAAAAAATGAAGGATTAAAAAGTGGGGAGGGGGGAGACAGAGAAAACTAGTAAGAGGAAGACACTTTTAATTTGCAACCTGCTCTCTTCATCAGAATTACTTCAGGATAATCAGGCAGATGCGGATGTTTCTTGGAAGGTAATGCTTGAGTGGTAAAGGTAGAATACGATGGTTGGATAAAACATCCTTGCAAATTTGACAGGTTACATTATCTTTTATTGACATCCAAACAGAACTGCCAGACTCTGGAGACTTTATTTTTGCATCAGCTTCTTTTTTTTTTATGACATCTGCCACCTTTAGAAATTAAACAAACTTTTTATTGCTGAGTTTTAGGAGATTATCTCAAGCAGCCTTGACTGCTTCTTGGTAAATTGTGAGATAGGTGATGTGTTTCTGACTTTAACCTGCATTTTTTTTTCCCCTTTCCTTTTTTTTTCTCTAGAATCATTCAAAATAATTTATGAAATTCACTCTGTGTTATAATCTAACTTTGATCTGGGGAGACAATACCAAGGCAAAATAGAAAAAGATGGATTATAGTTTCTACATTAATAGACTTGCAGGAAAAAAACCCTGCACACTTTATGAAATGAAAAAGATAAGAGCATGAATTAATAATACTTTAACAGCAGTGGCACAAAATCCTTGAACGGTAATGCTCCAAAACTACTCATATTGATTTAAAATCTATATTTAAGACAGTTAGGTTTAGAAGTCCCTCTTCAGCCACATCAGATATAGATTTTCAATTTACAGGATTATTTTAAATTGCGGTCTTTAATTCAGAAAATATCTTATAAAGCTTTCCATGTTTAAAAGTAAATTCCTTTCTTCAAATTATGCTAGTTAAAGTTTAACAGTCATCACTGATAAATGCTTCTGTATGACCATGTCAAAGCAGAACTGCTACATGACGCACAGAGGTGTTGTCCCAAGATGCATGCTTATAGACTTAGGAGTCTGGAATGAGGGAAAACCCCCTGTGGATACAGATCAGAAGAAGATGAGGCTCGTGGAGTACTTAAGGTCACTGAGGGCCAAATTCTGCCTGAGGTGATGTGTACCTATTGAGTACCACAAGGGTTTGTGTTCATGCAAGGGCAGAGTTTGTCAAAATCGTTTTACTGCTAATAAATAGAGATTGATCTACTTAAATATAAAGTTAGCCAGTTCTTTGCTTTATATTGAAATAGCAGTGTAAGAGAATTGATTATTGCTTTCTTGAATTGCAAAACAGTTCTTGAGGACTGTGCTGGAAGTGCATACCATTCATTCAAAGGGAAATGATTACAGCCTGCAGCTACATTAATGTGCTGATGTGTAATTAGTACGGTGTCACTTTAAACAGCAAATTAATTCACAGTAGTTAGGTAAATTGTAACACATACTCAAGTCTGTTTTTCTATAAAATTACTGAAATTTGTAGTGTGGCCCAGCAAAACTGTCCTCTCCAAAGAAAACAGTGAACTGGTGTGGAAGAGATGTGAAATCTAATTAGGAGAACTAAAGGGTATTTGTCACAAGCTCAAAAATTGTTACAAAGCATGGAGGCTGGGATAAAAATTGATTCCAACAGTGGCAAGAAATTTCTCCCTTAACTAATGATCGTAATGGGCAGAGAAGACAGTATCCAGATCCCAAGGAAAGTGCTAGTTTACATTTAATGGCTTGAAGATGAGGAAAAATTACCCTGGCTTGAGTTCAAATTCATATTCTGTGGCTTCAGTATTCCTGTAATGTGTTTCTGAAGCTGGAAAATAATTCCCTTCTCATTTAGGGTCCAGCCACACCACCAAATTTTATGTGTGGGCTTGGTGGTGGAAGTCAGAATTCCTCTCAGACCTTTGGTTTAGAGGTTTGATTTTATTGCTAGGTGTGGAATGGCAGCTCCTCATCCTGGAGAAAGAACCCCTTGGACACCTCTGAGGTCATATGAACACATTATGTTCTTGCTCCTTATGCAAACCACAGAAGTAATGACTGTCTGGCTAATGATATCTGCCAGTGATTGTTCTTGAATGACTCACTGTGAGGATTACACTGGCCAGCTTAGCTGAGAGGCCAGATTTCAATGATCATTCACTGCAGCTTCCAGCTTCCACTCACAGTGGGAACGAGGGGAGTGAAACACCAGGCAAGAGGTGATTTGCAAATCTCAGCCTCCATTCCATCAGTATTCATCATGACTCAAAGTTTATAGCTGTGGAGTGAAAGATGATTGTGCTGTCAGACTAGGGAAATGAATCCTGAGGAATGAGCAGGTTTCCCATTTATCCATAAATCAACTTACCCTTGTTGGTGGTATAAAACAGGTAAAAGGATGCGCTGTATACAGCAGGTTGCTGTACTAATACATCCTGCTTCCTGTTCGAGGTGTCACACAGAGGAGACAATGAGACACTTCCACAGAGCCTTGTGGGCTCAGACTAACTTCTCTCGGAAATTCAGACTTACTTCAGACTAACTTCTCTCAGAAATGCCTTCAGTGAACAAAAACGAGGAGACACAAAAGGAGGAAGCACAGAATAATTAAGTAGGATCTTCTCTAACTCAAATAATTTTCATGCTTTTTCCACAGGGCATCAGCAAATCTTTAAGGATGCAATTTCAGCTCTAACCTTGAATTTCCTTGCTGTGGAAACGGGATGGAGCAAATAATTTAGTTTTATCTGAACATACTTTTTCTGTAAAAAGCAGATTAATTCTGGGTCCCAAGTTTCTAGTACTCTGTGTTTTGATTTCCTTTTAGTGCCTATATAGGCACAGTTTAGGGAATTGGTAAGACAGATGGAGCTTGGTTAGCATGTTTTTTTTTCACACTGAATGTAAAAGTGGCTGGGTATTTTTTTTTTTTTTACTATGCAGCTGAGATATGCAAGGCAGGTGGCTGGAAATAACTAATTTCTAGCTAAACTATATAATTCATAGCAAATATCTCAGAACACATGCATGTAAAGATCTGGGGATTCTTCAAGTTGCAGATTAATGGCTAAAAATGTTGTTGCAGTAGGCAACCTTAAGAGCCATGTTACTGTCAAAAATACTGATGGCATTCCTTTTGATGCCCTCATAGGGAAAGACCTTTTAATTCATAGCTTTGTCCTTTGCCTAATCTGAGGTCCGACCAGTTGAACTGTACTTTATTCCATGGGAGATAAATCTAGAAATGAACAAACTGATCGTTGTGTGTTTTATTTGAGGTAGATAGGAAAGCTTAAAAAAAAAATCTTTTGAACAGAAGTTTGACATTTTAGAGCAAACAGCTTATGTAATTTGCTAAATTCTGTTAATGTGAGTACTTATCAACAGAGTGCCTGAACAGGCATTCAGTCGGTCATCTTCATAAAAATAGCAGCTAAGTACACTTCATTTCCTTGCCTGCTTCTTTGAATTTGTTTGGAGAAGCAAAAGTACCAAACGAAGTAGTGACAGCATAAAAGTAATATGGGGAGAGTCAAAGACAAAAAACCAATAAATCTGCCAAAGATTTTTTGAACAGAGATAGCAATAATCTTGTCTTGTATACCTGGCTTCAAAGTGCTGATCTTTATTGTAATGCCCAGCAATATACTGTACTGGATTGACATATATATAGATATGTATAAATATATGAAGGGATTTTCAAGCTCTGCTTTTCAAACCAGTTCAGTTGGGAATGAAATGTAAGTCCACAGGGAAAAGAACACATAGAAGTAAATACTGTGCTCATAAGAAATTCAACAACAGTCTGAATATTTTTGTTAACATTAATTTATGACTTGAGTTGAGCAAACAGTAAAAAAACATGCTGTCCTGTGAATATCCGCTTGGATTCACAAGTGAATTTCAATTTAACTCTTTGAACCATTTCAAGGGGTATTTTTCTGTGGATATTTGGTACAGAGCTTTATAAGCAAAAACTGCTCTCAGCAATGCCCCTTTTAAATTAATAAGTTTGGATGTTCACCAAAAGTGATTTCTTGAGTTGTGTATCCAGTGTCAGTTAGTTAATTAGACGACTAATCTCATCAGGAATAAGTTTTACATGGCTTATAAAATTAAGAAATGCAGTGTGATTTACAAATGTTCACAACTCCTTATGAGTGATCTACAGACCTGGAATTATTAATTACGAAGGCATTCATAAATAATTCTGCATAACAAATTTGGAAATGTTGTCATCCATGTAAGGGCAATTTGCAAACAAGAAACAAAAGGCAGCATTTGTTTTTACATGATTAGTTGCTAATTATTTGCTTAGCTTTATCTATTATTGAAAGAACGGGTGCTGGCAAAGTTGCCAAAGAAATGCTTTCAGCCTTCAAGATCTGGCGATCATGCTGGAAAATCAGTAGGGCTGATTCAAACTGCTGTGAGTTTGGAGTGACTTTGCTGAGGTCAACTGACTCACAGCTTTTGATTCCAGGTCAGAACTTGGCTTTTCTGCCCCAGGTTGGCAGCTACTCAGGTCCTTTTTCCATTTGCTGTGTTGACAGTGCCAACAGCACACAGTGTTATCTGTGCACCTGATTTCCATTCTTCTCCACTTCTCTTTCGCAGATTGACACATAGGTTGAATTTGAAAGTGCAGGAAAAGAGCTTTGGCTGCGAAAGGAACCTGCACACCAGAGGGTTTGCTCTAAACTATTGTGAGACCTCCGGCTACAACACAGGACATGGGAGCTTTTCTGAACCCTCGTGTCTTGTGTTGCAGCCAGAGGGGCACATCTTTTCAACAGAGTCTGAGATAAGTAGAAGAAACCAACGTGAAAGAGATGTAAAGAGAAAGTGAGAGACGGGTACAGGCATGGGACTTCATTGAACATCTAAAGAAGCAGACTCAGGAATGTGATCCTTGGCATTAGCCTTTGAAGCTTTCTCCTAGATCCAGAGGAGATTTCAGATTTCTTCCTGCTCTTGAATGGAGACTGAAAATTCTGAATCAGGTAGTAAAAGTTACTGTACTTGAAATGCCACTGGCATTGCTATTTTTGGTTTTTTCTGGAAGTTTGACTAGGATCACTGAATTAAACACAAAACGGTTTGCAATTATCTCATAATCTGTCCTTTTGAAACTCAGCTATTTTATTTCTGTACTTCAGCAGTTGTAGGTGTGAGCTTTCCATAGAAATAGAACTAGAACTAAGTATACTCACATGTTTTAAGCAGAGAGTATGCCTATGATTAGCATTAAATTTTTTGTTTCTCACTGGGACAAATTTTTCACTTTTTTCAGCAGCTGACTTCAGGGTGTGCCTCATCTAGGGTAGGAGCTGCAACACAATTTCTTTGTTTTGGCTTAACTTTGCCACTTGTTTAAAAAATTGAATGCCTTTTTGTCCCATTGAATAAAGTGTACTCAACTGAAATATTCCTTTTTAATGCTGCATTTTACTGGATATACTGGGATATAATGTTTTAAACATATGTATTAAAAGTATATTGAAATACTGAAACATGCAGAAAAGGATTATGGATTTGTATTTTGAGTTGTTAAAATAACATAATAAGGGTGATAAAAATGTTCGTGTTCTGGTCCTTCCACTTGACATCTTTTAGAAAGTTACAAACACATGTCTCCTCATGTGTCAATAGACACATTTAGATTTTGGTGTAAGAGCTGAATAAATTAGAATATTTTTCCAGACTGTCTTTGATCACTCAGACATTGCCCCATTCTGTATTGACTGATTTCAGTGGTAACACACACAAAACAAAGCTCTGATCAAGGGGTTAAGAATAGCAGGAACTAAACCTTGGGTAATTACAAAACAGGGTTTTTAAAGATTGCCTCACCAGATAAATACTCTATTTTTGTAGTCCATTTTGGATTACTATTTTCCATGGGAAAAATAAAAAGGTACTTTTAAGAAATGTAAATAAATATTCTCACCTTCACTGCTCTAATCAGGCTTGGTGTTTCCTGCACACTTAGTGTAGTTACTATTTAAAAGAGAGAGAGTGCTTTCATTAAGAAAGTGGCCTCCTGAGTCACTGGCTGACTTTTCAATGCCATTTGTACTCTTCTGTTTGATCTGCTGAGCTTTGGCGCAAGTCAGCAGAATGAATTAGCAAAATAACCCACCAGAGACTGATAGTCCAATCCCATCTATTACTCCATTAATTCCCACTGGGTTGAAAAGCCCAATTGTTGCATATGTGTGTGTGCATGTCTCTGCCTCCAGCACTTCTTTCAATCCTGGAAGCATAAAACCTGATAATCTGCAAAACTTTGCTAGAGGAGCTTCATCTCTCAGTATTCTCAAATATAAGTCATGTTTGGATATCTTCTGAGTGGAAAGGGAGTGAGAAAAACTTTCCCATTCCAGTAGAAGGCTTTGGAGGTGTCAACATTCAGGAGAAAACAGGGATGTGTGCACTTCCATAGAAGAGCAGAACTCTGGGCGTAAATTTCTGCGATTGCAAAGTTTACTACAGCCTAAGCATTTTACCTAGTGATTTTTCCCTTTTTAAAATATCCCATATGGGCTAGCAAAAATTCCAAGAGCTTCCTAAAATATTCAGAATTAAGGATGTACTTCAGGGTTTTTTCAGTGATCTTTATTCAAATACTTTGCTTCCTATTGCATACATTAAGTTTTGCACTTGAATTACAAAGCAAATGGTTTGACAGAAAAATATGCATATACTGTGGGAGAGGTGTAGTTTTCTGTTCTGGAATCTACCAGCTAAACTGTACCAGTTGAGAAGAATTTTGCAAGTAGTTAGCCGTCAGACTGTAGCCAAACCCCTAGTTTAAAGAAAAAACCCAGCACTTAAGTATAGTTTAATTTTTTTCCCCCAGGAAGTATTGTTATTATAAACTGTAATTAGTGGTTTTAACTCAGCAACATTTCATTTCTCTTACAGGAGAAAATGCTTCCTAGCTGAGCATCTTTGTTAGAGCTGTCAGTGTCTGCATTCAGAAAAGGAAAAGACCTGTGATCGAAAACGGGTAATTTCTTGGCAGTTTAGATGCACACCCCACCAGTCAAGAATGCCGAGGCCTCCTAATGATATCAAAATAACAGAAAAAGAAATTTTGTCAAACATTCAGGTGTTTTTCAGAGAACCTGTTTGCTCAAGTGAGAAGTTTATTTGTTGGCAATGGCTGAATGCTTAATTGCAGTAGCTGTGCTAAATATCACTGCTGGTGCTTGAGATATATTTAGCTTCAGCTCCCTCTGTCTCAGAAAACCCAGCAATTAAAATGCAGCACTGTAACATAACGTAACTGATAATAGGTATAGGGCTGAGGAAGCTTTGAGATGTTGCCAAATCTGCTATGGAAACCATGGATGAGGCATGAAAATGGTTAGAGCTATTTCTTCCTGTACTAGTCAGAGCCTGTGCTCAGTTCTGTCAGTGCAACATGCAGCAGTACAGGGATTTTCCAGGGAATCTGAAGGAGTTAGGTGCCTTTGACAGTAATAATCACTACAGCATTAGTTTTTCTGTCTATAATTTATCTGCTTCACAAGATTTGCTTCAAATAATGAAGCAAAGCTTAGTCCTGAACCGACCTAAAGTATCCCTTTTAAAAGCCTCTCTCCTCTCCTCTCCTCTCCTCTCCTCTCCTCTCCTCTCCTCTCCTCTCCTCTCCTCTCCTCTCCTCTCCTCTCCTCTCCTCTCCTCTCATGAAGTTTATCCATCCTTTGGATTCTGAATCGCAGCATGTGATTCCCGTCTGGTCAGACTTCTTGCACAGATCGGCACAAGTCAACACAATCATTCCAGTCCTCCCCACAGGGGCTCTGATTCCATCTTGTGTTCTCAGGCAGTGAGAGAGATGGAGACCAAGTGTGGGACATAAAACCTAAAGGTCTATCCTATCCTATCCTATCCTATCCTATCCTATCCTATCCTATCCTATCCTATCCTATCCTATCCTATCCATGCCTGAACCTTTTGTGATTTCATCTGTTCTCTGCTTCCCATTCTCCTCCTCCCCCTTCTCTGAATACTCTCAGCCCTCTCTGATTTAATAAGCACTAAAGTCATTAAGCTCTATTAAGGCTCAGACCCTCAGAATGTCCCAGGATGTAGGATGTAGCAGAATGCAAGCTCTAGTGCATAATTCTTGACTATATTTTTAACTGCCATCCATGTGCAGGAAATCCAGCCCAGTACATATTGAAGGGCAAAGCGGGAAGACATTATCTCCTTGGCACATGCTGTTTGACTTTGCTGGCAGAAACCTGCTTTGCAATATGTATGGAAAAGGCCTGTCCTCTTACAGGCTCTGAACTTTCCAGGAGTTGCATTTACTGTGAAAAAGAGATGTAATTAAGAACCATCCTTGTCCCCATTTGAGCTCTACTTCTGCTTTGAAAATCCCATGCAGTTCATTCAAAGGGTTTCTCCATCCATCTTCAAAACTTGGAACTTGGTGATTGTCAGAGCTCCATACTGACAGGATAAGGAACTGACCTAGCCAATTTATCTGTAAAACAGTGGCACTATATAAGTTACTTTAGCCAGAGAGTTTCCTGGAAAGCAAAGGAGTTGTTTATATTTGCAGGCTGAATCAGTCTGTGATCACTATATAGAGCATGAGAACAAAACTGACAATTCACTCAAACCACAAAAAATATCTTATCTGTCATTTGCAGTGCTATTCCTTAAAGCTCCTTTCAGTATTTTTAAATTGAATTATCATATGTATAGTCTACATGTCTTTGATTCACTGAGTATTTAATTGACAAAAACCTCATTTTCGACTGAAAAAGGCAGCTTGTCTGGAAACATAATAATCCATGCACCATTAGCCTTGGTTATAGTCAAAAAGGAACAGTAAAAATGTCACCTTCTAGCTCAGGTCAGCCTCCTGAGTGGATCACAGGTGGTGTTTGTTCACTTTAGTGACTAAAATAAATCTTATTTCTCTTGGCTGCAAGAACAATGCAGCTAATGGAGATTGAGGTGGGCTTCAGGCTGCATCATATATATTCAGCAGAGATTAATTTAGTACTTTAATGAAGAATGTTTATCAGTAGTCATGATTCAGGGGAAACATCCATTAAGAGCCTTGGGTGAACTTGCAGTAGTCAGAAAAGAGATTGTCCCTGTAAATTAAGCCTCACCAAAGAGGCATGGCAATGATGTGGGTCCCCACAGTGCTCCTTGAATGGGGCCAGGCGGGGCAAGGCAGGCCACTCGTGGGGACATGCATCCTCCCTGCAGGCAAAGGAAGGGAGCAGGGCAAGATCTGGCAGAGGGCAGAGCAATCCTGTAAATCTGGCAGAGGGTCGACACAGAATCCCGGTGGGAGTGATAGGATGAGTCAGATCGGTGCCTGTGGCAGCAGGAAAATGAGGAGGGCTTTTTTTTCCCTCTTCATATTGGTCTGCAAAGCTAATTAGCTCTGAGAGGACATTTTACAAAGCTGTCTACCTCTTTAAAGGCAGAGTGGCTTTGGTGGCAGCAGAAGCCCCGTCCTGAACCCTTGTGCATCCTGCTGCTGGCCGACACAGTGACACCGTGGCAGCATTGCCAATCTTCATGCAGGTGGTACTAGGCTGTGCCAATTGCTGGGGGCTCTCACCTCAAGCACAGGTTCCTGTCTGGCCCCACTGCACTTCTGATGCTTTTCTCCCTTGTTTCTGCTCTCCAAAGATAAAGTGGAGCCAGCAGCAGAAGGGAGATCAGTTGGATTTTCTACGCAATGCCATTGGTACGTTCTCCTCACCATTGCTGTGCCAGGAAGAGCTCTGAGCTATGCGGACTCAGAGGGCATCTGTAGGCTATGTGGTGTAGCTGGAGCAGGAGGGAATCAGGCTGGAATTAGGGTATCCCTTTAGGGCAGCATGGGACACCAGCATCAGTCATTCTGCTCTAAGGATGCTGGGAGGGAGGGAGAAAGTGTCAGAGGCTGAGGAAGGGAAGTAGGAAGGGGAGGAAGTCCAGACCCACATCCTGCAGGACTGCCCTGCCTCCTTGCCCAGGAGATTTTGCAGTGTGTACTTGCACTGATCTACTATTTTAGTGTCAACTTTGTAGTTGTTTGGAGTGGCACTGGCCCTAGCATTTGACCCAGAAATGCAAAGCCACAATCTCTGCTTTAATTGCAGAAGGAGGCTGGGACTATTTTGAATTTTGAAGCCATGACAATCAAAAAAGGCTTGGAGTTGACAGTGGTGCAGAAAAGGAGACAAAAACAGAGCATGTGTGGGTGTGTGCAGGTGTAGTCTCCAGATCATGGGCTAAGAAGAGAAGAGGTGCAAACGTTTGGGAGCCGATGTTAGAGACGCCTGTTTCCCTTGTGTTCATCCAGAGCGACTCAATCAACTTCAGCTGAGCCACCTGGCTTCCCTTTAAAGTAATGGGTGGTGAAACTTTGCTCACAGTCTTTGCTGCATGAGCCATTTCAGTTTTTCAGAAGAGTTGCAAACCAGCAAGCTGAACCTGAATGTCATTCACAAAAGCTGTTCCCTTTACCTCTCCCCCCTGCGTGGGCGTATCACACCAGGTTACTCAGGCAGCGCTACAGTTCAGCGTTCTCTGTTTGAATTTGATAATAAACATTGCAAAAGGCAAACACATTTCCTTCTACTCTGCTAGCAGGGGAAAAGCAAGGAGTAGAAAAGGCACTGAGATGAAAGACATAACTACAGGTGGAACGCATCCACCAGCTGTGGAACAAACAATACCCAGAATAGACAGAAAATACTTTCAGCACTGTGGCAGGGCAGGGCAGAGCAGGGCAGGGCAGGCTTCCCTGTTCCCCCACATGGTGTGCAGTTACAACTGTGGCTGTCATGGACATCCTAAAGAAACACCAAATCCAGCTGGCAGAACGTTCCAAACTTTCCATGGTGTCAATCCTCCCCAGCATGCCTCCATTGTGTACTGGGGCAGTGCCAGGCACGGAGCTGCAGGGTTCCCATGGCAGTCCTCCAGCTGCATGCATGCTGGAATTAAGCTGAGTCTCCACTGAGGACTGACTCACTGCAGCACACTGACCTGCAAGCTAGCAGATTTCAAGGCCCAGGCGGTGGTGGCAATGTCCTCCCTTCTCACTCCCTGCCAGCAGAAGCCCCCTGTGTGCTAGGGACTGCAGCTTAGTCACTCTGCAACTTGCATCCCTCTTCTGCTGGTGCGGGGTTGGCGAGAGGGGAGAAAGGATGAGAAATTGGTATCAGCACATAAAAACACTGCTCCCAGAGGGCTGCACTTCTGTGTAGGTGCCTGTGCCCTCTGTGAGGAATGGGAATCACACTGAGGCTGGGGGGGGTTGAGTGGTATTATCTGCCTTTGAAAGCTTCATGGGAAATTTAAATGCTGGGCATCTCTGCCAGGCTGTCTTCAAAGACTTTTTTACTTATGAATTATCCCTCCTCCTCCTCCAAAAGTATGTTTGTTCAAGCAAGAAAAATTAACATTAATGCGATCATTGTTAACCTGATCTTTTCCTTTAGCTTAATTTTGCCAATGTTGAAAAAAGAAAAACAAAATGTTTCACATTTACAACAAATGTTGTAAAAAGAAAAACAAAATTCTCTTTTTCCTGGCCTCGTATGGTCTCTGTCCATAGCAGAGGCCAGTGCCGAGGAAGCATCTGGGGCACTCCAGGTCTTTTGCTCTTTTTTCGGCAGTGGACTCCAATATAACCAAGTTAATTGGCCAAAACCTTTTATTAGCAGTGCACAGGCTAGGTGATATAGTAAGGGCTGAATATAGTAAGGGCTAAGAGAGTCCTTGCAAACTATTTAAAGGGAGAGTCAATAATTCTTATGTGCTTTCTTCTTCTCTGCAACAGATCCATCCACACATATTATAAGAAGAGCTGAATCACCGTATTATAAATAGATTCACTACGTATTTTTTCTCCCTGAAAATAATTTCAAATCGAACATGCCTACTCTATTCACTTTGAATTACTGCTCCTAAGAAAAGAGAAGATGATGACATTTTCTAACTCTTTCTACTCTCCCCATTAGTAGTCTGACTGTTAAAAGCCTTGACTGTTAGCCTTTGGGATGCAAACCTGCTCCCATTTAAGTCAATGTGAGTTTTATCATTGACTTAATTGGAAGTGAGATTGAGCCATTGGGCATGTGAGTGGCTTTGTATAGAACTTTGAAAAAAATAATAAAGGAGACTGAGGCAAAATGTAGTGCCAGTTTTTTCATCACGGCAATAACCCAGCTTTGCCCAGCCTGCCAAGAGTCATGCTAAGAGGAAAGCCTAGCCTCAAAGGAAGTTCTCATAATATTATAGCTTAATTAGTTTATGGGAGAAAAATGCTGAAGGGGAGAGCCGCTCCCGTTGTTAAATATTTCAGCATTGCAACGCTGACTAATGTTGTCTGCTCAACACTAAGTTAGCCAGAGTCCTTGCCCTGTTCGACTGCATCCAGCCTAGGATTCTGTGCTCCCCCCTCAAGCCTTGGTTCTGGCTTAATGACGGTCATGCTGGGTATCTCTGTAAGCATAGAAAACATTGTTTTTCTGTGTATCTAATTTGCCCATTATTAATATTATCCCCAATCTTTTAAGTAGGTGATTATTGAGCAAAGAAATAGCAGTGAAGCAAGGAAAGAATGTGATAGGGAGATTTACTGTGTGGGAGGCAGAGATAAAATTAGATTTCTTTAAGCTATGTAGTACAGTTATTAGGAAGTTGGGCTAATTTTTCAAGGAGCTGTCGCTTAAATAACCTCATCTTATTATTCATGCTGAGGTATTTACTACAAAAATTCCTTCCCCCAGGTCATCATTTTTTCCAGCAGAAGTTGGGAACTCAACAATTGTTTGCAGACCTGAATAATGCAATGACATGTTACAGTAATGTGAATGGTAGATTATTAAAGGACATGATTTAAAACCACAGTGCTGGTTCTAGTGGAATTTGTTTGTTTGGCCTCTTTGAGTATTTTCATCAGCTCTCTCCAAGTTTTCCATTTACAGTCTCAGTGGAGACAGCAGTAAATTTTACCCACCTCAATTTGTTCTTAGTGCTGTTTCTTATTATCTGCTGACTTTTCTAAAGGTGCCCCAGCATCAATCCCACTGACTGTTAATAGCACCCAGAATCTCCACCACCATAGAACTTTGAAGAGTATTTTCCCTTAATTAGTTTCTTTTTTTCCCGAGCTCTATTCTGTTGCTCCCACCTAGCCTGTGTATGAATTAATCGGACTGACTTTCAGGCTAAACTATGGGCTCTTAGGAGCATGTGTAGCTCTTAACAGAGAATATATTTTCCAAGCCATGAAGTGGGAGGTAATCTCAAATTATTTATGGGTTTGGCAGTCTTGCACTGCTTGGTGAATATTTCCACTTATACTTCTTTGAACAAAGTGACTCTAGCTCTGCTCCTGTTTTGTTTTGCTTTACAGGATTGTTTACGGGACTACCTCAGCATGTACTTCTCAGCTCCAGCTTGCTGGCACACCATCCTGAGCCACAGAGGTTTATTCAGACCTCTCTTCGTGACCTTCCCAGTGAGCCAGGAGAGGTCTGCAGAAACCCCTACAGCTCTTTACTGCAGAGCCAACCTTTCAAAACTCAGGGGAGAACTCTAGGTCTTCTGTAAATAAGGATACTGCTGGAAGGAGGCAGATTATAGTTTTTATACCAGGAAACTTAATAAAGGGATCAAGGAGGGAAAACACAATGCTTTTATCATACTTTCATTATTTGCAGTCTTAAATTTATCTCTTGCTGCTGGTGATTTGCCAATAAAATGTGTCCTTGTTTTAGAGAGGACACTTTCGAATCACTGACCTCTGCTAAGTTGTTGGATGAGTGAGACCTCACATGCCAAAGGCTCCAGGTTTAGAAAAAGAGTCAGCACACCATGCAGAGCTCTGCTAGTTGTATTAGGCTGCTTAACACACGTGATTTAATTTGAGGGCAGAGATATTGAAATTAAGATCATGTAAAGTCCCTCAAAAATGTCTAAGACTGGGGAGCCTCCTTACTGTTGCAAATCCATGGGTTGGTAAGACCTCTCCAGGTTAGGGAGTGAAGAGACACTTCCATTTCCACAATTATTGGCTCCTGATATCCTGTGTCAGAGTGCATGTAGCTGTTCCTCTAGGACAAATCTGGGGAGGTTGGGACTGCCACAAATGTCATTTTTTTTTCAAAAGAAATGTTTGCTTGTTTAAAATGAAGTAGATGTGAACATGAAGGTGGGAGAAATGTGTCCTTAAAATATGGACTCGGTTCTAATATGTGAAAGGGAAAATCCTAACCAGCTCCTGAGGTTACCTCCAAAGCAGCAGCATATGGGAAAAATCAGCTTTGAAAGCAACCACTTTGATTCATGTAAATAGGTATAAAAAATGCTGAGGAAGCTCTGAAGTAAGCTGGAAAAAGGTTAATATGACTGGTTTGGCTGGGGTGGAGGTGGTGCATTTTTGAAAATGCTGAGAAGATGGAAATAGGGTTACTGGGAGATGTATTTGTCTCTGAAACTTCAGCAACTGCTGAAGGTAATTAAGCAGCACCAAGGAACATATTTTCAAGGCAGGTGCAGAACTGGCATAATGCTCTGGCAGAACAGAGACAGCATACTAGTGATGTACAAACAGCTCTTCTCACCTCTGCCACTAGTGCTTCATCCTGCTCTAGGTCCACGTTTCCTTCCCTCCTCCTTCCTCCCTCCATGTTTCTCTTTCTCTCATTTCTTTCTCTTTTTTCCTTACTTCAAACAAGGCTAGTGCGCATCCTTTTTATTAGCACTAATAGGGAAGGGAACAGAGGCTGAATCTGCCTGGGAAATTTGCATGCCAAATTCATAAGACTGTCAGGCTCCTCTCATTCCCAGAAGTATCTGTCCTTAAAAACTCTTGTAACAGAAGTGACATTGTAAACAAGACAAGTGTCCCCAATGAGCAAATGAAGCTTTTCAGAATTAAGTTTTCAGTAATGTACGTCAGCATTCAGTCAATTGTTTTCTTAACCTGATTATGGCATTGCACTCTTTGTAACAATAAACATTACATTTGTCTTTTATGGGAAAAGAAAAGTGGAGGTAAGGAATTGTAACTTGTGACTGTGTGGACAGTCAGGAAGACCTTAACTGGGACATGGATTTAAGGCAGGATGCCTTGAAAACCTCTTTCAGATTTGTTTTTCTCTTTTGGTGACCTTGCCCAGTTCTTTTAGGTTTCTTTTGCTGCAGTATATGTGACTGTAGGACAGCAGGACAAACTCCCTTCTCCATCAGTAAGACAAGAGACAGTTCCCCCAAGTCTCCAGTGCTCACATGCATGCATCCCTTCACTGGGCTCCATGCTGGACTGTCACCAACCTATTGGCACACATGAGAGGCACAGGCCAGTTGTCACTTGGTTTCCTCACTGCATGCAGGTGACACAGGTTGTGTTTGCACATAGGTGTCCTTGGGGCTTTGCACTGTGACCTCCCTGCCAGAGGTGACACATGCTGATGGGTGTGAGCTCTCCTTTTTTTCTAAGACGGAAGCAGGACCTTAAAACGGATCAGAAACCATACTTATTAGCACAGTATCCCATAGCCCTTAGCTCCCTGGGGCCTTCCAGCTGCAGGGTGGGGTGGCTGTGCTTTTTCTGCAGTCAGCCCCAGCCCCCAGAACCTTGGGAGCACACCAAGAGCTTGGTGCAGCACACGAATAGGTGTTTCATGTGGGAATTCATTTCTGGTCACCTTCTCCTCCTTCGTCTGGCTCTCATGGTCCCACGGGTGCTGTGGAATTCATTCTCCTGACCGGGATTTTCCTTAGGGTCCCTACCCAATCTCAAGGCCAGACATTCAAAACCTCTTAACTGTTCTGCCTTGTCTGAACCGTTCTGTGAAATGCAATTAGCACATATTTACCTAGCTGAGAGGCACATTGTAAGGCCTAATGAACGGCCTCACAGTACCTGGTGTGGTGTTAAAGCCTAGAAGAGCCTGATAAGGAGGTGAGCTTTACTTAATTAAGTTAACCTTCAGATTAATTGAGCTGCATGTTAAAAAAAAAGCAACGTGAGAGCACACAGCTCCTGCAGGTCTGTAGCCTTGTTTCTGTGGCTGCCCTCATTAGATACAGCCAAACACAGTTTCTGTCAGAGGATATGTACATTGCTGGGGTGCACGCTGTTCCTCCCTGCTTATTTATGCTTTACAAAGAGTAAATTTTAGAAATAAATTGTTGATCTACTCTGCATGCGATGAAACTTTGCCCAAGGCTGGACTGGTAATTTTTTTTTCTGTGTGTCTACTTGCTCCTTTGGATGATGCCCACATGCTGCTGTTTCAGTTCCTAACCAAGCAATTATCCAGCTACATGTATGTGCAGCAAGCACACCGAGCACAGCTGCCTCCCCAGTGACTTCAAGGAAACTCAGGTGTCTCTTTCACTCCTTTTATTGCATTGACCCTTTGTACATTATCCTGTAGTTCTTCTTTAGCGATTTATGGCTATAAAGGTATATTCTTTTAAAGCCCTCTCTCCTCTCTTGACAGATTGCATTTCTTTTTCTTTTTCTTTTTCTTTTTTTCCTTTTTTTTTTTTAATTTTATTTTTTAATGACTAATTAGCTAGGGGCTTTGTGGGTAGGCTGTTGGTTTTAGTGCCTCACTGCAGGGCCCCTTCCTGCTCAAGTGTAAAAGACAGAGAGGTCGCAGTAGCAGTGCTCAGCCTAATTTCCCCCCTCCTCCATTGGAAATCTGTCACCCACCTCTTTAGTTTTTGACATGAGAAAAGGAAGAAAGAAGCAATATGTGGGAGAATCTCTTTAGTGTGTTGTCTGGCAGTCTGTCGTGCTAATGTTTCTTTAGCTGGGAAACAGCTGAAAAGGGAAAGGGCTTGCTGACTGGCTTCTCTTGCCATCCATGGTCAAGCAGAAGAAGACACTGAGTGGGAAACCAGAGCTGGTACAGCCAGAAAGCCATGCAGCAGCAGCCATAAATCCCCTGTCAATGTGCAGATGAAACTCAGCAGAAAGTCCTCAGATGCTGGTTACAAGTTCTTGGATACAAGCCTAGGTGGAAGAAGACAGAGAACAAACAGTGTCACCCCGTGGAGCTGTGGCAGCAGGGAAGAGAAGACAGAGGATAAACAGTGTCACCCAGTGGAGCTGGAGCAGAGAGGAAGGGAGCCCTCAGTGATGGGGGGTGTGATGCCGGGCCCCAGAGGGTCTCAGCACAAGCCCAAGAGAGCTCTTGAACAGGGGATTGTACCCAAAAAAGGCCTCTCTCTGCCAAGTCTCTGCTAACTGTGCCTGACAGGAAATCTTTCTGTCTCTTGGGAACGGGTTATTTTGTCTTCCTGGGGTGAAAAAGGTGAACAGAGCTAGCATGACTCTAGACAGTGGTACCTGGTGTCATCTGGAGCTGCTTCACATCTAGTGGAGTCTTACCTGGGTAAACCTCTTTGGTAATCAGTAATTTAAACATAGTTGAACACAGTAGGCAAAAACTACTGGTTTGGGGTTTTTTTTCTTAGGAAAAAGCAGAATTCCAAGGAATGATGAAGACTTGTTTGAGAGTTGATGTGAGTATCTGTGGCTTTGCATGATCTATCAAATCTCAGAACATATACTGTATTGTATAATGTAAAATGGAAAAGTGAAGGGTTTACCTCTAATGGAAAGATCTGTAGTCTAATCAAGCATAGGACTAATTTATACATGCATTTCTTTATGAATTTAAAGATGATATCTTCCAGTTCAGACTCATTGTGCTTGTAAAATATTTTTCAGGAGACAGAAAACCTGTAAGCAGGGAAGTAAACTTAAGCCATATCTTATTTGTTGCTTTTGATTATGTCAGCTTGGAGGAAGAATCCTCAGGAAGAGATCTAACAGAAATATTTACTGTGACATAGATTGACACTACACCCCCTGGGCTTTGGTTCAGGCAAGTGATATATCCAGGCAAATCACTTTTTCTTACTGCCGAAGAAAAAAAATGCATTAAAAAGTGTCGTTTAATGCATGCCATGGTTGTATGAAAGTGTTTTTAATATGGTAACCACTGATGTATTTCCTTGCAGACAGTATACATCACTGTAAGCCAGACTGCCTGTTTTATTTTGTGTATCTGTCTATACAGCCACTTCCTATTCTAATTTAATTTCAAGAAACTGAACTTCCATGAAGAGATTTATTATGGATGTGATGATTTCAGACATTAAAAGTGAGCCACAGGTGATTTTAAAAGATGATATCAACTTTCAAATACATCAAATGTCTCATTGGATGAAAGATTAAGATGAGCTTGATTTTATCTGGATTATCTTTAAATGCCCAAATTAGTTTTCACACTGTCTAAAGGGATGCAGAGATCTGGGTTTGCATTTGTGAATCTGAAGGATGGGGCTGACTCTTACTGGGTGTCTGAATGGGAAACTGGATTTTTTTGTCTTTGGATACAGCCTGCATTTCTCTAAGATATCTTATGCTCTTTGTCCTTTTGGAAACTTTGTCCAGACACAGTTTGAAGACTTTGACTGCTTGTCAGGAGTTTTTGAGTGCTAAACAAAGCTTGCCAGGGGGACAACACAGTACCTTGTAGCGTTTCACAGGTGGGGTCAGAGTCTGTGTCTTGGCTTTTTGCTGCACATGTGCCTAGGCTGCAGTGAGCCCCAGCATAACCTTTGCTTGGAAACTGTTTCCTGAAGCCATGATAGCTGGGGCTGGATGCAGTTTCCCGCTGCCTCTTCAAATCTGTGGATGGCTGAGAATGCCTGCATGGGACCTATCTATGCTCCACACAAAAAGAGAAACCATCAGTTCCCGTTTCTAGTCAAGATTAAATGACAGCATCACATGCAACTACAAAAGGAAAGTATCCAGGAGGGAGTATGTGATCTGTCCTCCCACGTCAGTTCTCTGCTGCTAGATCAAAGCTACCAGGAACTTAAAGGGGCAGGACCAGGAAAAACCTAATCCCCCACTTGTTAATGCTAGCCGTTCAGTGGTAAGGTTTGTGATAGCTGATGTTTTCCCCAGTGCCCCAGTTCTTTGAGTCACACAGCTTGGTGAGAATTGTTTTCTTAAATATTAATTTCTAGAAAAAATACCATGACCAAAGTCCTCCTTAGTCAATGAGAAATGAAAGAAAAAGGGCCAAACATTGTTTAAAGCAGTACATTTTAAGCTTTTCTGTGATCCAGCTTGTGGGGTTTTTTAAAGTGTAGCTGTGACAACACGATATTACTAATATTCAGCACAGTATCTATACTGCCATCAATACCTGTTCACTTTGCTAATCCTTTCAGTTTCTCCATTTCCTCTTTCCTGGGGTTACTTCAGCCCTGATCTCCCCTCTTTATTGCCTTTCTCAGACTTTATTCCATTCTCACCACCTTCCTCTGCTCCTCCCAGTCATGCAAGCACCCAGGGAGCACCAGAAGGTCCCTTGGTCCCATTCTCATGTTCCCTCCATCAGTGGCACTTTTTCACCCGAGGCTCCTGGTGGCTTTAAATGACACAATCACCCAGAGCTTGCTGCCTCCTTCTACACGTGCCAGAGGACAGTTTTGGTGCTGATTTTCCTAGGGCTCCCTGGCACTTCTGTAGCAGCTGGGGTTTGCCACTGCTGGAGGTGTGCAGCTGCAGTGAGAGGTACCACAGGGTCACAACTCCCAAGACTGATGTTCTCAAAGTGAAGGCACCTTGTGTGACTTGCCTTAATAAGGAGAGGGATACAGGAGAAACAGATGATGGTGGTGGCTGTATAAAAGGAATAGAAATGGGGGAGGGAGAAAAAGGTTGGATTTCAGACTAATGTTTTAGTGTTTCACAGTTTAGGCTTTGTTTTTATGCAGTTGAAGTTTGGTCTATGGGACTGTGATTACTGCCTGTGGAAGGGAAGGCAAGAGAGGCAGCTGAACAAGGAAACTTCTGTCTGTAGTGCCCTCTCTCCCTGGGCTCCCCTGACACCCCCTGGAGAAAACTAAACTCCTCTGCAGGGCACTTCAAAGCAGAAAGTTAACTCCATGCTCTCCTTTTTCTGTCCAAGGCCAAAGTTCCCCTTTCTGAATAATGCCTTCCCTGCTTTTCTTAATACATTGCTTTGTTGAATTAAATGGGGCTCAGTGTGTAAGTTGACCTGGACAACCATTAGCAAACACATATAAAAGCTACACCTGTGAGAAGCAATTGCAGGGAGGGCTGTCACGCAGCTCCACAGGCTGCTCTGGCTCAGAGCAGAGGAGAATTGGCAGCAAAGAATGATGGCTTTATTTGTACACCAGTATCAGGTGTAAACAACAACTGCTTCATGCAAACCCTTCTGTTCATAGAGCTTTTCACTTGATGATGGAGCCATTTAGCAATCACTAAAGCCTGTTCAAGTGCAGATGCTTGGTTTTTATTCTGAAAAGATATATATGCGTTTCCTTTTGATAACTTAGTGTGTCTACCAACATCTATCACCAACATCTGCTTGAAATAACTCTTCTGGCCTATTTCTCTCACCTGCTATACATGTTTTCAGTCCTACTGAATTTTCATGTAACCACGGGCAGTGTTGGCTTTTGGCACTAGACTAACTGTGAGTCAAGTGTGAAAAAGTGCCCACACGCAGCAAGTGACAGTCACATGTGCCACCGGCTACAGCTGTACAGGAAAATGAGCTCTATGTGTTGTCACTGCAGGACAGTGTCTGCTGGTAGTCAGGTGCAAGTCCCAGAGGCTGCTGAGACAAGGTGCTAATCATCTTCAGTTCCCAGGAATTGCAATTGCTGCTGAGACCAAGAGGCTGCATTCCCTGTGGAGGCTTTGGCCCTTGCAGTACTCTGCCCTTGCCCCTCAAACATCGTCTTTGTAACTTTTCCAAATGCTTGCTGGATGTGCAAGCACTGCAGGACTTAATGGTGCTATTATGGTTGGCAGGAGTTTGCATTTCCTTGATGCATGCAGAAAGTGCCACCTCCACCATGGCTCCTTAAAGTCTTCCTGTCTCCAGCTGATGCTAAATATACCATTTAGAGTCCTTATGACCCTCTCAAAAGTACAGCTTACCTCCTGAGCAATTTCTACAAGTGTCCAGGACTCACCAGAGATAAATTCCCACTGGCAGCATGAAGTCTGGAAGCACAGATGCAGAGTTGCTTGCAAATCTAGCTCAGAACAAAACATAGGAAGCCCAGGAAGAAGATGCCCAAGCTCTGCAGAGGTATGCCCATGCTTACATTTCCAAATGATATCAAAACCAGGCACAGGCTACATGAATGACTGTGGGAGAATGAGAGCAACTTGGCTGAGTGTGAGGAGCCCTGCGCTCAGCTACTAATTCAGAGAGCTGAGTTCAGTTTTCTTTGGAGGAGGATCTGAACCCACCTCCAGAGCAAGACATGTCACCCACCAGCTTATTTGAGAATTTCCAACTAACACTGATTCACACCATCTTCCTCTGAGCACATGAGGAAAAGCTTGCCAGTGCATTTCTACTTTTCCAGAGTGTGAGATGGTTATCTAATTGGCTTTTTTTTCCAGCTGTCCCAGAGAAGCAGAGGGAGTGTCTGGGCTCATTTAGCTCTGAGCAGCAGGGTTTCAAGGACCCTTCCTTGTGGCACCTCACTCTCCTTTTAGTTAGAGGTCTAACCCAGAGCTTTGCATTCCCATGCACTGGCTGTTCATGTAAGAGTTGGACTCAATGATCCTTGTGGGTCCCTTTCAATTCAGAATATTCTCTGATTCTGTGTCATGTCTGTGTCTGATCAGTGGCCACTGCACGGAGTTGAGCCCTGTCCAAACAGCAATGCCAGAGACTCATTCAGAAAACCCTCACAGTGAGAAAACATTTCCAGCCTTCTCCCCCTCCTACTATCTCCTCCTGGCCCTGCTACCAATGTCATTTGCTATTACCAGGCTACTGCTGTCCCTGCAGCAAAATCAGCATGATGCACCTGAGCACTTCTCAGGGCCAGGGTGGCTTCTTGGGAACTGCAGTGTTTAAGCTGTGGTGTAAACACCAATGTGGGTGAGGAGTGGGTGCCAGACACCCTTGTGTTGGTTCTGTGAAGGTGAAGGTAACCACCTGCTGGGGCTGTTTGGGGGGAAATACCATCTTACATCAACACAGTCTTAAACTAAGTGAATTGGAGGCAAAGCCCTACATATCTCTCAGGTCTCCGCTTAAAGCACTTTACAGGCTCCTGAGAAACAAATTGCAAGGTGCTGTTGGCAAGTTGTATAGGTAAGTGTTTAATCCTTATTCTGTTAATAAGGCAGCTAGTGCAGAATCTTTTCCTCAGTCATACAATGTGCCATCAACCATGTAAAATGTCTCCAGAGCAGAATGGCAGGGTCTTGTCTGCGCCTCTGGGTATGACATGTGCACAGCAGGACACCTGCGAAGCCAGAGAGGTGCAAAGCCTCCAGGGATCACAGAAACTCCCACTGATTTTGTTTGGCATGGGGTGCATTCAGGAGCAATCTGCCTGGGGCCACAGCACAGTCTGTGTCACTCTGAAAGCCACAGCCTGAACTCTGGTCTCTGAGCTCTCCCTGCCTCTGCACTTGGGCCAGGCTCTGCTTCCCTTGGCACAAACAAGGGAGCTCAACAGGTTCCCTCATTTCCCTAAGAACCAAAAAAAAGGGAATACTGGAAATGCTCTATTTTGAAACATTAGTATTTGACAGCTCCTGCCAAGCATTAGCAGGCCAGTAAAATCTCTACATAAATTGTAATTAGTGTGATTTGTTTAATGTCACCTTGTCTGGCTGTCTGAGAAACTGTCTCAAAATATAAAAACACCGTGCTTCTCAGTTGAGAGAGTGGACTCTGACTGCACTAAGATGTTTTTATTTCTCTCAATTTTTTTACCGTGGCCTTTTCAAATCACTCAGGCTGGAGAGCCTAAGCCAAGTTAGGTAAGAATTCTCAGATGAGGAAAACAAGACATAGTAACAAGCAGCATGAAAATTTTCTTAATAAAAGTAATACAATAATAATTAATGGATGTTGTATTTCGTAGGCAGGACAACGCAGTAAAGACATTCTGATAGTCAAAAATACCTTGTATGTGTGCAAACAAGCCATTTTGGGGGAAACAATAGAGAGCTGAGAGGTAAAAGTAATTTGCTTGCTGGAGAAGGGTGTTAGGGTCTGACTGACCTCCCTGATGTCCCCCAGCTCCTGTGCTGGTCTCCCCAAGCAGCACACCCATGTTGGAAGGGCCAACACAAGTGAATGATGGCAATTTTTCCACCAGGTGACAACAAAGACAGTAATAGGAAAGCAGTCAAGGGGCACTGGAAAGGCTAGAGAGGAGCTGGGTAGCAGCAATGTGGTTTCCCAGTGGACACCAATGCATTCCGGAAGCCCCAGCTTGAATGTGGTCCTATCAATCAGAGCCCAGAAAAAAGCTCATGACAGACACAACAGGAGGAAAAATGGTCAGGTCTTAGCATTGGTTGTTGAAACCTGATAAAATAACTCTTGTCTTCCCCATCCCATGAGCATCACCAGCAATCTGAGAAACAGGGGGAAAAAAAAAAAAAAGAAAAAAAAAAAAGAAAAAAAGACTGGGGAGCCTTTTCAAGTATTTGGGGATGAGAAAGGTGTAGAAGGAGCACTGGATGCCCAGCTCAGCAACAGCATTTTTCAACTTTAATCTTTCTTCCAAATGTTTTGCTTTTATTCCAACTAATTGAACAAATGTCTTAAAATTCACAACACAAACTGAATTTGATTAAATCTAGCTTGGTTCATATGATAAAGCACTGCAGTTACAATGCAGCTAGAAGAATACATTATGCTAGGACAAATAAGTACGGTTAACTTCAATAAGAGCCAAGGTAAATTGCTTTTTGCGTGAGATGTGCAATTTTACCTCAGTACAGCTTTAATCAAAGTAAAATATTATAGGGCAAGGGGAAAAAAAACCCTCACAATGTAATGTTTTTTCTACCAACCACTCAGTAACATTTTAGTTTAAGCTGCTAAATAAAGCCTAGGCTACACATTATCCCCAGTTGGTATGTAAACAATTACGTTAAGGCAATATCTGGCTATGAAATAATTTATATTTACAACTGATAAAAAACCCCCCACAGTTGTGTATGCAAACTGTCCCTCAGAAGTTTGTCTGCCGCTGAAACTTTCACTGAAAGGGGAAGAATGAAAATAAATACAGGTATTAAATGGAGTTTTCATTCACACTTATGCAAGCGTTTTCACAGCCAAATGAAAAAGAATGTAAATTAAGCATAGTCAATACATTGGATAAAAAGTATTAACCTTGCAGTTGAGGGAATGAATATTGCTGTTTTCTCTTCGGTACCCCATAGCTGATGTTATGCTATCCATAATTATTATGTGTGCTTCAAATTCCCACTTATGGCTCACCACAGCCTACCTTCCCTCTGGGGAGGACCTGCCCACTGGTGTGCTGCTGCCATTCCCTGCTTTGGCTGTGTGAATGCCTGCTTGTGGCAGAGCAGGATCACCTGAAATGCCTTTCTCACACAGCCGTGGCTGGAGTTGTACCTCCAGTTGTACCACAGCAGGAGGCTGAGGTAGCACAGTCCAGATGCTGGGAAAAACAATGATTTTTGATTTCATCTGGGGTCACAATCCCTGTGGCCAGCATGGGAAGACAAGGAGCTTCCAATAGAGCCTCAGAAGGGTTTAACACTCCCATATTTCTGTGTGCCACAGGAATATACTGCCTAACATGCAGCTGTAGGAGACACAGACTCTCCAAGGGGATGCCTGGCGATATTAAAAGTGGATGACACGCAAGACACACGCTTCTCTGTTCACTGCAAGAGTTCTTTGGCTCACACACCCTCTCTTTGCAGGTTTCCCCTCAGCTTGCCAGCTGGGCACCACAAGCAGCCAGTGTAACAGCAGAGCAGGAAACAGCGCTGGAGGGTAGGAGTCATCAAAGCTTGTGCTGGTGAATCATCAAGCTGCAGGGTTTTTAGACCCAAAAAAACCCACCTACACATCTGTCTGCTATGGAGAAACTGTAGGGAAGTTTTCTGACAGTTCATGATCTGTATTGTGCTGCCCAAAAGCTTCATGACTGCATAGGGAGATCTGAACTCACTGCAAGCCTGAACCTGAGCAGTGGCTGTGCGAGGATGAGAGGGGCTTGTTGCCTTTGTCATGGTGGTCAAAATAACCCACTGGTCTCCATCCCACAGTCCAACTCAGGGAGGGCATGGAAGTTGTGTTTAAGCCACCAGTTCTGAGAGGATCTGCTTGGTGGGTGATTTAGCAGCCTTGAGAGCCACCAGGAATGCTTCAAGGGAGCTGTTAAGGCAGTTCTCATCACACTGTGAGCTGGAGTAAGAACAGACTAAAGCAAATGTGTAAAGCCTTGATTATAGTTAAATGTGTGGTAGAGGCAAGATAAGGGTTCATTAGATGGCAGACTGTCTGGGCAGTCTAGCACTAAGGACCACATACAGTTGTTTCTCAGAGACATAAAGGATTTGTTGTCCCACCATTCAGCATGCTTTTTTATTGAGTATCCCACCAAAACCATCTTCATTAGAATTTTATGTGAGAATCGTAGCTTCTAGGAGGCAAGGCAAAGGAGGGACATGACACCCTCAAGTGTCATGTCAAGTACAAAACTGTTTTGCACAGAAACTAATTCTGGGATGATGGAAAGGTGATAAATTCCCTCAGGCATCCTTTGCACTCAGCACAGAGCTCAAGGGAGACCAGTGCATGGCACCCTAGCTTTGAGCATTAAGCTTTGACCCCGAGGTGAAAGGCTGCCTTGGCTGTGGGGAGGAGAGAAGAGAGACAGGCACTTCCTTCCAGGTGCATTCCAAAACAGACAGGTCAGGGTCCTGTGTTGGGCCACTTGGCCAGGCAGAAATTCCACCTTGGGAATGAGGCATCCTGGTCAGGCAGAGAACATGGAGGTATGAATGAGCTGGTGGCTCCCAGTGCGCAGAGAGGTCCTCATGAGCTGATGCAAAGCAGGGTTTGCAGCCTTGCCATCAGACTACTGAATCTCCTTTATGGCTGGCCCCAGGATGAAAAGGTGTAGGGAAAAGGTGACCAAGCAGCCCCTTTGCAAAAGTCAGTGAACAGTTCCAGTTGCCTTTTACTGTCCTCCAAACTGTGGGGACCCTGGAAGCCAAACCCACTCCAGTGGTAGCCTGAGATGAGACTATAGTCCATCTGAGAAGATATGGGAGCACCAAAGGGAAATACAGACAATTTCTGCTTTGGAGAAGGCTCTCTCCCTTCTTTGGGATGGTCCTGGTGCCTCTTCATATGACCACATGCTTCCTGATTTCACAGGGAGGCCTGGATCAGTTTTCAAGAGGAAAATGGCTTGGTAAAGGCTGAGAACCAACTAGCTTTCCCTGCTTTCCTTCTCTTCTTCCCTGTGTCCTCATTCCTGGCACATTGCAAAGTGCAGCCCAGAACAGAGGAAAAGCAGGGTCTTCTGGTGCTCCCAGGACAGGCTGAGCACATCCGACTGATTGTGACCCCAGGGCATCATCCCTGCTACCCTTACCTTGACATGCCTTATCCTGAGGTAGAAATGCCTCCCCTGCCAAGGAAAGTGTTTTCACACAAGGACTTGGACTCGTGCTTTAACAACCCACCTTGCTTCTCCTATTTTTGGAGACTTTCTAAAGGAATGAAGAATGTGCATCTGACTCCAGCTGAAATTCAGCAAATTTCACTTCTTCAGAAAATGTATCTTTGTGCCTACAGGATAGTTTTTAATCCACCACATCCAGTGACCCATATATTACTCATTTCAAGACCAGGAGGTCTTGAGGACAGAGGGTGTTCCCTTCTGTGTAGCACCTCCTCTTTCTCCTCAGCTGCCTTCCTTCAACAAACCATCTACCATCTCTGTCTCATGGGTATCCACCAAACTTTTCTGCTCCATGCTTTTAGCTGTGATTTATTCACATCCTTCCCATTAGACCCAGAGATATTTTTTTTCTCTTTCCAGCCCCTCAGTTTTATTAGTGCACAAATGTGTTGGTTGCACAGAGGCTCTCACGTGATGGGATTTAACCAGGAGGATTTCACCCGGCCAGATCAGGATCTCCCTCCTCTTGACTGCACACATATCACTGCCTCAAAATGCAGTACTTCATGTAATTTTGATTCTGACAGTAAGGGCTACACTGAAATCTCATCTGGGCTTGTTAGTGATATATTGACTTAAAATACCCTGCTTTAAAGAAGCCTAGGAAAGCAAAGCAAGAAAAACTCAAATCTCCCACTGAAAGCCAGTCCTTTCAAGGGAGAATGAGCAATTTGTGGAATAGAAGCATTTTCAGTCCAAGGGAGACAGATACTGTGCACTTCAACAAAGCCAAAATATTTCTGTGTTATGTAGTCTTAATAATTCATGCTTTAGTAAGTGTAGCTGGTACCACAGTCTGAAGCCACATCGGTAAAAACCGATCACTCACCTCATGCTGTCTATAACCAGGTCCTTGCTGCAGCCTCCAAACAGTTTAAGCTATGCTGGCTGTAAAACAACTTAGAAAATTTCCCCAGTGCAGGCAGGCTTGAAGAAGAAACCAGTTTATTGCAATTCATGTAAGTGAAAAATACATGACATTAAGTTGCTTCCCAGAGGCATTGCTAAATGAATAATGGATAAACAATGTCAGTGACCCCCCTGTCCTTAACTGAGGCACAGAAAAAGAACACCAGTGGGTGAAGGTTTCATTCAGCCTGGTGGGAAACTTCCCAATAGAAGGAGTTCCAGACAGCAAGAGGTATCTGCCACTGCTTTATATGGAGATTACTTTCCCCATGACCACTCACTTCGCTATAAATTTCTTCTGCTCTGTGGATTTACACACTAAAAATATGTAATAGGGAGGGAATATAAACTCTCTCTTTGTGGTATCGCTGGCTCACATATTGCAGCTCAGCAGTCATGGACAGCATCCAGCATTAACGCTCAAAGGGACCTGCCATATTTATGACTTCTCCAGCTTCACAAGAGCAAGAAAGGCTGGCAGAGAGTGATTGAAGCACAGCTGAATGAAATGCATAATATAAAGAGGGCAAAAATAAAATATTTTTAGAGTCTGAATTCCTAAAGAAATGAGGTCTATGCAATGCAGCTTGTCTGGGTGAGGATGTGTGTGTGGCAGGTTGCTCTTTCCACAAACCCCGCACCATAGTTGAATCCTGTTCAGCTGCTGCCAATGACTTTTAAGAGGGGAGGGTCAGCAGTCTTGGAGGCAATTCAGTTTCTCCATCATGGATGGAAACAGATGCTTGTGCCTAATAAGCTTATGCTTATTAACCTTATGGAAAAGCTGATAAATTCACCATCATTAGGCATCGACTGCAAAAAGAGGGTAGAGGTTTTTGAAACTGGACTCACCTATTCTATAGCCCACAAAACTTCCCCTCCATGGCTTAAAGTGGCTGAAAAATATCCCTGTGTGTATTTCAAATGCATTTGCTAGCTTCTCCAGAAAAAAAAACTTATCTGATGTGCAGGTCACCTGGGAAGAAGTGGCTTCAGTCACAGAGTCTTACTCTTCTACCACCTTCTGGTTTCTCTAAAACCATCTGCAGATGCAGATGTTCCTCTGTGGGGGCAAATCTTCCATCAGCCAGCCCAGCTTTGCTGAGGGCACAGCGTGTGCTGCTGCTCGCCAATTACACCAGTCCATGTGCAATGTGAAGAGGGTGCTTGAATTTATAGTATCTGTTCAGGCTTCTGGGTGAGCAGAGAAAGTCAATCTCACCATATCTGCAAAGTGGGCAAAGAGCATAAGGGAGGTTTTCCAAGCTGTGCTCTGCCACACAATGAATGATGTTTTTATTTCACATATAAACTGGCAAAATTTGGTTTGGGGAGGAGGGAGAAGTAAAAAAATCTACAATCAGACACTGTTTTGCAAAATCAACCATTTTATACCTATCCAAGTTGAACTGCTACCATTAAGAAGATCCCCAAATATCCTGATTTCCACAGCAGGCAAAGAAATCATAATAATGAATGCAATAATATCAAAGACAGCCCATTACCTGTGTTTGTAATTAATGTGATCGTGGTGAAACAGTGATGATTAGATACTCACTGCTTCTTTTTGCAAGAAATAGTAGTACCCAGGTTTTTGCACCCACATTCAAAACCCATAGGAAGAGGAAGAAAATTGCAAAACAGTGGCTTATATGAAATACCTCCATCCAGAGAAAGCTGTGAACACACTCTCTGATGTTCAGAGGTGAAAATGCACCAACAGTTCCCATTTCATCACTTTTAAAATCAGATCACTTGCTCAGGTGCTGCTGTGATTGATAATGCCAGTGTTTGCTTCAGAAATGTCCAGGCTTGCACCTCTGTGAAGAATATCCAGGAATAGGAAAGAAGTTTTGGCCTACACTGCATGTGAATGAAGTGGAGCTCACACTGTGGCACTGATTATTTCAGGTCTGTGGAATTGAAGAAAGCTCTCTGTCGCCACACGCGGTATCAGCTTTCACTCAAAACCCTCCCAAACAGTAAAAATTTTGACTTGATTGCAGCTGCTAAAGCAGGATTAAATGTACAACCAGGGTATGAATTGAGATCCTTTTGACTCTGAAGAGAGCCTCAAGCAATGATTCAAAACTACATGAACTTTCAACTTCAGTTCACTCAGGGCTGTGGGGTCTTCAGTAGTAAGCTGTGTTTTTCCAAGCTTTTATTTTTTTTCTTTTTCTCTTGCTACAGGGTTCATTATTTTGCAGAGGATGGGTCTTTCTGCCCTGCAGGGATCTATCTATCATTGCTGACTCTCTGCATCTTCTCCACATGGAAGAAGTAATTGGATTGTATTTTCTGTACATGACCAGGACAGCAGGGAAACCCAGAGCTGTAAGCCAGACAGCCAAGCTGTCTAGAGGGTAAGGAAGTACCTGATGCCCAAGAAAGCTAAATGTCTGAGTCTAACCACAGGGTCTTTCCTTTCTTTCTGTGGAGGAGCTGGGACATGCTGAACTGCATTCATCAGACTGCTCAGGAAGGTGAAGTCTTCAGGGAGCAGTGAAAAACATAAACACCCAAATAATCCCTGCAAAAATGCAGCCCAGGGGCATTAAATCCAGTGAATATACGAAATAATATGTATGCTGTGGGATGCTAACAGTTCAGGACATTTCTTAAAGCTACAGTGCAATTACTGCAAAATACAGAGGCTTTTTTACATACTGCCAGGGCCTCCGTGTGCTACCATGTGGCTGGTGTGTATGTTTATGCAGGAGTGACTGCAACACCTCAGCCCAGAAAAAAAAGGCAACCCCCCCCCCCCCACTTATTTAATACATCTCAAGATAAGGTTGTATTTATCATTATTATAATGCTGCAAAATATCACGTTGTAGTCTTAAGTGTGCTGTGTCTTTATTTTCTAATGATGTCAAAATCCTCAAAATACTATATTTGGGGAAAATGTTGGGATTGCTAAGGCTTTATGCTGTAAGTCTTTATGAGTTTAGTAGATGTATTGCTTTCCTTCAAATGAATGCCTGCTTGTCATTGTCAGCTTTCCACTGCTTCTCCCCCCCCTCCACCTCCTTAGATCCAAGCCTATAAAAAGAATCTCTTTGGAGCTTGATGTGTTGCTTGTAGCTATGTTAGAGCTATGTACTATTCTGGGAACACTCAGACTTCTCCAAACAGCTCTTCCAGCAGTAACATCATGCATGGTTTTCATCTCAGCCATAAGAACATTCATTGGTCTCCTATCAAGCCCTACCAGCCAAACCCCAAGTGCCACAGGGAAGGGGCTGCCCTACACCAGAATGTCACCCCCAGACTTGGGCTCATCATCATCAGGTTTCCTACGCAGGCTGATTTGTGCTTTTCTCTTCAAGAAATATTTTATCAACCTTGACTGGAATAAAAGCACTGACACAGGGGGGGAGAGTGTCTACCGTTATTTTCCACTTATAAAGAACACAAATCTGCATGATGAGCCAAATTCTCCTATTGCAAAGATTATTTGTTACATGAAATAGCTAAAACAGCAGAAAGAAGCCATTCCTGGAATTTATGAGGAAAAAAAATTTCTTTAGAGCAGCAAAACACCACCATTGTCCCACTCAGCATATTAACACTCACAGTGAAAGATGGCAGTTGCAAAAATGTGGGGGAGTACAATTAAATCAGTATTTCTTAAATAGTTTTGGAAAGTGCAAGCTGATATTTTGGAACAATAATGGAGAACGTACAATGTTCTGAGCTGTCAGAGTTTCTGAGGGGGCAGATTCAAAGGTTTTGCGTCACTTAATGGCTCTCAGTCTGCAGATTAATGGAAGGAGGAGCAAATGGGACACAGTGTTGTACTTGCAAGTTGGATGAGTTATGATTTGTTTTCTTTTTATTTTTTTTGAAGAAAATCCAAATTTTAAATGCAGCTGTCATGGAAAACTAAAATTACACAATACCATACACACATCCCCTATGAATAGTATGAACTGATGCATATATATGTACAGGTATTTGTGGTATAATTTAAAACAAAACATCACCCCAACCTAAAAAAGTTTAGGAATCTTCTCTGAGAGAAATTCTTCACCTCAGGAAGAGGATCTACGGTAATGAAAATCAATGTGACAGATAGAAATAGCATTTAAACCTTTACTAGCAAGAAATGACACATCAAAGAAGTTAAATTGATCTTCCAGCCTTCTGTCCCAAATATCACTGCTGCAAGATGAGCCTCCCTTTCTTTGTGCTGACAACTACACAATGTTCCTGTCCCCATCAGTGTACATTGCATGCTATCTTTGCCACAACCCTCTCTCCATCTCCAGATATCTGAGCTACAGTCGAAGATTTGGATTAACAAGAGCAGAGTTTTGCATTGGCAGTGACACTGTGAAATCAGTGAAACCCAAGAAATGTGGACCTTAACTTGTGAGCAGCCACAGACACTGGGATTTCAGCAAGCAGCATGACTGAGACTAAACTTGGTATCATAACAAAGCGTGGGTCTAAATAAAAGCTGCCTTAAACTCCCTTGAGGTTTGCTGCTTCTGCATGAGGACTTGTCAGAGAGTAGCTCTCCTACAGAAGCAGCCATACCAAATATAGCATGCTGGAGTAAATGCAAGAGGCAATGCTGGAAGAACACTAAAAATGTTTTGCTTTCTTATTTTCTTTTCTTTTTTTTTTTTTATTCATGGGTGATGTATCTTGAGGCATTTGTGTATTTGTGCCTCTAGCTCTGTGATTCCCTCAGTTATTACTACAAGACAGCCATTTTCAGAAGCTCCAGGTCTTTCTTGAGGCCATGTTTTGGGCTGAGAGACTCTGTCGTGCGGCAGCCCCAGAGAAGCTGGTGAGCTAGTTTCTCTCTGAGGTGACTGTCAGCCACCAGAAGACCCCAATTAGGGCACCTTTTCTGCTGGTCTGCTGTTGATCAGTTGCATAGCTAGTCTTGATTTAGCTGTGTATTCATGCAGGCAGCAAGGTAAAGCTAGGACAGGAAGCAGCCAGACATAATAACACAGACATTTGCCCACTTTACCACAATGGTATCTTTTTATAGAATGATAGAATGGCTTGGGTTGGAAAGGACCTCAAAGATCATCTGGTTTGAACACCCAGGGACATCATCTGCTTCCATGGGCAGGACACCTTCCACTAGACCATTTTCTGCCAGCCTCCCTGCTGCCTCTTCCCTCCGTGCTTTGCTCAGGATGGTGGATGCTCCTCATGCATTTGCTGTGACCGGCAGGAACTTTGCAGGCATGTCAAGCTGCAGGACCTGTAAAGACAGCAAAGTAGTGACCTTACCTGGAAGTCTAAGTACACCAAAGCTGAAGGCAAAGCTCTCCTGGTTCACAGAATGCCTGGATTTTCACCAGCATTTCAAAGCACACCAGGCAGTAGTACCTGTAGGGGAACTATGGGAAGTTTCATTCTGTGGCCTTTTTATTCCACACAGGCTTCCTCCTCTGCATCTTCTTTTTTTAAATTTTTTAAAATTTTTTTTTTATTTGGAGTTGCTCAAACTTCAGCACACAAAGCAGAACATAGTGAGTCCCTTGTATGCCAGTACAAAACCCTTGCTGGAAATAGTTTCGATTGAAGCTGTGCCAGCTCTCACCTTCCCCAGTCCACAACCCTTTCAGCTCCCCTGAGGAGCAGCCTTGCTGCAAAACACTGCAAGCAGTCCAGTCTGGTGTGGCTCCTTGGCAAGCCAGAATAAAACACAGCCACACTCCTAAATTCTTCTCTGGGCTGAGAGAGGGATAAGATGTCCCAGGACTTTTTTGTCTGTACAGAGTGTGTTTGCACACTGCAGAAGGTGGGTCTTGCTTGCTATGAGCAGAGACAGAAACCAAGCGATGCCTTCCCTAATGACCCTTGCTGTAACGCACCCCTGTGGGTGCCAGAGGAGGTTTGCCTGAATAAAAGCAAGGCTTTGGACTGCTACAAAATGGGAGATGTCCTAGGAGAGAGTGCATACCTCTGAATAATTGCTGATGGCTATCTGTGGCCACCAGCGCAGTAGAGTTTACCTGATGCTTCAAATATTGTCAACTATCAGCTATAAGCCCACACCTTTTCATTTTAAAATTAAAGTAATTTTTGGAGTGATAGGAGTACATTCATGCTTGGAAACAGTAGAAGACTTAGAATCTTTTTCTATTTCAGTGCAAGAAAGGAGAAGGGAACAAAGCACCAGGAATTATTGTTTCTTGGCTGAACTCTTGTAGACTGAGTTTTGGTCCAGAGTGGGGTTTTTTGCATGACCCAGTGGTAAATTTCTGAACAAAGAATTTTTGTGAACAGAAACAGTACATGTAAGGAGCATTTAACTCTAGATGTGCTGGAGGTGCTTTTGAAAACTTCTGGTATCTTTTCTTTCCTTCTCAAAACAGTGCTTGCAAATTGATTGAAACCTTCCTTGGGGATTTCTGTAACAAAGTGGGTAAAAATTTAAGTGCTTCATAATCTCTGTGGGAAGAGATAGTATCAGGTAGAGTAGTCAATTTGAATTACTTAGAGCAATGATGCTTTTGAAAGCCTTACTTCATTCCTGTGAAAACTAGTTGGTAGCAAAATTACATTCCAAAAGCTCCTCTGCATACTCCCCTAATGAACTTCTGATTTACATGCAGTTTGTAGATATGGCTTCTTTCTCCTAATGTCATTTTCTTCCTTTTATTCAAGACAGATTTCTGTTTTAGGGGGAAATATTATGTAGTGCGTATAGCCGCTGTGGAGGAATTATTGCAAATACCTCATTTGTAATCCTTTTGTTCTTCCACTCTGAAACCCCACGTCTCACTTCTCCATGGAGGAGAGGATATTGTGTGACTTATTACAAAGCCTAAAGCATTCTTAGGATTAACTGCAGCTAATCACTAAAAATATGCTTTCTCATTTTGGAGCTGTTGTGACTCTTCAACATGGGAAAAGTGCTTCCTACTTCAAAATCTATTTCACTTCTCTTTTTTTTTCCTTCCCAAAGGCTGGGCCTGGGCCTCACCAGCATGCCTAATAATGTCATCAGGACTAAGGACATGAGGAGGATGAGGTGTCCACCCAGCAGTGAAAGCATGCCAGCACAGGAATCAAAGCCAGAAGTGACTGGACCTCAGACAAAGGAGGAGCAGGGAAGTTATTGAGGTCTCCACACAGGTGTCTGCTAACAGTTCCACCACGGTGAATTTGAAACTGTGTCACAACTGAGCCTCTTCTTCCCAGTGCCTGTGGAGGCAGCTTCCAGCATGACCCATCCTATCTTTGACTCACCAGGTAAGGCTGGAATATCAGTATGAATATTGGGCAAATATTGGCTTCTTTTGACATATAGTAACTTTGTTGTATCTATGATACAATACATTTATGTAGTATTTTCAGATTACACATGAATGTGGACTGGAATTAGTAGTTTATTGAAGGATAATGCTGAAGAAAGGGGTGTCAGATACTGTGCTGAGGTTTAGAAAACTGACCATTAATCTGGTGTTTTCCAATAAGCCACCCTGATTTACAGCATGGAATACAATTGTCTCAAAAAGTAGGTGAAATGGACTTGTGCTTCAAGGCATAAACAAGCTTCATGGAAGGTTGGGATAGGAACAATATCCCCTTCTGACACATTACTTTATAATTGCAGAATATGAAACTGCTTGCGTCATTCTCTGAAGGGTCTGGTCTTGGCACTTTCAGATACTAGGTAAGTAATTTTTAAAATTTATAGATTCTTCAACTTCTTTCAATGGAAATATAGGTTTTCAAGGACATTTTGCACAGGTCAATTGCTATGTAGAGACCAAGAACTTCATTTCCTCAATCAAATTTCATGATCGCATTAGAGAGAGTTCACGGATGCCCAGGGACTGATGAACCACATGAGGAAAACCACCAGACAACTCACACCAAGAATCAGATTCTGTCTGACAGTTTTCTAACACCTGATGTCTTTAAATCAATGCTCGATTTTTAATTTTTTTTTTTTTTTGTTGCAGAAGGTATGCTTCAATTCAGCTAGAAAATAGGAACTTAAAGAAAGAGTTTAAATGTCTGTGGCAAGCCTATAAGGACTGATGTACGACATGATTGCAATGTTTAATTCTAGATTGAAAACCAATGAATAGGCAAAGATTCATATTTCTAAGAAAACAAAGACATAAATCTACAGCCATTTTGGCAGACGATGTGCAGATTTCTCCTGGGGAATGTGCAAAGAAGGCCCACACCTACGGAAAGGCTGTCCCAAGATTTTGTCACCTACATGTATCATTAAGGAATTTTCTTCTTGGCTGCTCAGAGGAGGATTTTTAACATTTGCCTCCCATTTACTCCACAACATTTCATTGCTGAGTAACTTGTTCTTCTTCACACCATTTTAATTTGATGGCACATACGAGTAATGCAGAGACCTTTCTTTCCTAGGGGAAATTAAGAAAATAATTCATTCTTTCACTCAGTAACTCAACTGAATTCAATTTGGGTTCATTCTTTTAGGAAAGGTGTTTACCTAGTTCTGCCAAATTAAAATATGAAAGGGAAAATGTCAATAATACTTACTATCTGGTCATCACAGTTCTTAGTTCTTTCATGGCATGCTTCCTCCACTGAGAATTTTATTTTGCAGAGGGAAAAACTAACATAAAGTCTTCAAAGGCTTAAGTCACATCTGTAACTTCTGTATGTTACTAAATGCTAACATACACATATGTGCATGAAACAAAACTTCAGCAATGCAGTTTTCATGTTGATTTAGTTTTTTGGTTTCATTTGTGAGATTTTATTTTTATTTTTTTCCTTACATTTACTTCAATGTGTATTTGCCACAGAAAAAGGTGTAATAACAGGGCAGGAGTGTCAGCTGCATTCTGTGTCCCTAAGAGACAGAGAAAAAACATTATTTGGAAATTTCTATGGCACAGGGCCCTGCTGGCAGCTGCTGATCTCATTCCTATCCCTTACATGTGGTTGTTAACACAAGGACACATAAGGGAATGGCTGAGGACTGGAGAGGCCATGACCAAAGTGAATATTGATTCTCCTTTTCCTCGGTTTGACAGCCTGAACAGAAAACATTGATCACTAGTGCAGACTTGAGAGAAGGCTGGATGAATTCATGGAAGAGAAAACCCTCTGAGAGCTACTGAATACACAGAAAATCAGTTTGGCTCAGGATGTATCTGGGCTGCAAAAGGCTGCAAAGTACTTGGAGGGGAGAGGAGAGGCTGCTTGCGCTTCTCTGGTCTCACGCTCCTCGTTCCAACATCGGCTTTTGGGCGTTAGCATTAGCTGTTCTTATTTCATTATGCTTTTATTTACTGTTGGCAGGAGATGAGGACTGGAAGCTGCCCAGGATGCTGGCTGCAGCCACTGAGAGACCTCTCTTTCCCCAGGGCTGGCTGCAGCACAGAATTGACCAGCGCTGCAGCTGGCCAGTAAGTGTGTTTCATAGCCAGAGCAAATTTTCCAGAGTGCCTAAATGGCTTGAAACTGCAGGTTCTGTTGGCCAAGATCAAGTAACTTGCACATATTGGGAAACTGCTTCCAGTTAGCTTTCTCTCTTTTTATCTCTCTTCCTGCGTTTGTGCATTTCCAATCATGCAGAAGTGTATCATTTAGCTCCACTTCTCTTTATTTAAGCAGACAAGGAACAGCAAGCTTCAAAACTGCAGAATACCTTGACATCTTTTCAATTCAACCATTCTTTTTTGTAGGAAAACATGTATTTCCTTTCTAATTTTCAGTCACGTTAACCGGTACTGGTAACTTTTTACCCGCAAGCACAGCACACTAGATGGATAGACTGCAGCAAAACGAGCTACATGTTGTATTTAGAAACAAGTACCTTTAAAAAATTTACCTGTCTGCCAAGACTTGGAAAAACGAGAAAGTGAGTTCAGCTCAGTACACAGAGCAGTTCCTCACTGCCTGACTCTCCTTATGGCTGCTGGGAATGCCTGGCATGTCAGGTAACACATGCTGAGCGAGAGTCAAAAAGCCCTTCGCTGCTTGTAAAAATGAAACAAGCTCCTTATTGGAAAAAAAACTCTTTTCAGAGGTATTACAGCTGTGGATGATGCTGTAGCCATGCTTCTCAGCCATCAGGCAGAGTGCCTGCCAGGGACCAGCTTTCAGCAGTGTCGGCGGTAAGATGTGTAACAGGGACCCTGCAATCCCAAAGAGACAGTTCCAGTTGTCTTGTGCTAGAGCATCCTACTTTTCTTTATACCTTCACTGCCCAAACAACACACACTAACAGCAAACATTATCATGAAAAAAGCAATAATTGAATAATTAAATATACCTATTTAATTGTTCACAGTCTGCTAAGTCAGGAGAGCCCCTGGGTCATCTTGCACTGTTTTGACCTCCAGTTCTCTCCTGACTCATCTGCAGCTCTGCTGTTTCATATTGGGAGATCTTTCAGTTTTGGCTTTGCCCTGCTGGTAGCATCTGGTGCTGTTCTCTTCTGGTGTGACTGCAGCTGACTGCCCCTTCCTGAGGAAAAGTGATGATTTTTGTAGGCTGTGGTGATCTGGTATGGCAGGTGCTGCACAGCCTGAGATAGGAGGTCTCCACTAGCAGAGTCTCCCAACTGCCTAAGACCTTACAAGCTGAATGGCTTTGTAACCTCCTCTGGGGCTTGAGGGTGGCATCAGGTGCTGGGGCTCTTTCCCACTGCAGGGTTTGTAACATCTGGCCGATGCCATGGGTTATTACAATAAATGACACCACTTACAACAAACATCTCCAGGGGTTTCTCAGACATCAGTCTCTAATCTCTCAGGCTTCCTGTGCCTCGTATCTGTCTAAAATGCTTTAGAAATGAAAATCCTAGAGATTTTGACATTGAGGATTCATGTGAAGCTGGTGCAGAGGCTGGTAAGAGGCTGCCCTGACCCTCTGGGCCCAGGAGTGTCACATTCTCTTTGTGTTTGAACTGAAAGTGGAGAGGCTATGGAAGGGTCAGACAGGCATGCGTATGGTCCCTCTGTCCTCCGTGGCATGGCACTTTGTGCTCAACTGGTGATTACAGATGTAGCCCTGAAACTCACACCAAGCTTCTGACCCATTGTCACACGCTATTTTATGCAGCATATCATGTCCACCATGACTGTAATGTCTTCTGTCTTACTCACAGCCAGCTCTGTCTCCTGCTTTTTTTAACTTCTCTCCCAGGAATTTCTCTTTAGGCAGACTTTTTCTTCCATTATTCAGACTCAAATCACATTTCACCACTGTTTTGCTCCGCATCAAAAACTGTAAGCTCACTCCCTTTGCACTAACAGCTCCCCAAAGCCTACAGAGCTGCTCCGAGGAAGCTGGTCTCTGTGGAGCTGGGGCAATGAGCTGGGGTGGCTGTACACATTCCTGTTATTGAAAGCAAGCAGACCTGTCCAGACTGTTTGATTTTTTTCCCCCAGGGATCAGGCTGGGCAATCTCCCTGCCAGCTCAGTGTTTTCCCTGTCTGACAGTGTTTGCTGTGGGCACTCATGTTTGGCCAGAGGATATGCTCCCTGGCTCTGTCTCCCACATGTTTAGCGTATGTTGTATAAACAACATCAGACCTTTGCTGGAGCTTCTGGATGGCTGCTTAAGAGAAATGCTGGGAGTTAGCACAGGCACATGCTGCAGTGCCCGCTGTAGGTTATAGTGATTGCCAGAGCCTCCCTTCTGGGCTGTAAAGGTTTTGTAAACAGCCCTCCTGTGTGGCACTCTGTGCAGCATGCCCGGCTCACTGTATTCCAGAGACATTGCTGGCACTACCCTCTCCTCACCTGAGAGCTTTAGAGACCCAGTGACATGTGTTATTCTTGTCTGAGCACTCAGCAGTGACCTCTTTGTGTTGCTGGCTGATCTCTCCAGGGCTGGATCCGTTTCTCTCAATAATTTTACTTGCATTCTCGAATCCCACAAGGAGCTCTTGTTTTTAATTAGGGGCTCCATAATGTCGTCAAAGATATGCGTAGTGTCAGAGATCTTACATCTGAAACATAAGGCTCTCTTGCCCCTCATTTATATTTTCGGTTTTGAGCACAATTACTGAGTCCCTCTACAGTCTTATTCTGTCCAGGTCAAGTCTTCAAATAACTTTCTTGATGGTTCAATTGTTCCAAGCATTATTTTGAAAATAATTAGTGACTCTCTCAGGTCACTTCTTGTCCTCCTAGCTCAATGAGACAGTAAAAAGTTTTACTTCCATGTTTTCTCACTCTCCTTCACAACCAACTCCTTGTATCAATCCCCAGCTCACATGAACACTTCAAACTGGCTTTTTGAGCTCTCAGTGACCCAAGTCCCTCCTGGAAGTTTGTCTGCTTAATTTCCAGGCTGTCTTTCTGTGTCTACTGCACTGGCTGATGACATAAGATCTGTCCCACCTCTCAGAAAGGGACAGTTTATCTCCAGCTGCAGTTCATCCCTTTGGAGTAGCACTGCAACTGATGTTAATGAAAGAGAAGTTCTGTCAGAGCCTGTAGCAAGCACCCCTCAGGTAGCTGCAGCAATAAGGAAATATTTAAAGGTGAGCTATGTTCTAATATCATCTGTTGGAAAGGACTTTATGTTTCATATATTTCATGTTATTGCTCTGAAAGACTAAACGAGGGAGCACACTACCAATTGAAGTGCTTTTGGAAATTAAATCCATGTTTAAATGAATTTGGAACTTCTAATGCAAAATTGAGCACTTAGAAATTTTGCATCAACTCCTACTTAATTAAAATTAATAAGGTTTCAGAGAGTTTTAGTTGGGATAGATGAGGAAGGAATTTGGCCTTAAATGTGTAATTAAAATACAATTACATTGGAAGGAAGTAATTACTGAGGTTGTACCTCAAAAGCATACCTAATGGGCTATCAGGAGAAAAGGTTTATGTGTTTGGTTCACCAGCTATATAAGATATAAAAGGATGTAGTCAGTGAAAGAAAGAGATATTAGCAAGATCATTTAGGTAGATAGTAGCAGCTCTTTTATGGTCAAATCACTCTGGCTACATTTAGCAAGGGGACTGCTTCATCTTAGTTTGGGGTGTACAAGCACCCCAAAGAAGTTTTCCTTCTGACACATTTAGTTGTTTCCCAGCCCTCCCATGGGGCTGTGAGAGGGAAGCATAGTTCAACCAGTGTCAGACATCTCTGGATGAGGGAAATGTTAGCACTGAAAGAGCTCAGCTGTCTGATTTTAGGAACTATTTGACAAAGGAATACTCAAAACGGAGGGTATAATCTAACCCTGGTTAAAACCATGGAGGGAAAACTCATCTTGGTCCCTGTACCAGTCTGCATGGAGCCCTGAGCATAGAACCAGAATTGTGGTGTCAGTTATGCACAAACCTACACTTGCAGGTTTTGGTTCAACATTATTGCCCTGGCACACCTATGAAAAATGGTTTAATAAATATGACATTCCACAACATGCACAAAACAGACAGGTTTAGGAGGTAAAGCTGAAGTGTGAACATTAAAACTGAAGCCACTTTATGCTCTGTGGAGACAGAACAATCCATCATTCATTTGATTATTTTTGTTTTGTTTTGTTTGGCTTTTTTTCTTTTTCTGGGGTAGTGTGATAGGTTTCAGTTTTAAAGTCAGTGGTGAAGTTTCTGTTGACTGCACTGGAGTTTGGATTAGGTTCATGGAAATAAATGGATTATATTTTATAATAAACTATATAGGTAGTCAAAGATGCAAGGTTCATAGTCCCATTTGGATCAGTTCCTTTTCAAAGGTTCAGAGTCATGGATTGCATTGAATGGCCTGGAACACCTGGGTGTAACCTTGAGTTTAAATCTCATCAAGTTGATTTGATTGCAAGTTTTTGACATAACCTTGTTTCTTCACATACCTTTCTGAAGTTTTTAACTGTGATTTTTACAAGTAGAGTGTGTTTTGTAGAAGATGTGTGGGAGAGGAAATGTGCATGTCAGGGCTGTGCAGTGTCCCCGTTGGTGCAGTGTCATGGTTAGACCCTGGCCAAACGCCAGGCACCCAGGGCAGCTGCTCACTCGCTCTTCCCTGCCACAGCTGGGCAGAGGACAGGGAGGGAAAAATATTAATGAAGGGGTCAAGAGTTGAGATAAGGATCAGAAGGGAACACTCCAAGGGCAATACAGGCTCAACTTAGAGCTACAAAGTCAATTTATTACTAACAGAATCAGAGGATGATAATGAGAACTAAAACAGCCCTTAAAACACCATTTTCCCCCCCAACCCCTTCCTCCTTTCCACTGACAGCACAGGGAGCAGGGCATGGGGGGCTTGGTCAGTTCATCACTGAGATCTTCTTCCACTGCTCAGGGAGAGGAGTCTTTCCCCTGCTGTGCCATGGGGTCCCTGGGAGACAGGGATTGGCTCTGCTGGACATGGTGGAAGCTTCTAGCAGCTTCTCACAGCAGCCATCTCTGTGGTCCCCCTGCTACCCAAAAACCAGGCCAAGCAAAACTAACGCATACAGTATCAAACCCAGTGTAAGTAGCCTGACATTTTCATCAACAGATACATGTTCTTGGCAAGGAAGTGAATTTAGCACTTAGTGAAATGCACTCTGCTGAACTGTTGACATTCACTTCGTAGTCAAACTTTTATTGTTAAAGAGAAACTGTGGTCACACCCTTTGTATTGAAGATTTAGCTCAGTAAAATAAAATTCTGTGACAGTAATTTCTCTCTGCCCTTATATTCCCTGCAGCAATACTTGTTAAGTGTACACAAAACACATAGAGCTTGACTTAGCCTTTCTCACACCAAAACCAAATGTCTTCAGTAATACTCAACCAGGATGTTTTCAAGCTTTTTTTTTTTCATTTTTAATACAATACTGAAGATGTGGGATTGTCAGTGTTGTGGCATTTCATCATCTAAAATGTTTCCCACATCAGAGCTCCTGAAGAAGCCTGAAAAGAGGTGTTTCATGTGCATTATCAGCACTTGGCAGGACTGAGTAAAGTCAGCCTTCTCTGTAATAGCACAAATCTTTCCTTCCCTTAAATAGTTTCTTTCTTTTCCTCCAGGGTCTTGTAGCAACTCACACCTGAAAAAGCAGCCTTTATATCTTCCTCAAGCTAATTAAATACAGATTCAGGCAGAGGAGCAATATTGCTAAGTGTCCATTTGTTAACTCGTTGGTCTCTGAAGATTCTCACATTTCAATTGTGACCATTGCAAGTGGCAGCAGAGTTCTCAGGCATGGAAACCACATCTGGAGAATTCCCACCTCTCAAAATCACAAAACTCTTAAGGATTGACATGGGGTGGCATTAACTACCAGGATCAAATAAATGTAGCAAAACCACGTTTTTGCTATCACAAAGGTCACCGAAAAGCCATACAAATTTGGCTTATGCTGACTTTTGCCTTTCAGTACCCAAATGAGACATTTTTTTAATGCTTCTAGAGTGGGTGGAGAAATTGATCAGAGAAATTAATAGCCTAAAGTACACAGCTGAGACAGGCAAAGACTATTGTTTGTGTCCATACAGTATCACTATCAGCATATTTTGAATGTGACTTACCTCCTGCAAGCTTTGGCTTCCCTCCTGACAGAGATACTTTTGGAGCAGGTGCTGTCAAACAGAGCATCATAATGGCTGAGCCCCATCAGCTGCATTCAGAGGCTGGATGGAGGCTGTTCAAGCCTTTTCACCTGCATTTTACACCCAGGTCAGAACAATGTGGTTTGGTTGAGACGGTGGTGTTTGGTCAGAAGTTGAACTCAATGATCTTGGAGGTCTTTTCCAACCTTAATGATTCTATGGTTTTATTAATATAATTTTTCACTGACTGACATCTATGCCATTCAATTTACGGGATTGTCCAGCTCCTTAGGATTTGTACTTTATATCCTTTACACGGATTAAATGACATATTTTCAGTCTAGGCTTTTAATTTGTAAGCCATGTATCTTGGACATAAACCCATATGTATGAGGGCTTTATGTCCAAGAATATCAGGATTTGGCATCAGTTTTGCATAGGGCTGTGGGATAATGCCTACTTCCATTTTTTTTTTTCTTTTACTCATTAAAGGCAAAACACAAATCTGTGCATTTTAAAGCATCTCTCTGAAATTTCATTGCCATATAATTGCAATCTATTGGACTAAAAACTAAATCTAAAATTAGACATAAAAATCACAACATTACCAATCCTGGATTTAAGGCTTAAATTGCTGCGAATTTCAGCAAAAATATTTAAGAATCAATTTAAATGCTAATGGACTTGTTTATCATAAAACCAGGTAGTAGTCATACTCAATAACTGCTTCAGAGCCATAGTATTGGTCCTTCTTTCACTGGACTTCACTTATGGCATTAAATTTAGAGATGCTGCTGTGTATCCCAGACCTATGCAAAACAGGGGGTTCCCTGAAGCCTTGCCGAAAGCAACTTCTCAAAACCTGAAATTGTTCATGTGGGCTTTGAAAATCTGATTGTAGAGCCAGACATGAACTTGGGGAATCCTGAGGAAGAGTTAAAGACAGAAGTACTTGTCTCTTCCTGCCCTGTATCTGGTGACTTGCCTGTGGGATGTCCTCTATGGTTCAGATGCTTCAAAACTGGATCCATCTGCCACCTTTGTGCAGTCCCTTCGGGCTGCACTTTTCAGGGACCACAGGCACTTCCCACTCTGGATGGTGTTGGGGTTACAGCCCATTAGAGGCTCTTTCCATTTAAATCAGGACCAGCTGCATCATTGCAGCTGAAGAGCACGTTCTGTGACCTCTATCACACCATCTAGGGCTGAGTCCAAGGCCAAGTGATAAAGGGGATGGTGAGGTGGCTCTTTTGCCCAGCACACAACCAGTGACCTTGTTAAACTTTTGATGTGAGGGCCTGGGAATAGCACTTTCCCACATGATTTCTGAAGCAGTCATGAGCAGTCCTGTACAAGCAAATGGCCCTGGGTCAGGCCATCCACACAGACCTGGAGCATCTCTATTCACAAGCACTAACAACTCATTCCTGAGCTGATGAAATCCAGTTTGGTGTCAGGCTGTGTCCTGTGTCCAGGCTCTCTGGTGTCAGGAGACGACTTGGTGTAGATTCCTGGCTCTCTGCTATTCTGTTCTCATGTCTGATTTCCAGGCATATCCATTGGTTACATCCATCCTAGAAAACTCAGATGTGACCACGGACACACTGTCATGTATACAGCACAAGATGGTGGTGACCCCTTACCCCATTTTGGCCTGGCTGACCATCCATTCCTGGACATGATATAAGAGTCAAACCCAGGATCATTCCAAATACACAGCATAGGGAAGAAGTTTTTTAATCACATGGGCAAGAAAGAACTGTTCTGTGCCAGGGAACAACTCCAGACATACTTAATTAATTGTTATTTTTGTAGCATTTGAAGCCACTTTCATTTGATCAAAATTGTTTGGAAACTGCCTAGCAAATCCCAAGGTCATTTGGGAGAACTGGCAGAGAAAAAAAGAAGGAGTGAAAAGCAAATAAACAAATTTGCCAGTAGCAGTTTTTGCTAAATTGCTGGGCTGGAAAAAAAAAAAGGTGAAGAAAGCTTCCCTCCTGGCACTTGTGGATTGGGTCAAAATAGGGCAGCCATAGGCAACCACAAGTATGTTCATGATCTGCAAAATGTATATGCAAGGAAATGAAAGATCCAGGAATGACAAGTTGAAGGAGAGTGAGAAAGTTGCTCCAGTGGAGCTGCTGATGGAGGAAGGCTGTTCCTGGTGTGTCCCCACATAGCAGAGTGCACTCACAAAGACTGCTGAAATGCCTTTGGACTTTGTGTCAGAAGAGGAAACATGATTTTGCAATGCAGTCCAGCCTGAAAGAGCATGGAGAGGCAGAACAAGGAATCAAGCCCTTGTTAACCTGGTGGTAATATAACCTGTAGGACAGAGAAGATAGGACAGTTCTGGAGAACCACACACTTTACAAACCTAGCAGCTGCACAGTGCATGGTACCATGTTGTTTGTACTGTACTTCTGCTGTGGTTGTACCCAAGAGTTATGTCATGGGTGTGGCTTCCCTCTGCTAGGTGTCAGGCTCCCCAGAGCAGCAGAGAAATGTGGCCCCTGCCAGCAGACACTCACACCAGAGAGCAGAGACACCTTCACTCCCTTGCTGCAGGCAGAGGGAGGCTTGGGGCACCATGGCATTCCCCTCTTCATTGCCTCAGTGAGCTCAACAGCCTCGGATTGGACCAAGGTGTGGGGACATCTGCCTGCACCACTTCTGAACAATTGGAGTCTCATTTTCATCCTGTTGATTGTTCATCATGTTGATTGTTAGTGGGTTTGGAATTTAAATATTAATGGACAGCTTCAGAACTAAGCAGGCAGAAACCTTAGTCCTTTTTCATTAAGAAAACATCTGGAGGCTTTTTTGCCCTCCTGAACAAGGTTTGAAAAGACAAGTTATCCTCATAAAATCTTACAAACGCCCACAGGACAATTTTACTTTGAAGTATCAATGTGACAGGGCAAAAGCAGAACAATTTGATACTAATGATATCAGTCACCATCCTAATGCTTCATGTTTTAAAGATCATTTTGCAATAAAGACATCATGATTTTACAGTCACATTAGAATAATAAACCGTAGCACTTACTGAGTACTTTTCCTCTAAGACATGAAATAAATTGGAACAATAAGTGTTTTTCTCATTTTAGAGTTGGAGAAACTGAGGCCTGAGGACGTGACCTTCTCATAGCACAGTCTGGGAGAACCTCACCTGCCTCCTTGTTCCAGGGCTGCCCTTTGGGTCATCCTGTCCCTCACCTGCTAGTCCAGACAAGATGACTGATGACAACTCTCTGCAGGAGAGAGCAGATGCAGATTGATGTTCCCTCTCCCTTCTTTGTAACTTCAGGCACTTCACCAAGACATCTCAGATAGGAGTATTGAAACTGTCATTAGGAAAAAAAATAACAGCAGAAAGAAGAAGCGTCAAGATCTATTCACAATAGACAAACTGAATACAATTCACCAGACCTGCTGATCATCTCTGGAGGGAGGTGGTGTGGCCACTGAGTCACCTTTTCCCATAATTTTTGCTGGCACAGTCTCTGTCCTTCTGTCTGAATGAGAGAAGCAGTAGTGTTGTCCCTGGCCTGGGTGGCTGCATCTCACCAGGTCTCACGGCAGGCTCTCCCACTGGCATTACAGTCACCAAGGGGTGGGGGACACAGGGACGTGTGGGATTGAGCATCCCTTTGAGTGCGGGGAGCACAAAGGCAGGAGGCTGATGATATGTCAGATTTCTAATTAAGATTCACCAGTCTCCAACCTGGCTCAATTCATTATTCATCTGGAAATTTTCCTCCTGAACTTCCTTCTTTTCTTTTGCTGTCACCCACTAAGCAAAGCTATTCTTTTCCCTCCCAGAAGCTCCATCCACATCTCTGCTAACATGTCGCCCTCACATTGTGACAGAAGAGAAAGAAATGGTTACAATCCAGGTCCCGGAGCAGTCATCAATATTTACAGGAGTCTGACAATGACTTATCTTAGACCATTTACATTTAAACCACAGAAATGCAAATGAGGAGTTGTTTGCATTGTGAGCAGCAAGGATGGGATATTCTTACGCTAGCAGAGATTTGTTCTTCCAGAAATATTTCTTTTTGGTGCTGCCCTGGCATCTCACTGTAACATATAGTCAGAAGTCAGTTAGGAAAGGCAATACAAAAGACAGAGTGGGTTTCCTAGCACAGAAACAAGTACAGGTTGCTTGAAATTTTGGCAGAGGAAAGAAGGGAGGAAAAATTCTTCGCAGCAGTTGTTCACCATCAGAGCCTCTGCTGTGCTATTTCATGGCAGTTGCCCAGCGAGCCAGTGAGTGCTGAACTGATATAAAAGATTGATCCAGATAAAATATTTAGGGATTGACATGATTAAATATGCAGGGTTTGAAATGAACATTTCACTCTCCACTGTTCTTCTCCAAAACATGATCCCATATATTGCACACTGTGGGTAAGATGGCATGGGGAACAAAGGAGAAAGAAGGAAAATCTGTGAGCTGGGGTTCTCATTTTGAACCTCCAGAGGAAAGAGAATTTGTACTGATGGGGACAAAATCCTCAAGATGAGGTTTCAATGCAGGGTACTCCCAGGGAGGAGGAGTGCTGCCTGCCTGCCTGCTGCCCAGGGAAGGACCTGCAGGTGCTCTCACTGTGATGGTTGTGCTTGCTCACCACAGCATCCTGGCCCTGGGACACTTGTTGAAAGCTGTCCAGAACATCAGATGGCACATCAGAGAGGAGAAAGCAATTTCAGCCACGGGATTGCTTCTGGTAGCAGCACTCATTGCCAGTTCAAGGTTGTCAGCCTCCCAAACTGACTTTTATTCTCAGCTAGGGTTATTGTTGGTTTTTTTTTCCCTTAACACAGCAATCTTTATGCTAGGCATCATTTGCAGAATTGGCTGGAAAGATATAGATCATCATTCCATCAAGTTCCCTAGATCTGAATCTTCATGTTTATTTGTCTTTGCATGACTGAGGAATGCACTCAGGGCTGCTCTGGGAGTCGAGGCTACCCTCAGGAATAAGGGAAAGTCCCGTGAGTGTAGAGATAATTTCACTACATCTTGGATGTGTGAGATGTGGGCGGACAACCCCCTCCCTTTTTTTTACTGCTTGCTTATGTTGCTGTGTATGACTTATTTCCAAATGATGAAAGTGTTTGCCAGGAGTAGACAGGTAGATATGAATGGCTTAGCTTTTGAATTCAGGTTATAATTACCCTTCTTTCCTGTACATTTTTTCCTTCCTTTTATTTATTTATTTTTTAATTTTTATTTTTAGGGCCTGTATCTAGTACATTTCTTCCCTTCCACAAAGACTAAATAGTCCATTGCTTGATTTCCATGCTAATTAAGCACGTGGCTTCTCTAAATAACTACCACATCCTTGCTTACTTAATATGCACTTTTATACCCTTAGCAATGATCTGATAACATTGTCAGAGCAAAATACAGAACAAGAAACCGCGGGGATTTGATATCAAGGAGGACACTATAGGGACTGTGTTAATTGAGGCAATCAGCAAGATTAGGATAAGTCTTGCTGCTTCCTCATATTGGTCTTAATGACACAACACAGACCCCAAAGCACTTTACCTGCTGTACAATGTGGTTAAGTCACTCTCTTCCCCAGGGTGTGTAATCTAATCTGCTAGATAAAACACTTAGCAGACTCAAACCAGCTGGTGTTAAAAGCTGTACTTCTAAGATACGGCACCTGGGTAAGGTTTTAAGGACTACTAAAAATAGTGAAGGCTGATAAAAGTTGTCATTTGGTGTGGATGTGCATGCACACAGAGACAGAGATGTGTGTGTGTTGTGGTGTGTGTGAGTGCACGGGCTGGACTGACCTGGCTTGATGCTGCCCCAGCTTAAACAGCCAGGTTTGCCCAAGTGATACCCAGGGGTCTCTCTAAGCATAATTTCCCTGAGTTTCTGGTAGATTCCATGGGTGTGGATGTGACACAATGTAACATTAAATATTTTTTAAAAAAGCTATTCCTGCTTCAAAAATATTGGTACCCCCCCAAGACTGCTTTTTACAATTAAAATTAAAATACCTGTACAACAAATGATTTTGCATAAATAGGCTTTGAATAAGGGAGCTGTTGACAAGTTAAAAACAGGCACTACCCAAACCTTTTTCAAATCAATTCTAGACAGAGTTCTTCAAACAGAGATAAACATTGCTCGTGTAATGATTTGCCACATGACCTTGCACTTGAAGTGCCAAGCAAAGTGAAAAATAGCACATTCAAACAAGAAAAAAGTGCTGATTTTGATTCCCAAAATAATGTTTTTGTAGATGGAACTATTTCTGCTATGGACTGGCATGCACATACAGAGAGAAAGTTAAGATTTTCCTTCAGCAATAGATGACATTTCCCTCTCAGCTAGATAACTGAGAGGCTATTTGGGCTCACTAAAAACACTTCTGCACATCTGGGAGCAATACAGCTCAAAAGCAATTCGGGAGGAAGGATAAGCCTTGCAGTCGAGGTGGAGGATTAAAAAGGAGAGTTCAGTTCAACCCTGTCCTGACCTCTGAGCCAACCTCTTTCTCCCTCTGAGAGTCCCATTCCCATGAGCCTCTGTGGGTCAGGGGTTCCTATTTGACCAGAGACACTTCCCATCTTCTGTGTCATCTGAGTCCTTGTTTTCCATACATTTAGAGACAAATAAGAGGAGTCTGGGAAACAAGCAGGAGGAACTGAAAGTAATCCCTGATGGGAAGAAATCCCATATAAGTGGCCTACTGAAACCACCTGGGAGGCTTTGTATGATGGCAGTGTTAAAAGCACTGGGTAAATCCTGCCTGGGCAGGGCAGGCTGGGAGAGTGAAGGTGGCTTTCCTCTCCATTGCTGGTTTAGGATGGTGGGTACCTCAGAGGCAGCAAACCTGCTCTGCCTGTGGGAATGGCTTCATGCACACACCTGTGAAAACAAAACGGTGTCCTTTAGAGAGGAGAGACCCTTTGCAGCCCCAGTGTTGGTGCAGACTGGTGTCCTCCTTCAGCACCAGACTGTGTGACAAGGAAAACTGTGGCAAAGCAGGAATGACAGACTGCTTAGGGACAGCTGCCATCACTGCCCTGATGAGCTCTGTACCTCCAAGTGCCACATACACTCAATAGTTAAAGACACTAGTTTCCCAAAGTGGAAAAGTTACAAGTGAAACTGAGTGTAAAAAATTGTTAGGCAGAAGCACATATTAAATGGCCAAAAAGCCATTACTTCACAGTAAAGGAGCCGAATAATATTATTGAAAAGCATATTCTCTTTCAGTGGAAGAATGAAGGCAGGAATAATGAATTAAAAAGCAATATGCAACATATGGCAAAAAGGGGGAGGTAATAAAAATTCATATAAATAAGAGTTTATGAGGTGTAGAAAATTGATAAAGGATACTAAAGACATCAGAAAAAACTTCATGTCTGGTCAGACTTTGTTTAAGAAGAAGGATTTTCTTGAAAACATATAAATAATAGTAGAAAAGCTATCAATGCCATAGACTCATTACTTGCTGCAGACAGCCCAGTCATTAATAACAATGAAGAAATCCCCAAAACTGTTCAACAATTTTTTCTGCTCTCTATTTGGAATAATGTATTTTCTGGCACGTTACTAATTAAGAAAGATTTTGAACAATTTTCACTAGGGTTAACCCATTTTTTAAGTTGGAAAGTCCACAAAAATGGCCCACAAGTGTCAATGCAGGATATTTTTAGCTTGTGTATGTAAATTTTTAATATTAATATTAATACTTTTTATAATGGGGACATTCTCATAGTTCAATGTCAATACTGTATAAAAATTCAGACATAAATGAAACCATGCAGGTAAATATAGTCCAGTTTACTTGATATCAATATCAGGCAGAGTATTGGACAAATTAATGGAAACATTTAATTAATAAGGAGTGAGAAGAGAGGCGTATAATTAACATGGCTATGCTGAGAAGGAGTTTGTGATTTCAGCCTGACCACCTGAGGTGGGAAATGTGGTTACTAGAGGGTGACCAGGCAGGACCAATCTGTGCAGTGCTCAAGGCCCAAGTGTGCAGGAGACCCAGGAGCAGCACAACAAAGACCAATGTGCTGATCCCCTTCATCCAAGACAGATTCTGTGATTCCCCTCTCCAGCTGTCCCCTAACCCTGTAAAGGGTGGGTAGTTCCCGCTGCTGGGGTCATACAGTGATGGGCAGCAGTAGGGAAGAGTCACAGGAGCCAGGGACAGAGTCTGAAAAGTCCAGAGTGGAAGGTGGAGGAGCCTAGTGGCTCCTGGTGGCAGGGGTAGCCCGGCTGGCCAGGGCAGTGGATGCAAGAGGGTACAAAATGCAGGACGCCGAGATAGGGACAGAGGGTCAGTGGGGCAGGAGGCAGGAATGAAGGCAGCAGAAAAGCAGTGGGAGCTGTGGGAAAGAATGAAGAAAGTCTGAATTTATCAATAAGAGAGAATTTTCTGAAAGGGCTGCATCCTAGGCCAAAGATGAGACTGGTCCCATGGAGAGAACAGTCAGGTCTTGTGCCATGGTCCATGTCACTGTCACATGCATGGTCTTCATGTGAAAGGCAAGCATTCAGCATTAACCAGTGAATCTCAAATGGCTTTTCTGTTTTAATTTGTTGCTCTTTAACACAGGAGAGTCATTCAGGTAGATAAATAAGGTGATTGCGTGGAAACCTGTGAAGGCATCAATGAAATGGGGGCAGGAAGCAGGGCAGTGTAGGTGCTTCAGGAAGTGAGGGGAGCAACTGGGCTATGGGAGGCTCAGTTGGCAAAAAAATAAAAAAAGGAAAAGAAGGAGAAGGGCATGTGAAAGGGACTTTAGAGGCTTCATCAAATGCCCTTAACCAGCTTTCATGAAATGACGAGTGTGTGGCTGAACTACCCTTCAATAGGACTGCTCCAGCAGATTGGCAGGGAATACAATGAAGGGTCATTTTCTCTTGGAGCTCTTTAATTCCTTCCTTTTATTGAATCAGTGAATTGCAGATTTTGCTTATCAAAGGTCCAGGTTCCTTTGGAGCTGTTTGATGGTGAGCCATATTCTGCCTTGACTTCCATCCCAGGCAACCCACCAAGTTCAATGGCATCTTGTGGAGAGTAAAGCAGAACAGACTTTAGCTTGATGTTCTTAAGAGTGTTGTGGCTGCTAATGAAGCCTGATCTGATCTGGTACATGTTCAGACACTGCTGCCAGAGTCTGCAGTGGAATAGACCATCTTTAATGTGAAGATGCAAGTGATTCGTCAGTACATCATGCATACAGAAAAGTAGAACAGGTTTTCGCTTTTTTTTGGTGCTGTTCCCATTGAAGAGTCACTTGGACAAAACAGGCAACAAATAATTTGGGCATTTTAGGCAGTGAAAATGTTTCTTTTCCCCCTGCTTTTGCCCCACCCAAAAGTAAGGGAGATGATTGTCTTGTTAGACAACATAGACAAGTTTTAAGACTCCTCTTATAAAATAAAAGATAGGAATGTTGCTTTTATAAGGAAGAATTGCAGAACTGGAAATGATCCATATTTGGGACATGAATGCAAGCTGTTATGCAGATCAAAGTATCTATTTGAAGCTGAATTACTCAACAGCATCTATCTATGCCTCTTCAACACCTGCAGATTAGCAATGTAATCATGTGGAGGTTGCTATAGCTACATCTCTAGAGCAGGTGGAGTTCTTCATCTCTTGGAGCATTATGTTCATTCTTTGCAAATAAACTGTGTAAGAGTATATTTAAAATGCCACCCTAGTGGTATCAGCTTCTGTCTCTTGCTGACAATGTCATGTCTGATCTGCCCTTACCCTATTAGTTCCGATTGTTTTCTCTAGAAACAATGCCACTTCTATCTGAGCACCAAGCTTTCCCAGTAAATACACATGAACAAGCACCATGGCCTTGCCAACCCAGACCTAGTAAGGTCATAAAGCAAGTGCTTGAGTTCAAGCTGAGGAGGCCTGCTCAAGTACATCTAGCAGATATGTAGTCTTGCCATGGGGCTGATGCCATGTAAGACTGCAAGCTGGAGCTAAATACAGCACGTAACAAAACTACCAGCCTTCAGCAACAGCATTTTCCAGGGTCTGACAAATGCTCAAACAGCAGGAGTGCTGGTTGTGATGGTTTTCAGCTGGTTGTTTGCCTAAGTCTCTTTCAGAACAAGGCCTCTACTCACTTTTTCTTTTTTTCTTCTTTTTTTTTTTTTTTCCTTTTTTTTCATTGAATACTTCAACATTCTTGTATGGGTTCCTCTACTGCTTACTATAGCAAAGGGCTCTCCAGATGACCTTTTCTTCTAGCTGTGTGTCTGCAGTGACTGGCATATGCTGTAACCCTTAACCCTCTGTCAGTCAAGACCACAACATGCTAACCTGCTTGAAAACTCAATAGCAATCCCTGTGCAAAAAGCTGTTAGTCTAAAAGAAGAGCCCTGGCAAGTAGAAAAAAAGAGGCAAGAAGCTAAGAAGAGAAAATACCAAAGAGTAGATGAAAAACAAATCATGGGGCTTTGACTTGTCTAATTTTGTCATTCTCCTTGTTTGTCTTGTGCTCTAGCTCTGCATCAAATGAAGGCTTTTCATTCCCTAGTGGAGGTAGGGAAGGAGAGATTTCTTACTAAAAATTGACAACAGCAACAACAACAACAGAAGATGTTCTCCCTCTGTGGCAAATTTTAATTACTAGTCTAGAAAGCTGAATATCAGAAAATGCTCCAAACATGACAATACTTCCATAGCTTTTCAATAGAAAGCTCTGGTTTTTCACAGAAAGATTATGCTATAGAAAGGGTATTTAGCAAAAAAGTAGAAATTTTTGCCAATGCCCAACTTCATTCTCAGCACTGGGCTGTTTCTACTTACTCCTTTTCCCTTCACTTGTCCCTTAAGTCATGTCTTCGATACATTGACTCTTTAAATTTTTACAAATTACTGAAATATGGATGCTCCTCTGAGGCTGCAAACTTTTGTCTACCCGAAAAGTGGTGCTGTAAAATTTATTTCTATAAATGCAGGCAGATAAAAATATGTTGCTTTGAGAGAAATCCATCTTCGGGTCAATTGGTGCATTACATGTCATAGAATCATAGACTCATAGAATCATAGAATTGTTTAGGTCGGAAAGGACCTTCATTTCTCTCTCTATCTTCAGGCTGTTTCCTTTCAGGCAGTGTCTCCTAAGTGTTCTCCAGACTGCAGGTACTGATGACAATAACAAAGAGGGCACTCATTAGGAGAGAGGCTGTTTAGTGATGGCCTTTCCATTTATTTCAGGAATGGCTGCTGAAAAAGGTAAGCCAGACAAAGGCAACACAGAGAAAATCACATCAACATTGCCTTTCTTTTCTTCTGATGCTGGCATGGTCATAACCAGCAATGAAAACGTTGCCAAATGCAGCAGCGTGCATTCTGGCTTTGAAAAGGACATGGCTTTAAAACACAGAGGTGAAGCCAGTGACAGCACCTGTGCTGTGAGAAATGGCTCCTCCTATCTAGGTGCTGAATTCCCAACAGGATTGAGCCATTACAGAGAAGGAATTAAGCATTGGTAAATGTAAGACTTGGGAGAGGTGTGCCCAATGGACAACTATGAAAATGGATTAATTTGTTTTTCAAAGCTCCAAGTCCAGGATTAGGGTTATTTATTTTTTTTCTCTTGGAGCTGTTTTTTCTCTAAGGTCTATTAAAATGTGTAAACTGTTAATTTTGTACTACACCAAATTAGGAGTAACATTTGTTCATGATTTAGCTGCCAGGAACTTGATTTTGCTTTTTGTGGCCTGCCTGACAAACAAAAGGCACACACAAACTTTCATGACCAGGGTTTTCAAAAGCAGCTGGCAATGTGGGTGGCTGTGTTTCCCCACCCTGAGACTCCTGCAGTGAACTTCCTTCCCTGAAATTGGGGATAAATCTTCCTTAAGATATCTCCAATCAGGCAAATAAAAGACATCCCCCGTATCATTAGTCAATTTTAATGCAAGCTACCTTAACCATCAAAAATGAAGAATGCGGTCTCAATAATTGCCACTGTGCCGCAATTGCCATGGGCACCTGCAGAACTTTTTCTGAAAGGGGAAAAACTCCTGCTGGGAAATCTCATGGATGACTTTGTTACAGAGAAAATAAAAGAAAGTGAGTCCGTTTGAAGTGGTAGCAATCAGTACTCGAGCTGAGGCACAATCTTGCTTTTTTGCCCGTAAGAAATGCAAAGGGAAGAGCAAAGCCCACAAAACATGGCATCTGTTTCTTTTGAAGGGGAGCAGAGTGGGAGGATGAAGCTAAACACCATCCCTGGGTACAGCACTGTGCTCACAGCCCCCTAACTGGGCTTGCCATGGTCACAGCCTGTGCCACACCATGCCCTGGGTCCATCAGGGTGAGCATGGTCCCATGCTAAGGTGGTGGCTGCCAGTGGGAGCCCCAGGCACACCGACCAGCACCTCACTGCTGTGCCATTCAGAGGCCAAAGAGCTGCAGTGGGTCGCCCACAATCTGCAGCGCAGCTTCCTTTCTATTCCCATTGCTATGGAAATTGTTTCTGGAGGCAACCCTAATTTTCTTTTCATCAGTCAATTAGGGGCAGGCTTTGCACTGGGCTGTTTGTTTCCCCAGCACTGCTCCATTTGATATTATTTTCTCCATGACAAATTAACCACAGCTGGACCTGTCTGAAATTGCTAAGAATTCTCTTATATAAAGTGAAGAAAAAAAGGGAAGAAAAAGGCAGAATAAGCATGAGAAGCAAGAATAAATTGATATTTCATAGGGGAAGAAATGGGAATAGCAGGGACCTGACAGCTGCCGAGGGAAGAGGATGTCCTCTGATTGCCTGTCTGGTCAGGTCCCACCATCTCCCAGGGTCAGGCAGGCTAACAGTGTGGTACAAAATCCACAGCTCCTGGGTGTATTAGTGATGACACTTCTTGTTATGCTGAGCTATGTAACCAGTGAGGAGCTTTCTGGAAAAGTCCACTTGTGAGGTGGTCCCTCATCCCTTTATCACAGACTCAGTCAAGCCAAGACTCCCATGTTCTACATAGGGACATGTCCTCTCAGGGAATAAGAAAAGGAGTGAAAAAAAGTTCTTTTTTTGCTGCTATAAAAGTCTGGTGCAAGGAGCTTTGAAATTCTCACATAATGTGCTCCCTTAGTACAAACAAACTTATTTCACATTTTCCCTCTGCCTTTCCCCATCTTCTATGCTTTCTTGCTGCAACACTCTCCCATAACACATTAACAGATTAAAAATAACCTTCTGCCACCCTTCATCTACTTTGTCCAATTTAAAACTAGACAAACTACCCCAGGCACTGTGGAGTAGAGGAAGCAATGTGTGCACATGTGTGTGCATATGGGTTCTGACCTAAAGGGAATAACTTTCATAGCAAGAGGCAAGAGGTTATTTTTATTTCCAAGACATCTGATTTTGCACCCTCCCTTTTCTGCTGGTTCTTTTTTCTTTTTCTTCTGTTAAGACAATCAGCCAAAGGTCTAGAAAAGCAGTAATTATAGTTATTGTGTGACAGGAACAATGATTCATGAACAGGACACAAAAAGACCCCGTCAGTGCATTCATCTTTGCTGAAGCGATCAGGTCCTCATGATTAGACCTGAGTGAGCAGCAGAGAGAGATGCCTGGAAAGGCTGAGCTGTGTTTTGAGTTGGCCCTGGTTGTAGATATTTCTCAAAGAGTTATGTGAAAATGGCTGTTAGCTGCCATTCTGCACCCCCCAACTCTGTATGAAGTATTTTGAGGGGCCCTTTGGTTCAGAAGTGTCAGCAGGGCAGTGAGCACAGCACCACGAGCAGAAGCAGTTACTAACAGTCCTAAAGCAAGTGCAACCTGGGCACTGTCTGCATGTGCTTGCAAGGAAAGACATACAGAATCCAAGGAATACAGGGTTTGGAACTACATCTTAATATCATGGGTGTTCTTGCAAAATTATAGTAACTGCAATGCCTGTATAAGGAGGAGGAGGCTGGACAGGAGCAAAAAACCTGTGTGGTATGAGGGAAAGAGATGCTGTGGTCTGTGTCCTCTGTCCACCCAGTAGCTGAGTGGCTCAGGATGCCTGAAGTCCTGTTCTACAGAGGGCAGAGCAGGAAACTGGACAAGAACAACCCCAGCACCCTGTTGATACGTGACTCCCACCTGCAGAAAGGGATATCTTTGCCATGTAGGTGGGAAATTGCCATCCCAGCTGATGGTCACCACTGTTTTTCTCCTGTAATAGAGCTCAGAATTCTTTTCAACATATTGTGTCTTCAACATCTCCGTAAACTTAGACATGGGACTTGGAAGCATACCAAGTATGTATGCTGATGAAAGTAAATTGGGAGGAGCTGTTGAGTATCTCAGAGGCAGAGAGGCACTGCAGAGAGGCCTTGACAAATTAGAGGGCTGGGTAATCACCAATTGTATGAAGTCTGACAAATACAAGTGCTGGATTCTGTACCTGGGATGGAGCAACCCTGGATGAATGGGGAATGACTGGGGAATGAGATGCTGGAAAGCAGTGCCATGGAAAGGGACCTGGGGGTCCTGGTAGATGGCAGGTTGAACATGAGTCAGCAGTGCCCTGGCAGCCAGGAGGGCCAACCCTGTCCTGGGGTGCATCAGGCACAGCATTGCCAGCCAGGCAAGGGAGGGGATTGTCCTGCTCTGCTCTGCACTGGGGCAGCCTCACCTCCAGTGCTGGGGGCAGCTGCGTCCCGGCACTGGACTCCTTGGTTTTGTAGCTGATTTGGGGTTTTAAATTTTGGTTTAGCTCTTATTTTTGGTTGGCTTTCTTCTTCTTCTTTTTTGGGTGCCACAGTATGAGAAAGATGTTAAATTATTAGACAGTACCTAAAGGAGGGCAACAAAGATGGTGAAGGGAAGCCATATGAGGAGTGTCTTGGTCTGTTCAGCCTGGAGACACTGAGGGGAGACCTCATCACAGTCTACAACTTCCTCCTGAGGGGAAGAAGAGAGGCAGACACTGATCTCTTCTCTCTGGTGACCAGTGACAGAACCCAAGGAATAACACAAAGCTGTGTCTGGGGATGTTTAGGTTGGATATTAGAAAAAGGTTCTTCACCCAGAGGGTGGTTGGGCACTGGAACAGGCTCCCCAAGGAAGTGGTCACAGCACTAGCCTGACAAGAGTTCAAGAAGTATTTGGACAATGCTCTCAGGCACATGGTGTGACTCTTGGGGTGTCTTGTGCAGGACCAGGAGTTAGACTTTGATGATCCTTTCCAACTAATGATATTCTATGATTCACACAAAATGTTTTGTGTAGCAACTTAAGATACACAAATCCTTTAGCAAGGATTTAGAACAGATTTTTCTAAAACATTTAATAATTTGCTTCAAAGATCATTTGCGCTGGTTATTAAGTGGTGTTAATCAGGTTCAATCTATCTATAAATTGGGCTGGATGGCAGATTATAGAAATTTCTGGGTAACCAGGGTTGACACAAAATCTGTTTCCCCATTGTGCTCCCTCGGGAACATGCAAAAATCAATAGCTCAGAAAGCCCTTCAATGCCTCTGTCCCCACATGAACTCTGTTTTTTCCCAGCTGCTACTCATTTACCTACCAAGGCAAACAGATGCTTGCTGGGGTTTGTTGCCAATATTGTGTCATCAAAGGTGAACTGGTGTCAAGACACAGCAGAGTACGTGCTGAGAGACTGAGCTTATTCAGAAGCCATGGTTTGCTTCCCCCAATCTTCACACACATCTGTACTTATTCACCCATAGCTAAAAGAGCACCTGTTTTCAGGAGAATCACCTCTGCAAACTGGTGCATCCTGTCTGCTTCCCTGAGTCCACGACTTCAGCCTCCCTCCCTCTGAGAGGTGCACCGAATTTCAGGTTAGACCAAAAAATGCTAATGTTTGGACCTATCCAAGAACTGGACTTCATCACAAAAGCATTTCTGCCCAACTTGTAAAGTGAGGAGTCTTTGGAGGATTGCTTTCCCCTCTGACTTTGAATAGAGCTGTTCAGTGCAGGTGGAAAAATATAACATCTTGTTACACAAGTCCTGGGGCACTCATGTCTCTTGTACTGCTGCATATCTACATTCCTGGCATAAATCAAGGACTCTAAGGTCCTGGTGACCTAATGTCTGTCTTATTTGCTACAAAAAGATTTTAATGCTATATTTAGGATTGTTATTACTTTTGTTCCCCGCATCTGAAATTGAAAAGATTTCCTGGCAATTCAGTATTGAATAAAAACTTTGAGACTGATGGACTTGGTTGCTTTTGTGGGGGAGAAGTAAGGACGTTTCAGCTCTGAAAATTGTTCTTCAGATCCCCTAGTTAGTTATATGGTAATTTTCTTTCAGATTTAAATACTCTTCAGGATGGAATTAAAATAGTACTTTTCAAATTTAGTGCACATTAGGACTTGTAAATTCTCCACTGGTACACTAGCTGGGGGAAGGTGCTCATTAATATCTGTTATTTTCTTACTAACAACAATTCTTAAGATCTGTTCCACAAACACTTTTGCAAAATGCTTAGTGGTAATTTCCTCAGAGCACTAAGGATTATTAGGGTGATGAAAGAAAACAGTTATAGCCTTGGCTTTTTTTGGTTTGCTCTGCCAAATCACTCAGCAAAAAATATCAGCATCAAGACAGTAGCAGTCATCTCCCATTCCCCCACTCTGCAGCCCTGAACCAACAATTCCCATCTTTCCTGGGTAGGGACCAATTATCCCATGATACTATAAATTCTTTCAAAATTAAGTCTTTCCCTTTGTGCATGAAATGTTGACAGCATTACTGAGCAACAACTAGAGTTCCCAGGAGCACTGCTTTGGACTGCCCTGCTCATGGGCAGAAGGTGGGGAGGGAGCTCCCTACCTGGAAACTTGGATGGGAGGTGACCACTCTGGGTGGGACACTGCTGACAACACACCCACCATCCCACAGCTTTCCTTCAGCTTGACTGGAGTCAGAGGAAACCTCATGTCTGTGCCCACACAGGCCACACTGCAGTCTTGGAGATCAATTCTCCTGGATAAAGCAGAGATTTCCTCCTGGTGGGCACTGTCACACTCTCTTTCTCTAGCAAGCAGTCTCGATTCAGGAAACCTTTTCCGCTGGTTGGATATCATCTGATTGGTACTGGAGTCCTGGGGCACTGGAGAGTCAGATGATGAAATGCCTAACCCTTAGCTCCTCACAGTCTCATGCTGCTTCCTCTCTGCAATAATGCTCCCACACTGACATCCATTTACTTATCTAACCACGGGATAACTTTTTGTCTGTTTTTTTCCTAAGCTGTTGTGGGATTTGTTTCCAGTAGGCGTATTACTTGATTAATGATCTTTCTGTTAACACTTGCTCATATTCCATATGGGATCTTCTTGGGTTATCTAAATGCACAAAATACTTCAAACAATATGTTTTTTCTCAGCTCATCTTTGTTTTTAATAACACTATTTATTTCTCCCTCCTCCAAAGAAAAAAAGAGCATTTTTTTAGCTTGATCAAACTCACATTGAATGTTATTTGTCATTCATGTTATCACCTTATGCACTATTATAAGAAAACAGAGCATGGCCAGGCTCTGTCAGGGAGGGTTTTGTAATGTGTTTGTCATTTCTTTTCTGTATAAATTAAGGGCTAAATTTTGTGATGGTAGATGAATTTGTAGACCCCATCTCTTTGGAATCATAGCAGCTATTCAAAAGAGAGGAGCTGCTTTTCTTTCAACCAATGATAGTAGCACTTTCCTGGATACAAGTCGAAAAATATTTACATCAGTATAAATGAGCAGAGTGTAACTATAAATAAAGAAGACAGGTAATAAAGTGTTATCATTGAAGTTGAAATTAAAATTGAATCCTGCCAAACCTTAAACACGGATCATGACAGAAAAATCCAATACAGTTTGGGTTGTTGTGGTTTTTTTTTTTGTTTGGAGGTGCTGTAATTATAGACTAGGCAAAGGAAAAAAGATTATACAGCAGGCACAATTTGTAGTGATTTCAGTAACATTCCTGATGCAATGCCAGGAAAAGAATAACTACCTGTGCATGGCATGTTTACATTCATTTACATCCCACCTCAGCGAGGTGCCACAGGCAGCACTTTTCTCTTAACCCGAGCAATGTCACAGGCTGTGTGCCCATGGGCTGTATGACCACGGCCCCCCTGACCATGGGCCTGTTTCCAAAGGGGATGCACTGGTGTCCCCTGGGTGACTCCTGCTAGGGCTGTCCCTGACCCTGGCTCCCTGCAGCTTGATGCCCCCACCCAGGGGAGCTCCTGATGTAAGATAAATTAAGAAACCCTAGGGCAGAGGGATGTGCTCATTGTCCTTAAACACACAACATTAATCTCAGAGTAAGTTACTTTATTGACAGGGCTTGGTCTGAGTGCTGTGTCCTCCGCTGGCAGAGCAGGAGAAGATTTGTAGACATTGGACATACAGACCATTGTGGAAAAGTGCAGGTGGGTTCAGAAAGGCCCTCAGAGATGCTCACGCCAGAGTGGGAAGAGCTCCCCTTTTGAAATCTCTTGTTGCCTTTCTGGAAAGCAAGGCTCCAGGCAACTTCTTGTACTTCAATAGCTGAAAATAAAGCCTTAAAAAAGGACATGTCAGGGAATTAAATGAGAACCACAAATTTAGCAGGGCTAGTGATTGCCCAGGAGAATATTGAGGTGAAATGTATAGAAAAGAGGGTTTTTGAGACAGAGTTAAGTGAATTACTGGTCCCATCCGTAACATCTGTTATAGTCTTGGCTGCTGGGTATTTACTTTCAAAGAAATCAGCTTCCACTTCTGTCTGCTGAGGAGCCCTAAATCAGGGGTGCAGGCACAATTACTGAAAATGAATCTGTCAGGGCAAATCTCAGGTAATCAAGGAATCCTGAATGGGCTCCGCTCCTGTACCCTTCTTTGCCTTAGGGATAACCTAAACCAATGTTCCTCAAACCTGATGGGAATAAGCAACACAGGTAGAAGGCAGACGGACTAAGAAGGTTAATGACACTTTAAAACATTGGCCACACGCTGGTAATGGCATCTGGGAACCAGCCATTCACAGGGCGTGTCAAATGGTGCTGTCTTTGTTTTGCCATTAACAGAATCAGGGTTATTTTAGTGCCAAACAGCAGACACAACCTGATGCCATTTTCAGAAGCACCAGCAGCCCCTCATGGGGAACACATGCTCAGAACTTCTTACACCTTCACACAATAGCAGGTATTTGTTCTGACAGGGCTTCAGTGCATAAGAGATGATTTGCACAGTGTGTGCTCCTGAGGAATGGCCATGAGACACACATTTGCTCCTTTGAGCTCAGTCCATTGACTTGGATCTCTGAGAAAAGATGTCTTTTTTCATTAACTAGAACTCTGTTTAGCTGTTCCTTCCTTATGATAGATGTGGTTCCCTCCAGCTTGTCCTTTCTCCTTGGTCTATGCAAGTTTCTGTGGGAAATTGCCCATGAATATATAAAAGGCTATAGACAATGTCAAGAAATGAGTATATAAACATTTCTGGGTTTCAAACTTATTTTGGGTCGTTTTGTTTTTTTGGTTATGGTGATCTTTCTTGTTTGTTTGAATAAAATTTTGCTCAAGATATTGCTGTTGACTGAGGTCCTGTAGCACGTTCTTGCTTCAGTCCCTGCTCCACACAGTGAAGACACATGGAAGACCATTGAGCCATGGCTCCTGATTAACTGCAGGCAAATGTTTCAGAGCTCTCTGGAAAGGGGATGAACTGTTATTCAGAAAAATTATTTCTGTACTCTCCCTTTTGTGAAACATGCAGGAAATAAAGCAGGTATTGCCTTCTCACAGCCTCTGTCAGAATTACTCAGAACACCTTTGCTCCCAATGGATGTACAGCTCAGATGAAAATGTTAACATAAAAGTTTAGGTCTGGCAAACATTTTCCAACTTTTTTTAGAAGAAGATATTAGGGTTTGGGGTTTTTATTTTTCTTCATCTTCTCTCTTTTTGTTCAAGTTTGGGCAAGGGGGAAAAAATTAAAATCAAATGGTTATATTTCATGAGAAAAGAGTGTATTTTTTTATTTTAAAAACATCCTACTTTCAGCTTCCAATTATTTATCCAAATGTTTTTATTCCCATCTGTATTCAGGTCACTTGATTTATATGAGGCAATGCTGTGTTTAACCTTACTAGCACTGAAAGCAATAAAACATAAAATGAATACGTGAAAAGGGATAGCAAATCCCAATTGCAGAATTACCTGGCATGTTCTGAGTCATGGGAAAATGACAACAAAATAAAATTTACTTATTATTGATGAATGGGGCAGTATTGCACCTGGAGAGAAATAACAATAATCAGCACAGATATTTAAAAAGCATTAATATAGGAAAATACCTTGGAGTTACAGTAGGTAATGAAAAGAGCTCCCATTGTGAGAAAAGCAATCCCTATCCCGGGGTCCATAAAGAAAGATCTGCCACGTGACAAAAAGGGACTGATGGGTGCAGCATTATGCAGCCTGGGTAAGGCTGGAGCACAGCATAATTTTTTAATATGTCCTTTCTAGAAAAGACAGTGAAAAGTGACAGAGGACCTAAGGATGGGCAGCAGGAATAGTGAAGGGAGCTGCAGCTGGTGGGTGTGGCAGAAAGTAATTCACAGGGTGAGAGGGAGCCCCAGTCTGCACTGGGATGAGCACTTGTACTTTGTGTGCTGTCAGGATGGACCTTCCCTGCAGCAGAGATGGCAGAAAGAATTAAAAGTGGAACAATCCCATTTAGATACAAGAGAAATGACTTCATAATAAGGGCTATTACACACGCAATAGAATAAGCTGACTGATGAGCAACTGAACATGAGTCACTGTTGGAGAAGGTTTCCAAGGCGAGCCTGGGAAATGTAGCAGTGGGATTACTGTAGAAGAGGCCTCTCAGCATCATCCGAGCACGGCTGATCTAAAAGCTCCTCTGCTGTCATTTCCATTTGCGTTTCTGGGATCTCAAAGGCTGCAAAAAAATGACTCCACACACAACAGAAGAGCTTTATTAATTAAATCCATCTGCCATATGTGATAAGCCTAGACTGTGATTGGGACAAAAGGTGCAGCCCTGCAAGCCTCACCATGGCTGTCCCATCTGCTTTACGAGCATTTGCAAGCACAGGTCCAGGAGCTGGAGACGCTGCGTTCGAAATCATCTGCAGAGGTGGCTTTTACCACACGCATTTCCAAAGAAGGCTGGCACAGCTCCTGCCTATTTTAAAATGTTTGCTTCTGGAATTCGCAATGCTTGTACCAGTTAAATACTAAATTATCATAAATGTAATTTACATGTTTCCCAAAAAAGGGAATGCAAGCGGAGAAGAGCTTTTCTGAATGTTCATATTTCCAAATTAAAGGAATGTAAATGAGCCTGCTGTTCAATTCAGTGTGTAATGTGTTATTTCACGGTTGTCTCCTTGATATTACAGTTCCCCTTTACATTAGGCAATGTCATATCCCACCCAAATCACCGTGAGATAAAGATGTTCCCCTTTAATGTAATAAAGGACAATGACAATATTCCAACAGAGAAAATAGCATGCATTCTGATTTAGTACAAATGCACCATCTCCCACTGGAAATACTCTACCTTGTCCCCTCCACCACAATATGCAGTGTTGTGCAGCACCTTTCAGCAAAAAGCCCTTTCTGGCGAGGCTCCCACTGACTCCTCATCCTTCCCTCAGCACCCCACACCTCACTGAGGAAGCAGCTGCTCCAGAGCTTCCATGGAGAGCTCCCAGCTCCCGGCAGCACAGGCACGCTGTGGTGCTCAAGAGCTCAGACCACTTCTTGCCAGAGGATCTCTGCTCTGCTTGTTTTCCTCCTGTTCTTATAGCCAAGCAGAGGGAAATTATAGGATGTCTCAAAATTCATTCATTCATTAGGTGCTGGTGGCAGCTGTTCCCTCCCTCCCTCCCCCGTTATCTGTAAAGGAAAAGCTGGCACTCTGTGCAGCGTGGTTGAAGGGACAGTGGGAGGAGATTGATTTGTTAGACTTTAAAGGAATGATTTGTTAGACTTTAAGTCAATCATAGCTTAGTCTGGACAACCATAAAACATCTTTACTTCTACCAATAGGTGAAATTTATAGTGCTGCTAGCTGGAAAGTGAAATGCTCCCACAGTGTGAGGGGAAATCCTGAGAGTTTCTTATTCAAGAATATATTGCTCCTTGCTCTTCTCTCCCCAGCTTTACTTTCAGCACCCAGCCAGTGAACCTGTTTTGGTGAGAGCCCTTTGGTGATGTAGGGAAGCAGAGAGCACATTCCCAAGTCACAGTGGTTTAGGAATAGGCAGATCTTACCCCTTGCTGTTCATGCAAGGCTACTTCTGTACCTGCCGTAGCCTCAAGGATTTCCTGGGTGGCTGAGGACAGCCCAGGCAGCTGCTCTGGCCAGTTCCTCACCTCCCTGAGCTGCTGGATCTCTTGGGCTGCACACAACACCAGGGCATTGCAGCTGCCCCCCTGCCTGCCACCAGTGTGCCATGGTCACCTCTCTGCAGGAGCCTGAGTAAAAGTGGGAGAGGAACTTCAGGCGCCCTTTGCATCACAACCACTGACTTCTTCCTGCTGTTTGCACTGTGCCTCAAGCAGGGATTTCTCCCTCTGCATCCACCATCCTCCCCTCTCAGCTGGGTAAGGAGCTCCCAGCTGGGCAAGGATGCACATGTCTTTCTCAAAGGGTGACCCAGAGCATTGGGTCCCTGTGCCCTCTGGAGTGCTGCCAGAGGCCATATTTTGGGAAGAACAGTGACTTCCTTACCAAAGATTACAAACGGCATCCAAAGCATGAAATCTTAGGGAAGTCCTACATTATTTCCTTCAGCTCCTGACACCACAGGTAAGCTGTAAAAGCCATTTTCTTGGAAGAAGATAGGTGGCCTACTAGAGTCTTCCAGCTAGACAATAGCCTCTTGCTGTCCCCAGGACCTTTTAAACTGAGCTGGTGTAGGAGTGGCTTGGTGTGGGTGAGCTGACCCTCTCCCAGGTCTCAGCAGGAGTAGGCTCAGGACAAAGTGATCCTGTTACACTGGATCCCTTTCACTTTCTAATATTTGCTTTGCCTACACAAGTATTGCTTTATCCAAACACACCTCCTGCATGTGATTTGGCCACAACTGTATAGACCAAAAACTACTCCACACACTGCTAACCAAATTCTCACTGGGTTACCCTGATGTAACTGCAGCCCCCTGACACTTAAATTCATGTAGTCGTCCAGATTCACAGCTTTGGATCTGAAAACACTCACTGCTTTTAATACTCCAATTGTTCTCCACAGCCAAGCCTAAGGCAATGTGCTGAATGTGCAAAACATTGGAAGCTTATGTCTTAAGCCCAGCTCTGCCATAGGTTTTATGCAAGCTCATGATATCTCGTCTTTCCTCTCTGAGAAAATCATGCTACAATGCTGACTTGAGAGTTGGCAGGTTGGTAAAATAATTTTTTCTGGTTGTAAAATTGTGATATGACAAAACAAGTCTTTCCTAGGAATATATCTGTCATAACAATTTCTCTGTGGCAGGCAAGTTTCTCTGGTCCAGGGGGAGATGTCCCATTTCATCAGAGAGAATGCTCTACCTCAGCTGTGGAGCAGTAAATGGAAAACAACTTCTTAGGGCTCCATGTAAGGCATCAGGGAGTTGGTACAAGTTGTAATTCACAAAGAAAAAATAGATGAAGAGCTTCTGCCCTCCACCATGTCACTGGGACAGATGAAGGAGCTGCATATCCTCCTGCAGAAGATGGCAGACCCAAACCAAACCAGCACAAACCAAGAGGGGGATTTGGAAGTGCTGTTTCCATCTTCCAGCCAACTGCTCAGTCACAAACCCATGGAGCCTGGCTCATCTCTGTCAGTGAGAACATCTCTCTCCACAGGAGCAAAATGACTGCAAGCAACACAGTAGTTTGGGCACATTTAAATGCAAGGCCCACTCTGGGCTTGAAGGCAAATCCCCCTCAGCTTGGATGTGCTTAACATATGGTGTGCTAATGGTCTCCTAGTTTTTATTAGCATTTTTGAAAGGCTGGATTTGCTGTTACTTTGGAATGGAAAAACCCTGGATTTTTTCTAATGAACCCATATCTGGTTAGCCCTGTTCTGATCAGCATGAAATGCTTTTGAGAGTTATTGATGAAGAGCACTATATAAGAGGTATTATTTCTCAAGTGCCCTGGAAGATTTAAGATTTACTCCATGTGCTCTAAAATTGTCGTTAGTTTGCAAATTCAAAACACCAAATATTTCAGACAGAACAAAGGCAGTGCTCTTCAGCAAGTACTAATTTCACAGGAAGTTTTAACTTCCAAGATTTATCCATATTTTAGCATAAGTCTCATTTGCAGTTATTTCATGCAGTTTTCTGCTTGAAAAAACAGTCTTTGCTTTAGGAGATAGTATATCTTGTCAGCCTTCGTAATGCAAAAACTGTTAAAGCTATTACTTGGCTTAAATGCCTTGGAAGAGAATTTCTCCCCAAAGAAGTTTTGCAAAACTTAAAAGAAAAATGGGAACTGAAGTTCAGAATGGAAATAATTTTCCAGCCGGAATTGCAGTAGAGGTGAACAGTATGGGCTAGAACATAAAATCCTTATTTCTTCTATTGCGATGCTGGAAGGCAGACGTTATTCACCAGAAAAGACGAAGATCATAAGCTCCAGCCAGTCAAAAAATAAAAAGCCTAGTTTCTAAAGGAGGTTTTCTTTCATAAACAGCACTGTAATGGCCAAGTTATTCCATAGTGCTGACTGACTGAGGCTCTCAATTGTTGCATTCCCTATGGCAGCACGAATGCCACCGGACAATCAGGTTAAAGTGAGGAATTGTAAGTCTAACCCATGAGCCACCATTAGCAGCAGCGTGTTCCAACTGCAGCAGAGCCACCTTGAAAGTTGTCCTCCTACTCCTGTGAAGTGGCTGCAGGCCAAAAAGGATTAAATCTGCTGCCCCTCATTTTTCTGACAAAATGGAAATAAAGGTATCAAAACAGAAGAGTGTCCCAGGATCCATGCCTCCTGCTTTGATAATAAACATTCCGGCTTCCCTTCTGTATTTACTGCATTTACCATTTATGCAGCAGCAGGAGACCATTATTGTGTGACAATGTTCTGCTCTACTGACATTACCTCTTAATTATATCTTCATTAAAACCAAATTAGAAAGCGGTCAGGAAAGTTAAGCCAACTGAATTGCTCATTTGGCTGAACATCCTGACACTTTTTTTAGAAAAGTGATGCTGGCTCATGCAACAAAATGTTTAATGATCTGCCTCACTGCTGGGAAGTGTTGATTTTCACTTTAAATGGTGAACTTGCTGCTCAGTCACACTGCATTCATTCTGAATGGACCCTGCTTAGTTAAATACTGGCATGGCAGCACAGCTGGTTTAGCCCGTACCTGCGAGGTGATGATGCTAGATTGGGTTTGCTACTGCTGTCTCTTGACATCGTTTCTTCATTGAAGCTGCAGGCAGAAATAATCTGTGCCCTGATGAGTACAGAAGGAACCAGGGAATTGCATTCCCCAGCAGCAGAGCTGGTACCTCCCCTCCACTCCTCCCTCCCCTGCACTGTGATGAGGACAGTGATAGAGGGACAGACATCGGCTCAGCCAGCCAGCTGTTGGAACTCTGTCCTTCTCCTGAAGGAAGGGCAGGGTGAGGGCTGCCTGCCAGGCCAGCTGCAGTGCTGCTCCCTGCAGCACACCCTCAGGAGAAGGTACCAGTGCTGGGCACTGACCTTTGGTATGGACAGAGCTGAGCTGCCTGCACACACGTTGCCTTCAAGCTGGAGCAATCAAGAGCAGCATGGCTCCTGGGGCAAGCTGTCAGCCAACCCTCTGTCCCCCATGCCTGCAGACACCCTCACTGTGCTCCATGTACTGTGGGAGTGGAGTGGGAGAGACACCTGCTTCCTGTCCATGGCTGGTCAGATTTGTGCCACCAACATCAGAGCAGAGCTCAGGCATCCAATCCTTCAGTTTTATAATTCCTGAATTTTTCTGCTATTGCCAGGCTGCAGCACCTCCTAACAAAAGTTTCTCTGTAGCCTACAGCAGTCAGGTTCTTTGGGAATGAGTTGTAGCATCCAGACCTATCAGCTCAGGCATTACCTGTCAAGTATATCCACAAACCACCTGACAAATATCATCAGCCAGATGAACCAGGGAGGCAGAGACAACTTCCATGAACTTATAGACACAGAAAAGCTGCCACAATTGCCAGTGCTTAGCAGCACACAGACACACTTCCTATTACCCAGTGTTCCTGTCTTCACAGTGAGTTGATTTCTAGGGAACAATCAATTAATGGCTAGGTATAGTACAGGGAAAAATACTTAGAGAGGAATGTGATTTTTGAGGAACTATTCTACATAAAGCTGCGTGGGAGAGAAAAAGTATTCACTTTGAGCAGATAATAGAAATAGAAATCTAGAAATAGAATCAGACCTTGTAGCACAGGTCTTCAAGCAGAGAGGGTTTGCAGTGTCTTAAGTGAAGAAAGCCAGAGGCGAAGTTTACCTGCAAACCTGGACAGCTCAGTATCATTCATGATTAGCAGCTTTGACAGCCAGAAGCACATGGGGAAATGGCAATACTAGAATCATGGATCCTTTGGTTCCAGTGATCTGATATGCACTTGCAGCTGCAGTTTAAATAAGGGAAAAGATATATTTTTGGTCTGAAAATTGAAAGCAAAAGAAGGAAGGATGTGTAAAACACGTCTGACTGCTTCTTGTTCAGAGTTTAGAGTAAGGGAATTTGTAATGGTATTGCATGGATGCTACAGGGCAGAGCAGGCAGTAAAAAGAAACCTTGCCCTGTCAGAAATAGTCACCAGCTCTCCATTATGCCTTTGAAAAGCAATTTAATATGGAATTTCCGAAGAGAATCAATGCTGGCACTAATGCTGGGAGTCACTGAGTGTGCCACATATTTAAAATGTCTGACATAAAAGTGAAACCCCTGCAGTTTAGAGCACTCAGTCCAATCTCTCTTGTCCCTCCACCTCTCACATGTATAGATGCAAGGAAACTGCTCCACCTGTCACCAAGTGTGGTAGGGAAGTCATCCTTAGAAGATAATGATCTGCCCAGGATGCAATGGATGGATTGTGTTGCATCTGGGGTGGGGAAAATTATTGGAAGAAAAATGAGCCCAAGGAGGAGGACACAAACCTTTTAATCAAGGAGTTATAATGAATCTCTGGGTTGGGTACTCTAACAGAGAGGAGAAACAGTCTGTGTTCAGCCAGGCTGTTGTTTCTCTAAGGGCTGTACCTTATGTTTAGTAGCAGTATTTTATAGATAATCTGTGATGCTTCATTTTCAGTTCAAAACAAATGTGAATTAGAAGGAAAAAGGCAGAGAAACAGAGAGTGAGAACATGAAGCAGAAATTAAGTTGATGCAACGATTTCCAGTCCTAAAACAGAGCAAGTAAGATGAGGCTGCAGCTGGTTTAGTGATCACTGTAATCAGCACGATTGACTGCTTACAGATGACTAATTTTCAGTTCTAGGGAGGTAGATTGAGGCTTACATAGTTCAGCTTTGTGCTAGCACTACAGGTAATGTAAGACAAATGGTCCATGAATCCCTAATACCAAAGAGATTTGTGGATTGTAAGAGAACACAAAATGTAGACTTGGGGTCAAGTTACAGAAATACAGATTCGGAATGAGATGAAATTTTAAACAAGCCTTGAGGTGAGTTTTCTTTAATTTTAATTATTCCTCAGATCCATTCAGGCCCGTCTGCATTTTAATCAAAAGTGATCATAACACTTTCATGGGTAAATGGAAAATAGATCCTGATAGATGGTCATTATATCTCATTTTGTTAACAGTTGAATAACCAACAAGAAGAATTAACTTAATACAGCAATAAGTGAGGTTCTGAGAGAGAGGAACGAAGAGCAAGATAAAAGATTATTAAATTAAATGAACTAAAGCTGTGCTGGACATCCTAATTATAGCATAAAGAGGAACAGCGAAGCAGGGGACACACGAGTATTGACAGATGTGGATAAATAGCACAGAGGAGGAGAGTGTGGGAAGATCTGAAGTCATTGTAGAAAAGTGGTAAGACAGCACACAAAGACAAGGTGCCTGGACAGAATAAACTTCTCCTGTTCAAGAAGAATAAGGATGCAGGGAGCAGAAAGGCATAGGGCTGGGTACAAGCTCTGGGAGTGTGACCCCAGGAGCACTCAGAATGAGTCCAGTTGGAGGTAGCACCACGCAGTGCTTGCAGAGCCCTCTGACTGAAATAAAACATTACTGCTGTTTTGCTCCCATTTCACACTGACATTACAAGCCCCTGACTGGGAGAGGTTATGAGGTACATCTTAGTGAAAGGAAGACATTCAGTTCTGCACAGGGTAGAAGCACTTCACAGAAAAATACACCAACGTATTTTTTTTTACACTTGTCCTGAAAAAAAACCCCTAACATTAGTGCCAAACACACCTCTAGTTACAATGTAACAGGAGCATATCCTAGAGAAACCTGAGCCTCCCTGCTTCTGGGGACTAACAGCCCCAGCAAAGGTGTATCTATATTGGTCTTCCAGGTAGCCCTTGCACCTGGCTGTGTCAAGGAAAATCACCAATGAGTGCTGTTATTTACTGTCCCTATCTCACTAGGCAAAGCCTGGTCTTAACCAAAGACACTTCTTACCAGAGGTGAGATTACAAGGAAAGGGGATTCACACTCCAGCCCTTCCCAGGTCCTCTCTGGCACAGGTCCTTGGCAGTGGACAGTTAGCTGGGCTTTGTCACTGGTGAGCTGCACAGGCACAAGAAACACAGTGATTTTGACCTCTAAAACTCCCTTCCAAAGAGAGAAGGCACTGTATGCTGCAACAACCACAGTGATGGCCTGAGAGGGAGCACTGAAATAGTCAGGGAGAGGCAGGACTGGTGCACAGAGGAGGTCAGGGGTAGGGGCAGGACTGGGACAGACAGAACAGACTACCACGCCTTTGTCATACAGCTGTGGTCTTTATCATGACATGCTGAGGGAAAATGTGCAAGAAATTATAGAGGAAAACAAATTGAATGAGTGATCTGATTGAGTCCGTGCTGAACTTCCAGTTTTATAAGGAGCACTTCAGGAGTAGAGGCAAAATCCATAGAAGAGAAGGGATGCAGAGAAATGGAAAAGAAGTGAAAACAACACATAACAGTTACAGGTGAGACAAACTAAAATAAAGAAGTGAAAAAGAAAAATGGAACAAGGTGATGTTTAACGACTCTACCTTCCAAGCAGAAAAGGCAATAGAGTCTATATTCAGCTGGTAAGAAAAATAAACGTGTATTTTTAGCATGTCTTTATTATGAGATGGCTCAACAAAATGTTGGGTTTTTTTCCTCCACTGTCTTTCTTCAAATCATAAGCATGTCACTAAGCCCTGGCCCCCAGGAAAAATAATTAGGTTGCACATGTCTAAATTTTAGCTGCTGTTGGCATTGAAGTTGCTGAAGTCAAAGGAGTTTTTCTTGTGGAGCATCCAATTCTTCATGAAGAGCAGCTTCCTTCCTACACTAGTTCTCTTCTGTTTTCACAAGAGGTGTTTGAAATATCACCATTTTAAATCAAAACCATTAGTATGTTAGTACCTTCACAGTGACAAATGTCTACATTATCCTTTTTCTTGAGGAAGGCATTGCAGCCACGAATTTTTCATGTCAAAGCTAATACAGTCACCCATGGATTACATTACACTGTTGACAAAAAAACTAGATTAAAGGAAAAGTATTTTTAGCTTTTTAAAAAACAAGGTTATCTTAAAAAGCATGGTGAAGCTGAGTGGTGGAGTGATGGGACACCATCACAAGCAATTCTCCACACAGTGGGTGACTGAGATAAACACAGTTACTATTTATTTTACTTATCTACACTGAGCATTTCGCCTTTAAAGAACTTCATGAGGAGAGCAGTGGCAGTGCATTCGTCACCCTCATGGATGGCACATGTCACAGCCACATCAGTGTGGCCACAGGATCTCTGCTGCTTTCAAGGCTCAGCAGGGTGGCCTGCAGACTTTAAACACCTGAGGGCTGGGGCAGAAATGGGACTCTCCTTGGTATTGAACTCGTTTTAATACCTATGTGTGAATGAACCCAGTTTCACTGGGAATGGAAACCCAGGATTTAGGGCAGGTCCACAAAGCAACTCTCTGTGCCCTGCTCCATGTCAGCTTTGTTTAACGCACGTGGGCAGAGTGAAGTCAACAGCAGAGCAGACCCTATGGTGACATTACATGTGCAAGGGACAAGCAGTCATTAGTCCTTGGCTTATGACTGGAAGAGCAACTGAAGAAACAGAATCCCACAATCTGTCCATGAATGGGAACAGCACAAATTTCTGCTTCTTAGCCATACATTATACTTACAAAGACAGCTTACCTAAATTTGGGCAAGGTTAACGCTTTATACGTTATCCAACATAGATCAAGTTATGAGCTACAATAATACACTATAATTTGCACATATGTCACTTCTAGGCCTTCTCTTTCCTCTTTCCACTTCTTCCTGTATCTCCAAACCACAACCCTTCCTATGACATTTCCATCCAATCTTTCCCATTTTTCAAGTCCACTACACCCTGACCTCATGCCTTGGTCCTTCACCACATCATGAGGATGCAAGTCCTACTAGGTTCCTGCAGGCTCATGGATAAAAGAACCTCTGCATAAGCTGGAGGCAGGACACAAACCCCAGATAGTTGCTGCCAATTTCCTCCTTTTATGCTGCTTCACAGGGCTTGAAGGAATTCAGCAGGACCTAGGCATTTAGATATGGGCTGTGTTTTTCCTCTGTGATAGGCAGAGACTTTTGGCTGTTAACAAATATGCTTGAAAATTAATCCAACGCTTTACATTTGAGTAAATATGATGTATTTTTAGCCCTGCTGGAACCTAACATCACTGCTTGCAGATGGAAGGAGCTGTCATATTCCTGCAAGCATTTTTATTCCTACAGAATTAATTACAGCATCAAATCGAATTTGACTCTCCTCTGGCACCTGATTTGCAGCTGTAAGCCAGCAACTAGACATGATAACCCAAGTGAAGGGACAGAAGCCCAAGTACAGCTTGAGCCGATAAACAGAAACCTATGTTTTTGAGACTGTGTATCACAGACAGCAGCAATGTGCTCCCTTTGGCAAAGAAAATCATCCTGAGGAAGAATTTATCTAGTGACTGACAGGAAGCAGTGGGCTATGAGCCTAGAAGATAATATTTTGGCTGGCTCATTTCTTCTCCTCAGAAACTCTCTCCTGTAGAGCTCTGTGCTGCACAGCACTTACCAGGGTAACCGGTAATGAGGCTGCATTTTGATCTTGTTTATACTTTGTAGAGGTTTTCCCTGTATATAAATTTACTTTTATAGACTACAGAAGATGAGTACTCTCTGATCATTCAGCTAAAAAGGGTTTGCTTTTGATAGAGAGCCTTCATGTGCTGTTTACACCATATATGGTCAGGACACAAACTTTATATCAGTTTGCCTCAGAACATTTTTACTTTAAATATCCCCTCACCATTGTGTTTGTTACACTTACAGCACTGTAGGTTCACCCTGAAAACAGAGGTGGACATCTTCCCACCTGCTCATTTTGAAACGCTTTTATCAGAGATCAGAAGTTCTGACCATGTTTGTGCCATGATGAGCCAGGAGAAAAGAACCAGCTATGGAAGTGAGCCCAATCCAGGACTCCTGACAGCAAAGCATGCACTGTCATTGCTCTTACCTTGCCCTTAATAAGAAGCAAGGCTGGGCACTGCTCTACTGATGCAAGGCAGTACTGTCAGAGACACATGACCTTCTCTTTGCTGATGAACAGCTGTTGACCAGAAAATTGCAACTCTGCACAAAACCCCCACCACTTTCTAAGTAACACAGAGAGGTGGAAGTAAGCAGATAATCCTTGGCTGACCCACTACCTAAGTCTAGGCTGATGAGAAAGCCACTGCCAGCACAGCCAAACCAAGATCTGGGCATGTGTTTCCACACAAGGTCTACATTCCTGCCCAACCATGCCTTCTTTTTCCTACCCAAGGTGAGGGCTGAGCAGAATATAAAGGTTGCTGCACTCTGTCCTGTGACCAAAGAGGAATTAGGTTGATGGTGCCTGGAGGAGCTGTCTCTTTGTTTTCAGTCAAAGCTCTGAATTATTAGTGCTGTGTTAATAAAATCCATTAAGGTTATCTGAGCACATCTTTCTGTAATTTCATAAATCACTTAACAAATATGTGAACTCAGCTGTGCTATTCCTTAGTTAAAACACATAACAGCTGACTGATATGCAGGCAAGTAACACTCCTGGTTAATGTTGTTTCAACTCAAAGGGCACATGGGTAAAGAAGAAGTCATTTAAGGACCAAATTAATTAGAACAAATGATGCCCATCAGCTGTCATGAATTTATGAGGGTGTGGGAGTGGATTAAGAAAGGGATTTACCCCCTTCAGAACATCTTTCATTAGCAGAAAGCAAAGCCTTTGTGAGAGGGCACCACAGCAGCATCCAAATTGCCTGATCTGAAAGCACTGCTTCCTGTTAGCTGTCACTGTTTCCTCCAGCTTTTCCTAGGCAGCAAGCCAGCAACAAGCACATCCCGACAGCCAGCCCCAAGCTCAGCTGGCTGTGTGTGTAGGGGCATTTATCATGTGTAGTCTTCAATTTGCTTCCACTAGACTGCCATTTCGGGACTGGGAGTAGTAGAGGAGGAACGTTTAACATTTGTATTCCCAGTCTTTGGGACTGCTGTTTTCCCTACTGGGTCATGGTGTATTGTTGTTTCTGTGTGGTCATTCCAGCTGCCCCTCAAGAGCTGTTCCAGTATAAAGTTACTTGACCTGTAGGCTGTGGCAAGTAGTTCCTCAGGCTCTGGGTTGAGTTCAGCAGGAAGCTATTTACATGGAACCTCAGCCCACAGGATTCACAAGAGGGAAAACCAAAGAGCAGTCAGGATATCTTCACCTGTCCTCCCACCATTTCCTCTGCACCCCTCCCCAAATGATAGAAAGCTCTACGCTGGGGTGATGGATCACAGAAAATGGAAGCATTAGATGGACAATGCCACACTGAGACATTTCTCATGCCTGATCTGAGCACCAGCCTCTCCTCACAGGTCAGAGTATTGTCTCAGAGATTAACTCTATTGTGGCAGCATGTAGGAGAGAGCTCACTGTGTTACCCCTGAATAAAAGGGAAAAACCTTTCCTTCTAAGTTCTGTCATTCAGAACAGTGTCAAGTCAAGGAGGGAGAAGATGCCACTGTCCCCAGGAACTGTGGAACATCAGGTTCAGTGATTTTCCAAATCCCACTCCAAGATGCTGTGAGTGAGCCAAGGGAGCAGTGCCCAGGTACACCAGCATAACATGGTGCGCCCAGGGCACAGCCAGACAGCTGACTGCCTGTCTGGGAAGGTCACTAAACTGGCAAGAATGGAGTGACAAGAAGAAAGATATTTTAGCAGCTGGCAAAGGGGGGATAGGAAGGCAGACCCCATACAGCAATGCCTCAATGACAAGATGGTTCTTGGCTGGCATCGAAAAGAGCAATATGCTCCAAGACAGCCTCACATCTCTCCTGCACCTCTCTACAGCCAAGAAACTGCCTCATAAAATTATTATTGTACTCCTGCATAGAAATGATTTGGGATATTATTAAGAGGCTGACTTAATCATCAGGATTTAGGGCATGGCTAGGACTTCTCCAAGGTGATAAGTCAGAGTGTACCAATTAGAAAGAATCAAGTGCAGCACCAGCTTGATTTAAAGATCATCCTAAGTGAATCAGAAAGCAGATATGCCTTTAGTTGATAACAGTGAGGAAATGAAGTCTCTAAGATCTGTCTGGGAGGTGGGGTGGAGGAGAAATAGATTTAACAAGCAGCATCACCTTGTGGCAAACCTCTAGGGCAAAATCCATTCTTTCGTAAGTACATTCAGTTGCCAGGAATTGAAAGTAACGTCTGGGACAAGCCCATGTGGGACCTGAGGAGAGGCTGAGAGAGAAGGGACTGCTCAGCTTGGAGACCAGATGGCCCACAGAGATCTTGTCACTGTATATATGTATCTGATGGGAGGCAGTAAAGAAGATGGAGACAGGCTCTTTGTGGTGCCTGGTGATAGTACAAGACGCAATGAGTACTAATTGAAATTTTAAAAAATCAATTTGAACATAAGAAATAAAAACATTTTTACTGTTAGGCTGGTCAAACATTGGGACAAGTTGCCCAAAGACATTGTGAAGTCTTTGTTCTTGGAGGTATTCAAAATCTGTCCAGATACAGTCTTGAGCAGCCTGCTAATAGTCCTGATCCAGAGCAACCTGTCTAGCAGACGCTGCACTGAGCATGGGGGGTTGGACTAGATAATCTCCAGGGGCTTCTTCCAACCTCAACCATGCACCTTCTGTTTCTTCAGGGCCTTGACTGTGGGAAAGCTGACAGAGCTCTGCAAAGGAGAGAGGCTTAAGGGTAAAAAAAGATGCTTGTTTCTTACAGCATACTTCCAAGTGGCACTCCCAGCTGAGTTATTACACTGGTAGCCTAATTAAACCATATCCTTTCCATCTCACTTTTTTTCCTCCATGGTTATCAAAGACAATGTTCTCATCTGAGTAGTACCATTGTAGCTCTAAATCTGCTCCTATATCCCTTCCAGTGCTACATACAATATTCCCTGCTGCCAGAGGCAGCTACATGAAAACAGGACTTTAATTAGCAGAGAACATTTCCTAGTCTCCTCACCTCCCTAGGGCCTGTCCTGCATCTCTAAGGGCATGTGTCTATCCATTATTTACCACCATGAAGGCTCAGAGACCTCCAGCAAGGATCATGTTTTCAGTGAAGCAGGGTGTTTGAAAACCTTTGATGGTGGATTATAGGGCTCCAGAGAAAGAATCCCACTTCAGGTGAGAGCTTGAGGGCCTGCCTTTCAAAAGAGGGATGCCAACAGTGTGAAAACAGAATGTATGCCTGGAAGAGCCCCATTCCAATGAGTGTGGATCCTCACTCACTGAATGTCTGTGCGACTGCCCTGAATGCAATAGACCTGTGATGACACACAGGGATGTGCTCATCTACCCGTATAATTTCACTGTTAGTGATTGTACCTGCTTTTACAGATTTCAGTTCTACCAACAAGTCGAAAGATAAGAGGTAACCCCTCTGTAAAATAAGGCTACTTGGACTTGACCAACTGCAAAACAAATAATAGAAAATGCACAATCTAAGCACCAATTTGTCATCTGTGTAAAGGCAGTGATACTGTGTGTCCGGTCACAGCCTTCGCCCTGGAGAAGTTATGCTGAACTTCCCTGCAGAGTTTCACGGAGGATTTCTTTTATTTGTTCTTGAATTATTCTGGGTAGATATGACGAGGTTTCCTGCTGCACAGCATTTCCTCTGAATGCACGTAAGCAGTATCCTCCTCCTCTGCTGAGCAGGTTACTTAAGTAGCATTTGCCAGCCAACGTGAAAACTCCAGGAGCCTTTTGCTTTGCAGGCATTGTTTCTTCAGTTCATTATCTATTTATAGTTCTTGCCTTTGATCGATGTTTGTATTTAACCTTGTATTTCTTAATTTGTAGGTCAGTCTGCATTTACCATGGTTAATTTATTAGGGCAGATTCTTCTCCTCAGTCAGCTCGTTGGGGGAGGAAAGTGTGTTTAGGAGCTGTAAATCATTCCAAACAGATCTCATCTAGTAACCTTAGTAACCGAGTTTTGTACTGGAGCAAGTAATATTTTTATGGTGATATTTTTTCAGTGTGAATAATAGAAAAGTAATGATAAAACAACACATTTGAGGATGAACTTGCCAATAAAAATTGCTGTAAAAGCGGCAGCATTGTTTCAGAGGAAAATTATAGCCAATCCTTTTCCAGAACCTCTGTAAATTGTCTCAGAGCAAAGCTTTTCTCCTGTGTACACTATAAGCTAATTCCTCTATTACTGGATCTTGTAATGCAGGCTCTTAGCATATTTTATAGAACCTCAAGTCACAAGCTTCGTTAAACAGTAATGCTCGCTGCTTTGATCGAAAGGATCATGTGGACTGTCACTTTCATCAAATATCACTTTCTGTGATAAGGAAAAGGCAAATGCTTCAAAAGACACCAGAAAGCTTCATATCAAGGTAATCGTGAAAGTCTGGATAAGCACTAGTTCTCTGCATGGCACTGCATCTAAAAGTGCCATTAGAAAAATCCTCATCTGGGCAGGGGGCACCCAGACTGCTGACTTACAAGGTATGATTTCTTGCTCACTCAGGTGTCTCAGATGTCTAGAGCTACATTTTTGCAAATACTCCTTCCTTGAGTTAATGCTTGGTCTATGTCCAGCTATGATCATAGAACCATAGAATGGTTTAGAATGGAAGGAACCTGAAAGATCATCTAGTTCTAACCCCCTGTCATGGGCAGGGACACCTTCCACTAGACCAGGCTGCTCAAAGCCCCATCCAACCTGGCCACGAACTCTTTCAGGGACGGATGATCCACAGTGTCTCTGGGCTCCCTGTTCCAGTGTCACAGCACCCTCACAGTAAAGAATTTTTTTTCTAATATCTAATCTACCCCTACTCTCTTTTAGTTTGAATCCTTTCTCCTTTGTCCTTCCACTAAACCCACTCACAAATAGTCTTCATCTTTCTTGGAGGCTGCCTTCAAGTACTAGAAGGCCAGAATTAAGTCACCCTGAAGCCTTCTCTTTTCCTGGCTGAAAAATCCCAATTCTCTCAGCCTTTCCTCATAGGAGAGGTGCTCCATCCCTCCGATAATTTTGGTGGCATCCTCTGGAGCCACTCCAACAGATTGATGTCCTTCTTGTGCTGGGGACCCCAGAGCTGGATGCAGCACTGCAGGTAGGGTCTCACCAGGGCAGAATCCCCTCCCTTGTCCTGTTGGCCACACTGCTTTGGATGCAGCCCAGGATTCCACTGACTTTCTGGGCTGCCAGTGCACATTGCTGGCTCATGGAAACTGGGCATGTAGCTGTGATCCACAAGACAGCTGATCTGAGAGGTTTTTTCAGAACACGCTTAACTCATGTCACGTCCTCAGACATTACTCTCTCTTCAAACAAAGTCATGAGAGGAAGACAGGAACTCTTCTTACAATATCAGGTGGCCAAAGCCCATGTTGCCCTCAGCACTGCCCTGCTGCGTCCCTCCTGCCCTGGGACGCAGGAGCCCTCAGAGGAGACGGAGGCAGGCCCACATAGACCGCATCTCACCTCTAGTCTACACCTCCTAATTTGTGTGGATTCGATTCTTTCCAGACAAATGAGGGAAGGAAATCTTGCCTTCTTGCCTCTTGGGGAAACAGCTCTAGCCATTGCCTGCAGGACCTCTTCTCACTGTTATTTAAGGAGAACACAGAGAAGCAGCTTCTGGCCCAAGAACACTGACAGGCCTGAAGGATGAAATTACCACCCTACTGCCCCACAAGCACGTCCCTAGGCTAGGCTACTCCTCTGGTTAGCATAGGCCACATGGTCATCATGCTGGGCTGGAAGCCCCTGTCAGAAGCATGACACTTCCCAGGCACACACATATCCAATGCAGAGCTCCAGGTCCTGGATTATTCTTCTCAGCATCGTGTGTTGCAACCTCTGCCTTTCAGACATACTGGTACTTTTTCAGGTCTAGCCTGATGGAGCCTTTCTCAGCATGCTGAGAGGCCTTGAACACAAACTGCAGCCATGGTGGCTCCTCACAGACACAAATACTTTGTTAAGTCAGCACTAAGTTCCGTTTTGTCACAGGTCTTATCATACCACTACATCTGGGCTGAAACTGCTTGCTACTCAGCACAAGAACTGAACAATTATTTGGGCCAAGAACAGCAAAATGCCATGGAAACTGAAGTGGGACATTACGTGTTCACACAAGGCAAGAGTCCTTCACTCTCTCTGTGCAGAAAGTGCCATCAGCTCTTGAAAAAATACAGGCAGTCAGGACTTCATCTTCTGTTTTATCAGAAAAATAGACCCTCCAGCCAAGTCAGCCTCCTGGTAACCATGCACATCCAGGAAGGCTGAAAGGCCATCAGGACAGCATGGAGAGAGGCTCTAATCTTCTTTTGATAGCCTGGGTACTCCACATAGACTTCAGGATTACTCCCTGTGTGAAGATTGTGTCACCTGTGACTTGTGCGGCAAGATGTTCACCTGGGACACCTGCTTTTCCCTTTGAGTCCATTTCTGTGCTATCTCCAGCAGCTGACCTGCTTCAGAAAGATACTCAACCCCACTTAGCTGGTCTGAGAGGAGATACCATCCTCTGTGAGTCACAACTAGAGCACAAAGTCTTTTCCAGCTGGAGAGGTTCAGTGCCTTGGCTGGAGGATGGAGCAAAGCTGCCTCACATTCCCATCACTTTCTGGTTTGTACATCTGTCATCATCAGCATAAGAGCATAATAATGCCCCAGGCACCATTTCCAGCAAAGGACATCATCAGCTCCTGCCAGGACCTTTTTTTATGCCACTGCAGATTTACAGAATGGACTTTTAATCATTTTTTATTGCTAATTTCACTTCCTATCACTCTGCTCATCTACTCGGACCATCTTTTTGGCCTTCTCTGGGCATGAGATGAGCATCCTAGTTGAAACCTGAAGCAGCATCAGGATCTGTGTCCTGTCTCTTCAAAGAGCAGGCAAGACTGAGGAAGGCACTCAGCATGAGAGGCAAGGCAAAAAGGAAGCAGGAGGAGTAAGAGTAGCCTTAGAGCTAACACAGCTATTCTAGCTGGAATACGTGGTGGCAGAAATACTCAGAAGCACGTCCACCATTTCTTAGGTGCTGTATAATGTCAGACAGAAGCAGCAGGAGCTGAGAGCATTGAGCTTCTGAAAATATTTGATCTTTTGAGATTCAAAGAGATTCAACTATATATATCTTTCTTCGCACAAAAGGGGAATCCAAGAACTTTTCTCAGAGACCCAAAGGAGAAATGAGGGTGATCAGGGTAACTTTTAAATTTTGGCCATTGGCCTTGAAGCTTTCCTAAGAGACTTTCTTGTTCTGACTACATTTTACTTCCTTTAAATATGGGACTGAGCTGTTTTTCACCATATAAATGTCACAAAAGCCTTGCATCAGACCACTTGAAGAATAGTTTCCCATGATATCAAGACTGGGAATTAAAGTTCACTTTTGGCAAGCTCACAGAGAGTTTTAGTCCCTATCTGCTAAATATGTTAAGTTTCCAAATAATTCCACAAGCTGTTCCAGATAATCACACGGTAAGTAGGTGAGGCAAATAGACTTATGACTTCTGTTTTTTTCCCAGCCAAGTTTTTCATCTCAGAAGTTAAAACACAATCATCTCAGAAGTTAAAACAATGACTTGGACATTTCTGTTACTCGTGACTCCTAGACTGTGCTGGCCCAACAACAAATTACTGAAGAAGCACACGGCAGCATGGATTTGGCCACAGCGCCAGAGAAGCCAATAGAACCTCACTCTACATGGGGCATGGATTTTTTTGAATAGGACATTGGAAAGATCCATATTCTTATTGTTGTTTTCAAAGCTCACAAAGTCAGGCTGGAGAATTTGTGCTAGTTGAGTTTCTGCAAGTGGGTAGTCAGAGCTGGGGAAGGTGGGAGTGAAGGTGAGAGTCCTTTCTGCGTTTGAGCTGACCACTGTTGCTGGTGCTTTTGTTTAGCCTCTGTCAGAGAGTGCTAACAACAAGGAAAGAGATTGCAGCTTAGAAATTTAAGTTCTGAAATTCATTCACTCGTGATCAGCCCTGAGAGCACAGGGGTTACATTTATATTAGTTTAATATTTATGAGCCATGAAACAAGATGTTTCTGGTGAATAAAAGGTGAACTTCTACGTGAGCATGTAAAACTGAACTCTGTTTGGCCTTGAAAGTTTGAAGATAAAGTGTTGAACTTGAACCTAGAAGAGGAATTTGTGTAGACCCTCCTGACCAGAAAGGTGACACACGCTTGCCCATGTGAATTAAATTGCAGTCTTTAACCTCTTGGTGCTACTACTGACACTGACATCCCCACTTTGCTGCAAACAGTCCAACCCCTTTGTCAAGGAACTCCAGCTCCTGTCATCAAGGGGTTCATTAGTTTGAAATGAGGAGCTCTGACACAGCTTGGACTTCATAACCCTGACCTCATGGTTCACTGTGAAGCAATCACATTACTTTAAGTGCTCCCCTCTTGTCAAGTTTCCCCCCCGTTACACTGATGTTCCTGTTTTCAAACATGTCCTCCATGTAAGGAGCCAAACAGTTTCTGTTCAATTAAACACATACTATCATCTCCCCTTTTCTTTCACATCTCCTAGGAAAATCAAAACCAAAAAACAAAACTTTTCTATCTGGCACGTGGATCTGCCCCTCACTGCACATCCTGCTAACCCCCATTGAGAGACACTCTGAATTTTCTTGCTGTTTGCAGGCAGAAACAGGGGAGCACAGTTGTTCCCACCTGAAATTTCACGGCACTGGTGAAACTCAAGGCACCAGCCACCCCCTGCAGTCCAGCAGTGTTTCCAGTGTGCCTCCACTGAGTTTGCCTTCCTGAGAGAAACCAGAGAAACCAGCAAATGTAAAATATACATAAGACAAATCTTATTAAGAATGGCTTCCTGATTGGTGCCAGGTTCTCCTGGCATCTAATCCTAAATCTGCCATCCTCTATTCCCTGATAAAACACGCTCAAGTAGGTGTGGGTCTCCCACTGAGCACAGTGTCACCAGCTGGCAGGGACTGCCTGTACCTCTGTGCCCAGCCAGTGCAGCATTTGCACTCAGAGCTTCACACTTAATAATACTTCAGCACCTCTTTAACTGCTTTATCCATTTTTGCCCATTTGCAAGCCTCAGGCTCCTGATAAGTAGATGGTAAGTGGAGCTTGTAAATTAAAAACCTACATGCTTCAGGCTTTTAGCATTAAAAGACCCCAAAGTTCCCCTAGTTCATACCATTTGCCATTAACATCAACTCCACTGTCAGCAGGTAAATCTGGTGGTAATATTTGCCTATTAAAAAGTCTATCACCACCTTCAATTCACTGGCTTTATCATTTTCCAGTGTTAGAGAGCAAGTTCAGATGATTGCAAATACCTGAAAGTGCTCTGCCCAAGGAAGATAAATGTCCATTTTTAAATCAATGTTTGGTGACAGAGAACTAGAAAGGACTTAAAAGAAAGAAGGAATTAAATCTGTGTGTCTTGGTATAAACGAGTTGCCCTTAATGGGCTTTTCTGATAACACAGAAGAGGCAGTTGTGTCCAACCACAGCCCCGGGAGGTAAGAGTTGTACTCTCATCTCGACTCAGATATTGATCTGCTGGGTAGCCTGGGGCTTGCTGACATCTCTTACTCCTACTTCTCTCAGATGATGGCAGGACCAGGAACCAGAATAAACCAAGTATGTTTGAACAGCAAGGACAGTCATCCAAGTGGCCCACCTTCAAAACACATATCAACCCCTTTTTTTCTTTCAGCTTCCTTATGGCCTATGTTCTTCTCTGGCAGATTGTTTCCACTGTAAGTTTTAACCAAATAAGTTCACGACTATGAACAAGTTGGTGACACCATCCTCTTTCATTCTCAGTCAAGTGTTTGAGAAAAATGGAGAGAACACATGCAACAGCTTTGAAACTGAAAAACTGAGGTGAGCTTGAATGCGCAATGTGAAAACATTTTGAATCTTTGCAATTTAAATCTTCTATGTTCTGACCTGCTCCGTGGGAATACTACATATCCTACAGGGATGTTGTGAAGAGCAGCTAGAGTATCAGTGGGACAGTCAATCATTTTTACAAGGGATGAATCTGGGCCATGTTCTGGTTGGGGACTTTGGAGATCTCAATTACCACATAAGAACAGAATGCTGTTGAAATGTCAGACGTGTGGCAAGCCTAGCAGAGTGGGCTGATTCAAAGGCACAGGGCAGAACACTTCTGGAGCACTGAAGTTATGTTTGGTGCTTTAGGACATATAAAAAGCAGAATAAAACCCAGATCAGATAAATAAGATAATCTTTCTTATGAAAGAGAAAGTGATATTTAATATTTCTCCCTCAAGGCTTATAAATAGCTGCCACTCAGGCAGAATAGATAATACAACTTTCAGAATAATCCATGAAATCAGGAATTGGAATACAAACCTTTACAAGTGTAGTTTTTCCTTCTGGGTACCATGGCTGCTCAGTGCCACTGAAAAAGGGGGCTGTTTGCCCTCTGCAAGATGAGTTCACAAAGTGCAGAGGAAGAGCCTGCCTGGAATGGAAAGGCAGAAGGATATGTTAGATAGAGAAATGCCTGCACAAATCACTAAGGATCAGTTTATGAATATGTTCTGGTGTTATTAAACTTTCCTCATATATTAATGGCATCTCACGCTAAAACCAGGGAGATTTTATCTTTGTTGGCAGGGATCAAATTCAGATTCTGAGCAAATTCAAAGGCTTGAAAAACCATTCAAGTCTTTGTTAACTATTGTTTTTTCTCAGTAACTCCACAAATTCACTGGAACTTGCCAGAATTCTGCAGCTGTGATAAATGTGTGTGCCTTCATGCTCCTTCTGAGTATGGAACCCTCACATCAGACAAGTAGTCCCTTCCTATTCTCACCTGCTCTCTGCTGATCCTGCTCCTCAGCCTTCCTGGCTGCAGCCTTTCTGGAATATGGAGCAAACCCTGTGCACGTCCAGGCTGGGAGTGCAAGTGCCTCAACACCAGGCAGTGGCAGGGATCCACACAGGGAGCTCTGCATTACTCCAAACTGTCAAGAACTGTTTCCCAGGGTGGTCTGCAGCTTTTTGTGTGGGATCAAGGAGGGAAGATGACAAAGCTTATGTTTCAGTGGCCAACCTGCTTATTTGTGGAGAAGCATTGTAGCAAGGATGGCTGGCAGCACTGTGATGCTCATGTTATCACTTTGGCATCCGAATCCTGGCTGCAGATTTGTTCACTCTCTTGTCACAGAAAAAGGCACAATCACAGAAGAGCAGAAAACAGCTAATTAACTTTCTCAGTTGGCCAGGGAACCAAACTGATATGTTTCAGAGAGAATCACAGCCTTCAGGCAGAGACCGTGGGTGAGACGGATAAAAAAGTGGTGAAGTAAGGTTTTCCATAAGAAAACTAACTTGCTAGTGTACTGTGTAGAGTTGATAATGAGTATTGTCACGGCAGAATTCAGCTGAATCACTTCCCAACAAGCTCTAGAGCAAACAAGCAGGAAGAGACTGAGCCTCCATTTTTTGTCCTGGGTTTCTTCCTCAGTCAGAAGTGGAGAACAGGACCACAGCAAAATGGAAGTGAATTCAGTGAATTCTTCAGCTTTCTGCAGCTTTCTCTCTACTCTACAGCAGCCCCTGATTGATTGAGCTTTGGCATATGGATGCTATGAGAGGTCTGAACTGTTTTTTGCAAATACTGCATTTGTGTAGGAGCCATGGGATAATATTTGTACATGGGAAATACTTTTCCCTACAGAATTTTCCTTTATCACACCATCAAAACCAGCCATCACCCATTCAGAGACCTGAGACCATACAGTGAAACTTAAATGACCACTCAGGGCCTGCTCAGCATGAAGAGTGAATCAATGAATTCTGCAGAAAATCTGCTGAGGAATGTTTGATTGGGCTTCCTGGCAAGGAGAGACTAAAGATTGCTAGAGACTACAAATTACTTCATAAATATAGGTCTGTGAACAGCTCATAAGCAAGAAGAGAAGTGAATAATTCATCATTATTTGCAGGGAAACATCAATTTTTTTTTTGCAAGCTAAGCAAATTAAATTCAGGAATTATGGAGAGATTAGGAGAAATATTTAAGATTAGAGTTGTACTTTACATATAAAGTTCCAGAACTTGAACATTTTTCTTTCATTTCATTTTTACAGAAAGTTTGGCTAGAAACTTTTCACTACCTGCAGCTTTGTATTGGCAGCCAGCAGAGAATCTCTGCTGCAAATTTCCAAGATATTCCACAGAATATGTTCCTGTAAATAAAAGGAGAATTACTTACAAATGTGAATTACCAAGACCTGAGTCCTGTGGTGGTCTTAAAAAAATAAAAAAGAAAAGAAAAGAAAAAGTTAGCAATAATGAATTTTTTAGAGGCTAGTTTCAGCTGACTTTAGGTAATATCCTCTATTATCATTGAACCTCCAGATTTCAGTGCCCACTCTTTATCTAAATTTCTAATTGCTGCAGGAATGGAGCCTAGATCAGAGATGAAAGCATGATACCTCAGTGAGTTTCTTTTTGCTGGCTTAAGCCTGACCTGGAACACTGCTATATCATAGTTTGCCTTTCCTACCTTGTGTGCTTTCTTAGTGTTAAAGTTTTCTGGGGCACATTCCTTAAAAACAGAGAGTTTTAGAGAAAAAGAGCTCTCTGGGCGTACTGGAAACTTCTAGGCCAAGAAATAAAAGAACTGGGACTTCTTATGCATTGGGTTTGTTGGCAAGCACATGCTAGAAGTTGTCATGCTGTTTAAACAAAAACACACAGCTTGTCCCCAGCCTGGAAGAGTAGGTTTCTGCTGAGGTCTACATGTTTTGTTTGTGTAAGGAGGATCCCAAACATAACCATCTGATTTTGATAAATTAAAAAATATTAAGTTTGAACCATTGGAAGCTGCGTCTCTAACATCTGGTGTTTTAAGCACCTAAAATTACATGCTAGCAAGTCCCTTACTCTTGGTAACACTCTTATTTGTGACTCTTCTAATGCGTCCAAAATCCAAGATAAAATTATAAACTTAGTAACTGGCATTTAGAAAAGCCTAAATTTCCGGACTCATTATGTAGGGAAGATTGTCTCAGAATGGCATGACATCTCAAAACTGGATTTTTATATAGCTTAAAAACTAAAACTGTATTAGACTTGATTGTATCACATTTGACCAGCACATTGTCACAGAATCTATGTTAAACATTCAAAAGTGTCATCATCACTATTATAATTGCTCATTACCTAGACTAATAGGAGCCCCAAGATCCTGCCAAGGTTGTAGAGACAGTGCAAACAGAACTTCCAGTTAATATTTTCCTATACAGTCCAAAACCTGCAAAACTTTTCAAAGCCATCTTTAAAAGAAGACAGACCACTTTCTTCAAATTCTGCTCAGATGGATTTTTTGCTTTGCTTGAAAAGAACAAAGCAACAAATAAACCATACTTTAGATTTGCAATGTAAATTGACAAATTTGCAGACCACGACTGAAAACAAATGCAGGCATATAATCTGCTGTGAGACAAGAAAGTACAAGAAATTATTTTCTGAACAGTGTTGCAACAGAAAACAACTTTTGAGCAGATAAAGACGAACATGCTCATTAAATAATTTAATAGCCCTCTGCTATCAGCCTGCTCCTCAAATAGTGATTGAGGGATCATGCTCAAGCCACCTCCTAACCTTCTCTTGGATAACTGAACTCTTGGAGGATGATGTCTTTTTTATTCATATTGTCCTTTTTTCTTGGTTTGCTTTAAAATTTTCTTGCACCGTTTCATCATCCTTTCAGTATCAAAGACACTAGAACTAGAAAAAAAAGCCAGGGGTATCTTCAGCAGCTCTACACACAGGATAAACCTCTGCCTGCATGACAATGCTGTGCATCCTCCTAGGTATTTACCCAAAGCCAGTGTTTGCTTGTTCTCACTTTGCCATTAGCTTTTGAGGACCTTCCCTTCCCTCGGCCATCCTCCACAACATCTCGTACATTTCAAGTGGGAGTGCCTGAAGAATGGGCAGTTTTCAAGCCTAACTGATGGCTGAGTGTGAGGCGACATGGCAAATATTAATTGGGACTCTATTCTTGACACTAAGAGACAGCAGGGAATAAAGAACAAAGTCACAGTGAGCAAATTGCCTGCAAGAAAAAGATGCTGCCACTGACTACAGCAAGTCGCCTACTGTGTTAACAAGCTGGACCTTCATTAGGTTTTTAGGGTTTAATGTGAATTTCCTCCACAGATAAAAATATTTTCAATCACGCAGGGAACAAGAGGCCAACTTCATCCACCTTTTTTCAGGGCAATACAGATGCCCACCTAAAGTGAATGGAGCCATGTTCCCCAAAGAGCTGAAGAGCAGAGACTGGGCAGCATGACCAGGGACAACCACTGTGATCCCTTTATCAGGGTCCTGAAATGCTCAGCTTCCTCTTTTGAGTAATGATGAAGTTTAAGTGACATGAGATGAAACATCTGAGGGGTTTAGCTGGGGATATAAACTGCTCCTGTCAGAGCAAGATGCACAACCTGCATTATGCAGAAATACAGCGAGGGAGGCATGAGGCTCCTGGAGCAGCAGGGTGATAGGGGTTATGCAGAAAAATCAAGGCACTGTACAAATTAAATGGTGAGGGGTTCATTTTTTTTTTTTTAATTAAGCACCTTGTTTCCAACTACACCATCTGTGGTATCATGTTTGGTCTTTATAAGGTACGCTCAAAAGAAGGATAATTATGAATTTAGTAACAAGATAGTACTTTTAATATTTCCTGTAATATGTTTTTAAAGTCTTATCCATATGTTTTCAGAAGACTGTATCATAGACAATCAGTGGGAAGCCAGGAACATGGTAATAAATGCCTGTGGTAGAAAAGCTAAGAAAGAAAATAATGGTGGTGTCCCTCAGACTTATTTCCTGCTCTCTCTCTCTCTAAGACAATGGTAACATGTTTTCATGTCCAAATGTCCAATCACTGGAGCAAAGAAAGCAGCCTCCACCATGAGGAAAATGGGTAAAATAGAGGTGTATGAACACGAAACAACATCAAAGAAGAGAATAAACAATTTTCCTTCTTAAAATCATAGTTTTAGGGTAGCAGCAGCTTCAAATGAGAAACAGGTTGGGTGAGCTGCCTGACACTCTACATTACATTACATTATTCTGAGCACAACACGACAACCTGCTCTGAAAGCTGCAGAGATGAGTTTGCGAGCTGGTACCACAATGATGGGAAAAAAAATCTGCCCTAAACCTGGGAAGATTTTTTGACAATTATCTATTCAGAAATGCTTCAAGAACAACAAGAATATTGTCCAAAGCACAGCTTGTAAACTGCCATCATTTATTAAAGTGAGGACACTTTGATACCTGGGAAGTATAAAACTGAGCCTCTGGGAAAAGAAACAACCAAGAAATGAAAGAGTCAGAGAGTGCTGCTGTAAAAGATAAATCATTTCCAAAAGTTAAAGATGGAAAGGTCCTGCTAGGTCATAGAAGTCAGTGCCCTTACAAGTGCATGAGAGAGAGAGACAACAACAAAAGTGCTCTGGGCTTGAACATCACACACTGGCTGAGGTTGCAGTGACAAATTACAGAGAAAATGGTCAGCCACCTCCAGGGAGGGTCTCTGCTGTGACCTCAGGGGAACCGGAAACACAGGGCTTGCTTAATGTTGGCACCTGCCTATTACCTCTCTCTTGGAAAAAGAGAAGTATCTTGGAAAGACAGCCATAAATATCCTCCTAAAGCAATTCCTTTTCCATTGCTGATAAATAAAAGACAGTAAGAAAGTCCAGGTATGAGAGGACATCAGGTCAGTGAGGGAGAAATGGGAAAGAATTTGGAAATGGATTGGATCCTTCTGGCCCAGCTATGTTTCCAATTATTTGTAGGAATAGGTCAGTGAGAGCGGTGCAAGCTGCTTCGCTCAGAGGTAACAGAAACCCAGAAATGAGCAGCAGCAAATAGAAAAGAAATTGGAGAGAGTAGGAGAAAAGAGAAATGACAAGGACAGGAGAAACCTAGCTGAATTTATGCCAACCCAAGCAGTACTGGGTAATAAGAATGGCTTTCACAAATGTCCTGTAGGGGAAAGCAAAGCCAGCTAAAAAGTAGTTTCGTTAATAAGTAAGAAGAAGATGAAAAAACCAGTATTTCTTCCAAGGCCAAATTACCCCCTATTTTTTCCCCCCAAATAAAATAGGCAAAAAAAGGATGTAACAATTGAGGAATCATGAAAATCCTATCCAAATAGCCATTATTGTAGCGCAGGTTACAAGAATGGTTGGAAATTTTGAATATCCACCATACAGATCAGCTGGTCTGGCTGCACTCATCCTCAGGTGATAAGGGAATTAGCCAGTTAATTTACTGAACCATTGGCAATTATTTTTGAAAGTCATGGAGAACTATGGAAGTCCCAAAGGCTGGAAATAAAGCAAATATAGTATTGATTTACACAGAAGGAAGAATGATCTTGGCAATTACTGCCCAGCACTTTTATCTTCAATCTCCAGTAAAATAATTGACCAAGCAGTACAAAAAGAGCTATTAGAAAACTTCAAGAGGGCATTGGAAACATGAGCAACAAGTGACATGGGATAAAGAAAGAATCCATTCTGGAGAGAGTTATTGATATTTTATACATAGAAGACTAGAATCAAAAGGTAAGGGATAAAAGTTATTAAATCGGAACAGAAGCCTCCCTTCAGCAACACTTAAGCACATGCTTAAATCTTCCCAGGTCAGTTTTAAGCAACCACTGCATGAAAGAACAGGCTTGTTTGCATTCTCAAAGTTCACCAACGAGCATAAACAATTTGGTTCATAAAGATCTACAGGAAGAGGAGCAGCAGAAGGGAGACTGATAAGGAGCTCTGCACAAAACTGCAGCAGAGAGACTGATGAGGTAGCAGGAGCAAGATATTCACAGGGTTCCTTCCAGTTCTGACTCTGAGTAATACCTTCATTAGAAATGCAAAAGATGTTGCAAAGTGCACACTCAGGAACAGAAGACAAAGGGCAAAAACACAGCAATACATATGTAGCTAGAGAATTACAAGTGAGAAGTAACAAAAGGAAATTCACTGTAAAACAAAACCTGCACTACCCCTACTAACACAATCCAAGCAAAGTGTTTCAAGAGGGAGAAACCCAAAATAAACTATTTCAGGCACTCGGGAAAAACACAACTGGAAGAAAATTGTTCATTGCTTGTAAATTATGGATAAAGCCAGTTGATCATGGTGGAGGGGTGGTGGACTTTCTCACCTGCTCCATGCTGGGGCAGGGGAACCCACACTGAGAACCTTCATTAGATACCAGACAACCTAATTAGAAAAACCGGAGAGGGTCCAAAGAAAAAAAAGTAAAATTTATTAAGGTGTCAAGGTACAGCATTTGAGAGACTATGGCATTAAAGTTTCATTATACAGCTTTGCTCTCTTATAAGACTTCAGTCATGCCATCCACTGCATGTCCTACACAGAAAAAATTGCAGAATGATGTCTGGGAGCTGGTCACATACAATCACTTTTTCTGATGCCTGTAGCTCCATTACTGGCATGGAGACAAAAATAATGAGTTTACTACAGCCCAAATACCTCCACACAAAGTGGAAAGGGCAGGGAGTGAGATTTTGTAGTGCTCCTTGCAAAAGCAAAGATCAGACTTCAAAGTTTAGAGAAAAGGGGAGTGATACATTCAAGCCATGCATTCCTGTTTCTAAACATGAATGACTCCAACATTTTATATACATAAGACAAAGCTACCTTTGAGATTGCTATGGACAATACAATCTCCACAGCCCCACCTGAGACAGATGTTAACTGCACATCAGACATATGCCTGTTATCAGGGTTCAGGGTCAGGGTCCCTCAAGAATACTAAGCACAGCTTCTGCAACTATTTTCTTTATTTTTTCTTACTGATGCTAATAGAATTTTTTCCCCTTAAATTATTTCCTTTATTTCTTTCCATCTCTCATTCAGGTCATCCCAATTATTTATCATTGCTCCTTGCTATTTTTAATGCTTAACATCTGTTTGAAGAATGCATACTCAAACCTTGAAAAAGAGCAACACAGTAATTTTGCCAGTTTATTGAAGAAAATTATAGGTAGACAATGGTGAGAAAATAGTGTCAGAATAACATAGAAATGAGGGAACATATACGGCTGGAAAAATCTGATATATTAAATACTGATATAACTGCTTGGCAGAAGGTCATGTAGGTTGTCAGCTATCATTTCTAAACCCCTGATTTAAATCAGACACAGGTCAGAGTTGACAAAAAACTTAATAACCATTAATGACCTCGTGCTGTCAGCTCAGGTCTGGTTATTAGCAGGTAACTGTCCAAAAGAGGTGTGGGCTCACATACACACACAGAGCTGCAGGTTGCCTGATTACCTGCAGCTAAACAGGTCAAGGCAGGTATGAAATATCCTTTTGATGGCTAAACACCAGCTCTGAATTCAGAACTGAGAGCTGTGCCTGACTGACGTTGAGAAAGAACACTCTATCTGCATTCCCTCTCTGGCATTTCCCTTTGGAAGAGGATTTGCCAGGGAGGCTACAAAAAACACAAAAGCACCTCCTTTTGCCTGCCTGCTGCTGCACAGCCATATCCTGACACAGAGGTGGAAAAGCAGCCGTGCTTCCTCAGGGTCCACTGTCCTTATCACAACTACAGGCCCCATTTCAGTCTTCCAGCAGTCATATCAATATCAACCCCCCAGCTTTTCTGGATATGTAACTGCATCTTGCCACATAATTATTAAAACCACTATAGTGATGCGCAGTTACGGCTGCTGTAAGATTTTGTTTCCGAGATCTTATTTTCATTTTCTCAGCAATATCTGTATCTTAAGCCAAAACTTCCCAAGACTGCTCTATGCCTGAGGGAAAATTTTGTTTTGTCTTTTTGAAAGCTTGATCAAATGCTGTACAGCCAGGGGTTTAGAACAAGGAGACAAAAGGAAAAGGATGTGGCTTTTTTTTAATAGCAAAAATAGTTGCAACTTTATTTGAGCTTTCTTTATAGTTTCAGCCACAAAGAGATCAACTGAAAAAATGTTTGACAGGATGGTAGCTTTTACAGAAGATATTATGAGGTTTTGAAAGTCATATTTAGTGACGCAGGGAATTTTGTGCACACGCTCTGCTCTCTCAGCTCCAGCACCTCTAATAATACCACTTCCAAACAGCATTCTCTGAGAGGGCTGCTTGTTGTCCCAGTCTTTCTGATTTTGCCTTTTTTAAAATTTTGAAATGCTTCATTTTAAATTCAGAAAGCTTTTGTGAGTTAAAGCAAAGATCGTGTAACCTATCTGCATTCAAAACAAAGGAGTGAGAATGGGAAGAAATACAAAAATGCCATTTCCCCAAATATATTCAAATCCTTCAACAATATTAAGGTAGCATTATCCCAGTGGGTTAGCTATTTACTTTTGACACTTTTTTGGCTTAATCTCTGCCTAGATGAAACACTAGCTTGTGACCAGTTATAGTTCCGTCCTCTTAGGAAAAAAAATAATCAGGCAATGGTTAATAAAAGCAAGCAATAGGTTATTTTTCATCAACTCAGCTGCAGAATTTCTTCAACCAAAATGCCTGACACAGCAGCCATCACATTTCTGAGGACTCTCCAAAGAATTACAGCAATTTATTCTCAAAAAAATTAAAATCAAATCTGATTTTAGGAGCAAAGAGATGGGGGAATTATTGCCTGGAGGATTAAAAGAAAAAAACCTCACTGAAAGTCTGGGTAATAAAGTCAGAGTCTTTCAGCTTTGGCCATTCACTGGTGGCATTTTTCAAATACACATATATTAAAATATAATAATATTTCTGCTGGTCTGTGAGGTATTACTGACTCTGCCACAGTGTGCCATTCCTGAGGAAGCAGTCTCAGGTGCCAGCGACAGGCTTCAGCAGCTACACAAGGAAGCCTTCCAACTCACCAAGGTGAATTAGAAGCCTAGCAGCACTGTGTTTAATATCCCCTTTGGAAAGGTACAATTCTGCTAGCAGTATAGCTCTCAGGAACACCTTCAGAGTCCTGGTCTGGAAATCCTCAGGTCTTCCCATTTCTTCATGCCTTTCTGAGCTGGCTGCTCCCTTCCCTCAGACATCCTGAGGCAAGAACGCCCACTCCCCAAAATAGCTCAGAGCTGACATTTCTACCTGCAATTCTTGCTCAGCCCCACGGTCTCTTATGCACAAATGAACCAGCAGTGCTGAAATGAAAGATAAGAATTTTTTAATTGCAGTTGATGAACTACTATGATTTTGAATCTTTTTTACATCTTCAGCAATTTTTTATTAGCATCGCTGTGAGGAAGGTTTAAAAAAAAAAAGTAGTTCATGGATTCTTTTGGGCTTCACTCTGATTTCAGGGCAGAGCTAAATGTTAAACCACAAAGGACTAAAAATATTTCCTACTGAAGTTTCTTTAAATTTAGAATGGTGAATAACAATGCAATTTCATTCCTCTTTACTTTTCACTGGTCAGGCTACATGGCAATTGTTCTGTCCAGTTTTGTGCCCCCAGACACAAGAATTTTGACCAAAAGAGTGAGATAAGCAGAAGGCCACCAAGATCCTTCTTGCTCTGTGACACAAAGCTGAAGAAACAAAGCTAGTTCACCCCAAAGAAAAAAAAACAAAACATCCTACCCGCAGCCTGCCTGTCTGCCTGTACTTAGAAAGAGGTTATTGAGAAGATGGAAGCAGGCTCTTCACTGAGGTGTGTGATCATAGAACAGGATGGTGGCCATAAAATACATAAGTGGGTGGCCAGAGAGGATGTAAGGAGAAACATTTCCACCACGAGACAGACTTTGGAGCAGATTATCCAAAAAGGCTGTGCAGGCTCCATCCTGGAAGATTTCCAGTGCCTGACTGGATAAAGCCCAGAGAAGCCAGGTCTGACTTCAGCAGGCTCTGCTTGGAGGTAAGATCTCCCTAGAGCACTTCCCTCCAGACTGTGTGGTTCTGCAGTTCTCCCAGGCTCTGCACGCTACCAATTGATCAACATTGTGGCCACTGTGAGGGGAGGGTATATTCAGTGATTATCTTGGTGGAGCTCAAGGACTTGGGGGAGGCATTGAAGACCTCCTTCCTCTTTTGCTGCACACCTGGGGGTTTCAAGAAACATTGCCTTCAAGCTCTAGAGCATTCCTGTTGCGCCTGGTATTAATGCCCCAGTGCACTAACACTGCATTCAAGCCCATCCTTTAGATAGCCAGGATGAGTCTGAATTTGGTCCTCAGATTCTGCTTGGTATGCAGAAAAACCCACAGAAAGAAGCACAAAACTCTCAGGGAGTTTTTAATCCAGTGCCTTGCTACAGAAGGCTGCTTTGTCCTCCTTTCCACTTGCACAGCTCCTGGAGGCACAGTGTGCCACAGGGATATGCAGCTGGGGCATTAGCTGGGCTCATAAATACAGCTGCTTCCCTAAGTATTTGTTGATGTGCTTTATTGCTCTGTTTGCAACCATGGGCCATTTAAAAATACTATTATCACAAGGAGTTGCTTATGCAGTTGCAGTGATCCAGTTTTGCAAAAGGTGCTTCTCCAGCCATGACAACTCTGTATTGAAATGTCTAATGATTTGCACAAACCATTTTTGTGGTTACTAAGCAGACTTACACAGCCCCACACCTGTCAGAAACAGCATGCTGAGAAGCCAGAGATTTCCCCTCACTTGACTTGTTCCTCTCGTACCTACTTTCTGAGAGTAAGGGGAAACACCAGAGACTTCTCTGTCTAAATTGGGAAAGTTATTTTCAGCATGACTACTCTCTGCCATACTAGGCAGTGGAGGTGGAGGTGTTCAGGGCTTAGGGACTGAGCTCCTCCCTCTTCCCATGCTGGATAGGACTCAAATGTTTTATCATCCTGGCCTCCTTATCTATCCAAGCAACCATTTCTCCACATAGCAACACACAGCACTCTGCTGGAAAATTAATGTACGTCCCAGAGCTGCAGAGACAGTCCTGAGGTCTTCAAAAATTGCCCCAGATTGTAGGCAGACCCATGCATCCCCCAGCCTGTTTTAAACACTCCCTGTCCAAGCTCATGCTCCTGTTTTATCTATGCATGCAGCCACAGGCTGCCTGCCAGGACAGCCTAGGACAGTGAGCTGGGATGTACACCAGACTCTGCCAGCCAAACCCACCTACAAGGAATGGGGTGACAGCAAGAGAGGCTCCAGTGCCAGCTCTGGCACAAATTCATGGCATTTTCTGCTGCAGCAGTCTCCCTGCCAGAACTCAGTGCGGGGCTTGGTTTGGATTACCTTCCTGCAAAGTTTCAGAGCAGAAGGGACCATGACATTGTTTAATGGAACCTCCCATGTATCAAAATTACACCTTTTGTACAAAATACAGAGTAGACCTGGATTTGATTAAAGACACCTGCTATACAGTCATTCATGGCACAGAAACCTCTGCCTGGAGTGCAGACTTTGGCATCAGGAGCTGCATTGCTGTTTGCCTGGGACAGAAAACCATCTGCAGTATCTGAAGGAGGAGGGAATAATAGCAGCCTTTTCTTTCCCTCTGCTGGCAGAATGGAGAGGAGCACCACAGCTTTGTGCTCATCCTGAGCCTGCAGATCTGGGTGCCTTACATTACTTTCAGTAAAGTACATGCAACTAAAAACAACAATATGGATTTTTCCCTTCTTTTTTTTCCCCCTTTCTTTAAATTTACCTCCTTTATCAGACTCTCTCTATGCAATTTTTTAGATTAGAACAAGTGTTTACAGCCAGGGTATATACTCTTGACAATAGTGTTTTACAATGAATAGACTTGACAGCCCTCTAACTATTGACTCTCACATTAAAAAAAAATGGATTGAGATTTCCAGCAGAATAATTATACACGTGTAAAATCAGTGATTAATGAGCTTTTTAAGGAGAGCTAAAACCACTGAATCATAACATGCAACTTTCATATCAAGGGCAGCAATCACAGCATCAGGAATTTGTAGCCTTGCATAAAAACAAAAGCCAAAAGTCTGTATTGTTTTTACAATCCATGCAAGCCATTAATTTCTCTGAAGCAGCATGGGATGTATGTCAGGGGAAATTTATCCTGCACAGTTTCACATTAGCTTTTATCCTGATATCACCTCTGCATTGAGGCTTCCAGTTGATCCGGTGGCCCCCATACAAATCAGCCTGCTCATGTTAAGATAATGATTCACCTCTGCATACTCCCTCTCCTAGCCTCCAAAAACATTCTTGTGAAGCTTAAAAAGGACACTTTGGTTGGCTGGGCATTTTGTTGTTTGCAGGCTGGGCCCTTAAACATGTTGATGACTAAGTACAGAGGATGGGGAACAGGGATCCTGCCCCTGCATACCAAAACCTATCTTGTATTTCTGCCACTTCTCATTTGCTGTGGACAGGAAGGCAAAGTATGGAAACAGTGCAGGAAAGGTCACTCTCACGTTACTTCAAACCCAGCTGAAGCTCTGATCTGCCAGATGTCTTACAAGCAAGTAAAGGTTTTTCAGGAAATTCCATATCAATTTCCACACCAAAGAGGTTCAGATAAGCTTACACCTCTGCCTGAACCTCCAAACCTTTTGAAGTTTGCCATCACTGCCGTTTTTCTCCTGTACTGATGTTTTCTCTCACTCTGAGCTCTTACAGAACTACCCAGCCTTGATAACCATGAAGAAAATGATAGGAAAGAGGACTTAAAAATAGAAGCAAAAGCAGTGTTTTCAGAAATTACAGGCTGGCACATGGAGAATTATGGCTAGTGATCCAGCAAAATCGTAACACAGGATATCTGGTAAGTATGACTTTGAGCACACATCAGTAAACCTAAAACAGACATTTGCTTGTGTTATTTTATACCTCTGCTCAGGCTGACCTGTTGTTCCCAACCATTTAATCTGAGACAACAGAAGAAAGACATACATGCAGAAAGTTGTGGGCTTGGAGGTCAGGAAGAGGCTTTCAGTTTCTGGTTCTGTTGCCTTCTGCCCTGGGCAGATCATCCCACCTCTTGCTGCCCTGACTCTACACAGAGGATCTCCGTCTCTTTCTCTACACAGACCTGTCCTTCCTAAGTCATAGTGGGGCTTAATTCATCTTGCACTGAAAATGGTCTTTCTGTGAATTGCTAGCATGTTTGACTAACATGAAGCTGGGCTAATTTTTGGAGCTCTTATTCATATTGGGACATGTGAAGCCCCATTGTACCCTCTGAAAAGCTGGGATCCTTAAATAAGTATGATCAATGCCTTCTTTTTGGGGACTGTAGATGGCAGAGAATACTGAGATGGCATAGGTGAAGTTTTGAATATTGAAAATAAATTAGGAAATTGAACTGTTGCCTGCAAACAAGAGGCACAATTCTCTCCAGTGCCTTTTCCTGGGGCCACGAGCACAATGGCTATTTGTTATCAGTAGAGGTGTAGTGCTGCCACAGTAATTGAAACAGACTGCTCCCTCCAGAATACACCAAGCAGCAGTGTTTTTACTGTGAGGGAGGGCTAGACAAGTAGGAGAAAATACAGAGAGGAGAAAATATGTAAAATATGGGTAAAAGTGCCCACAAATAGCTGAAAGCATGACCTCATTGTGTTCAGCATCTCACCAATCCCAGCAATGCCACAGGTGGCAGATCAACAATGCCTATTTACCTGCAAGCGAGCTGCAGGTTTCCTTCCAGGAGAGCAGTGCTTGCCTTTCACTCACAGAGTTCTCCCTCAGGCTGATAACTTGGCAATTGCTGCTTGATCGCTGGAATATTTTATGCAATAGGAATCTCCTGCAGGGATGTGGCAATGCAGTCCTGGGGTCCCCCTTGGTTTCTCCAGCTGTTCCATGCCCAGCTGTATCTTTGAGCTTTGTAAAGCATTAGCTGTGGATCATGATCAAAACATCTATGGCTGGAAGAAAAGAGACAGATTTGCTTCACTTCTCTATGGTCAGGACAAAGATGGACAGTATTTTGTTGGTTTTGTTCTATGTTCTTTTAATGTACTGCCCAGACTTATTCTCTGTAATTTCTCACTTCTTAAAAAAAGAGCTGTGGGTTTCCATCAGCTCTCTGCCAATATCTGCATAAAAACCCCGGATACATAAAAAGATGTGGACAGAGCACCAAAATAAACACTCTTGACTCTTTCTCTTGTTGTTAGCAATTGGGACCTTTGCTACTGCTCAGTATCACAGAGGCATTAAAAATGTGATGGATGCTGGCAGGCGAGACTCAAGAACAGAGCTCCAGCCCTGGGTTAGCATGGTCTGGGACACTGGAACAGCCAGAGAGGAGACTCAGAACTGGGCTTTGATAAATGGTGTCTCGGGGTCCCACTCACTGAAGCCTAGATTCAGATGTAGACCTCACGTCTCAAATTGTCCCTCTAAAAAAATAATATTCCTAGTGATGTTTGGACCAAAGAAACAGTGGCAATAACAAAGCTCCAGGCTTCTGTTTCATGGTGCTTCCAAATGAACAGCACTTGTTTTGCAGCCACTAAGCTGGGGATTTGCTGCCTCATGCTGTTCTGGAAGCTCACCAAGAGATTGAGAACCACTCTGGGTTTTTTCTTCCCCTTACATCTTTACTAGTAATAAAAGTTTTACAGGCCAGATTCTGCAGTAGAAGCTTCCTTGCCACCACTCCACCTATTAGTCATAAGCAACTCCACTTCTTCCATAACAGAATCACGGGATCTATGATGCTAAGATGAGCAGGAAGCAGCAAAAGCTATTTTAATTACCAAAGATAGAAAACATTTGGAGGACAGATCTAAAATCCACTGCTCTCAGTGGAAGTCTTTTTCCACTGAACTGAGCAGGCTTTTGATCAGATCCCCAGTCAAGGAAAATGGTGTTGCTGCTATTTAGCTGTTTTTCCCTATAGGCTGATCAACCTCTGCCTTTCTCTCTTTTCTCAGAGCTGGCCCTGTGAACAGCCTGGACAGAAACACTGGCTCCTTGACTTGACTGGTCATTCTGCCTTTTACTTCACCTCTCCATTTCCCCTGCTGCTCTTCTTGCTTGCTCTATGCTCTTTTTTCGGACTCCCAGGAGGAGAGACAAAGTTTTACAGAGGAGCAGTGAAGCTGAATGGCTGCTGCCAATAAAGAATTCCCTGGGCCCTGCAGAGCCACGAAAAAGTACAATAAAGATGAGAGTGGTGAAGAATGTATAAGAATGGAAATTGCTCTAAAGGGCCAACGAGAATGATATTGCTCACGAACCATGAGACACCACCTCTCTAAGTGGTAGGGACAGTTTCTCCACTCTCTAAGAGATCCTCATCCTCCCCAGGACATCTGCAGGAGACCATTTCTGTAAATTGCGATTCTAAATCCTGTCACCTGATGTGGCTCCTTGGGGCAAAAGAAGCATCACTTCAACACAGTCCCAGCATGAAAAAGTTAATAAAATATATGTCACTGAGAAACTTATCGTACCTGCAGGGTAAGAAAAGGTCACACATGAATGCATGAAAACTGGACATGCTGCATAAACCGTTGATTGAAATCTCCTTCTCACTCCTGTGAACACATTGAGTGCAAACAGGATCAGCACACAAAGAGAAATAAGACTGACACTTTTTCAGATTAACGAACTTTGCCTGGATTTTCTTTCATTTTCTTTTTCCCACGGTACACTGGCTACTTAGATGTTTGGTGGCTTGGACATTCTTTCTCCTTACTCTGCTAATTAAAATTCTCAGACCAATATTATGTACAGAAGAAATCAAATTACAGGGGCTACTGGCTCCTTCTTTCATGATGTGAAATTCTGGAAGAATTTGATGGTCTCTCCTCTTGATTTCAAAACAGATGTTACTTGGTGCCAGCAGTTGGGTCAGTCTGTGGTGTAAATGATCATGAGCACAGCGACAGTGCCGTTGATTTCATTAGGGCAGCTCCTATAACACTGTGTCATGTGCTTCATGAACTTAAAAATAACAATTGCATGAGCACAGCCTGCAGTGCCAGCAGTTATATTATCTCCAGGACAAAGACAGATGCATATGGACTTAATGAAGAGAAAGTGAAGCATTCGTTAGGACTGTAAATGAAATAGGAAATTATTTCATCTAGAAGAGCATATTGGGTGCCATTGCTTTGTTATCTGATTTCCTGTAGAGCTAGTAGAGACAGCGTGTTTTAATTAAGGTTTTATAAAGATTTAGTTGAGAAAAGATTTATGGAACCCTATTCTGTTCATGCGGTTCTATCAAAACCAAAGGGTTGTGTGGAATTGCCTAAAATTTTCCAGAATTTCCTTTTAAAAGCAAGCTGTGGAAAATCTATGATTAAAATATGCAGACATAGCCTTTCCATATAGTCATATGAGACTTCCGTCATTCTGTCATCCTGTTTTGAAATAATTTTTTGTCTAACTTTTTAACAAATTTCATGTTGTATAATATAGGAGATTGCACATAGTCAGAAGCATATTCACAGCACTCCAATTTGCCCTTTGTATGTTTTGCATTTTATACAGTGCAATATAATGCAAAATGAGAAGTCAAATCCATAAGGAAACAAATCTAACTGCTTTAAAAGCACTTGTTTCTGCGGATAATTTAAACATCTTTCAACATAGTTCTTATTCACGGGAGTGATGCTCTCCAGCAAGTCAGATGTTCATCTTCCTTCATAGCTTAGATTCAAATCAGATGAAAAATGAAGAATGGAGAGTCAGGAAAGCCATTTAGGAAGACAGGAAAGATAGAGAAAGTGTTTTTACTTTGACACTTACAAAGCTGGAAAGGGACAGAAAAGGTTACTAGAGAGACAGTGTGCACATGAATAGATGCACACACACATACCAGTGCAGTACAGGATAATCCTTGCTCAGTCTCTGTATATTTGGTTCCTGGCTCCATTTTGGCAATGGCTGAAACAACACACACTGAGAGAAAATGCATTTTGTCGAAAGCAAATTGCAATATACAGGACATGAAAGAAGCATCATCACCTGGTGGAAACCAGACCTAGAGAGACAAAGCCCACGTAGTCAGTGGCATGAATTTTAATCCCACAAGTGCTGCATGCCTAAATGTCTTTGTAGATTCACCCCTAAACAACACCTCTAAGGACCCACACAAAGCATGTAGCTGAGGGACGTCTACAAGCCAGATATTTTTAATGTCCTAATTGAATGCTTTACCCGCAAAAATCACTGTTTCCTCCCCGCCTGCATGAGGCTGCTGCTCATGTGGCATTCATTGCCTTATGTTCTCCTGTGATAACGGGTTGTAACCGTATGCACAGTAGTCTAAGCTGCTCTCAAATAACAAAACTATCAAAAACCAAATAGTGTTCGCTACCACAGCTTGCTTCAATAGTCATAATTGTAGGAACAAAAGAAATCCTCTTTCATTTCTTATTAAATGCTTTGATGGTGTTAGAAGGAATGTCCTGATTTTCTTTATTTATTATGTTATATTAATAAAGCAAAGAATTCTAGGGAACTGAAAAGCTTTGAAGAAATGTCTTTCAATCCCAAGCTGGAAAAGATTATCAGGAGTAAGCCTAAACTCTTTACAAAAAATTGTAATTTAAAATGGCCAGAGTAGAGTCAATGTCCACTCTTAGAGGCTGCATCATTCATACAGCACAAGGCAACTGCTGAATAACCCAGAGCTGTTAAGGACCAGATTTTGCTCAGAGAAAGGTTTTTATCAGAACTGGCAGCAGAGAAATGTGCAAATGCCTGAAAAGCACATAGAGATGGTGCAACGATACCAGCAGGCCCTGGAATATTTCTCCTTCTAAAGTACGTGCTGTTTTATTTGAAGGTCAGACTACTTTCAGCTAACAGCAAAAGCTGTGGTTCCTGTAACAGAAGAATTAATTAAGATCCAAATGAGAGGTGAGTTTTTATTAATCACTCTGAAACTGCTAACTTTTCCTGAACCATCCTACTGGCGTGTGAAAAGGTTGTTAGCCATTTCTTAAGTCAAAATTGCTTAAATTGCCTTCACATTGGCATTGACAAGACCATCCTAAAGTCTCCTTTTACTAAAGCACACTGCTCTTTCTCACTGAATTAGTGCCAAGAGTGCATGGAGTCCTGCCCAGACAAATTAAACAGGGAAAGAGGGGAAGCCTTGGCCCCTTCAAAATCAATTGGAGCACCTGCACAGGCATCAGTGTGTTCAGGCTGCTCTTTTGCTCAAGAAAGCTACAGGTGGAAGCTATATTTATCCTGTATCAAACATGATGGAAAAAAGACAGCCTTTCCCAAGGCAGATATTTTGCCCTTAAAGGCATTATTAAATACATAGCTGAGTTTCCCCAGGGCTTGAGCACTGCAGGTCAATGTGAAGCTGCTTCTTAGGCACATGTCCCTCAGTTTTATTTTCTGTTTGAAAATCTCAGCATTCCTGAGGAAGAAATGTTATTGCTGCAGCAGTTGCACAGGTGAGAATCTCTCCTTTTGTACTTAGGATGCCCTTTGAAGGTTTGTTCCTGGCCTTGTGCTGCCTCTGGCCCTTGTCCCTGACATGCCTGAGAGGAAGAGTCTTCTCTGGACACAATCCCTTCACTGTTGCAGTTAAACTTTGATTGCAAACTGAGCAAGTTGTCTTAGGAGGGAAAACATTTCTGTTTCAGAGAGTGGAGTCAAGCTGCAACAGAGGAAGGCTACCAAGTGATGCAAAAGTATTCTAGGCACAGAAGCAGTGTGGTGACCCTCAAGGGGGGACACTGCAGCTTGTCCCTGTTCACCAGTGAGTCATGCTACCATTTTCAGCTGTGTGGGAATAGGATACAGCATTATACAGAGGAGTTTCAACTCACATCAGGGACAGAAAAATGGGAGAAAAATTATTTTAGCTTCTAGAGAAGTTCCAATTAAAATTAGATTTTAAAGTAATGTTGAGTTATTAATTAATCAAAATTCTGTGTCGATAGTAAAAATATAATCTCATTTCATGCAACCAAATGTAGGAAGCAAGATAAAACCTTAGAAACCTTCATGTTTAGGGATATTCTTCAGATGCTGATGACCACCATGCAGAAAGCACATTCCTCACTGCTGCTGCCTTCACTGTCACCCTTCAGCAGCCTACTAACCCCCACAAGCCCCAGCAATTCACACCTGAGATACAGAGGAAGCAAGTTTTCTTTCTTCTTCCTGTCTATATATACACATATATATGTTTTAGTTTACCATGCACATGCCACCCCAGTGGGACATAGCCCAGCAGTGCTGGGGGGAACTGGAGAATGAAGACTGGGAGTGCTCCTTACCCCCACAGCTGGTGGCACAGCTCGGCTCACCCTGCTCTGGGTGACTTCTTCACTGCTGCAAGGGACAAGCTGGAGGGAGGTTTTCCAGTGCAGTGAAGGAAATTACCAGGGACAGTCAGCCCAAAAACCACCCCACGCTTGAAAGCAAAACAAAGAGTCTAGTGGACAGATGTGCAGAGACTGGCTTGGGTAAAGTCACTTTAAACATGGAAAAATACTACTGTGTGCCTTTCCAAAAAGAACCACCTTTGGCTCATTCAGAAATTACAACAAGCAAAACAAAATATGAAATCTTTCCAGACCTAGTATATTAAAAAACCCTACTCTTTCTCCTTCCATTTTTACTGACAGCAAAAACACCTGTGAGTGGCTTTAGGGCAGAAACTTTCCTTGAAACATCCTGGGATGTTGTTGGAAGTTGGGACTTGAAATGTAATTTGATAACCACATAGGAAAATAATGTGGAAGGTTGAGATCATCCAATCAGAAAATAAACAGGGGCTATGTATCTTATGAATGCAAATAAAATTCAAGAAAATTTGAATATCAAATGCGTCCCATGACTTGTTTTTGAACACCCACAGATAGCTTGAGACTCTCTTACATATTATTTTTCTTATATGTAAAAATAGCAATGAAAACAGCAAATGTCAAAATAGAAATTATTTCAAGCACCTGTGGTTTGCAGATAATAGTCTCCTTTTCGCAAGAAGCAGTCCAAGAATATCTACATCCTATGGCGCTATAAAATTCCCTTTCAAATTCTATATTATAATAACACATTCTGTTAAATTTAATATTTTTTCCCTGATCAGATAATTTACAGAAATTATTAGTAAGATATTTCAAACAACTAAATTAGCCACAACGTATTGATAGACAAACTGGTAAAGAGAAAACAGAAAAGAAATTAATTGAATAAATTATTCATTACAATTTATTCAGTCAGCTTTGATTTAAATGCTTGTTAATCCTTTGAGGGTTAATATAGTACACTATTACAGTAGCTCTGGTCAGGAATTCCAATAGATGAAGTGTGATTTTTTTTCTGAAAAGCTGCACTATCAGATTTTCCATGCAATGCCAAAGCTGAATAAAAATGATTTTGGAGCTCTAAGAACATTTTGTTTCACTAGTTGTTTTCTCCAGCAAGAAAATAATAATTTGTTTCAATAATGTCAAAACATTACAGTATAAAGTACTAATATAAAACAATAATATAATGCAGTATCATAAACCCCCAAAGTATAATAAATATGCCAGATTTTCTCCAATAAAAAAATTTATCAAAAGTGATTGCTGTTCTGTGAAAGACTAGGACAGACTGAAGTCTCTCCCAGCCTTTCTGGACTGTGCCAAAAGTTTATGCTCTCTTTCCATGTCCATACTGTATGGCAAGAACCCCTACTCAACACTGATCATCATGAATTATGATTTCTAAATTTTACTGTGAAGCTTTGTCAAGAAACCTCTCCACAGGCACAGTGTTCAACACCCTAGAATATGGTGCTGGCTTGGCTGGTTAGGCATAGGAACAGTCAAATATCTTGTTTCTGAAAGGGCTGCCTCACATCTACACATGCAGCTCCTAGCTGTGGGTCCATTACGTGATACCATCTCATAGCAAAAAATCAAGTGTTCAAATAGAAATAAAGAAGGATTCACATTACACAGATTTAAATACAGATCACACATTTTAAAGACCAAAAATGTATCAGAAAGAGCACAGACCCAAGTTTACACATCCACCTGGGCTTTTAATGAGCCACAAAAGGGCTCACACTCTCTGTGTTTCCTGCTGTTAACAAGCTGTCTGAACACCTGTAAAGCTTTGCTGCAAGGATTCAGCTCCTAAGCACAGTGACCTTTCCCGAGGATGCTCCTGGATGTGGAAATATATGGAAACTGTGCACATAAATATTTCCTTGGCTGCAGCCAGTCAAACCTCCTGCCTCTTCCTCCAGCCTATAATTTGAGCAAGACATAAGTTTTAACTCTCCTTCCAGAGGCTTATTGACTGCCCTCACCTAAAAATGAGCAATGCTCTCGCCTCTGGGGTCTGCCCGTGTGGAATCACCTCCTGTCAGAATGACGAAGGGCTGAACTAACTGCAGGCACACCAGTGGCTTGCCAGGGGGTTAAACACTACCCCTGACCCATGAAGGCCCAGCTGAGCTCCTTCAAACCAGCATGTCAAATAGATGTGGAGAAACGAGGCTTGCAGAAATCCCTGAAGGGCAGTAATGGGTGATGTCCACAACCGGACTCTGGGTGTTGAACACAGTGTGGGCAAACACCTGAAGTGGATGTGTGGCACAATTCCAGGTGGGATGTTGCAGACACTCCAGCAGAAAATGGCCCTATGCCTCCAGAAGAACAACAAGGTCTCTCAGCTACTTGAACCCTATAGAGAAGGCTAGTAGACAAATGTCAGGGGCAGCCAGGATTTCTTTACAAAGCTTTACAGGCTGGGAAATAACACTGTTTTTTAAAGAAAATGACATTTCCCTCTCCTTTTCCTCCCCTCCTGGGCCTGCTCATGGTGTCCAACAAGGATGGTGCAGGATGACAATAAAAGATGGATAAGCTGGACAAGCTGTCACATGCACATGTAACCTGGCACCGGCTGGGACAGTGACACAAAGTGCTGCCTGCTGGGCTGAGAGGCAGTGCCCATCCCCAGCACAGACAGACGGGCAGAGGTGCTTTAAGCTCGTCTGTGCACAGTGTTTAATTAGGGCATAGCAAAGTCTGGTGTTTGAAAGCTTGCTCATGCTGTTCAGTTAATTATAATAGGTAATTTATATATTTTATTGTTCTGTGAACTTGAAACTTCTGTTTCAGTGAGACCAGAGTGACAGCTGACGTAAAATGTGCTCTTGTAAATAAACATGGGTTGCGGCAACTGGAGGGAGGATGTTCTACAGCAACAATCACTCTCAGTTAGAATACTGGGGGGAAAATTGCAGCACATTAAGAAAGCAATAACACTCAACAGGGTGTGTGTTCATCAGGCAATATGTATGCACAGGGAGCATGCAGGAGAGCAGAGAGCAGCCAGCCATGCAGGCTTAGGTAACAATGACTGGTGAGGTGAGTGGGGCCTTGCTGATCGATCGCACAAACCGGTGCCGAAAAGAAACATCCATGAACTCAGCTCTTGCAGACTCCGAGTGCCACTAAGGATTTGCCACACCAACCCGGGCAAGCCACATGCTGCCTCTGGAGTCCTGTTTTCCTTAAGAATGAAATGGATTAAAGTGACTGACTTTCCCAGGGGAGTCACTCGTTCTGTATCAGGAGAGTGGCAGTACTGCTGCTGCTGCTGCTGCCCATAAAATAAGGATATTGTGTCTCTGCAGAGGATGGTGGGCAAACTCCTTGCTAGCACATGCGAGTCACTCACTGTGCTAGGAAGGGGGAACAAGCCACTCCATTCATCAAGAGAGGTGTTAATTACCAGAAGGGTCTTTGCAAAAATCGGAAGACAGAGCAAGCCATCAATATCTTCTCAAGACTCCTGCTGGATCTGACCTCTCCTGTAGTTGCCCAGGACCATGCCTCTCCTGGTCATCCACAGAGGTTGGCCCCACAACCACATGGCACCCTAGGATGAGCTATTCTGCACCTGTAAGGAAGACCTTTGAGACACAGACAGCCCTCTCCACATTCAAAAACAGTATCAGAACTGGAAAAAATTAATTTTGACATTCATTCTCCCTCCTCCCCACACTGCATTTCCCAATGTGCTTTTTTAGGAAAAAAATGCATTTCATATGTGCTGGGGTTTCTTTTTTTGAGCAACCAAAGCTGCAACAAAAGAAAATTATTCTTTCTAAAAGGAGAGCAAAATTAGCAAGGCACACCTCAGGGATTCGGGCAGCAGGCAATCCACAAAACAGCCTTCAAATGCTCCAGCTGATTGTTTCTCACACTCATGATGTATGTGCACATGATACGCATAAATCCACTTGCCTCACACGGAGAAAACAGAAAGGGAGAGAGTTCATGGGCTGCTTTTCATTCACTCACCATCCACATGTTTCATTGCTGGGCATATGTATGCACGGCACATACACAAAGAGCAGCAACAGTTACATATGGTGCCTACTGCTGTTAAGAGCCTGTCACAATGCACTTCCCAGTGTTTGAACCAGGGTAGGCTCATTTGAAAGGATTTTGCAAAGCACTCAGACTTACATTTTGGAGGAGATGGATAGGAAAGGGTTATAGGACAGCTTTAATGTTATTTTTATGCACAATCATGAAGCTAAATTCCCTTCCTTTCTCACACTCTCCTCTAGTTGACATCCCAGCATCTACTTGAGAGCACAAATTGACCAAGAGTCTGCATCTGCCAAATAACTCTCCTTCTTAAGCCGTGTTCATTAGCCATCTCTTTTCCCTCTCTCCCTCTGCCCTTCAGGAATTAATTCAGAATATTCCTTACAATATATTCCTTTCCACAAACCATATTTCTTTAATCTAAAAGTAAGCCAATATCTTGAACCAGAGAAAAGAAATTTCTCCTTCTACTCTCCTACCAGCATCTGGGCACAAGTAGACTGAATGCACACTGTTGTGTGTGAATAGAGATACAAGTACTGTAATAAGTGGAGTGCCAGGTCGAAATTTTAGGATGCAATCTTCATGTACTCGCCCCTGTCAGGGCTCTATTCCTTTTCCTTCCAACCTAGCTTGTCAGTCCATTTGTCAGTCATTCCAGTCAGTCCACTGGAAAACCAGTCCACTGGGTTTTTTTCCACTGGCCAATTTTCCATCTCTTCTCTTGTGGTGTAGGACATGACCTGAGCTCATGACAAGATGAACTTACCTGTGAAACAGCAAGGTCCTGAGTCCTTACATAGAGTAAGCTGGTTGCTCCCCACCCCTTGTGTATCTCTACAGAAAGAGCACTGATACACTACAGAGGGCATCAGCATTGGCCCTGAATTCCTGTCCCATTCTCACTTCCAAATGACAAGCAGGCAAATTACCATCAACTCTATTAATTAACGCTATCAGAAATATGACACAAAATTGGAGGGATGGAATACCTCGTCTATAAAGACAGGCTAAGAGAGCTGGCTGTATCCAGTCTGGAGAAAAGAAAGCTCTGGGGAGACTGTAGAGCAGCCTTCCACAACCTAGAGGGGGCCTGCAGGAAAGATGGGACCAAACTTATGATAGGACAAGGGGCAGTGGTTTTAAACTTAAAGAGGATTGATTTAGATTACGACAATTAGGATTGTGAGACACTAGGACAGCTGGCCCAGAGTGATGGTAGATACTCCATCCTTGGAAACATTCAAGGTCAGGTAGGATGGGGCTCTGAGCAACAAGTTCTAGTTGAAGATTTCCCTGATCATTGCAGAGAGGTTGTACTAAATGACTTTTAAAAGTCCCTTCCAACCCAAACGATTCTATGAATGCAACAAATTTTTATTAATTTGAAAACATGCAGTTACTGCCTTTTATGAAAATAAATAAATGCAAGCAGTGACTCTGCAGAGTCAGAACATATAGAAGGAACCTAATATCACCATAGTTAAGTAGAAAATATCCTGTCCTTATAGGCCTGATCTTGTCTCCCTACCACTATTTAGCTTCATGAAGGTTAAACCTGTCTTCTTGAAATTTCACAGGCCAGATTTGACAATAATGTACAATATTGCTGGAAAGTCTGGAGGTAAATGGAATAAGATATTTAGGTGAGGCAGCACTTGCACTACCTCCTCTCTTTTCCTTGGCCAGCATCAGATGCCTTATCAAGCTATGAAGAACCACCATTTTCCCTTTTCCCTGGAATACCTAGTGTCTCTCCCAAGGAAAGGAAAAGAAGCTGGTCCCATGCTCTGCAAAGAGCTTATTACTTGGCCCATGCTTAGCAGCTTCTGTTCAGGACAAGCACCAGATGAAACAGAAACATTATTTTTATGCAGTGACAGGAATTCATTAGTCAAGAGGTCAGCAGCCTCTCCAAATCTCAACAGCCCCAGTCCATGCACAGCTTCAGAGGATGAAGCTGGTGTGGGTGGAACAGGAAAGGGAAAGCCACATGCAGAGAGGAGGCAGATGCGTGGAGGGGTGCAACTCAGTCCCCTCTCCTGTGTGTACAGAGCAACAGGATCCCTTTATCTCTTTCAGCTTTGGATAAGCTTGAGCTCAGATTTCTATTGCTGCAGGTCTTGCCCTTGCTTTCTGCTTCTGAATGCAATAAAGCACAATGTTCTACAACTCTGTAAGCATTTTAAATTACTTCACATATGGTTTTGAATGTTTGACAGATTTATATTAAATATAAATGGTTTTATGAAATAACTGTATGAAAGGGTTTCTTTGCAAATCACTGTGTCGGCTGTGAGCAGAACTTAAACCCAGGACTTAAAAATACTAATCATAGTTTCAATTTTGTGTTAGGCTGTCTGAAAAGCCTGTGGGAAATAAAAAACAAACCCACAAACATTTCAACTTATGGTCCACCAAGGGGTTAAGCTGAAGGACAAGAACAGAAACATAATTTTAATTTTGCATATTTTTCCTAGTTACTCCAGTAGCTTCTGCCTCATAAATTCTCATGACAATTGCATAATGCCGAACTTATCTGCTGGGAATCCCAAAGGAAAGGCTTAACCCTTTTACTTTCTTGAAGTTTGCTAATTAATCCTATTTCTTTCAGCGAGAGGAGACAACTTACCCAAATGACCGGTCCTGAAACAAACACTGACGTAGGCACTGTGCTGTACTGAACGTGCTCTGTACTTTCAATTTCCCTGCCTGGGTCACCGAGGAATAGGCAAACTCATTCAGGTAAAATTAAAATTGACACAAACCTTGCTATTTAAATAGGTTTTTAAAACACTGGGGCCTATTAACCATTGCTTTGTAGGGTCGATTCAGGGGCTTGTGTTTAAGCTAATGTCCCACTGAAGTCACTATGGAAAGGGTGGAATTAGGCCCTGGGTAGATTGTTTTCCCCAGCAGTGGCTGCCTGCTAATTGCAACTGCTGAATGTATGCATATTCATTACACCACGGAGCTTAGGAAGCTGCAGCTAATGTGCTGAATCAGATAGTAAATCAGACTGATTAAGATACACTTTGGTTTAAAAGACACACTAATCACACAGCCTTATCTTTGGAGCTGACTTTCAAATCGCAACACAAGGGATGCTGTAGAGAAGACAGGGACCTGGACAGGTGTCTAATGTCAGTCTCCAGGAGCAGTAGGGCCCTAGGGGGATCCAGGTGTCTCCAGCAGGACTGGCAACCTGCACAGCCACTGCAGTGGGAGGACTGACAGTACTTCTTGCTGAGCCCCAGTGGCCTCACATTTCCTACAGCTCCTCCTGGCTTCTACCACACTCCAGCAATGGCACAGAATCCCCATTCTATAAGCAAAAAGTCTTGGGAGACTCCAGCAGGACCCCTAGCTGCAATCTTTGCTACCTAGGAGCTAGTCCAGCCCACTGTTTGCTGCTCCTGTTATTTTTAACATTACTCACCAGGGTTCTGGATGTGATAAAGCCTTGCTTTATGGTAAACTAGAGGGGTCAGCTGGAAAACACTTAACCCTATTACAGAATAACTACCTCAGAATATATACATGTAGCTGACTCTGCAAGCCATGCCTCATGCTTGGAAGCCCTGGGGACCTTATGGTATGGGATTTTGGGAAGTGTGTGCAGGCACAGGTATGCTGGGACCTGATTCTGCTCCTCTCATCGTTGTTCTGTGCTGCAGAATACAACATGCATCAAGCTGCCCTGCTGTATGCACAGTGGGGCTCCTTTTCACCTTAATACACCTTTCTTTACTTGGCTCTTAGATACATTGTGGGAGTAAATGCACTCTCGAGCGATAACTGTGGAGAACAATTGTGGATTCATTACAGAGCACCTCTGCAATAATATCTGCTTTCAGTGTTAGCCATTTCATGTCTCTCTGTCCTATAGGAAAGGAGTTCTTCCTTACACAAGTAGTTCTGCATCTGCCTGGAAGCCAAGCGTGGGAGAACAAGACCTCCGTAAATGTGCTCAGAGAGTTGTTTGTTTTGTGATAAATAGCATGCTATGCTGATACCTTCAAGTCTTTAACATTCATGACTCACAGTTTAAAGCCTGAAGCACGTAGCGGTGTTTGCTTCCAGATTTAACCTTCTGAAGCCCCCTTTGCTTGTGCTCCATACTCGTTTAGCTTGACAGTTATGTGAATTCCAGCCATTGGACTGAAACTTCCATCCTGGCTCGAATGAGCAATGCCTCCCTTTCACACAACCATGTCTGAAAAGGTGCATGCACAGAAAAAAAGGCACTCTATGGTTTCAAAGTCTGCCAAGTGTTTGCAAACACATCTCATTTTTGTCTGGTTCCCTCTCAGCCTTCTCTGTACAGAAGTGAAAGTAGTGGGAGGAAACCTTCCTCCCCACTTCAAGTCTAGCTATGCCACTCTCAGCAGCAACATACCCAATGGCACTGCAGTCTGTAAGGTGTGATTTGAAGGATGTGTTGGACTTGCCTATTCTGCCACAAATTTTGTCAGATCTGACAGCTCTGTTACCTTCCTCTGGCTCTCTGTCACACAGATAGCCAACACAGGAGTGTTTCTGCTGTGCTTGTGCAAAAGACACACATGCTAGTGTAAATGGCGGCAAAGGCCATTTCCAGGAGAGATCTCCAAAATGTCACCAAAGCCCTAACAAATACCATTAATTAAACCCTAGATCAAAGGAGTCTGCATCTAGGGTGAATTTGTATCTCATTCTGAGCATTAAGTGTCTTCTTCGTCTTAGTTATCTGACACCAAACTCAGCTCTTAGCCATTCTTAAGGCCTGCAAGTGTCCAGAGCTGTACCTTAGCATCTCAAGCCTGTGTTTAGCTAGTCATAATGCTTCTGGAATACATAATTTTCCACCTCCAGATAGCCACCATGCTCACTGCCTCTGCATTACTCACCTTCACTTGAATATCCCATAGAGTGAGGCTGGGAAGACAGCAGAGATGGAAGAAAGAGATGTAATATATTAGTCACCCTAATAATAATAACCAAAGGAAGAAGTGGTGAATTAGGAAGCAGAAGCAAGGAAATATTTCAGCTGAGGTTTGAATGCACATGACACAGGTTGGCATAGATTTGAGAGAAGACAGATCTCTCACCAGCCAAATTTAGCTGTATGGCAGGTCAGAAGCAGAGCAAGACAGAGAAGTTAGCCTGGGGCAATCCACAGAGAGTTTTGAAAAGGAGAATAACTTATAAGTGAAACATAGCCTGAGTGGGCAGTGCTGTTGTGGTCAGCCCCAAATTAGCAGAGAACTCAGCATGGAAAAGTGCGATCATGCCTTGAAATAATGCTGGCAAAAATGGCAAAAACAGGCAAACAGCAGCATTTGGCACATCTTTCAGTAGCTGCAGAGCAGGCAGCAGGGACTGTCAGAGAGGGATGACTACTGCAAATTATCACTATGCAATGGAGTGGCAGAGTTGCACTCAGGAAGGAAAGGAAATCTGTAACAGATTTTCTGTGACCATGCCTGCACCACTAAGCAAGCAAAACCCATGATAGGGTGGGGATAAGAGTGGTGTATAAATACAAAGGATGACTGACTGTTTCAATTACTTCTTGACCGCCGTGGTGCTAGAGAGACTCTTTGTAGCCACTCAAGGTACCCACCCAGTAGCTCAACTTGTCATTTCCACCACCTACCTACCACCAGAGATCATCACCCTCTTTATCAACCACAAGATATTTTCCTGTACTGACAGTTCAAGAAGCTGTTTCTTCTTTAAAGGGCACCTTGAGGCTAATGTCCTGTATAGCCCCTCTTCTGCAGGTCTCACACCTTGAACTGCAGTCAGAGCAGCAGGGACAGAAAACACTACAAGAGGAGCATTCAGGAGAGACAAAACAGATAAAGGACATCCTTTGTGCTTTCAAAGCCTCTCCTATCTAGTTCTGCAGGTTTCTAACAGTCACTGCCAGAAAAACTCACATGGCAGAGAAACTCTCCCCATCCCTTCAGCAGCAGGCTCTGCCTCCAAAGCAGATTCTTGCACTTGCTTGTCTGTCTCTCCTTTACAAACTGATGTTGCAGCACAATGGATCACATTTAGGATGCTATTATATTAAACCGTGCATCTTCATGGCCTTGTGCAAAGCATGTTAGGTATCTGTAGGAGGAAAATATATCTCTTTAAGGAATCTAAAGAGCATGGTATCAAATTGGCAAATGCCACTTCCTTTTTAAGATGAAAACAAACAAGTGCTTCAGAGGAAATGGCTTTCAATATATAATTTTCAAAAGTAGATTTTATAGGCTGATGTAGCTAGACGGTGTTAGTGACAAGATATCATCTTAAGCCCGGGGCAAGGGAAGAGGAAGCAGCAGCATGCTGCATAGGCAGACCTTTTGCCAATAGCAGAGATTAACTAGCATGCAGATATACTTTATAAGGGTCCAAATGGATGTTGAGCCACGAAGAGAGACTGCAGTTAAGTGGAAATAAGCTTTGCTGAATACATGAAATGCCAAAAGATCTGCAGAGGAACTCTTAGCAGAAAGAGCCATTAATCACTGTAGCCAGCTGCATCCCATATACAGTGCTCACCTTGTGAACCTGAAAAATATTACTGTAATAAGAAAAAAGACGTCCTTCAAAAGCTTCTTCAGGTGCCCTATGCAGAGACTGCAGTAACTCTTGGGGACAGATTATTTTCCGGCTGTATTTCTTAGTAGGCGGATACTTGAGCTCCATTTCCAACAGCAACTGACATAACTAACATCACTTTCATCTGTCGCAGTCACCTTCCCCTATCTTTTCCCTACAAAAAGAGCTCAGACAAGTGTGGGAATGGCAAGGGGGGAGCTGAGGGGGAAAAAAATGAATTGGCTCACCTAGCTATAAACTTTACCACCTCCCTCCTGCCGCAGGTAAGAGCTAAAATTCCCGAAGGCCTTTCATGAAGGGCAAATACCATGCCTTCTTTTTTCTCCAATGCTTTTGATGTGGCTGTGATCCTAATCAAACAATGAAAAATAAAACCCCATGCATGGAAACAAGATCACCTCTGGCTTCAATCTGGCTTACATTTCCATCCCCTGGAGTTGAGTCAGCATCAGGCATTCCAGCTGCTTAAAGAAGAAAAAGGTGAGCTGCAAATATTACTCACAGGCAGAGGCAGCAGCAGGCAGGGACAAGTGAGTCAATTCCCAGTTGGCTCCAAGAGTTCCCATCATCCTCTCTACATCAGCAAATTTTAACGTAGGTTCGATATGACCTTGTAAATTCCCCCCTACGTCACCACAGGGGCCTTTAGGACTTCCTCCTTCTTTGCAATTTGGTTTTCATCTCTCTCCCTTTCTCATGCATATCACATTTTATAAGTCACTTGCCCTAAAAAAAGGCACAAAAAGTTGCCTGTGCTTGTCAAGTTGCCTACAGAGAAGGAACTTTTCTAAGCAAGGGCTCTCCAGCTGGGACTATTCACATTAAATTGGAAGCTAACTCCTGAGGATACCAGGACTGCTGCCTGGAACACACACTTAATTTTCTAAAAATAAATTGCTGTTATTCATAGAGTACCAGGTTGAAAGGGGACCTCAAGGATTATCTGGTCCAACCTTTCGTGGCAAAATGATGGTAGCAACACCATCTAGGTAAGACAGCTCAGCATCCTGTGCAGCCAAACCTTAAATTATCCAATGCTGGGGAATCTACCACCCTGGGGAGTTAATTCCAATGGCTGATTGTTTTCATTGTGAAAAATATTCCTCTTGTGTCTAATCAGAACATCCCCAGAAGTTACTTATATCCATTACCCCATATCTTTTCTGCGCGACTCCTTGTGAAAAGAGATTCTCTATCTTCTTTGTAGCCTTTCTGTGCTGGAACATGGTGACAAGGTCTCCCTAAGCCTTCTTTTTGCAAGGCTGAACAAACCCAGTTCTCTCAGCCTTTCCTCATACGTCAGGTTCTCCTTTATTTGGATCATGTTTGTGACTTTTCCTCTGACACCCCTTCTAGGTATTCCAGTTGCTTGGTCACCACTCTGAAGTGCTAGTACACAAACACACACAGCATGAAGAATAATCAGAGCGAGAAATCTACGTGTGGTCACAGGGCCATGATCTCACTGCAATTACAGAGACATGGTGGGACAGCTCATGTGACTGGAATGCTGTCATGGATGGCCATGTACTTTTTAGAAAGGACAGGTCAGTGAGGGGAGGTGGTGGAGTTTCTCTTTATGTGAGAGAGCAACTCGAATATATTGAGCTCTACCCAGGGCCAGGTGAATGAGCTGAGGGTTTACAAGTAAGAGTTAAGAGACAGGCTAAAATGGGTGATGCTGTTGTGGGTGTTTACTGTAAGTCTGATCTACTGATCAGGAGAAAGAAGCTGATAAGGCTCTCTATGGACAGCTGGAAGTAGCCCCAGGGTCACAGACCTGGGTTCTCCTGGGGGACTTTAGACACACTAATATTTGTTGGAGAGAAAATGGCCTGGCACAGACAGTCCAGGAAGTTCCTGCAGATCATTGATGACAACTTTTTGTTGCAAGTGGTGGAGGAGCTGACAAAGAAAGATGTGTTATTGGACCTTGTACTAACAAACCAGGAGGGACTGGCGGAAGATATGAAGGTTGGGGCCAGTCTTGGCTGTAGCGACCGTGAGATGGTGGAAATCAGGATCCTGCATGGAGGAAGCCAAGCAGTAAGCAGGACTAGGACCCTGAACTTCCAGAAAGCCAACTTCAACCTCTTCAAAGACCTGCTTATAGGAATCTCATTGGTTAGGACTCCAGAGGAGAAGAGGGTCCAAGAGAGATGGTCAATATTCAAGCATCAGTTTTTCCAGGCTCAAGACCAATATATCCCCATGTGCAAGAAATTAAGCAAAGGGGGCAGGAGACTTGCATGGATGAGCAGGGAGCTTCTAGTAAATCTCAAAGGGAAGAAAGATATTTACAGAATGTGAAAAAAGGGACAAGCCACATGGGAAGACTAGAAGAACATCATCAGAGTATGCCAGGATGAGATGTGGAAAGCCAAAGCCCACTTGGAACTGAGCCTGGCAAGGGACAAAAAGGAGGGCTTCTACAATTGCATTAACAGCAAAAGGAAGATTGGGAGAATGAGGCTGCTGCAGAATGAGATGGGTGTCCTGGTGATGGAAGACAGAGAAGGCAAAATTACCAAATGCCTTCTTTTCATTAGTCTTTGCTGCTGGTGTTGGCTGTCAAGAATTACAGACTTTTGGAGGAAAAAAAGACTGGAGAAAGGAAGACTTCCCTTTGGTTGTAGAGAGTTAGAGATTGGATAGACAGATTTAACACTCATAAATCCATGGGCCTTGATGGGATACTGGCATGGGTGCTGAGGGAGATATATTGTTGCTAAGGCACTCTCCATCATCTTTGAAAAACCATGGAGAACAGGAGAGATATCTGCACACGTGAGGAAAGCCAGTGTTACTCACATCTTCTAAAAGTTTAAGAAGGATCACCTGGGAAGCTACTGGCCAGTCAGAGTCACGTCCACCCATGGAAAGGAACAGATCATGCTGGAGGCCATCACCAAGCACTTAAAGGGGTCATCAGAAGTAGTCAGCATGGATTCACCAAGGGGAAATCATGCTTGACCAGTCTGATAGCTGACATCTGATGGGTCCAGTCGAGGCCCCAGAGTTGATCAAGGGTCTGGAGCATCTCTCTAATGAGGTGAAACTGGGGGAGCTGTGCTGGTTTAGTTTGGACAAGAGAAGACTGAGAGGGAATCTCATCAATGCATAATGCATAAAAACGTCTCAAAGGTGGGTGGCATGAGGATGGTGACAGACTCTTTTCAATGGTGCCCAGAGAGAGGATGAGGAGCAATAGCCACAAAATAAAACTTCTTTACATTGAGGGTGGCAGAGCTCTGGAACAAGTTGCCCAGGGAGGTTTTGGAATCTTCCTCTCTGGAGCCATTCCAAACCCACCTGGACACATTCCTGTGTAACCTGCTCTATGTGACCCCGCCTTGGCAGGGGGGTTGGACTGGATGATCTCCAGAGGTCCTTTCCAACACTAACAATTCTGTGATTTTGTGATTCATTCTATAACTTTCCCAGGGACTCAGTTAAGACTGATGGACCTATAAATGCCTGGATCATCCTTTATAATTATCTTGTGGATGGGGGTGACATCAGCCTTCTTCCAGTCTTCTGTAATATCCTCCCGTCTCCAGAGCTCACAACAATTGTGGAGAGTGGCCTTGAAATGATGTCAACCAGCCCACTGGTTGGATAACACCCTTGAATGGATAATGTCAGGGCCCATGATCTTGTGGGGGTCAAGCTCCTGTTCACACACCAATTCTTTCACTGATAGTGCATCCGTGTTTGCGTCAACATGGATTTTGTTATCAAAACAATAGCACTCGTAAAGCCAGAGATGGAGAATGTGTTGAGCAACTCTACCTTTTCAGCATTGTTGGGAACTAATTCACTTCTGTTTGACAGCTGGCCAATATTTTCCTTCTTCTTCTTGTTTACATCCCTTAAGAATTCTGTAGGTTTTGACACCTCTGGCTAAGTTCAAGTGGAGAAGAGCTTTTGCTTTTCTTACTGCATCTCTGCACGTCTTGGCAATGCCCTTATAATTCTCAACTACAACTACTTTGCGACTGACTTTCATGTGAAGTGTGCCTGGTACACTGGTTCAGACAGACCACACAGGGCAGGTCTCACCTGGTTGCTCTGTTGCCTTGGGATAATCTCATTTGCTAAGATGTCTCTTGTAAAACACCTGGGGCATTGGAAAAGTCGAAAAGGTGGAATACCTCATCCAGCTCACATTCAGACTAGCCAAAGGAGGTGTGGGTCAGGGTCACCAATACTCCAGTGTATTCCACAAACTCACAGCCCTTGCAGGAAGAGGTAGAAACTGCTGACAGCTTTTATTCTTGCCCTGAGAGGTACTGTGAGGTTGTTTTCTTATTTAAAACATGGTTCCTCAGCTGTTGTAAATTGCTTGAGACCCTCTGGCTTTCACAGAACAACTCCACTTTATAGCAAGTGCAAACTGAGATGAGTTTCCACACTTTTCACAAAAGGAAAAGAAAACAGAGATCAATAGCTTGCTGAGTGGCAGACACTTAAAAATTATAATGCTTAGGATGTCTCTCTGTAAATGTATTTATCCACTTATTTTTATGGCTTATGTAATACCTCTCAAACTATGTTTCTAGCATTGTCCTTTGTCTAAAGCAGTCCTTGAAATGTCTTCTCCCTCTTGTCAAGTCTCCTAGAGAGATTTTGCTCTAAATGTGCTCTACAGCTGTACAAGCTCTGTAACACAAGAACAGGCCCTACCTTACCCACACAGGTACTGGTAAAATTGCTCATACTGTCAGAAATGGATCATATAGTGAATGTAGACACCTTGGTCTTGTTTCCCTTATTGACAGGTACTCTGTCAGTTCATTAATCAGTTGCTAATTTCCCTTCCTCCTATACAAAGTGCCAATCCTTAAGGGCATATTCTCTGTCGTGTTGTGAGTTTGTTGGCCCTCCTACACCTCTTTATAACAAGCAGCAACATATCAGAAAGATTACCCTGTGTCCACTGAGTTTATGGTGATGACTTTGGTAGTAGCACCCAAAGGAAAGTAATGAATGTTTTATACACAAGAGTTATTTCACACCTACCAGTGATGGATTTGCATCACCTCCTTGCTGTACGATTCCCTCAGCCGAATCCTCCCCAGTGACTTAATAACCAAGGTGATTGCCTCAAGCAATTAAAAACTCCAGGATCTGTTCCAAACTCATTTTGTCGCCAAGTTAACAATACAGTGGAAAAGGTAATTTAGAAGCATTAAGTGTTCTTCACTTACCATTTTCCTCTCTGGTTTCACAGCACTCTGAGGATATGGTGTTCGGAAACGGGAGCTAAGGTAACGAGCTGAAGGAAGGAGTGGAAGAGCTCTTCCTTTGTGGAGTCACCCAGAGGCAGGTGCAGGTGGGACATAACTGCATGCTTTCCTTTGGCACAGCTGCTGCCATCCCTCACATCCTTCTGCCTTTTAGGGCTGTAATTTTCTGACTTCACATTGCAAGGTTAGAGCTAACATAGCCTGACCCAGTCTCTGACATTCAATTGGTCTTTTTCTCTCACACTTACAGACACACACACTTTTTAGGGAGAGAAACCCATGAGTATCTAATGTGCTTCATAGGTGGAAAGAAGAAAAATTTTCCCCAAGGTGGGAAAAGTCCCTGTTGTGCAAATCTGCTGACCAATACACAGAACAGTGGCTTCTGAGGTGTTTTCCTACAGCCTTTGAAGTAAAGCTGACTTGCAAATAAAAAACATGCTTTTGCACAGAAAAATTCAGAAGGAACTTTTGAAATGGGGTGCAGAAAGAGTGTTTTTGTTGAAATTTGCAATTTTTGAGGGGAGGTTAATCAAAAACTGGGGGAAGTTTTAGTCTTGAGAAATTCCCATCTTGTTTTGAAATAAAACGTATGTAGGAAAAGATTAAAAAGCTATTCAAGCAGGCTTACCTTTAACTACTTGGAAAAAGTCATTTTAGTTCAGCAAGTTAACATAGAGACCTGCAAGCTGATTATGAAGGTAAGAATTAGATGTATTCAGACTTAAAATTTTCAATTAAATTTCCTCATCACATAGACAAAAGGAGGATATTAATTCTTTAATTAAACAGAGACTGAAAAATTCTCAAGCTTTTATAAAAATGTTATACAAAATATCATATTTAACCAGGAAAAGGGATGCACTCTTTTGTAACTCCAAACTGTCCAAGCTTTGTTGAGGAAAAAAATGCATGTTCTGAAAAACCAAATACACAGCTTTGTCAAATCAGAAAAAAATTATCTGAAATGTCTGTCACATCTTTAAGTTAATTAAATTTTGAACACTACATGGCCTCCAGCCCTCACCCTTTTTCACCCATCTAACCTCCACCAGGTTTTTAAAGGTGGTAAACATTTAGCTGGCCTGATTTAAGCTCAGTATAATGGCAAAGGATTTCCAGATAAAAATAATGACATAGCTAGGCAGCTCTGATCACATTCATAAAGCACTTTGATATTTCTTTTAGGGCAATAGTAACACAAAGTGGACATGGGACACATATAAATGCAGACACAAGTTCACTTGTTTGTCTGTATTTATCTCCCACTCTCAGATTCATTTACTTTTTAAGCCACCCCATGGCTTTTTTCTTTAAGTTGCTTGAATCAGAGCAAACAAGCACATCTATTTTCCATCAGTGAGACAAGATATTTGGACCATGCTATAGGAAGATAGGGAATAGAGTAGTAATTGCTATCCCCAACTCCCCTTCCAGCCATTTGAAAAAACACAAGCTGTCTATAGGCCTGCAATAATTGAGATGAGCCTTTACCGAATGTTTCATGCACCAATCTAACACACCACAGTGTAATAGTCTTTGACATCTTCTTGCTTCCTGGCTTGATGAAGGCTAGATTTACACTAATTTGCAATTAAAAGAAGGATGAGTTTATGCCAGATATAAGCTTTTGAACCCCAGTCATGTCAATCCTACATCTGTTCAAATAAAGTTAAATATCCCTAATAATTGAAAAAGTGTTTTTAGAAATATTCTAATGGTGAAATGTCTTCACTGTAGGCTTGGGACTACTTAGACTATAAATGAGTTAATTAGTAAAAAAAATCCTCCTAAATGAGAGTGAGGCTGTGCAGTTGATCACGTAGATCATACATGTGGATCAAAATATGAAGAGCGTCAACACCAACAGGTTGAGTACTCCAAGGTAGAAGCCGGTGCTGGTGAGATACCTGGGTTCCCATGAGCTCAGTCTGCTCTCCACTTTCACAAGACAGGGAAAATAGCCTGGTGAAGGGATATCTGCAGCAGAGGAATGATTTGTGTTTGCTGAATGGATAAACAAACTCTGTCCGAAGCAAATGTAAATGCAAATGTATGTTGCATACAGCAGGGAGGAAAAGAGACAAATTCTTCTGCTAGTTGGCCACACTCCTGTTTGTAGTAGTGTCCAGTGACAGTCTGGTGCTTTATCATTTGTGATGTGGCTTTCACAGAAAGAAGTTCTGGAGCAATTCTGACACAGACACCATCCTCTGGCTAGAGGAATTGGGGTCATGATCTGTGAGAGGGACTTGCTCTGGAGGGAGAGACAGAATTTGCTGTCACTTCTCAGGCCTTCCAAAAGTAAGTCAATGCTTCATAGAACCATAAAATGGTTTGGGTTGGAAAGGATCTTAAAGAGCATTTCGTTCCAACACCTCCACTATAGGCAGGGACAACTTTCACTAGACCAGGTTGCTCAAAGCCCTGTGTAACCTGACCTTGAACACTTCCAGGGATGGGACATCCACAGTTTCTCCAGGCAACTTGTTTCAGTGTTTTACCACGCTCACAGTTAGGAGTTTCTTCCTATTATCAAGTCCAAACCTACCCTCTTTCAATTTAAAGCCATTTCCCCCTGTCCTATCACTGCATGCTCTGTTTAAAAGTCTCTCCCCAGCTTTCTTACAGGCCCCTTTTAGGTACTGGAAGGCAGCTCTCCCCAGAGGCAGTCTGCTCTCCCCCAAGTGGCACAAACCCAAAGCTCTCAGTCTGGCCTTGTATGAGAGATTCTCCATCCCTCTGATCATCTTTGTGGCCTCATCTGGGCTTGCTCCAACATGTCCATGTCCTTCTTATTCTGGTGTTCCCAGAGCTGGATGCAGCACTCCAGCTGGGGTGTCACCAGAGCAGAGCAGAGCAGAGCAGGGGGGCAGAATCCCCTCCCTCGCCCTGCTGGTCACACTGCTTTGGATGCTGCCCAGGACACTGCTGGCCTTCTGGGCTGTAAATGCCAGGTGCTCTACAGAGCTCATCCACCAACACATCCAAGCCTTTGTCCTCGGGACTGCTCTCAGTCCATTCTCTGCCCAGCCTCAATGTTTACCCATGATTGCCTAGCCCAGGTACAGGATCTATACAGAGCTCAACTGAGGCACTCATTTTTCATGGAGTCTCCTAATTTGTAGTACAGCTGTTCTTTGCCTTAAATATCTAAAAGATAACTTTTGGGAGTATAGATGTTCAATATTTTTCTGCAGGTACCCGTGCGAAAAATCATTAGACGTGTTTTAATATCAGGTTATCCATATCGACTCTTGCAGACCAAAACTGTTCAGAAATTTTTATTCACATGTAACATGGAGTAGTATGAGGCCATCCACCCATAAACTAACAGCTGAGAATGTGGATGGAGGGCAGTTTCCCTCAGTGGACAGAAAACAGAAATGAGACTGAGTTATTCAGCACCATGGAGAAATAAATGGCCTTGTGCCAGTGTCCCATATGGGTGTTAGAAAAACATCAGCCAAAATTTAACTTGTGATGCCTAAGATGTAGAAAGCCATTGCACAAGGATGCTGGGAGGAGAAAAAATATAAGAAAAGAGAAAAAAGAAGGAAAATCCTGCAGCAGTCCTCTCAGTGCTTCTTTCCTGATGGTTGAGTTTGTCCCACAGCTGCTCCTTATGGGTGTTCATCTTTCTGCCAAATGTTACTGAAAAATGTAAAGACTGCAGGTCATGAATAACTAATCTTTCAGTAAGAAACTAAGAAAGCAAGGAAGGCATGAAAACACTGCTAGCAGCAGAGGGAGGTAGGTAAGGACTAAAAGAAAAAGCCAGTTTACAGGCTTTCCAATCAGTCTCTCCTACTTCATCAATCATCTGCTGAGAATACATTTGAGAAAGAGAGTCTTTATGTGCCCTGTGCCCTCTAATCCACTACTCAAATCCACTATTGACATGAGCTGCTACCAAAGTAAGCCAGCACAATAGTTCATTTAAGAAGAAATCAACCTGAATGGCTTTCTCCTGGCACCAGCACCACGTGCACAGGAATGGCTGCAAGGCACCTTCCATGAGGCAGAAAGATGCAAATGGCAAATAATCCTGGCTTCAGGCAGATGCTATGGAGACCCACAGAGAGAGCACTGTGTGACAGCTCTGCACAGTGCAGAGCCAAGGCCCTGGATGTGAGCAGCATCCCTTCCCACAGCAGCAAGAGCAACATGCAGCAACAGTGGAGCACAGCTGAGATATTTGCTCCATCACTTACAGGAAGGAATATAATGCATCATACTCACTTCCAGCTCAGCTGTACTGACACCAGTCAAGTTACATCAGGATAAGCTACTCTGTGTATTCATTTCTGGCAAAAAAGATACCTTAGCAACTTCCATGGTACCATGTACATATACAAAAAGGGATGTAATGGAACACAAAGGAAATGTCATTTCCAATGCCAGTTAATTTGTCTTGAAGCTGAATCTTGGCAAAGCTGTGCCTACTCTCTGACTAGGCAAGGGACAGCTCTAACAAACAGTCAAGGAGGAGTTCATAATGATACATACTCTATCTCAAACAGCTTGACATTTTCTCTAGTGCCCCAAATACGTCTATAGTTTAGGAATAAGCTACCTGGAAGCTTAAAAATATCCCATAGCTAAACATAGAAGACTAGAAGGGTAAACTCACAGAAAGGGTAGTTTTCCAAAACAGAGTCTGAAGGTCAAGAAAAGCTTCAACTTCTGTAATTCAACAAGGTTCCTACAGAACATACAACTTAAATGGGAGCATTTAAGCAGATTAATTTAACATTTCTAAGCCAAGTGTGTTACCAGGTAGAATCTAGCAAAGTTTCCAGTTTGTCCTTTTGATTGCTTTCAAATTTGTACCACAGAGGTGTGATAAGAAGACAGACAATGGTTTTTGACACCAGAACAAAAGCCTCCATCAGCAGTCATCAAGGAAACCCCCTGACAAGGTGCATGATGCAGGCTTTGCCATGTTTAATGCTGTGAAACCTACCTGAAAGGTTACATCTGCTCAAGCTGTAATGTGCACAGAGAGGAGCACTATTTGTAGAGGTAATTTACAGTACAACACAACCTCATGTAGATTTGCTCACTCAGAGAAACCTACACAAGTTCAAAGGCCTTCAAAGTTCAGGACCCAGTCAGGAGGTTTGATTACTCACTGAAACACTAATACTTACAAAGAGAGTTTTAATTACAGTGTAACTACGTACTTCTCCCCTCCTGCTTCTCTGTTCCTCGTTTCCACCACCTTTCCACAGTTTATAATAATTTTGATGACCGCAATTAATTTTGTCACTAGTAATTAACTCTTGCAGAATAAAGACAGAAGGCTGACCCTGAAATAATAATCACCCTTTCTAGCTTTTTTGCCTGTACGTCCAGTGGCCACTAATTAAACTCAGATTTTTCTTTCACTTATTTCTTAAATGCTTTATCTTTGTAATGCTACAAATGTAGTTTTTTTAGTATTTGTATCATGTTGTATGTGAAAAGTCTTGTTCACAGAACTTTTTGTTGTCATTCAATTCAGATGAGACACTTGCCTATCCCCATGCAGTAAAATGGTTCCTGCTACCTCTCATTCAGTTCCACAACCCAAAATCTGGAATAGTAAGAGTGGACTGTGACTTTATGTTTTAAATCTGTCTGTAAAATGTTAATGAATACCATGATCTAGCAACACTTGAATGGGCCTGAGACACAGAGGCTATTTGTCAAAGCTTTTGAAATCATAAGGGCTACAGAGAGACAAACACTTAAAAAGGTGTCAGAGGTATTTGTTGTAAGAACCCAAGAAGTGTTTCCATGTTCCTGAAAAATCTGTCTTCAACTATGTTCTGGAAGAATTGTTAACCATATTTTGGGGATTACCATTTTCTGTAAGAATAGAAGTTTCTGAAACTGATTACATCAGAGAAAACTCTGTGTGAGTTCTTCAGGTTTTCCCACTTATCTACATTTACAAGCAAGACAAGAAGGAAAGTAGGACAAGACTCTTCAGGAACAGATCAGCAGTGTACCCTTCAGCACCATCCTGAGGTTCAGCCAGTCCCCCTCTCCCTTAGGTGGTCCACAAATGCAACAGAAAAAAACTGCTCTGATGTATCCATGCCTAAAGAGTAAAAGCAGCTGCAGTAGGGATCAAAAGTCCATTTAGCCTAGTACTTTATCTCAAACTCTGGCCAAAAGTTTACATCTAGAGAAGAGTTTAGAACTGTCCTCAAGAGTTTCCCTGAGCACTCTCCCATGCACTATACGTGGTTCAGGAATTTCCTAAGCCAGGCACATTTCTAGGTTTTCAGATGTTCATTGCATCTTACCAACATTTCTGTGTCTTTTTGGCATTCCTCCTTCTTCTCTGTAAAAGAGAAGTCCTTTCCTGAGGCAGGTAAGCACAGTGGTGCTGACTGACTTCATTCATTCTCTGGAGGCTGAAATGAGAAAATAGAGTAAGTGCCTTGCTTACCCAATACTACTTAGAGTTTGCTCATGGTCAGAGAAAGAGTTTCTAGGAGCCTCTAAAATTGAAGGGGGAAGGGGGAAGGGGGAAGGAACCTCCTCTGCTTCAAAAGAACTCAAGTGAAGAATAAGGAGCTCCTAAGTGACATGTGTTGTCCTGAAAGGTAGATGTGCTGCCAGGTAAGATCAAGACAACCATATTCAGGTGGGGGATGTAGGAAGGGAAATCCTGGTGTGAGTGGGAATGGCTGCTATCCATCAGATGGAAGCGGTTCTGAGAAGAAATGGATTTGCATTTCAGCTATTCCTTGCTTATCAGAGGAAGTACTGAAAGACCATGTTTTGATGAGCCAGAGGAGAGGACATGGTACATGAAGTACAGCTTTTCAGCTTGGAAATAAACTAGCTCAGCATCTTAACAAGCAGTCTGGAGAAGGTGAACAAGGGACTGTTATTCAATTTCATAATATACCACCATGGAAGGAGTAGGAGGGAACTTGGGAAATTATCAGGTGGCAGGTCTAAAAAGAGACACAAGGAATTGCTCTTTCACACATGTACACATAAGTGTGAAACTCACTGATCTGAGACACTGCTGACACCAAAAATAAAACCAGGTTAAAAATAAAATGGTTAGACAAATAAAAAAATAGGTTCAACACGGGCTCTTAAATATGTGATGAAAATACATGAAGTCTGTGAACCACAGACTGCTAGAAGGTAGGACAAGATCAAGGAAAAATCACTCTGTGCTCCCTCATTTCTCATGCTTTCCTTAAACTTCTGCCACTAGCCATTTTTGAGACAAAATACTGAGTGAGATGAACTTTTAGACTGACCCTGAATTGCTGTTCTTATTCCCAAAATTCAATAGAGTTTTTCAGCAACTACTTGTAAAAGCATTTGCTTCTGCTGTCACTGTTCTAATGGAGTGTGCCAAGATGTATGGAAATTAATTATCCTTTTTTATTTCTGGAATGTAGGCTGTGGGGATCTGACATTTAATGCATCAAATGCTCTGCATACATTCTATATCTGGTAAGTGCACTTCTCACAACTTCATCAACAAGTTATGGTTCACAGTCCTGATATGATTATAACATTAATTCCTACTGTCAGAGTGTGTTTACTGCACCAGCTTCATGAAGATGGCTCAGAGCCACTGAGTGCAGAGAAGTTCTGTTTCCTCTAATCAGTGACAAACCACAATCTAAACTCGGAGGAGAAAGTCCTACTTTTTCACTATCTCACACGTCAAGGCAAAAAATAACACATTCGTCTGAAACGGCTACATTTAAGAAATCCTCCATCAGGATTTAATAATGGAAGATGATATCATCTTTATCTTGCTGCTGTGCTCTGGTCCCAAATCATTGGACAAATGTTATCTGGCAGGCTGGCAGGATGGGAGAAAAACGTACTTTTCTCTAGGCCAAGCTCTTTGCAAGACAAAGTACATTAGTTCTCCTTAGGGCACATTTTTTGTCTGTCCCTGTTCCCTGCCACTTCAGAGCCTCTCAACCACTCCTCACTGTGACCCCCAGGCCTTGCATCACATGTCCCTTTCTGCCCTCATCCTCACCTCTTCTCTCACCATCTGCCCATGAACATGGCACTGCCTCTTCCCCCACTGCTCTGCCGCTGGCTGAGTCCTCTTTCTCTCTGCCCCATGCAAGCATGATTGGGCCACCTCTTCCACACAGGGCCAGCAGGAGAACTGGGACAGAGCAGAGGTCAGGGTATTGAGGCCAGGAGGCCCAGAGTGTCATCTAGCACTAGCCAGTGGCTCGCTGAGTGATGGCTGTGTTGGTTGGGTCTGAGCTCCAGAGAGAACCAGGCACACTGTGAGACATTTCTCCCTCTCTCTCTGTCAGCTTTGGAAAAGTGCCTGCTGTAAGCACATGTGCCCTCAGTGTGTCCCCAAGCCTAGGCTCCAGGGACACTTTAATTCAATCACATATCAGAGGTTTTGTAGTCTCCATCCTTCCTTCATATTCCATGAACTTTGCATACCATTTTCCTCTCCCAATTTCCTGTCTCTTCTCACACTTTCCCTTAGCAAAATTATTTTCTTTTACCCCCTGAGATGGCATGTTATGTTATATATTGTTCAATAGATGTTAGATAAGATAGAAGTAGCAGTCTGAGGCTGTTAACTAGGGTAGCTTCCTACCTTCCGTCTTGTTTTTTAAACTCTGGAAAATACTCAAGGGGCTTGAAGCAATGTGTGTACTATGAGGTTTAATCTCTTTCCATTTTTCCCACTTAGTAGCTTATCACACCCAAACATTCTAGTTCTGCCCCTAAGCACCAAGGCTGTCCCTGGAATTCATGGAGTTAGTCAGGTGCAACTTTAAAGGATATCACCACCACCACGCTTTACCACTTCAGTCTAACGAGCCCTCACTAGAGTTCTCCTAGAAGCAAGGTGCAATGAAAATAAGTTCACTGGAAACAGTTCAGTGTTCTATGGGGACCCTCATCGAAGATGAGACCTAAACTGTCTTTTCTTCCAGGTCTTTGTTCAGCTAATGCCACCTGCTCCATCTATTTTCAAAAGCTGGACCATTTTGCTGATGAAATAGCTATAGACATTTTGTGCCCATTTCATATTTATCAGCAGGTTGCTAACAATGCAGAAATGAGCAGAACAGCAATTTGTAGCTGTGCAGTAATACAGCAGCCCTCCTCCTTTTGATTTATGATCTTTTTTTCTGTATGGATCCGTCTTAATGACACTCATTTATTGACAAAATTCTGCATTTTATAGACTTGGAATTATTTAGAGGTCAAAAGAATAATTCTTTTAATAATACAGTTCCTGCTTCCTCAGCAATAGTATTTATGAAACCATCTTTCTTTTCCTAGGTTATTTCCCTATCTTTAGAATAGCCCATTTCCCTTTTGCTCTGTTAGGCATATTTTAGCAGAAGCAAATGGATTATTCTCTCATCACACTTCATCGTTCCTCTTGACCTCACCTCTGAAAATAACAAAGTGATGAGCAAGAAGCCACTGAGAGTTTAACTGATAATCCTTGATAGAATGTCATTTTTACCTGCTCAGGGTTTGGATAGTTTAGTTAAACCTTCCACAAGCCCTTGAAGATGCATGGACTGTGCCAATACTGCAGTAAAGTGTTCCTGTCCCAGCACAGAGACCTGGGCTGACTGTCCCCAGAGCTTTGTGCTACCGAGGCTGGTTGCACCCACACTTAGAGAAAGCTCATTTCAGGCCAACTCACTCCTTTACCCACCAACATACAATACATTCACACCCATATTTATCAAGGTGAATGCTATCAGGTGCATGAGACATAACAGAAATTTTATTCTAAATCATGTAATTTTTAATCCATAGGGAAAAGTACTTTTCCTTCAATTCAGTCAGTTCAAGATCCGTCTACTCACTGGAGCAAGTCCCATGTGATGATAAATCTCAAAAGGCACAGCTCAAGTTTCGTTCAGCTCCTGACACTGATCCACAGTGCTGGCTCCAGCCAAGGGCTTCACCTCTCAGGGCTGCCCCTTCCTCTGTCCTGCCTGTCTGGATCATGGACTTTGCATAACCACCCCATTCTCTACCTGTTTCCATTTACAGGAGTTAAGCTAAGAGACCTCAGATCCAAGTTTTATGGTGGCTAATGCCATGCAAATAATATTGTAGTATAAAGGATAGTAAGGCTACCTAATAAAAAACACTGCATCACACTAAAGATAGTACACCCATTTCTAACAGAAATAAAATGAAGAAAGATTCCAAGGAAAATGAAAGTCTAAAAGAATTCCAATAGCCTTTATAAAGTCTAATAAAACAAAAAGACAGAACTAGTCATCAAGCATGCAGCAAATAAACCACCCTTGAAAAAAGCATTTTTATTCCCAGCTTTGGACTAACAAAAACTATTTCAAGCTGCAGGCTGGAATACCTAAACTCTTAATATTTTTTAAGACCCTCATGACTTCTACACATAGATCATTATTCCATCTCTAAGATTTTAATTTATCAAATGGCAATATGACTTTCCAACCCTATTTCAAGCCTATCATACCAGAAAATAGGCTTATACCAGCAGACTCCATCTTTCAATAAAGGAACTGATGAAAATTAAAGCTTTTGCAAAATGTACATTTTAAAGTAATATAGACTCTTTTCTGGGCAGGTGGAGGGTTTGTCTGGTTTTCGGATTTTTTTTCTTTAGAAAATATACAGCAAAACAACAGTAATGATATTTCTCTCTTATCTGTTGACTTTTCTTCAAGTGCTGTCCTGAGTCAAGGAATAAAAAAACCCAAAACACCCAAGAAACACTGAAGTTACCTAAGCTCAATCTGAATTCACCTCTAGTCACACGTCTCTGTAATTTTTGTTCTCCATTCTCTGAAAAACCCTTCCTCCCCTCTTAACATGAAACAGTCTAATAAACGCATTGTTCATGGATACTTTTCTGTTATTTTCCTTCCTGTTAAACTCCACCACTTCACACCTGATACCTTCTGACTGAATGGCCCTTCTTAGGCTACAAGTTAGAAAAGGAATCAGGGAAAGAAAAGGACGAGGTGGGGGTGGATCTCAAGCACTGCATTTATGCTAATGCAACATGAAGCCACAATCAGCAGCTGCCAGGGAAGGGATGATTAATAATGAGAGGAATATAAGTCTTAATTTCGCAAATGCACATTATTTCTCACACAGGTTTAAAATTTCAAGCTCAGGGCTGGAGAGCAGCAGTTAAGGGAGCAGAACAATCCGTAGAGCAGGCAGAGGTTATAGCCAGGTATTGACAGCACAATCATCATATAGCATAATAAAGCAACAGAACACAGTCATAAAAACTCATCTGCCATGTACCCAAGGCCACAGACTCTGTGTTAGGATTATACTGAAGGTGAGAGATGATGATGCCACACTGTTTCCAATTTTTATTGACATCCTGGCTTTGAGAATTAGGAGGTGTCAGAATGCATCTGTGTATTCAGGGGAAGACAATGATAACCCCTGCCTTATCTCAGTTATACTTAACAGCTTCCTTGGACTGTGGTACAGGTGAAAATGAGAAAAAGCAAAGGAATGCCATATCAGAGTAGTGGCAGCCTAAATAAGAGCGGGCAGTCCAGAGTCATCTGCCAAAGCATGGACCTGAAAACCAATTATTAACTACATGACAGTACAGTACAGCCTCAGTACACAGTAGCAGGTACTGCACATGGGCATAACACAAGCCAACATTGACACAGAAGGTTTGAAATGCAAAGATGAGAGGACAACCGGTGAACATAAAAAAGAAGTTACTTGAGTCAAGATGGTGCATCTCTGCTAAAAATCATTATCTCCAAGCATTGCTGAATACATTTGATTTTTAGTATTTTTCCCTTCTAGGATCCCTCAGGACTGTTTGCAATTCTCAAAGGCTCATCATCTGCTGTCTTCCTCTAGAGCATACCTCCAGTTAGAGAGGGAGATCAGAGTCCAGTACCCATTCATTCCAGAAACCACACCTGCTCCATGCCTTTCTCAAAGAGATCAAAATACAGATTTAAATCACTTGCCCACAGCTCTTAGCAGGACCAAGCTCTGATCTATGAGTCTTGCCCACCAGTTCAGAGTTAAATCATTAGACCCCATTGCCACTTGGAGGCTGGAGCTAGCTAATTATTTCCTGCTTGTAATTACTTCTAGCCTCGTGCTTCTTTACACATTATCATGGCCCATGTGGGCAGAGTGAGTTTCAACACTTTTCTTGGGGCTCTCATTGCCTAACAGACTTGGGTAACAACCCTCGAAAGATTTTGTCTGATGTCAGAGCTGATGAATGCCTTTTCCTCTTGGAAAATTGTAATGAGCAGAGAAAGCACAACAACATGAATCTGGGGCAGTGACAATGACAATGACAGTGGTCAGAATCAGGAACAGCTCATGCATAACCAAAGTGTGAATGAGTGCTTAGGATTGTTCCTCTGAAACTCACTGTCTGGTGCTGATGGGGACCTGTGCACTTCCCAGCTCCCATCGCCATCCTCTGGTTATCCAACAAGATGAAAAATAACCTTATTGACTCCAATGACCTCTTAGTGTCAGAAAAGGGAAAAAAAGAACAGCAGCAAGTTTAACTGTGCATTGGGACATTAATTTTAAAAAGACTACTTCAAAGGCATGCAAGCACACTGCATGACCCAGAGCAGTCAGTTTTCTTCTGTTCTTTGAGGAAATTGCTAACCCAATTTCAATCCTACAGATAAAAGTATTTTATGGTTCCAAAAATCTCTCTTTCAAGTGGGGTTTAAGCAAAAACATGGGAAAGGCTGCATCATGTGTTTGTGACCACGAAATTCATTCAGTGCCTCTTTTAACCCTGAATTTGGGGAGTAAAAAAACTGAAGAAAATTATTTAATCTTGTCATTAACTTTCTTGTTGATCTTAAAATGGAGGCTGAATAAAGTTAAACCCCAGCGAAACAAGTCCCTGAGATTTGGATGGAAAAGTCTAACACAGGGTAAGGAAGGAGCTGTTTCTGGCTGGAAATCTGACTGCTGAGGTAACATTTCTGCTACTCTGCTTACACAAAGCAGCCTTCCCACAGTAATTGTCTAGTGTGCAGTACATGAAACTCTGTGTTACGCATTGGCAGTTTTTGAGGCCAAGCTGCTGCTGTAAGAAATCCACAGGCAGCTCTGGGGTGGAATACAGACTTATAAACTAATTTGTTGTTCCCTGAGACATTTGGAGTATTGCCCAGCCCGTGTGCTGGGATAGGGTTTGTCACATCGCAGGGTCATGGGTACACATCCTCCTCCTTGGAGCTGTTTGCTCCAGGAGGAAAGGTCAGTTTTAGGGCCTCAGGGACAAGCACGTTCCTGCTTAGATGATTGCTCACAACTTTTGTGGCCCAGAGCTGGCTTGAACCTCTCAGCAAAATAGTTTGTGAGCTGGGGCGTATCCTGTGAGTTGTGAAAGGGCAGAGTTGCTGGGAAAATCTCAATGTAGAGCAGCCCCAGAGGCAGCAAGGGGTTATTAGAGCCTTGGGCCATGCTCCTAGCCCAGATTATTTTCTCCTCTGCTCATGCATGAAGGAAAGCCAAAACTATTCATCTTCTTGTGGAAAAGATGTCCCTAAGAAAAGCTGTGCAGCAGAGAATAGTACTGTGTAAGCTGCCTTAGCAGTGTCAGGACTTTGCTTGTGTTTGCCATCTCCTCGAGGCAAGAAGGGAGAGCCTCCATAGCCATCAGCCTCTTAGAAGAGCCACACAGTGCCTATTAAGTCACCAGGGATTTTTGTTACTTGCACAATTGTGTGTAGGGTTTTAATGTAACATATTCACCAGGCACCTCACAGGTGATATGGGGTTGGAGCAGATACTTATAGAAAAATTGAAAGCCAAGCAGCCATCCTTGCTGCCAACACATACGTATTTCTACAACAAATAGAGGATTCAGAAGGAACCACTTTGCCTTTAAACCTTTTCCCTTCAAACCAGTGCCAGTTCCATTTCCAAAATTACATGCTACTGTTTAAAGCAGTCCATACAGTTCTGCCACAGTTCTGTTATTAGTGTCTCATTAGCCACTTTTGATTCATAGCTTTGTGCTGACAAAATAAAATGATTACTGCAATGTTAATCATTATATCTGGAATCTTGCTGAGATGGCCACATTGGAGATATTGGCTCCCATCAATATCTTTGCTTCTAAATTTCAATAGTACAGACCGCAAAGCACTCCCTGAAAACAGACTTATATAGTTGTCACTATAGATTACCATCTGAAATTAATATTGGCTTTCGCATACAAACTCAAAATACTTCCCAGAAACTCTCATGCACACATTTGTATATCTGACAATTACACCAACCACAGTAGTTTTTAAAATTTTTCTGAAAATTTGGGAGCAAATCAGCCCATGTCCACTTGAAGTTTGTCTTCCAAATTGTTTCATCTCTGAAATGACTGAGATACTTTTTAGAGCCAAAGGAAGGGCATCCTCGTCTCCAGCCTACTCAGAGAAAAGAGCGGAAATGCTCCTTTTTGAATACACAGTTTGTGGCTAGCACAGGTTTTCCCACGAGAATTCTTCTTGTGTTTTATAAATAAAGATAAAGTTTGGATGTTATTTGAACAGTGTCCCAGAACTTGGACAGTGCAGGCCTGGCCAATCAGGCCTGGGGGAAGGCTTCTGACTGACCAATCTGGGTGACTTTTGAGAACTCTATATATGTGATGAAATCAAAGCAATAAAGGTCATTTCTTCTTGCCACTGGAAACTGGTGCTTTCATTACTCTGCTAGCTACTCAACAGTGACAACAGTTTAGAGCTCATCTGCACTTATGAAGAGATTTTACATTTCCAATTTACCTTTTACCACAGGCTGAGTGTTTGTCAAATGGGGAACTTTATTTTCCATGGGGAACTCACGGGCAAACCATCGAGGTTTTCTTTGTTCCTTTTAAGCTACTGGGTGCCCCAGGGCTACTGGTGAGCAGCCACCACCTCCAGGGTACCCAGCCAGAGCAGCCTAGCACAGAGGACAGGCCACCCTCCTGAGCTTCAAATGGCCACATGGCACCCAGCCTGAGCTCTGCTAGCTCTCTCCTGATGCTTTTCCTTCTTTGTGCACTCCCATTAAAAAGACTCCAAGATAATTGTGTCTATAATTGCCTTTCATAACACATTTCCAGAGCAGCCAGCACAAAGCTGACTTGGAAACTTCTAGTCGCTTCTAGACCCTTCTGGTCCCTTGGGGTGGTACCACTGCATACCACACACCTTATTCCTCAGCCAGGTGTTTTGGTTCTCTCTAAACAGGTCTTTCCACCAGACTCCCCCTCTGCAAAATGCTCCCCTGCCCTGATTTCCTGCCCTGTTTTCCTGCCCTGTTTTCCCGCTCCCATGACAGCTCATCTGCTGGCACCATTGAGTGCCTGCTGGCATCCCAGGGCTGGCTGTCTCCCTGTCGGCATCCTGCATCCCTCATTAATGTAGCAGGGTGCCACAGCTTGCAGGCAAGAGCAGTTATTCACTTCACTTCCCTTACCCCCATTTACTTCAATTCCCCCATCTGTAAAACACAGATAACATTTCTCTGGCTCGCAGCAGACGATGATCACATTATTTATATCCAGACTCACGTTCAGACTACGCAGCTGTAAACACCCAGTGATATTACATAAATGTCATTAGTGTAACCACTCACAAGAACGTGGGAGGATTTGTGTAAAGGCACAAACAGGGACTTTCAGCAGAGGAGGAATGCGTTTCTATTCTGCATGAATCTGAACACAAATATATATTATAAAAATTAATACTACTCTGTCTTTTTTAGGTCCCTCCTGGCAACTATTACAAGGAATTATTTCTGTTGGAAAGTTTAACATTTGCATTAGTCTTTGATTTAAATGAAAGACAGAAAAAAGGCAGGGAGGAAGGCAAACACTTCTCTAGTATTTGCCACTTCTTGTTCCTAAACTCAGCTCTTGCTTACAACAGGAAAATAAGCACATTTTTCCCCCTCCTTCTGAAACTCCCTTCAATCCCTGTAAAAGTGTAGTGGTGACTGGCGAAGGTTTGAGTCATGGACTGATGCTTGTCCCAAATCTCTGGGCTTTTGAAGCTGCTCAGCTGTAGCCGGGTCAATAGACACACTAGGTCGTGCCAAATTGACTCTGAAGGCTTTCTGCACAGACTCCAGAAAGACAGGAGTTGCTCTGTTGGATCAAACTAAAGGGGCATGCAGTCCAGGATCCTGTTTCCAATGCTGGACAATAGCAGATGCTTCAGAGGTTAGATGCCGTTTAAGCCCCAGCGACTTCTTTGTACAATAAATTTGAACGGCATGGAGTTATATTGCAACCTGCTGAGAAGAAAATTGAAGATATGGAAATTGCATTTTGTGGCTGAAATGCAATTCAGACCAAAGATATAGTGAACTAGAGGGCTGAGAGAAATGGTTTGAAGGTCTGGAAAAGCAGAGCTGTGAAATCCTGTGCGGTAGTGTAGCCATCTAGTGATCATTTCAAGAAGACTCTTTTTCTTGGGGAAATGTGATGCGGCACATTGACAGACAGGGATGGTGCTGCTGTTTGAAATGAAGAAGTAAGGGCGAAGATCTGAGAGCAACAAGATGCTGTGCAGGAGGGGGGTAACATTTACAAAGCTGGAAAAGATTATTACCAGAAGTTGGTGATTCTGAAGGATCAAAAGGTTTATCTGCAGCATGCCTGCCACCTGCGAGAGCATTTGCATGGTACAAGGATTCAAAGCATTCATCCAGAGAAGAGAGACCTCACATGCCAGAAGATATTCAGAAGTGCTTGCAAATTGCAAGTGAGCATCTGAAGGGTAAGGCTTGTGCAGCAGGACCAAAACTCTCTACCTGGTTTCTCACAGGATACCTATTCAAGTTCAGCTGAAAAAGAGAAATCCAACTAGAAAGAAACACCTTTTTCCTAGACCTCAGGTAGAAGAGTTTATTTTCTTTTCAGACGGAAAAAAAAGAGAGATTCCCCCAAGTGCAAATTCTCCCAGGGTATCAGGGAAAAAGACTGTACGTTTGATTGATGCAGCAGGAATAATTACCATATTGACACATTTATGTTTAGGCAAAGCATAACGTCAATCAGCAACATGCTGCTGAAACCAAAAGCCTTTTGCTGCTTTACACCACATGAGGAATCAAAAATCAGCAAGGCAAGTCCAAAACTAAGAACTGAAGTTACTAAACCAGAACCAAGATTAAATGGTCCCATACCTTGGCTCCAGCCATGGCCTGCATGTTATCCCACCACAGCTTTCCTGCAAGCCATGTTCTGTCCCACACCATCTCTGGTGGTTGAAGACTAGTTTAAGTTCTGAAGCAGGAGGCTTAAGAGATCTGTCCACCCCTCAGTGTTTTTAACAATGGTCATTATTACGATTGCTCTGTGTGTTCTTGATAGGCAGACATAAGGATATCAAGAGAATGTGGCACAATTACCGTAATTAGCATAATACTTCAAACGAAAATCTTAATAAAGCATTTCAATATTCATGCTATGGCAATCTGCTCTATAGCTCACTTACAAGCAGGCAGTGAAAGTATTTAGTTTTTTCAGTAATGAATTCCATCTCCGTAGTCTTATCATTCGCACTTCACGAAACAGGGAAATAGAAGCACTATCCTGTCTTATATTTGGGTTAATCTTCATTATATTACTTTTATTCTTCATTACTCCTAATAAAACCATTTTCATTCATCTTTTTTCTTAGGGACATACAGACCCTGTCCCATTTGTGCCACTTCCCCCATGCCCTTAAATGACCACAGCAGCCATTCTTTCTCTTCATCTGCCCTTGAGCACAACATTATTGACCAAATTTCTCTGGGACTCAGCATCACCAGCTATACTGGTGCTATACTGTGTGCATTGTTGCTATACCAGACTTCTCCTCATCAAGGCGGCATCACAAGTTACCAGTGGGTTGTAAGTATGCTCAGGTCTAGCTGCAGCTCTGATTTTTCTTTTTTATTCCTAGACTACTCCATGTTCAGGCCATATATAACAAAAGCACCGAAGTGACAATAATTGTGTAGTTTCCACTGCACAGTCACAACGTTCAAAAGGTAGCTACACCTGTGGAAGTCTCTGCTACTCAGCTGGATGTTGTATCCTTTCTCTTTCTGTCCTGTCTCTAGTTCTTATGATCCAGTAGAGACTTTGTGAAGCAAACCTCCTCAGCAGGTTATGACAGGCATTGAAACTCCTGCTGGTTACTTGGGAGGGTTTGGACTTTCAGCTACTCTATAGCAGATAGTGACATCTGGGCCCTGTCTTAGAAAAGAGGCGGAAAGTAGGTATTACAGAGAGAGGCTGGAGATAAAAAGAATAATTGTGTGTACAGTCATGGAGGCTTACTTAGAATTAGATATAGGAACTGTATTTATCCATTGCTGAACAACAAATAAGGTAGCAATGTTAAAGCCAAGATTAATTCCCTCCTCTCCCCTGCCCAAGAGCTACATTAAATGAGCAGAGCAAAAAGATGAACTAACAAAAGAAAACAATAACTGAGTATAATTCAAGTCTTAAGCCAGTTCTTGTTCTTTTCTTTATAAATCACTCCTGCTTCACCAGAATTTTCCACGAATTGTTCACAGATTTCCGTCTTGCTGGTCCTGCTTATGACACTAGAAATAGGGAATAGGTCTCTTAATTTTCTCAGTCAAAGCAGCTTTCAGCAAGAGGATCCCAACAGGGGCTGGTGGGTTATCTACCATGTGTCTTCTTCACACTTGCTATCTGTCAGGAAGCAGCCTCTAATCCCACAAGCGTGATCTAAATTCTCCAGTTCTGGATGCATGACCTTGAATCTGGGTGTATTGAAAAGGATTTAGCGCAGCAAAGTCCAGCCTTATCAAGTAATTCAGTTGAGTCTGTAGAACTAGACTGTCCTTATTTTTCACCTTTATGTCATCCACAAACTTTATTAGCAATGACTTTATATATTCTTATGAAAAACTAGGGGAATACAAAATGAACTGAGCCAAGAAGTGATCCCTGGGGAACCCTTGGGTGTTACTACTTGAGATGTGTTGTTGATATGGCTTTAATCCATTTAAAATGTGCTACTTTTAGTTTACCCACTGCTAACCTTCTAATTAGAATCTTCTGTGACACTAAGGCTGACACATGATGAACAGCACATCACGTGGGCATCATCAGTGAAGTTATAATCACATCAAAAAGCTAAGATCCACAAGACAGTTTTTCCAGAAAAACAATATCTCAAGGCATCCTATTTCTCTTCTCCTCTAATTCTATCTTTTTCTCTTTAGACCGTGTTTATTGCTAGGCAAATCGAACTTTATTCATACATGGTTTCAAAGTGTCTTTTTAAAAAATTGGTACAATCTTATGCAAGTTCATGTCTGTGCACACCCTTCTCTGATGTGCTCTTCACAGTTTGCTCACAAACAATGTGTGATCCTCTTATGTAAATATTTTCTGAAGTCCTGGGTGAAACTTATTTGGTCATGTAAATTTTAAGATGCTCAATGTCAGCAATAGCTCTCTAGGATTTTCATTAGCTACTTTTAAAACAGAATTTCATTCTCACTGTGACTCCCAAATATATGACAAAGCACCTTCCCTTATCCATAATGAATATTCATTTAACAGTTCATTTTTTTTCTGCAGTAGTGCCAATTGTACTAAGTAATGAACCTATGTTTTCTTAAGGGATGGCTTTCATTTCAGTATCTGAATTCTTATTGTCCTCAGCCTCCTTGGCATATATACATAGAAATGTTAATTACTCTGCACCAGTTTTGATTGAAGTGGCTGTATATAATCCAGACAATTCCAAAACTGAAGTAAAATTCAAAGTCAAAAGGTACATGTTTCTTTTCAGCCCTCACAGTAATTTTTTTTCACTGCACTTGAAATACCTTATATTCTACCTATTTTCATTTCAAAGTACTATATGCACTGGAAATACTTTGCTAGCATCTCCACAGAAATGATGTCATCCTAGCAGGAAAATTAAGTGTACCTTTGCTATTTTATGGCAAGCAGCAAATTTATTTATTTGATTTGACTCACTCACGGGAAATATTTTTCATGGAGAATATCCCCTAAACATTAATTCTACTAAAATAACCATAAAGAACATCTAATACATGGCCCTATAAATAGTTGAAAGTAAATATTCATAAGATCATGTCATCACTCTAACTAACCTGACAGCTATGCTTGCTGCCATGCCAGCCTCAGACATTTCCCTTCCCAAAACCCTGGAATTCCAACTTCACTCTACAGTGTGCCTGCCTTGGAGCCAGCAGCATTTTTGGGCTCCCAAGAACAGAGTTGGCCTCAGCTCTAGGTCCCACATATGCCACTTTGCTCAGGGTGCTGGAACAACCTCCAGGCTGGCAGGGCTGGAGGCATGAACTTCCCCAGCATCAAGACCTTCTACCTTTCACACTTCTACCCCTTTGCATCATCATTTTGCTGCCCACAAAAGCAGGCAAGGATGGCTAATTCCCTGAGTTCATAAGCTTCATGGTGGCAGAGGATGCTATGAAGATTGACCCTAAACATTGGCATGCATAACCCCAAGCTACAAAGATGATGAATATGGATATCCAACACCCAGAGCAGAGAAGTGAAAACACAAGAAGATGCAGGAGTGCAACGCAAGCTGAAGCCACCAAAACTGCAATGAACCAACATGGCACAGCTCCAACATAATTGACAATACTACTTTTTGTATGAATACTTTGGCTAAGGACAGCACTTTCATTTCTCAGGGTGCACTAGGGAATGATAAGCAACAAAGATTGCATAGGAGTCACATCACTTCCAGCAACAAACTCAGAGAGAATTATTAGATGCGGAAGTTTGCCAGGTGCTGACAATAAATAACCACTTCCAGTGAGGATCACTCCCACTACTTTCTGCACCATCTAAGAGTCTTCTTACAGTCTGCAGGACCGAAGATTAAGTTTCTGTGTTTCCCAGCCTGCTAGCAGGTGCCACTGTCTTGAAAGTTAATGAAGGTAAATCCAGTTAAACTCCTTGCCACCAGTCTTGCATCTAAGCCACACTTCCCCAGAGAGAAATGACACTTTCTGATCCACAAACCCATTTGTCAGTGGTGAGTGACTCAAGGTAATGTTTGTCATGGGCACAACTCTCCCTTTTCATCTCCAGCAGAAATATTAATCTCTTCTCTCTTCCCTTGACTGCTTAAAACCTTTTTCTCCACTCTTCACCTTTAATATCTCTGTCTTGGCAGAGCAGGGCATGGAAACCGAAGTGGTGCTGAACAGAAAATGTTACTTCTATACTCCCACTGCAATGATAGCTGCAAAAACAATCAGTTCTGTTACATTGACCATGATCACATCAATCACTGAATATATCAAGTTATGCTATTCCTTGTCTTGTGCTGTGATATATACAGTCCTGGGAAGCTAGTATTCAATTTTTTATTCCTGTGTTGGGTACTAGAAATGGTCCTGAATGGCAAATTTGCATGCAGACCCTTAGCTGCCCTGCAGATTAAGGTATTTGGTTTCCAAGTTCTGGTTCTGGTGCCTCCCCTGTACAGTTAGATACTAAACCCAGCAGGTTGTTAACAGCCACTCTGCTTTCTATATAATACACAGAAACCTTTCCCATTGCCCCCCTCTGGTCACCCCCCAGCAAAAAGTGAGAAAGAAAAATCAATGTGATAATTTATCTACACTGCCTGAAAACTCACTATAAACACACACCACAAATAACCAAGTGAAACAGAGAGAACTTAATGGTGACAAAGAAACTCATGTGCAATTTACTACAGTCTACACTCCTGTTTCCCTCTGCAGCACAAAGCAACATGGCACCTCAGCCTGGCCATATTTCCTCATGAAGAATAATTTATTTTAAAAAGACCTAAACCTTTCTCCTCTCTTCCTTCTCTCTCCACTGCATTTGCCTTTCTCTTGATTTTCTGTGTGCTCATCTGCATTCATTTCTCTCCCTGATTTGCCTTTTTTCAAAAAAAAAAAAAAAAAAAAAAAGAGAACCTCTGAGCCAAGGCGTATCGGTTAATCTAACCCATCTATCAACACTTTCTGAGCCACCTCTTCAACCTATGCAGCCAGGGATTTTAGCCAGGCTTTTATCATTTTTATGTGCACTGCTGCCACCCGCTGTCACAAGGTCACCCTTGGAAATGATACTATGCCTCAGTGGGTACTTTTTCACCTAATAAAATATACAGCACACTGTATATCAATCAGATCATCTAGGGACCAAATACTGAACAGTCAAAGGGGGGTAAATGCTTCCCTCTGGATCAATTTTTGACCGCATAGCAAGGGTAACCTCTTTGCCAATGAGAGAGACAAAAAGTCCAGCATTAGGCTATGGGGAGCCTCTTCAGTAATTTTGGAAGCACAATCTCTCTTTGCTCTCACACATTCTGGGATTCAAACTCAAAGAGGTTATGAACAAGACGTGCAATAGACCCAAATATCCCAGCAAATTCCACCCCCAGCACTCAGGCACTGTTTGGGCCATCAGCCCCCCTTGCACATGGGGCAGTATTTGGACTGACCTCTGCAGGGTTTGGAGCCAATGCATGCTGAGATCAGGAGTGAAAACTCGCTGAATAGCATGTACCTGGGGAGAAAGCCTGCTCCAAGGAAATGCATTTCGGAGCTCCTGCAGCACAGTTCTGGTGTTGGCCCCTGTTTTTTATGAGCAAACAAACAGCAATTAAGGGCAAATTTGCTTTAGCCATTCTGTTTGTAGCGGAGACCCCCCAGACACAGAAAAAGCACCCAGTAGATGTACACTCAGGCTTCTGGCTGCCTCTTTTTCCTGTAAATTAATGTCTGTTTCTCCTTTTCTTTCTTTTTGGCTGTAATGTAGCTCTAAAAGCCCTAAAGACAGAAAAGAAAAAACACCAGGAAGATATACCTCCCAATTTATATAAATCACAGTGATATAAAATCTTTTAGAGTGACAGAATTAAAAAAAAAAAAAAGTCGACATTTTTACAGAAGTTTTGGTTCAAACTCAAGTGAAGGGCCACACTAGGAGAAGAAGATAAGAATGGAACTTTTGCTGCTCCTGTAGCATCACATCTCAGCTCACAGCAGCACCAGGATCAGCATTCCTGGTAACACACAGTGCATCAGTGGCAGACACAAGTCCAGCCCAGGGGTCCCACAGAGCTCACCCACACCTGCACTACCATTTCTGCTATCTGGGCAGACACTGGATTTGAGCCATCTTTGGAGCATCAGGTCTGGACACGTAGGGCAAGTGGTGGCTGAGGATGGTGGTGGCTCTAAATTCCTGTGTGTGTCCAGCCCCAGCCAGCATCCACCCCAATCCTCTCATCCCTTCATCCACAGCGCTAACCGAAGAGGTCCTAGGAGTCCATATACAAGACTTTTGTCTCTGTCTGGCTGCCAACTCACCTCTGCTTTTAGTTCCCTACTCCAGAAAAGCAATGAGATCCCTGCCTCCAAGAGTCAGAAGAATTAATCCCTCCCCAGCAGGACCAGTGCCTGCTAACAGCACGAGATGTTTGTCACAAGCACTGCTAGCCAGTTCCATGCTGTTTTAAATGAAACACTTCCGTTAATGCTATAGGTGGGCTCCAAATACAAAGTTAGCTGCTGGATCAGGACGTGACTCGGGAGCAGCTTGTTACAAAGGTGGGCCCAAGATAATATGCCTTTCACCTAAGTGGCATAAATCCCTTCCTCTCCATTTCAGGGGGAAGAAAGGCCTTTGTATGCAGGGAAGCCAAGTCTAGGTTCATTACAGAATGATTGCAGTCAGATCTGGGGATCTCGCTAGCTCAATGCTACTGAGGACCTTAGTGTTCAACCACGGTCTCTGAGTAGGACAGGGATACCCTTCCTTGGCATCATCCAAGCAGGAGGCAGCCTAGGGCAAGAGCCTTACAAAGGCTAAAAAAAATCACTCCTTAAAGTTCAGTCAGTGCCACGTCTTTGTTTTTCCGTGTTCTTGAGGATGGCAAAATTGAATCCTGTAGAGTACATCTGCTAGGCTCCCTCCTCTCCTCCCTGTTTGGCCCCAGCAAAGGTTTGTCATGCTGCTTAGCCAAAACTTCCACTCCAGCACTGCTGGCTAGCAGGGAGGAGAGAGGATGATCAGCCCTTTCTTACAGCTGGAAAGCAATGAGACACAGCACAACAGCAGGTGGGAGGGCAGGCATGAGGGCTGGAGACTGGATAAGCTCCTCTCTGCCAAACTTCCCATCCAGCAGCCTTTGCATCCCAGGGGATGCACATCCAGGACTGCCATGGGGAAAAGCTGAGGCCCACCTCACATCCCTGATCTTTGCTCCACCACCAGAATCCACAGGCAAGCAACATCCAGAGGCTGGGCACAAGGAGGTGTTGGAGGAGTTCCTCTTAATCTGAGTCAGAACAAGAAGGAGGTCCAAGTTCAAGAGGGAAATTGAGCAAGCAGCAGATGTTTCCCTCAGATGAGGTACTTACAAGAAGCATGTAGACAAGAAAAGGCATTTCTATGTGCAGCAAAGAAATTAATTACTTGACCTGCTGGTCAGACACAGCAGGGGTCAGCTCCAAACAACAGCACAGTTTCTTGCACAAAAAAAAAATCATGACAAAAGTAAGAAAGCAAACAAAAAAGTCAGCTTTTGAGTCAGGCACACAAGCAAATAAGCACAATGCTTCAAATTCACCTCATGTAGCTGTAAAATCACTTCTAAGGACAGGGTTAGATGATTCCCATCTCACCACTGTTCCACTCCAAATAATTAATTGAGTTTATTCAATGGATTTTCTATGAAAGACTTAGAGGGTAAGGAACACAGCTAAGTTTGCAAAGCAGTGTGTAAATCCACAGTACTATAATAAGCTTTTATTAATACAAACAAATAATCCGGCCCTCTCCCCACAGATCTTCTAAGACACAAACAAAAGAAATGGTACAGGGCAATGCAGGTCAGCTCTCTGGAATTTTATCAGTGTGTACTGAGCACCACTGTCTGATCTATCCAGCCCCTTATGCCAGTCATTATCCATCAGTCTCGTTCCAGTGAGCATCTCCCCTCCAGCACCAGCACCACAACTCTTCATCCCTGGGCTGCAGCTCTCTCCTCCACTTTCTCTTCCTGTCACTCTAAGTGAGAGAGGCTGGAACTCTAAATCAACACTTACCTGTTTTTCTCTCTGGCACCACACCTTGTTCTATCATCCTCTTCGTCATGTCACTTAAAGCAGCTGCAGAGATTGGCTTATCCAGGCACCAGCCAGAAATGTAGAAGGAAAATGTCTAGGACTGGTTCACCACGGTGGAGGCTGCACTGTGTCTCTGCCTCCAAGGACTGGAGAAACCACTGTGGACTGCATGTAAACCAAATACTTGACATCATTGCAATATTTTAAATCTCCTGCTTCTCCCTAAAAAAACATCAGGGAGTTCTTTTCCTCCCTCCAAGATTGTCCATATGAATCCTAAAAAGTAAAATTGAATAACTGGATAACCCCAAAACTTCAGCTTCAGCTCTGCAAGAGTAGAGGAGGGGATCTGGACCAGTATACAGAGCTTTTCGGGAGAGCAACACTACCAGCATGGCTCTGGGCACTAAGGGGTAAATTTTCTTCATTTTCTCCTCCTGCTGGAATTGATATAATTTCCACAAAGACTAAAACATTCAATGAGGCAGATCAATTGTCATCTGGTGAGGGCACTTGGCTCAGAGGAGAAACCCTTATGTTCCAGACTTTGTTCCAATAAACATTAAACTGCTTTACAGATACTGGAAACCATTAGCTGGAGAAATGGCATTTCTCCATCGCAGGATACTGTCTGATTCATGGTGTTTGCTAGGGGAGTCTCCAGGGTCCTGAGTGTGCAAATGATCTCCCATGAAAGATGAGATAACCCTGGGTTCTCTGAGTGCTCCAAGCATCAGAAGAGGTGACTTCACATTCAGTTATATGGGTGAAGAGGCAACCATAACCCACAACAACCTGCAAGATGTGTCTAAACCCACCATTTGCAGCATTTGTCTTGCTTTTGCCAAGGGGGCTCAGAACAGAAATAAAATTAAATTATTTGAAAGAGCAATTCTTTTGTTCCAAGCTACAATCAATGTTTTTCAGTTCATTATGAGTAAAATAGAATGTAGTCATTCTGGACTGGATCAAACTGGGTTTTATTTTCTCCCCATTCCAAAGGAAAAATGTTTCACAACTCACTCATGAGAGGTAATGTCTCCTACAGAGGCAGCATCCTCACCAGTTTTTGCAAAGATGCAATATAAGATACAGCATACTATGGATGCTTCAGCAAACCAGACAAGATTTCTGAACAAAATAGACAGACTTTTTTTTTTTTAATTTTAACAGAAACATTACCTTCAATAAATTTGAGAAAGACAAAACTTGGATGGGGGGTGGGGAGCAATTTCAAGTACCAGAGTTTGTTTAGATAATATTTAAATATATAATTTTGGCTTCATGAGATTATTGGGCTACATTCTGCCTGCTGTGATATTTTAAAATTGTGCAGATCCATTTTATAAAACATTATGCCATTTAGCATTTGTACATGTCCAAAAAAGGAAAAAAATTTGAACAACTTGAGTTTATCAGAATGCATGGGTATTTCCAAACTGCTTTTTCTTTAATTTGCATTCTGCAGAAATAGTCACAATTTTCTACTTTTCTGTCCATTTTGAAAGAAAATAACTTTTGAACTATTTCCTAAGGGATAGGATTGTTATAATCCATAATGCCGCAGTAGAAATGTGGCAGTAATGCTTCTCATCTTGCCGATTATGATACACTCTAACTGCTGGAGCTGTGGGGAAAATGCTCTTGGGGCAGACTGATGGCCAGAAATGATATTTGTGGACGCGGCAGAGTGCCGTGCAGGCGCAGATCTGGGGCTGTGACTAGAAGGATGCACCTCTGGGCAAACAGACACCATGCCTGTGAATTCCTGTGCTGCCTGCTGTCCCAGTGGCTTGGGGAGCCTCCTGTGCCCACAGGAGTGACACCTGCGAGCAGCAATCCCCAGTGCTGACTCCCCCAAGCAAGTGGAAAAACACATCATTCATGGGAAAGAGGAAGCCTCGCTCGAAGGCTTAATTTTAAAGGAGCCATATGATGGGGTGATCTTTTGGCTGCTAATCACCCCAAAAAAATTTCAATAAGGTCACTTCAGCAGCCTCAGCGTTAGATATCTTTACCAAGCTTTTCTGTGCAGTTATACTTTCTCCTTTTGGAAAAAGCGAGGACCTCATGCCATGGCAACATTGAATGCTGCCTAAATGCTTTTCAAGGACTTGCTTTTTAAAGCATATTAGCTGCTTGCTCAGTCCTTGGCTTCCAGCAGAGGTTCTTCCTGAAGACTAGCCTGGGGTCTTCTGGGATCTGCCTTCAGTCACCAGAAATTCCCTGGTACCATTTTCAGTTTAAAAACAAAACCAAAATAAATCCACTTCTATGTTGACATGTGGCAGAAGCATCACCAATTTGACATGATTTTCATCTACAGCTCAGGAATAGGTGCTCAGGCACCCCAAACAAGAGGCAGTGTATTTGTGCAAATGAGGGAAACCCAGTTAGCTCCCAGACCACCTAATCTCCAGCAGGGACCTGCAGTTTACAGAGAGGCTCTGGAGAGACTCTCCAGAGAGGCTTTTGGCATCCAGTGCCACTTCAGCCACAGCACAGCCACTTCTTGAGTTCAAGGCAGTCGTTATTTTAATATAAAATCCATCACAACAGATTTTGTGTCTGGACTGAAGCTGTAGCAGGAGGGTGGGTTGTTCTGCTTTGTTGGTTCTTTTTTCCCTGAAGACAGGTTCAGTCTCTACAATAATCTGCAAATGGCAATGATTATAACAATGTACATAGGAAATAATAACACATAGTGTTTTTATGTTCAGTGATGGGACAAGAACTGAGAATCCAGCTGTACGGGCCTCAAATTTATATTATTTTCTATTTCCCTCTTGGCTGCTACTGTGATACAGCTTGTGAAAACATATATCCAAGCATGAGTTGATGCCCAGAAGGTTGGGATACAGTCTGGGAAAGGGGATAGTGTGCAGCTGAGAGATCTGGCAGAGTAAGAAGCATTCTAAATAGGAAAAAAATAAAAAAAAAAACCCTTAAAAAAAGGAAAAAAAAAGGTAATCACTGGGAAGAAAACCTCTTCATTTTAAGTAGACAGCAAACAAAACAAGGGGAGAACAAACAATCAAATATGACAGGGGAATTCTTGAGAGTTCAAAGTTTTAAAATATTCACCAAGAAGAAAATTAATTTTATAAGGTGAGGCAGGGATTGTTCTCTACCTAAACTGGATAGGGGCTATACAAAGGGCTTCCAGTTTCATCTAAAAACGAATTTTATGCCCCATTTACATTTTCATTATTTATGGAGTTTTTTCCTGTTAATCCCTCCTGCAGGGAAGGAGATGACCAGAGTCCCACATCTGTTTACCTTTGTTTACAGCTGGGAACACAGCCATGGATTTGTTCTGCTTCAGCAAGAAGGCAGACTGATTTGATTATTGCTTTCTAACATACCAAAAGGTTGTTGCTAAGAGTCACACCTAGGAAAGAAATGACAGAAAGCTGTTTTTAACAAGTTATGGGAAAGGTGGAGACGCGAAAGCTATAGGTTAAGATGGCTCTTTCCCCCTTTGGTCCCCAGGTGCCACCACTGAGCTTGGTCAGACAAGGCAAGACCAGGACTGACCGAATTGCTCTGACAAGACTCCAGATTCCACCACTGCAGGAAAGCTTGATTTCAGCAGAGCTGTGACCTGCACACACCACTCACCTCTTCCTGAGGTGGCATGCTGCTTGTGGGGATGATCCAGCGGTACAGAGGCAGGTAAGGCTCTTGCCAGGTGTATCCAAAGAAGCTAAGGGCAAGACACTCCAGTGAAGAGAATCCCCTTCAGAGCTGGCACAAGCAGGTGTAGGCAACTTCCAAATGGAGGCCTTTCAGCTTGTCTTCATCCTTTAATAGACAGCTCCTCTCTAAATTATTCTGTCAGAATCCATCAGTCTTTTTCCTGTCATCCCTATACATGTGGGGTGGTTTCTGTTTCTGAAGGAAATCCAGTGGCTTACCCAGAAGTGACCCCAAATTGGAGCTGAGAAATTACACTGGGATTTCTTTAGCTTTAAGAAAATATGGTCTTTCCAAAGACATCTGGAAAGCGATTCAGCTTTTCCAGTGAAGGCTTCTTTGAATAATCAAGAGAGAGAGGAAAGAAATTTTAAGCATTCCCAGTTCAGCTATCATCTGCTACCCACTTACATTGCCAGGACAAGCCATAGATCAAAACCTGCTGAAGGGTTTCTGACAAACTGACAAGACTTTTCATAAAAAGCTCCTGATTACCCTGGGAAGCAGAGGCACTGATCCACATCCTGCAGCTGGGGCTGATTCTCCTGTGCTTCCCCTCCTCCTTGCCCTACCCACATTCCACCCAGCCGTGTCTCTGCTGCAGATCCTGGTGAAGGTCAGGCTTGTAACAGCAACTTGCCTGAGGATGAAATGCTGCACCAGGAAAGGGCAGCTACCAGCAGACCAGAGCAATCTGGAAACATCATCAAAGCTCAGTTCACCTGTAATGGCAATTTCTCTGATGCTCATTTGCTTTACTTTTTTTTACCTTCACATGACACAAGAGGAGTTTTAGGTAGATCACAGCAACAAGCAGTTTTTCTATGAAGAGCGAGATGTGTACCTCTCCAAGGTAAAGATGCACTAGAGAGGCCTTGAGAGGGTGACACTGGAGGGGCTGTAGAGGAGTGTTGGCATGGGGTGATGGCACAAGGGACACAGACCGAGCCTGCAGATCCCACAGCTATAAACAACTCACCAACAGCCAGTTAAAGAAATGAAGACCTGGAGATGGAAAAAGCTCCATCTAGGGGTAAGGAGGAGAACAAGACACAGTACCTAACATACATAAAAGGCAACATATAGTCAATTTCAAAGGAACATGGAGCTGCAGACAATGAGAAACGAGCAAAGACTAAAAGGGTGTAAAGAGTCAAAATGATGAATCAAACGTGGAGGGGGAGAACAAAGGAAGGAATGGGGAGTGAGGGAGAAACCATTGGCACCACATTCCTCCCAGTGAAGGGCACTGTGCAGACAAAGGTTTTCTTTCTTTCATGATTTACAGCATCAAAACCTGGTGTCCAAATATAAGTTAATCTAAAAACACTGAAACTTTCCTGAAAAAAACCCAAACATAGATGTCTTTAGACTCTTGAAAAATTCTCAAATTTTGCCAAATTTGACCTGAAAGTACAAAGCAGCTTCAGCCAAACTGAGACAGAAAGATGAAAAGAAATACACAGTGAAAAACACCTTAAATTCCAGTCAAAGCCATGGATAAGACAAGAGGAGGGATACTAGGCAAAAGTTAAAAAGTCCACAGGACTTTGCCTGGGGGTTTTGGATTGGAAGAGGAGTTGATGAAGGTTTTTCCTTTGTTTACAGAAGGTAGAGCCTTTTTTTTAACTAGCTGAGGAAGTTTTTGCATTCATCTAGAACATTTACTATCCTGAAGCCTTACAACAGGCTGCTCTGCACACTAAATATCTGCAGGAATTCAAGGGAAGAATGGATGAAAAAAATCCCTGATAAGTACACAAACTAATTACATGGTCTAACAAACACATTGTTAAACACACAAAAAACATATCTGGCTCTACAAAATAAATATTTGGAGAATATTTGGGGGAAATACCACACACACTTGTCCTTTACCATTTCCTAGTCGTTCACCTGAGGCTGTTGCCAGAGGTCATCACAAGCAGTGGGGCTCTGTGCATCTTTGGCCTGGCCAAGGACATTCACCCCTACACTTTATGTGATATCTTGGGCAGACTGAAAAGAACTCTTTCCCTACCTCACTGAGATGGGGTGAGAAAAACGAAGCCACACAGCTGGTTTGTGGCAACCCGGGATTGCAAATGTCCTGTCAAAAGTCCATCCAAGGGCCTAGAATCCTATCTTTCCTCTCTCAGCAGAGCACAAAAAATGGATTTTGGGCAGGGGGAGTCTCCAGAAACACACAACCTCGGGAGACACTGAAATCCTTAATGATAGTGAGCCAAGCATCACTCTTGGAGCAATCCCACTGCAGTTTGTTTACTCAAAGGTATTTACTGCCAGCCCGGGTCTTTGCACACCAGTTGCTGCTGCTCCTTCAGGCAGTTAGTCACTTGCCTGCTCTCCAAATACTATTTATTACCAACTCGTTCCCAAGGTGATTCAATTAAGAAGTCAGAGAAACAGCCACATTGCTCACAAAGCAGTAAAGAATTTCTTTTATGGTATAGTTTGTCATGTGTTCTTCTCTCCTGTATGTAAAGGGAATAATAGGATGCAATAAACTGCACTAGGCAATAAACATCTGTTACAATTATTTAAATGCCTCAGACTGGCTTCATTGTTTAATTGCCTGCAAAGAAAGCAATTTAATGCCCCTATATATTTTTTCCCCTGCCAGAAACACTGTCCTTTAAACATAAGATAAAACATTTTAAAATGCAAACATTTCTTATGAGCCTGCATTTTAAGTGTCTTGCTGTAAAACATATCCTGGCTTCAGGTTTCCTGCATTCAGCACCTTATGTGCAGGTGCATACAACACCATGGCCTTAAAAATTACAATAGAGGGGTGGTGGTGAGTGGCCAGCATTGTTTCCTCATCACCCCTTATTCCCTGCAAGGGAAATCAAGAAAAATCACGTATCATTGTAACAAAATACAGCTGGACAAACGGAATGCACGCCAGGAAAGCTACACAACAGAAACACAAACTCCAATTCAATGGGAGGATTCAGGAGCACTTGATGCAAAGCAAAAATAAAATAATAACAATAAAATAATCAGTGCCTTTACTCAGTACTGACTTGATAGACATCAAGTTCAGCAAAGACATGCCAGTGCAACCCTTGGATGTCATGGAGGCTTCAAAAGCTGGGGAGAGAGCAGGGCTGGCAGCTGAAGCATCAGCTCTCAAAGTGCCAGCTGGCATTCATTGTGAAGGGCTGTGCAGCTCCAAAGGCAGCGAGGGGAGCCTCAAGCTCCGGGTCACTGGTGTTGGATAAACCTGCAGCAAACCCATGGCACTGGCCCATGTGTCCTGTCCCAAAGAGCACAGGGTGACAACCAGAGAAACGGGTGCAGAGAGGAGATGAGTGTCACTATAAGAAGTAGATTATTTTGTTTACTGAGCGGCATAAAGTAAGATGTGTGCTTTTAATGTGATGTAAAGCTTATGTTATGGAAGTTATTACCATGCCATTACAAACACAACTACATCTGAAAAGCTACCTATTAAAGCAGAAACGCTGTGACTAAGAAATATCCAAGCTAAAACCACCCACGCAGCTTCCTTACTTCAGCTTTGAGTTAAAATACAGCCTTTAATTACGTGATTCTAGACTATATTTTTATACAAAGTCCCTGTCTTTCTCAGTAAGGGGCTAAATATTTCTGTTTATTTCTACTCTGCAAATATAATTTACTTTATTATTATCCCTATTTACTTTACATCATCTAAATCCGGCCTAAGAAAAAATTTGTGTTTTCCTTCCAATTATTCCTATGACAGCATCTTGTACTCCAAAAATACTAAGAATTCCTTGCAGTTTGTTTAGGATAGCTAAGAATTACTTACCTCAGTTTACCAACAGAAGACTAAGAGATGGGAAAATTTGAGTATAGGCCTAACAAAAGCATCTGCAAATTTTGGTTAATGAGGCTAAGACCCCCCCTTTTCTAGAGTACTGAGCTTTCTTATACCTCAGCATCTAGACAAAGCTCCCACCAACTGCCTCTGCAGTTAACTCTTCATAACTCTTAAAACAAAAACAAACAAACAAACAAACAAACAAACAAAAGTCTTGTATGCCTTACCCTTGGACAAAGAGAAAATGAGAATTATGCACTTTGTGGTCAATTTTTCTGTCTACAGGGAGAGACAAAGTTTGTGGCTGAGCAAGCTGTAGAACCTAGTTCTCCACAAAGGCGTCGAGCATCCCCTCGGAGACCATTTTATGTCTTTCTGCAGCATCCTGCCTCATTCATTATGCATTTGCAGCCTTCTCCAGCAAGCAAAGCCTGAGTTCTCCAGACAAAGTGCTTTCACTACACAGTCCTGCTCCGTTTCATTAGCTTCTTGTGCTCTTCTCTTGGGCATCTACTTAGGCAGCCATCTGCAGAAAAAATAGCAGAACATGATATTTTAATTAAAGTCTGATTACTGTGCATACAAAGGGCCAAGTTACAGTTATATTACATTGTTCTGACCTAACTCCCAGTAGTTAGTATTTGAGCCCAAAACATTCTTCCCATCCTCACTTGCGCACAGGTAGAAGTGTGCACGCTTCTTCTAAGTTAAGGATTTTAAGAATCCTTAGGATTTTTTAAAGAGTCACCAGGAGTGTGGATATGCAGAAAAATATTGGCACACGCAGGACCCCTCTGCCTGCACGAAGCTGCTCTGAACAGAAAGGGTTTTGCGCCGCAGTTAAGGGGGCACTTCCCACGCTTGACAGGGAGTACCTGGTGTTCCTGGCACCAACCAGATCTTGGCAGTGAATTTCAGATGCTTTTGCTGTCAAGCACATGAGTCCAGGCAATAAATGCCCCCATGTTCAGAAAACAAGGCATATGCTCGCATGCATGTGTAAATATATGTAAATTTATGCAATTATAGTTTTCAAGTGCATTTAAAAACTGCAGTGTAGGCAGGATGGCTGTGTCTGAAGCTACTAAATGAGCAATATATGGTTGTGGAACTGCTGTGACCTTCTACCCAGGTTCAGCACTGCTGTAGCTCTCACTGTTCACACACATGGCTCCAATCCCTGCAGAAAACCTGCTCTGCAGCCACCAACCTGTTGGCTTGGTTTCTATATTAGGAGCACTACAGAGGACAAGGTGCTATCTGGCATATGCAGAGGGGAAAGCTGCTGAAAAAGATTCTGCTTGCCTTGACTTTTCTAACAACTTTTAACCTTAAATAAATTAACCAGAAAACTAAAAAATAAACAGAACAAGTCAGAATTTTTGCAAAATAAAAAAAACCAACCAAATACCCTAACTGTCGTGTTACACAGTTAAACAGCAGAAATTGTGAAACTTTCTTTCCCATAGATGTGTGACATATCCCATGAAGTTTCTTTTCCTTCTAGGAGCAGTAACTCCTTCTGCCTACTCTCATTTGCCTTTGATAGCATCACAAAAGGGAAACATCTGTGGCAGCCAATTTGAAAACACCTGCTGCCCAGCAACCACATACACTGAGGCACTGCTGAAACCTTCTTGACTTTTTTTTCATTGGCTGGTCCCAGACCTTCAACAGGGACTTTGCTGTCTGGGGACTTTAATGTCCCTTTGAAATGAGACTGAAACCAGCCAACATAAAGGACAAACAGTCAGGGACATGTATCACCCATGGCTTGGGAGATCTGGCCAGATGGGTTCCCAAAACCATTCCTTTGGTTCAACACTCCATGTGGGTATCTACATGGCATGGTTGGGGAAATGCTGATATTGCAACTATTTACGTAATATAAAATTGATAAGCCCAGGTTAATTCCCCTGTCTTCTCTCCAAAAGTTTAGCTCAGCACAACATGCTTTGAAAAGAAGACCCATAATGCTGGATTCGTGCTGTAATTTGAACTCATATTTAAGACAACAGACCTTTTTCAGTAAGGCCATCTTCAAACTTTTTGGATGGACTTGACACAAGCCATTTTATGGTGCCACACTTAAATATGCACAAAGGACATAGCATTGCAGTCTAGCCTGACTGCCTTTGCATCTCTCCTAGGCATCACAATCTGCTTCTCTGCTAAATGGATCTCCTGCTTTTTATTCCATCCTTAGGAAGTTTTGAGCTTTCAAGGGGAACAGACTAAATCAGTCTCTGCTCATTGCAGGACCTTGGCAGCCATGCAAGAGCCATAATCAGAGCTTGTCTGTTTGTGCAGTCAATACCCCAACAGAACACATTAAAGACAGATTCAAATCAGAGGGAAAATAACTTGTCAACTGCAGCAAACTCTGTGAAAGATACTGCTTTCAAAAACACAAAGGAATTACTGCTGTGCTCCCCATCTGGTAGAAACAATGAATCAATAGATATTCAATTTTCCCTAAAAAAGGGAAGAGAGGTTTCCAGCATGGACATGTCTATTATTTCATCAGCTATTCTGTTTGCACATTTCAGACAGAAACTTGGCCAGAGAAGTCTGGGAACTCTGGGCACAGTCAGTTTTGCGAGAGTGCATTTAGGCAAAAAAATAATCAACAAGAAAAAATCAACAAAGCAACAATAACAAAAAACCACTGACAAAGCAGGATCCTAGTCAGCTAATTAAATCAAGTTGCCATGTTTAGAATAGCTGCAGCCCCCAAAATGAGCAAAACCTCACTCAGACAGACAGAGGCTCTAGACCAAATGTTGTTTTTCTCTCCCATCTGTTAAAAATAAAACCTGCAGAATGGCATGCTGGTTTATCAAAGTCCATCCCACTGGAATATTAATCAGTGCATTGTATTTGATATTTATCTGCCTATAAACATTACTTAATATTTTTCCTGCCTTTGTGCATTTTCTGCTGTTGGAAGAATTCTTATTCTGCAGTCTCATCACCTACTTACAAAAATTATCTTTGCTATGCTGAGTAAACACGGAGCTTTATAGCTTTAAGCAATATGGTCTCTGCTCCTAGATGGAATAGAGTTGAAGTTTCATTGATGTGGTTTAACTGACCATGAAGAGAGGGAAGGAAGGGTAAAAGAAAAAGAGAGCAGATCATGCCATACTGTGTAGAGAGCAAAACAGCTTTGTGCAGATATTCATTGGGAGAATAGGGGAATAAAAACAGAGCAGGGTGCATCCTGCTGGATGACAGATTAAATGGCATTGTGGAAAAGAAAAAAAATGGAGCATTTAGGAAAATGGTCTTTACTCATGAAGCAGGAGCAAAAGAAAAATAAGGAGAAAATTCAGGGTCAGTGCAGGGGCAGCACAGAGAAGTGGAAGTGAGCATGAGTTTTTGGTAGCAGAAGAGGTCTTTGAGGGTGCCAGAGGGGATCAAACCACTGAGCAAAATCAGCTGCCAGCTAAGCAAAAAACACAGAGGTTGGATCAATCCAAGCTGGAACAATTGGTGGTGTAAGCAGCACAAGGGACAGAGAGTGAACGACAGATTGTAGAAGTTTGGTAGAAAAAGCAAAACATCTCAGTGCAGTTCAGCACTGAGATTTTGCAATGGGTGCAAAATGAGGAACCATTTATTTTCATCATGTCTAAAAGTTCAACAAAAGGAGACCAGTAGATTAATCAGCGACCACAAGTGGAGATCTCAGAGATATGTGGAGACACTAGGTTACTCCACGTCCAACCTTCTCCGTGAAGCCCCAGTAGGGAAGAAAACAAACAGTGGCTGAGAACAGAGTAGAGAGGAATCCTGGCAGGAAAAGTGTCAGTACTTGGGCAGCACAGCCAAGACGGGATTTGGGCAGGATCCCCCACCAGGTCAGCACTAACCCACAGGAAGCTGCTTTGCTTTAAAATAGTACCCTCCACCTGAGGAGTCTGGCTTTATTGCCAGTTTCCCCACCACATGATCACTTCCTCTGATGTTCTTTTAATGAACATGCTTACCATTGTGTCAAGAACAAACCACAGTTACAGCGAGGACCAAAGAGCACACAAATAACACACAGCTGGGACCTTGGATGGTCACCTCCCTCACACACTGGGGTGCTACTGCTGTTGGCACAGTGTGCTACCAACACAAAACCCTGACACACTGACTGCAAGAGGGTGACCCTTCTGTGGTCATCAGCTACTCCCTGGAGGAGTTAAGAGTTTTTATTTATATAAGTCCCACACTGAACGCAGAGACAGACAGACCGACCGACCAACTTCCCCTGGGCTCAGCAGCCCATTCAGCCCAGGGCTCTCCCATTGCCTGTAGTGATGCAGACATGTAGGATATCTTTCAGGGTTGAGTGGATCTGCAGATCCACCTCAGCCCCTGGGCACTTCTTCATACTACGCCAGCTATCCCAGGAATATCCTGCCATCTTCCAGGTTTGAATCATCTCAGAGCTTACTTGAGACAGTGGGAGAAACCTCATTGTATTTCCATTTTACTTTCAAAAGCTGACAACACTGATGCAGTGCTCTCAAAACACTGAAACTCTTCACCCCTACTTGAGCTGCGTGGACCTGTAGGCTACCCATTTTTAACAATGCTTGGAAGAACTTGTCTGGGACTTTGAATGTCATATGGATCCAGGAACAGGGTGAGTTTCACCTGGTTACCTCACAAATGACTTTTTGTCATTAACGTTTAATCAGGATATATATAATACACTGAGCAAGCACCACTAAATATCAGGGGAAAAGAAGCTGTATCATACAATAATTTGGATTGAAGAGACCTTAAAGATCATCTACTTCCAATCCACTTGCAATGGGCAGGAACACCTTCAACTACACCAGATTGCTAAGAGCCTCATCCAACCTGGCCTGGAACCCGTCCAGGGTCAGAGCATCAACAACCTCCCTGGGCAACCTGCTCCAGAGCCTCACCACCCTCCCAGTAAAGAATTTCTTCCTAACACCTAATCTAAACCTATGCACTTTCAATTTTAATCTCTTCCCCCTTGTCCTGTCTTATAAATACTCTTTCCTCGTCTTTCCTGAAAGTTCCCTTCAGCTACTGGAAGGCCACAATTGCATCACCCCAAAGACTTGTCTTATCAGACTCAACAAAACCAGTTCTCCCAGTCTTTCTTCCTAAGAGAGGTGCTCCACCAGTCCTCTGGACTCACTCCAGCAGGTCCACGTCCTTCCTGTGCTGAGGATCCCAGAGCTGATGCAGCACTGCAGGTGGGGTCTCACCAGAGCAGAGTAGAGGAGCAGAATCCCCTCCCTTGCCTGCTGACTGTGCCACTTTTAATGCAGCCCAGGACACCTTTGGCTTTCTGGGCTGCAAACACACTTTGCCAGCTCATGTCCAGCCTCTCCTCCACCAGCACCCCCGAGTCCTTCTGGGCAGGGCTGGTCTGGATCTGTTCATCCCCCAGCCTGGGTTGGTACCAGGATTTGCCCCAACCCAGGTGCAGCACCTTGAACTTGGTCTTGTTAAACCTCCTGAGATTCCCATGGACCTAATTCTTGTGCCAGTCTAGGTCCCTCTGGAGGCCATCCCATCTCAGGAATGCCAACAGCACCACTCAGCTTGATGTGATCTGCAAATTTGCTGTCGTTGCACTTGACCCCTCTATGTCATTAATGAAGATAATAAATAACACAGGTCCCAGTATGAACCACTGAAGGACACCATTCGTATTTCATAAAGCAGCTTTCCCATTCCCATCAATATCAATGAGAATGTATTTAAGAAGCTTGCTGCAAACAAACATAAGTGTCAAGATTTCTCTGACAAGAAAACAGTTGTGAAAGAAGTGTCTTGTACATGAAAGACACAAAAGATTTTTACAGAAGCAAAAGTCTGCAGGGATCTCCCTCCTTCCTGTACGTCCACTACACCAGGGAGGATCAAAGAGCTGTGGATTTCCACAACCAGATGGAAAGAAATTTGATGAACACCTAGGTTAGAACTAAGGTGGTGTTTGATCAGCTCAGACTAGTCTCGAGTCAGAAGCACAGCACCAGCAGTTTTAATAAAAAGCACTAGATGGGAGTAAAACATCAAGCAAAGTCTGCTTGAGGAGCTGCAGGAAGATTTTTGCAGACAGGGCGAGTAAGCAGGAGGTGCTGCTGTGAAGATGAGCCTTATTCTGATGCAGCACCAGAGTGGTCGAAGCTAACTTAAAATAAATGTGTCTGTAAGTGCTGTAATAAAGTTTGGTGCACAGACAAATAAGCAGAACTTCCCTGACATGATGCAGAGAGTGGCCATCTGTCCAACACAGAGTTGCTGCAATTAAAGGCAAATGGAGGAGTTACTTCACAGACTAAACAATTTCCTTCCTTAGGTAAGTCTCTAGCTGGTGGTGGGTGGTGCATGTTCCCAAATGCAGGGGGTATTTATCATTCAGCTGGCAGTGGAAATTGATGACCAGAAGTCACACACCTTGGTCAGGAGGCTAGGAACTCAGAAATATGGGAATTTTGCAGGTTTTACTTTAAGAAAGCAGCAGCATTTACACACCAGAGAGATGTTTACACACTTGCAGCGCATTAGCAATGCAGCTTCCTCCTCCTCTAAGCCCATTACCAGGAGAAAGCAGTGCTTTCTTTACCTTTCAGAAAAGACTAATTGAATTTATTTTTTTTCATGGATCCTCTTGATTCCCATTTGCACAGAAGAGGATGAGCTCATCTCCCAGATATGTAAATGGTGTTTGCAACACTCCCCCTCTCTTTCCCCTTTCCTTTCCGACAGCCTTCAGTAGGAAGCTGTGTTTCCCCAGAGCACGCAGCCATTCTGAGGACAGGAGAGCTTGCCACATACCATAGCCATCAGTACTTTCAAAATCGTGCACCTGGGCTGACCACAGCAAGTGTTGGCAGGGAGACATTATTCCTGCTTTGATTATTTTAGTTTACCCTCACTTAGAAAAAAAAAACCAAAACCCACAAATAACTTTAGGGCCATTGATGTGACTCTAGAGTTGATGAAAAATAGCCAGGACACTTTTGACGAATAAATCTCCCAAATCCAGTAGCACAGCACCTCTCTGCATTCAGGTACTCTTATCTGAGCACTGAACTCAGCCAAGAATGAAGCCCCACTGCTTGTCTGAGCCTTGTGCAGTTCATGGCCTGGGGGATAAGGCAAAAGGTCCTGTGGGTATTTCAAAGGTGGGTATTTCAGCTTCCTCACCACTTTCCTCACCTCTGAAAAAAATCTCTTTCCTGGGGTGTAAAGTTAAGCAGGACCTCCTATTAACTCTCCAGACAGACCCAACCTGGTGAAAGGCTCCCAGGTCCCCACCACTGTTTCATCACTTCAGAAACAGCCAGCCCCTCTGTCATTTCCAGAGAGGAAACACAGCTGCATTTCACATCCATGTGGGAAAAATCAAAGGGAATGATGAGAGGCACCTACAAAAAGGACACAGGAAAGCAAGTTGGGGGACACTGTTGTGACCCCACCATGCACCAAGCCCCCCTCCCATTCCCCCTGATCCAGACTAGGAGCCCTCAGGCCCTAGGAAAACCTCAGCATCAGGGAAGGTTAGGAGCAGGGCCTATTCAGGACCAAGCCAGGAAAAGGTTTTGCAAGAATAAGCTGAGGCACAACATCAGTGCCCTCATGGATAGTTTGGAGCTGTTATATGGTGCAGGCAGGGTGGAAGGGGGAAGGTCTCCAGCCACACCAAAAAGCTTCCAATGGTGAAATGAATGCCAAATCATCCTCCAAGAAGGACACAGAACAACCCTGCCTCCACACCTTCCTCTCCAGGTGCCTGGATTCATGTGGGTGCCAAGGCTGGGGCCCAGGGATACTCCATGTTGTTGGGAGGATTGAGGTCATGGAAGGTTTATCCTTCTTCCCATCTTGCTGCCTTAGCTGCTGCTTCTTCTTCTCTCTGCCTCCACATTCCCATCACTTCATCTCCTTCTCTTTGCTCACATTTTTCTTCCTCTCTTGCAACTTGTCTCTTTGCCTGCAATTTATCCTCTGCAGTGAAAGCCTTCGGCTGGCCTGTCAGTGCCACTGTTCCTGGAGAGGGCATTGTGCCACACTAGAGCACAGAAGCCCTGCAAGTTATTAGATCCACACTTGCCTACAGCTCTGCACCTGCAGCACTGACAGTGTTGTCTCCCTTTCCCTCTGCTGAAATAAAAACAGAACCTGCTTCACCTGAAAGCCAGCAGCTGCTTAAGCAAGAGTTCCTGTACGACTGATAACAAAGACCACCTCCAACACCCACTGAAGGGCAGTTTTGCTGCACAGGTTTTCCTACTCTCACAAGTAAGCAACAGGCACATCAAGCAGAGAGCAATATGTCACTGAGAGGCACCATTGGACTAAGGGGGGTGGGGGGAGGAATACAGCAATAAGTGACAGGAGACAGAATTAAAACCACTGTGGTTAAATACACCTTCAACAGCAAAATGACATAATCAAAATGACATACATCAAACAGGGCCAGTCTGTTTTGATTCAATAGGGACTGGCCTTTCCAAAAGAGACGGGCTGGTAGGTAGTTAATTCGGTTTGTTTACTCAAAGTACAGTTGTGTTCCACCAGTGTTATTTATTTAATTTCTCTGTGTGTAAATGATGGGACATACTAACACAAAACAGTGACACTAGAAGCTATATCCATTAACCAATGCTTTGCGTGGAGAGGAAAAATGCTACCATGGATCTTGCATTATCATATAACATAGGAAATAGAGAGGAAATGGCCTTTTCAGTTCTCCAAAGCATGCAATTTGACAATTCTCAGCAGTCTTATCTTGTGCAGAGATTAGAAGTAGGCAAATAAATTAAAGCAGTGTAATCAATGAATGCATTCCTTTTTCCTGTCTGTGAAGAGGGGAGGGAGGCTGGGGTAACATCAGGCAGTCAGGTTAATGAATGCGTTCACAGGCCAGAATTACTAAATGAGTATTTGTGCACACACACATACACTGAGCTATTGATTACTCATAACCCTATTTCCAAAGAAAACTCCTCTGAATAGTTTGTAGTTCTGATTAGACATGGGAACGGTGAGGCTGTCTGTAGGGAGTGCAATTAAAAATATCTGCACCCGCCTAACTTACCAAGTTTATTGATTTTACTGCACCAGCATAAAAATCTCTCAGCTGCAGGATATTGAACATGCATTACAGGTTAGAGCTTGTATCATTATACCAGGTTAGCTGAACACAGGCCACATTGTTCTACCTGTGGTCTGCCTGAATGACCCAGCTTCAAGGGTGACTTGAGACCCTAGCAAAAGCCATGAGAAGATTGGTTTCAGCTACAAGATAAAACATAGCAGTCAAAAATAATCTAAAAAATGTGCAAACATTATTCCAAAATAAGGTGATAGGAAGCATTTCTAGATCAGAAACTCAGGGCTGAGACCTTGAAGTTTTCTGCACTGCTCCAGGCTCCCTCAGGGTCAGGGTTTACAGTATTTTCTCATCGGGAAGCTGAGAGAAGCACACAGACCTATCCTACCTCCAAGCACTTTGTAAGCAGGGGTGTTTGAGAGTCCAACTGCTCCAGTAGAAAAATCAGTACCCATCCCAAAAATGCACACTAATCCAGATAGACAGCAAACAGATTTACTGTCATAGCTGAACCATCTGATCTGGCTGGCCTGTTTGCAATCCCTTAGGGAGTACAGATTATCTCCTCTCTAATCTCTCCCCTTTCCCTAACCTGCAGACTGCTACCTGCAAACACACACTGTTTGGTCTAGCCTTAAACTGTTAGCTGTTAGCCTCAGGGCCCTACCTTCTACTTGCTCACAAAGCCCCTGGCACATTTTGTCATGGCATAAAGAATAGGAGAACCCATTCCATTTGCTCCTCCTTGTCAGCTGCAGCTTCCTCAGGTTACCTCTTTGTCTGGGAATAATAGCACTTTTCATACCTTGGATAAATACAGTCAATCCTCTTATAATATTTCCCCCATGTCTGCACATTCACTTCATCTGTTTGTCCTGGGATGCTTCCAGCTATTTTCAGTGTCTTTCTATGGGCATTCAAAGGCACATCTTTGTCTCCTACAGCAAGATGCCTGCTGTAATGCCTAGTGGTGTCCAACTGCACCGGTCTGGGAAGTGCCAGAAAGGACAGGGGGCAGGAGAAGTCACCATAAGATAACTAGAGGACCATTTCTTTCCTTCTGAGGGCACCACCAGAGAAGATAGGAAACAAACTGCTAAAAGATACACCCTCCACTCCCTATTTTCAGGTTTCCCTCTCCAAGATATGAGCTGAGTAAAGCCACCCAGATGTCAAAAGGCAGCCTGCTGCCTTCACCGTCAGTCTCTTCTGCTCCCCCCCACCCTCAGAGCCCAGACCTCCTTCACTGCTTTCTCCAAAACCAGGCTTCTTGCTCTCCTCTGCAGGTGAAATCTGCTGACCTGGGCTCCCCCACCACCATATCAGGCTTTTCAATAAGAATATGAAGTAGCTGAATTTGCTACCAGGGCTGTGCGAAGCTTCAATTCACAAGTGCAAGTGCTGCCATTCAATTTGTAATAACATCCAATGCATTACTAGAGGGAGCCATTACAGCAGCACTGAAAACTGAACAGTTTCTGCCCCCAGCACATATGATGCACAAGAACAAAACCATCAGGAGCTGTTTGGTCATACTCCAATTCTTCTTTTTCACTTTGCATTGTGGTTAAACGTAGCTGAAAACCACTTTATCCTGATACAAGCTTTTCAGAACATTGCGGTGACATCAAGAGTTACTTGCTGGTATTTGCCAAGCCCTCAATTGCATTGCCATGCAGCCAGCTAGAAAACAGTTCCACAGAAGGGTAATATTTGATGGTACAACTTTGTATAGCATAACAGAGGAAAAAAAACCACAGTGCTTTTCAAGTGAATTCATAGTGTTTTATGGTTTTTTTTTAATGGGAAAAAAATGCAGGAATAAAGTAAAAAAAGGAAATCAAAAGCACACCACAGCATGCAAATCTCTTCCATTCAGTCACTCCAAAGTAGTAAGAACAGCTCATATTTGTATGAGTCGGAAAGTAAAGTCTGCCAAACCCTTTCCCAGGAAATTATTTCAGAGAATGCTACCGAATTCAGAATTGGAGCAGCACTGTTACTTAACTTAAACCTAGAGCTGATATTTCAGTTTTATTTTGCTCTTTGCATCTCAGATCCACCAAAAAGCAGCCATTCCCAGCAAGGGGAAGGGGCAGTGCTTGACAACACACCAGAGAGCCCTGGGAAAACTTTGGTTAATGATTCACAGGCAAAGCTCTGCCCTTGGAAGAAGAGCTTTAAAATACCATTAGACCTTTTCTAGAGCAGACAGTCTTTGATTAATAAGGTCTCATCCAAAAGAATGTTAGCTATTAGACCTGCTAATAAGAGAGACAAAAGATAAAAGCACAAGTACACCTGAGGTCTGCCTCTGTGAGATCCTTAAGTGGGGGGAGAAAAACAAGTGGGGGGAGCTGTGCAGCTGAGAGAGATACAAGACCTGCTCCTGCTCAGACTTGAAAACAACATTTATTCTCTGTAGCAGGAATACGAATAGGCTGCAAATCATCTTCATTGCTTCATGCATCCTTCTGAATGGGAGAGAAAGCAGGGAGAAACATGCAAATACCAAAACCTTCTGCAGAGAGGTTGCACAAGGCTGGCTGTTAGTGCTGACCCACCCTATTGCTTTCTTTTAGCAGCGCCAGCTTCCCTAAATAAATTGTGGCTCTGGGCCTTCTAAACCTGAATTAGTTCTTCAACACCATTTGACTGGGCTTCTCTCTTTGGGAGTAAAGTGCCCAGAGTGATGACTGCTCAAATCACCTCCTCTCACCTCTCCACCCCCCCTCTATGCTTGAGGGGCACACGGTGGGGCACAGGGACCCCAGCCCAGCCACCGTCTGACATGGCAGCTGGTAACTACTGCTTGGGCTCAACCAAGTGCTCTCTATCAGCCTCACCTGAAGGCTACACAGACACAGTGGCTGCCACAGAAACTAACACCAGCAGCTGAGAGCACAGCCTCACTTGCCTGTGGACCTGCTATTTTATTCTAACTCTTCCCCAACACCGCCTGGTGGGGGATGCCTTTAGAGATGATGGTTCACTGACTAGAAACAGCACCAAACAAAAAAGCACCCAAAAATCTCAACCAAACTTCAAAAAACCCCAAATATTAATTCAAAGACAGAATAAGAAGATATTGGCCAGAAATTTAAAAATCTTACTATAGGACCTCATTCTCTAAAATTCCCAGCAACAGAGTGAATTTATTTCTTTTTTCCTCCTTTTAAAGCTGGTGTCTCCCAGCTCTATGGTGAAGACATGAAGGTGAGGCAAAAAATGCAAGAGGGATTAGTGTTTTGTGTAGTTTTCCTGTGATGCTCCAAGGCAGGGTTTTTCTTATGCTTACTGTACACAAATCATTATTTTAAAAGTTGGGAAATTTTGATCAAAATCACTACAGTTTACAGATGGAAATCAGCTTATCTGTTTCATGAGGCCTTTAAAAATGCTTGCGGGAAGAGTTTCCTATCAAATCATGACAGATGCATAACAACATTATTAAAAATGTAATATCTTTTACTAATGTGTTTAATGTGTATGATATTATGTGCATAATATTATACTGTATCTATTATCTGACAGCTGACTGCAGTGTCTTGTAGCACCCCTTTTAGTCCATATAGCCCCAGCAAATAAAGCATGCAAAGCCCATATTAACCTCTTTTTAAAGTTCCTCGTTGCAGAAGTTCTGAGATGAGGAGGAGCACAGTGAGGCCACCGAGAAATTCTGTCTAATCCAAATCAGAGTGCTCTTCTTGTCTTCTTGATGGGTAATTCCTCCACATCGCTGTCATCTCCTTTCAGGAGAAAAGAGGATTTTTTCACTTGGGTAAACCTCAAAGCAAACCTTGTCCTAGTCCTCTTCCCCTCCCCAGGCATGCACTGGGCTCAATGGCCCACGAGATCCTTATGTCTCTACATGCAGCAGGAGGTTTCTTGGTGTTTCCAGACAAAGGCTTACACTAAATTAAAGAGAGACAAGCTGTAGGTCATCTGAAGGACAATTCTCCTGCAAGTGCTGGGAGAACATCAAGGGGCCCAGAGGATCCAACCCAGAGGTGCTCTCTGCCTGTGAAGGATAATGATGAGGAAGAAAGGGCCAAAGTGCTTTCAAGATGACTTATTCCCAGAGAAGAATGGCATACAGGGAGTTTAGAACGACAAAAGTGAACAATAGTAAACGAGCAGACATGGTGGTCAGAAATCCTGATTTTTTTCCACACATATTTCAAATTCAAGAAAAAAGCCTCCAACATTAGGACTGGAAAATCATTATGGACAGCTGGAGAGATCAGAGATATGGACAGTCTGGTCTGCAGGTCACCAGCAAGCAGAATGCGGTAGAAATTCAAGCCTACATATGAACCCTGCCAGGATACAGAGCATGTTTCCCTGTGCTGGCATGGCTGCTATTTTCCAGGGACAGGATCCGAGCCAGTTGCTGCACTCATTTCCTCAGTAGTTATTTTCTTGGAACTCAGCATAGTACTTCTTCCCTTTTTTTCCTCCCCAATAGAAAAACATGTGATGTTATTTAACATGACACGCCAGCTTTCCCATCATTTTAATTTCTTTCAAGGAGAAGCACCCCACACAGAAACACACAATGCTACACAATAGCATGCCAAAAGGTCTGAGTGGAGAGCAGGGAACTCTTTCAGACTGTGTCTAAGAGGGTAACATGTAATGCCGATTTTTTTCTTCATTTTCTTTTATTTCCCCCTCTTTTCAAGGCTTCCAGTCAAGTGACATTTTGTTTGATATTCACATCATTTCCCAATTACAGTTCTTCTAAAATTCTTGTGAACAGCTGAATAACTCCTGGTGTGGCTTTGTTACAGCTCATTTCACTGCATTAGCTTCCACTACCTCTCCTCTTCAGAGGCTGAACTTGGAGATGCGGTTCAAATCTCCCCTTTGCATCACTCCCTCTCCACTTTCACTTTTACTGAAGCACGTCTCTCTTATCTCCACTTCCATTTCACAACATTTCTATTATGACCTGGTTTAGTGTATTTCTCCCAGTGTATGATAGCTAAAAGGAAGGTTAAAAGGTATCCCAGTGATATAATTGCCCCAGCAGCTCAGCACTACTTACCTGAGGCATTCCTGAGCAGGCAGGGAACTCAGGGATGAGAAGGATCAAGAGCTGTAACATGACTCTTATGTTCAAGACTCTTCAGCACACTTTCACAGTTGAAGGAGAGTAGTACATTCAGGGTAGGATATTTAGAAGCAATAAAATAAAGGAGCAATCCATTTCTTATGCCTTTGAGAAGATGGATGCTGGTTGAACCCCTTTCCTGCAAATATTTGTATTCACCAGCATCTTCACAGATTTAACACAGCCCACTGAACACCACAGACAGAGCTCTCTCAGGTTAGACTATTCACACAGGGAACACTTTTTTCCCCAGGCACAGCAGCATAAAGTCTGGCCCAGAGGCCATCCTAAATGGATAGTGCAGTCCTGGCCCTGCAGACCAAGTGCTTAGTGGTCTGGTTTCTCTCATCTCCCTCTGCCCAAATTAAAATAGCTGAGCAAAAGCAGAACGGAAAATGACACACTGACGGAGAAGCTCATGATAATTTGTGAGTTCACCTGCAATTACAAGAGCTGAACATGGATTCTGGTGGTAGCCAATTAGAAGTCTGAAGAATTTTTCTACTGCCCATGTAGACCACTTTCTCTTGCTGTGACACCATGGACACACAGCAGGGCTGGAGGGGGAGATTCCCAAAACACATGAGATTTATTTAAAATGGCTTAATGCCTAGAAAGAGACTGACGAAACACTTCAGTGCAGGCTACCAATGTATGCATTTTGGGGATTTATATATTTTTTTTTCCTGAAGAGGTTGCAGGTAGAGCTTCAGCTGCTGCCAGGGCTCAGTAGAAAAGGCACCAAGGTGGGAAATCAGGAGTCTTCCACTGATGCCTCAGCTACGCTGTTGATGTTATGCAATGATGAGTATTGCAATGACCTTGTGCAAGGAGAATCCTGCATCCACAGGCTGGTCTCAGCACTGAAGTTAACATCATTTTTTTTCACCCTTCCCTTCCACCCTTTGCTCAGGGAACAAATTTCTCCTCCACCCAGAACCCATTCCCAGCTCACCCCTGTGCCCAGAGGTTGAGATGTCCTTCCTTCCCCAGCCCAGAAGCCGAGCAAAGATTGAGGTCACCTTTGCAGCAAGAGGCATATTTCTGAGAACATTCCTGACCACAGAGTGCTCACCATGCTCTACTTCTGCTGCACTGAGCCAAGAGTCTATAGATTTCCTGCCCTTAAAATACATTAACGTAATAAAAGTCAGAATTACATAGCCTGGTATTTGTGATTTACAATTCTGGGCCAAACACGACAAGTAAAAAATAAGAACATCCTGTGGCAACTCAAACAATCCAAGACTGTTATGCAGGAAGGTGAACTTTTTTACCTGCAGTGAGCTATCGTGTCCATTACAGCCAAAACAAAAGCGACAGAGAAACATCTGCAATACCTTTTTTCTGGTTTTCAAGTGAGTATTTCAACATTACTAATGACTGGCCTTGGCAGCTGTCTTGTCTAATTACCAGCTGCGCTTCGACATTATCATTTAATATTAATACCACTGGAAGCCCTTGTTACATTCAGTTTATCATGATGTCATGTCTGGCTTCTTGTCTGTCTTCTCCATGACTGCATGGTTAACCTAGACCTGTATCCCTCCCTGCTTCCAGACTGAATGGGCATGCTCAGACCCTTTCTGTTGAGGATGGTTTTTAAGAAAAACATCACAAGACAAGGAAATCACTGTGTTAGACATTCAGTTTTTGCTCTGCAACCAGCTTTAACCTGTCCAGAGGCTCTTTTTCCCATATCCAAATCAGTATTTCATCTTTGTGCCTAAGCACAGCCCTAGTGACAAACTAATGATGCTGAATTTTAATTTTAAAATGTGTTTTGGCCTGAAGAGAAGTGCTATTCCTGGCACTGACTGAAAGACTTAAGTGAAGGGCAGCACTGCACCTGTAGCACCCAAGAGGAGTAAGGCAGAGAGAAAACCTTTGCCTTTCAAGCCTATGTATTAATAGCAGAGCCATGCTTTTCTGTCAGCTTCAACAAGCAAAAAGGTAGAATGGTCTCTGTGCATTTAAATTAATTACCTTAGTGGCATTTCTGAAGAGAGACCAAGGACCAGTCCAATTCAGGTGAAAACTCAGGCGGAGGATACACTGTACTCTGTGTTTGAGGCTCTGCAGGACCAAAACACCACGAAAAGATGCCTTGGAGCTCTAGCTCAGGGTCTGCATGCTCTTCTGAGGGCAAAGTAGGCTCTGAATGTCACGTTGAGAGCACAGAAAACCAAGGTATTGTATTGATCTCTGGGTTAAACTTGTGTCAGAAAATAGCAGCTTGTTCTTTCCTGCTAGCACACTTCATCAGCCAGATACCCAGAGGAACATGTCTGCAGGGATGGGATGGGGGACAGACAGACCTTGCCTTTGCCTTTGAAGCTGAGATGTTTTGGCTTCCTCTTGGTACCACCTCCTAGGAAAGGGGCCCTGTTTCCACAAAGATAGATATAAACTGGACATTTTCACTCAGCTAGTCAGCTTGTCATTGCTACCTACGAGCTGCCTTTTTTCCCCCCTCTTGCTAGACCCTTGGGGAAATGAACCCAAATTCCTTCAGCCTTGCCCCCTTGGCCCCCCTTCCTCCTGCTGGCAGCAGCTGCTGTGGCACTGCTTCAGAAACCAGGTGCTTCCAGGGGGTACAAGCTGTATGACCCCACTCTGTATAAAAGGGTCACATTAGTCACGGAAAGTGCTTCCAGGGAGGCTAATGAAAGGAAATGGACCTAGGCACTGATGCTCTGCATACCAATTATGTCTTACTGCAAGGATCTTCTCTGCTCTTCAATTAAATAATATTCAAAGGAAGTATTGGTCACAAACCTTTTCCACTACCATCCTTAATAGCTGGTAAAACAGTTACTTTGACCCCTTGATGATGTTCCATGACCACAAAAGCTGTGGAAGAGTGGATTCTGTCATCAGGCTCAGTAAGTCAGAAAGGACTGTGCACATGAGGTGGAAGTTTCTCACAGACATCTGCTTTGAGCTCCTTGGCTCCCATCCTCCCCCAGCTTCCCTCCGCTACCTCCATGCTATTCACCTGCCAGAAAACCAGCAGTGCTTTTAGTGAAGAGAATCTGACTTAGGAGCCAAAATTATGATCATGCCACTAATATATACAGGTCTCCTCTTCCCAGGAGGGCAAACCGAAGTCCTGAGCCATCAGACACAAATTTAGGCACAAATCTAACATAAAGGAAAAAATTGGCTTTTTAGCATGTCATTAAACATAATAACAAGTCTGAATCTCAATCTAATCACCCCAGGCTTAAAAGGGAATAAATTACGAGTGAACATTGAATGATTCTATACTGAGGATCCTTCAAAAATCACAAATAGAATTACTGCATCTGTAATATGCATATGCATGCATACAATATCTAGCTTATCGTCAATGGGAAGACCTTTTCCAACTCTTCTCCTTCTATAAGTTTTGCCGTTTTTCATTAGCATTGGGTTTTCCTTTTTCTCTTCAGTGCAAATGGCAAGAAATAGTGTAATTACTTTTTTGAGTATTCACGCTATTTTGGTTGTAGTTTTTTAATTGGATTAAGGAATATCAGCATATACATGCCACAAGCAAGGAACAGCTGAGCACTAGGGCTAAAATTGATCAAAGGGCACATATGCATCTGGATGTGTTTCCTCTGTTTTTCTTGTAGTCAGTACTAGGATTAGTGTCTGTAATATAAGCATTATAGAGCATGGGAATGACAGAAAGCAAAGTGGGGAGGACAAACAGAAATTGTTTAATATAAAACTTCACATTTGAGCTTGTCTTAGAAAACATAATAATACTCCATAAAACAAAAGATAGAGGGTTTGCATAGCATTAAACACTATTTGCTGAAGTGTGGTACCTAGATGAAAAAAATCTGCCTGGTAGCAAAAGAGAACAAAAACATGAAGCTGGTAGAATCTACTAAATTCAAACAGTCGAGGGTGTCAGTTGGGTAAAACTCAAATGGACTTAGATAAATACAAACCTGCTGGGTCTCTAGCCAGTGCTTGGCAGCAGCTTGTATCTCCAGCACTTCCCTGCCTGTGTAACAGGGCGCTCCAGGTTTCTGCCATCATTCTCTTTCTCACACTGGTTGGTGATCCTCCATGCATCTATGAGAGGATACCAAAATGTTTTTAATGTTATCACCTGCTGAAGTCACTTCAGGAGTTAAAAAAAAAAAGAAATTATTTTTCTGCTTCCAATGAGGTATGATTTTCTTTAAGCTTCTGAGTTCAGGAGAGCAGCTGTAGTGCAAGGTGAGGATGATTGATTATTTTCTTGCAGAGCAAGCAAGAGCCCTAAACCTCACTGGAATTACTTTAGACCCCATCACTGGTGCTTTCCATTAATTTCATTCAAGAAGATTTTTTTTCAGGTGAATGTTCTTATTGCTTCTGGGTACATTTTTCTCAGGACTGGCAAACCCAGACCTTTGTGAGAAACCTCACAAAACCGAAGCACTCACTCCCAGCTGGTTGCTTGCTCCCTTGGGATGCACATCTATGCCTCCTGTCAAGAAAGCCATTCTCAGGCCACCTGTGAAGAGGAATTGTTATTTTCTCATTTGAATGTTGAAGTGACACCAGGTGAGACAACAAACCGTGCCAGATGGAGAGGTCAAGACAGCCCAGTCTCATTTACAGGCCTCCAAACCCCATCAGTTTTTTGTCTCTTTCAGCATTCAAGGCCCAGCTGTGAATAATTTGCTGGTGACAGAAGATAGCACCAGTGAGAAGGGGCAAGATACCAGGTGGGATCAGTCATTTCACCTTCTCCAAGCCCAGGCGACTCTGACCAAGACAAAGGTGGCCCCAGCATGTCTCAGGTGGAGAGGGAGAGTAGATTCCCCTCAGAAATCTGGGGCTCTCACGGATCCCCTTCCCCATCCCAAACCAGCAGGGTGAAGGAAACATCTCTCCCCCCACACCAGCATTGCAGGCATCTCTTCTGCTGCTATTCAGACCACCAGTCCCTCATATTAGCCCAAGACATGAAACTCCAAATGAGATAATGAAAAGCAGCGGTGTGTGTGGAGCACAGCTAAAGGTCACTGCTGCATGTGAATTCACTTTTAAAAATAATTAATTGAACAACAGCCTGACATTTACCCTGCAAAGGGATTTTTCAGAGTTTGCTTGCTGAACCCTGATGTTCACAGGCTGCAGTGTTTACTGTTGGGGGAGCAGAGGATCATTGTTATTCTACAGCAAATAAAAGAAAATGGATCAAATTCAACTCTGAATAAAAGAGGGGGGAAAAAACCCTATGGGCAAAACTTGCATTGGATTCACTCAGCTTTGCTCTTTCTCCCTGCTTTGTTTCGTGGGATCGGTGAATACCATTAAGTCTGAACAAACATTTCCAATGCAAAAAGTAATTTCCGCTTGCATGTAACATCTTTCCTCAGGGCTGAAGTTTCACACACACCTTTGCCTACATCAGAAATATTTTTATTAATGCTATTTGGAGGAATGAGAACCTGAATAATAGCCAGGCAGGGGTTTCTTTTAGGATATAGTGGAAGGAGATATAAAAGAAAGGAAATTGTGTTCTCCTTACATCTTTTTAACTGAAAGCTCTGTTGCAGTGTCTCATCCCTCTGTTTCACAGATGGGCTGGGCGGCATGATCAGCATCAGCTGTGAGGGGCCAAAAACCTAAACCCATTCATTTTATGTACTTGGCTTCTGCATGTCCATGGGCCATCAATTTCCTTCTGACTACACATGCCCTTAAAGTCCTGGAATGAACAGTCCACAGACTCATCACTGATGACATTGAACACAGTGGTTGTTCACCCAAAAGCCTGTTCCACACCATGTTCATTAAGTATTTTGTCTCACAGGGAAGGTAAAATGTGAATTTTCATTGCAGCTTTGGACTAGGCTCTACTTCATTTTCAAAGCATCTGAAATTTGAATGGAGAACATCTCATCCTCTAAGCAGCTGTCTATTAAAAACAAAAAATTAAGCCTTTCCTCCAGTCCAACAGCAACTTAGTTTTTCAGTAACCTCTGGTGTGAACCCTTGTGTTGTGGCTAGCACAGGTTTTTCCCATGAGAAATTTTCTTGTGTTTTATAAATAAAGATAAAGTTTGGATGTTGTTGGAACAGTGTCCCAGAATTTGGGCAGTGCAGGCCTGGCCAATCAGGCCTGGGGGAAGGCTTCTGACTGACCAATCTGGGTGACTTTTGAGAACTCTATATATGTGATGAAATCAAAACAATAAAGGTCATTCCTTCTTGCCACTGAGAACTGGTGCATTCATTACTCTGCTAGCTGCTCAACAGCGACATTGTGTAATGCTGTTTGAAAATCCCCATACAACCCCCTCCTGGGCCCACTTATAGACATACTTAGTGACATCCCCACTAGGAAGTTACAATAGGACCCAGGAGGCTTCACTGGTAGGGCTACCCTTTAAAATAGCCATGCTGCTTCCCACAGGCTGTGTTTATATCTACCTGCCCAATGCTCCTATGCTTTACTGTTACCTCTATCATCTTGCTGCTGCTGGGAGTCAGACTCACTGCCCTGTGGTTCCTAGGATACCCTCTACAGCTTCATTTAGAAAGGGAGACTGCAACTGGGGATTTCTACACGGCTTTAAAGAAATGAGCTTTTTATGTGCCATGATACTGGTTTTAAGTTTTGGCAATGCAAAACTCAGTCTGGTATCTATATGTTCTTCCATCCCCCGCCAAGCCTGTGATTCTCAGCATTACAGCAACTGCCAACAAAAGCTTGATTCTTCTTTACTTATTACAGTTCTTGCCTAATCACCTGCTATTTATTAAGACACAATTTAAAGGAAATCTCATACACTAGCACATTGTAGCACCTGGCATAAAAACGCATAGAGACAGCACGTACATCTCCCAGATCCCCCAATATTGGTCCACAATATCAACCAAACATTTTTCTTTAAACGTTCAATGTTTTCTAACCTGTTTGCAATAGCTAGATATTGTTTCATTTATCCCAATCACAACCAGCTTTCTGAGGACACATTAATAAGCACAGCATCACACTGCAGACTGTGTGCAATGCAGAGATACCAAAGCCAGACTTTCAGCTCTGCTATTGTAGAGACACTAGGGAAAATAGGAAAGCTGTCTGCTGTGTCAGGGTGGTCCCTGCAGTCACATGAGACCAACTGCATAATTTACCTCATTTGTTTACTGCTAGCTCTGAAATTAATGGTGCAGCCATTAACCATTAACCCAAGCTTAAGAAGCAGGTAGATTTTCAGATTTACTGCAAGTGCATTTAGGTGAATTATTTAAAAAATCATTTTAATTTCTAGAAGGTACATTATGAAGCCAGTTAATCTTATGGCTGGCAGCTAGATGTGTCTTGGGACCTCTTGTACATCTCTGGATCCCAGCTCTCCATGTCTGCTGGCCAGGGTTATTTATGCTTGACCTCTGTGACAAACCCAGGTGTGGTACCCAGCCATCAGGGCTGGGATCCTTTACAGGCCTCTCGTTCCTCAAGTACAGCTGATGCACAGACACAACTGGCATGTTTGTCAACACCCAGAACTAATGTTTTGCAATTCTTTATCTACACAATTCATCAGCAGTTTCTCCTGTTTGTAGACTCTGGTCCACATGCCGTTCTGAACTTTATCAGCTCAGGAGTGCTGAGTAGGTAGAAAGATGGCAGGTCAGATTTGGTGTCAAGGAAGGCAAGGAAATACACCTAAAGAAAAATAGTCTACCAGTGCCTACAGGATGGGAAGTTTGGAAAAGGCAGTTACAACTAAGAAAAGAGATCCTGCAGTGGTCATTGACAACTCTCAGGTTCCAACTCAGCACATAGGATCAGAAAGAAGGAAAACATATTGGGCATCATCAGGAAGGGTAACAAGAACAAGACAGAAAGGAGCATTTTACTACCACCTAAGAAGTTGTCAGCCTATATCTTGAAAATGGTGTGTGGCTTGTGTCTCTGCATCTCAAGAAAGACATAGTGAAATTGACCAAAGTACTGAGAGGGTAACTACAGTGGTTGAGGGGACAGTGCAGTTGCCCAAGAAGTAGAGATTGTAAGAGGCTGGGACTCTTCAACTTGCAAAGGGAAAAGCTGGGGGTTATAATAGAGTGCAAAGTCAATATTATGACATAATTTGATAGCTGGTGGCCATGCTGACTGCCAAACCATTGTTCACTAAATCCCATACTACAGGAACTAGGAAACAAGGAAACTGTCTGGAAAGCAGCTTAAAAAAGCTGAAAGGAGATTATTCCTTACACAAAAGGTAGTGAGCTTCTGTGACTTGCTGCCAGAGGAGATTGTAGATGTCAATAGTATCAGCAAGCTAAAAAAGTAATTAAACAAATTCACAGACAATATATAAATTATTTCTGAAAGGACTGGCAAAGCTGTGTTCTGTATAACTTTTACAATGGAGATTTTGGATGATGGAGAGCTACAAAGAGCATAGACCAGAGGAAGGGCTTACATAATCTCCTCATGTAATTTCCCTCCTGTTGCCATTAAAATCTATGAGTTTTGCAATCATCTTCAAATGAGGCCTCTGTGCCACAGAACTAGCATAAGATCCTACATATCATGAATGGGACTTGTTGGTAATGCAGCAGCTAAAGACTGTGATGGATTAAAATCTGCTTGGTAAGGAGGTTCACTCTCAGGCCTAAAAGACTTCAGAGAACTTCTGTAATTTTGACTGGATAATCCAGTTCCATCATACATGGCACAGAGTAGACCTCATCAGATCTCAAGAAAAATCTGTATGCAAACATTACCACAAACTGCTTACCAAAATACAAGGAATATGTTGTTAATACTCCACAGTGCACTTCATTGTAATTGAATACCATGGAGCCACACTTATTCCTGTCAACATACTAAAGATACAACACCTTAACCTTCACATTTTAGGACAGAGAAAAGCAGTACAACACATCATTTGGGAAAGAGCCATCAACGAACTGGGATTCAATTCATTGTGCCATATCAAGGCTTATCTGAGCTTTTTGTTTTCTTGATTTAGAGAACTGTTTGGGAAAGCAGCATAGATACACACCCAACTCCCAAGAGCAACACTCCCTCTTATAAGTATCTACAAAATATTTTACAAATTCCCTGCCTTTAAATCAGATGTTTTTAAACAGCAGGAAATCCAGTCTGCAATAAAAACCCCTGCATATTCAGCTCTTCCAGCAAAATGCCAAAATCACACGGTAACTTATTCATCTGGTTTGCATTGAGTCTGTGACAGAGAATGAGAAAGACTGAAGGAAGGGGCTATTTGCAATCATTTATTAAATCTCTCCCATGCCAGTTCTCAGTTGGAAGGGTAATTTTAGTCCCAGTAAAGAACCTAACCATGCATGCCCTGTATGTCAGCTGATAACATCAAAGATAATACACAAGGGAAACATTGGCCCTTGCAGCTACTGAAAGGAAGAAGTCCCGGGTTACAGATGGGAAAAAGGATGTCTGGCAGTGAGAAGACACTAACACTGCAGGTAAAACCTTCAAGAGCTTCTTGGTAACTCCATACCTAAGGATCATGCTACATTACACTCAGTCTCAGACACCTGGTAGGCAGCTCAGGCTTCTATAATTCAGGTAGGCGAACTGGAAACTACTGGCCTTGGTTTTGCTGTCCCAGAGACTGTGAGGGCTGCAGAAATTTTCTAGGTATAAGATATGTGTTCCAATCTACAATTTGCTACCAACAAATATCAGTAAGGAAATCTGAAAGGAGGCTGGCAAGAAAGCACAGGGGCATTAAATCTCAAGAATCAGAGCTAAAATTACATGCATAATCCATTTACAAAGCTTGTTACTCATTGCAACACAAGTAATCACCCCTGTGATTCCGCTAAATTGACAGGTGTGTCCCAGGTAATGTCTTGCACCATGAGGTCTGTTTAGATTCCTACAGATTAACTTCAGTTTAGAGAGTCATCGATGGCCACAGTTACTCCTTGGCTGTCTGAAACAGTAACCACAGGTACTGGGTGCACAGAAAATTGCACTGATAGTTCTAGGAGCAATAACCTTTTACCAAGACACAAAGACACCTTTTACTCCATACGAACTTGTGACTTTGGGGAAGAGGTGGGGCAGGGGAAAAGAAACAAAACCAACAAAACCCCCCCACAAACAAACAAAACCCAACCAAGCTCATTTGCTTCATTACAACAACAATTTTTTCATAAGTTAATGATTACCTAAAACCCACTGCACCTCCTTACCACAATGATGCATTTATGTGGGAGCAATATCATCATTCCTCTTTCAGGTTCACATTACACAAATTCCTCTTTACTCAGCAGCCAAGATACTTTCTGAGGAATTTCTTAGGAGATGAATGAAGGAACAGGTCAAAACAGGCTAGTGCCCAGTGCCATCCCAGATAAACCCTGGAAAATACTTGCCTAGAAGCCTAGATAGAAGGGATCTGTTACAATCATCACAGCTTTTTGATGTGGTTGTGCACTGCAACATCCTGACAGCTCACTCACTATTTCAAAGCCTCAGCAGGCAGTGAGGCTGAGCCACAACTTTCTACTCCTTTGATCCATGGATTTTGTTGGGGGTGAGGGGTGGGGGTGAAAGTGTGTGAATTGCAAACTTAAAGAAGAGAGTTACATCTGTGGTAACAGACATTTTCCATCCACAAGCCAAGGGTATTTTCATAATTTTACTTCCTTAAACAGATTAGCTCTGATTAACAACTACTTTTAGAAGCCTATGTTGTAATACCAGCTCCTCCCAGATTTTTTGGTTATTCCTCTCCACTCCACCTACAAAAATATGAGCTCATGTCTGGTGCTTGCTTCTAACCTTTGCCCCTTTCTTGATCAGAGAAGAGATCTGATATATGCCTTTATGCCCTCAGAGGTGCCCAGCTGAAGCTCTGGAGCAAATCTCCTTCTTCTACCATGATACTTAGCAAACTTCAAACTTTATGGAACTTTCTGTCTCTCCATCACACCACACCAGGGCAATGAGGTGTTTGACATTCTCTTAATGCCATTCTGAACATGAACCCAGGGTCTCCCTTCCTGATAACAGTATTTCCACAGATAAAGTATCCCCATTAGACACCACTTACAAGATGGGTGCACAAATGGAGAAACAGAGAGGCTATTCCTCCGATCCACAAATAGATGAAGGCAGGAAGCAAGGGACTTGTACCCACACAAGTCAACATTGCTCCTGACCTCTGGAGCTTTTTTTGGTTTGGTTTGTTTTTAACAACAGCTAATCAGTAGGCTACAGACATGAAGGATGCACACTGTGTCACTGCTTCTCTGTTGTCTCCTGAGCTCTGCCACCACCCACGACAAAAAAACCTAACAAAAAAGCCCCCCAAAACACCAAAACAGTATTAACTACTCCCAAAACAGTATGAATTCCACCCATGGATGACAACTGTCACTTTTATTCATAAACATGAGTGCAACATTGACTGGTGCAGATATGCTGTGATACATGGATATTAGGTTACTTCCAGTGTGCTGCACATTTCTGGTTCAAAAGACATGAACTTAAACTCTGGCTGGTTGAAACACAAGTGAGCTAAAAGTACAGCACTATACCTGCTCCTGATATGTCTGCCTTCTTTTTCTATTGCTGCAGGCCCTTTTTCCCAGTTTAAACTTCCTCTCCCCTTTTATGCCCCTTTCCCTCTGAAGGACTTGTGCTGATACTTGGCAGGTTAAATGAACATGCACTTCCAGCCAAGTGAAGGAACACCCAGGCAGGGTGAAGAATTTGCAAACTGCAAATTAAGGCCTGAGAGAGCAGAACATGGAGAGAAACAGACAAAGAAATTACTTTTTTGTGTTTCCACCTATAACTTACTCTTGCCAACATTCAAAGAACAAAAATTGGATTCATGAATGTTGTTTGGGGAGGAGTAAAGGAGAAAAATGTGGAGGCTGCGCAATAGCTAAACAGAAATGTGCACTGACTGGCACATCCATCCATCCATGTTTGCATGAAGCAGATGATGTTCTTTTGAAACAACCACCTACCTCACCTGCTGACATATTGACAGGTTTTGACTTCTACATCTGGACCCTGCCTTGATAGAGGCAATGTAATCCAAACTATGCTTTAATAATACTACTGCACTTTTTAAAAAGTGGCTATTTTTGAATGTTGTTATTATTCAAACCCCTTTCCATCTCTGGAGACTTCTATTCAGTGTGAAACCAGAGCTGATTTTCAACTGAGTTCCTTCTCTTCATGTGAGACCAATATGCCTTATCTAGTCAAAAGCACCTCTACCTCCAGGATTAGACACCTGATTTCATTAAGACTTCTGAAAGCTTTTAATTAAGGATCCTTCCTCTTTACACATTCCTGCAATCACACAGTATTGAAGACACCAGGTCATTTTCTCATTTTCATTTTGTCCCCAATAGGTTTCAGTAACTCCTCCTTCAGCTGGAAGTCTTTCTGCTGAGCTCTGGTGACAACCCCTGAATCACAATAACGTGGTGTATAACATGTACACTTGCCTCTGGCATGTAACCAGAAGGAGCTGTAGCTCCAGGGCTTCAGGGCACAATAAGGAGGACAATGCCATTCAGGTCCAGTACCTACTTCCAGGAGACTGTGTGTCTTCTGAGACTGTGATTCTGACCTAATCAGTCAAGAAAGGCAGTAAAGGAAAGGTGTGATTTCAGTTCAAACCAGTAAACATCTGAATTTAAACATGTAGAAAAACAGAACAAACACTGAGAAAGTAATATCGAAACAAATCTCATTTAAGCGAGGATTTTTCTTTCCTGCTTTTTTAAGAACCATTTATAATCCAGAGAAAGTTATAACACCATTCCTGACTTGGAATTTTTTCTACAGAAACAGAGAAAATAAAAAGTGTTCTGAGGTCCAGGATAAGCAAAGTGTTAAGCCTGCTGGACATCCCTCTGCCTTCAGGGTACTCCCACTTCCCAACTCCTTATATCCCACCAATAAATCAGTTGCATGGTAGCAGCTGCAAATGCCAGAGTGTGGAGAAGGAGAGCAAGGCAGAAAGATGGAGCATGGAGGTGCTTGAACCCTTTACAGACAGGGACTACCTAGAGAGATTGCCAAGAGACCATATTTATTTATCCCTTGGTAAGGCAATTCCTTTACTGCAAATTGTACACAGACTGAAATGAAGCTCAGGGTACAGAAACAGGGTTTCAGTGCTGCAAATAAGTCTGTTCATCTAGAGTCCTTTATTGTTGCTTGACCCCAGAGAGCCTGTCAAGTTCCTTCATCTTTTTTCCCCCTCAGTGTCTCTATGTAAATTACAGGAGCATCTTCCCTCTCCAAACAGTGACAATCTTTCACAGCTCCCCACTGATATCACACTGTGCTAACCCAAACTTTGAGAAATGAAGTTCCTGCCTTGTATTGCTCAGGTATGATAATCAGAAATTTATTAATCTCTTATCTTCTTGAAAAGCCTCACATCTAGTCCTATCAAGCTTGGTGGATAAATACACTCCTAGAGAAAAAGGTGTGTGAGGAGTGAGTTTCAGCTGCCGAAAAGACAGAGTTTGGGGCGTGAAAGATCCCAGCCCTCAAGCAGAAGCTGCTTTCTGCGTGTCCTGGCTGCTGCCTTGGTGTCCAGCTGGACCCTGCAGCACCCAGTGCAGATCACAGCTGGGCCAGCAAGCCACAGAGGACAGCTGGCTCTTCAAAACAATGCACCTCGCTCTGCCAACAACATAAAATGTCACTGCTAAACTCCACAGATGAACCAAATACACACAGAGCCTTGATTAACAGCAAATTAGCAAAGTAAATGACAAAGAGATTATACTCAGTCTGCTTCTGTGCATGTGTGTGGAACAGCAACTGAACACAAAGGTGCCCATTTAATGACACCAACACGTACAAGTGGACTAACAAAGACTGCACCTAAACACATCCACACACAGCAATTTGACTATTTGGATATACTTCATTTTGCAAGACATTTGTCAATACCCTTAAAATAACTTCACCTACCAGCATACAATTCTTGTCAATAAATATGGACAGTGACTTAATTGTCTTTTTCTAAATGTAAAATATGGTCCACAGACCATAATTCCTCTGTAAAACACCCCAAGAAATATACCATATAGGCCCATATTAATATATTGTCACTATTTTTATATGCATATAGGCATACTTAATATGCATACAGAAGCTTAGACTAAAAAAGACTTCTCCAGCTATTTTCCACTGTAACTACTTATTACACTTTATTGCACACAAAAATGGTTTTGGAGCTTGCAAAATAAATACTGCCCCCACCGTATTCCTCTCAAAGAGTAGCTGCTGAATCCCTGCAGAGCAAGTGGCCAGAAGGCAGGGGTGAGTCCACAAGCAGCTTGTTTGGCTGCTAGAGACCTGATTTGAGCAAGGCATAAATGCATTTTCAGCCATTTGAGTGCTCTGGGATCAGCTCACGGGATACTGAAGGGATGTGTCCAAGCACATTCTGCCCTGTGCAGTTCTCAAACATCAGACCTTCAGAAGAACTGATGGAAATAATAGTTTGGGTTTACACACACCTGGGAGACTGAAGGAGTTGAATATTATGGCATTGAGTACATAGGATCCCACTGGAATGGAAATATTTAAGCAGCAAATGAGGTGAAAACTTGCTAGGAGCAATGAAAAGGACCTCAGTCATTTGGCAAAGTGATGTCCGTGGTACCCTTAGCAACTGCCAGATGAGTCAGGCAGAGGAAGGTAATAAGAAGGGTCTGGGATGAGATGAGTTTGTGACAGATCCAGGGATGATCTTGACCAACCTCCCTGACACTGTCAGGGCCTTAAAAGAAATCAGACTGCAGTGGGAGCCCAAAGCGGCAGCCCTGGTGAAACTGCTAGGAGACCTGTACTTACCCCTGGATAAATCAATTCAATTTCTGGAGACTGCACACAACCTGGAGCTCAGATTCTGATGCTGAAGTCAGGACTGTCTGTCTCCAAAATCCTGCAGCAGGAAGCCATGCTGAGCTTAAAACCAGTCAAGCAAGCTGAGTTAAGCTCCACAGGTCAAGACAATATTAATACATAGAGAGAAAAAAAAGGCATGCAATGGATTGCTTCATTTTTGGCAAACACACAGAGGACAGAAATGATCACCTCAAGCACTGCTAGCTAAGGGGAACTGACAATCTGTCCATAGCCTGCTGCAATGCACTCTGAAAAGCAAATGAAATATTATTTTTCAACTGGACACCATTACACAGTTACAAGTCAGCTGCCAGAAATAACAGTATTATATGGAAAACGAAGTTCTAAGGTCTAAAAATTTGTCAGGGAGTTGGGATTTATTGTGAAGAGTTTGTCCTGTAAAAGTAGAAACAAAACTGGGTGCTGATGATTGAATGACCTTCAATATTAATGAAGAACGAAATATTTGTACCAGTGCTCAGGAAAACAGTACCTTACCTTTACAGGATAAAGAATGAGAATATTTGCTTATTGATGCAGCATGGAAGAAAAGTTCCAACTGTTTAAGTATATAAGCCTTGAAAACATGGTTAAGACAATACAAAATTACATCTTACAAAGCTTCACCCTCCAAATACTTTCCTTATAGAATGAATACTTCATTTAGGTAAAATATCAGGAAGTATAAACAGTGGGGCCTCAGAAAAAAGCCAGAGCAAACACAAACCAAGGCAAGTTTCATAACATGGGAATTGTATTAAATAATGAAGCAGCAACTGGTAATGGATTTTAGGCTAAAGTGTGTTTAGGACAGATCTAAATTTAGAGCAGATCTACAATATAACAGATTTCTGGTAAAAAAGGTGTTTTAATGTCAAGAAGGAGGTGGCTGTGATGCTGACAGCTGGTATCAGAGCAGTTGGCTTTTTATGGATATATAAGAGACAGACAAATCTTCACAGAAACCTCTACAATTTTTGGTTCTAGGTCCCACCTCCACTTTCTGCAACAGAATCTGCAACTGCTGGGGACACCAGGGACTTCAGGCAGCAGTCATCTCACCAGCTTTCCACTCAGAGGAGTGTGCACTGGGAGATAACAGCCCCCCTCAGTTTCAGGGCAGGAGGATGCCAGGAGAGGATGAGAACAGAACTCCTGCTCCCCCAAAAGGCCTCAGGCAAACCAAAGCAGATTAAACAAGTGCCTTGAGAGTGCTACAACAAACAGATAAGGATGTTTCAGCTGCAAGCCCAGGCAGCCACCTGAAGCAGCTTGCAAATTAAATGAACACCAACAGTAAAACCAGGTGCAATCCTGGGGTCTCATGGTGCGTCACAGCAGCCTGCAAAGTAGGATTTAGCTGGGAGCAGATGGATGTGTTGTGGGCAACACCACCCTCAGGAGCCTACCTACCTTCAAAGCCCCGAGACAACAATTTTGTTTACACTTTACCTTCATAATGTGCAATGTTTTCTTCCTAGTAAGAAAAGACAGGAGATAGGGCAAGGAAGGAGAAAAGTGGTGGCTAATACATCCTTGTCTACTTGGAGGCAACACTGACATACTCCCTCGCCAAACCCCTCATGCAAAACCTTCTGCAGTGTGATGGAAACATTGCCTGACAGAGCTCAGGAGGCTCACAGGGAGAAAACTGCTGGTATCAGCACAATGCAGATAAATGAAGGAAAATCCACTGGGAGTGCTGCTTAAAAGAGGAATAATAATGCAAGTTTATTTGGTAGCTGGTGGTCAGGCTTTCACTGGGAAGTCAGGTACACTATGGGTGGCTCCTGAGGATGAAATCGTCCAAATACTACTGTGTAATGCCTTTTTTTTTCTTTTCAGATAGAACTAGATGTATTAAAAAAATAATAGAAACACATCTGAATAAGAACACAGCCATTGCACTCTGGATTATTTCCATATGAAGCCCTAATTTCAAACAGATGATGACCACTGTGTGACAGGAACAAGAACAAAAATTACTGAGTAATGGTCTCTGAAATGTAATTATTTTAAACAACCTACTTAAACCATAGCTAACATATTAAACCCACACGTCCACAGTTAAGAAAGTGGAAGCACGAAGAAGAAACACTTGTGCTACTTGTTGTGGCCCTGAATGCACCAGAGGCTGATGGCACAGACACATGCTTGGCACCTTCCTCCTCACTTTTCCTTTTTGCACTCTGCTGTCATCCAAACTCAGCTCAGGAACTTCCTGCAAATGCCCGATCTAAGTTTAAAAAAAGTCAGACTTGTCATCTGGAACAGTTTCACCACCTTAACTCTTTAGCACACGGCACAGTTGCAGAGGATGACATTTATAGCCCAGAGAAGCTTTTCTGGTAGAGCTGTGCATCAGGAAATGAGTCCTGTTGTGTCATAGTAGAAAATTAATGTCCTCTTCTGAGGGTCTTCTTCAACCTTCACTTACAGGTTCAGAGCAGCACTGTTGTTTCTAAGTTAAAAGCAGACCATGCCATTTTATTCAAATACTCTCCTCTCTCTTTTCAGGATTCTCAGTTTATTGAGACAACAAACAATTGAAACAAATAATTGAAAACTAACTTGCCTTATTCAGCAGAGTGAAATTAAAGTTCCAGTCAATTCTAGGCCCATTCTTGAAGTACAGTAAATTATAAGCACAGAAAGGAAAATTCCCAGGAACCAATACTATTTTCATCCTGAAAATCAGGCTGGAAATCCCATAAGATTCTAACAATTTCTTATTTGGTTTTAAAACAAAAAAGACTGAGAGTTAAAGCACAATACCGGTACTCGTCCTGACCTCCAGGACTATGTAGCTAAGTTCAGCCCTATGTAGCTAAGCTGAAAACCAAAGAAGCAGATTAACTGGTTTTTTTTTTTTTTTTCAATCACAGGGAAATTCTTGCACAGCTAACACTCAGCTGAAAAAAAAATTATCATAGGTACTTTCAATTTGCTTGACCAGTCAAGCACAGGAGAGGTCATTTATCAGCAGTGCAAATTAAAAACTGAAGCCACCTCTGCTCTTTAAATTAGGGCACTTGCTGTCTGTCAAAGCAAAATCTACAAACTAAACAAAAAAAATCAGGCGTAACTGTAGTTAAAATTTTAACCATTGTGCACTGAATCAAACTGTGGTGCCAACAGCAGGTTGGGTTTACATGTGCAGCTGCAAATATTTCAGTGACAGCTACAAAGCTGTTTGATATAAGCATGAAATATTTGATTTCTCATGATTTGTACCCTCAGCTATTTGGAAAGGCCCCAAAGTGGACTACTTTGGACAGGTATAATTCCATGCTTCCCCCTGCATTTTAAGCCAGCTATGACAAAGTTTGACAGGACAGCTGGTTGGCCCTGCTAAGCCTACAAGTTCCTAAAATTTCGGATCACAGAATTTACAGCACTATTAGGCACAGGATAGAGGTTTTCATTTCTTTCACATGATTTAACAGCTGCCTGTGGCCTTGCACAGTTGTGCTCATAGTAACTGATGCTCCTGGCTTTAAAAAGAAATAGAGGGGGTGCCAAAAAGTGGTCCAATACAAACACTTCAAATCTGTTTAAAACAATTGTTTAATGGTTTTCTCTAAGACTTAATCCCTTGCTGCTACACAAAAGATTTTGCTTGCAGTGCCCAGAAGTTTTCTGAAAGGTTTTCATTACACAGAGGGAGAAAAAAAAAAAGACAGCACATCTTGGGATAAACTCAAAATTCAGCTCAAAAGCAAGGAGGTTGCTATTGAAAGAGACATAGTTTTGGCTGGTCAGTGTCCCCTGATTTTAAGTCAGCTTTTCATAGGTACTTCTAGCTCTACAAAAGCCTTGCTGATGGTTGACAGCCTCTGGCCAAGTCCCTGGTACCCTTCAGAGCACAAAACCAAAGAAGCACCTATTGGGTTTTCTTTTTGTTGTTGTTTTTACACCTTTAAAACATTGTCAAAACCCAAAATGCTTGCAGGCACTTTATATGCCACGTGGAACCAACCCTGGCACCAACCAATTTTGTCTTAGCCATGGCTTTAAGGTGCCAGTTCAAAAAGGGTCGTGCCTCACAGGTAGGTGCAACAAAATCCATTCATGCCAAGAGCAGCCAAGTGATCCGAGAAAATGTGTGCCACTTGAGGATGGTGGCAAGGATGGCAGGAGCTGAGTGGCCAGTGGCAGCCACAGCAGCCCAGGCTTTAGCTGTGCCTGCCACAGTGATTCAATCAGAAACGAAGCCAAAGGAGGCCACAGGTATGGATCTCCCCTCTCAGCACATCCCCTCTAGATACAAAATACTTTTGCAACAGTAAGGGAAAGCAGAGAGGAAATAAAGTCAGTGAGATATAATCTGTGCAGGGAAGGTTCTGAAATTTTATGCTGTCCTCTGTACCTGGTTTGAGTTCAGAAAGAGGAGGGTAGGTTGTTGCTCTGATTTGGTGAGGGAAAAGCCACATGAAGCGACTCTAACACTGCAAATGGAGGGAGGCAGAATTGCAAGAATAATTACAACCCAGGAAGGCACAGAGCAACCCAAGAGCAGCAAGACACCACACCTGCCTGCCTCCTGCTCTGCTCCAGCATTACCTCTCAGATGTAACCACAGAGTTTCATTTTCAGTCTGCAAGACAAGGGAGGAGGCGAAAAACAAAGTAAAAATACATGGTGCAATGTCAAGAGAAGGAGAATAGGCCCCCCAAAAAGGCAAGAGTGAGCTTATTTAGCTGTCATCATCAAAATACTTTGCCAATTCTTTGCAAAATGAGGGCAAAAGGGTGTGTTATGTATTCTTCCTTAAGGCTAAAGGTTTCAAAATTCTCAGCCAATTCAACACCAGAAGTGTTGGTTGGTTTGTTTGTTGGGGTTTTTTCTTTTTTTTTTTTTTGGTTTGGGTTTTTTTCTTTAAAAAGTGCTTTATGTATTTTTTTTTTTCCTGTGAACTAGATACTCATGCTGACAGTTGCAGAATCCTGACTAGCAGGGCTTTCCATGCAAGTCACCAGAGACATTTAAGTCTAAACACATTACCTTAGGATTCTCTGCTTCCCCATACCTGCACCCTCTCTTTCCATGAAAAGGGAATCTAACCTTTGCCTATTAAGCAAAGGTTCCTTTTCTTAAAAAAACCCATATTCCACACATGCACAGGAATAGGGACAGGAAGACAAGCACAATCTTTTCAAGGAGAAGAGAAGGATAGCTTTTGTGAACAAAAATGGAACAGGGCATGGAGCAACTGCGCTTTGTGCTTCCGAGGAAGTCCCTGTCACCTAAATGCCAGTCCTGGAGCTGGTGCTGTGCTGACCCTTGGAAATACACTGCCCCAGCCTCAGCATGCCCACTTCTCCCAGGATATCCAGAAATCCCTCTTGTGAAGCAGACACAAGTGATGTTATGCAAGTGACAAGGAGTCAGGACGAGCAAACCTTCAGAGGGAGTCTCTTCAGTTCACAACATTTCATGTTCGTTTTCAGTTATCATCACATTTTAATAGGCTTCTTAACTTACCTCTTAACAACCTGTCTCAGTGACTACCACAAAACTGGGGAATCCAGGTCTATGGGCTGTGCTCTGCAGCCCAAAGCAAAAGTTTCTTGTGCATCTGCTGTAGGACGTGAAGAGCTGGCCTTTGTCACTGAACTATGAGGTAGCTCCTCATAGAGGTGACAGGCACTAGTAACCTGTCTCTAAGAAGCATATGGTGAGCTTGAGCTCAGTCACTTGTTTCAGAATAAGGATTGTAAAATAATAGTTTAAGTTTGGCTCTAACTTGTGAAGACATTTCTTTTTCTACTAGTTATCAGATACACTTTTTGGCTCTCCTAACTTTAGGAAAAATAATTTGTTTTTTTCTAGGACTCAGCTATATGTATCAATTGTAAGTTACTTAAACCAACACAATGACTCCTGGGAAAGGACAGCTTGCCCCTGTGCTGACCCAAAACATTTCTCATTTGCAGTGGTTGCACAGACAGCAAAAACTGGTTAAGAAGATACAGCAACTTGGACTTTATAAGAAAAAAAAACCCTGCTTTCAGTAAGGAGAGAAACATTAGACATTAATCTTTCAGGAAATCAGAGAAGCAATTGTTCATTGAGTTTTTTTACTATCCCCATAACTGCCAAAAATTAAAACACAGTATGGCAACTAGCAGGCCTGGTGCTTTTTTGTGTTTTTTTCTTTAATTTTTATGTGCCAGCTAGGAGCAAATCTGTTCCAAGTCACATTTACCCCATTACCTTTTAAACCAGACACTATCAGGTATAATATGAGTTTCTACTTATTCTCTCCTTGATTATATACAGCTGTATTAAATCTATTTTAGCTAGTTAACATTCCTAGTCCAGGCACGTCCTAAAAAAATTGAGCTGAACTTTACAGTCATCAAGCTACATCCACAGGATGCAGGAACAATCACTTCATTAGCCTTTTGCAACAGCTTAGCTTTCAATAAGCTTCATGCTCTGAATAATCAAGACAGTCAGAAGCCAAAGCTCACTGCATCAGATAAAAAAAACATACAAAAGTTTGCATACAGTAAGATTACCTCTAACTGGGTTTTTTCAAGCTGCAGTTTGCATCTCAGTTGTACATATACCACAATTCTTTATTTCCAGTACACATGGTACGAAAAGTAGCTCTTCCTCTCCTCCTATTTAGGGTACAATTGTGCCTAGCACCATCTAAGTTCCTTCTAAGCCACAAATTGTAAGGATTCTCATGGAATGAGAAAGGAGAGAGGAAAATGAGCAGAGACATATGGATTAATTCCATTTGTGGGTTTTACATTGCTCTGCTTTCAAAAGAAAGGTTTATGGAACCACCTATAGTGTTCATGTGAAGTGCTGAACACATCAATAGCTGCTTGTCAGGGGTTGCTTCTCACAAACACCTCACTGATATGTCAGCCCTATGTCCTCACATCACCTGCTTGAGAAAGGGCAGGAAGAGCACAGCAAAACCCTCAAGATAATATAACTGCAGTCAAGAACTCAACAAAGGAGGAGGAGGATGCTGGAGGCTGTTCCCCTTGCTTTGACAGGAAATACTACAGACAGTATTAGGTGGGCTTGTCTAAAGAACCTCACACAATTAAATAAGGCAAAACTGTCTGTGGTAATACTTTGAAGAACAGATTTTGTGGTCTGGGGTTTAATGAAAAAAACCAGGTATCTTTATGTAACAATTAGAGTGGGTGGACCTCAGAAGACTACAGGAAAAAATTTATGATGAACTACCTCACTGCACATCTCAAAAAAGCTGGGATAAATGCTGGTGCAGGGCAGGAGGGTTGTGATCTCTAAGTGCTATTATCTTCTAGGTGTTTCTGGTAGAATCTATCCTTCTTGCACACATCTTCAGACAAGTTCCATCAGGGGGTGCACAGGACCCATGTAACACCCTTATGGAACTGTAATATCATGGAATGTGAACACAGCAAAGTGTGACAACATACAAAAATCCCAAACACCACAAAACAAACCCCAAACGCCTTACATTAGCCATGCCTGCAAAACAGGACAAACCACAGCCTCCTCCAGTTCCTACTGCTCAAACCAACAATATTAAAGACTGTAGGAACAACCCTAAGAAGAACCTAACTAAAAATCATACATAGCTATAGGCAGTGTAATTGCTTTTGCTGTTGAGAGAGTACCTTGCAGGGCAGAAGACATGTTTGGCCCCAAGAGTTGTCTGACATCAATGCCTGAGATAAAGCACAGGGGAACTCTTTGGCACAGTGCTCCATCAAAAGGTCTGGGAGAAGGGACAGAATCACTGAACAGCTTTGGGAGAGCGATAAAGGCATTCCCACTCTCACCAGAATCCCCATCAAACCACGTTATTACCACACTGCCATCATTACTATCACTCTAGTTCTGTCATCTCTTTGAAAAATGAAGGAACCATGTACATAAGCCTTTCCAGTCCTTCAGCCAGAATCACATCTAATGGATGTTTTTTATAATTTCCCACAAATCACTGACAGGATGAGAACAATTATTGTGTCTTGTTGATGTCCAAGTCAAACACACAATTAACGGGCAGACTCAAATAGCCCCATGTCTGGAAGAAAGTCCATTACACATTCCTCTGATATTTCCCACACAAGATAGGGTGACTTGAACCAGAATATTTAGAGTATGCAGTAAAATGAGTCAGAAGCAAATTTGAGGCTCAGAGCACCAAGGCAGCAGTGGTCAACTGTTTCTACCCCAAAAGACAAGGGCTTGCTGTGTTGTGAATATTACAGCAGCTGGTTATGTTGTGCCATTAGCTGCACCAAGCAAAAGGCATTGTCTGTTTAATGCTCACAATAGTCTGACCTGTCCCTGATGCCCATGGTGCCCAGTGGTGGCACCACGTTGGCAGAGGCAGAGAGGTTTCCTCAGGCAGGTGGCTTCCAACACCAACAGCAGAGCAGACCAGGTGTGCTGAACTTCAGTGAAGTGGGAGTTCTAAAATGCCAATGCCTGAGCATAATTGAAATCATCTCCAGTTACTGACCTGACAAAGGCAAAAAATCCCTTCTATGCTGACCTAGTATCGCAGGGTGGGATACTATAGTATCGCAGGGGTGGGATTTTTGGGAACCTGAAGTAAACAACTTCTTTTAAATTACGACAGTGATCATTTAAGATCACTCCAGATTTATTTGTCATAAATTTGACTTCAGGAACCAACAGAGTTAATGGATTATACTCAAAAGGCTTCTGAAGCTTTCATAAGGCTGGAAGATCATTGATCCAATTGGACTGAAGCGTCCAGGAAGAAAGCATATCTTAGGAAACTGATCTCTACACTTCAGGAGACCTAGCCCTGGCAAGATCATAGCCAGAAAAAAAACAACAGACCTTAAGGATCTGGTTTCTACAAAAGCCATGACTCAGAAGAAGATACAATTTCCTCCAAGATACATTTCAGCACTGTTGCATAGGACTGAAATGCATTTTCCAAAACCAAAGCACAACGCAGAAAAGTGGAAATGGCACAAGGTACCTTGTGGCAGCTCAGAGCCATGGAAAGGAACAAGAACAAAGCTGCATTTCCTCACACCGGGGACCTGACTGAGCAGGGTTGAGATGGCACTGACCAATTTTTGTAGCAAACAAGACAGGCAGGGCTAAGCATGCCTACAACATTTAACTAAGTTGTACAACAGCCTGCTGAGTGTAGGTTGGGCATACATGCTCCTGCTGCCGGGTTCAACTTCAGTTCTAATTGAAGTAGTTTAATGTGCTTTGTCTGAACTACTTCACATAAACAGGCACATATGCACAATCTGTAATTGAATAATTCTCTGTTTTCATTCAGTAATCCACATTCAAGGTCACAAAAAACCAGGCCAGATCAGAATAATGATTGGCTTTGACTACAAAGGGTAATTCTGAGAGCTACCACATTCAAGCAAGCCCTAAGTATGGGTAATACAGTTGGTTCCTGTGGTTTTCATCATCTGGGAATGTGAGAGAGGATTTGGGGGTTTGAGATTCCTTTCCAGTTCATTCACCATGTAAGTACAGCCACATTTAAAGGGAATTATATGTGCAACTTGATCTCATTGCCTCAAGCATACATTTCTTTCATCATTCCACACAGGGAGAGGTTCTATACTCTGGGTAATGGAAATGACACTTTCCACTCCCAGCACTTCCTTGACTCAAAAGAGTACAGGAGAAAGCGCAAGCAAAGGGTCATTGGCATTCAACATGCCATCACTTACCATATTACAGTGATCATCTACAGTGACAGCTGTTATACCCTGAGATCCTGGAGTATTCACCACTAGAACTGGTCATTTGAGCTGTGTCTATCTAACTGGCATAGACTGAAAATGCTCTTCTGCTAATCTGGTTAGCTACCTGAAAACATTTTCAGACCAAAAAGATCCATTAGAGACTCTGATACCCCAATTAATCAATCAATGAACAGCAAAACCAGGAGAGAAAACAGCAGCTAGAAAATTCTTCCTGTTTTCACTGAACTTGAAACAAGGTTTTTGCTCTGAAACAATCCAGATCTCATTGTGCAGCCAAGGCAACTACAAAACTTAGCCTCAAGTTCTTTGGTCTGAATAATTCCAATGCTGAAGTCGCCACAGCAATAAAGGCTGGGCTTCTTTCCCACTTCCTGTGGACTGGACAGGGACCCAACAGTTTTTCTTGGACCACTTCACAGGATAGGTGCCTCTCTTTGCCAAGGTTAAGTTTGTAGGAAAGGCTTATTTCAAGAATTTAGAGGAAGTAGTGGTGAAGTCTCTTAAAACACTGGTTTAACCTCTTTTCTATCAGCAATTCACTCTCAATATGTGAACTCTCAATGGCCAACTGGTTATAGTCCCAGAAGCATGAAAATGACAGAACAGACAGTATCTGCAAAATAAAAATTTATGATTAACTTTGAAATGCACAGTGAAAGGCACAGAAAAGTTGCAGGAAAGGAAATACTGATTAGGTACTGGCAGGGAGGCAGGGGATTCTTCACCATGAGAGCTGTCAGGCACCAACAGGTTGGCCAGAAGGTTGTACCCTTCAAGACATGGAGTAGCTGACTGGGCAAGGTCCTGAGCAAATTGATCTAACTTGGAAGTCAGCCCTGCTTTTGCAAAGGTTTGGACCAGATGACCTGCAGAGGTCTGTCCCAACCCAAGAGAAAAGCAAAAGTGGGAATGTCCAAAATTGTGTGACTGAAGCAGTATCATTAACTACTGAGAAAGAAGTCCCAAGTTCTGTAAGACAGCAAAATAACCAACCACAGGTGACTAAACAGCAAACATGGAGAGAAAGGAAAAACCTATAAATTCAACTTAATGCAAAATGAAAAAAATAATTACTTCTGTAGTCCTGTATAATAAGCTAAATGTTCAGAAGACCAAAATGCCACTGAGGATCCTGAAAACATTCACTTAATGCAGTACTGGAATGCCTAACAAATAACACAGAAATAATGCACAACTCTAAGGCAATATATATGCCCTCACTACCATCCAAATGCCACAATCCAATCTTTGGAAAAAAAAAAAAGACTCAAGAGAAAGGTGATGAAAATGAAACAGGAGTTAACAAGAGGTAAGGCCAAAAAGCTTTTCTGAAGAATACAAAAATGAACAACATCAAAGTTATGAGAACTCCTAATGACATCCATCCACTGGAAGAAAGAAAGAAGATGCATTTAAAAGTGAAAGAAGTTCTGTGTGTCTTACTACTTACTCCAGGGGTGAGGAAACCAGTCATGCTTGTTTCATAGCCAGATTACTATCTATGCCCTGAACCAGTGCTGTGACAATTACTGGGTTTGTTGTCAGAAGCAGCAGTTTGCTTTCATCTTAGAATTAGATTCTGATACGGAGCAGCATCACCAAGCTGACTGGCCTGGCGAGGTAAGGATCAGCTGAGATTTCATAAAATGCAACCAGAATGCTACAGAAACATCTGCCAAAATTCACAAAGAAAATAAGTAAACAATGTACTGAATTAGTTTTCATCTCAATGTCATAATTTCTAGTCTTTAGATAACCTATTAGTTATGTGCCAGTTTTGTTTTCTGCATTAGAAACTTATAAAAAAAGTACTATTTTGTTGTTCAAAGTACCATACACCACGCTCACCACCTTCACGTACCACAGCTGTGCTTAGCTGAACAATTCTCAATTATCAGTGGTTAGAGTAAGATGCAAATGTGAGAACTATTTGCTTTAAAATTACTGTAAGAAATTTTATAATAGACCTGAGAGCAAACAGCACCCTGGAACTGTGCAAGTTTTAAACTTGGCACATTCCTGTCTTACCCTAAATCTCTACTGTTTGTAATTTAGTTCAAATCAGAAACAAGGCTCCTAAAGCTATCAAAATTTATTCTGTAGCACTTAAGTTTTCCCACATTTCTTCATTTGAAAGCATGAAGGAACAGTTAATGTAGTGAAGGAAAGCTTTGAGTTACTATTTCTTAGTTAATCTTCTGAAGCACATTTGCATCTCCTTACTTACCTTGAAGGGGAAATATAACAGAATAAATCTGCCAGGGCTTTGCTCATCTCCCTGAATGTGCTACATTACTTGAACAAATACAAGCAAGAATTGAAAAGGTTTATCTTAATTTTGATTCTAACTTGTAACACAGACTCTCTTTTTAGTTTACAGTACATATCTCAGATGAGGACCATTGCCGTGATAAAATGAAAACTGACTGCTAAGCCCCTTTGAATGGAAATACCATAAAAATAAAGCCACTAAAATACAACTTCATTTAACACTGATAAAACAAACTGACAGATTGAGATAACAGTCATAGTCATACGTACACACAGATAACTTTTGTGACTTCCAGTATCTGAAGATATTGAAGATGGCACAGTGTAGTTATCTAAAGTTTGTACCATATTATGTAATCTACTTCAACTCGGTTAAAAGGCACTGGTGTTTCTCAATAAATGTCTCTGCACAGGCAAATGAAAAGAGATGGAGAACAGAACACTGCCTTTAGAACATGCATAGGAAATTTATGCTAAATACATTGAGCACAGGACAAAGGACAAAAAGAGAGCTTACCAATTCTCTTCAAAATATAGCTACTGATTTTTTTTCACTACCCTGCACCTATTTGCTATCAGGGTCAAATAAGACAACAGTGGTCTTTTTTCCCCCCTCCTACATCAACGATTTGTTTTTTTTCAGAACAGGTTAAATAAAAACACGTACAGAGGTTCTTAAAATTCTATCTGAAGACTTCAGTACAAGAAGACAGACTAGATGGAAAGGAATGGGATATGCCTGTAACTGATAGAGCCAACTAATATTCCTACTCAAAGCTGGTATTTGAAAGCCCTATGGCTGTAAATGGAGGACCTTGGGGCTGCAGCCACTCAGGTTTGCTGCTTCCCCTCCCTATATCCAGCAGGTAAGAACTGGCAACATACAGGCTGGAAATCTGATTGCTCCTTCAGCTTGCTGACAACTTGATACATGCATTTTCATTGTGCAATTATTCGTGCTGCAGTTTTATGTGACCACCATACAAAATGACTTGTTGAACTAAGAAGGGGAAAATCACAGTAACACTGAGGCCTGCCTACAAGTTTAGTTACCTTGCAACTCCTGTTAACTTGGCACTTCAGTTTTGTTAACAGGATATCACAGCAGGAATCATAAGAGTTGAAAATACAGAGTGAAAATATGTTTGTTTTGTGTGTTCAGTGATGTGCTATGTGCATATGAAATCTGAAACAAATCCAGAAATTTTGAAAACTTACAGGACTTTCACACTGCATTTCTGATAATCCTGCTTCTCATTCCCTGAAAGCTTAATCAACTCTCATTTAGAGCCTCTGTGCTAGAAATGTTTTTAAAAAAGTGTTTTGTGTTTGGGAAACTGTTTCTGAAGTAAAAGATACCACATTTTTAGGCACCACCACACATTGCTAGTTTGCAAAGATAAACAAAATGATGACAATGTCACTCACCTCATCCTCTTCACTGACCATAACCAAGGAATGAGTCTTCTCACATTTCTCACATAACCATTAAGATGGACTTTTTCATTTTTTTAAGTCATCATGGCATACTTCAATATATTTCTGATAAATTACTGTCATAAATTGACTTCAATCTCATAAGATTTGCAGGACTATCCAAACAAAGTGGTCAATAAAAGATAGCTAGATACTTGGATGTTTTATCTGATATTAATCCCACATCATCTCATCCCATGTATTTTTAAAGTAGCAATGTAATAGTACAATTTGTTAACCTTTCCCCTGCTTTCTGTATGAAAACTCTTGTGTACTGCTGCAGAAATAATGGAGATAACACTGACTACAGCAACTTGGGATAGTAAATCTAAAATGGCCTCAACAGCCAAATATAATTCCACACAACTTTTGCATGAGTCTAGGTTTAATTTGCTTTACAGGACAGTTGGCCAAAACAATGACATTTATCATAAAAATATCCTCTCCATTAAGCAAATCTCATTTTTCTTTCCAAAAGAAAATTCAATGTATACTCTGAGTGTTCAGTGGCTCATTTTCAAGATCAGCCCACACAGATTTTTGCTAACAAAACAAAGCAATTCAGTTAAAAAATGCAGACCAATGTAATGACATAGTCATATTGCTTTTGGCTATGTTAACTTTAAACACCATGCCAATTTCACTATTTTTCTTTAGGTTTTATTAGAAAAAAGCAGCAGATCAACATTACAATTCAGAGTCTAATCTAAATATGCACTTGACAATGAAGCACATCTGAATATGAAGTGAAAAAGGATTCCAGAAAACCTTCAGTTTTGCCAATCTTCTGCTACCCAAATCATGTATCTTGTCTTCTGGCTTTCTGATGACTGAAATCAAACAAGGAACAAAAGATTTATTGCTATGAAAACAAAATCATAGTACAGTAGTACAAGTCTTGGGCGCTAAGCATACTCAAGTTAACTTAATTTCAAAGTGTACTTAAATCTTTTGTTTGGCCATGAAAGTCCGTAAGCTGACTGACCCAAGTATAAATTGAAATGGCAGGTCTGGAAAAAAAAAAGTTAGACAGCATGTTAACCTCCAGTTTTCAGACAGTAATAAAAAGATACAATTCCAACAGCCAAGAAATTAAAATATAAAAAAAAAGTTGATCTGACATTCAAGAGCTCAGTTTATTCTTATGCTCATTTTGTTTGCGCCCAAAATAATTTTAGACTCACCAGAAAAAAAAAAGGTATTTATGGACTATCACACAATTGAAAAAGAGAAACAATTGCCTTTTGACTTGGTTATTTTCCCCCACTGAGGTATAAAATCTACATATAAATTTGATACTTCACTATAACAAATTGTACTTTTCATAGTTCTGATTTAGTTTCATTAAACCCTGTTTACTTTTTTTTTTAAACCACAGAATTCTTATGTCATGATACTGAATCTGGTTTCCAGCTCTCTCTTTCATTTATTTGTGGATCTATATTTAGTAGTCTGGTTACCACTGCTAACCAGGAGAAAAAGAATTCTTGAAACTTTCTTCATTACAACAGCACTTTCAGCAGAGGTTACTGATGTGCAAGCAAACTAAAACGATATGTAGCTCTTCAGAGAGACTATTTCATTGATTATGTTTCCACTGTCCAAACGTTCTCTAAATTATTTGCTGGAAGAAACTCTTTCGATCTTGTAAACATCAGTGGGCACAGTTTCACTGCTATGTGTGGTAGTTTCACATCCTTATACAGGAAGGCTGGTTCACAGATACTGAGAAGCTGCAGGAGTTCTAACAGCTGAGGAACTGTGGATTCTGCTGAGCAGAAGTTTCTTCTGTTGCTACTTAACAGTGTAGCCAAAGTATCAGCCGAGGTAGCCCAGTCAATCTTTGCTTTTCTCGAGAGCCTCTCAGAATATTTCTGGAAGGGTGACGTTGCGGAGCAGCCACTGCTGGGAGCGGCTGCCGGTGCAGTCTCTGATGCTGGGTACCTGGCTGTCCTCTTCAGTGGCTTTGTCCAGGCACTGGTTACTGTTCACATGCAGCAGGGTTAATTTCTTGAAGACAAAATAGAAAGAAATTAGATTTATAAAAATCACCAGGCATAAGGTAAGCAAAAAATTTCTAGTTGCCATCAAAACTTTTCCATAGGTAAGTAGGAACTAGATGAGATCCTGTGGTTACTGACTCCAGATCCCAATCCTAAAAGACATTTAAATATGATATCTGACATTGTAGATATTAAAAGCAGTGCTTTATGAAAAACAAAACAGTCTGAACTTGTAAATTATGTTCTTTATCAAGCAACATCCACCATTCTCTAAATAGGACTATATAGCCAGGGATCTCTGAGGAGTTAGAAATTACAGGTTGGTAAGATATAACACTTCAATTATTAGCTATAATAGTAACTTTTATCAGATTAGAACGAACATATTGAGTATGTTTTCAAAAGTACTTTTTCTTCCTCAGTTGGGGACACAATACTGACTTTACACTATGTTCTTTTAGCACTTTTTTAGCTCTTTTTTAAAAGTATGTTCTTTTATAAAAAGTATGTGCAATTTCACATAAACACATATCTTTTCCAGTACTTTTCTAATCTCTCTTATGCAATCTTTGGCACACCAATCCATCTACACCTCAGCACTATCCTCATGGAGAAGAGGTCTCCAGAAGATGCATTTCCTGCCACTGTACTATGGATACTCCTCTTTGCACCAACTTGCCTATGGTACCACAGACATTACTATCAGTATTTCTTCTCTCATGCAGCAGCTCAACCAGGATGCTGGAATGATTGAAAAGTTGTGGCCTTATGTGCAAAAGCAGCAAAGGGTAAAAATAACAACAACAAAAAAAACTTTTTCAAAAACCCGAGCACATCAATCTCCTGCACTCATACAGGTGCTGAAGAACAAAGGAGGGAGTCAAACATAGGCAGAAAGAAAAAAAAGTACAGAAAAAAAAAAAATGAAATTCAACCATGTGGGCAGGAATTCTTGTAAAGTACCCTATAACTTTTTTTTTGTGCTTTATTATGCAGCTTTCAGTAATGTCATGAAGATTATGCCTAGATTTTCTGCTGAGAGAATAAAGAGAAAAAATACATATAAGCAAATTTATGGCTGAGGTTCAACATAGAGGAAGGCTGTGGCAATTAATGCAAGACAGACTATTGCAATTAGATGTCTAAAGATGCATTTTTCTGATCACTGGTAAGGTAGAAACCTAATGAAAAGCACTTGCCCTTTGGTAAATCACAGTAGGTGGTAATATTATTCATATTATTTGCTTAAGTCAGGTAAACTAACTACATTAAAAGCAAGAATGAATGGTTCCCAAGACAAATTTAATCCTACAAGCCTGCAGCTTTCTTCAGTGTCCTATCAACAGCTGCCAGCAATGTGCAGAAATCCATTGTCTTCCACATTAACTGCCATCCTAATCACAAAAGCATCACTCATACATATTTGCTCTTAGTCTAAAAGGCTGCAGGCTTTGTCAACACCTCGGCTACTGAAGTCTATAGCAAATATATTTAGTCAGAAATAACCCCCACCTTGCTTTTTAATTAGTGAAGTGACTTTTTAGTAGCTAAATATCTATAAGTTCTTTTTAAAAACAGACATTGCAAATATACTGGCAAGGTTCTTCATCCACATATTGTCTCACAACTGTCTTTTGTAATAACTGATTTTAAATTAACAAGCTTGAGAACCACTTTTTTTCCTAACTATACACGAAGTCAGAGTTCTTGACTGCATTACTGAATCACAAAATCGTTTCTAGAGCTCGCAAATCAAATTAATAATGAATAGATCATTGGACAATGATTTCCAGATCTGGCAGTTCAACATATGAACTTCAAAGTAAATTTGAACATTATGTACAAGAAAGAGCAGGATTAAAGTAAAGCTGTTTTAAGCATCTATCCCTTAGACATACCATGATTAGAAATGTAAAATCATCTTTGTAAGTTTGTAATGCTCATTTTTTAATTAGACAATTTTAACTTTGTGCTAGATGAGATACCAAGTACTGAATTTGTCACCACATCATTAGTATTACCTTTTATTGGTCCAACCTGGAATACTTCTCCATTTTTTATCTGATTCTAACACAATGCTACACTATCAGACCGAATTTCTCCAGAGGGTCCAAAAGCACATTCAAAATGTTCTTCCAAAAACTCCCCCAAAACTCACCAGGTAATTAAATCAACACAGATGTCCACTGCATGACTACATGGTGAATTAGTAACAGAAGGAACAAAATCCTGACTTTGTTTCCTGTTTTGTCTGTCAAAGAGTGGTCCCACATTGGAATATGTTGTTCTGTAGGCTCATGTAAAAGCCCAAGTTGTCTCATTTTACAGTCAAAAGTCATTAGAAGACTTACCACTGGATCGTATTCCCAAAGCTGATTTCCTTTTAGATGGTGGCACTTGAGCATCGTTACTGGGCCGTTAAGTTTGGATACATCTAAACACAAATCATCTGTTCGAATTTCTTTGTTGGCAGTATATGAGAAAACCTAGACAGAAAAAGAATGAGAGGAACTGAAAAAGAACTGCTTCAACCAAAAGATTCCTGGAGTGAGGGGAAAGGGGAACATTTGTGCATTACTTCATTGATTCCCACTAATTTTTTCTTTTGTTTTCTACTCCCTTCATAATAGGGAGGCACAGAATAATTTTTTAAATTTTTTTTTATTTTTTGGGAACAAATATAAACGCCATCACAAGCTGCTCAGTCAAAACAGACTTTTTTTCAATGGAAGATTGCTCACTGTGAAGGAACAGGAGAATCCCCAAACACAGGTAATCTCTATATAAGAAAACAGTTCATCAAGAATCATTAAGAAAGTAGAACAAGAAACTAGATGAAAAATAAATCCCACAGCTGACACCCAGAAAAAGATACATTCAAAATAGTATTTCAGGCAAAGGGATGTTTGGTTTTTTTTGTTTTTTTTTTTTATGGTAATAATGCCAATCAGGAGTTCTAACCAGAATGCAGTTCCAGACAACCTACAGGAGGTGAAGTCTAGCTCATAGCAGTATTCTCCTCCCATGATTTTGTTTTTGACTTTAAAGTTGATCTAAAATATACTGCAATCAGGCCTCAAAAACATAGAAGTATACAAACCACCACCAAATTTTCTCATGCATTTCCTCTTAGAGGTGTCTTCTTTAATGAAGGTTTCCTAAACTACAGCTTGGGTATATTTTGAAGGTAACTACTGAAAACATCTGAGAATTGTCCCAATGAGCAGTAGTGTTCCAAATAATTCAATACATAAAGAAAATTCCTTTAAAAAAATTGTCACCTGATTGCCACCCATTCCATGGCAGTTAAAGATTCCAACTTTCTCATTTTCTTTTCTTGCCATGTTGTCCAGACATTGATTTGTCTCCACGTTTCTTATCTAGGAGTGAAAAAGAGCACATCACCAAAGGCTGATATTTTTAGAGGAGAACTGGGTCCATATCAAACCACACTGGCACCAGTTCTCTCTACACCAGAGGTTATGTGAAATAAATGAACCATAGTAACAATGAGGCATCACTGTCCAAGATTCAAACTCCCAAGCAAATATTCAAGCTACCAGGTTACAGAACCATGATTGTTTCTTTGCTTTCTTTGTATGATTCTTCCATCTTGGGGACACTTTTTGTTGCAAGACTCAGCTACAACAGAATGGGCACAATTGAGTCTCCCGATACTTTTGAAGCCCAAAATCTTCAAATGTATTAATCCCCATATAATTTTATTGTGAGCAGGAAGGAATATCAAGTCTCCTCATAGTCATGCAGAAGGATGAATGCCTGCTTCATTTTGCTAAAAGTGTTTCTTCTAAAACCAAACAGTACAATATCACTCTACAGCAAACCTGACATTTAGTTCAACATGACTTGTAGAGGAGAGGGTGCCTACTTATTTAGGACAGCATCATCTGCACTATTTCTACAGTCAGTTAAAAATGCTAAATAAAAATCCAGAATGCCCAGCAAGGCTTAGGGATCACTAGAATTTGCTGTCACTGGTGAGGGTTCTGGGGGTAAAATTCAGAACAGTTTTTAGGCAAAGACTTTGCTTGACCTAGTGCAGCTTTTAAGCAAAATTTCACTCATACTCAATGTAGAGAACATTATAGACGAAGTTATCCATAACTACATTTCTGAAGGAATATTTCTAAAGCCATTTATATATGTCATTTCTATAAAATGACATATTTATATGACACTTTGTACTGTAGTAGAAAAAAGGAAAACATTCAAATTACAGTACTGTACACCAAAGTTCAATTGTCTGCCCCACTGAGAAGCCAGATGTATCATTTCACAGGTGACAGGAGCACAGGTGCAAGATACTTGAACTTTTCTGGAAAAAACTTGCTTGCACTACTCAGTTCAAAATACAAAAATATTACTGCACAACATACTTTACATAGGGAAGATGGATACAAAAGATAAAAATCTTACCTCTCCCAGAGAAAAGTAATGGCGTGGAATTTGGGAATCAGGATAAACATTCTCCAGGTACCAGGAGAAAGGCTTGCACTGGAGCTTACGCCTTAGCCCAAGTCGTGATGATATGTCCCCATAATCAACTTTAGTAACTCCTGTAGAAACAAGGGAAGTTTTATTCAATGACTGCCAATAAATGTAATTTAATTCCACTTCATAAGAAAACCCATCAGTATAATATACTACTTCCATGAAAGACTTTCTCTTTAAAAAGTCACCTCTATACAAAGAGGTTTTTGTTTAATATAGCATTGTGCTGTTTATACTCAGAGAGAACATGTCTGTCAAAACCAGTGACTTCTTTTCCCAGCTAATTATACGAAACATAGAATCACTACAGCTGGGCTGTGCACGACAACTTCTTACCTGTGGTTTGTGGAACAATTTCAATGTAGCTGCTTACTAAGGTAACAGAGGAGAAAGGCTGAAACCTTTACAGTCACTAATGCCATTCTATCCCCAGTGGTAAATGGGGTGCATATCTATGCAGCATTACACAGCAGTCTCCTTCTGTGGAGAAGGAGAATTCCCATTTAATTTATTTCTGTAAGCCAGGTACCACCTGCTGGACTCTTCATCATCTACCGAACTGCACAAAGAAGCAGGCAGAAAGCAGCCTTCATACAGAGCACTAAACCTTTAATAATTCAGCATTTGTTCCATATAACTGCAGCGTTTGCAGGAATTATGTTCACCATTATGACTGTTATCATTTTTTTGTGGTATTTTGCTTGCCTTTTTATTCCTTTGCTCCTCATTTATCAAAATGCTCCTTCTTCCTGTATCTTCCCACTCCTTTATGGTTGCTCTAATTCCTTCTGAAAATTAATTTGTGCAAGTCCCATCTGCAGATGGGTTGAGGTTGGTATGCATGAACAATAGATATTTTTGCTTCACCCAAATTAAGCACCATTGTAATTAATATTCCAATATTAAATAATAGCCATTAATTAGAGCAGGATAATTTCTAGTTTTCAGGCATCATGTCCTTTTTCTATTTCCCACACCACACTCCCCATCACACAGGTCAAATGCTGTACACTACCAAAAAACCCAAACCAAAAAAAACCCAAAAACTAACTGTGGCAATTTAAATTCCTCTAACAGACTACAAATATGGTACAGATCTCCAGCTGCACATATTTTTCTGAAATCTCTCCATTTGGAGGACTGTGAGTTACCTCTAAAATTCTTGACCTTGGAAACAGACTTTGAGACATTTCTATGCTGGCATACTGTGTATTAAATTGACTTGCCAGCAGATGGTGTCTTTCTACTCAATTGAGACAGATAATTGGATCAAACTTTAGCTAACTGTCTGTAAATGTCAATGAAAAACACAGTTTCAATATTCCAGAAAGAAAAAATGTTAGCCAGGCTTTTAGCCTTTTTTTTTTTTTTAATTAAAGACTTTATTTTAATAAATATATTGGAAAGTTATTCTGGTAAGGAAATGAAAGCAAAGGAAAACTCATTTTTCTAGAATACCAGAAAACTTCACTCTGGGCTTTTGCGTCACAAAAATCCCAAAACCAAGAAACACACACACAAAAAAAATCAAAATAGAAAAAAGACAAAAACCAATCAGCCACAGAATGCTGCCCTATCTTCATGAAAGCAAATATTTGCTCTACACCAAAAGCAGCACTCTCTCAAAAACTGCTGTAAGAACAGAAAGGTTCCAACCAAAGCTAAGTACAGGATTTTTCAGTGGTGAAAAAGCAGCTGAAGGATGAAACAGTTATCATGCCACTCTCACAACAACCTTACAACATTCAAAACACATTCAGTTTGCTACACTGACCTCCAAAAAACAACACTGTTAATGGCAATAAGAATTAAAGTCACAGCCATAAATAATTAAATGTAAAGTGAGACTTAATAGCATACAAGCATGCTGTTTCCTAAAGTAGTTTTAAATGTCACCACACAAAAAGTGCTAGCTGATTTTTTTCTCTGTTACAATGTATTCCATTAAACCATTTTTATTCAGAAAGGTTTTTGAAAAAACTCTCTCTGAAGTCAGGTATGCAAACCGTACACAAAGACTACAATTAGCATCAGGTCAGCAGATGGACTGAAGGGCAGAACAGGTAGAGTTGCTTTAGAGGTGTCCTCTAGTAAGGCTGAATTATTCTGTTTCCAAGATTTCTGGTCCATTGTCTACACCACTCTAAATCAGCCTGAGTATTTCTATCCAGTGCAGTGTCAGTTACTTTTGGGGGAAAAAAAATGGAGGAAAACAAGGAAAACTGCAGCAAAGTATAAAGCATACCAAAAATTAAGTACAGGTTTAAATTATTATTTCCTCCATAGACCAGTAACATTTATATGCATATATATATAACAGTGGCATATGACCTTCTAGGGGTTTTGGACATTTTTTCAAAGGCTCAGCTAAAAACTAAACAAAAAACAAACCACAAAACATTAATTAGTTCAAATTTCCTCCCAGGATACAATTATGCCAGATTTTAAAGGTATGTGCATTGTGAGGAAGACAGTCATATCCACTTGGGTTTTTTTTTTTTTTTTAATCTTTGGTTCATTTAAAAAAAAAAAATTATATAATCACAAAATGCTTTGGGTTGTAAGGGACTTAAGGATCATCTTATTCCAAGCCCTCTGCCATGGGCAGGCACACCTTCCTCCACACCAGGTTGCTCAAAGACACGTCTAACCTGACCTGACACTTCCAGAAATGCGGCATCCATATCATACACATCAGAAATAGTATTTAAGAAACCTTTCTACTGCTGTCTTTATTTGACCATAACAATTATATTTTTTCCTCAACCCCCCCTTCCCCCAATCCTAATTGCATTTAAAAGTTTGGGCCTCCCTGATGTTTATATTTGTCACACAGCTTGCTGTTTGCTGTGGGACAATCATGCTTTGGGACTTGCTTTTTTCCACACACATGCTGAAAGACATACACAAAATATAAATATAGGTAATGCAAAAAAAAACCCACATCAAATCATCCAGTCACACCAGCACAAGCTCTTTTGTAAAAATATAAGACTCCACTTGCTTGTGCTGTCACTGTTCTTGAAGAAGTTTGGTATGCAGAACCAGATCACTCTAATTATTAAATATAATGGTCTTTCCTTATATTTTTATTAAAACATATATGTAATGATGTCTATTAGTAGAATACTCCTTTAATTTTAATTTTCTTTGGCAGCTTATATTCAAGCTTCCCATCAGCCATGTTGCAACAGTTGTGCCATCTTCAAAATTTCAAAAGCTGAAGATTTGCTTGCCCAAGTTTAATGTGTCGCAATATATTTATGCTAAACTATTTAGCATAAAAAATAGCATGTTGTTATCATCATGATTATAAATTGCTCAATCATTTTCAAAAGCAGAGTATGAAAACTGTTTCATCTAAATCTAGTCTTCTGATAAAAAAATTATAACTTGTTTTTATTTAGTATTATTAAACTCTATAAGTAATAATAATTTAAAACCAATTTGAATAGCTACATTCTTTGCATTCCCAATTAATATTAATAGGGAGTAGTAGCTGAATACAAAACCAGATGGAAACACTCAATATGTACTTTGAACATAGGCTTAGATACACTGCAAGACGTGGACTCAGTCCCTCCTCTGTCCTCCCATAAATAATGTTTTCCATTTCCAGTCTGGACATACTGAACCTTGACTTACCATGCCTGGCTAGAGACCAGTGCAGGCAGTGATTGGATATGAGGCCCACAGACCGTGTTTTGGGGATAACACACCTATGTCTCTGTCTAGATGACTCCTGCACAGGTAATTCCACAGTGCTGTCTTTCAAGGCTTTCTGCCTGCCCAATTAGTACTAGGGCAATACACCTTCTGGGTATATCCCACAATATACCTTCTGGGCCAAATTTTTATTCAACAATGAAATTAATTTCCATATAAGCTAAATAAGGCTGTACCCAAGCTCACTGGAGCTGCTTTTGGGAATGTCTTCAGCTCACCAACCTGATGCTTTGCAGCTGCTGCTGCCCAAAGGGGCAGCCTTCCCTTCCTTAGCTTCACATTCCTGCTGTACCTCCTGTGGTGACACAGGTTCTAACCTAACTCCTGGGGAGCCAGCCCACAGGAGAAATAATCCTGACAAATCCAGCAAGTCATAGAAACAGCTGATGCAGATGAAGGATCAGCAAGTGAGGGGAGCTGAAGCCCCATTACCTGCCATACCAGCACACCTGCCATGAAAAGCAAGGCACTCTACTCACAACAAGCTGTGAAAGTGGCATCACCATCTCGTGAAGCCTTCTCACCTTGGACAGTATAGTCCTAATATTTTAGCCTGGATCAAGTGAGGAAAGACCAGCACTAGAAATAAAGAAGTGGCAGAGTCCATGGAAAGAATTATTGGAGCCAGGAAACAGACTATTCACATGCTGGATTTGTTTTCTGAAAGCCAAAGAGAAAATGGTCTGGGAAACAGGGCCTTGCTGTAGCTCACAACTGAGAGAAAAACCACCAGCTAATGAGAAACGACTGCAGCCAGGGGCTGTACTGCTGGGGAGAAGAGCTGCTGCCTGCAAAGAGACAGCCTTGATTTTGGCTGAGCAGCAGCTGCAACAAGTTCCTGCCCAACCTCCATCTGTACCTAACCACTCCTGAGCAGAGAGAAGGCTGCTAAAATGCACACAAGCTTAAAACAGACAAGTAGCAGTTTCTACTGGGCTATACTTAGAGAAGAAGAAAAGGATTACAGGCTTACTTTTCAAGAAGGCAGCTTTCAATTTAACTACATTACATCAATAGTAAAAAGTCTCTTGAGTTCCTATCATTCAAGTAGCAAGACTTTTTTTCCCAGACAACACAGATTACATGAAGTGGGGAAAGCTACCCGAGAATCTTACATTTGCTTTCCTGGATGAATCCCTCTGTGATTCACTATCTTACGGGAACAGAAAAGAAAGTGTATAAAGGAGGAAACAAGTGTCTTGTTAGCTAGGCTCAATGGTGCTTGTCAGTATATTATCCCCTTCAAAATCCATTTTTCCAATCTGTATCAACTAATGAGAAAAATCCTGGGTACACAGAGGATTGCCAGTTTTCCTCACTCATCTGCACCCAAGGCTTGCAAACCAGCATCATCTTAAGAATCCTCACGTCGCTCCTTGCAAGAACTTGCAACACTGTCACAGTAATACTGAAAGTACACATTGTGCTAGCAAACAGTTTCACAGGCTGCAAGACCTGTACATTTAAATTTTTATATTAGAAAGATATCTGGAAAAAACTAAGTGAGCCAAGCTGGCAGGAGTTCATTGAGTTCCTAAATAACTAATACCCACAAGAGTCTTACTGAAACTTGTACTGGTGCTATTTGTTGTCAACAGATAAAATCACAGTCTGCAATACTCAGCTAAAATTGGAGATACCAGAATAACAAGAATAAGGTGTCTGTGAACTTCCCAGAATAGTAGTCCTTGTTAGTTAATATCTGCTGGCTCTCACAACTTAGGTGGATTTGTGGGGGGTGAGAGGCACGAGCAGCACTGAGTACATTTGTGGGTTCATTCTCTGAACAACAGGTATTCATCAGGGCTAAAGAATGACCCACAGTACCAGGCATTCTCCTCACAGCCCCAGACAACAAATCAATTTCAGAATAACCCAACTTATTCAGAAAATATATGATCCTATTCTCGAGACACTTGAAAATTCTGGCATCAAACTTGAGCGTGCGGTCAATACGGTCATGGAGACACAAACGAGAGCGTGTGACAGGCGGCAGGTGCAGATGCTCTAAGAGGAGCTTGGCAAGAGCACATCCCTATCCAACAATCACTCAGGCTATTAGCATACAAATTATGCAGACATGCATCTTGTGAAAGGAAAGAAAAGATACAGTGCAGTTACAGATAATTGCTTAAGTTTCTCTCACCATTTCAGAATTTTTACTGTCTTTGGAGAATGCATGCAAATTCTACAGTAATGCAATGCTATGAGAGTCCTATCAAAAAACCCCAATCCTATAAAATTCAAACAATGCAATTCCTTTTGCAGCTTACACTTACCACACAAAGTGGAAGGACTGTAGAGATTATTTATAAAGTAGCAGAGCCTTATCATGGCTTATCAGTAATTTACATTTTTAAAAGAATTTCATTATTTTTATTAGGTCTTCCTGCTACTTTGTACATTTGAAAATCCAGCTTGACATGGATGCATAAGAGCAACCTTAACCAAAAAAAAGATTGCACCTATTTATATACAACTTTTCTGATTATTTATACATGTTCATGTTTGAATTCATAATGCTGTATTAACTACAAAACAGGGCAATAACAATAAGCTGTTAGCTTCTGATTTCACTTAAAAGGCTTTAAATAGCAGCAACACTTTTTTTCGTTAAAAGTCTAACACAGTCTCCTTTGAGTAAATCATTCTGTTAAGACAAAACCACCATAAATCTGCACTGTCAGTTGCTTTCACAAGAATCTGTAAAACCCATAATCTAAAATTTGACACAGTTCAGACTCATATTGCATCGTATTACAGCTTTTAAATGTCAATAGTAATGCAGGTTTAATAAGCAGGCCATAAGGAAATACTAGTATTAAAGAAATTTCTTTCAAAGAAGAAAGTGGATGTGGCATTTAAAACTACCACTTAGTATATAAAGTCTACTGTCTCAAAGATTTAGAAAGGTTGCTTGTTGCCACCCAAAGTTTGTTTCTCTTTGTCTTTTTATAAAACAACAAAAATATCCTCTAGTAGAAAGTAATAATTTAATATTTCCCAGGCTTCCTTTTTTCTCCTGATTCTTTGTTTTGCAGAAAATCTGAGTTCATGGGACATCTGCTGTCATATTTTACATCCTCTTCTTTTGTTAACATCCACATAAAAAAATATAATAAATATCATCACAGTGAATTATATTGGCAACTTGCCCCTATACCCTAGATAGTGAAGTGCAAATCCTGTCAAGACAGATGATATTAACTTTTGCCACTCCTATTTCTGGGTTTCACTTAAATCACTTCTGATGTATTCAATGTGGAATGCCTACAACATAGAAGCCAGAGCCCAAATTTCAGCACATTAGGATAAATATTTGGATGGCTAGTTTTCAGCACTACAGCTGAGCTCTTTGATGTTCTACTGAGCTTCAATTCTATCACACTGGAAGCTCATTCATAAATCATGCTCATGTTAAGAAACAAAAAAACAAAAAAACCCTTCAGGGCACATCTCTGGCTAGCAAAATTATTCTTCAATTAAGACCTTACTTTTTTTACACATTAAGTGAGTTCTGTCTTTACGAACTTCAAAGCAATAACATTCTTCTATAAATACTGATGTTATTTCCCAGTAGTAACAGTATTTTAATTCTTAATAAGTATTTCTCATAACCAAAGACCTGCTCACCTGGGGAAATAATGTAGAAAAAGTTTTTGAATTCATCCATCCAGACTTCTGCGAGTCGCCTGTTATTTTTGTTGATTATCTGTCCTGTACCTCCCGGGAAAGTGTATGGTGTTGCTTTTCTGAACACATGCCCAACATGTGAACAAGTTACAATTTCCAAAGTGCCACCACACTGCCAGATCTGAAAGTAACACAATAATTATTACATAGTTACAAGTTGTTAAAAGAAGTCCAAGAACATTTATCACTTGCTTCTGTTCAAGGTGGGGAAACAACATTAGTTGAGGTTCAGAGCAAACACATACTGCTTGGAAGAGAACTACATGTTTTTTCCTGCTCAACAGATTAAGATGCTCACAAGCCCCAGCAAGGCAACATATAAAAGTACTTAAGTCCCCAGACTGATACCACATCAGCCAGAGATTACTTTAAAAAAATGGGCAAGTTGACCACAAAGCAAGGAAAAGGCTCTCATGAATCACAGGAACTAACAGGTGTGTAAAATAGTCCATTATAAAAGAGAATCTCCACGTTAAAGAACCCACACACTTCCCAGCTCTCTGAAAATATTTTCAGTTTTACTTTCGACCTTGAAAAATGGCAGATTCAGAAAGCTGAAGTACTTCAGAAGAATTCCCCTATGCACTTTTTGCTGACAAGTAAAATGAAAGGAAATGGTGCTATTTGGTAGGAACAAAAATGAGAATAACACTGGTTAGATCCACAAGCAGATGAACACACGAAGTCATAAAGTTAGTAAAGAGCAAGAAGAGAGGGTTTGTAACAGAGGTGCTCACATTTCATTGACACATTAAATAATGCACTGACGACATCACCCTGAACTGGTGCTCCCCACCAGCTTTTCTAACTGAATTCCTTTTAACACACAAATACTCATTCTTCAGAAAAACCATCTTAATCTTTCCATCACAAAGCTCTACCAACTATTCACCATGCACTTTTCACAGGCAGATACAGTCTTTGTGTATCTCTGCTGGAGGAACTTTAGGGGGAAGTGCCAGCTGCAACAGAAGAGGACACTGGTGCAGGCAGCAGATCTGTGTTTTACATATCTCATGATGCACTGTCCTGATTAATAAATTATTGATTAATAAAACACTGCGGAGTTTTACCTACCCTGAAGGAAATTTCTAAGTTTTCTCCACCCCAAATATCCATTCCAGCATCATATGTTCCAATTTCCTGGAAGTAATCTCTGTCTATTGAAAAAAGGCCTCCTGCCATTGTAGGTGTCCTGGGGAGGAAAAACAAAGCACATCAGTCACTATAAAAACATACTTAGATACATTTCACACTTGCACTGACAAATTAGCTGTTTATTTCCTGAGTTCCTAACACATTCCTTCTCCGTAAGCTTCCATTCAAACTCTGTTACTCCTGGTGTACTTGCTAGCTCAGAATTTGCCAGAGATGGAATCAGGTAGTGGCAGTTCTCCTTCTTTTCTCACTTTAAACTGACATCTGGATAGAGAAACTGTCCCTAGAAAGCTGCTGTCATGCCTGAGAAAGGCTTCTGCCTCCAACACTGCTAACTCATAAAAAAGAAACCAGTTTCACCCAGGAAAATTATACTTCTGGCTACTGCTCTTGAAACAGTTTTGGGAGGTCATTAAGCTGCCTGCTTGCTTTCAGTTTTATTGCTTCACAGAAAAAATTCTACAGTCAGGGTTACATTCAGGTTTTCCTTAGAGATTCCTTATTGGCAGAGAAAAATAAAACTCTGCAAGTAGTTTCTCAGAGCTTTAGAAACATCTCCCAAATTTCAACTTTTTTAGACAGCAAATGTACAACAAGTACAAATGTACAACAAGTAAATTATATTTTAGGCTGACAACATAACTTTGTAGTTCAATTATTTACGCTTTTGTCATAAATGACTTTATATCACTAGCCATTTTCCTGAGATGTTTTGGGCTTTTTATGAAAGACACATAAAGTACAAGCTAGGTGACAATCTAACAAAAAATGTATGTCTTTGCCCCTGCTAAAAAGGAAACTGGGGAAAGGGAGGAATACAATTAGCCATATCCTGAGAAGACCTCTTGATTTCTTAAATTAAAGACAAACAAAACCCAGCAAAGACCAGATCCTCAGCTTTATGGTAAGTAAATATTGCCCAGTTTTCAGAAAAGTAAGGACAGAAAATGTAAGTTTGCAATTCTTAAAAGGTACATATTATACACAAGCTGTCTTCCTTATTACCTTTCTCATAAACCTACATGACTTCCAAGTATAAAGTCACTTCCCATCCATGCCCTTTTAAGACTTTCAGTTTGCATATGAATGCACATACATAAATATGTATGTACAATCAATGCATCTTTACAAAACAGTTTACTATGCTGAATAAAAGATAAAAATAAGGTTCAATTAAAAACAAATAGTTAAAAACTTGTGCATCATTATAAGTGCTATCAGAAAGCTAGCAATTCTGCAGTAATTAACACAAAACTGAAAAACACTTCCAAAATGACAATTTGACTGATTCATTTATTGCTACCAGAAGTTAGCGACAACCAAACCATGCAAAAACTTCTATGTTGTTTTTCAACCACACAAAAAAGATGCTACTTAAAGTACTTAACAACCTTAAGTACTTACTCTCAAGTTTAACACAGATGGGTTATGAGCAAGCATCAGGCAAACATTTTAACCCATTTAATAACTCCTCATTACCTAACAGGGAGGGTTCTGTCTCCTTTCCGTCGATCCATCTCTCTCTGAGGAACAGGGTACCAACGAAAATTCAGCTTCCAGTTGAATCCACCATAGGTCATGTCAGAACCTGCCATATATTCGAAGGTGTCATCACTGATTACATCAATGATGGGACACACCACTGTCCTCCTAGGAAGAGGAAAGGAGAAAAGTCTATTAATCAAAAGTGTACAAACAGATGTTGGGGTTTTTTTAATATTGTTTTTAACACATACAGTTGAAATTTTTATAATGTCATCTCTTAACAACATTATTCAATAAATTATTAACAGGAAACATACTCAAATTCTGTCTTGCTAATTGTAATTCTGATACAATTTTGGCAATGCCAGATCTTTTTTTAAATCATATTTGCATTACTACCAGTAATAAATATTCATCCCTCTGCAGATGAAAACAATGATCCCAACTTTCTCAATGCTACACAGTGATTAGATAGAAAACAAGAGGTGGTATTTTTTTCTAGTTGAGTGGCCCAAGTAACATGCATGTTTTTAAATTAAAACTTGGACATTAACTCTGGGTAGGTATTTTTATATACCCTCAGGACTAAGAGATGATAGCCACTGTTAACAAAGTACAACTACTGCATCATAGTCAACAGAAAGCAGCCTCATTGTCCACCATGCTGACATTATTCATACATATATTCACAGAAACCAATTCTAATCATCTTATAGGCACTTAAGTAACCATGCTCAAGCAGGCTTCCTCTCATGGGATGCTCTGTAAAAAGATTCAGAGGTTGCTTGCAACTGAATTCAAAGGACTTAAGTCGAGGCATTTGCACAAACTGTAACAATGTATGTATCATAGTCTCACAAAACCTGATTAATTACAGCAGTTTATTTTGTCTTTGCTCAGTGCTAAACAAAGATTCTTCATCTTTTGTAGCTTATTCATCATGTAACACTATGTTTCGTAACACCAGATTTTAAGTGGGATTTTTATCTAGAACAATAAAAACCAGGGATACTCCATACTTAATATCTATACTCCATACTTAATATCTATTAACTCCATACTTAATATCTATTCTATTTATTATGTTGTCTACTAACAGACTAGTGTGCAACTACAGCTACTGCTCAGATGTATGAACATTTTGTAAACCAGACCACTCTCTCTTTCATCTCCCCCAATACAATTTCGAAACATCATGGATATAAGTGTAGATCAGCATGATTCCAGTAATTATTCTAACTTTAGAAAACACATTCCACAACCAAAACCATTATGTAGTAAAGAAATCACAATGAGAACCTGTAAACAATAAACCTGACAGTTCTTGTTCACAATAGTGCTATATGAGATCAGGGCTCCATTTCTTTTTCAGTAATATCTTCCCAAATTCATGAAGGCATAGGCCAGGCTACAGGCTGAAGACTTTCAATTCCCCTAATTCCTCAGTTTCATTCATTGCTCAGGATTTCTGCTATGTAACACATTACTCCATGCACCTCAATATACACTGCACTTGAAACAGAGTTTTACTTTTAAAAGTTAAACTGAATTAGCCTTTTATTCTTACTCCAATGAGAATTTATTCAGCCCTTCCAAAAGTAGATATTTCCTTGTAGGCTATTTTGTAATACTTGGAAAATTTCTTAATAACTGAAAAAAACTCAACATGCGCAAATAGATGGATAATTACCTGTCAGCTTTGATCCTTGCCAGCAGAGGCTCAAGCCAGCCTACTGTACATTCACAATGAGCATCTAGGAAGGTGATGACTTGGCCTTTAGAAGCAGCAGCCCCCTTTAATCTTGCTCTAATCAATCCAGAACGCTGTTCCATTCGAATTACATGAACAGGTACTTTCAATTTTTTCACATAACTCTCCAGTGGTCTTTTCAAGAAGTCTGTAAAGAATGATCAAAACCATGAAAACTGTAAGTGAGGTAGTTCAGCTTTTTTTTTTTTAAGGAAGAGACCTGAATTAAGATACGTTTCCTCTTTTCTTGTCTATCCTTTTCCAATTTTCTCAGCTAGTTTCCTCTACTGCTTATTCTACACTTCACAGCACTCCTTTTCCACATCTCCAAGTGTTTCACTCAATAGCACAGAAAGTTCTTCCTCCCCTTTATTTCTTCATTATGGAAAACACAAAAAAGAAGAGAGAGTAGAACTTACACAAAACCCAGATGGGACAGGCAAGTTTTTAGGGCAGAGAAGATGTGATTGTTACTTTCAAAAACAGGCATAAGTGCTCTTGGCTCTATCAAGAAAATACAGAAATGGTTTGACTAGCTGAACATAATGAATTGCCAACTACAGTAATGCAACTTACAGATAATTTCTTTGTGAGAAGTTTAAAAAACAATCAAACTGATTTTTCAATTGTGTTTTCTCTAGGGTTTTCTGGCCAATATTTTTTTATTAGATTATCGCTATAACACCTAAAACCAAACAAAGATAATGAGCTATACATAAATAAGAATCTGCAACACCAACAAATCTCGACGTAGCATGAATTATGAAGAACAAGTTATTCACAATACAACAGTAGATTACCATACGCCTAGAGACTCAAAATTACTTGCACTGCAAAGAGCTATTGGGTTATGATGAATGATGCCAAATGAAGAATGAAGAACTGAGGGAAAATGCAATGCAGAGTCACAGAAACAGACTTCTGCAATAACTCGCAGATTCTAAATGTGTAAAGAAGGCAAAATAGTCTTATTGCCCAGCTATGGAATATATTAGATTGTACACTCAAAACACACAGGAGTTGAAAGTTGTACCACAACAGTGCAAAGCCTGTAGCAGGATTTCACATAAGGTAGTAAGCACCTCATACAAGAATAAGTGTGACACTGCAGAAGGGGGAAAAAAGCTCGGCATGAACACCTAGTGGCTCTTTTGTAAATCTCAAGAGGCAGGGCTGACTGGAAGGTGATTACCATTCCTTACCCCTTCTCCGGATGAATGAGTTCTAATTGCCTTCTCATTTTTTTCTGTGCGTTGTTGGACTGCCACTAAAACCCACAGAAATAAGTTCTGTCATATCTTGAAAGCTAAACTGTGCTAAAAGTACATAAGAGCTTGATATATCTAAATATTTGTCTCCAGAGAAACGCAAAGCAAGTTAATTCTTACTTTGCATATGAACAGAGACTCAAATGAATAATTGTTTATTACTACAAACCAAGGGTGCATGTCTGAATATTTTGCAAGGTTTTTGGGGTTGAGCACAGAGGTCATTTGGCTGACTGAGTCTGTAGCAAATATAGTCTCACCTCTTTACAGTGTAGCTTTCCAAAGCCACTAATATAAAAAAACTAGTATCGTGGCCATGTTTATAGTTTTAATGTATACAGCTTCCATGATATACAGAGAGAGTGTGCAGCATTTCTCTCTATGCTCACCATCTCATGAGCAAGCCACACAGATCACCACGTTTCTCTGCACATTTCAGGTGCAGTACTGGTGAGCTTTTAAAGAAGCTCCATCCACTTTAAACTTAAATGAATGAATATGGGCTGTGACATTGGTTCTTGAATGTCATTACATTAACAGAATGGTAAAATTCTGGCAGGGGAAGAGAAAAAGATTTCAATAATACAACTGCAGCTAGTCAAGAACTAGCATAAAACACAAACTTTCAATACAGAAAGCCATGCTCAACATAATGAATATAAAAATCTTGAGTCCTACCTACATTTTTCCTATAAAGTATTTAAAATCTCAATTTTCAAGTGCTTTTCAACATTTTTTCTCTACTGAAGAATCACAGATGTATGCAGTGTTTTCACTATGGAGGGAGTAAGTTTAAGAACAGTCCTTTTCCCATATTTAATCACGTCCATAAGAATATTCTTATGAACTCCCACCTTGTTGAAAACTTCCGAAGGGGCTGCTCCCAGAAACAAAATATTGTGACTGACCTTCAGTAACTGTGTCCTTGAAATATTACTAGAGCTTCAGCAAAATAAGCAGAAAGATAAAGCTTGATGTCTCATCCCTATAAAAGCACAGTAAATAATTCAGGCATCAAGATTTCAGAAGTTCCTCTGCTACCAGCAGTTAGGGTAAAATGCTCAAATCTAAGCAGCTATTTTCCCTCCAGAACACCCTCTCTAAGAGCAATACACATCCCTTACAAATTTCTCCCTTTGTTCATGAAACAGGAATCTAGCTTTTTTGATGAGTCATACACCCAGAAACTAGTAACAGTTTCTTGTAAGGTAAGACTTGCTTTTTTTCCCCTGAAGGAAAAAGCAAATATTTGAATCATCTTTAAATGCATGTAATACATTTTAGCCTACAAGAAACACCAGGATCAAGCTGAGGAGATGATTTTTTACACAAACCTATTGGTCACATTTATACTGAATTCTGTATTGAACACTGAGATGATAAGTTTTATGCTTTACAGAGTCAGGTGTTTATGAGTGACCCAGGATTAGAGCTGACTAATTTTTCAGCATTGCTTCATACATTTCCAACAGAGTGAGGTTTGATATTTTTAAAAAATCCAATCATCCCCCCAGTACTTCTAATTTGGAGCAATAATAATTCATGTAGTTTCATAGGTATAATTGTGGTGGATATTCTTATAAAGCCTTTTTTCTGTCAAAAGGGTGTATAGTTTTACCTAAGACTGAGCATCTTCTGTGGCAGTAGCAGAACTAAGGAAGCCAGAAGAACAAATATATTCAGTTCAAGTCAACTAAGTGCATTAGATGAAAAATATCTTGCCAATTCTATTACTGAGTCACACTGATATGAATATAAATGAAAAATTAAGTTTCAAACTTTTTTTTTATTAAATTACAATAAAACACAGATTTATCATTTTTATAAGCATACAAACAAGTTTTTTTAAGAAGTGTGAATATTTTTATAAGTATTGCAGTCAGGATTTAGTTGTGGTCACATTGCTTTAACCTGTATCCCAGTAACCAAGTTCTGTGGATGTGGTCTATCCTGATGCAATCTGCCTACCACACTTGGCTATTGGGTGCTGACCTAGTTTAGAGTACTGGCTAATCCTGATTTCTCCTGTTAACTGTTTTGAACTAGTTACCAAAGATCAATACTTAAAAACTCAAGTTCAAATTCTGATCAGTAACTAGAGAACAATGTTACAGATATGTCTTGTTTCTCCAATGCTTTTCTTTTGAGTGTAAATAAATGCACAATATTATGCAAATTCATTCTTCTAAGAGCATGATACTAGCAGGTACAAAGTGTGCTTCAGGCACACTGAATGCTTACTTTATTCCAATTAAAATGACTCTGGTGTTAGAATTCAATATACACTACTGAAGCTGAACTGTCTTTTTCTGGAAAAGTACGCTGGTTTAATTCAACACAAACAGAATGCTTAAGTAGCAAATGTAAACTCGTCACATCTTCAGGCATCATACCCTTCTGCTTTCTTTAATGTAAAAGCATGCTTGATGGAACCATAACAAGTTCTTGGAAAACAGAACAAAAAACCCCCTCTCACTAATTGTTGAAAATAACAACAAATAAAAGATGCCTAAGTGATCTGAAATGAAGATCACAGGCTTCAAAAAGAAATACTGGAACAGGTTCAGTAACACCACCAAAAAAAAAAAATGAAATGCTTTATCTTTCAGCCTGGAATTAAGTTCATTTGTTTTTATTACCAAACCCAGAAACAGAAAATGTATCTAGAGAAAGCCACATGCTTTTTTGACTGGACTATAATTCTATGATTCATAGTGAGGACATCTCTATTGCTACACTGAAATTGATTTTTTTCTAAAACAGAAGTTGAAGAGGCAAAACATAAGTAATATGATGTCTACATAATTCTAATATTAGCTTGCTCTTTATTTCTAGGTCATACTGAAAAGCTGACCTGTCACAAATAATAATTAGCACTGATTTGAATTAGTGCCAAGAAATGTTTTGATAAATAAAATATGGAATTTTTATATAAAGGTTAGAAAACTGCAACAAATCAAGGGGTATAATTACAAATTACCCACAAGTGCAAAAAGCAAAAATTTGATGTTGTGCCTTCCTAAAAGCAAAAGTTGATCATGCCTTTCATCTAATCTGGAACACATTTATGTGGTGCTTTGCATAGGCACTTCTCCTCTACTGCCAGAACATAATTGTATTTAATGCTTCTGTCCCTTCTTCCAAATTGCACTGGAATTAGCTGAAGCACTTACGTAAAAAAAGGAAAAGCAAAAGCCAGAGAAGGTGCCCAAGAGAGAAAAGGGGCAGAGACAAGCGCAAACACAACCTAAGTGCAGGAGCTGTGCTTCCCCAGGAAAACAGAGGGGTGAAAGCTCAGGTTGGCTGATGGGATCTTTCCTCAGCTACTCCACAAGTGGCTGCACTCTACAGCTCCAGGTGGAACAGCTCAGGCATCAGACACACACACACCGAGCCTGGAGAAGCAACTCAGTGTATTTTCTACCACCTTACTGCAAAAATCAACTTCTAATGCACTTCAGCTACCAAAGCTCCTGTTAACCATTGTAATGGTTACTATTGATCCTAAAACCTCCTGGTAGCCACTGTATCCTAGTGCCACTTAGAACAAACCCAGCATCTCTCTCTATACATGCAGATCTTGGGCAGATCTTGTTTGGACAAGTCAGACATCTCACTCTCCAGATGGAATTACCATAAGCAGAAAACATGAATTTTGCATCGCTGGAATCAGAAGCAACAGGATGAGATGTCAGCATGCTGCCTGTAAAACCCTTCTGTGTGTGACACATGGGAATTTCTTCTGATACAGGCAACAGACTACAACTGCTGACTCTCAAGACTTTCTCTAGTGGCCTACTAGACATCAGTTCTAGTAGGAAACGTTCAAAATGGAAATATATAAAAAAACCTGTGGTTTAATATAAAAATATAGACATGTTTTAGATGAAAAACCTGGTAATATCTTCTCACCTCCATTTACTGACACAAGGGAAAAAATACTTCATAACCCATACCACCAAGAAACACTAAGCAAAAATCAAAATTAAATGGTAAGTATTGTCTAGAATATTAATTTCCAATACACTGTAATTTAAAAGTACTATGAAGAGTAAAATCTAAATAATACTATAAGAAACAAAATCAGCTTCAAGTTTTGCTTATTACACATGGCAAGTTTCCTTCTGTAGCACAGAGTTTTCATTTGGAGCACTATTTATTAAGAAGTAGAGCCCCTTGCAGCATAGAAACAGCATTTTAACTTCCCATGAGCTGAATAATCAAAATTGATCCCTCTGAACACCAATCCCAATGGTGGCAGTGACAGTAAATTTGAACATGTGCAACAGAGCTGCCCTTCCCATTATTCACCAGGTGATTCAAGTATTAAATGCCCTCAAGCTGTATGAATGTGCTCAAATTCTAAATGCAAAACATGAAAACTGTAATAGGATAAACCCATTAGCAAACACAAAGTCCACGCTGTCAACAGAAAAATAACCATCCAGGCAAACTTACACCAGCTTTCAGTGCAGAATGATCCATCTGTATTTCAAACGGGCATTACTCCCTCTGCCTTCCTCTGCCCCACGTGCTGTGTTTTGCTAAGGAGGGCTAAGCCCACACCAAGTCAGCTTCAGTTTTTGAAATATAAGGAGCAGCAAGCTGAAGCATGGACTTTATCCTTACCTCTTTCACTGGCATCATCGACGAGGACGATCTCTTCCAGCATGTGCCGCGGGGAGCGATTGATGACGCTGTGGACAGTCCGCAGCAGTGTGCTCCACGCCTCATTGTGAAACACGATCACAACGCTTGTCGTGGGAAGGTTGTCTGCATACACCTTCGTTTTACACCTACAAACCAAATTAAAGCATACACTTGTAAAGGTCAGGCCTTCAGTTAGAGCTCCAAGTTCTCTTGAGTGTCAATACTAACATTCCTGATATATCAATTGTATGCAGAGTATGACAAAGGAGCACACAGTGCACATTGTATACGTGTTCAAAGTGCTATAAAGTTCATCAAATTAGAAGAGAATTATATTCACATTCCAAAGTTAGCATGGAAACCATAGGTTGAGCTCTCCTAACAGCATATATATGGCATTTATGTAAACCATGACATACACTTCAAGTAACCCCACATTCAGCCAAAATTTTTACATTACACAATGCTATTTTAAAACATTGTTTGTTTAAAATTATCAGTATATTCTAGAGAAATCAATATACTGTACACAAACTATTGATCACAATTCTGAAAAAAATGCAATTCTGCTCTAGATAATAATCACAATAATCTGTTCCTCCTACACATTTAAAAATGTCACAGTTACTTATGTAAGATTTGATGGCATTAATCCTTTAAGAATCAAAGAGATATATGCATATCTCAAACACAAGGAATACACCAAGGCGGAAAAGAAAATACATTTAACGGAGCTCCATTCCAACAAAAAAAGCTTTTATTGGATCCCAAATTGTTGAGTCAGTTCACTGTATTGTAACCTGATCTAAATGCTACAAAAATAAATTAACAAGTATTCATGACAATCATCCTAACAGCAGCACTGTCCAAGGGCTTGAGAAGTACATAGTGCATATCCTCTTCCCTGAATATACAAAAACAATGCTTAAGGAACAGCCTGCCAATAGAGGATCATGGTGTCAGCATCCAACGCCATGCCAACCAGTGACACTAGGAATGTCAGCCAGAACTGAGCTCCCAGCATTAATATTTTATTTGCTGGATAACTCTGCTAGCCAGGGCTCTTCTCAGAGAGAGCAGCTCTCACAGCAAACTGACATTTCAGCTCTGAGGTGGTGACAAAAGCCCAGCGTGCACAGACATCTCAAAGGATCAGTAAGTCCAGGTGCGAATGAAGAAATACCTGGAAGAGCTGCTGTGAAATCATTTCTGAGAACTGAAGCAGTAGGATCAGGCACTACCTGCCTTCAATATTATACCTACTTACTATACAACTATGCCAAATTTAATTATTCATCACACTGAATGTTATAAAATCTTTACGGAAAGCTTCCATATATCCCTATGCTATCCTGATTTATTTCAGATGTAAAAAAAAAAAAGCCTTGCAAAGCATGCCAACTGAAACAGTGACTTCTTTGGTATCCCTTGAAAAATAAAATATCTTTTCACAAAAATGCTATGAATTTCAGATGAAAAATTCAATCATAAGACAAGTCATTTTATCCCCGTTTGCTACTTGTTCAGCCTGCTTTGCTACTTTAAAACCAAAATGTTTTATTCCTTCTGCTGCACTGCTTGCCAGACCAGAAAATAAGTCTCTGACTGTAGACCTTCAGCTACAATAGTAATAAAAATCCACCAATTGCTTCTCTACTTTTTGGAAGAATATTTGTAAAAAAGTTGAGAGAAGCCTGTTAGCAATTCTCTACGAAAAGCAGTTACAATGTGTCATTCACCAGGAATATCATGCTGGGATAGCCACAGGATCTACTGCTGTAGTATGAAATCTCTCATCTTCAGCCTTGCCTTTTATCATGGTTTTACAGAAGATTTTACTTTACTGAGCTCAAATCAATGAACTGGTACAAACATCAGCCAAGTGATCAGGGACTACAATGTTTATACAGCATTACACTGTCTGAAGTATAAATATATCAAAACATTTGAGATCTGTCTTTGAAGGGGAACTTTTTAGCACCCACAGGAAGGCTTACAGGAATTTTTTGGGGACACCCCTCCCCACTGCAAGGCATTCCTTCTGCTCTGTCCTGAAGAAGATGAATATCCACCTTGCCTGGATATTCTCACCCCCAGAGATCAGCTCTTCCTGGGGTAACAATTTACAAGTGACCCTGCATTGGCTCTTGACTGCTGGCAGGGTTTAACCCATGACACTTGTTCTCCAACATGAAAAAGGTTGCCGGGTGTAACACAAGGGTGTTTCATAACAAAACTGGCCTGGCATTTTTGAATGCTATTCTTAATTAAGTGTTTGGTATGAAATTAGTCTGGAAAGATTCATTGATGCAGGCAAGATAAATGAAAGAATTGATAGTAAGAGACCTGGTTTTTTAATATTCTTTTTACCAGCCCTACTATATATACCTTTTAGCTATATTTGTATAAATTGTTATGAATAAATACAAATAAAACCTCCTGTTTTTAATTTTGAAAACACTCCTTCCCCCCAGGAATGTATCACTCCAGAACATAAGTCAAATAAAACAGAACACTTGGTGCTCATGATTAGAAATTAGCCTACTAAGGAAACCTCATGTTTTATTCTATTAACAAACATTTAAATTAAGAATTCTTTTTGTCTTTCATTTGAAAACAAATTACCCCAGAAAGGAGTACTATAGAATTTAAAATAAAGCATTAGCTTCAACCAAGTTATGCAACATTAGAAGCAGAATAAAACCATGAGGGGTATGACACACAGGCTATGAATTAAGGACAATTTGAATTTTAATGAGCTACTAATACATTATGTTCCTTTTGTTGGATCATGCCTCAAACAGTTTTAAAATTGAGTGCATAATATTAGGAAGGCATACCATCTCCAGTAATTTAATGAAGACTCCAAACAGCAGCTGAGAATGTCTACTCCACAAAGAATGCATCATCCTTTTCTTAATCTACAGCACTCACTATGCAAACTCTCAGCTAATGTGACTCCATATATTATTTAGATTGTGGAAACTCCCCAAAAAGTCATACATTTTAAATACAAACAGAGACTTACTGTCCTACTACCTAAAGACACAGAAAAAGAAGAGGCTAGATTGCTAAAATATGATCAGAGGGATGGTGTTTGTCTTCCCAAGTCACTGTTACAGGTGATGGAGCCCCGCTTTCCTGAGATGGCTGAACACCAGCCTGCCCATGGGAAGAGGTGAATTAATTCCTTGTGTGTGGCTTTTGCTTTGCTGATTAAACAGTCTATCTTAACCCATGAGTTTTCTCACTTCTACCCTTCTGATTGTCTCCCACAGCCGACTGCAGGGGCAGTGAGCAAGTGGCTGCATGGGGCTTAGTTGCCAGTTGGGGTTAAACCACAGAAGAAATAAAGTGGAAAATTAAATAGGAAATAGATTTAAAATTATCGAAAATTTTTAATGCCCCATCAAAATCAGATTTGAGAAAAAATATAGTTTAAAAGCTGTTTTACAAACATGTGACTATAAAGATATGACTCTGCTCTGACCTCTGTAAGATGCTCATGCATATTCTCCACAGAATTTCATCTTTTTGCAATTGAGTGTCATATATTCAGAATATTGAGTATTCCATTCTGGCCTTCAGCATAGGAAGGACATGCACTTGTTGGAGCAAGTCCAGAGGAATGCCACAAAGATCATCAGAGAGCACATCAGAGGCTGAGAGAGATGAGGGTGTTCAGCCCATAGACAAGAAGGCTCTGGAGAGACCCTAGAGCACCTTCCAGTACCTAAAGGGTGTATAAAAGAACTGGAGAGGGACTTGTTACAAGGGCCTGTAGTGACAGAGCAAGGGAGAATGTCTTTAAACTGAAATATGATCAGTTTAGATTAGATATTAGGAAGAAATCTTTACTGTGAGGGTGATGAGACACTGGAACAGGCTGCCCAGGCTGTGGATGATCCTGGAAGTGTTCACAGCCAGGCTGGATGAGACTTTCAGCAACGTGATCTAGAGGAAAGTGTTCCTGTCCACAGCAGAGGGGTTAGAACTAGATGATCTTTCAAGTCACAACCCAAACCATTCCGAAATTCTGTGAGAATAGTTTGGCCCAGTTCATTACAATGACATAGTTAGTCCTAGGCCCATAACTTCCCAAGAATACAGGGCAGTGTAACAAGTCAGAACACTTTATAACTTGAAATCATGTTTAATGGATTAAAATCTAAGAAAGGTGGACAGATCCTAGCATATATCTATAACACTGCCAAAGAAGAACAGTGACAGCAAAATAAATACATGTTGTTGTCCCTTATACCCTGTAGCCAGAATTAAAATTTTAAATCCATTACTAAAGTTTTTAAAATGAAAGGATAAAAGCAATTATATTGTTTTGCTTCTCCATTATTGTGACTCTTTGTGAAGGTGTAACTTGAATCTTTCATAGAATCTCTGCATGTTTTACACAGGGAGATGTTCAGAAAAAAATTCTCAGAGAATTTTATTCAATGGATTAAGCATAACCTCTTGAAAACTACCTGATGCTGCTTCAAATGCACCTGAAGAGCCTCTGAATAAACTGCTTTCCTATGTTCTCGTTCAGCCCAGAGTACAAATAGTCCACAGGAGACATTACAAAAATAACCAGAAGAGACAACAAGTAAGGCAATTATGTCCAAATAAAATTAAGCCATTAAATCTCAGAGTTTAATTGTTGCTTCAGCACAAACTTGCAGGGAAAGAAGACAACTTTTCATTTTGCACTTTGTACAATACCACAACCATACACATTTAATCCTTCTCCACATCTGACAGAACAAGAAGCTTCTCTTCTCTCACACCAGTGCGGGAATAAGGAAACAAATGTACTTTACCACTGTAGGGGGAGAAGAAATCTACCAGGTGATCTTACAAGATGCTTCAATTGAACTCATCAGAAGGTGAAATTCTTCTGATACCTATCTGATCTGCTCAGTGTCCAACTCAGAGATAAAAAAGGCTACTCCCTCTAGCCACAGCTGGGCATGCAGAGACTCCAGGAACTTGGACATCACCTGTGCTGTCCTCATGTTGCCCTTCTCAGTTTACTGTTGGGTCTTTGACAAACACTCCAACTATTACCTTGGAAAAACCCCACAACTGTGCAGCCATCTTATTACAGAATAGCACTCAGCATTTTATCAATATTATGAAATTGCATCCATTGACCAATTTACTTAGAAATTGTTCCTGAGACCCAAGATTGAGCGCTACATGTGTAATGCTGGCAAATCTTGAAAGATATATATTTACAATGTTAGCAGTGCTCTGCCTGCAAACCCTTCAAAGGCAGGCTAAATCATTTCTGAAAGTGAAAAACAAGGATTTACTATTTGGATAGCTTTTAAATACCTTTTCATAGGCTAAAAAATCACACTCCAAACAAAGCTACCAGCAAGGAAGAGGTCTTGTAGGAAATAAGTTATACACGACCATAATGCTTATGCAGTGAGACACAATGAGGAAAACCTCATTCACTGAGGCAACAAAAAGGGAAAAAAAAATGGCTTATTTTCTAGAAAGATGAGATCATAATTATAGTCGATGTTAGAAATAAATGCTAAATTTCTAAATACTATAGGGCAGATTTCTAGCCCTTCTGGTGCTCTCTGCCAACATGCTATTCTCCACAGAGGAGAAACAAGAGAACAAGTTACACATTGGAACATTTTTTTAAATACGGATTTTTCAAAACAAGGCCACTGATGCTTACCTAATCATGAAAATTAATAGACTCAGACAGTACCTGAGCCATGATTTGCTTTACTTGTTTCCAGTTTTATTCCCATGTTCCACCAGCCTTTCAAAGGAACAAGTCATGAGCAATAATTTACAGTGGCTCAAAAACATTAACAGCAGTAAAACATGTATGCAATCCTTGTTTTCTAGCCCAGTGCACACAGCCCAGAGCACTCCAATAAAGGACAGAGATGGAATACAAGTAAAAGTGTCTCCTGTGCACTGAGCAGCTCAGTTGGGAAATCCCAGTGGAGCTCAGATTGGTGCTCCTACGTGCAGTACAATAACACAGTGCCAGTGCATTTTTGAAAGCTGAACTAGCAACAGATTGGGACAGGAAGGGAAGCACGTATAGTCATCTTACAAATTTAGTACAATTTTTTATCTTGCATACTACAAACAACAGTTATAAATAAAAACTGCAGTTATAAATAAACTGTATCTCAGGACTTAAATTTGACAATGACACATAGGAACAATCCAAGCCCTGCTGAAAATCAGGTTAGATCTGAAGTTTTGAGGAAATACTACACAGCACAGCCTCTGTAATAAATTTGTTTAATATTACTGATGCAGCACAAACAACACACATTTTGGTATTAAAATATATTGAGAGTCTCTGGAAAGTAAGCCTCAGTATCCTTTAACTTGAAACCACACATTTATTTTCCTTTGAGGTTACAAAAGTTAATTCCAGATCGATAGAAAACAAAATCAGAAAATCTGAAAACCCCCCCGTGAAACCTCTGGTTTAATTACTGATATCTGATGAATATCACTGCAGTGCTATAAAATGTCAGTATTCCATTGCTTACCTGTTCATATGCCTTAAATTATAGCCTGCAATAAAGTCAATGTAACAGAGCTGAGGCACAGCTATGCCCAACAAAAAACCTCCTCTCTACTTAAATCACAGTGAAAACAAGTTTTGAAATAAGACTCTGAGAGTCACCCCAAAGCTGCTGAGACTGACCTACATTTCCATCAAGGGAGAACGCCCTGTAGCAGGGTGGCAGAGAAAGTGTCAAAACACTACATCAAGAACCACCAGGACTCAAGTCACGTGGTGTTTTCTGGTAAACACTCACTTAGTCTTTCCTGGATCAGAATCACAGAATATGCTGAGTTGGAAGGGACCCACAAGGATCATCAAGTATAAATAGCAGCCTCATATCATTTATGAAAGGTTGTTGATGAATCTGCTTTTCACATAAATTTTAAGAATGCTCCAAGGTCCTAAACTGAACACAATCAAGCTGGATAAAGATCTGATTTTCAGACAGAAGCAATAGAGCTAAAAGGACTATAAGCAATTCTGAGTAAGATGGGATCACTGGTTGTTGTAACATGCCAAACCACATTTCACTACTCAGACTTTGCATACAACCACCGCTTTAACTTGCAAGTGAACAAAGAGAAAGCACTGCAGATAAGGTTGCAACAAAACTTCGCACTACCCTGAAACTGCGTCTTCTAACCAAACCAGAACAACTCATTTTAGGAAGAGGCCTTCTTTTCCATGATTCATATCACAACTTTAATCAATCTTTCTGAAAGGTGCCCTGAATGCAGGGAAATCCCTTATTTAAACATTTCAATGCAGCCTGCTTAATATCTGCCTTCAAGAGTATTACATAATTTACCTGACATCAAGAGTATGAAATTTTCCTTTCTTCTGATCTCAAAGATTTGGATATAAGAAAGGTCGCATTATCTCATGATTCAAGTAGAAATCTTCTTTAAACCCTGAAAACAAAATCCAAAATGGTTCTTAAAACCATTGTGGTTACAGAATTCAAGCAGAACGTCACAAAAATAATAGCAGCTGCAATTGACTATTTTCCTTGTCCTGAAAGTGATCACAGAAAAGCATCTCTCGACAGAAGCAAAACCAATTCTGTCCTCAGAGACTGAAACTGAACCTTAAGATCTCTAGACCAGTTATTTTCCATATCTGACCTAACAATCTGAATAGATTTCAGGATATGGCAGCTCATCCAAAATGGATGAGCATGAATAAAAAGATTGCAACTAAGAATGAGATTGCCAAGTGTTTGTGCACATATAGATCTGTGTATATATGTGTGTGTGTGTGTGTGTGTGTATAACCCCCTCTCAGAGAACAGCTTACAGGAAGCAAGCTGATTTTTAATGCTATTTTTTCCCCCTCTAGGCTTTCTCTAGGAAAAAGTTTTATAGGCAATTTCTTTCAGCTAACTCACTAAATCAATGTGAACAAGAACAATTCCAAACATTGATTCTACAGGGGGCCAGTAACAAGCTAAAGGCACCACAAAAGCCAGATGAAAAAACATCCCTGCTTGAAAGAACAGTAAAGTCTTTAATACCTCACATGCTTTCAGACTTCCATGACATTGCTGAAAGTTACATTGCTGGTGATGAGGTCAGCAGATTTTCTTTACAGATGCCAGGTTAATTAACAGCCTGGATTTCTAGTTTGTGTCAAAAGCTCCTGAGTTCTCCACCACTTATGTCGACAACTTTGCTCTTTTTTTGTTATCTTTACATCACTACAACCTGAGATAAATGAATACCCAAAGTTCACAAAGTATATCACAATTTAAGGAGCTATTTAAATCCCTATGGCCTTATGGGGATTTTAATACACAGGTTCTGTAAGAAAGATTTTTTTTCCCACCAAATTCCACCAAACCTAGTATGACTGTGGGCTGCTGCCAAAATCAGTAACCCCCCCTTTCACCATTACAGTTTTGTCCCATCTCCTTTTTTCCACCAGATCTGGTAGTCATCTGGCTGCTGTGTGTGTTGCTTCAGCTAGCCAAATCAACAAACGAGACTTTTTTTTCCACTTTTTGGTGTCCATCCAGTCGGTGAACATCATCAGATTAGTATCAACAGAAGTGATGAGAAAACTTCTTTCATCTGCAGTCCACATTTATACCAAATTATATGTACTATAAAACTACCCTCTTAGGTATTCTCCTGAATTAAAATAACTGTGAGTAGAGAGCACTTTCACAAGCCTCATATAGAAGCAAATACCTTGAGTGCTGTCATTTAAAAAACCTGTGAAGTATCACATTTGAGCTCCAACAGCACACTCTGCCATGTGTACCTTCACTACTTTTACTATGAATAATTCTACTCAAGCTATTTACCTCACATTGAGATTATGATAGTTTTATGGATGTTTTATATTTTGATTGAACTGCAGCATCCTGAAGTATAGAGCAAATAAATTTGTTTTGAGAAGTTAAAAATCCAGTGTATTTTCACATGCATATTTCATACTTAAAATCAACATTACGTCTTTAAAGCACGGATATGAAAACCTGATTGTGGTAACTGAGAAGCATTATATTGCATCATGTAATTAACAGTGCCTAAATCTAAATTCTGTTCTTTCTAATCAAAGATTTGACAGAATCACTCAGAATTACTATTTTACTAAATTTACTCAGAAAGAAGCCCAGCGTAATTGCCATAAATTCCCCAACACACATGTAACTTAAGACTTAGAAGAATGGCTTTTAACCCAGAAAATTGTCTACTTCCTCCCAGTTGTGAAAGTAAGCTCAGCAGCAGGAACTGAGCAGGGTAGTTTGATTCAGAAAAATAGCCTTCAATAATAACATTCTGGCAACATTAATGTACCAGTTAAACATAAAGATCTCAGAGATATGCACCTTTCTTTTTTCCATTAAGTGGCTGAAGTCATAGTTTGTATGGATTCAAACACAGTTCACTCAAATACAAAGGGCCATCTGGCTAAAACCTCTGATTATACCTTAACATGATCTATACCACTCAAAACACCAGCATACCTACCTTCCTGAATACAGCAGCTTGAGAAAATTACAGATAAAAGATCCCAGACTTTATGCAGAACTAACTGAGATATAATAAGATGTCTGATACCCTTAATTCTGGCAAAATTATACCAACTAGGGAAAAATGACAAGGAAGATCTTTTATGCCAAATTGTATCGAACCTGTAGCCTTGGAGAAAGGGCTGCTGAGGGATCAGCAAGGAACATGGATACTCCTCCTTGCTGCAGGTCTGCTTGGGGAAGCCCATCACCTTCTCAAGAAATCTCAAGCTGCAAAATATGACACCCTGCTAGCACTGCATCACAAGCTCCTGTGGGGACCAGAGCCTACACAAACATAAAATCATTCTGTCCCAGCTATGCCTTCATTGTTTGAAGCCTTGATTGCTTGTGCCTGAAAAAGAAGTGTTTTAAGCAGCTCTTTCCAAGTGTAAAAACCTCAGAATTTGGTTTAAACTCTCACAACAGGGAACAAATGTCTACTTTAACATTTTACATATTCCACAAATCGTTAAATAATGAATTCAGGCTGGAAAGCTCAGCCTTAGAACACAATACTCATTCTTAATTTTGCAAAGCACTTTCTGAAGTCACCTCCAACAGCACAGAGAGCCAAACCAAGTCATATAACATGTGCAAATTTCATGCTTTCAACCCCCCTACTTTCCAGCCTGAACACCAATCTAAGGCACACAGGCACAGCTGAACGTGTACTTTAGTCATTGGCACCTATTTTATTCATTGCCTCACTCATCTTCAGCAAAATCAAGGCAAGACTCCAGTGTTCCTGATCATCCATCTTTTACTCTTTGCTGTCATGTCAAGCCCACAGCTGCATATTTTCCTGGCAACTGTGAATCAGCTCCCACTTTGATGATTGATTCACAGAGTAGAATAAGACATGCTTGCAAGAATTATTCTATTAACAACTTAAAACCAATCTGGTATGCACAGCTGCTTATTCTCCTGCAATAACTTTTCTCCAGAGGCTATAGCCTTGTCCATTATATTAGTTTGTTACACTAACATGTCCCAGTCCAGATTCAGGGAAGTATCCAGGCTAAAAAAATTACTTCTGGTTTAGCTTTTTCTGTTGAGCAAGTCACATTCAGCTGGAATAAAGAAAAGAATAAGTAGAACAATGTTCCTGGATACTGACACAAAGTGACCAGCAATTCAGGCAGATGTCAATGATTTTATGGTTTTCCATGTGGACTAGTAATTTTGAGCCAAATCATAAAAATAAATAGAAACCTGTAAATACAACTAGGGTGCACTCGGCAGAACAGAGATGTCAGCTTCTGTAGATGTCTTGTAGTGAGGAGTTCCCTTAGCTGGAGAAGTGCCTAAAAGTTATTAAAGACGCTCATATTTTTGTTCTCCTAGTAAGGGAACAAAATTTCTTGGCCAAAACACAAACAGGATGCCCAGAGTGGGTGATCTGCAGAGCTTAACCTGTGAGCACTCCAGGACCAACACACTTGTCTTCGCACAGGTGACAGAGGTTTGGCAGAACTAGAAATTAATTGAAGGATAATGTAGTCTACTTCAAAAGCTGCTCTCCAGCTGACAGGTCATGCCATTCCTATTAAATACATGTGACAAATTGGTCCTGGCACTCTTAATTCCACCAGCTTTCCAATGATTAACCGCTAGGCAAAACCTCTGCAGGCTTCTGTACTTCAGAAAAACTGACATGCTGGAGAATTAGAGGACTTGAAATAATCACTTCTTCCCGCCACACCACATTAAAGGAAGCAACCCACAAAACTTGTGAAGAAAATAATTACATGGTTGAACAGCTAAGTGTGCCTTTGAACATATCCTGCTTTTTCAAAACCTTGATTGAAAGTGCTACTGGCAGCTGTGCTGTAGGCACATAAATGTGGTAAGAAGTGTTTAAAAATTACCCATTCTCCTTCTCCACAAACTATTTCCATATTACCAGGGACATAGATAGAATAAGTTATAACAGAAATAATTCCACTAATGCAGCACAGAGTGTTTCTGACTTTGGAGTGTTTTGACTAATCAGATAAATAGTTTCATATAACACACACACAACACCACAGTATATTTATAGTTTTCACAGTTCTGAAAATGGTTACAGTTTTCTGGAAGAGTAATACTAATCCACACATACAGATTGAGATACCCTTGCATTGTAAACACAGTATTGTTCTCAAATTTGCCAGAGAAATGTTAGCATACACATAGCCACAACTTCTTAATTAGCATGACCTTATAAAGTACATGTTGAAAGGATAACAGAAGAGATTTTTGGGAAGCATTTTTCTCTCAAAAACTACTAAAAATGCACACACACACAAATGTTAAAATTTTGGCAGGAATTTACAAGAACAGAAAAATCCAACTCTGTCCTGAGACTATACCTAAAATTTTATACTAAAATTCCATTTTCACACGCAGAGTACAGTGACAGTATTGTATTGAGAAAAAATGGAAAAGAGAAGAAAATGCAACATTACAAAACTTATAGCACAGGTCTTACTGTGAAACACAATAACTGCAGAGCATAGCCAAATGTGAAAAACAAAAAGTTTTATACAGCTAAACTGGATTTTAAAATTGCAATTTTACTTCCCTGCAAGCTCAGGTGATGCCTAGGTAATAATTTTTTAATAGTTTATAACAATTTCTCCTTCCATTTTTGGCTAATTCAAAGTCTAGAACTCAAAAAGGTTACAATTAAGTCAACTTCTTAGATCCTCAAATGTATGTTTTTACATTTGAAAAATCGATTGAAAACTTACATTATTTCAAACTTGCGAAATCATATTTTGAAAAATATGCCTCAGTTATTAAGAACACCAGCACTACTAGGAACTCACAAACTACACAGAATCACTTTCATCACGACAGATGAAGGCACCTACAAGCCAGCTCTTTATCACTCATTAAAAATGAAAAGCAGCGAGAGTTTCATCTCACTCTGCTAATATTATCGTCTGAGGTAGGAGATGAAAACAAATTCATCCAGCAGCTAGGCCTCATGTACACAGCAGCAAAGCAGAGCTTCTAAAGAAGTGGGGTTTCTATAGCATCTCATTCTTACAAGAGAATGTAGGCGATTATGGAAAATTTTGTTTCATAAGTTTTATGCATTTTGAATGTCCCTTTCATGAAGAAGAGGGCTTGAAGTGAGGGGAATCATCATCTATCCTGTCAGAGTAGTCCCAGGAGAATAAAACAATCTTATTTTTCTTTAAAACAAGGCTACAATTTTCTTTTTAATTACTTATGACTCAAATAGCTCTGAAAAGATCAATATTCCAGAGGCAAGATCAAAACGAAGCCAGATGGATATTAGAAAACATTATAATGCAACCTAAATGAGACTCTGCACATTTCATTAGGTAAGAAAATTTTGAAGTATTTCTCTCATCACCCAATCTCTTCTATTTTATATAATGCAGAATTTTAGTCTGCCTCATTACAAGCAGTGCATGAATTTTTCAAACAAGTGATTTTTTCCTGAAATGCCAATGCTTTAGCTAACTTTCCTTCAACCAAATTAATTTCTATTCCCTGAACAGGCTTCATACTTGTAATCAGATTCAAAGTTAAATAACACCAAAGAAAACTGGTTTTTGCTGGTCCACCTCATTTTGCAAATAAGTATTTTATATATAGGAAATTCTCCTACTGTTTGCATGAACAGTAATATCTAACAGAACTGAACTGTTGTTTTGGATTAGTTTTTGCACATTCTTCATTTAAATAGAGTACATTTTTAATACAGCATGAAGTACTTACCCTTCTAACCTGACATCAGGTAAAGATCTGTTGAGTGCAATCATTTCACTTGCCATTAAATTAAATTGATTTATTTTAAACATTTCTTTCATTTTCTCTTGCTCCTCCTTTGGAATGACCACAGGCTTCCCCATCTCTCCAGGTCCTTCATGTGGCTTTTGTACAGGTTCTGGAACTTAAAATAAATATAATGTTACTAACTCCTTTTAGGCTTGTTTTTGTTTGTTTATACATTAATTTACACTGTAGGAGTGCTCACATTTAGAACAGTTCTAAACCCACCAGGTTTTGAAAATGAAAACCAATGTTTACATTTGGGAGTTTAACATAAATAATTAAGTACTATTCTTAGACACCAAAATTCATGTAAAAAATGAATAAGGATTTATTTTGATCAACCATTACATCATAATTGACTTTAGTAAAGTTCCTGTGTCGAAAAATTCAATTTTTCCAGGAAAGCCTGCATGTGCAAGAAAAATCTGGGATATAAATGAGGGGAGATTTCATTGCAGTTACAACTTCCTTGTGAGGGGAAGAGGAGGGGCAGACACTGATCTCTTCTCTGTGGTGACCAGTGACAGGATGTGAGGGAGTCACCTGAAGTTGTATCAGGGGAGGTTTAGGTTGGGTATTACAAAAGGGCTCTTCACCCAGAGGTGCTGGAACAGGCTCTCCAGGGAAATGGTCAGAGCACCAGCCCTGACAGAGTTCAAGAAGCTTTTGGACAACCCTGTCAAGCACATGGTGTGACTCTTGGGGTGTCCTGTGCAGGACTGAGTTGGACTCAGTGATCCTGATGGGTCTCTTCCAGCTCAGCATATTCTGTGACTCTGTGATAAATGATGTTCCAGAACAGTAAAGGATCGATTAAAGAAAAAGTGTAGCTTTACATTTATTTCCACATTTTTGACAGAATGAGATTGGCAGCAACAGTTTCGAAATAATTTCCCTTGTTTGTACTAATGTTATTTTTATGCAACAAAATTACATTTTGGAGTTTAACATTAGTAGTCAAAACAGTAACAGTACACATCTTATACCCAACAAAATCTTAAATATCAACTATCTGCTCAAACTGAAAAGTAAAAGGGAGAAAAGGAAGTCAGACCCTTGAATTATTTAGGGTTTTAAACAAAACAAATTTAAAAAAAGGAAGTTTTTAAAAAGTTACACTTCTTTTTACAAGTATGTTCACTTTTTTTCCAAACAGAAATGCTCAAATACTGAATTTGGTGTATATTACTACTTCACAAATTCAGCAAAAGTTTTAATTAACAAAAAATAGCAATTTAAGATCTAAACAGAAGAACAGAAGTATTTTAAAATAAAGGCACCAAACCCCTGAGAAATAAGCCTAGCTTCAAATTACCTTTAATTTTCATCTAGGATAGCACAGTGTAATTAAACTTCAGGCAGAGAGTAAATAGCCAAGTAAAGAATAAAAATAAAATTAAAAAAAAAAGCCTGAACCTTCCATCCTTGCTGAAACACTAAGACTTAAAATATGTATTACTAATAAATGAGGCTTTTTGCTGGTCTGCATTTAGTGTTAACTGGTAACAAGCACAACATGCTCCTTGAGAAACTTTCATTTTCAAGTGAAGCAATTGCACTGGTTGCATTCACATAGTAGCATTTAGCAGAAAAAATGCTCCCATCACAAGGGTGCTTTCTTTTTACCAAACTCTCCTTGATTGCCTGTTGTGCTGCAAAACTCTGCCAGCCAGCTACTCATCCACTGAAAGTCGATGGAGTAAGGATGTTCAAGTAAATCCTGAACAGATGGGCTGAGGTGCTCTTTCAGCCATGGGCTAAGCTGAGCAAGCAGTTTGCTTTGCACCTTTTCCTCTAAAGAAGGTATGGTTGGAACCTGCATCAAAACTTGCTGACTTGCAATTGCATAACCTTTTAAACTAGAATTTGTGCCTTCTGGGGGTTAATTAACTTAAAATTATGGTATACAATAAAGTAATTATTTGGGCCTAATTTTCTATATTTAGCTTGGTGTTATTATGTGGATTATCAAAACAATTTTTATTAAGAGTACAGCAATGAGTACATAAGTTCACTTAGACAGAAAATGATTGAACAATGGGTGTTCCACACACCTAAAAAAATTTTTAAAACCCTATCAGAACATAGTTATATGCACAATGGTTTTCAGAGTTCTGAAGAGTGAATGTCTTATCCTACACCAAACTACCTATTTAGAAGAAAAAAAAAAGAATTTCCTTTTTCATTTACACTTTCAGTTCTTTCTTAACCTTCACTAAACCAGTTAAACTGAATAGCTAAATCAGCCAAAAACTCATCTCTCCCATTTGTAGATCTTGCTGTTAAGATGAGAGTTTAGCACATCAGTGACTTGGATCCAGGTGTACAAATTGCACTAATTCATCAGTTGAATTTTTTTTATTTCATTAATAAATATATACTGCTTGATTACACATTTTACCTCAGTAATATACTCCATTCTTCTTGCAGAAAAATCCAGCAAAAACTAACTACACCCAGATATTTTGTGCAACTCACTAAATACACACAGTCAAGCTGGGGCGCAGACAGGGCAATGACTTTCCAAGAAAAGTTAACCATCTTCTCTCAAGTTTCTGAGAATCATCTTTGCTTGTTTTTTTAATCTGTTATCTGTTTTTCCACAAAAGCACATCGTTCTCACACAAACACAAACCAACAACCTTCTCCCCAAATGACTAATAAACACGTTGTTAAGAATTCAAACCACAGTGCTCTTTTGTCAGTTAAATATGGAAAAAAAATTTCCTTTGAAGGACTCTGTGTACTGATGACATACTTCTAGCAAACAGAAATTTAATTTACAGCTACAGGTTTCAGAACTAAATGAATGACTGAATCACCTCCTGATCAAATAAGAAATCTAGTAATGTATTTCCAGATATTTCTCATTTGTATCAGTAAACCATTAGTTTCAATCAGGGCTTGATCTCTTCCAGATCTTCATTAAAAAATCAGGAACTCTTTATGTCTGTGGACTACAAATTTCTTTTTACCAGGCAATATGCCTGATGAAAACCAGATACTTCAAAACTTAAGACCATCTTAAAAAAAGGGGGGGGAGGACTCTCCTGGTGAGATGTCTTTAGGTGACAACGCGAAGTCCAGTCACCTTTGGAGGCATCACCATAATTACAAGAAAGCTGTTTGGACAGGTAAAAGTTCAGAGAAGTTCTGTCACTTATACACACCTCAGCCTTCATAGAACAAGACTGATTTGTGGTGAACAGTTCACACTTTCAAAAATTAAACCTGTGTTTTGTACCTTGAAATTGCTTGCTCTTCTTCTTAGGATTTTTTCATGCAGATGAGATTATACAGAACCAAGACACAATTCAGAAATTGCTACCTGGGCATGTTTTGTTTACAGGAATGGTCCCTTATTGTATTGTTAGAGAACAGCTTGAACCCTTTCTTTAAGTCTGGAACTTGTTTACACTTATTAGTAAGTTCTATTTCAGGCTGTGAAATCTAAATTGTAATGCCAATCCCCATCTGAAAACAGTAACGCTCAACTAGCTATCCTATGAATTTGTGGTTTGAAAAAAATATACTGCATAACATAGAGGTTAAGTGATCTGGATTTTCTTTCCAATTCATAGCACTCTTTAAGCTTACAGAAACAGCTGTCCATAGACAACAATTAATTACTCCCTGTGAATTTGCCTGAATGAACCATCAGGAATTACAGGAAGGGAAACACCACCCAGAAGCTGTGGCAATAGGAAGAACACGTGTGGCACTTTGGGTAAGGGGTGTGCACCATCCAGGTCAGCCGGGAGGCTCCGAGTAAGGTGAGGCAACCTCAGAGCTGAGCACTGGGAGAGAGCTTCTCCCAGCCTACCCCCAACCTCTCTGGGGTGGCCACAGCAGGGAGAAGGAGCAGCAATGTCAGTCAGGACCAGCACAGGCTCCTCACAGCTCCCATGGATTGCTGCTGGAAACAACACTGCTGGGTGTTCTGACCCCAGCTCCCCAGGTTGCTCGTGAAGCTCCTGCAGATGTTTTCTGCCATGGTGGAGAGGGTGGGCAAAAGCTTAAGTCCACAGCCAAATCATCCCACATAGCCACAGTCACTAGATTCCAGCTCTCTCTCTCTCTCTGGCATAATCTTAGTTCCCCAGTCTCACACCAGCCAGACCCCATGCCAGGAGCCCTTTTCCCAAGGCGTCTCCAGCTCAGCTGCCTTACTGCCTGGCTAGTGGCCTGTCCCTATCCTACCTCACCTTTTGTCCTCTCAGCTCCACACTAGTGTCATTTCCACTACCAGCCCTCCATCTCTGTGACAGGGGACACAAAGACTTTTATCTCACTCATCTTACAGTTCCCCATAATCATGTACACTGATCATGTACATTTTCCACAGTTGCACTTTCCTTTACTGTTCCTTATTTTGAGCAATTTTAAAAACATAACAGCAGTACACCTAAAATCCAATATTAGACACATAAGCTAAAGTTCCTGATTTAAGATGGTAGTATCTCATGCCATCAATCTCAAGGAGAAAGATTTTTCCCAAAGGCAATTTTGACTATGACTCTTATCTTTTTCTTAAATGAAAATTCCTCCATTTTCTGTATTAAAGACATATGGAAAACATCCTTCTAACTTCATGAAAGCTCAAACTGTCCAAAATTATCCTCAAAATCCTTTGCTCCTGCTGAAATAACTAAAGACTAACTTTTCCAACTAGACATGCACAACTTAAACATAAACACTCAGAAAAACTTACATGTTGAGTAGGTTCATTAAATGCCATGGAATTATTCCATGAATTGCAAAGAGAAGCTATATACCAGAGTGACATGGACAAGAGGCTATTAAATTCAGAACTCTTGCATAATTTATGCTGAATCAAGAAAACTAATTCAATTATGGAAATTAAAAGCAGAGGAAAAAGTGAAGTGAAAAAGCAGATTTTGATAAAAGCTTCACAGACAAAATAGTCTCAATGTTATCTGAGAAGGCACTAGGCATTCTGAGCAGGAATAAATCCACTACAGATTCCAAGTCAGTAAACTACTGGAACAAGTGAAAATATCTATGATCAGGCATGCAGCACTGTTAAAAGGAAATGTCACAGGGTCAACCAAGGTTTCCAGCAGAGCTATTTCTGCACATACCTTACTACAAACCAGCTGTTTGAAAAACAAACCCCAAGAAAACGTCCAAAAGTATTCACAAGGGTTTGTTTGGGTGGTTTTTCATTTATTTGTTTACCAGTCAACAACAAGATATCAAAAATATATCAAGAATTTTACCACACATGGGTTTGGGTAAAGGTCAGAATGAAGACTGTATTCAACTAAGTGAAACTAGTGCTGCATAGGGGAAGTCATAACACTAATCAGTCAAAAATGAAGACTTTCCCTCACCTGAAGGTTCCCCTAATGACTTCATGAAAGTTCAACATCATCAATACATCACACTAAGCTGATAGATGTTGACTTCACCTGCTGTTTGCTGGTGTAAGTTATCTGCTTTATGGGAATCCAAAAAGTGGATCTATTCCTACATAACAGTGCATCAGTCATTGTTTTACCATCATAAGAATTTCCAAACTTCTGGGAAAAAAAAAAAAAAGAAAAAGAGGACAAAAAAAACCAAAACGACTGAGTTCCTGTAGAAGACATACTTCCTACATGAGCCTAATTAATTTTCTCACCACTTTCCGCTTACTGAAAAAGAAACCAAAAGGTGAGACACAAGCAACAGAAAATTTAAGTTACTTCTGCAAAATTCAGGTGGATTAGAACCTCTTTAAAATGTTTGCATGCAGTTGTGGAAACAACAGTCCAGAGGTGTTGAGCACAGAAATTCTGCATTCTATACAGCATTCTCTGTGGAGATTTATTGGCTTGTTTTCTTCACAGGGAAAGAAAACAAGTAAACCAAATCTGACATTTCCTAAATATCTCCCCAGTGTTATTCTGTAACAGAGCAACATTATTCTTAAAATACTTGAGACAATTTCTCAGGAAGGTCAAGGTTCATACCAGATGTCAACTGGTGGAAAAGTTTTTTGTGATGGAAAGCAATAATCTTGGGCGCAGTTGGCTGATTGGACTTAACAATTAGCATCACTGCATAGGTTTCCAATATCAGCAGTGAAACACAGACACAGCCTTTTTGGTGGGAGAGACACTAAACTACAAAATTAGATGTTTCACAAACAAACAGACGGCAGCAGCTGCCTGCAGTTCTAAATGCATATGCTGAGACATTGCAGGGATGAGAAATCTCCCTGCACCAGTCCTTTCTCTCATGTGATCAATTATGCTGACTTCCTAAAAATAAAGTTGGCAAGTTCAATAGTAGTGCTGTCAAAAAAAACCCAAACCAAAACAATCCCACACTCAGCTCATCTAATTGGCACTCAAAAACGAAGATGGCAATAAAACTGAAAGCTTATCTGAAGAACTTTAGTATTGAATAACACAGCTCTCAAAAGTTATGTACATAAGCATGTGCTCATATTCGTCACTTTTACATCCAAGTTCATTCTATTATCACAAACCTTTTCATTACAGTCTTCACTGTGCCTTATTGCTATAGTCATTGTCCAATTTTTGGCTTAGGTGGGTTGTGGGGCAGGGGGTGTTTTTTGGTTTGGATAGTTGAAGTGCTTTTTTGCAGGGGCAGGCAGACAAGTGAGCTTGGTTGTTGGTTTGGTTTGTTTTACTGGAAAGACTAGTGAAGTTAATAATACCTTTGTTTCCTCATTTGTGGAAATTTAAACTATGCTTTAGACTCCATTAACATGGCTTATATTTCTGAATTTCTTGTTGCATAATTTTTTTGGGTTTTTTTCATATACATTAGTGCCTAAAGTCCTACATCTTAAGTGTTTTAAGCCTGCAACATACATTTCAGGCAACATGGTTATTCCCTTGTTGTTCAAAGAAACATGGAACATTCTGTAACACCTAAATGCTGACATAATGCTACATCATTGCAGGAAAAAATCCCAAATATTTAAAAATGCTACAATTTTAAAGGAATATAATTTAAAGAATACTCGGGCAAAAACTTACCATCTCCAGCTGGCAGGCCTCGTTCCTTTTTCTCATCACATTTATTGCATTCACTGAAGTACAGCAATAGAAACATATCCAGAAGGACCCAAACCAAAGAGGTGGCAAGGACCACCTTGCAATATGCAAATTTTTTCATGGCACTTTAAGTCAAATACAAAAAATAAAAAAGTATAAATAAAAATATCAATAGGTTGTTTTAATCCAGTTTGAGAAACCACGTTCTATATCTGAAAAAAAAAAAAAAAAGAAAAAGAAGTCACAAAATGTACCTGAAGACAGATGCTAATAGCAGAAATTTTAACTCTATTTTAAAGGTAACAATTTAATTACCAAACGATGCATGAAAGAAAATGAATGCTCTATGCATTTCAGTGAGATTAAGGGAACAGGGTCAATTATAGGAGCATTACTCCTTTATTATGTTAACATTCATCACCTGAAATGTTAAAATGAATGATCAAAACAGAGTCTCCTCTGCTGAGCCCCTGGAAAAGCAGCAAGGCACATCTAATGACATCAGAAAAAACTCTCTGGATCCTCTGGAGAACAGAACAACCCAACTGAATGAAAAACAGGAACATCTTGGGAAGTAGGGTACCAATCTCTACTGTGTGAATCCCACGGCTAATGTTTCTCATGCTTCTCCTCTGTAGCACACCCTGATGTTCTGGGTCCATCACTAGGAATGCTGGCCTCCAAATGCCAGGATTTTACACAGGGTCTAATGGCATATTACACATTCATCACAAAGACAAATGCTTTACTTTCAGCAAACCAAAAATAAACATGCCTTTTGGTAAACAGCAGGCAAGGTTAACATAAGCCACCATGATCACTTACTAGGTATTCAAAGCTAAAGTTAGTAATTCTGACACTTAAAGTGGCTTTAATAGCTTAATGTTTGATTATAGAGCAAACATTTATATATTTTTGAACATGTATACATTACAATTTTAGAATGCCAACCTTTGAAATTCTCTTTTGCCCGACTCAAATTACAGACTTCATTACAAAGACTGCATATTACCATGACTGGTAGAGCAGAATCAAGAACAGCTTTGAACTTCCTCACACTAAAATATGCAGCTTTTTAAATTTTTTTTTTTTTTTACTAACAGGTTTTCTGCCACTGCTGGCATATTTCAACTCAAAGTACTCCTGAAAAGTTTACTAGTGGAACAGTTTACCAGGTAAGACCAGAATTGAAAATACTCTTAACATAGAAAATAAAGGGAATAAAATAAAGAGACTTCAAATACACACTAGGATTTTACAAATTACATGCACACAGTTTTTCTTACATGCTTTCAATGCAAAGTAAAGGATTTATTGAAAAAGAGAACTTTAATCACAAGCCTTTGTGCTGATTTGGCGTGGGGTAGAGTTAATTTCCTTCACTGCAACCAGTAGGGGCCACATTTTGGATTTATGTTGGACACAGTGTTGATAATTCAGGGATGTTTTAATCACTGCTGAGCAGGGCTAACACAGAGTTGAAGCCTTTGCTGTTCTTCACCCCACCAGTGAGAAGGCTGGGAGAGAACAGAGCCAGGACAGCTGACCTCAACTGACTCAAGAGATATTCCATACCATATGGAATCATATAAAGCTCACCTATAAAGCTGGGGGAAGGAAAAAAAGGAGGGGATGTTTGGAGTGATGGCCTTTGTCTTCCCAAGCCATCGTTACATGTGACAGAGCCTTGCTTTCCTGGGGATGGCTGAACACCTGTTTGTCCATAGGAAGTGCTGAATGAATTCCTTGTTTTGCTTTGCTTGTTTGTGCAGCTTTTGCTTAAACTCAACTAATTTTTCATTTTTATTCTTCCCATTCTCTCCTCCATCCCGTGTGGGTGGTGGGGAGTGAGTGAGTGGCTGCTGCAAGGGGCTTGGCTGCCAGAGTTAAAGCACATCAGCTGTGACTATCCAAAAACATCATAAAAACCCTGCATCATTAAGACTGCCCTTCCTTTAGTATTTCATTGTCACAGTTTGACCCCTGGCTCCCCCCACCCTCATTAAGGGAAAATACCATTACATCCCTCTTCTAAATACAGCTTATTTCTTCTTATAGGCAGCAGACACATTTGGACCTCTCTGCATCCCTGTACCCTGAAGTCACACAGGTTTGGATGGCACAGCAACACAGGAGCCTGTGGCCTTCCACTTTTACAAGGCTAGGAGGGTGTCTATCTCCCTGCTTCCTGCATAGGTGCACATCAAATGCCAAGAATAAATTTCGTCTGGAATCTCAGTTTGCATCTATACAGTTTTGGTGTAGAGGGATGACTGTATAAATTTAAGAGCTGCAGAAGTATCTGTAAAGAACAACTTGATAAAGTAGCAGATTAAATTACCACAATGAAACAATAAGAAAAAATCCTAGTGGTTGTTTGGTTGGGGGTTTTTTGGTTTGTTTTTTTGGTCTTTTTGTTTTTTTATTTTTTAATAGACATGAGGATAGATCTAAACTCTGGATCTTGGGAGCTGTACTATAAAGTTCTGTAAAACCATCAGCAGCAGTGAAAGAAAAATAAATGTTACAGACTACAATGCAGAAAACAGAAACCAAACCATCACTATGCCATTACATGGTATCTGCTTTCTCATCTTGAGTGCTGTGTGAACATCCAGTCTTGTCATTTCAAAAGGGATACAGAAGGATTAGAAGGAGCAAGTGAGAAGTGCAAAAGGATGAATATAACGAGGAACAGCTTCATTATAAGATGAAAGCAGCATTTTTCCTGGCTAGAAAGACGTAACCTAAATCAAGTGGCAGGTCTATAAAATCAAAAGCTGTACAGAGATGGTAAATAGAGATCAACTGCTGCCTTTTACTCCTTCTTCTTCTATTGGCAGAAATCAAGTGAATTTAGCAGCAAGAGGTTCAAATCTAAGAAGGAATGTATTCCTTACAATGTGCAGTCATCCAGGGGAACTGCCTGCCACTGTCCCCTGACAGTGCTGCAAGTCTCCTCATCAGCTGTTAAATACTAAGTGCTCAGCCCTACTTCAGGCAGTCACTGTGAACTTCAAGTCACTGCATTCCAGGAGAGTACAACTGTAACTGCATCATTACAATTTCCCCCATTCTCTGCCCTAGATATGCATATCAACCACTGGCAGAATCAAATACTTATACAGACAAAATTTGTCTGACATAGTGCATGACTGCACTTAAACTCTTCATAAAATATGTTTCTTTTGCCCCAAACTGGGGCACCATAGAAATGATTTGGCAAAGAATCAAGCCATATCAACAACCTGCTCACAATAAAGAGCACAAAGGCAGACAATACCCTGAAAGAGTATGCAGGAAGGGATCCGGGTGGCTGATTCAAGGGACATCCAAAGGCTAGAAAACAAGGCAAGTTTAAACTTTAAAAAGTTCAATAACTAAAAAGTACAAATTCCTGTACCCTGAGGCCAAGTTGGATGAGGCCCTGAGGAACCTGATCTAGCTGGTGGCATCCCTGCCTATCATCCTGCAGGGAGATTGGTCTTTGAGGTCCTTTCCAACCCAAACCATTCTGATTCTATGATTATCATCCATATTGGCTGGGTATTACCATTCGAGGAAGCTGGTCTGCAGAAAGCAACTTTTGGAGCCTGACAGCAAGTTTAAAATGAATCAGCAGTGTCCTTAGAGCAAAGAAAGTCAATTGCATCTATAAACCAGTCCAGCAACCACAGAAGTAATCCCCAAATGCATAGGTTTAATAATTGCATTTACCTACAGTGCAATGTAATAAAACTGAAGATTTTTGCAAATCCAAGTATTTTTCATCCCTTCAAAATACTGGATTATAGATGACAAAACTGTTACACCATGGAAGAAAAGGGAGTATTAAAAACAGCTTGGAAAGGGTAGAAACAAAGGCTGTACTTTACCAAGAATGAAATGAAAAGAGGAAAAATGGGTACATACAAGTCTTGTTACTTCTGAAGGTCAAGTGAATTTTTTTTCCCTGTGACAAAATCCATGATACGTTTGACAGTATAGAAAAAGGTCATCTTTAAAACTACTGCTCATATAAAGAGCACTGTTTCACTTAACCAGCTCTTTTATAAACACAGGTGGCATGGGAAAGAAAACTTACTCTTTTTCAGTATTGCATACAACTATTCAGTCATTTTTATCTTTGGATCAACTTTATCTTTGTTTATACCAATGATCAGTCTTCAATAAAACTTTGTAGCAGAGTTGACAAAGGACTTCATTGCCATTATTCAGCTAAATCAGGATTCTACACTGGTTGCAGCACGTAACCAGACAAAGCTGATGTAAAGTTTGTTTTCCAGACTTTCAGATATGAATAAACAGAAGCTGGCACAAAGTAAGGGCTCATCAAAATCCTGACACAACATTTGCTATGTTTAAGCTATTAATATCAATTTAAACCAAATGGAAAATTATTAACTGAACAGCATCTAAGGAAAGATTGATGGCCTACACAAAACTGACTTTTCAGCTTCTCAATCTACTTAGTAATGAGAGAGAAAAGACTGGCATACTGTAAGGTAACATATTAGGCATATGTATGGATTTTTGAGCAAACTTCTAAAAATGGAGCCAATGCAAATTGTCATGAGTATTGTCAACAACTCCAAGTCTCTGAACTATTAACGAGGCTTATCCCATTTGCTACACCCATATTTGAAAACATATTTGAAAAAGAGATGCCAATGCTACAATCAGATTTCAGAGCTACTTTGCTACTGTGCTGATGTGTGGTTTTTTTTTTACTAGCCCATGCTCTAAAATGGTTTTAGTGCTTGTTTGCAGAGAACTCATTACCATCAGAACATCAGTAAACAGATCAGGTTGAGGATAAACAAAGAACTACCTTTCAAAGCTATAAAAGAAAGTGTAAAAAAACCCAAACATTTAAATCAGAAGGTCATCCCATCGCCTGTGGAAAACATGTTATCCTCCATCTTCTTTACAGTAACACAAATGGATCCAGTAAACTTCAACAGGCAAAAACAATCCTGAAGAGTTTGAGGATGCCATTTCTCTTCTGCTCAAAAGTTACATAAGACAAGTAAGTTTCATGGGGCTACACTCATTTGATAGATTTTGAAAGGTTTTAGTATTCATCTGCTCACTCCAATTCAGCAAGTAATTCACCTCTGAGGAGGGGATGAGAGAAAGCAGATCATATTAATCTGAACAGTATGAAAACAATTCATTAAAAGCAAACTTACTCTTCAGAAGAATCTGAGAAATACAGGTCAGTAAAATAAATTTCTATTCTTGTTCTGTGTAGGAACAGACTTTTAATTCATCAGAAGCAATTTTTCAATTCAGAAGTCAATTTTTTAACTGAATGTTTGAAAAAAAAATCAATTATGTTTCTAAAACTGCTAAGCCTTGGAATCAAGGCAGAATAGCACAAACAGAACTAGCTGCCTACAGCTGAAAAACAGGGATGAATTTGATACATAACAGCAGAAGCTCTGGGTTCATACTTCCTTTCCTACAAATAAATAGAATGCATCATTATGCTTATAAAAGTAGAAGCTCTTATGAGGTTAAAAATCTTTCTCATCACATAGAAAAGCAATACCAAAAATGGAACAAGAGGTATGCACTCCAACAATAATTTTGTCAAACTGTTTACAACAGAATGAAACTAACTCTCTGTGTACTTGAATTCTCATTCTCCCTATTTAGAATCACAGAATCATAGAATACTTTGGGTTGGAAGGGACCTTCTTACCCAAGTAGTTTTTACTTAACCTCTAAACTTTTATGATTAGTTCTAAATATTTCTACATAGTAAGAAAACAACATTTCTGAATTGAAAAAAACTGGCTTTTAAAAAGTTTGACTTTTAAAACAAGTTCTTTCAGTTAATGCAAGAAAGTTAATTGAAAATACAATGCTTTTTTGGTACCCATCGTTTTCAGAAACATCTTAACTATAGTCATTGAACTTCTGAAAACAGTTTATAATTTTGCAAATCAGTGCTTAATGGTTTCTCAAATGAGTTTGTAAGCATGCCAAATTCCCTCAACAGAGCATTTTTGAGAATGGAATAAAGGATTATTTACACAACTGCTCAAATGAAAACCTTTGCAATCACTTAAATTACACTTTTTCCCAGTCATAGTCAGACCTTTTTAGACTGATTTTAGAAAGCCCTGTCTTGCTTGCAGGAAGAAACTGCAATGGGCAAGGTTTCAGAGCACCAGATGAACAATATTTTAATCAAATAATAAAAGTTCAAACCAATTCAAACCACAGATTTTGGATTTACATTCCTTTTTTACAACAATTTTTGCTATGCAGGAAAAGGAATAAATTGATCCAGGAGGGAGATTAAAAATTCCCTATCAGAATATCACTGTAAATATTGCAAGAGCTCAAGAGGATAGCTAAAATTTGGAAATTAGGAATACAATAAAAGTACAAAGACTACTGCTGTCATATAACCAGCTGAGATTCACTAGATGTCTGTTCTATGACTTTGAAGTAGATTTCAAATGTCTGAGGCAACAACTTCATTTCTCTGTTGTTCTACAGGTTGAATAAAAAATATCTAGAACCAGACATCTCATTCAAGGATCCTTCACATTTCCATTCTCTCCACTGCTCTAAAATTTAAAATATACTTCTACTATGTCCAGGGAGAAATCAGAATGCATTACTTAATATTGCCAATCCTAACAAAAAACAACTATACATCTTTTTACCGTACTGCTTCAAATATTTGGAGTACATCATTAGGCCAGGTTAACTACAACACATAACGAGATGGATACACAGATATATAACACCCTGAAGCAAAGAGAAGTAGATGTTTGCATGGGCATTAATTTACTGGGTATTACAGTACTGGTAGCTAAGTTCACACCACTACTATTCAAATCTTTTCCCTGTTACATTAAACAGCAGAATTGCCTCTCCTGACAGGTGCAGAATAGGCAATCCTTTTAGGAAAGCAGATTTATAAGCCGAAAGACAGTTATTTCTTTTCCTGAAACAACTGCAGCCTTAAATTGGGTTACTGACACCTCAAGGTGCTGACAGAGAGCAAACATTCCTCTTCAAAGCCATAGCTACTTCACATCCACACTCTGGGAGGGCTACTGAGGGTGCTTGACTAAGAGTAACAGCCAGCAGGAGAATACAGGCAGTATTTTCATCACTGGGTATCACAGGCAGCATGAAGACAATGAACAATTCATGAGTGAAAAGCTCTTGTTGTTAACAGCAGCAAGAGCTGATTTAAACACCAAGCTCATAAACCCTTGACATGCAATAATTAATGGCTGAAGATGCATCAGTAAGACCTATTTGAGCCTTCTGCAACCCTTCACAGCAGCCTAGAAGGCTGAAGTGGACTAGAACCACTGAAATAGTTTTTCTTCCTGGGAGATTCACAGATGGTGACCCAGCACTTAGCTTTTCCATCACAGCAATACTCCTGCCGATCAGCACCCCAGAGCTATAAACTGACTCCAGCCTTTAATAAATCCCTGAAGAGCTGTGTTAGCTGGTCTTTCAACCCCAACACTACAGGACTTCTAGAGGAAAATCGAGGTCACATCAACACAGGTGTTCTAGGTGAGGAACTCCATTTCCTCAAGAAAAACAATTTGTCATGTGAACTACAGACCTTGCAAGCTCACCTTTACTCAGAAGAAACAGCTTAAAACTAAGCAATTTTAGGCTCCCTATTGGATCTAAATGGTCTTTTAAGAAATTAAAAGCTCAACTACCTGCAAATTTACATTGCAGTGGAACACTGTCACAGTAGTAGAGCGCAGGCTATTAGAATACTGTTTGCTGTCTGCAAGGAAAAGCTGTAAACAGCTCCTCATGTTTTAGGTACTCAGTCTTGTGACAGGATGCAACACGGCATGAAGGCTTCCAGCCAAAAGCAGCATCACTTGGCCTTACAAGGCATATGTTCACTAATGAACAAAGCATGAAAGCAGTCAAGAATTTCTAATAATCAAGAATTTGTACATTTCCAAAGGTTATTTTAAATAACTTGGCAGGTGCCAGAAAAACTGTACGTAGAATAGGACTTATTTTAAAGTTAAAATTCCTTCTGAAAAAAATTAAGTTTAGGGCTGTGAGCAAGCTCCTTTAAGAAATCATATGCACTAGATTAGACTATGTGGAAGTAAAACCACAGTAAGCTGTTTCATATTCTCAATGCTCATATTTTCCATCTTCCTTTTTAATGTTTCTGCATGGTTCAGAAAAGCAAATTGACTTCCAAAACGTTTTAGAAGTTCTACATTTAAATGTCCAACTGCAAACTCAGAATTTACCAGCTGAGACTGAACTAAAATGGATACTATCCTTATCAGTAGGTTGCTTTTCAAACAAATGTGTCAAACAATAGAATTTTCTGCAGACTATACTTTCTTTAGTCTGCACATGTCAACACGCACAAATGTCAGACAGCATTTGCTTTTGAAGTGTTTTGAGGAAATAAGCAAATTCTTCTTGAAAACACTGCTGAACACAGACAAAAGGGTTTCAAATTTACTCTCAATTCTGCTACTAAGTTAGAGGAGAAACTCAGGTGTCTGTATGAAAGAATTACAAACTTCAAGGAGAAATCTTTGACTACTTGAAGGTCAGGTAAATTCACCACCACAAAGTTAGCTACATATTTTTCATAGACAAAAACCTATGCAGGCTCTGAACAACCAAGTGAATAAATCTTATACAAGACATTCTTGACACCTTCCTTGTATGCTGTGAGAAATTGTTAAAGTTTTTGGGCTAAGACTCAAATGTTCTAAAATATCAAACCTCCATAAAGCTTCTGATTATCTTTTAGGTATGCATCAAAGCCACAAGCTAGAGTGAAATAAAATTGTTCATTAATTCTTCTAACCCTTTTAAAGATGACAGAAAATAACATAGGCAAATAGCCATCATTAAGGATGAATCACTAATGGGCAAGAATTTGATTTAAAGAAAAGCAGAGTCAGCTAATTACAGAAAAGAAATATTATAGAGGAGACTTCTGGAAACATTGGGTAAATTGCAGTCAATAGATTCAATCATCCTCATGTGAGTAACTGCAGAAACCTCTAATCCTGAAAACTTTGTACTGTAGATTAAAAATCCAGAAAGGAAGACTGAAGAAATACCGAAAGACTTTGAAGACCACTTCTTCTCTGCCTTCAATATATGTGGAAAATATTCAAAATGCTGTTTTAGATGAAAAGCTTTGCAATAAACACAAGCAAAGAAAAATTTATGATACATGCTGGGACTACAGGGTGTTTATCCTAGGGAAGCTGGCTGAATTCCACCTAGAGTAATAACAGAACTTGCAGACAAATCAAACACAGGTAGATATCAAGTCAAAAACTGCTGATAGGATAATGCATGTGACTAATCGTGAAGACTTAAAGAACTCCGATATATAATTTAAAAACATAAGGGCAACAGTCATTTAACACCTGCTGGGTTCTACTATTGCAAGTAAAATGAAGAATGGCAAAGAATTCAAACAAGTTAAGTTTTGCTTCCCATTCCTTTAAAAGTGGCACCACAGATAATTTAAAATAAAAATTGAAAAGCACCACACTTCATCGTGTTTCTCTATGAGAAACACCAAAGTTCTAACCAAAACAGATCAGCAGTTTTGCAGGGCTAAACACTTTTTCAAATACAGAGGAAACATCAGATCTCCATCAACAAAAGCCTAGCACCAACAAGAAAAAAAATCAGAACATATGTGTGTTTCTCTAGAAAGAAAAGACTGGTCAGATATGGAGAAAAAAAAAAGAAATTTTTTAATTTTGTGATACATTCATGAAATTTTTGCAATGTTTCTCACAAAAGCTTGTGCTCCTTTGCTTTATATCCATTGGCAAATAAAAAGTCAACCTAGAAAGCAAAAGGCTGTATTTATACAGAAAGGCCATATAGCTTTTAAGCATACATTCCCAGATAAGCCTTTTCTCACATCATAAAGCTGTCTGCTCAGCAGGTAACTTCTGCTGCTAACAACTGTTTTGTACTTAATTAACACACACAGTATTGCACTAAGGAGAAGATTCTTCACATCCGTCCTTCCCTTTCCCTCTTAGACTCACTTGCTTTAGATGCAGCTTTTCTTAATTCTGTCTTCCAGAGATCGTTGACAACACAAGTTTGAGAAATACCACACTTTTAAGTTCTTTGTTTCAATTGTAATCCATACAAATGTGCATGGGGTATAAAAAAGAACAACCACAATATTTTCTTCAAGGACCCTTGAATTTTTCCATGTAAATTTTATTTCTGAAACAGGCAATACTCATATTTTTGGTTCCACTCTGAAAAGGTGTATTGGTTTGAAAACAAACCAGTGGTAGATCACAAGTCAAGATTGAAATTAAAAATAAGTGAAATAATACAAGGAAAAGCACTGACAAAGTCAGATACAACCTAACACCCTGTTAGGGTGGTAGTAGCAGTCCAACTGAAGTAGTCCAGTTGAAGTGGTGATCCTGTGACGGTCTAGTCTCCAGCTGAAGATCCAGTGGTAGCTCTGGTCCTCTGGGAACCCAGTAGACAGGGCTAGCTCAGGCAGTTCCAAGGCCAGGTTATATCCCGGTGGGAACACCTGGCTCCTCCCTCCTGGGCAGAGCATCTCACAATGGGATGAGATAAGTCCATGAGTCACACGGTGGGTCCCTGATGGCCCATTGCCTGTCATGCTGGGTGGGTCGTTAGCAAGTGATAATAGCTAACGGATGGCCCATTGCCTGTCATCCGGAGTGGGTGATAGCAGCTAATGGCCCACAGCTGGTGGTAATAGAATACTTAACTACATCAATATTGCAACCTAGGACATTATCCACCCCTTATTCTATTACCAACTACACAGTTCTCACTTAAGATAAGGTCTCCTTGTGGGACACAACGGGTTTCTCCATCTGCCTGCATCACCCACCAAGTATAACCAGGTCCTTGGGCAAAAACCACTCCACGGATGGGTTTGCCTTTCCCTGAGGTGGGACTAATCCAAACAGTCTTTCCTAAAAACCTCTTACGTGTACCACAGGGACTTTATCTCCATCCACTGTGTGCAAAGGTTCAGACTCGGCAGGACCGGCTCGATTGATAGAACCCCTTGTGTTAACCATCCAGGTGGCCTTTGCTAAGTTCAGTTCCCAATTTTTGAAGGTTCCCCCGCCAAGTGCCTTCAAAGTTGTCTTAAGTAGTCCGTTGCACCGTTCAACTTTCCCGGCAGCTGGTGCATGATAGGGGATATGGTATATCCATTCAATTCCGTGTTCTCTAGCCCAGGTGCTTATGAGGCCATTCTTGAAATGGGTTCCATTGTCAGACTCGATTCTCTCAGGGGTACCATGTCTCCACAGGACTTGCTTTTCCAGACCCAAGATGGTGTTCCGGGCAGTAGCATGAGGCACAGGGTAGGTCTCTAACCATCCCGTGGTTGCTTCCACCATGGTCAGCACGTAGCGTTTTCCTTGGCGGGTTTGGGGAAGTGTGATGTAGTCAACTTGCCATACTTCCCCATACCTGTACTTTGACCATCGTCCACCATACCACAGAGGCTTCACCCGCTTGGCCTGTTTGATTGCAGCGCAAGTCTCACAGCTGTGGATGACCTGTGAGATGTTGTCCATAGTCAAGTCCACCCCTCGGTCACGAGCCCACCTGTATGTCGCATCTCTCCCTTGATGACCAGAGGCATCATGGGCCCAACGAGCTAGAAATAACTCTCCTTTGTGCTGCCAGTCCAGATCCACCTGTGACACTTCCACCTTGGCAGCTCGGTCCACCTGCTCGTTGTTACGATGCTCTTCATTAGCCCGACTCTTAGGTACATGTGCATCCACGTGTCGAACTTTCACGGTCAGCTGTTCTGCCCGGGCGGCGATGTCCTGCCAAATCTCAGCGGCCCAGATGGGTTTTCCTCTGCGCTGCCAGTTAGCCTTTCTCCAGCGATCTAACCATCCCCACAGTGCATTGGCTACCATCCAAGAGTCGGTGTAGAGATAAAGCCTTGGCCATTTCTCTCGTTCGGCAATATCCAAAGCCAGTTGGATGGCTTTAAGCTCTGCGACCTGGCTTGATCCGCCTTGTCCCTCGGTAGCCTGTACAGCTTGTCGTGTGGGGCTCCATACTGCAGCTTTCCATTTCCGATCTGCGCCTACAATTCGGCAGGAACCATCGGTGAAGAGGGCATAGTGTCTTTCACTCTCTGGCAGTTCATTATATGGGGGTGCTTCCTCGGCACGTGCTACTTGCTCCTCTGCATCTTCTGAAGATAATTTAAAAGTCTCACCTTCAGGCCAGTTTGTTATAATTTCCAGAATCCCAGGGTGATTTGGGTTTCCAATACGGGCGCGCTGTGTGATGAGGGCAATCCATTTGCTCCACGTGGCATCAGTGGCATGGTGGGTAGAGGGAACCCTTCCCTTGAACATCCACCCCAGCACTGGTAGTCGGGGTGCAAGGAGAAGTTGTGTTTCTGTGCCGATCACCTCTGAGGCAGCTTGGACTCCTTCGTAAGCTGCCAAGATTTCTTTCTCGGTGGGAGTGTAGTTGACTTCAGACCCTCTGTAACTTCGACTCCAGAATCCCAGTGGTCGACCTCGGGTCTCACCGGGCACCTTCTGCCAAAGGCTCCAGGACAGACCATGGCTCCCGGCTGCAGAGTAAAGCACATTCTTTACCTCTGGTCCTGTCCTGACTGGTCCCAGGGCTACCGCATGAGCAATCTCCTGTTTGATCTGGGTGAAGGCTTGCTGCTGTTCAGGGCCCCAGTGGAAATCGTTCTTCTTGCGGGTTATGAGGTAGAGAGGACTCACAATCTGGCTGTACTCAGGGATGTGCATTCTCCAAAAGCCTATGGCGCCTAGGAAAGCTTGCGTCTCCTTCTTGTTGGTTGGTGGAGACATCGCGATGATCTTACTGATGACCTCAGAAGGAATCTGACGCCGTCCGTCTTGCCACTTTACTCCCAGGAACTGGATCTCTCGGGCAGGTCCCTTGACTTTGCTCTTCTTGATGGCGAAACCGGCTTCCAGGAGAATTTTGATGATTTTCTCACCTTTCCCAAATACTTCCGTTGCTGTGTCCCCCCACACAATGATGTCATCAATATACTGCAGATGTTCCGGAGCCTCACCCTTTTCCAGTGCAGCCTGGATCAGTCCATGGCAGATGGTGGGACTGTGCTTCCACCCCTGGGGCAGTCGGTTCCATGTGTACTGCACACCTCTCCAGGTGAAAGCAAACTGAGGTCTGCACTCTGCTGCCAGAGGAATGGAGAAAAAGGCATTGGCAATGTCGATGGTCGCATACCACTTTGCTGCCTTGGATTCCAGCTCGTACTGAAGTTCCAACATGTCCGGTACAGCAGCACTCAGTGGTGGTGTGACTTCATTCAGGCCACGGTAATCCACTGTCAGTCTCCATTCTTCACTGGACTTACGCACTGGCCATATGGGGCTGTTAAAGGGTGAGTGAGCCTTGCTGACCACCCCTTGGCTCTCCAGTTCCCGAATCATCTTATGGATGGGGGCCACAGAGTCTCTGTCAGTGCGGTATTGCCGGCGGTGCACTGTTGCTGTAGCAATTGGTACCCGCTGTTCTTCAATTCTCAGTAGTCCTACAGCAGACGGGTTATCTGGGAGACCAGGCAGGGTATTCAGTTGTCTTATGTCTTCTGTCTCTACAGCTGCTATCCCAAAAGCCCAGCGATGTCCCTTTGGGTCTTTGAAATATCCACTCCTGAGATAATCTATGCCGAGGATGCATGGGGCGTCTGGACCAGTCACAATGGGGTGTTTCTGCCACTCGTTCCCAGTTAAACTCACTTCAGCTTCCAGTACAGTCAGCTGCTGGGATCCTCCTGTCACCCCAGAAATGGAAATGGATTCGGTCCCCACATACCTGGATGGCATCAGGGTGCACTGAGCGCCGGTGTCAACCAAAGCCGTGTATCTTTGTGGGTCAGACGTGCCAGGCCATCGGATCCACACAGTCCAATAGATCCGATTATCCCTTTCCTCTACCTGGCTAGAGGCAGGGCTCCTCTAATCCTGTTTTTGGTGCACGATGTTCTTCTCCTGTAAATGTGTTCCTGAGGTCCCTTCAAGAGGATCAGTCATATTATTGCTTCCATTCTGTCCGGAGTTCTGTCCACAAGAGACTGGGGCAGTGTTGTACCTAGATGAGCCTCCTGAAGTGGATGTTTCCTTTTTCAATTCACGTACCCGGGCTGCTAAGGAGGAGGTGGGTTTCCTATCCCACTTTCTCATGTCTTCCCCATGCTCCTGAAGGAAAAACCAGAGGTCACGTCGTGGAGTTTGTCTTCTTTCCCTGGCTGGAGTACGTCTGCTCCTGATGGCAGAGACTCTGGTTGGTTTCGGTGTGGCATGAAAAAATCCTTCTTTGAGCTCTTTCTTTAGTTTCTGGTGGCTCTCTTCAATTAAGCTCCGGACTTGCTCGGCCAGGTTTGTTTCTACCGATGAGACCTGGGTCCGTAGTGGAGCGGTGACAGTGTCCTCATAAATTCTCAGTTTGTTTGTCAACACGCCCACCTGGTCTTCGCCTTCCCTCCACTGCAATGTTGCCAGGTAACGAGAGTATATCTCTGGTCCGAGCCGCGCGAATCTTAGCCACATTTGTGAAGTGCACCGGACATTATCTGGGCTCTTGGGGAATCTCTCATTGTCCGAGAAAATGATCTCTAGCACAGCCAATTCCCTCAGGCATCGGATACCTTGTTCTATTGTGTTCCATTTTCTTTGGTGCATCTGGAGGTCTTCTTTGCAGAGGTATCTGTCCCGTACACTCGCCAGCAATCTCCGCCAGAGGCTGAGAGTTTCCTGGGTTTTCCCAATCCCCTGGTCAATGACCACATCCTGAGACAGGGATCCCAGTTGCCTGGCCTCACTTCCATCCAGAATGGTGTCATTAGCAGCGGCATCCCAGATGCGGAGCAGCCAGGTTAAGATGGACTCGTTTGCCTGCCGGGTGAATTCCCTCCGTAGGTCCCGCAGCTCCCCCAGGGACAGAGAGCGAGTGATGATCTCCGGCTCTGTCTCTTCTGCTTGGTGAGATGGTCCTGCCGCATCCTCATCAGTCGCTATGCGGATTGATTTGCTCTTGGATTTCTTTTTCTGGACGGGGGCAACTGATACAGGCTTCGGCTGTTCTGATTTGCTTTGTTTCTCCCCCTCAAGAAGACAAAATATTGTTCTGATCTTCAGCATGAGGTACACGATGCTGGTCGCAGAGAAAAAGGAAAACAGAACTAACAAAAAGATTATGCCATCCCTAGCATCCAGAGAGAACTCAATATCCTCAAAAACGGCTGTGCCTGACCTGAAAGGCTGGAAAAAACCGCTCTCTCCTCCTAGCCCCAGAGGGTGGGTGCGATTGCTGAGGAGGTCCCAGATGGAGCAGCTCAGGTTAGGCCAGGCAGACAAAGTCGAGTATATATAACGAATGGTATTCATCGCCTCACAGGTTACTATGCAATAGGCATAATAAACCAATAGAGCAATTTTCATGCTATGCCCTGATCGTAACAAGAGCAATACGACGGGCAGATAGCTTCCCATTTGAGGAAAGATATAGAGAGCGAGATAAAGCACCCATATAGATAAGCTGAGCATCATGGTGCTAGGATTTCTGAGTTTCCCCAGGTTGTGCCCCACGTTGGGCGCCAAAATATGTATTGGTTTGAAAACAAACCAGTGGTAGATCACAAGTCAAGATTGAAATTAAAAATAAGTGAAATAATACAAGGAAAAGCACTGACAAAGTCAGATACAACCTAACACCCTGTTAGGGTGGTAGTAGCAGTCCAACTGAAGTAGTCCAGTTGAAGTGGTGATCCTGTGACGGTCTAGTCTCCAGCTGAAGATCCAGTGGTAGCTCTGGTCCTCTGGGAACCCAGTAGACAGGGCTAGCTCAGGCAGTTCCAAGGCCAGGTTATATCCCGGTGGGAACACCTGGTTCCTCCCTCCTGGGCAGAGCATCTCACAATGGGATGAGATAAGTCCATGAGTCACACGGTGGGTCCCTGATGGCCCATTGCCTGTTATGTGGGGTGGGTCGTTAGCAGCTGGTAACAGCTAATGGATGGCCCATTGCCTGTCATCCGGAGTGGGTGATAGCAGCTAATGGCCCACAGCTGGTGGTAATAGAATACTTAACTACATCAATATTGCAACCTAGGACAAAAGGTGAACAAGAAGAAAAGAACTGTCACATAAAAAGCTAAAAAGGCAGAGTAATAAATGCAGAGTTCTGGAAGTCCTTTACAACTTGGGAACATTTTCCAAGACTGGACAAGGCAAGAAGAAACTGATAGGGAGAAGTTGCTAGAATAGTTTGCAAACAGACCAATATGGTAATGGCTCTTCCTCAGGACTAGAGTCCTGGATCTTTGTTCCTGTGGCATCTTGGTCTTCAACAATGGTACTGATATTTCCACAGGAAATGGGGTTAAACTCCAGAATTCAGACTTCAGATGAGCTACAGAGGTTTATATGATGACCTGTGAAGCCTGATATTACAGAGAAGTTACAGATGTATGGATACTGTCCATTTTGAACAAAGGCTGGTTTCACTCTGAGACATTCTCACCACAGAGTTACACTCTCCTTTTCCTTTTCAGTGCCTTTTCCCCTTTGCTACTCAAGCAAGCAAACTATCCCTAAATCTGACAAGGAGCAGCCATGACCAATTCAGGTCCATGCAAGCAGATTCCCCCTCCTACCCCGTTGCCCTTACATCTGCATCTCCTAGCTTGCTACCATAGCAACAAAAATTAAGATAACAGGTAAAGTAATGACAGAATGGAAAACTGATCTGCTACTGCTGGATTCAAGACTATAGAACAAGAGGAGGAGAAAGCAGTAGAAGAACCCACCAATGTAAGAAATATAAAGCAGCCCATATAATTCAAAGAGCCTGGGACACACAGTATCCCCTACCCATGTAATATCTTTCTGTGACTGTAAAAGCAGACAATTATCAATAATGGACCGAATCACAGAGATTTTAATTGGCCATAAAAATACTTCTTCCCAAATTTCAACTTAATTGAAAAATACAAAAATTTACATTCAAGTTCACATTTGGTCAAAACCAGCAGTATGGACAAGTTCTACAGAAACAACAGTCCTACTTTGTTAACAGTTTCAAAAATGTGCACTTTAAAAAAACAAAAAAACAAACCTATCATGCTTTGAGTTAATTTGTGAAAGATAATGCTTGAAAAACAAAAATCAATAAATTTCAAAAAAAGTCACTTAAGACCGTGGAAATAATTTAAACAAATTCATTTTCAAAAGAAAATGCTAAATTTTCATTATCCTGTAATAAATCCCTTTCAAATGCTGCTGAATTTTATTTCATAGTATTGTAGAAGAAAAATGGCAGATTGACTCACACATTAAATTTCAAGACTATACTCTTAAAGCTAGTGATTCCAAAACACGTTTTCCATCTGGCCTAACTTGAGAATTTTCATCCTAGTATGAGAAAGGTTTGACAAATGTAAATAAAATAGCCATATCAAGATGCAGAGAATGCATCAGTAAGGTAAAAAATAAAATAGAATTTAGAATTTCTTATTTGTTGTGCTGCACTGCAGTCCAAAGAAAACTGAAGAGTGAGATATGCAATTTGAGGCCGAAAGATTATTTCCTGGAAGAGTTCACTTGTTTACCCAGTTACCTATAGGTGTGATGATAATTTTATGGATAGTTACATAGAGAAAACAATCAGCAGAGCTTTCAGTATAGCAGGTATGTATCAGACTTCAGAAAATTACTTAAATTTCTTCAAATATTTAGGTGCTTATTACTACGTCATTTTTTTCCCAGAAACTGTCAGGCACTTTATAAAAAAACAGCTAGTGTATTTAATTTGACACATGATTTTTGAAGGTATAAAGCTTGTAGCAACTTAAGCTTTTTTACAATTCAAAATTAATTCCTGACTAGAAGCCAAGAGACAAACAGGTCACCATAAAAAGGTTAATCTGTCAGAAAACATTACAGAAAGGAATATGATGGAACTGTTTTGGAAATTCAGCTATATATTAATTGGAAATCACAAAATTTGAGCAATAAGGTCACTGTTAGAATTTAAATTAAATCAGATCAGAGATCAGATCATTTATAAAATATATTTTAGAATTCTGTGCTCCAAGACATTTAAAACTACTTTTCAGTACATTTTCTGAAAGATTTTCATCTTCTCTGAAAGCACTAGAATCTTTACAAGAAGAGTAGACATGTCTGAGAAGCCACACCATGGTTAAAGATTTATCAACACACTATTACTGTGTAAGTAGCTGCACCTCCAACATGCCAGCCTTCTGCTCTGCCAGCAAAAATCTACACAGCAATGAAGAAACATAATCAGAGAACTGACACAACTGAAAAATAACCAAGGACAGTTGTGTTTATTCAGCCACATCAGTCTCTCAGTGCAGACCCAGACCAATCAGGTATTCTCCCCAACAGAAGCTATTTCTGCTGAAACCTGTTATCTCATTAAATTCACCATTAGAGTCAACAGCCACAGAAGAGGTGATTGGGGTACCACAAAAGAAGTATCAGTGAAGCTACAGCTTGAGTGGCCATAACAAGTAAACCCAGAAGTGAAAATTTTTCTCTACTTTTTTTACCCTAGACTTTTTCCTCATTAGCTTCTACTGTTAATAAACAGTAATAGGCAGCAATTTTGGATATATTTTCCCTGTCCTCTAAACTGATAATTGTTCCAATTAGACCTTTTAAGCACTGAATTTAAGAGTACATGTTTGATCTTTTCAAGTTGACTGGAAAAGAAGCCACTCAAACATGAAACAGAATTTACCCATTTTACCCTGCTGAACTTCAGAACTGGACCAAAGAGTCCTTCAAAACTCAGTCTGTGAAAACTAATCTATGAAAACTGCTAAATCACACTTTTGGCTGTCCGTCGCATTAAACTTTGGTTCTTCAACTTGCTTCAATCAAGCTTAAAAAAAAAAGTGGGAGATGCAACACAGAGGAGGCTTTGCAAGAACTCAGTTGTTAAACACCTCACTGCACAGCCAGTGACTACACAGTGGTAGTTTAATATATCATCTTTTGTCTGACAAGGATGCTTTAAGGATACTGTGTTTATTGTAGAAACACAGAAAATGAAACTCATGCTTTCTTAGGTCATCTGGATGGAAGGTTGATCTGAATTCCAGCTCACTGGCCTAGATAACTCTTTTCAAGATATCATACTGAGAGTGTAAAGGTAAATTTAGCAAAACTAGTAGCAGGATCCTTTATCCACTTGGATACTATACTTCCCAATACTCAGAGGCAATCATAGTAACAGTTTAATGAGATCTGCACCAATACCTAAAAGGATTCTTATGGAAACTTATTTAATAGTTGCAGGCAACTGAACTGGTCCAACAGGATGCTGAAGGAATATGGAATACACATCTGGAGTATTGACCCTGGCTGGATGCCAGGTGCCCACAAAAGTCTCTCTGCCCCTCTCCTCCTCAGCTGGACACAGAAAATATAACAAAGGGTTCATGGGACAAGATAAGAGCAGGAAGAGATCTCTCACCAGGGACCATCACAGGCAAAACAGATTCATGATGGGGAAATCAGTTCAATTTATTACCAATCAATTCAGAGTAGGAGGTGAAATAAAACCACATCTCGAAGAAACCTCCCACCCATCCCTTCTCCACAGGCTAAACTTCACTCCCAGTTTTCTCCACCTTCTCCTCTCCCCAGCAGCACAGGGGAATGGGGAATGGGGGTTACAGTCAGTTCATCACATCCTGGCTCTGCCTCTCCTTCCTCCACAGAGGGAGGATTACTCACACTTCTCCCCTGCTCCCACAGGAAACAGCCCTTGACAAACTTCTCCAACCTGAGTCCTTCCCACGGGCTGCAGTTCTCCATGAACTGCTCCAGCATGTGTCCCTTCCATAGGCTGCAGTCCTCCAGGGACAGATTGGTGTAGCATGAGTTTCCTATACAGTACCCCAGAGGGTACTGTAAGGGATGGGCTCAGCCTTGGCAAGTGGCAGATCCCTCTGAGACATGGCTGCCATTGGTTCCATTGGACACAGGGGAAGTTTCTAGCAGCTTCTCAGAGAAGACACCTCTAACTCACTAGCAAAACCTTGCCACACAAACCCAGCCACACAATCCAGTGACACAGCAGTAACACACATGCAGTCATTGAGTGCTCCCTTTGCTCTGAGAGACACCCAAAGCAGACAGACCTGACCAAGGCGTCAAAAATTGCTGGAACACATGCTGCACTCACCTCCTCTGCAGGTTTACAGCCATCTGGATGGTCCACTAGCACTGGTGGCAAAATCCCAACACATTGCTGTAGAGCACCTGCGGCAGGAACCATAGAGCAACAGACTGGCCTAAGCCATCCCGACATGAACGTAGAAGCAAAAGGGGTCTTCCACCAGCAAGGTCTTAAGGCTGTCCTAGAGGAAAAACAGAAATTCAGATTAGTTCCTAGCTCAGTTCTGGCAGAGCTTGAGGTGGAAGGGGAAAGAAGTTTCTCATTTAAGATTTCAAAATCTAAAATGCTATGCAAGGGAGAAGGAGTCAAAGATTGTTTCTAAAAAGAGGCAGTGAACTGAGCCTGTGAGGAAAACAACATATGCAGGGTAGAGTGGAGAGGTGGAACAAGTCATCAACATTTTTTAGCCTTCCAGATGATATGATTTAAGTGGGAGGACTGCCTGTCCTCCCAAATAAGCCGTTATCTATTTTTGAGTTCTATATATGTCGTCCTCTATCCAATCATGAATACTTAGCACAACAAACTATGAATTGTTCTCAATAAGGCAAGAAAACAGCCTCCTCCACAAACAGCACACATTCACATGAGCAGCTCCCCAGATGATCACTCTTTTGGACTAAAGATTTCTATACATATTCTAGTTTATAGATGTTGGCTTTTTACATTCTTTCATCTCTCGCCCACAAGTTAAACATTAGCATTTATAATGACAGCTTTTGCAAAAAAAAAAAAAAAGTATTATGACACTAACACAGACTTGACACTTAAGAAGCAACGTTTTTTCACTCCTAGAAAAAAAAAGTGACACCTGAAAAATGATGCCTGAGCCTTTCCAAGTCTTATCTGTTAAAACTTTAGCAATATTGAATGAATTCCTTCAAATCTCTTCCTTTGCCCAGTTAATACAACAAAGTCTGAAGGAAATTCCAAGCAGCTGAAAAGTAAAGAATGCATCTTAACATTCAAGAGAGATTTGTTCAATTTTTAATGCAGTTGTAATTTGTCTACACTTAGGTAATATTTGCCATATATTATACAAGCTTGTATCTTGCATTTGCCTTATTACACCTGAACCTACTATGTTACTCAAGTTTCTTGCTCTGCCAGTTTAAACTGTTACTTCTATGTATCTTTCAAGGTATTTTTCATGCCAGATGAAAAACTTTGTACAAGGGAGAAAAAAAAAGATGCTAACACTATAGTAACATGACAGTATGGAGAAAGCACATGGTAAGGAAAGCTAAGATTGGCAATGACAGAAAAGGTGTTTGCCAGCTACCTAATTATTACCCTAATACTGAAGCAGGTGAAATAATACTTGGCAGTTTCCCATTTATTGCATACCAAAGTAGAAGAGGAGAATGTCTTGGCTTAAAGTCTGATTATTAAAAGAACTGGCTAAAGATCTCCTAGAAATAATACCAATTTTTACCAAATCTGAAAAAAATAGTTAAGTTTCAAAGAGCCAGGAAAATATGATCCAAGACAACCAATAGCACATGTAACATAATTTTTTTCCCTTTCTGAACATGTTAATATGAGAGATCATGAGACAATTCTGAAGAGACCCAAACCTCCTCTATCAAAGCAAATTAGCTGATGCCTTCAAGAGGTTAAATAGACTTCCATGATATATGTGATTAGGCTCTACACATTGCTCTGTAACATGCAATACACACACACAAAAATCAGTGTTTCTTACTCTAAATTAGCTTTTTGTGCAGCACTTTTCTTCACTAAAACTCAGGTCCCTTACACAGGTGAAGGACACAATCCATTTTCACCAATGGGGAAACTCATCTGTGACTAAGTGGCTGGCAAGTCTGGGAGAAAATTTTCTTCTATCTGCTCTAGAGTTTTAACTGAAGTATCTCTCTGTACATCTGTGTGGTTAGATGAAGATCCTTATTATAGTGATTTTGCTAATTTATATATTTCTTCAAAGGATCCTACTATTCAGGCTCTTTGTTCAGTGCTGTCCAGACACTGACTAGAAATAGCCCTTAGAACACAAAACCAAACACCAAACAATGAGAGCAGGACACACAGAGAATGGCCCATGTTGCCATTAGCAAGCAAGGCACAGCTGCCAAGGGCAGATGTTCCCTTATTTGTAGTGAGCTTCTACACACTTAAAAGCTTACAACTTTCCTTGATCTTTTCTCTGGGTTACAGAAATGCGAATTCCATCATTCCTTCTGCACATACCAGCTTTCCTAAATCATCAGTCATTACCCTCCTGAGGCAAATTAAATGTACCCACATCTTTCTTGAAGTACAATGGCCAAAACAGATATAATACCTGCCCTTCACAAAACAGACCAGGGCAAAATGTCCACTCCATATCCTCCAGATCATACCACCAATTAGTCATGCCAATGCATACATACACCTCTTCTTTGTCAACAATGCTGCAGGGTTAGCTCTCATTTTATAATACATGGTGAGGACCGGGGTGGCAGGAGGAACTTAATAGATGTTCTCCCTATTTTATGTTATTTTGACCTAAATATAAAGCACTTCACTTGTTTTTCTAAATGAAATCCTATTCTTCCAGTCCATCTTTGCAACATTTAAGATTTTTCTGAATTGTCATCCCATCTTTATGTAACTGCATTTATTCCTAAACACATCCTGTCTTCAGATTTCACAACCATATGCTAATTAGCCAGTACAAACAAGAAGAGTTAGCTGAAACAACTATACAAAATCCCATACAATATGCTTTCCTTGATGAATGTGAACTACTGAAAAAAACCTCTGGCTACTGTTAACCTAATCAGTTTACACACATCCTAAAATAGCTTTTTTTATCTAGGCCATATTTCCTTAGTTTGCTCTGTAACAGAATCACATGTGGCTTTCTCCAGTCCACAGATTTCCTGTTATAGAGGATGTTACATTGCCTTGGTTATGCATTTCTGATCTTCACAGAATCATAGAAGCATTTGGATTGGAAGGAACCTTAAAGACCATCCAGTTCTAACGCCCCTGCCATGAGCAGGGACATCTTCCACCATACCAGGTTGCTGAAAGCCCCATCCAACCTGGCCTGGAACACCTCCAGGGATAGGGCATCCTTAACAACTCTGGACAATCTGTTCCAGTGCATCACCACCCTCACAGTAGAGAAGTTCTTTTTTATATCTAATCTATTTACCCTCTTTCAGTTAAAAGCCATTACCCCTTGTCCTATCACTATCTGTCCTTGTAAAAAGTCCCTCTCCAGCTCTCCTCTAGAATTTTAGGTACTGGAAGGCATAAGGTCTCCCTAGAGCCTTCTTTTCTCCAGGCTCTTCTCTCAGCCTGTCTGCATAGATGTGCTCCAGCCCTCCGATCACCTTGGTGTCCCTCCTCTGGACTCACTCCAGCACGTGCACATGCTTCCTTTGCTGGAGGCCCCAGAGCTGGATGCAGTGTTCCAGATGAGGTCTCACCAGAGCAGAGCAGAGGGGCAGAATCACCTCCCTTGCCCTGCTGGCCATGCAGCTTTGGATAAATCCCAGGACATGGTTGGCTTTCTGGGCTGCCAGTGCACATGGCTAGGTCATGCTGAGCTCCCCATCCAACAACAAAACCACTCCCCACCCAACCTGTATTTGTATCCCAATCCAATTCTCCATCCCCCCCACTTCCTGCTTGACGGAATCACGGGCATGATGTTCAATGGTATGGAATATCCCTTTGTCCAGTTGGGTCAGCTATCCTGGCCATGCTCCCTCACAGCTTTTTGCATACCTCCTCACTGTCAGGCGAATGGGGCACTAAAATTCCTTGATTTGGAGCAAGCCCTACTTAGCAACAACTAAAACATCAGTGTCTTATCAACATTATTCTCATACTGAATCCAAAAAACAGCTCTATCTCCTACCAAGAAGAACATTAATTCTATCCCAGCCAAAAACCAGGACATCACTTAAAAATGAAGAAAAGTTTATTTGAAACTTATTTAAACCTAAACAAATTTTAGCCAGTCACTCTAATATGCTGACCAGATTCAGAGTCACAATGTTTGTAGAGGGCAAAATATAACTGTCTTGTATTCAAGTGAATACTGAATAGTCTCAATATTTACATTCCTATTATGCAGAGATCTTCCTTCTGATACATTTAGTGTTAAAAACAGCAACAATCATGCAGAGCTATCTGTGCCCAATGAAATATCTATCCTTACTTGCCACACCCCACTTATCACTTTCACCTCTTCCTAAACATAATACAGATTGACTGTATGATTTTTTTAGTCATGCATTACCTTCTAGTCCATGCAGTCAACTTCATCTGTATTCAGTGAAACACCTCCCCACACACACACAAAATCATGCAGCTGCCATAAAGTATGGACCCAACTCCATTGCATCAACTTATTTTTCTACCAGCTCAGTACATTGGTATGACTCTGCACAAGGTCAAGAAAAACCATTGCAAGACAGTAAACAGAAAAGTATTAAATTATTAGGCTGCCATTAAACTCTGGAGAAAACAGATTTGTAACACTGAGAAAACCACACCTTCTTCCTGTTGTACTTGAAGTGACCAAAAACGCATAAAAAACCCAAGTGTACAACAAGACAACCACAATTTTGTTCCATAAGTGTCCATAATTTTATCTTGTACAGAAAGACAGCAAGTGAAAAAAATAATTTGAATAAATCTTTCTTAATGGAGACAATCCAAAGATTTTTTTCCCTTCATGCAACTTGTCTAAAAAAAAAAAAAAAAAAGGATTCATAGGCATCATTTATAATAGAATCAGCAAAACCATAAAGACAGGTATTATGTTTAACAGGTGTTAAGTACACACTGCTATCATATTATCTCCCCAAAACTTAGGAAAAAAAAACTGTCAAGATAACAGTTGCTTTGATCAGACTGACATCTAAAGTGTATGTCATTTCTGTTCTTGGCCTTCACTACAGGCTGTTCACCAACCAAGCAATGATTCTGGCACACACAGCCATGCAGACAATGCAGCAGCACCTTCCTCTCTCACAGGCCTCCTGCTGCCCATGGGGACAGGGACTCAAAGCAACACAAGCCAGCACATGCAGTATGTGAAAGGGACAAATACCCCCATAGAGGTATTTTGAAGTAAATATGATTCTTACAAGTCAACTGTCAAATGCACCCCCAACCTCTACCCCCATATCAAGGATACTGCAAAGCTCATTTTTATGTTGTTTGAGAATAGTACACTGCTGGAAAGCACCAGAACAAAATAAAAATACAAGAAAGTCTACTGCTCTCACCAGTGAAATGTCTACTCTCATATTCAGCATCATTACTAAATCTCTTTGGACTGTAAGAAATAGCTTTTTCATAATTCAAACTACCTACACAGAATTGTTCAACTCAAAAACCCAAACAAACAAAAAATTTTCATAACCTCACAACTGCTCTCCAGAAAGACAAAACCCCAAATTATTTACAAATCAGAAGCACTGCAGGTTTGTAAAGATGATAGAAATCTTTCTTAACTATCATGACTCAAAACCATTAGCAAGGCAACCAGCAAAACCAGTTTATTTTGATAGCATTAACTTACATCAGCTTTAAGTAGGAGCACAAAGCATCCATCCAGGCATGATTGCCTCCAGTGGGACTATCAACAAAGAGTTGTGTGTTGACTGCTGCGAGCTGGCAGACACCCTCTGCACCTTCTCTTCAGCCACCAGGAAACACTACCCTCATTGTTTCACAAGTACGCAAAGCAACCAGCGCTGGTGTGTATGGAGGATGTGAGCCACAGTGCAAAATGCATTAGACACCTCTCAGCTCCTTCAATTGACAAAACATTCACTATGAAGGAAACCAGAAGTCAAAAAAAATAATTTTTGTGTCAACTGAAGTTTTGTGTTTGCATTGTTTGTTTATAAAGAGTGGGTAGTGTAGTTTTCCAGTAATGTTTCTATTGTAATAGGCTATGAAAACATAAAGACTGAGCTGTACTTTGCTCTAAAAACTCCACCTTCCTACCCAATTGCAACTCCAGTCTTGTCCTCTTGTCCCTTGCTTGTATGAGCTCAGGTGGGACCAGCAGCAGATGCACATCCCTGACACTACAGACAACACACTTCCTGTGTAAAGAGCACTGACTTTGGACTGCGCTGGCAGCTGTTCGCCACAAGTGACATGAAGCTCAGGAGACAAGACATGGTTATTGCTTACTCTAACACATCAAGTACTCAACCTCCTTAAAAAACACAGGTATGGCAACAGCCTTAGAGCAAGCACAGCAACCAGGCAGAATCATCAGCCCCTCCAGGGTGCAAACCTGCAGTAACCCCAACTACCTGTACGTGTATAGCTGTGTACACAGCGTGAGTTTCTTCACTTAGTTTTTATAAATGTGGCTCGGTTTCCATTTTCAGAATACTGCTCTTTGATAGAAAAAGTGTACATAATATTAGCGCTGGCAAACAAACAGAGCATCCCTTCAGCTGAGAAAGATGGTGCTTTCTGATGAGTTAGGGAAGACTAGAAAATGTTAAACAGAAAAGAGTACAAGTTGCCAGACCTATTGAGTAAAAACATCCTATTTAATTATGAATACAGAATAGTTAAAATATGTAACTACATTAAAATCAATGACAGCTGCCCTAATAAATTTTACATTCTGCAAAATTACGTGCCCTATGATCAATGCTTTCTTCAACAGCACAAAGACAGCTTCAGGGAAGCTGTCTGCTCTATTCTCAGATATAATACTCAAAACAATAATCTGTAGCTTCTCTTTCTCTGATCTGATGGAAAACACCCAGATAATAGTAAAGCTTACAGGTGTGGAAGGCATGGGAGAACTGTGTTTAGGGAAAAAATGTACATGAGTTATTGCCATACCCCGTTTCTTCATTACCACTGGTAATTACTAATGGAACTACAGAGTGAAATAACTACAAATATTTCCCATTATCTCAGAGATATGATCAGAGGGATGTAAAATTACAGGCATCCAAATATACTGCTTTAATGGTGCTTAAAAGATCACAACCTCTGCTTTCCATGGGCAACTGCGAGATAATAAATCTACAGCAACTCTATTCTATATGCAGAGAAAGGGAGCTACTGAATTGTTCTAATCAAAGGCTTAGAGTTTTTGAGTTCACACACACAGAGTATTATAGCAGGAATTATAGCACATTACTTAAGAGTGAGAAAAGTGGGAGGGGAGGTAACTGAGCAAGATCCTAAGACTTGCCATTCACAAGAGGCAGAACTCAAAAGAAATCAACCGGTAAATTTGTAAAAGCAAATGTCACATTTACACAATGCTTCTCAACATTTACAAAGGACCTCAATGATATTAATATTTTCTCACAAAGATAATAAACAAAGTGCTAAGTGGTAGGAAATCCCCAAAGTAAAACCACTGCTCCACGCATCCAATTATGTCTCTTTAGACACTGAGAAATCATTTCTTGCAGCACTCTGGCATGAGACAACTACTGTCTATTCATCTCTATAGCTTCATTACGAAAGAAGTATAAATATTAGAGTTCTGAAATAAATAATTTGTGGCTGTATACAGAGGTAAAAAAAGGCTGTTTATGTATTTACTAACTTAAGAACTAAATGAAACCATAAAAAGCCCTCACAGATCAAACAGGAAGTAGTCTCTTGCACTATGTAATTAGCACTTGTTAATCAAAGAGGGAAATGAGAAAATTGTATTCTTATCCACAAGCTTTTACGAAGTCTTATATTATCACACATTACAACGTTAGCCCCCAGTAAGCAATGGAAATCTTAGAGACAGCTGTTTAAGAGGTGAACAAGTATATCATAACTCCAAAGTCCAAAACAACACATTGCTTCTTAGGAGGACTTTAACTCAGGGAACAGTTATGTCTACAGTACACAAAAATAAACCTTTAGAAAAAAGTTACCCTAGGGCACAGAGGTAATACATAGAACCTTCCCTAGGAAAAAAAAGTCTGGTCCAGGGACTCAGTTCTTTGAAAATATTAATGTTCTATTTAAAACCAAAATTTTGTGGTGAGGGAAATAAATAGAGAAGAAGAATGGTTTTCTGCCTCCTGCCAGATTTAAAGCTTTCAGTAAGACTGTCTGTCAGTGTCAACAGGAGAAAACATACCCAAACCAACAAACTGCTTTGCTGAGCATATGTCTTCATGCACAAATACTAACCCTCCCACAGAAATTCTAGTTTCGGATATATGCATCTGCCTCCAGGCAAAGCTCTGCTGCTTGCAACAGTATCTGAAATTTGGCTGAGCTGACAAATGACTATCATTTCTCACTTGCAAGAGTAGGAAGATCGCTTTAAAAAACAACAGCAACAAAATATTCCATTCTTCTATGTAAAATAAAGCAGGCAAAGTTCTTCTGGCTTCAGGTGAGATACCGGTCCCTAATTCAGGAAGTTTTGTTTACCATGGAGGAACACAGGAAACATTACGTTATCAAGTTTCCAAAACAATGGATTCAGTTAGTAATACAGATCCTCATTTTTTTCTTGTCCCTTTTTTGTGAAGTCAGTAACTACTTTCACGTAGTTGAAACAGAATCCTGAGAGCTATTAACACTGTCAAAACAAGGATGAGGAAACTGCGACAATAACCCAATGAATTAGCTTTTCTAAAAAAAGCACTGCTGTTTTAATGCAGCCTTTGGCAATGCAGCAATCCAGCCCACAGTTTCCCAAGTCATGCTGCAAACCTTAAGGTTTCTTCCTAGAAATATCCCATTTCACTTGATTTACTAATTGCTGAGTCAGTCAGCTGTTTGCAGCATCTTTCTTTTTACAAGCACAAACCCAAAAGATATTTCAGTATGCAGGAAACAAGGTATGCAGTTTACATACACTTCATGCTTAAAACAAGAGGAAAAAAAATACTGAAAATCAGCACTGCAGCTCAAGGACTGCATAATAACATCCCCTAGTCCCTAAGCATTTGCTCTATCCCCACACTCCTTTCTGACAACATCACAGTTGGGTACAGATTAGAGCTAATTCAGCACAGAAATATACTGCAATTGAGAAATTTTTGCAATCTATTTCACCACCCTTGCCAAAGGAAGGGAAAGAATGGCCAGGAAAAGACTTTACTTCAGCAGCAGGGGCAGACTCATGAAGCTGAAAACCTAATTCTCAAATTTTGAGAGTTGCCACTGTTCTTACACCAAATCTCAACATGCCTATTATGTGGTAATTATATCTTCTATTTTCTCCAATTCTGCAGTGTTTTTCAGTTATTCTGTACCAGTTTTCCACCTCAATTTAAACAGCTCCTTAGCTGCTGGGCCAGAAACATTGTTAATTACATCACAACATCATGAGGAAAAGATTATTAATCTGATATTTGGCAGAATGCTCCAGGGTCTGAGAAACTTTCATTACTGGAAATCTCCATCAGTTATTCAGATATGAATTTGACCACTTAGAATTTTCAATAACTGGAAAGACATGAGCTGCTTCCCTAAACACCTGACTGATTCAGGGTTGAGGAATAATTCTTGCTTGAATATTCCAGAAAGAGACAAAACAGGAATCTTCCATATAGAAGTTCATTCTAGTGTACATCAAAAGCTAGGCAACAATATGAAAACATGCATAATGCCTAAGTTCCTAATCAGCCCTTAAAAACAAAATTACTAAAGATAAAATAGTGAAACAGGGCCAAGCAACTGCTATGCTGAAAGGAAGGTCAGGATATTGAGAACTATGATTTACAGAAGAATAAAATCTGAACTTTTTATTTGGTAAGTGGCTATGTTATACTGCAGAGCATTTCAGGAAGCATCAAAATGAAAGACAGCACCTTTTAAAAATACAGTTAAATAAAAAAGCAATAAAAAAAATAATGTATTACTTTTGTTCAATCAACACTGGATTATTTTTATTCCTTTAGACAGATGGGAAAATTCTTTGGAAGTACTATACTGTTTTAAACCACTCATACTAAAATGTTTAAGTTGTCATGCAGCAAAGCAAGCAGGGAGCTCTCAACACTTCTGCCCACCTCATGACAGGCCAAAACAAAGCCTCCCAACTCATTCAGCTCTCAGCTCAACTGTTTGACAAAGTTATATACTTTATAAATGACTTCTTAACATTTGCTCAGGTGGAATGTATCAAATGACTTTTTTTTTGTATAGGTTAGGAAATGTGCTATGATATTTAAAGACTCAAATTCAACTCATTACTAGTAATTGCAATAGAGAAAGCAGTGCCAGCTCAAAGAGCATTTCTAAAACCTTCCTTTGCAACCAAAAACTTGGGGCTTGCCACATCCTCCCTGTGAGGCTCCTATCAAAAAAAAAAGACCATCCATTTATTGAAATACCTGACCTGGATTTCTATGATGATAGATGAACATTTAGCTTCAGATGACTTTGATATAAAATTAAGAAGAACCAACTCATAAGTAGTAGCTCAAGTGCTTCATCAGCTTCAGAAGAATAGCAAATGCTGAGAATGGGTATTTGCTTTGCAAGCTGAAGTGTTCTACAGACCAAGAATGCTCAAACCACTGATTTGTCAGCATTGCTCTTAGTTTTGTAGGAAAAAGTGTTGCACACTTCCAGAAAGCAAGTCCTAAATAAGCTCTAAATAAAAATATGATGACTTAAATATGATGCTTTCAGCAAAAGCCTTATCAACCTTCAATATTAATGGGAAAAATAGGTACAGAATGGAAAATTAAATTTGATTTTCCAAACCATAATGACATTCTGCTTATTCATCAAGAACCAATATGGCAAAAATAGTTTGTAAAATACTTATAGTTCAGAGTTATCATCAGCACAGGAATGTAGAAGAAAATTACAACCGTTTAAAGAACACGTATATGTAACTTCTTATATATGGTCCATGGTTTGAAATATCATGTAACTTTTTGCTCAACAGACATTATGTCTTATCCAAATACATAAAATGTCTTTCCCACCTTCCCAACAATTATTCCAACACAACCCAGGACTATATTGGTGTGCCCTACATTGTAACTGAAAGCAGATAATGTGCCTATTCTATATTCTCCTAGGCTATATAAACCCATCCCAAATCTTGCAAAGATCCCACTGGTATTGAAACTAAATCCTGTGTCAAGAGTAAATTTTACTCTTGTCAGAGTCAAGAGGAGCAGGAAGGAGGAAGGTCAAACTGATTGTTTCCTATGTGATATTGGGTAGACAGGCAAACCATGCTAGTCAAAACTTTTACCAACAGGTAAATTGTCCCCAGCCAACATTTCCACATTCTCTTAACAGTTCTGGGTACTTTTACTAATTACCTCGCTATACCTCTGTAACATCACTATTTGACAAAAGAAATAGTGAAATATTATTTAGCCATTTAAATAATAAAATTATCTTCTAGAGAAAAACATTTATATTCTATTCTTTCTTGCCAACTTTTCTGTTCTCTTTTCCTACAGGTTTTATTTTGCCTAGTTCCTGTCTGCCTTTATTTTGAGCCCCCAAAAAACACCTGCCAAAGCCTCTAATGCTAACACAAGATCTTTTATCCACTAAAAGATGCTTGATAGCATCACTCATGCCATCCAATCCCGATTTTCATCAATCTCAAATATTTGCTCTTTGAGGCAATCTACTTCTGCAATAGTTTTCCTCAAAGCAATGTCTCATTATCAGATTTTGGGTTATTTTTTAAAGCAAAGGCCTAGCCTTTGACTGTTTACAAGTCACATACTGAAATAATTCCAAGCTGAGGAGCCAACAGAACAGTATTTCAATATTGTGACCCAGTGATTCACTTATGATGCTTTGAAAAGTATGTCAGTGACTCACGAACATCACCAGAATGACAAGAAGTTTGAGTGTAACAGGATTTTTTATATTATATGCAAATGGGAATTTTTTTGCTAACATGCAGTGAAATCCCTGTTAGAAAGGTCAACATAAACATACAATTCAGATACCACTACCAACAGAAAAAATAGTTACAATGCACCTTAAGACAACCTATACTTTTTCTTAGGATTTATTAATTTCAAGGCTTGAAGTAACCAACTCCTTTCATGATTATACTGGTTTATGCCAAGAAAGTTGTTATAACATTACATATTACACACAAAAAAGCAGATAATTCAGCTAAAAACTAGAATGAAAGTACAGGTGATAACAATGTTAAAAATATGTCCATTCTTACATTAACAATTCACTTCAGTAACAGCCAAGTCTTTAAAATTAAATCATCTAATTGCATTCATTCAGAAAAGTGAAGATTATGTTTATATTATTATTGGCAATGTAAAAAGTCTTTCTTAATAGTTTCTATGACATTACAGTGTAGAATACATGTCCACCAAAGAAACAAAGTCATAACTAAATATCCAACAACTGAATTTGAAAGTTCCTTTACTAAATTTCTGAATTGCAGAAAGTTGCTTCATTAATGTTCTCATTGCCCTTTTCTGCGCAAGTAGCTGTCACAGTTAAGAAAGAAATCTCAAATTTCCCGATATAGTAAGGTATCCAGTTTAATTTTAGTGCAGGAAATATTAGCACAAAGACAGTAAATTGAGATTCTTCCCTTCCTTTTCCTCGTGTGATGCAGAAAGCAAATAATCTAGGTTATCACTCTCCCTTATGACAGCACCTTACATACTTTAGGTGTATGAGCAATATATTAATCTTCTCCTCAACTCATCAATAGCCTGCTCTCCCATGCTCCTCTTTGGTTTTCCAATAGAGGAACAGGAGATGTCATATGTACAAAATAGCCACTTTATCAGCTAATTGTCTCAACTACAAACAGCTTTCAACTATTCCCATTAGAAATAAAAAATAAGAAAATAACTCCTTCCATAAATTCAGACAGGACAGTTTCTAAGCAAGCCATGGAAACTTTATTTCAGGGAGAAGAAACATGATCAACCATTCATTAATGCAAGCAAAGTGGTTTAACTTTTACCACTATGCTCTTGCAAAAAACTATCCTGTAGCAGCAGCTGGATACGTTTTTATAATTTAAAAGGACCAGCTGCAGTACCAGCCGCAGCACACTGAAAAAAAGAAAAAAAAAAAAAGTCTGACGGAATGTTGATTCTTAGAAATAAATTACAGTCTATCATCTGCAAACAGACCTTGTTAAAACAATTTATCCTGCCTCGTGGAAAGCAGAACTTTTGGGTTTATCTCCCACAGACAGCAATTACCTCAGGACCCTGCGGCTGCTGCCCCTTACAAGCTCTCCTTTATTCCTCCACCTCCCAAATATCCATTCCCCTCACAATACTACAGCATCTTCCCTTTGTCTCTTAATTACCAAATCATCAAGAGGTATCAGATGCTAGGGTTTGTTCCAAGGTTTAGGCATTCCAGCTGGCCAGTCAAAAAGCATGGCTCACTGCTGAACTGGCAGGCTAGAAAAGAACAGTTAACTGTTGGGTAGCCTTTCTTCAATTTTCTCCAAAATTGCACCCATCTAATATTTTCGGGATTTTTGCCCATCAACTAGGACTAAAAGATATCTACAAATTGGAGCAGGAGGGTGCTGGGGGCACAGGGTAAGAATGATGGAGGGCTAAGAATGAACCGAGCAGGACATCAAACTGTCTCCAAAAGGCAACTCTTCCTCTCCAGCCAAAGTGATTTTTGTTGCCTGACTGAGGCAAGTTCAAGTAAAAACACTATTAACTTTTACAACAAAGACTACCACAGGGCATGATGTCACCATATTTGACATACAATCAGAAACCAGACAAACTGTGAGCAGAACCCCAGGCAGTGGTGGTACACCCAGGAAAACGCCCCTCCCATCACTTAAGTCTGGACAGTTGATCTATACATATACAGGCAAAGCCAATAGCTTTCAAGTTTTGCATATTTCCTTTGTGTGTAATAAAGTTTTGTCCTAAACTTCCCTCTCTCCTGAAGAAGCAACAGAAAAAAATATTATTTATGCATTTTAAGCTTTCTTTTTGAAGCAGAACAGAAAGCAGTATTTCCTCCATAAACCTTCATTTACAGTGGATACAAAGATTTTCAGACATATACACAGTTTTAACACAGAAGTGTCTTAAAATTTTCCTAGCCTATATACAGTCGACTTCATAAGCTTGGAGGCTTTTCAGTTATGCTCCTCCATAAATATTCAAGTTTTATAAATATTTTCTCCTTTTTACCATTCCATCTGAAATAAATCCCTTCTGGAAAAGGAAGATAATTCTTCAACAAGTATGCGTAAGAGTGGCTAAATTAATCCAGTTCCAGACACCACCAAAGAGCCAAACTCCTTCCCTCAAAACCTAAGACTTGGATATGGAAATTTTAAATGCAGTGTTTGTCAGTTGGGCCACTGTGATAATTTCCTTTTCAATATGCCTGACCATAACTAGATTTCAATTTACTTCAAATATGTCAGTCTTTACTTGTCGCTTAAAGGAGTTTTGTCTCTCTCCCCTGACATATCCTAGTTTACCTTTTATGTAACAGTTTAACAAGTTGTTAAAACATAAAGAAACTCATTAAGTTATTCAAACTACATTGAAATATCTTCAGTAAATTAAATTATGTCAAAAACTCACATGCAAAGGAAAACACAAGACCTTACTTCTTTTCTAGATACTCTCCAAGCACCAGTACAGTGAAATGAACATTCTCAGTAAGCAGACATTGAAGCAATTTCCTCTTTTTTTTAGACTTAAATTCTTGAGTTACACTAAAAGTGATGATTTTCTGAAAAACACTGAGCTTTACTTTCAGACAGCCAGATCTCTGAGACATGTGAAACTATGTATCAAAAACCCCAAATTACTAGCAATTTCTATTATTTTGACTTCCTTCGGATACATTTCTCCACTTTCATTCTTGAATCATTACCACGTTTTTCTGAATAAAATTAATGATACACCCAACCACTCATTACATACCCAAACAAATGGAAGAAATGGCGAAATCACGAATTATGGAAACTTAAGGTGGTATGCTACAACAATAATTGATATGAGCTGTTTAAAACTAACAATTAGCCAGCATTTTACAAGTGACAGACAGGGAACCAAACAGATTTGTAGAATAATGAGAAAATCTTCTTGGGTTTGTTCCATAGAAATATACCATACAGCTCATCCCTGCAGACAGAAACGGTAGTGAATCATAATTTCATTTGCCTCTGCAATAAAAGATGGTTTGATTGTAAAAAAGTTGGTTTCAAATGTTTTTACAACCACAGACTTGAAAATTGAGCTAGGAAGATTGCAAGGTCAAACATTTGATTTGGAAATAAGTGCTTGAGGTGCACAGTATTTAACTCTTCGGCACAGAAGTGGTCATAAAGGAAGTCTGTTCACCTTAAGAACAGCTCCATTGTGGATTCTTTGATTAAAAATGCCAGTGAACCAAACTAGCAGATTAGTGCAAACTAGTGACCACATCTCACTGCTATCCAACTCTGCTGCAAATAACATGAGGTATGTGATAAAAAAAACAAATAAAAGGCATTGTTTTCCTGGCAGAAGCCGAGATGTTTTATGAAGTTTTCCATACAGAGGAAAATGTGGTTAAAAAAGGAGTCCTTAGATGCCTCTCAAATATACATAACTCTCGCAAAATACAGAGAAACCATTGTTTCAAGCTCGTAGAAGTTCTTACTGTGTTTGGGAAAGCACAATTTGAGGGAAAGAATGAATAGCCATGATAGTCTAAAACTGCATAAGAAAGCTTTGATATGATCCAAAGCAAGAAAATTACATATTGTTGTACTTTCATGAATCAGATCCCAGCTGAGATTGGGTCAATTGGTTTCTTGCACACAGCAGATTTCAAGCATTAACTGCTTGCAGAAGAGTGATTAGTTTTCCTGGACATGGAGAGACAGAATAAAAGATGTGATTTGACAGCTCTGCAAGATCCAAAAGCAACTAAAAGAAAGAAACATGAGGAAGAAAAAAAAGAAAATAATGTCTAGTAACAAGGGGTTTGGTTTAACAGTTTTTATAGGGTTTTTTTTTTAAATGATTTAACAAATTCTATATACAAGATTACTTTGTTTCCTTTGGGCATTGGTTACCATATTTTTTTTTCTTTTTTTAATTAACTACTGCAGGTATAAAGATTTTATGATTTAGAACTGCAGTGCAAAATTAGATAAAGAATCTGACAAGTATATTTTGCTAGTGAAAAAAAGTTTTGTGCTGAGTCTGCATACATAATGTATTCATTGCTTTAAAATGTTTTAACCAGCTCTGGTTGCTCACTAGACTCCTAGAATTCTTCATGGTTTTTAAACACTCTTTTTCATTTTATGACATGACACTATAGCAGAACAATGTGAATAATATTATGAAATAGCATTTGACTTTGTAATAGCAAGAAAAAAAAAAAAGCTGTACCACATGCCTTTCAAATATCCAAGTTAAGATTTTCTTCAGATGCTCCAATGTACCACATTTAAGTATCTATATTCCAACTGCACTTTTACAAGAGTTGATGAATTGCTTAATATTTTCCGCAGGAGTCTGTTTGTGTAACTGGACAGTCATGGTACCAATGCTTTTCTCTTCTTTAATATTTTGTACAACCAAGTAGTATTTTAACTACCAACACACAACTTTAGACTTGATAAAATATTAATGCAGCTCCCAGCAATTCAATGAATCTATTCACAGCCAAACAGCAAATACAAATTTTAGAGCACAGAAAACCCATATTGAACACAATTTTTTTAAAAGCTATATTAAGAATAACTTTAAGCTCTCAGCACATTGGGTGTTTTGAAGGCTAGGTTATCAACCATTTACTTCTGGAGCTCTGGGTAGCCTAAGCTGTCCTTAAGGATGATGTTGATCTATACAATTTGAAACTGTTTTATTCCAATGTTCACAAAACCTGTGATACCATACATGAAACCAGTATGATGATGAAAAAAATCAAAACAACAAACTGAAACATTTTTGATGATTTGCCATCGAACATAGCAGCAGCTGCCCCACTCTGTTCTGTTTTAGCAGGGGACTTGACAAAGGATGAAGAATACCTGAGCATCCTCCCTGTCACATTGTTCTCCCTGTTCACTTCAGTGCCCAATAAACCACAGCAGAAGTTGAAGGAAAGGGACCACTGAGCAGCTTGGAGCTGTTTTCTTACAGCTATCTCAGACCACCTTTCCAAAAGGTTACCAGGCTGTTCTTCAAAGGGGCCAGATAATCAGATTAAAGCTAAACCTCAAGCAAATGTACGTTTAACTTACCAGACTTTCCTATCATATCTGTAAACCTTCTTATATACACACAGCACTGGAGCAAGAAGCAAGTCAGGATAAAAATCTAAAGGCTTTTCAACGACCAAGAAGGTACAAAGTGTGTATTTTTGACCCACGTTAAGGCTCCTGGAGGTGGTACTGTGCTTGCCTACTCCCTGAAGTTGCTGAACAACTTCGTATTTTTCATGTCATTTCTGAGACTTTCAGTTCACAAAAATAAAACCCAAAATTTAGAAACATCAGCCTGAAAAAGTACTTCACCTTTATAACCATTCTTGTAGGCAGAGGGCCTTAAGGGGTGAGTTTCTTTATTCTTGAAATATGTATTTCAAATAAATGTATTTAAATCACAGCACCTCTGTTGCCCACTAGGAAGCTTAATATTTGTTGTATGATGTGTACATGTCCACACTATCTTCAGAATTTGAGAGCTGAAAACAAAATAAGTTTGCTAAACTATTACTTAAGTATCTATATTTCTTAAACTGCTGATCAGCAAGTCCTGAAGAAAAAATTGCAAGAGTATATTGGAAAAGAGGTGAACAAACTTACATAGTGGTAGCAGGGGTAGGGGTTTTCTTAGCTCTTTTAAGTAGAGCTGTTATTCAAGTATCTCTGTGGATCAGGACTGCTCTGTCAGTCTTCAACTGTTTTTCAAAGATAAAGATTTGTTTCATTGACATGACACTATAGAGTTTAAAACCACAAAGTGATATAAGAAAAACAAGATCTGTGAAAATGCACACTTAACTTCTTTATGGCAAACTCGAAAACTGGACATCCAAAGGAATATTCCAATCAGCAGAAACTGAAGTAATTCCTTACAGAACTATTGTCTGGAAACAATAGTCAAAGCTGAATTTTGCACCTAAAATTAGGATTCCGCTTCTGTGTTTGAAAAGTGTATCAATCCCAATTACCCTGAGTACATAATGAACTGAGAATTAAATAAATCCATTAGTTTAATTTTAACTTAAATGAGTCCTTAAAGATACTTTAAAAGTGCTCCATCAGTGAATGTTCTCAATTGAATGTATTTAACGCAGAAACATAATGAACAGGATATGCACATAAGAGCCTGGTCTTTTCTTAATGCTAAATTATTCATACTGGTAATCAAACTGATGAATGTCACTGAGTGAAAAGACAACTCTGATCAATCTATTTTTTTGCCCACAACTAATATGCATTTGGACCCTCAGAAGAATTGGAAGCCTATTGAACATGTGGTTTGCTTTCTTTGTCTAAAAAAGTAAGACCTAGCACAGCTGAGAATTGATCTCATGAAATTACAACTACTTGTTACCTACTTTTGGTTTGGGTGAGAGACAGCTTTATGCTTGATCTTAGTCCTTGCTCACCCTGGCCATGGTAGTTAAACTAATTTTTGAAAACTGTTGTAGAGACATCTGGTCAAGGGAGGGGATTGTCCTGCTCCTCTCGGCACTGGGGCAGCCTCATCTTGAACATTGTGTTGCACCATTGTTGAACATTTGGGCACCACAATACAAGAAAGATATTAAACTATTAGAGAAAGTCCAAGGGAGGGCAATAAAGATGGTGAAGAGCCTGGGGGGAAGCTGAATGAGGAGCAGCTGAAGTCACTTGGTCTGTTCAGCCTGGAGGAGACCTCAATGCAGTTACAACTTCCTTGTGAGGGGAAGAGGAGGGGCAGACACTGATCTCTTCTCTGTGGTGACTGTGACAGGACCCAAGGGAATGGCCTGAAGCTGTGTGTGGGGAGGTTGGGTAGGATATCAGGAAAAAGTTTTTCACACAGAGAGCGGCCCAGGACTGGAAGTGCCCGGGCTCCAGAGAGGAGTGGTCAACCTGACAGTTCAAGAAGTGTTTGGACAATGCTCTCAGGCACATGGTGTGATTCTTGGGGCTGTGCTGTGCAGGGCCAGGAGCTGGACTCGAAGATCCTTGTGGGTTCCTTCCAACTCAGCATATTCTGTGATTCAGACCAGCACTAAATACTTTTTGGTCTTTACAGATATCCATGGTCATTTGATAAATTTTTCATTCTGCTTTTCAGTCAGCTTCTCCATTAAGTTATGCAATGAGCACTTTCAAATCTCCCTCTACATACTGACAATTGATTCCAACCTATTACCAGTATTCCCATCCTCTGGTGTGTTCCTCACAGACACATGAAAAATGAACAAAAAAACCCAAACCAAAACAAACAAAACCTTTAAAAAAACCCCAAAAGCAAAACCAAAAGCCCAACCCTAAAAATTGTTTCCCTCTCCCTGCAAGAATCCTGGCATTATCACTTTCCCTTTAATTTTCAGCATAATTCTGGTTATCATTCACAATTTGCTCTAAAGCACTGCTGGCCTACTGAGTGCAGGCTTAAAAGGCATGAGAAAGAGATAAGATAACAACGATCTGTGGCTATGGAAAAGTAAACAGATTGGGATTCAAGTTCTTCAGGTTCTGTTGGCCTTCATCATGTGGTGCCTGTAAAATCAGACCAGTATTCCTGCCTCCTGCCGAACTACTTATTGTGAGATATTTATGCTCTGTGTTATTCTCATCATTCCTGTGGCTGACAGGAAGCACCAGCTGAAACTCTGGAGTCTATTCTAATGCACTGTAAAAATAAGAAGTCAAAGAACATGACACATACCCTCTTTGCTTGCCTGTAACAAGTTTTCACAAGCAACTTAGATGCCGAATATCATCCCGACTCAATTGTTCCACATAACCAGGATGACAAATTTTTTCGTATGACTTCATTTACACATCAGGAACTCTCTTACAGGAAGATATATTGGAACTCAACACAAAAACAGCTCCGCATCCCATTACAAAGAAATATTATTTGTACAAAAAATGCTAAGAATTCACCTACAGTAAGAAATCCCATCAAAAAAAAATATAATTCCTAGAGATTCTACCACTTGCACAGCTTAACAAATATTAGTCCTAGTGAAAATAAAGTAAACTTTTCCAAAAAATTTACAATATTACATTGACTTGCAATTTACAGGACAAAGTCTTATAAAGCAAGACGAGAATTGAGGAACAAAAGAGCAGTTCTCACGTTCTGCCTCCAAAGGATGCTAACGTTCTTTCAGCTAGAGAGCAAAACACTGAACTGGCTTATCTTTTGGATAAGTTTTCTAACAGAGTAAACTTTCTGAAAGTTGATACCAGCATGGCATGGGGAAAGAAAAAAAAGAAGTATGAAAACATTTCTCTCTTTAATTAAGAATTAATTTCACAGCAGCTGTGCATGAGCTGGTCCCAGAGTCTGAACTTCCACAGCAGCAAACTGCTGCTGCTTTATACTGTTCTTCTCTAGCAGTGCCTTCTCACAGCAGAACAAACACAAATGTCTTGAGGATCATCACATTACATGGAACAGCAACACAACACAAGCAGTGATCAAACCCCTACCTGAACATTCCTCTTAAATGCTGAAAAAGGTCTGACAACAGAGAAGAAACTCAAGAGCTGAAACTATCAATGAGAGTTGCTGTGGTCATTCAACACCCATTCCAAAGAAAAGGCACCATTACAAATCTCTCTTACTGTTGAGGATAACTTTTTAATTCCAAAGAAATGAAACTGACCACTCCAATACCAAAATGAAATACTTTGGCAAAAAGAAAAAAAATGTTTTGAAGCCAATTTGTAATCAAGTTCCACACCACAGTTACCTACCACTTAAAGAGAGGAGAAAGAAAAAAAAATGTTGTAGCAGGGCTTTTTAATAATAGAAAAAAAAGCCCTGGATCACAAAAAAAAGGTTGGTAAATGGTATCAAAAGACAGTCTAGGGAGACTATCTTGCCTAGGGTACCTTTTCTTAACTAACCAAGTCTCCAAGCACATTTGCTTTCAGTGACAACTGAGATTATGAGCTAAACACACCTTTTCAATGCTGACTGTTCAGTTGCATTGGTCAAAGACAGAATGAATTAAAATCGCTTTTCCTACAAGGAACTACAAACCATCACTCAGTAATGTGCATAGTCCAAGGTTTTAGAATTCAAGCTAATTCTCTTTCGTGGTTTATAAAAAGACCTTTATGTGAACCCGCTGGTAAGAATGCCTCCATGAGTTGGGAGTTACTACAACAGCACATGCATGAGATAATTTATGCAGTGCTCAAAGTCACAAACTTCCAATTTAGTTGAAAGTAAATGCCCCTAAAGAACCTTCATATTTCATAGCACAAAACCGTATTTAAGTAATCAAAAAGTGAATAATAGAGCAGTTAGCCAGCTCTTTAATACATTAGCTAAAAGTATATCAATTCCATTGATTTTTACAATGGGCTGATTTCACATAATGGATTAAGCTCGCTAGAAAGACTGTAAAGGGGGAAAAATGCTTTGCCAGAATTAGTGGAAGATGGTGTCAAAGTGCTTTTATGACAAGCATGCAGTTAAAACATTTTATTTGGGGATGCTAAATTTAGAGTACTTCTGTCAGGAATAGACCTGGTGCTAACAGTTGAGTAAAAGCCATGATTTCAACACTGCAGATATATTTTCAAGATTTCAGTTATATTTTCCTTCAAATATTTTATTCCTATCTAAGAAACAGAAAGTTTGAACTGGGAATATGTAATCAAATTTCAACATGGCAAAAGGTTAACAACAGGATGCTTCAAGGATCCATAAAGCTAGCAACATTTAAATTAATGAGCTGAAAAAGAAAGTAGAAGAGTTAATAGTTATATAGGTTAGTCAAGTACATGAGACCAAATATGTAGCCAACTGGAAGCTGATCAGCCATGATGTACAGGTAATACACTGGCAGATAAAAGTCAATGTTAATAAATGCAGAAGAAGTGTCACTGAAAGTAAAATAATTACTAGCATGGTCAGCAACCTTCTAAATTAAGTAGGCCTAGTATAAACAAGAGGATTACAAGCATCCCTGTGGAACTTGGGGAAGATCTCTGCTCAATATGAGAACATTGCTGCTGATAATTAAAAGTATCAAGACTCAAAAGCAGCAGCAGCAAGCACTAGCAAAACTGCCTTGGTATAAAATTAGTGCTTCGTTCTTAATGATGACCTGAAAAAGGCTGCTGCAGCATTAGGTTAGGTAAAGAATGAGAAATCAAACAGAAAGATTCAGAAGACAAAGCATGAAAAAACACAGTTATAAGAAGACTAAATGTAAACAGAAGGGAAATAATTTACACCTCAAAAATTAAGATGCTGCTCAGTGAAAACATGAAGTATGCATTTCAGAGATACGCTTTTTTGATACAACGCATACTTGAATATTCACTTATGTCTAAAGCATCTTTATAATAAAGAGTCTGTCAGTATTTAAAGGAGGACAGAAAAATTTACTGGGATGAAGAATATACCATGTAATGATCCAAACCTACTTCTATTAAGTGTTGGTGCCATACCATAACAGAAGCATCCAACATTTGCCTTCTTTAACACTTACATCTCTCATGAGTTTTCATCCAGATGAACTCCAGATAAACTCCAGTGTCACAATTTTAATACTAAAATCAACACGTTGACTCTGCGAAGGAGGAGGGAGCACCAAAACCATCTCCTTCCAAACAAACTTTAAAAATCAAGATCCTGATAAAGCAACACTGGAATACAAAAGATGCACCATAACCTGGCCTGAAGGACAGCACCACATACTTCCCAATTTTAGTTATAACTTAAGACAGATAAAAGAACTCCAAAATTCTTGATAAACTGATTAAGTATGAAACAGCACCATTTTAAACAGCACCACTATAACTATTAAAAGGTATTTTAGTGCATTTTATGCACACACACAAAGAATTTTATTTGAACTTTTAGGCTATTCCTTTTCTTTATAAGCACTGACAGCTCCTCATACAGCTCAACTTGCACCTAGAGATGGTCTCTGCACTTCCATGAGAAGACACCTAAAGACACAGGCTGGGGAAGACTGCAGTGCCAAAGACCATACCATTTTGGTCCTCTGAATCAAACTTTTGTGCTATGTGGACAGTCTGACACCATGTGCACTAAAATGGAAAAAAAAAAAAATCACTAGAAATATAAAATGTAAAATCTGTCAAGAATCTCTCATCTCTTGAACAAAACATGATGCAAATTGCCTTCAAAGGATTTAAGTATTTGGAATTACCTTATTTTTAGATGAGTGTCCCTGGAGCTACTTTTTGTTCTCAGCCTAACGACAAAGATTACATTTTTTTAGTGACAGAAAAAAATAAAAACATATAACAAGTTTACAGCTAACATATAGCTTATCAACACATATGCAACAAAGAAAGGACAGCAGGATACTATTTCCCTAAAGCAGCAATTTGACATTGAAATTTATTCTAAATTACCCCCATTCTTTTTCTGTATAGCTTATTCCTGAACTCATTTGAACAAATCCACTTTGAGATGATGAGGGGGGAGGAATAAATCTTTGTATAAAAGTGAAACAGTACCACCTCACCACTAAGCTATGAAATGATTGTCACATGGTATTTTCAAAGCATTTTCATGACTTTCATTAGTGTCTTTGAATTGTCCTATTCCTGTAAGAACAAGGTACATGAGGAATAAGGTATACTCATTCATGCAGCTTACAATTCTGAACAGACAGACATCATCCAGTCATAGTCCACATGCTGTCCTTATCACCTTGATCTCAAGGGTGGTTTGTATGTGTTGTCCTTGCCAGGTAACATTTTTATCATTTTTCTAAAGATGACCATGCTGCCACAATTTCCCTACTGACAATAATTGTCTCAGGTTTACATCCATGTTTCACAGGTAAGTCTGAGAAAATGCAGTAAACAAATTCAAACTGCAAGCAATACCACTTAAAAAAGGCCAGCATCACAGGAGGACACAGACACTATTCCAAATCACAGAAAATTATGAACCTGGCACTAGAAAGTGAAGTGCTTTCTTCAAGATAAGTAATCCTTTGTATTTACAAGGAAAGCAAGTTCTGTGGTGTTCCAAGTGTTCAGGGTAGCCTGATCTTCAATGTCTTTGCAAAGGAGTGAAGTAGAGAGCCGCAATGTATAATAATACATGGTTAGTTACATAGTTTTGGTTTGCACAGCTGTTGGCTATGTTCGTTTACAGTTCATGTAGTGCCAACATCATTTATATAAACAGAAGAGGCTGGTTCACTCCTGTTCATCGCCATAGAAGTTATTTCTTTCAGCAGCTGCTGCACAAAAATCAGTTGCTATTTCAGTATCTCACAGTGTAAGTTCACAAAGTGGCAGGTTCCAGAATCTACTAAAAACAAGTGGGAGCTAAAGAAACTTGCCCATGCTTAATAATATAAGGGGGGCGGAGGTGGAGGGGGCAGACGACAAACGCTTCTGCTTTCCTGGAGTGGAAGGAGGTAGTAACCCTCGGTTAACACAGCTAAAGTCACATGAAAACCAAGTTCCATTAGGCAACCACTTGGAATGACAGCTTCCCCGACTCTCTTCAGCTTTATGAATTAAAATGAAATAAAACAAGGCTGATCCGGAGCCCAGCAGATAAGATAAACTCTAAAATATTAGTCACATGTTACGTAATAAACATCAACTGAACGAACTTGACGTGACAGCGGTGAAGAGGTAGAGCCGGGGATGCTGCCCTGCTACTCCCCCTGCACACACACACACACACGCACACAGGCACGCTGCCGGAGGCTGCTGACACACCGCAGCTCCCGAGCCCTGGGAGCAGCAACAGGACGTCCCCAGCCCCACGACCCTTTCCCCGTCACGAGCACCTCGGGGAGCCGCCGGAAGGCAGCCGCAGGCTGTGTGCTCCCGTCCCCCCGGCGGCTGAACCGAGCGGGCACCGCGGCCGGGCCGCCCCGCTCGGAGGAAGCGGCGGTCGGCCGGCAGAGGCGGTGGCTTCCCCGCAGGCGGCGGGAGAGGGAAGAAGCCCGGCGCTGCCTGAACTTGGAGCTTCCCTTCCCCCGAGCCCCAGCGCGGCCGGGAGCGGGGCGGGGGGAAGCGGAACCCGAGGCGCCCGGAGCCCGCACTCACCTCGGCCCTCCTCTCCGTCGCTGCCGGGCGGACGTGGGGGCGAGGCGAGGGGCGCCGCCAGCCCCGCCGCTGCCGCGCCTGTCAGCGGGCGCCCGAGCAGGAGTCCCGCAGGGTAAATCCTCCGGGCGGCGGCGGGGACGGGGACGAGCCGCGCTCCGCCCGCTCGTCGCGGCGGCCGCTGCCTCGCACCAAGTTGAGGCGCGGCCGCCGCTGCCGCTGCGCTGCCGGGCTGCCGGCGGCGGCCGCTACGGCCACGGGGAGCCGGCGCCTCCGCTCGCCGCTTCGCTCCGCGGCCGGAGAAGCAGCGCCGCACCGCCGCCGCCGCCTCGGCCCCCCTCTTCCTGCGGCTGCCGGGAGCCGCGCTCCGGGCGCAGCGGCGCGGTCACACGGAGCCCCGCGGAGGAGCAGCCGCCGCCGCCTCCCTGGGCGCCTCGGAGCCCGCAGCTGCAGCCCCCCGGCGGCGCCCGCTCCGCATGCCCCGCGCTCCGCCGCTCCCGCTGCTGCCGCCGGCGGCGGCGCCCCCGCCCGCTCTCCCGCGCACCACCGCTGCCGCCCGAGCCCCGCTCAGCGCCGCGTCTCCATCGCCGGCGGCAGCGGCGGCGGCGCGGGGAGGCGGGACCAGGGAAGGGGCGGTGACCGCCCCTCGCGGCCCCGCTCCGCCCCGCCGCTGCCCCGGATGTGCGGGGGTCGCCGTGGCGGGGATGTCGGTACCCGGGGCGGGGGGCGCTGGCGCGGGCGGGAGCCGGTGCTTTGATGCTCGGTGCATCAAAGCCGGCGGGCAACGGTGCCCTCGGTGCCCGCCTGTCCCCGGGCGAGGGCGGCTGCCGCCTGTGGCGGGTTCTAGTGCAACACGTACCGAGCCGGGGGTCCCTGGCTGAGGGGGCTTGCGGCGCTTCGAGCGCGGCCCTGCGGGCTGCGGGTGCGTGGCTGCCAGCCGGCTTGCGGCTCTCCGCGGCGCGCAGGGTTTGTAGCCGGTGAGCAGGTGTGCTGTTTTCCTGTGACATCCCTGCTGCGCTGGCACCTGCTGCACCCGCGCTTACGTGTGCTTTAAAAGTAGGTCTGGTCCGTGAGGACGTGCGACAACCGCGTGGCACCGGCTTGTCCTTCCTACGCCTTGTGGCGCGGGTCAGTAGGAGCTCCCAGCTCCTTGCTGGGCCACGGGTGGCTTTGACACAGCTTGTGAGCTGTCAACGTGCTGCGCGATGTTGGGACGCATGGCTGAAACAAATGTTGCATTGGGTCATTAGGCTGCAACAAGCCTCTTCTTAACAGTGGCCCTGGGCAAGGAAGCATCAAAATGTCACACGTGTCCCCTAGAACCACATTTGTGTACTAAGATTATTCAATACAACTAGAAAATTTCTTAATGCACACACACACCAAGATATATTCTGACAGTTGAATTCTGGGAAGTGTTTCATCTTCTCCCTAATCTTAAATTCAGCTTTTTAAAGTTAATAGATCAAAGTTTGTATGTCCCCTTCAGGAAGTCTAACTCGCAAAGTTTCAGTGAAGAAAACGCTGGGTTTCCTTGACGAGTGAATCTTAAGTCTCTGAAATGATGTATAACTTTAAAGAGGTATTTGTTTACAGAACCCGAAAACCATGCTGGGCTCATTATAAACATTTTTAACAAGTTTCTTGGCAGAAACCCTATATTCAAAGTAGAACTTAAACAGGGAAAGGAAAAAAAGTGTGCAGACAAAGTTATGTGAATGTTCAACATATGCCATACTGATGCTTCAGGATTTTTTGAGGAATTTTGCTGGTGCTTCCATTTATTTCTCTCTTAAAAGATCTTTCTGTTCAAACACTGATTGGTTCTAACCCTTTACCCAGAATACACTTGAAGTTGCCCTGTGGTGTTTTTATTTTGTTTAATCCTAAGAGCGATTTTTTTATTCTCTCTACAACATCTGCAGGTGCTACTTGCTCTTGCTGCCCTCCAAACTAACTTAGGCCTTTTTAAAGGCACTTAGGTATTCCAACCATTCATTTGTGATGCTTTTTCTTCAGACAAAACCAGCGAGTTCAGAACCCTCATGTACTCACACAGATCTATAGAGGATGAGTACTTAATTTGCAAGGCAGCATATAGGACCCTGTTTCTCCATCTATTTTGATGTATATTTTGAAGCTATTTCAGGCCCAGCCTCTATAAGCAGGAGAGTGCAGGCAGCAGCACCGTGGTTGCACTTGAAATCCATCCACTTTTTCTCCCCTCACTGGGGAAGAGTCAAAAGTGCAGGATGGATTCCTCAGAAGACATCTAGCCAGGGTGTGCTGAGGGTTAGACTAAAAGGGAATTTGACTAATATTGACTGAAATGGTTTGAATTTTAAAAAGAAAAAAAAAATTGAAAAATGCCTAAAGGTGTAATCAGGTGACAGAGCAAACATTCCTGTGAAAATACCAGGGTAGCCAATGCATAAACAGTAGGACAAGGAGGCATTCTTTGCCCGGTGGAGGGGCTCACACATGTTCACCTTCAGTGAGCTGAATGGGACTCCTTGTGTGCTTAAACAACCTAAATGTTTGACCTTTGCTCTATTGCTCAGCTGATACATACACCAGGGAATGTGTTCTGTGACAGGGAACTTCCCCGTGAGAGGTTATACACATAGGAGCTGTCTAGCTGCCTTCGTTTAGCATTTATAGGCTGGGCATTTAAACACGTGTATGCTTATATACAGGCAGATAATACAACAAGCATCAGACTTTCCTATGCAAAAAAAAAAAAAAAGTTTTCAATTTACACTAAAAAATTTTATCAAGAATGATCTATTGTATGCAAGCAGCTTAACGCTTGTTCTGTTATGATTGATGATGCCATAGGATGTATCCCAAGTCCCTCTGGTGGAATGTCTTTATGACACCTCAATTATCTATTCTATTGCATTGTAGCCAAGTCCAGGGAACTCACTTAGCAAAAAATGTTATTAATTTCATGAAAAGAAAAAGTCAATGTGAGATGTCTAGATACAGCCAAAGACACCTTAAAAAGTGACATGAATTCACTAAACTCTGTAAATAAAAAGATGTAATTTTGGAGTAAGTGAACATTCAAAAATATAGTTATAATTTAAGGACTAAGTTTATAACATTTGTATTTAAAGAATTATACTGAGATTCAGGTTTATGGATTATGGAGCTCTACTAAGTCAACTTCGTAAAATTACTATTGGAGGGATCTTTTACAACATGTAAATCTCTGACTCATAAGAACAAATAAATACCTACTAAAAATCTTTATGATGGTTTGTAATTATAGTTAATGCTAGCCTTTTGATCTCATGAGGCTCTCAAATTCTTTTACCATACATACCACAGAATTGTGTGGAGGGAAACAAGAAGAAACTTCCAGAATTGTTACATTTTTGTCCAAGATGCGCCACTCCTCTGATGTGCCCAGAACCCCACAAAATACCAGGTCTAAGGAAAACAGTAGAGGAGAATCCCCTGTGTAATTTGTACTACACCAGGCACTAATGGGCACAGTTCCCTGCCTAGGTCTCCACCCTACATCTGCAGCCGCAGAGACGTGAATTGACCATGATAAATGCCAAAGAGGTGAGATGAGGAACTGAAGTTCAGATTAGCTACAAGGTAAGTGGAAGCATCAGTAACCAGATGCCACAGGCAAGGTACATGTAACCATAATTCACATCAGCAGCACGACTTAGTGTCCTGAGGACAACAGCCAGGAGTAGCCTTGCCAAAGAATCCTTGCAGAACTGGGATTAAAATACTCCCCATCTGAAGGAGGTCACAGTGTCAGGGTTTGGCAGTTTGCTGCCTTTGAGGCAGCACCCCATTTGAACTGAATGCAAACAGGCAGTACCTTAGTGGAGGTCATTTTGTACTCATTCAGTATTTAGATGGTGCTTAGAAACCTTAGAAATAAAGAGTATACTTACGTACCAGATACAGTCCTCTTTGTCAAAAGAAAGAAATATGTAAATACTGTCTTCACATCAAATTTTGGGAAGTGTTTGTCTCACCAGAGCTAATTACCAGAGGAAAATTGGCATTTATTGTTGAGGTTGTTATAAAGGGTATCTAACTAACCTGATTATAGCAAAAGTTGAACTGTATTTGCATTATTTCCATCGCATTGTCTTTGCTTTACAAGCTGTCTGAAATAGCTGTTCTTGGAAGGTCTCCAACAAAGCATTCTCTTTGGGGCTACTAACTGCAAATAAGATTAAAGTTTAATATGTCTGGTAATCAGTTTTCTTTTAAAGAGTGCAATTTGATTTCTTATGGTCAGTTGGGATCCCACATATCCTCATCTCCTCTGTTTTTCAACTTGCTGCTTTCAATAACCCAAAAAGGCAATTTGCCAACAGATGTCCTTTCACCACTTTTCCTGAAATGGAGCACCATCTGAGAGGCAGTCATACACTTCAGAATCCCAGACTTCTATATTTTAAATGCAACCTTTTTTTTTTTTTTCCCCTTGAGCCTGGACGAGAACAAAGTGCTTTATGCCCTCCATTTGTTCCAATGACATGCAGTGAATAAAGGTGGGTAAAGCTCCTTCACTCAAAACCAAACAATAAGAGCAGGTAATTTCTGTAATCCTCACTCAGATCATTGATTTGCTCCAAAAGAACTGGGGTTATACTGAGCGGATGTTTCTTTATAACAATTAAAACACCCCTTGGGGCAAATGGCAAAAAGAAAGAGAGACCACCACAAGAACTTATCCTTCTTTCAAGAACCCAGTCTTACCTCCCAGCTGATATGATCTTACCTGACTTTTAAGGATGGGAGAAGGGAGCAGCTGGGATTTGTGCTGACACCCAGAGGGAGAGTAAGAACACTGTCCCACCTCTCAAGGTGAGGAGGACAAAGGTCCCAGCACTCTCACTTCCCATAAATCTTCCCTGAGCCCATGAGTGCACAGCCCTTGTCTGCTTTGCTCCTTTGCTGGGAAGGACTAGAGGCAGAACAGGCCTTCCTCACAGCTCTCCTTCCCCTATATTGGACTGGAACTAAGATGCTCTTCTGCATCTGAGGAGAAAATTATGGACAGGAAAACAGTGAGACTGGACCTGCAAAACTGGACCATGTAAGCCTAGCCCTTAGGATACCATGTGGGTTTGACACACTAATAATTATTAAATTATTTGGCATCTTGTGCAAGCTGCACAGCAGCCACATGGTGCTGTTTGTATCTATGCTGCAATATTGTACCACAGAAGGGTCAGGAGTTGCAGGAGACCATGAATCATTAAGCAAAGCTTTTGATAAACGAGCATGCTGTTGGTGACTTTTGCAATTATTTTTTCAATATTCCTAAAATTCGCCTTGACTGGTACTATACTTTTCCTATTGGGCCTATTGGAGGAAACCACCAAAGGATAACATCTTCAAACTGTCAGTTCCTCATTGGGGAATATTTTCTTAAATCTCAGTCCTTAATTTTTTTTTAACCTTCCTATTAAACAGGTTTCTCAGAGAGGTTGTGAAGTCTCCCTCACTGGAGATATTCAAGAACCATCTGGACACAATCCTGTGCAATGTGCTCTAGGATGTCCCTGCTTGAGCAGGGAGGTCAGAACAGCCAAATCCCTGTGATCCCTTCCAACCAAACCCATTCTGTGGTGAAAACAAGCTTCCACACATCAGAACATATCAGTATATACGTCAGTTTGGTTGTCAGAGGTCCAAGAGGATTTAAACCAAGTTTGCCAAAGTAGAAGGTTGCTTCTAGATATAAACATTTCAAAGAATGTAAACACCAGTTTTCAAAACATTGTTAAAAGGTTTTGGCAGGTATGAAAGTACTTCCATTTCCATCTACATTAAACCTGGAACATATTCATCACTCTTACACAGCCTGTTGTTATTCCATATGTCATAATTTGTTTTGATACTTATTTCTAAGTTCTATAACATGAAAAAAAGGAAAGACCTGTGTTTCTAGGACATTTCTGTCACAGCAGTGACATGTTTCGATATATTACAAAACCCTTAATCCACAGCTATAAAACATGGATGTTCAAAAGACAAAAGAAAAATAACTATTGCATTTCATTCAAATATACATACGACCAAAAGGACTGAAGATTTATCACAAACAGCTCCAGCCTTTACAAAGTGGTCCCATTCTGCAAGAAATATGAATGCGCTTTCTCCCAAGAAAAATAGAGGCAGCCTGAGGGCAACATAAAGGTATAGTAAACTTCTAACAGATGAAGTCTCTATTTTATTTTTTACCACAATAACTTTATGTTATGGATAAACAAAGACAAGATATAATTTTATGCAGCCATTTGAAAGTTCATAAGCCTGGCTGAAGCAACTTTTCACGAGCAGCCTTAAAAAACAACAGTAAAACTAGCAACTAATATGTCTGCCTGATACACTGTCACATCTACAGGATAGTAAGGTCTGTCTAACACCACCAGCTCTCCCTGCAGATGGATCCCAGTGTTCCTATTTCAGCAGGATGTTTTTGTCACTGACTTAAAAATAATAAGCGATTAAAGTGAGAGCAGATACTAAATATTTTCACATAAAAGCCTGTCACAGATTTCTCACCCAAATCCTTCCATCTATCCTTCACTATTTGCCATCGCTGTTCACACAGTGGGTCAGCAATACAATTTTTTGCCAAAAGTGAAACAGGGCAATTTTGCAGGGGATGCTGGAGGCCACTTGGAAACCAATTGCTTGAAGGAGGTATCTTCTGAAAAGGGACTGTAAAAGCAGCACCCTAGGCTTCAACTTTGTACCTCGGTAGCTTCTTTAATAAATAGGCTCTGTTTATCACATACAGAAGAGCAAAGGAGAGGAAATGGGCTTCCCACAGACAGGTCTGCAAAACGAAGTTACCGTCTGCTTCACACATCATAGATTAAGCAGAATAAAAAGGCTGAATTCATCAGTGTAGAGATACACTGCATCATTAAATTATGCCTTCAGTGACAACTGAATAGTCCATTTGCCTTCAGCAGGTTTCTAGTGGAGGCAATGATTGGAACTTAATAAACAGTTGTGTTAGAAAAACGCTATTTGTTATATATATGGCTTGTTAAGCACAAGCAGCAGAAGAAAGCAGGAACATTTTTTTGTTACAGGCATCAGAAGAAATTACTAGCAGATAAAGGAACTGGACTGATGTGATAAAAATACACTACTTACCACCCACTTTTCAGGTAGAATTAGCCCTTAAGATGTGTTTGGTAAGTTTTCCATTAGTCTGATGTTCCTAAAGTGTGCATTGAGTAGTATTCCAACATGTTATTTTCAGTCAAAATACTCCACCCCTAATCTAGATTCCAGATTGATTTCCCAACTGGGTTTTTAAAATGATTAACACCCACAGCAGTTCAATTATTTAATTATATTTACCATCTACCTAAATGACATTGCAAGTGTGCTACACCTGCACCAATGGATGGTTTGGGACAAACCAAAGGTGTGTCTAACTTCATATCTTCTCTCTGACATCTCTCAAAATGAGTACCCAGGAAAATATTACAAGGGCCACTACAAATGCGTGGTGACACCTCCCCAGCTTCCAGCTGAACTTGAGTTTCCTTTCTCCTTTCAATACAAAGGTGATTTGAAGTTCACTTGTTTTCTACAACTTGCAGGAGTCTGCAGAGGCAATAACCCTGAAGATGATCCTTAGCTAGGTCTCTCCTGAAGTACATGCCTAATTGAAATGTACTGACAATATGCAATTGCTGCAGGTGAGCTTTGTAGACAAGCAAGCTGCTGGCAAAAGCAAAAGGCAAACATCACCTCTACGTCTTAATTCAGTTTCTCCATTATGATCATCCCTACACCATGGGAATCCACATACCTTCCCTAGAGGTTTGATTTCTGAAAACAGTGGGTGATGTGTATGTGGGTCAAATAATTTATCCAAAGTGTAAAGATGCTTTTCTGTAAAACCAAGGAACAACCCATCACTCAGAATTCTTTGTTAATAATTTTCAAGAATTAGAAAGATGTATAAATTTTTACAGCTCTGTTCATATTATTAAATCCTTCTACCCCACAATATCATAGTATATACAAGTATAAAATATTTGATTCAGGATATGTTTAAGTGATAAGGGCATTCTAACAAGTTTCCTTCTGTCTTGCTGTGTAGCAATGATCTTTGATCTTACTATACTCACTGCCTTCTTTCCAGGCTTGCACTCATTTTAGACAAGGTGGATGAAAATCCCTCCACCTGGAGCTATTTTAATGCTTACTGCCCAATTCCTAAATCCTGTACAGGAACAGAGTGCACTGTGGCTGAGCACAAACCCAGGATGGAAGGATTAGAGAAAAAAAATCCAGCACCTCAAGGCAGTACTTGGCAGCTGCTGTTTCAGCCCTAGAGCTACAGCAGCTGCCACAGCCAAAGCAGCACTGCTTGGCACAGACAAAATAAGCAAGCTTTGCCTGATGTGCTTCTTCCCACCTTGGAGCTTGCCTGCATTTTTTAACTCTTCCTTTACATGATACAAGTAGTTCTACTTGGAGAGTATGTTTTTATCCCTATTACACAATACAGCCACAGCAACCTCCCCTACATTTCCCCCAGCCAAATATTATGCTAAATTAAAAATAAACCACATTATTTTCATAAATTATATATTAAATAATTATATATTCTTATACATTACAATTACATATCAGAAATCCTAGCACAGGTGGACAGTAAAAAAGATCCTTTCCTCAAATGTGACAAACATGGAGACTGTGCAAGCAATGAGCTATTCTTTTAGGAAAAGATGAGAAAAAGATTGAGCATATAGTCTAGAACCAACAGAGCAGCATTAATGTATTTAATTCTAAATGAATCTATTTTCATACCTTTCTTTTCCTCCAGTCTTTTCCAGAAAAAGGTTTAACTCTCCAGAGTGCCATTTCTGAGACAGCTTCCCATAATGCAAAAGGGAAAAGTCTATGAGCTTTCCAGTATAATAATCGAGCAGCAGATGTGTGTGAGTACAGCTCAGTAAGTAGGTATTTCCAGAGAGCTTAGATAAAGTGCTTAATACAATGCCCAAATACCACAAGTCCCAGTGGGATCTTGAAGCTTGCTATGGAAAAGAGACAATGGAAGAAAGTCAAAGACAGTGTAGGAATACACTGTGTAGGAAGTGTAATCTTTCCTTTTTGAACCGTTTCAAAGTCCAACAGCCTTTGTGTGAACTTGTCAGTCTGATGCAGTCAATAAAGTGATGCAGCATGGGCTGTGGCCATGGGAGGTAAAATAGTGCCTGCTCAGGGCCATTAACTGCATTCCAGTTGTTCTGCACTAATTCTGGAGCTAGTCATCAGAGTCAGGAGTAAGCACAATATTACAATTTCTAAAATATTGTTTTAAAGTTGCACCTTTGCATCTAAAAGAAGTCTAGCTTTTTGTGAGTCATCTGAAAGTACACAAGATCTGAGTTTTATTAACTATGGGGAGCATTGGCACTGGTTAGTGCAAGTGTCAGGTGAGTAAACATGTACATCCCCCACATTTTTAACCTGAGGTTCTCACAGCTTTTGCAGCTGCAACTGCCTCAGTCCCATTCCTTTTAGACAGGCAGCTACACTTGCGTCAAGGCAGGAGACACTGCACTGAATCCTAACTACACCACATGTGACCCTATAATGCAGGGTGCAACCCTGTGACCTCTCCCTGCTTCTCCGGAGGCAAACTGGGGTCTTGCCTCAGGCTGCAAAGCAAGTCAATGACATAGTGCCAAAAGGATTCAAGGTCTCACCTCCCCTCCATTCCTGGGCAACATTATTAAGTAATGCTTCTATTTTGCTACATGCATATCACTGTGTAGCAGAGTTTTAACAATAAAACTCACTTTACGATTTTAAGTATCCTTTAGATAAAAAGAAAAGCATTTTCTTTGAAAATACACTCCAATCTTGCAATGTAAGTGTTAAATTTCTAGCTGAAAGACTATTTATGATCTGCATAGTTATTCTTTCAGGGTATGACATCATCCTCAGCACATGCATAGCCCAGAATACAGCAAATTATTCTTCCTGAAAATTCTGTTCATTACTCTCAGATTGTTAAACATCACCCAGTGGCAAATTAGTAATTGATGTCTCTTGTCTGAAATTGATTTGCATGCTTATTTCTTTTGTTAACTCGCTGGGGTCTCTTACCTTTTGTGTCTACAATAGAACTAAAGATGTAAATATTTTAGAATTGAGAGAATAAATAATTCTAGCCTGTTTGCTGTTCTCTAAACCTCTACTTATTTACTTATTAAAAATGACTTTTTTATCACAAACAATACTCTTTCACACAGTTACACATCCTCTGGTATTTCCTCAGATGCAAAATAAAATTTTCTATGCAACCTTTGATGTGGGACCAGCTTCTGCCCATGGCCACTGCCCCTGACTTTGAAAAGGAGTGACCTTTAGAGGTTAATACTCTTTTATTCATTCAGTATCACTACTCCAAGTAGTTGATCAGGATGATATGAGGCCTCTGAATGCAAAAGGTTTATTCAGAGCCCCTCATTCAGTCTTTGGAAGTATTCTTCAGAAAGACAATACAGACTTAAAATTGATTTCTTGCAGGACCTGTGAGCGGGTGCTGTAGAAAATAAGGAGATGGCACAGATAGGAGTCCCATGAGGAAAATCACTTTAACCTGAAAACCACTGAAATCCCCAAAAGATGAATGGTGATGAAATTACCTGAAAACATGGGCAGTGTTTTGATGTTTTTGCTATTGCTTTTTCTTCCTGGCTTTTGGAGTTTTTCTCTTAGTTCCAGTAGTAAAGCCAGCATCTGTAGTTTGCTGCTGTCTATCAGCTAAGCAAGTGGCCAGCATTACCCTTTTGCTATGGTGGATCAGGCTCTTAATCTGAACAGTACTGTCTGTAATGAATCAAACAACCTCCAGGGCAGTTCCCCTGTATATGGCACACTTACTTCCATGTAAAACACGCTTTTCAGGCACAAGTGCTGAGCAACTTCTAATATCCAAACAGTGATGAACTCCTGGTCACACACTCTAACATAGCAGGCAATACCTCCCCTTTATAAATGTCTTTCAGCTATGCTGTCAGTCATCCAGAGTTTCTATTAAATAGGCAGATTTGCCTTCCCTCCTGTGTCCAGTAAAAGCAACCTGCCCTAGCGGAAGGTGTCTCTGCCCATGGCATGGGGCTTGGAACTTACTGATCTTTAAGGTCCCTTCCAACCCAAACCAGTCTGTGATTGTATTTTTTTGTTTGGGCTGTCATAGTTGATCACCTTGCTACCAAACAACACACCTCGATGTTCTGAATAGCTCCTTTATTAGGGTTGTAGTTCTACAGGCACTTCCCTATTCAAATTTGAATGAATTTTTGGACATACACAGATACAGAGGTAAAGGAAATGGACAAAACTGATTATTTTTCTATTTGAAAACAAGTTTTCCTGCTGTTCTAGACAGATGGAGAGGAAAAAATACTGTACTTAATGAGGTGGGACATATTGTACTCCTTGACAGCACTGCTGAGCCAGAATACCAGTTTTTTAACATGAAAACCAATGCAGTAGATAATGTGCCTTTCAAATACAGATTTAAAGTAAAAACCACTACACAAATCCACACATCTCACCTAATTTTCTCATAACATAATGGTCTTATTGCCTACATTTTTATTTATTAGTGCTCCCTCTTCCACCCATTTCCTTACCCAACTCTTTTTCCTCAAAAGAGAAGATAACAGATGCTGGCAGAGGAAACCTCAAGATAAAAATACTTAAGAAACCATGCACAATTTCCCATTAATTCTTTCAAAGCATGCTCCTAAAGGAATATGGTCATGCACTGTAGCTTCATAACTGAGCTCTGGTCAGTGTGGGACATTGTTTTTACACCGATAGAATAGAAATGCTGCTCCAACTGTACCAAAAAGCTTACAAAGTTTATAAACTTGCAAAGTTTAGAAATTCTCTGCTGTCAAGGTTAAATTACCCCCTGCTCTGAAAGCAAAGATTGAAACCATCTGGGAAGAAAAAGAAATGAGGTGTCAATTATCCAGAATGAGCCTGTGCTTTACATACAGCTTATTAATAAATATATAGTCAGACCACAGCAATTCTACTGAGCCAACCCAGCCTGCAGAAAATTTATTTTAGGCATGTGATTTGGGAAGCACGAAGAAAAGAAGGCTCATCCAGGGCCGGTGCAGTCACTTGGAAGAATGTTGCTAACTTGAATGGAGTTCAAAGGACTCTGGTGGGTAAAAGCAGACACCTTTGCCTGCCAGCATCAGAGTTAACAAAAGCTGTGATCTTCCTCACTTACTCCCAGCTGTACAGAAGCCAAAGTTACCTTGACTATCAATGTCCATCAGCAGGCTGAAATCTTATTGTCCAAGATTCCTTCCTCTCTCAAAAACCCCAAAGGCAAAATCAGATGATCACTGGAGCAGCACTCAAAAATGTAGCTTTTGAAATTTCAGAAAGCCAACTCAGATTCTTTAAATGTAATTTTGGAATAATTCTAATTTAATTGTTGTGTTTTGCCTGAGTTTTTGTGCCTATGTGTTTCAATTAACATTTTCAAGCCAAAACCTAAAAGCCTTTTGCTGTAAGTAACACTAGAAGCTAATGTAAAAGCTAATGGAGAATGTTCTTACCATTGAATAAGGCACAAAGGAAAATAAGAGCCCCAAAGAATTTACCATCTAAGGGCTCATTAAATTCAGTGGGACTACTTCCAAGATTAAATGAACACTTCTGGGCTGAGTATTTGTGAGATCAGTTTCATACTGCAGATGTAAGATACAAAACTTCCCCTTGAGACTGGGAGAATAATTATGCATAACAGGAGGCATGTACTCACTTACTGTACTCTATAGCAAAGCTTTAATGATAATAAGAGAACCCTCTGAAGTCTTCTTACACACACTCACACTTCTGTATGTATATATATAGACATTTTATCTTTACATATATATATATATATATGTATTTGTGTCTGTGTATGTGACTTCCAGTCAAATAATATTGAAATCTCTATATATTCATATACACATATTTATTTATTTATTTGAATCCAAATGTTCACTGCTGTATAGCATACAGCGTAATAAGAACTCAGAAGCTAACAAAGAAAGGGGGCAGTAAGTCTTTCATACAGGTTGCAACTTAATTCTCATAAGACATCAGAGGTCCCACTTCCAGTTTTAGAGAAATATCATCGCCTTAAGTACATGGAGTAATTCCTCTTCCTGCAGGAATTCTAGCCCCTGCTGTAGTCAGTGGAGAGTTTTCCTCTGCTTTCAAGAGGAATCAGCCCAGGTCTTGCTTCACGCAAACACAAATCACTCAGACAAGACTATGGTGTCCCTGTTGATGCAGAGTTATGTATTTTAAAGCAGTAGATAATTCATGATAACCAACAAAGGAAAAAAACCCTCAAACTGCACAAAAACCACACTCAACCAAGCTTATTTCTTCTCTGGATTGCTTCAGATGTAGCAAAATTCCCTCTTTGCAACCTCATGTACAATTTCAAACAATCAGTTAAACTCTTATGAAAGAGAGAAAGTGGATATTGGCCACTGCTTTGCGATTAGGCAGGTTAACATTCTGACAAAATATAAGGATTTAAACCTTCAAATTACAGGAGATTATGATCTGCAGGAAAACATCTTGCCATGCTGTTCAACCTAGTTTCTGGTATTCATACTGAGCTCCTGCTAGGCTGGGTATTTTGTTTGGACAAAAATTTGGGATTTATGCAAACATTCCTGAAGTACAATGAACTTGTATCTTTTTAAACAGAATATTGAAAACTGTCTACCTGTCTACAAAATCATCACTGCTTCATCAGTTAAAATCACATCCCATATTGCTCTCATTTAATCAAAAGCCAGTCTTTCGAAGTTAGTAAAAAGTGGCTTATTGGTGTTAGCTAAAACCAACATTAAACAAACAAAACCAAATTAACAGTTCATTCAAAAATAAGGCAAGTGTGAAAAAGAAAAAAAAATTAATATAATTGGAGTAGACTCTTTTCTCTTGACTCTCTTTTCTCCAAGAAACATAAAGAAAATACCATCAATTTTCAACAAGCATTGGCAGAGCACACATTTAGAAAATCACTTAAGATTTCATCACGGCAAAAGCTAGATAGCATCAATATTTTAGAATTCTGTAACATCTGTTTACAGTCGAGAATTTTTTCTGAAGTACTATAAATTGGCAATTGTTTATCTACAGTAATGGACTCAATTACTCCTACCCCAGATTATGCAATAAGCATATTCAGTAACTGAGATAATTAAGCAACACACATATACTTTGAGCTACAGCAAAGCCTTGCCAGCATTAATTCTGCCAAATCAGAAGACATGCACACATTGCAATGTCATTTATTCGCACTTCATTTTTCAGTACTTTGTCCTTCACCGTTCGCCTCTGTAATGCTAATGTACTATTGCTTTGCAAATAATTAAAATTATGGTCTGACCACATGCAGTTTGTAGGAATTAATGCATGACCTTCAACACTACACAGAAATACATACATGCTAGAAAACAAGGTTATGTAGCATTAAGGAAACCACTACGCAAACTTATGCACATTATAAAAGTCAATACTCTAACCAAAATTCTAAAAGACACCTTTTGATTGCACAAAGCTGTGTTACAGCCTTACATTACAGAAATGTTTGGTTTTTGTTTTTTTCAGAGTCTCCCTCAAAGTCTCAGTTTAACCACCATAATTTATCTCCAGGCTTTAAATCTGTCAGAAATAGTCTCTATTTCCATTAATTCTTCATTTTTTTTTTTTTTTGTAGGCCCAACACTTAAGTTTCTGATAGTTGCCTTTGAAGGCCTAAACCTCCTTAAATTTACTAAATCCATGGCAGAACAAAAATGCTTCACATCACCAAACTTAGCATTATCTAACATCTTTTAGAACTTACTAATTGGGAGAGACTGAACGTCAGTGCAGATTAATGCACCTCCTTTCAGTTTGAGCACCTGAGTTGAATCTAATCTGCACAAAAGTGACTAAAAATCAATCTAATCTGACAGTGGCGAAATTATTAGGTATAATTATATGCATTCTCAGATCCTTAGCTGGAGAAGACAAATTCCTTGAAACACTTCAAAAAGGAATTTAAATATTTGTAGGTTTGCTGTTTCTTTTTTTTAAACAAAAAACATGCAGATAACATTTTCAGTCATAAAAGATGAAAGGTGATCAAGACAGTATCTTCTGTTCCTATCAGCCCTCAGTATTTGCTACAGGAAACAACACATTCCCGTGCCAGAAGTGTGTTGGAGGAAGGAAGGAACTGGAGGAAGGGAAAAATCTTGAAAAGTACTCAGATGCATCATTTTTAATTACCTGATAATGTGCACTACATTTTTAATGATGGGCTCTTTTCCATTAAAGGCGAAGAGATCTTAGCTTGCTCATGTAATGACATAATCAGCAACATTTCTTGTTTGCAAAGGGCTGTATATATACACCTAATATAGGTAAGTAAACTCAGCCTTTTTACCAAATTCAGAGCAATGGACATGACCCAGAGGGGATAACCCTGACTTGAGGCTACTTTTTCTTCTTCCTCACTCAGTTTGCTGAGTGATATTCAACTACAAATTAGAAATTATAAAAGACAATACACCTGTTTTTGTCACTAATCTCAGCAATAACGCAACACTAAACAGTACTGAGAAAAAAAAGTGTAGTTTGCTTCAATGGGCATGATTAGTACTGAAAAGATTCAAAGCATTTTGCAAATTTTTATTGTACAACATGACATACTCAACAGCACGCAGTTAACAATGTTCCTCATCAAAATCTTTCTTCAAGCAGTAAAATGCATCCATTTGTAATGCCAGTATTATAAAAATTAAGACAGAAATGATGAAATCATTGTATTCTGGGCATTAAAAAGCACAGCAAGGCCATGTGTCAGAACTTGGGATGTGGCAGTGTGATTAAACCAACAAAATTGTGTTTGGTGAAGAGAATAGTTCCTCATGTCAAAGGTAATCACATTGTTTGCTACTACTGTCTTATTTTTATTCCCAAATGCACACGGGCAGTGGAAATACAGATGATACAATCTATCAGGGTTTCCAGAAGCCTTAAGGAAGCTAAGGACCTACCAAAAATAATGAAGGCACTCACACAGATGGAGAATTTTCCTAAAAATAGAATAAAATCACCTACAAGGATTAGGGAAGTAAATAGTCCTCACAAAAACCTGTCCTGGGACTCATACTGCTTATTGTATTTATAAGAAAGCCAGAAAAGGAGATGTAGCAAGGTGGAAAAAGTTGCTGATGCCACTGCATTATTTAGGGTGGTGAAGGTGAGGACTTATAATGAGGAGCCACATACAGACCTTATGTGACTTAGAACTTCAGCAATAATCCAGCACAGGAAATTAGCTATAGAAAAACATTGCAAGATACACAGGAGAATAAAGCTGCCCAAATTTCAAATATACAATGAGTTAACCAGTATTACTCAGGAAGAGGGGCCTTGAGGTTAGGACAGCTGATTATGGAAATATAAGCTTAGTGCTCAACAGCATTACAAAAGAAGAAAAATCACTTATTTGAAAAGTGGGGAGAATAAAACAGAGGAACATCTTTTTGCTACCTTTGCAGTGCCTGCATCTTAACTTCTGTAGGCAATTTGTTCCCTCCATCTGAAAGGATGTGGAGCTCAAAATGTTCCAAATAGGGCAACAAGGAGAATCCAAGCATCATCTACCCTATAATAAATAGCTAAGTAAGCTAGAACTTTTGAGTCTAGACACAGAAATGGTTAAGAATGAATAAGGTAAATGTTTTTAAAGTCTTTGGCAGCAATGGAGAGGGTAGATCTCTAATGCCTGTCTAAAAGAACAAGAGCCAAGAAGCACCAAATGAAGCTAAAATGGGGTCATGTTCAAAACCAAGGGAAAGGTTTCATACAGACAACTGAGCTGCAAGAGCTTCTGGTTGGGGAATACCATGAACACCAACAGCTCAGACTTCTTTAAGGGGCACCAGATAAATTCACAGAACTGGAATCTAACAAAAGCTACTGAACACACAGCAACTATCTACAGAAAATGTATCATCCCGTGTAGTCACCCCATTTGTAGAGTATTGCCTGCACATCTGCTTTCAGCTCCCCCTGGGATGGTGCACTGGGTTAAACAGTCTGACCCTGTCCAGCCAGCCTCACTGCTCTGTGTGAAAGCACATGCCTTTAACGAATAATCATGGAATTGACAGAATCACAGAAAACAGAACTGCAAAAATTCTTGAGAGGTCATCTAATCTACTCTCCTGTCTCTGGGTAGAATCAGTTGTGCATGATCTTTTGTGGCAGATGTCTAACCTGTTTTTCAAAACCTTCAAAAGCAAGTTATTCTAGTGTGAAGCAGGCCTTCTCTGAAAAAAACCTCTTTGTAATACAACCTGAATCTTCCTTACTGCAAAGTTAATCCCTTTATTTTTTCATTGTTACAGACACATAGAGAGATGGTCCCTCCCCTTTTGCAGTGGCCTTTCATATCCTTGGACTTATCTACTAAAACCTAGAAAGAAAACCCAAGCCCTATCAAACTGTAGCCACCTAATCACTGAAAGAAAAAAAACCAAGTATCATTCCTTGCAAATACCAAAATTCCTCTACATATTCCCATGTGAGTGCATCACAGAAAGTAACCAAACAGATTCTTCTAGTAGGGATATTATTAGTAAAAAAAACCAAACCCAAATAAAAACCACAAACACACAAACTCAAACATGTGTGGTCTGGTTAGTATATAAAAAATGGCCAATAGCACATAATAAACTGAGTCCATCTACAACAGGAACAGAGAACAGGTCTTCCTTTTCTGCAGAAATCTCCTCCAGCCCCCTTTCTCCTTATCCTTATGCCACATGGGTAACCCAAATTCTCAATCACTCTTCACAGACTACACTCCCTGGACCTCAGAGCATCCTCTTCTTCTCTTCAAGAAAGACAGGAAAGATTTGGAGAGAGTCCAGAGGTGTAATGCCCAAAGCTAGACACAGTATTCAAACTGAGCCTAACCAAAGCTTTGACAAGTGAAGGGAATACAGTGTGTGCCTTGCAGGCTTCCTGCCTGTGTGACGTGTGTGTTTCAGGGCACTGCAATCCCGCTGATTCATAGCCAGCTCATAAATCACCCTGGCTCTGCAATGCATTCTACTGCAACTGTTATCCACTCATTTTTACCCCAGCCCATGATTTATGTAGTTCCAATAATTTTCTTTTTGTTTTTCTTTCATACAGAACAGTTTCAACTAAAGAGGAGATGATATTTTTAGGAATTTTAGCTTTGCACTGATGTTAAGTAGTATCAATTTGCTTCTCTTGGTCAGTTCACATGAACTGTAAGAATTTCCCAGGATCAACAGGTGTGACTTTAAAAAATCACTGGCTGTAGAAATTGTGTGGATTGGTGTTTGTCTGTGGTGATTTATTTACATATATATATATATATATATATCTATATATATCTATATTTAGGGAAAAAAAAAAAAGACCAGAAACATTTCCTCTAAATTTTAATCTCATGTTCCAACCGGGCTCTTCTGGAGTATCTGCACATGTAGTTATGGCTTTTTTGTCTATCCAGTCAGCCAGTTTGCACAGTAGCAACTCAGAGCAGACACCTTGCCTAAGACACTGGGTGCAGCCTGACTAGTTCAGCACACACCACAGTGGTTTACCTAGCACTTGAAGTTCTAGTTAGCATTTAGGACAAAAACAAGTGAGACTGACAAACAACCACCAAAGTCAAGATGTCATCAAGCAGATGTTACATCTTGGTTGAATTCTGCATCTTCACCTTTTGAGTTTTTTTCTTGCATTGAGAATTAATAGTGAGCAAAGCAAATAACATCCACAAATTGCCCACTAACAGTTAGAGACACTGTTGATATTATTGACTTACTCAAATTTGTATCCCAATTGCAATAAAAATTCAATAGGCTTAACATACAGGCAAATGCAAAACTACTAGAGAATTAAGAGTGCTATAGCACCAAAAGACTTGTTCTAACAAGCAGAGATGCATGAGCTAATCCCTCTCACCAATTTATTCAGTGACTTCAACCCCTGTTCTGTTAATGAATTCAATGGGACATTTTTATTTCTGTGAATTTATTCCTTAGAATTATTAATAAATTAATTATATAACCACGCTCAGTCTCCAGATTGCTTGCAAACTAATAGCCATCCTACCAAGACTTCATGTTCATAAATCAGATTACTTATACAGCTAATCCACATTTTTTTCAGTCTACAAACCCACAGCATTTTCAAGGTGGTTACTACATTAAATATTATGCAAATGAGTATCATGACATTTTTATCTTTCTCAGCTGAGCATTTCGGAAGTCAAGAACTTGTTCACATGAATAACTGCAGAAAACATTCATCAGACTCTGAATGCAAACTAAATAGGGAAATTCTTAACCCATTTTCACTTTCAAAAAGATAAGATTGAATTTAGTATGAAAAACTAATTCATAAATCTTTTGAGACAGTACCTAAATATGCTAAATATTGAATAATAATTAATTATCTGGGATATACAGAATACACGATTCCATTAACTTGCACAATGACCAGCTTCTTCCTTTCATACTGTATGCAAACAGAATAATGTTTAAAATCAATGTCAAATACTATATGTAATTTTTTTTTTCCAGCACAAGATTCTATTTTGCCATAGTGAAATCTGTATTAAACAAAACCTTTTGGGTCGGATTTCCCTTGCCTACATAGTATTTTGGTAAAACTTGCTAGGCACAGCATGAATACAATTTTTGGCCAGTAGTCCACACTTCAAGTAACAACACTGGTAAATGGCAGGTATGCTACCAAGATAACTTTGAGTTTGCGGCAAAAGTTCAAGTAAAATACAACTAAACTGCAAATAGAACAGCACTTTGACTCTTACTGCTAATTTCTGATGTGTCAAATTTGTCACATTTTGAAATAAACTTTGAGAAGGAGAGGCTACTAGGAAAATGACAAAAGGCATTTCTAAAGACCCAGCTTCTCTTTTTGTGTTACTAAGAATATAGAAACGGCTTCAGGAAGATTGCATTTAATGTTAGATATTTGATGTGTGCAGTAAAAAGGCCTTTAATATTACTAAAGTAGTCTCCTTAATCCACAGTTCAAATACCTATTTTAAAGGCATTTGGCATTATATTTAAACAAAGGTAGTGCAGTGCCTGCAGCTGCAAATTGCAGGGAACAAATGCAAATCACAAGAGTTCACACTGCAGGCTCTGAAAAGTCATCAAAGCCTCCAAGTACTCTTAAAGAATAAGGTACAAAACACCACCAAGACCCCACGAGCTACCCTGCAGGAATCCATTGCTTTTTACCTGACAGAGCAGTGAACATAAGAACTTCAATCCTGCCTTTTTGCAGAGACTCTATGAAAATTCAAATGACACCCAGTAGACACATACACAAACAAAAGAGAAAAAAACAGTTGTTGTTTTTATTTTTAATACAACTTGAGTCTTTTTAAAGACTTAAAACCTTACAAATTATAGCACGATTGCACCTGTGAAATGCTGCTAAAAATTGCTAAATTAACAGAAAACTTGTCTGAGCATGTTGGATACTGTTGCCAGGAAATTGTAATGGTACAAATCACTAGGTAACCATTACTAGGAGCTACTTCTTAACTGCCACAACTTCCCAGCTTCGTTTCAAGCCACTGTCGAGTTAAAAGTTATCCCCACTTTGTAGATAACAACAAAAAAAACAAACAAACAACAAACAAACAAAAAATCCCAGGAAGAGGTTATGTAATAATTCTAACCTCTTCATTTTAATTCAGTGATATACAGAGGGATTATATATATTCTCTTGCACCATTTTAGCTAACTGATAATCTTAAAAACTGCAATATAGCCAACCAGTAAAGCCACAGACAATTTCATTTTTAATCCAACCCATCTTTCTGTGGTACAGAAGTAAGAATAGCAGGAATGAAAGCTAAACAGCCAGGCAGTGGGTACTGAGAGAGATCTAAGTTCAAAGCTTGAAATACAATAAATACACAGTTGCAGATACTAGCCTTTTCCTTTTGATGGAGTGAGAGAATACCCATGCATTTGGTCTGAAAGCATCCAACACATTTGCTCCCAGGCAGCCTGAATGTGTCAGTCAGAAAGCCTCCCACCACAAACAGACACTCCACTGGGCCAGCTCACCAGTGGGAAGAGAGCTGGCACAGCTCTATTTGCTGGGAAGCTGCACTTGGGGCTGGGGCAGGGAACAGTTCTGACTCACACAGCTCCCAGGGACCTTGCCCTCTCTACTCTGCTTATTCTAACTCATGCTAAAGATACTTCTGCTGGCTTTCCAAACAATTTTTTTCTTCTCCCAGCACTTTCTTCCTCCATTAAAAAAAACTAAATCGTGAGGCACCCACCACTCTTCATATGCCTCAAAAAGCTTCATGCTTAAGTAATCCCCTCTGCATGATGAGAAAACGAACATGGTCAATTTTCATCTAAAGGGTAAAAAAACTCCAAAATCCAAACCAAACAAGAAAAGCAAAACCTCACCTCACAAACCCGGGATAGGAGCCTGAGATCTTCTTACCTAATTCAGGAGATTCCAGAATTCCCCCCCAAATATTACTGAAAAAAGTATCAGGGGCCTTTCTCGCTTACTGAGACTTTTACAAACAGGGAAGTGGGTGACTGTTCACATAAAAGAGCACACAAAGTTGTTACTGAGCTGTATTTCATTTCCTTATAAGCAAGGTAGCCTATAAAAAATATACCTTGCATACCAGTAAGGGAAAGGTATTCAATTCATGTCAGGTTAAAAATGAACAGCAGGAAAAGCCAGGTTAGAGATTGCAATTTACACTTCAGATGAGCCCTCATCTATATCACAAAGCAACTGCTTATTTCAGTGTGTAACAGGAACCCAGCAAGATACATATGGCACTTACTCAGCAGAAAAACACCTCTTCATTTTCAGCAGGGCTGGCTATGGACAGCCACTCAAGGAGTAGGGACAAGGCACCATGCAACTCCACAGCCCTTCTCTCATCCCTAATGCTATTACTCATCCCCTGCAGACATCCTCAATGTTTACATTGCCATTGTTCCTATTTTTCAACGAGTTATGGATCCTCTGGGATTTTAAGCAAGGTGGACTGAGAACTGACTGGACAGTAGATCCCAGAGGGTCATAATCAGTGGCACAGGGTCCAGTTGAAGGCCTGCCACTAATGGTGTTCCCCAAGGTTAAATACTGGGCCTAGTATTGTTTAACTTATTCATCAGTGACTCAGGTGAAGGAGCAGATGCCTCCTCAGCAAGACCACTGATGACACAGAGCTGCAAGGAATGGCCAATACCCCAGAGAGCCGTGCAGGCCTTCAGAGGGACCTAGACAGGGTGGAGGGATGGGCAGAGAACTATCTGAAATTCAACAAAGGCAAGTGCAGGGTCCTGTACCTGGAGAGGAACAACCCTAAGTACCAGCACAGGCTGGGGGCTGACCAGCTGGGGAGCAGCTCTGCAGAGTAGGACCTGGGGGTCTTGGTGAGCAACAGGCTGTCCATGAGCCACCAGTGTGCCCTGGGGGCCAAGAGGCCCAATGGTGTCCTGGGGTGCATTAGGAAGAGCAGCACCAGCAGATTGAGGGAGGTGATCCTGCCCCTCTGTTCAGCCCTAGTGAGGCCACATCTGGAGTGCTGTGTCCAGTGCTGGGCTCCTCAGCACAAGAGACATGGAGCTCCTGGAGCAGGTCCAGGAGAGGACAACAAAGATGATTAAGGGACTGAAGCATCTCTCTTGAGGAAATGCTGAGGGAACTTGGCTTGTTAGTCCTTGAGAAGAGCTGACTGAGAGGGGATCTCCTCAATGTCCATTAGAATCTGAAGGCAGGGTGTCAAGAGAATGGAGCCAGGCTCTGCTCAGCGATCCCAAGCAATAGGACAAGAGGCAATAGGCAGAAACTGATGGACAGGAAGTTCCACCTGAATATGAGGAAGAACTTTACTGTGTGGGCAACCAAGCACTGGAACAGATTGCTCAGAGAGGTTGTAGTCTCACTCATCAGAGAAATTCATGAACTGTCTGGACACAATCCTATGCCATGTGCTCTGGGACGACCCAGCTTTAGCATGGGGGTTGGACCAGATGACCCAATGTGGTCCCTTCCAACCTGACCCATTCTGTGATTCTGTAAAACATTTGGTACTCTGTAAAATTCCATTGTACTTAGTATTGCTACAATACACATGAGCCTTGCGATTTTTTAATAAACCAATTGATAAAAATGGGTACAGATAAGAAAATGCCTGGCTAAGTGCTATTTAAAAACTTTCACTGATGCAGCACGTTAATTCTCTGCATGATTCACTAGCATTAAATATGTTCCTCTCAGTAAAAACATCCCTGCGATAAGGTATGCTTCCTATTTAATTGGGCATGCCTGGGAGCTGAGCACACAGCATGTGCGTGGGAAAGGGATGGGACCCAGCCCTGGGAACACGAAAAGGCTGACTAAGACAAGATCAACGTTTTGAGAACACAGCAAGGCAGATCTGGCTTTGTCAAGGGACAACTCCCCTGAGATTCACAGTGCCCCTGCTAATTCCACACTCAGGTCACCATTTTGAGCATGTGAGGGGAGGCTGTCAATTGAAGCGAGAAGAAACACGAACTGCAGAGCACACACAAGCCTGAAACAACTACTAAGGGCAAATGCAATCTGGTTTACCAGTTGGCTTTGTGGTGCTGCTGGCAGCCTGCGTGCTCAGACAGAAAGACAGCAGCTACAGTTGGGAAGGAGAATATGGGACTTGGATGTTTGTACAAGACCCTGCTTATGCCCCTGGAAAGCAAATCTTGTCCTGCTTTTCTGCTACATACACAGGTGCCTGGAACACAGCCTGGAAGTCCAGGCTTTTGTCTTCAACTCTCTTTCAGGCCACCTTCAAAGCTTTTGTTTTACACAGCACTGCCTGGCACCCCTACTGTGCCCACTCTCAGTCCTCATTACAGCACCGTCTATAAACGTGACCTAATTTTTATGCCTGAATACCAACTTCTTGGACCTCTGCCTCTCTGCAAGGCATGTGCTGGGACAGGATCTCATGCAGCTGCAGCTGGAAACCTAGAAGACTGGCATTGCATAGAAGCAGCTCAAGCAAACATAGCAGTAAGTTGACCAGCATGCTGAATGCAGGTGCATGCAAGCATAAAGCTCCGAAGTTTTCTCAGTCATCAAGCAGCTTAAGAACTGAGTAACACCACATCATCACCAACCAATTCTCTGGGGCATGGTGTGAAACAGCACAGATAGTAAGAGGACTGTGAAAACTCTTTAGAGCACAGTCCAAATTGTCTCAAATCTATTCTGGTATGTTTCTCCAGCGCAAAATTATTCCAAGAAGAGGAAAAATCACTGAACAAGGCCGCTAGCCATGCCAAAACATTGAGGAAGCAACCAAATCTGAAGTACAAATTATCCAGACAGGCAATCAATATCAGCTAGCTGTCTGAAATTTTTAATGTTAACCGTAATAACTTGCAACTTGCATTTTGAAAGGTTACACAGGTGGAATCAGAGAATTGTCAAGCTTGGAAGATGCCTTGAATACCACTAAGTCCAACCATCAACCAGGCACTATCTCTGTAACCCCTGAACCACTAAACCACATCACCTAGCACCAGATCCAACCGGCTCTTAAACACCTCCAGGGATGATGACTCTGCCACCTCCCTGAGAAGCCTATTCCAATGCCTGACCACCCAAACAGTGATTTTTATTTTTTTTTTAAATAGCTAATCTGAATCTCCCCTGTCTCATCTTAAGGCCACTTCCTCTGGTCCTCTGACTGCACTCATGTGACTGCAGCTCCCTACACGCTCCTTTCAGAGAGTTGTTGCAGTTCAGTGTCGCTGGTCACACTGAGCGCTGGTTCGGCTTGTCAGAGCTCCTCACCATCTGAGAGCTGAAGAGAGCAGTTAAACCTCTCTGCGTATTTTATCGAGGCAACTGGAAAAAAAACTGACCCATCTGACACTCGCACACCATTCTCATCGTATGAAGGCCTTTAGCATAACCTTTATCTCACCTTGGGCAGGCGTGAGACAGCGACTGCCTGCAAACGCAGCGCCGTGTTTACAGGGAGCACACAGCGCTCCAGCGCTGAACAGGCCCCGTGCCCCAAACTACAGCCTGCGTTCAGCTGCTCCCACACAGCTCTCTACTGCTCACCTCCCAAACGACCGCAAAGGCCTCCACGCTATAAATGACTCAGAGCCAGCACCTTTTCCTGTCCCGCTCACCCTCTGCGGTGACAAACCCCACACCTCGACACGCTTTACCACCTCCCACGCACACGGGCTACCCCGGGGCCGAGTCTGCCAACGCGGCCAGGTCTCAGAAGGGGCCCGAAACACCACAAGGTAACGCGGAGGCGGCAGAGCGGCTCCCTGCGAGACTCGCCCCACGCGCGGTCGCTCCGGGCTCACAAGCGCAGGCCAAGCCCGACTCGCCCTCGCCCATCGCGGGCAGCTCCGGCCCGGGCTGCCGGCGCCGCGCCGTCGGCATTGCGCATGCGCGGCCGCAGCGCCGCCACCGCGGCCGAGGAGGGGGAGCGCTGCCGGCCCGGAGCGCGGCTGGGCGGCATGGCCAGCCTGGTCCCCGCCGCCGCCTCATCTCCCGCCGGCGCCGCGTCCCGCAGCAAGAAGCGCCCGGCGAGCCCGGGCACCGGCGGCGGCCCCAGCAAGAAAAAGAAGGCGACGGCGCCTGGCGGCTCGCAGGTAATGGTGAGAGCGGGGCGGCCAGCGCGCTTGCGCGGCAGCGACCTGCCTTTCCCCGCCCCTTCCCGCCGTGCTGGGAGCGTGTTCCTTGTCCCGTGTCACTTGTCCCTTGTCCCGTGTCCCGTGTCCCGCACCCCCCGGCCGGGGCTGTCGTGACTCCTGGGACACACGGGTATCCCGGGACACGCCGCTGCCTCCCGCCTGGCCTCCCACCGCCCCCCTGCCTCCTCCTCGCCCGTCCCGCCCGTGGCCGCGCTGGAAGCTGCCGAGCCCCAGGGAAGGGCCGGCGGCGCGGTGCTCGCTGCGGTGTCCCTCGGGCAGGCGGGGCCCTTCGGGACGTCGGGCCTTCCTTTATCCTGCTCTAGCGTGCAGGTTGTGTCTCCCCTCCTGTGTACAGCGGTACCGGTGGTGTCGTTCTCCCCACTTCCCCGGCCGGATGAGGCAGAGCTTGACCGGGATGCTGGGGGGGTTTGTGAGCACCGAGATGCCGTGTGTGTGACACAGGTGTGCGGTGGCACTTTCTGACCAAGCCGCCCCGCAGTTCATAGTTCCCTACGCTCGCCTTCAGTAGCAGCTGTGTGCCTGAGCTCCGTGCGTACCCCACATGCACACAGCTCTGATCCTGAGAGATGCTGATTTTAGCGTGAGGCACCTGAGCTGTCGCGGAGGAGGGACTAGTGCTGGACAGAGCACAATTCAACAGCTGCTACATCTGCTGTGTGCGGCACACATGGCCTTCTCTCAGTTGGACTAAGTAGATAGAGGGCTTACATGTGAAATTAAGATGTAACCTCAGAGCCTGAGTTTCGGGGAACAGGGTCAATCAGGGAGGGAGAAGGGCTATTAATGTGAGTTTCTCCTAAACTCCAGCCCTCGTTCCCGGGGTGGTGCATCCTCAGTTTTGCATCATGCGACACCAGCACCCGTCCCCAGTTGTTGTCATCTGCCTCTTGATGGCAAGCTATAGACCACACTACTATGCAAATAAGCAATCACTCAAACTGTTCTGTTTTTCATCTGCCTCTTGATGATGAGGTAGCATCTCATGCTCCAAAATTAAGTCACAGAAGATGTTCAGAGTCAGAATGTATATGACATCTGCATAGATTTTAAATGCTGTTATGTCTTGGATTACTTCTAGATTTTTGTAGCTAAAGTGGTCAAAAGAGGGTTGGAAAAAATGGCTGTCTCCTTTCTTCCCCCTAGAAATGATTCTTCTCAGTAATATTTCATGAACTATGATAGTAGCATAGCTACAAAGTCTGCCTTACTGCCAGTTAGGTTGCTTATTTTCACATGAGCCATCAGATCAGGGGAGCGCTTATGCATTTTTCAGCAGATCTTCTCTCCAGGCAAATAAAAGCCATTGTGCACACACGAGAGCACAGACACAAACTCTTCCTCATTTGAATGATGCTCTTGTTTTCACCCCGTGGCAGTTACATGGTTTCTTTTCTGGTGGGTTTATTCGTAGGACAGGGAGTACACACCATAATGCTTAATGTTGCTAACAATGTTGCACTACAACTGTGAAAAGTTATTGCCTGGCATGATCATGTTTGACAGCTTTTTCAAGGTGTGATAGAGATAATGATCCGGATTTTCCAGCATGGAGTGGTCTGCTCTGTGCATGTGTGTGTGTATCTGTATATGTGTACACTGATATAAAACATGGTGTATATTTTAATATAATTTAAATGTATGTAAAATTATTTATACGTAAAAAACTTCCCCACACCCTTCAGCCTCTAAAACTGTTTTCCAAAGTTCACACCAAACTTAAGCTTGTGGACAGCTTCCAGTGTTATGAGACAATCCATGCTTTCTTACTCCAACTGTGTTTCAATAGTGTGCGAGATAAACAGTTTTTGTAATTCCTCTCACAAGTGATTTCAGTGGAGGAAGAAGTAATTTCTCAGCACTACATCTAAGTCATCATAGGCATTCATTGACTTCAGCAGTGCAGATCAATCCCACAAGGAAAAGAAAGAAATGAGTCTCAGAAAATGTGTAACCTCAGGAATGGGACAAGAAACAGCTCATTCTAGCAATCTCATTCAGTGTTGCTGACCAGCTCTGGAGCAAGCCAGTGCAAACAAATGAAATGAAGGCTTTGCATTTTTTGACTTAGAAACATGGATCATTGGGCATCTTCTGCAATACCTTATTTAAGTATAATATCCGAAAGTCTTTAAAAGCCCATAATTAATTGCTAAGGAGTATACTTTTTCTAGATTAGGAAACCTGTGACACCATGAAACAATTATTCTAGTCTGATGAGATATTCAGAATATAACCAGTCAACAAGCACATAATGCTCTATTTTTTTATTACTTACCCAGTCTTTAAATGACTCAGTCAGTCAGGGAGTAGGTCATCCAAGAATTTTAAATACTTTTTTTCTGAATATATTATATACTGAATATCCAACCAATGGGATTTTTATCTTATTTTAATTTTTTAACTCCAAACAAGTAACATTCCTCTGGTAGTCTAAAAGTTACACACTTCTCATACACACCACAGGTTTGGAGGTCACTTTTGTTATTCCTCTGACCATTCACTTTCCTAATCTTTACAGCCTATTTTCAGCCTTTTAGAAGCAGAATACATCATACCATAGCTCAGCATTAAGCATCAACAGTTTCTATTTTAAGTAAACCGACATCCTGAAACCAATAGAGAAATAGTGAATTATTTCCTTGGTTAAGCAGCAAACTGCAGGTAAGAAAATCCCTGCTGGGAGGCTTAAAAATACTGCTGGGGTAAACTTAGGATCTGGGGACCCCCCACTGTATTAACTAGTAACTTCTGCTGAGAACCTTGTGCTGGCTTACGTGAAAATACATTTCGCATTGTGCCAACTGTGAGCATCCTTTGTGAAATTAAACAAAAAGGTATTTTTGTAAGTTCTGCAAATCACAGACTTAGTTTTTCTCTTGTGTGCTTTATGTCACAAGCAGCTGTCATAATGCTCACCCTGAAAGACACACTGGTCTGGTAAAACTGTACATTTCAAAAATGTGTTTGTTTATATTTTTTTATATAATAAATTTGCTTAAGCATAGCAATGTAATCAACTAATTTGAGTAACTGTGTATATCCTACAAGAAGGCACAATTTTCACACAGCATACAGATTTTTATAAACCCAGTTTTGATTATATTTCTCCAACATGTCAATTGCTATTTCTCTAAGATATGACTTAGGAACATTACCAGAAAACATTCTTCATCTTTTTTCTAGAGCATGGTGCTAATAACACCAAGGTTGCGGGTTCAGTCCCCATATGGGACATTCATTTGAGAGCTGGAATTGATGATCCTTGTTGGTGCCTTCCAACTCAGAACATTCCATGTGATTTGTGTGAGTTACCAACCCAAAGGTATTGAGTCATGCTTGTTTTGGAAGCACATTGCTCACAGGGTTTGTCAGTCATGTCTACAGAAGGAGACACATGGCTTTTTGGATATAATGCCTGTATTTACCAAACGTAATATTAAAAGTGAGTTTACAGGAAAGTGTGATTGCAAATTGATTACTTCACTTTCATTAGCATTACACAATTATTCCTCCCATGCTGTTGTGCCACTGAAAAATACCTCAGTCTTTGCTGCAGCCGTATTGAGGATCATTATGTATATTAAATGGTAACATTAATGTGTCAAAATCAATCCTGTGCTGTGATTTACACAGCACCATTCCCTTAGATGTCCCTGCCCAGTGGTTCCCAATAGCTGCTCTGCTGATTCAGCTCCATTGCTGGCTCTTGTGCAGACTTGTCTCCTGGTCTCCTGTCTCATTAATTACTATCACTTAACCTGGGATGGAGTCTTTGATACTGATCTTAAAATGCCACCAGTTGCTCTACCTTAATGTTCACACCATTATTTTTATAAATTATACCACAACGGGAAGCTTTTAAAAGAGTATATTCTCAATCAAGAGGTAAGTAATGAAATAAAATGCTTGCCCATGACAGCTAACAAGCTTTAAAGATAAAATTTGCAGTGACATAGAGTGATTTGGAAAAAAAGTCTCTGGTTTTGTCATAGGACAAGTAAAGAGAGAAAATATGCTAAATATTATGGTAAATCTATATTTGCTTACATTACTTGTGAAAAAACTTCTGACTTAACCTGGTGAAGTATATATATTGATTTTATCTATAATTACTAATATTGCTGCAGTACTACTGGTATGTATACTTAATACTTTCTGTATTTCTCGTACTATGCTTAAAAGCAAAAACTGTACAACAACACTAAAAAATCAAAATAAAGTTACTATCCCCTTAAATAAATTCCTCTAATGCACAACACAAAAATAAATGTAGTTACTCTGAGGTATGATTAGAATTTCATTTTTATTTTAGATATATCTATATTATGATGTTTTTCTATCATAAACATAAGATCATCAGATTTCATAGTTCTGATAGGCAGCTGTAAGTTCAACAAGTGAACTTAAATATATACATATTAACATGGTTACTGTTATGTACTCAAAAGCTGCCCACTAAAGGCAGAGAGCTTATCCTAGTGCATAAACAGCACAGAATCTGACCCTAAACATCAGTAAATTTAATAAATTCTCCTGTTACGCTATTTTACTGAGCCTAGCACTCTTAGTAGGAAACCATCAAATCAATTTAAAAATAACTTTGTTTTAAAGAGCCCATTTGATCTGGCTGTAATTTCCTGAAAAACAAGGTTAGGGTGAATAAGTTTAACTACAGAATCAGCAAGTACCACTACAGCTCCTGAGCTGAGCTGCTGCTCTCATCATGTTCTGGGACAACCTCCAGTGTGGCACAGTATAACAACTTTTTGAGCTGAAATTGAAAACTACCTACTTACCACTTCAGACCTTGTTTACTCCAATCAGTATAATACTATACTTATTCTAATTATTTTAATACTATTCCATATTAGAATTTCTGCTACAGAAAAGCATGATTCTCCTTTGTAGTAGGAAATTTAATAAACAAGTAGCATTTCTCACCAATCCACCTGCCCTGAAAGACAGAAGGAGCCTGACAGCATGATAGTAGGGAGGTACAGATACATATCTATTTGCCAGTTTATTAAAAAGCTATAATGTCTGAATGCTCTAGACTACACTTTTTGTTTTAAAACATCTCATCCTGTGAGATTATGACAGTAACTGAAAATGTATGAATTTAACCAGTGAAGCAGTTCCAGTCTGAAGCTACTCCTTGCATGTAATGATATCTTTAAAGATACTATGTGTTCCGACAGGATGTAAATTCAAACCTAATTAAATTGATTTAAATGACACTTCCACTGGATAAAATCTAGATACCATGATACACTGCAGATGATTGCTAGTTACTGATAAAAACTGCTAAGGTGAGCTCTTCAAGTTCAGCCACTTGCACAATTACACCAAACCCTACCCAAGAGTTTTGGCTCTCACAAAACTAGCAGCCAGTTCAAAACAAATTGCCATGTCTTAACAAGAGTTTTAGCAGGTAGCATTTCAACTGGCAGAGCTATCCCACACATATTAACATACTCTGGCATCACAGTGCATGCCACCTGACCACAGAGCACTGAAAATCCCTGAGACCTGCAGTTCTCTGAATGAAGCTCTCAGAGGGTCACCGCTTACATCTCCTAATCCTTTCAGAATCTGCACCAGAATGATACTTTCTGCAACAAAGCCTATAGTGAATAGCTGGAATACTCTTCCCAAAATACATCTTATTTTCAGGCAGTCCACTGAGGAGAACCACAATTATCCCGAAGCACCGGTTTTTGTCACTTACACATTTGAAGTTAAATCTGTTAAAAAAACAGAATCCCTCCAGTCCCTGATGGGGAAAAATGGTAATTAAAAGACAATAAGCAGATTTTCTACAGAAATCTGGAAAAATTTATGTGTGTTTTAAGCTTAGCTTTATTTTAAAAAGGGAATTGCTTTTATAGAGCAATCTAGGTTAAAATGGAAACTGTCAAAACAGAGCTAAGAATTAACTTTGCTTGACATTTATCACATTTTGAAAGCTTCAGATGATCTGTAATCATACAAGTATGTGAATTTCTAAACCAGACTATGCCAATCTCAGAGAATTATCTACCTCCCCCAACCAAACGTGAGTAGATTTTAGATTTAGAGTAAACACAGATGTGTTATTTTGTAGAAAGGCGAAAACATATATGTATTGGCTTTTACTATGGGTATCAGTAATGCTGGTGTCATGGGGTTTTTTACACTTCTCCACTTATCCTAGTAGACAATTTTAATACGTCATTTAGCAAACAGAGAATGGAGTCTTACTATGATCACACCTAATTTCAGGATTCATAATAAATATGCAGGAAACTTAGGAGACTTAATAAAGATGGTTCACCACTTCTATCATGAGGAGATAAAATCGGATGGGTTATTTTTCTGAAAGAGAAATTGCAATCTAAAACACCTCATGCATGTGCTTTAGCATGACATTTTTTCTGAAAGGTACTGTTCCTAAAAAGTGATCTCAGAATCCAGTTAGTGCTGTAAAGATTCTGATTAACAAAAGAAAATTTGCAATAACTTAACTGTCTAGGTATTGCAGATTTGAAGAGGTGTCAGACTGTTTTTCACATTTTTCTAACCTGCAATAATTGTGTCTGGTAGTAACTTCAATTCTTGCTGTGGCAAGGCATTGATAGTTACATCAATTATATATTATATCCATTTATATCAATGTATTCACTTTGGATTAGAAAGGCTAATAGAAATACTCATTTATTAGCCAGGGAGGGTTGTGAACACATTTTTCAAACATTCCAATAAAACAGAATGGAGAGACTGGCTGTTTATTTAAACCTGCAGGAAGCCATAAAAGCTGTGGCACTCCATGTCGAGAAGTATGCCTGGCCCTGACACAAGTATTCATATCCATGAACAGCATGTCTTGCCTCACTGCAAAGCACACCTGCAACTTTAAGAGGCTCAATTAGGCAAATGTATTAGTTTCTCATTATCAGAGTTCCAGTCTCCTCCTATCTTCTCTCTTATCTGCCTCCACAACTCTCTGCTGCATGCTCCTGCTGCCTGCATCACGCCAGTTTTGGCTCTCCCCAGACCTGTTCAGGACTTGCCAACCATTTTCCCTCTCCTGGAAGCTGCATTGTCTCCTGCTGCACTGGTGAGCTGGTCTGAGTCACAGGGAAGTCCAGCAGCTGAGGGGTGTAGCACAAGGAAGAGGCACAACCATGTGGCAAGGAAAACCACTTCTCTATTACAAGCAACCTATTGCATGAGTTTACATACTCTTAATTCCAGATTTTGTTAGTTGACTGTAACAGACTAAATGAAATGCTCAATCCAGTGTCCCTGCCTGCAGGAAGGCCTGGATAGTAACAGCTTCAGCTGTCATATTGCTTGTCTGTCAGTCTCTAAGTCCCTTAGCTGATTCTACCCACTGAGATGCCACCAAAATAAGCTATCAAGAAATATGTACTAGTCCTAATTCTACTTCTCCCTGAAGATTTAGGCAACTCCTTCTACTTGGGGTTCAGAACCATGAATGTCTGCCTTTTTGAAAGCTCATATTAAATCCTTTCTTTTAAAAGTGAGCACACATATGCTCTGATACTTGGTTTTTGTATCATCTGTACTTACAACTGCTTAATCTGTCCTCCACTTGAAGCTACCTGTTCCTGCCACTGCCTGGAGGATTCAAACCCTCTTTTTCCCAAGCATACCCTAACCACTAGGCTGAAAGCAAGTCTGGTGTGGTATGAGGAGTGTGGAAAGGTCTCCTCTACAGCCAAGGATGAAAGTTTTCTCTCTGTTCCAATGAGAACAAATCCATAGTCTGGTAATAAACACAGTTATCAGAATGGCTGCTTATGTCTTGTAGGTACTTGTTTGTCACATGTTTTGTCTTGCAATAATTTTAATACAGAATACACAGTTGTGCAAACAGGGATCCGAAATAATTTCTAAACTCTTTCGAAACTCTAGACAAAAAGTGAAATAGTCATGCCATTTAATGACTTCTTTATGTTGCAGTAAAAATGCAATACTGTTAATTCAGAAACAAATTCAAAATGGATAGAAGGAAACTCTTTTGTGAGTAATACATGCTTACGTTGCAGCAGAGTCCATCATTTTGGGAGGGGTGCATATCTGTGGCTACAAGTCTGGCAATTGTCCTGTTCCAGGATGTAAATACTGGCTGACTCAGGAAGAAAAGCTGTCCTTGCTGTTTAAAAGACCCTGCTGTGGATCTCGAGCATTTTTGAGAATTAAAAGAAAATTCCTTCTATAAAGCATTGCAGGCCATTGCTGGGATTTACCACGTGAAAAGAGACTTGTAATATCATATCTGGGTTTTTATTGTTTATTAAACAGAGAAATGTGATTTGTTGGGTGTCATATGTCCTTAATTTTCAATAAACATACAAAATTCCATGCTTCTGTGTACAGCCTGCCCAATATGTCTATCATATATAACTTGATATAATTTAAAAAGATGGCTTATTTTGCAAACATTTGTAGGCCTAGAGTGAAACCTTCTACACAGAAGAAGGGCAAGAAAGGCTGAGACACCTATGATAGTTTCTACATAAATTAGGCAAGGTCTACAAATTTGGTTAGTGTCACTTAAACTGTACCACTGGAAAACTCAAATTTCAGGCATTTAAATATTTTTTCATATTTGAAAATGAAACAGCAACTCCCCAAGCTAAATACAGAACTACTGCTTAAAGTTTGGTTAGTTATGAATCAAGTAGGCCATATCTGAAGAAAAGGTTATTGGCATCTCAGGAGTTTAGGGGATGTCCATCTGACAAGGGAGAAAGTATTGTGAAAACACTCATCATTTTAGGATAAAGGAGGAGGGAGTTAAAACCCTCTAGGAAACTGTGTGAAAGTTATTCGCCATAAAAAGTCTTTCTATTGAGCCTGTGGTGTATTGGTATGCAGTCCATGCAGAAGCTTGTCTTAATTTTCCAGATAAACAGGTACATTTAATAAAAGATGACTCCTCTGCCTAAAAACTTTGTTGCTTTTATGCCCTGAAACCATCAGGACTACAGCAAAATACTGCTGAAATGGAACATACAGAAATTAGGGCAGTAATTAATGTGAGTTATATGACTGCTCATGACCAAAAGAGCTTTTTGTTAATAAAACCAGTATTTTCTATTTTATACGATATTGATTTCTAGCCAGGGAGATGGAGAGCTGCAGAGAGCTGTGCAATCTCTGCCCTTGGAAGTGTCCAGGACTTGCTGGGGGAAAGCCCCAGAAGTCGAGTCCAACGTCAGCTTTGACCTTGCATTGAGCAGAAGGTGAGCTGGTGACTTCCCTGAGACCCCTTCCTGCCTGGTGCTTCAGTGTTGGTGTCATGTTTCAGATGTCTGATGATGTGACTAAGATGGGTGTGTCCTCTCCCCAAACCAACAGTCCTACCAACGCTCCTTTCATAGGCAGGTTCAAACATGAAAATTACCAAAAAAATCAATGACTACATTTAGACAGTATTAATTCTCCCTACACTGTTACAATGGTTATGTTTTAGTGGAGCTGCTCTCATCTTGAAAGGACAGGACAATGTTCTGACAGCAGAATTAACTGGTAAAGTCAACAAACTGGAATAGAAGAAGGCCATTTTTCCTTGATGTAGCCACAGTGTGTTCAGGCTCCTCAAACCAAGGTAGTAATCTGGAAAAGCCTTATTCCTTAAGTTGATTATTTGCGTAGTCTAGAACTAGAAGTGCTAGTCGGCGTCTCACATTAATAACCTTGAATTTTCTAAAGTCAGAAATTCCATTTTCACCTGAATTTTTGTTAAACCTATTTATTGCAGCCAGGATTGCCTTTTGTTATGACTATAGAATTGCCCTTTTTATCCTCATCCTTTTTCATCTGTCCAAAAGGTTTTTTTTTTAATTTGCTGAATAATTCATTGTGGGACATGTCTTAAAATAGGATCCTGTTCAACCAACCACAAAATATTAAATACTATGTTTCCTTCTCACCTACAATTGAGGATGTAATAGCAAAACTTCACTAATTCTAATGTAGTGGAAAAGTCAATTCTTTTAATAGTTCTGTTCTGTTTCAAGCAACAAAAGGCAGTTGGGATAGAAGTGTATATGAAGACTCTGAACTGTCTGGCGCTTTTCAGATCTGCTCCAGTTCCTCAGCTTCAATATATGGTATCAGGGTGAAGTGCCACAGAACTTGCATAGCTAAGTAAACAACCACCTACTTGTACAAATGTTTCTGCAGAAATATTTCAGAAATTTGCCTTGAAATTAGCTCTACCATACAACTCTGTCTTCCCTTTTCCTCCTGAGCTGCCTCAAAATAGCCTACAATAGATAGTTGTATTACCTTATTTTCATTTAAATTAGAATTTGCCATATGTTTATTTTGGTTCTGTTGTCAGGGTTTTTTTTCCATTATCCAGTTAAATGTAGGTATTCATAGGATAATGCACCTACAGTTTTGCTGAGTACGGGAGACTGGCGTGCTATTCAAATCTGGAATGGTTGGCATTGAGTTTACTAGATAAAGGAAAGTTAATGCAGTATTCAGGGCATGTGCAACCAGACTTTTTTTTTTTTCCCCATAATATGAGAAAAACAATAAAGACGACAGATTTCGTTTGAAGAATTTTAAAATCTAAGGTATACTTTTTTTTCTTGTCTTCTTTAAAAGACCTTTGGAGCATCTGATACAATTATTGCTCTCTGATACATTATGCCTTTGATAACTTTTTGAAGGTTTGTTGAAAGAATGTTTTTGTTCTCAACTCCTGTGGAAGTGTAATGTTTCATAGATCAGTGTACCTAACCTTAGTCTTTCTGACATGGTGTCTCAGTATGGCAGCATTAAGTACCTGTACACTAATGGAAAAACCTTCTTATAAGTAACTTTACACTGCAATGCACCATGGCAGAAATAGCATGGTTAGCAGAAATGAAAAAAACCTAAAATTTTTATCTACTTAAAGTGACAAGAAAGACAGAAGCAAGTGCTAAAATGTGCAAAAAATAGGCAAAATGTGAAAGTAAAGTTTTGTTTTCTGTATTGGTTTACCAGGTAGGCCATAACATTTTGAAAGTAAAATTTAACTGTTCTAATTCAAATGTGTTTTTTCCTAAGCAAAATAGGAGTTCTGAAAGAAAGATACCTCCTGTTTTCACTTGAAACTAATTAATTGCCTTTCCTTGAAGAAATGTTGTTTTGTTTTCCTTTGTTACTCAAATGTTATTTCCCATCAGAATGGATAATGTTTTACAGAATAAACTACAATCAAGAAACTGAGTATTATTTTTGTTTTTTTCAGACTGAAATTACTCTCCCATCAGTCATAGGAGCCAATAACTTTTTGGTTTCCTTGTCTTTGATTCAGTCATGTGTAGATGAATGGACTTGGACCCTTCTCCTACCTTGTTACTCGGCACAGGGATTGTGGCATGCTTCCTGAGCAGCATTGCAATGTTAACGGCCCATGAGCATATTGTAATCTTCCACTCTTTTCTCCAGAAGTACTTTGACCTTAACTGTTCTGTATCAAATGATGTATGTGAAACTTTAAGATGCAGTTTAGCCAAAGTCCTTGACTGAACTGAATTTTTCTGACAAAGAAAGGAACATACTGGCAGGTTTTTTATAAAAATTCAATTGTGATTTACTGTAGTCTTTTTTGCTAGTATGCGTCCATCCATTTTCAGTCTTAAAGCCCATCAATTTAGGAGACTTTTTTTTCTCTAGAGGGATCAAAATATTCTGTTAGCTGAGCCACTTTTACCCTTGATGAAAGTATGATCCAACTCATGCTTTTGGATTTTATGTATGCTGAAGGTTTTAGCTCTAGGGCCACTTCAGCAATGCCATTCAGCTTATGCTTATGAATTTGTCCAAGTTACAATTTTCTTAATAAAGAAAACTGTCAAACTTTATAAACAAGGAATAGTCCCAATCCACCAAATGAAATGTAAAAGTGCAATTATTTAAGCCGAAGGGAGCTTTGTGGCAAATGCAAATTAAACCAGGCTTTTCTGGGATAGTGTGAAGCTATTTGCAGTTGCATCCCAATTACATTTTATTTGAGGCTTTTACCCACAGGAAATAGTAATTTTTTCCCCTTTAAATATCTGTAAGTTATAAAACTTTGCCTATCATAGTACTTGAAAGTTTTTAAATGGGAAAACATGTTTGGCATCTGAAATCTCTTGAGAATAAATCCAAGCTTTTTACTGAGGCTTGTTCATCTTTTTCTGTGTTTGTTTAATAATTTTGAAGAAAAGAAAGTGAACTTGAGTTTTTCTTGATGTTTTTCCTTAAGTGAGCAGTACCATTATGAAAGGAGACCTTGTGTCATGAAATTGCTATGTCTTTTTCCCCTAGGTCTTTAAGAAATGCTTGAGAGGTGGGGAATGTAATTAAAATCTTATTCTCCCTTTGGTTGCATTTTTAATTTCGAATTCAAACCCTCACACACCATAATAGAGCTTTGCATTAGGGTGTTTTATACCTCTATCAAAGTGACTAAAGTAATTAGTATTTTATACATTTTGGTAAGTATTTTGTCACTGGAAGCACCAGTGCAGGTGAATGATAATGGTTTGAAGCTCAGGCACTGACAGGACCCTAAATGAGAATGTCGCCTTTTAATCAAGAGCACTTGGAGTCTATGGTATTGAAATGCCCTACAGAGAGCATAGAAAAGCCATCCATCACTTTGTGACAGTCCAATCTTTTAGTGCATGAGTAAAATTTTATTCAGCCTTTCTGAGGCAGTTGGAATGTGAGATGTTTAACTCGCTTAAGAGCAGCAGAAGTTCGAAAGCATAACGTCCAGATTGCTATCTGGGCAGCTTGTGTGTCTTTATGTATTATCTTTGTTTATTTAAATTGCAATTGAAACACTTTCCATGTCCTACTTCAAACACCTTCCCCCGTACTCTTATATACTCAACAGCAGAGATTATATCTAAATTTTAGTCATATGTTTGGAGTTAATTTACACAGTTGATTAACTCTTGATGCTCAGTGGAAATACTCAGCAAGTCAGAGGGAAAGAACCGCTGCTTTAGGAAAGGCAGGTTTTGTAAGTCTTGAACAGATAAGCAGTTTGACACATGACTCAGAAATCCTCTGGGGAATGGTTAGAAGAAGTACATTTAGTGACACAGGTACTTGGAATTATACACTATAATAGTCCAACAATGTATTTTCTAGCTTTGTGTTATGTTTGTTTTTAACAACCCTCTTTCATCTTTCTTTATAAGTGAAAACAGCAGTAGCATCTGAGGACAATGTGGTAATTTAAGCAAAAATATTTTTGTTGTCGGGCCTTTGGGATATTTACTTCTGATATGAGTGGAAGCAGAAACCTATATCGGGACTCTTGTCTTTTAAGATGAGTTGGCAGTGATGAAACCCACTGACTTAGATGGATTTACTCACAATTTAGAGTGTATACGTGAATGACTTGCCAATCCTACTAACTACTTCAAGTCAAGGACAATGATCTATACTGGACTTAATGGCTAGTTACAGCTGGCTACTACTCAGAGGTCTGTTTTTAGTAAATTCAGTTTTTTCATTCCTCTGTGGAATAGAATTTGCCATAAATATGCAAGATTAGGATTTTTTTTTTCTTTCTGGCATTTAAACATTTTCAAGCTGAACTATTTTTTGTCCTATCCCAAAATAAGATAGGACCTTCTGTGAAGGGAGAATGTCCCTGAAATACTACCATGTACTAGAATGCTGAGAGAGAAAAGGCTGGGGAAATTCTACTGGGCTTCATTTTAGTGAGTGGAAAGGAAGGGGGAAAAAGCTTTTCCTGCTGAATCCAAGAACTAGTAAAATGTAACCAGATGAGGAAGACATGTTTGTACATCTTACTGAGTAAGTCTTTCCAGCAGACCTTTCTGTCACAGACATGGATAGAGTTAATCTTGTTCTAGAGAGTGCAGTTTCTTCAGTCCTACATTGTTACTGAGTCTTCAGTGAGTTTGCTTTCAGAAATATACTGCGGTAATAATATTGGCAATGAGAAATTTTTTAGCCATCATTTTAACTTGAGCTTAAGCACATCTAATTCTGACACCTTTCTCTGTGAATTATTCCCAGCAACGTAAAGAGCTGAATTTTTGTCTGCCAGAGGGTACATGTTCAAGTTTTAATGGCCCCTGTCATGTCATCATGCAAAGTTAAATGATTTAAATATTCAGAATGTGCAAGAGCCCAGGCCAGCCTTGTTATAGTGAGAGCTAATATATTAATCAAACAGCTTAATATATGTTCCAGAATGAGCAGTATTAGCTGGCACTCGGTTAAATAGCTGACATTCAGGATCTACTCCCAATTTTAAAAAGTCTGCACATATCATCACTTCTGTCATCTAGAGACATTTGTGCTCTGTTTCCACATGGCATTCTCACTCACTGTAATTGTCTGCTAGTGAAAATACAGGTATTATCCATCGATTTTATAAATTACCATTTTCTTCCCTGGCTTCATGCCACAGCTCTGTCAGGATATCACAGAACTTATACACAACTAAAAGCCAAGTAAGTTGCTACAAGCTGGATATTGCTGCTTTAGAAATAACCTACTACAAGAATAATTAGACATGCACCATTATTGAAGCTGAGTTAAAGCAACATTGTAGTAGTATTTTGATTATGAAAATCAGTTGCCGGAAGTAAGTAAAAGTAATTTAAACTATTTACTGAATTTCACATAGAAAGGGTGAAGACAAGTGGGTTCCTCAGTAAACTGGGTGCTTGAGGCCAGACCCCTCTTACTACTTATTTTTTAATAGTGACTTACAACATCCTCATCATCACTGTAAGACAAAGCCAGCATTTCAGAAATACTGCAAGCAGAAACAAAAGCCAACACATGTAACCACCTTCACATACAGTTCCTGTACTCTGTATATTGTTAACAGTAACAAATTAATGATTTGCAGAAAACAGAGAGAATCAATGTTTTCAGTATTGCTTTTGCATCCTTAAACTAGAAACTCCCTTTCTAGTTCTTACAGATTTTATTTATGCATTTAAGTTTTGATCTACAAACACACTGTTCTTTTACCTTCTAGTTTTAAATTTTAACACATAAAACTGTAACATCTAGTGAAACTGGATGGTCATAGTATACATTCAGTGGTGTGCAAATCTGTTTCTTTTTCTAAGCCATGACGTGTGTGGTATGCAGTGACAGGATGCCAGAAATGCACTTATTTACATCTTTGACTTTATGTTTCATATTTTCTTGGAGGTTTTTATTCATAGTAATGTCCTGTTAGTGTAAAATAATAAAAAATGTTATAGAATATAATCCAAAACTAAATAGGTAAGAAATTTTACTTCAGTATGTATCACCTATTCTGTTGTGCAGTTTTAATCCTTGCTGGGGACAGGAAAAAAAAAAAGAAATTATGAGTGAAACAAGCACTTTCATAATAAGCTAATAAGGTATTATACTAAGGTATTTAGTATCATTACAGACACTCATACCAAACCTCACAATGCTGATTCCACCTAGAAATAGCCAAAACAAAGAATTCAGTTTCCATGGTCTACAGGTTTTGCTTGTACTCTCTAAATAAAACCAGACAGATGGCGCAATCTTTGGAAATCATGTGAAAACATCTGCGGTAGGGAATTTGGAACAAAATTTATGCAAAAAAATTGATAGATCTACCAAAACCTAATATTGAAAGTAGTATGTGAATAGGCAGCCTCCCAGTGTGTTTTCTCCCAGTACAGACAGTATATACAGCAAAGTCCAAACTAGGCTCATTCCTGGGGTTTGGCTTTGCTCAAAAGAAACCAGTGTTTAGGTAGCAGAGCTTAGCTCAGGTCTCTTCCCCAGACTTGGCTGCTCCTAAAGCAAACTTACTAGGACTCCCAAGTGTTTGTTGCAGGTATTCAGTCTCACTCAAATTTTTGCTGTCTACCAAATCCTCTGCCATCTGTCTCTCATGGGTGACTATAACCCAGTCCTAGGACATAACAGGGAGGACAATGTCCCACCCAGCAGGGATGCTCTGAGTACTCAATAGGTGGTCTTGTGAAAAGAAAGACAATATAGAAACTGATCCTCTCACTATTTCTCTCGGCTGTCCCAGAAGGGATAGAAGTTGCCAACCTGTCATACTGTGGTTGTAGTTAAAATTCAGCTAAAGCACATAAACACAACTTTACAGACAGAATAAAATTGCACAAGTGATCCTGTAAGAAGTATTTGACCTGCTGCCTATGACTTTTAATATATGCCATTCCAGTCAAGGTTGCTCAGTGCCTGGGGGATACTGGGAGGAGGAGGAGAACGGAGAGGGTTAACATGAGAAGAGGCAACATGGACTTTAGTGGGGATTAGCAGCCACAGAAAGAGTTGCTGGGAGAGGATGAACATAGTTACTGCTGTCTTAGCTACAGTCTACTGCAGTGTTTTTTTCCCTTATTTGAGGTAAAACTAGCATAAGCATGTTCAGCTGTACTAAAATCACACCTTCATTTTCCCATGCAGGTATACCCTGTAAATGTAAAGCCACTCCAAAGTCTTTGTTGCTATAATCTTCAACAGACTATGGAGAAAAAACATACTGCTTAGTGACTAATGTAGCACAAATTCCCTGTAGCTCTAGTTACATAAACCACCATTTAAAAGACACAATTTAGTTATAAAGTGCACGTTAAAAGCTGCTCTCTCCTTGAAGTGTATATTGAATTCCCCATAAAGATTGTTTACAAGATCAGTTAAAAATAAGCTTTAAAGAAGCTTTTGAGCATTTCAGCCCATGGTTCCATCTTCTTTCTAGCCCCACAGCTAAAGCATTTGGGATTATCCCAGGAGTCTGGGAATGATGAAATTAGCTAAGAGAGTGGCTTGGTAGGGAAAATGTGCTGGGGACGGGCTGTGAATCGGGCAGGAAGGGGAAACTGCCCCACACGTGACTGGGGGTTACAGCACACATTGAGCAGTGCATGTTCCCTGGTGACAGGCACTTCCTCACTGTGCTCACGATACCACCGTCACTTCACAGGACTACAAAGGGCATTTGAATTCTTCCTGTTTGTTTGTCCCAACACGACAGTGAAGAATGAACTGTCTTCCAATCTAAACGACCAAGAAAACAAGCGCATTTGGGAGAGATTTGTTCAACTGATGTTAAAAGTTAAAGATTGCCTTTACTGTGCAGTAATTGTTCACTGAGGAATCTCTTTTCAGGCCGTAAATAATGGTTTGTATTATCACTGTATTACTCACTTTCAGGAAACATGTGTTTTGCAGAACAAAAGGTAGATCTATATCCCCTGCCTTTAAAAACTTTCAGAAAACAAACCTGAAAAATTACATGATGTTTCCTGTGCTTTAAATCCTGACATTTAAAACACAGGCCAGAGGGATTTGTAGATTCTGGAGGCACTTGCAGTTCCTGGCTATAAAGCTGCAGAGGGTATCAGCTGAGACTTCTGCAGGCTGCACAGGAAGAGCATTTCAAAGCTCTGTACTGCCAGAATTCACGCCTCTGTGCAGTAGCACCAGTGCTTCTGCTCAACTCTTTAATGTTTTTCCAGAAAGAAAAGCACATTAGCTGAGTGTCTCTCTGCCACAGACCCACAGCTAAAAGTCAGAGTTTTCATACAAGCAGTGCTGAGTGAGGGAACTGGCATGACTCTACAGCGTGTCTTTATCTCAGTTCCCAGCATTTAACTGGGATCACAGTATTCAGTCTTATTTGCTTCCCAGTCTGTCACAGGGCTCTGAAATCATGCTATCAGCTGCATACCTCAGTGGTATGAAATCTGCTTTACAGCCCTGCACACCAGCCTGCACCCTTTGCCTTGAAGATGAAACCACTGCTCTCATATTGTCCATGACAGATCTGGAGGCTACTGCTGGCATTATGTCTCGCTGGCACTGGAGGATGACTTGGGTGATCCCATGAACCCAAAAAGCAGCAGTTGTGCTCCAGATCCTGCTGCCTCTGCCACCATCTGAGAGATACCGGTGCCAACAAAATCAACATCTTGCCTGTAATGAGAGCTAGCCCAATTCTTACCAGCTCTAATACCTGAAATCCTTTAGGGGTTGGTACGGAAAAGAAACAACATCTAATATTTGCATTCAGGAATTGTCCTGCCAGGAACAATTCTTTACTTTCCTTCTCAATGCACCAGCAAGATTAGCACTGAATCCACACAGAAAAAAACCACTGAAGACAGTGAGTGTAATATGTAAGTACATCCAGCTGCAGGAATTAAGGACTACATATATAAGATTCTTCCCCTTTACAATTTAACTATTTTTATTTGCTTGGTCTCAAAATACTAGTTAATCTTTTGAGATATTGTTGAAATGCTACTCAAAGCCTGTCTCATAGAAACCAGAATACTTAGGAGAAGATCACCGAAGGGGCAAAAGTGATAAAGTAATTATCTGTAGGACTGGATTTAAAACCAACCAGATGGTACCAAAGAAAAGGCAAGAATGCTTTGAAGAATAAATCTGACTGCTGATTCTTCCACTTAAGAGAATTTACACTGATAATGAGCAGTATCAGAGATAATGAATTCATGAAAAATAATCTTGTTTCTCAAGCCTTGTCTTTCTCAAGACTGACTAATGTTTGCTGCTGAAATCTGAAGTGCTGGAAGCGTGCATGTGCAAGAATATACTTTGAAACCTAGGAACTCAGTGTATAAAGCCACTTTACTCAGGATTGATGAAGATATTTTCTCTGCTCACTTCCACATAATGTACATGTTTCTAAACATCCATCTGCATTTCTTCTGTTTCTCTGACAGTCACTGCCTTTTAATGTTGTCTGTCCTCTCAATGGAAGAATCAAGTTTAAGTTACAGACTTCAGTGTTGCTTCTGCTGATGTTATTATGCCTTATCCCCATAATATTAAATTACAGAGGACTGTTATTTTGAAAATAGATTATTTCTATTCATCTATTTTATTTTAGTAAGGCACTAGAAACATTGCTTTTTTACTTTATACTTTCAATATTTAAGACCTCTCTTTGCTATGTTGAAAACAGGCACTGTAGAAAGACTGAGGTATTTCCTCTAACAAGAGTTCAACTTGCCTAGTCCCTAATCCTGTAATTACTTTTGCATGTATTAAGAGTAAAAACACTTCCCTTGTAGTCATATGGAGAAGGATATGCTGAATCATGGCCTTTGCTATATAGTCTCAGTTTGTAGAGGTACTTCCATAAGCCTCAAATAATAACAATCCTTTTTTCTCCTACTTAAATGAGTCTCCTATCAACACAAAAGGCTTTGAATGCAGGTTTTTACAGGAAAGTATTTTTTTGTTCAAAGTATTATCTCTCTGAAGGTAATGTAAAAGAACATTTTAACCATCCACTCAGTAAATATTGACTTAGCCTTTAGCCTAGCTTTTAGTTCTCCAAGTAAAAAAAATCTAGGTATGAATTCCTACTGACTAAACTGCCAAACTCAGTGGCAAAATTTGCATTGGCTTTGGCGTAGATGAGGATTTCAAAGAAACGTTTATGTATGTAGCATGGGCTAGTTCTGGTAATGTGGAGACTTACAGGTCACTAGCCAATTAAAAAAAACCCAAAAAGACATAAACTCAGCCATGCAGAATTACCAGAAATTGGTTAGACTGCTACACAGCTTTTTTAGCTTTCCAGTCACACACATCTTCTTCAACTGCTCTTCCTGCTAAATAAATAAACCATAAAGAAAACCGAGAAAAAACCAACTAGCACCTATGTAGATTTTGTGAGGCTTGCATATAAAAATAGTATATAATAAAATACTTTTTCTCTCAGTCCTCACCCAAGCACAACTGCCACCAGTGATGAGCAATAAAATGATTAATCAATTTTTCTTTAGAAACTTGATGAAAAACCTTTTTATAAATTTTATATATTACTGTTAATACTTCATACAGAACATTCTAAAACAGATGCAGTGTACATTTCTGCTGGTTTGGGTTGCACATGCTGTCTTGCACTTTGTAAAATGCAATGAGATAGCATTCATTAATACTGCAACGAATTTTATGTGGTTTTTACTCAGTGGGCTTTGGCCACTCTGTTCCCCTCCTCCCTATTGTGTGTTTCTTGTAAATTGATTGACAAATACTCTGTTTCATGCTTCCCCACTCTTGGCATGCAACGCATTTAAAGATTCAAAAGAGATAGGAAAGCTAAAAAGGCAACAGGTAGGTAATAGAGCAGATGGCTCCGTCTCCAGTTAAACTTGCTCAGAGTAACAAGCAGTGAGATTGTATTTTTTTCTACAGAGTGCAGGTGGAGAGGCTGTGAATGAAAATAAATTTCTGAATACAGACTCCAGCACAGGATCAGTGGAAACTACTGCCAAGCCATTACCATTTAAAGATCCAAACTTCATCGTAAGTATATTATTTCAGCAACTTGAAATTCCAAACTTTTCCCATAACACACTAGCTAGGATTCTATTTAACTATTTTTCTAGTGTAAATATTAAGAAAATGAGCTTAACAGCCAAATAAAAGGTTGAGAATTTTTAAGACATTGACCTCAATCCATGCCATACTATAGTCCAAAGTGCATACTCTGTTATAGCATGAAAATGGCACTGGTTCAGAGGCAGAACTGTTATATTAAATTCTAGAACAGAGTCAGAAAACCTGTTAGATCCAGGTAAATGTGGAAGCTTTATGATATGGTATCTCACAATCTACCGGAGCTAGAGAGGAGCAATTAATACCACAAATGTTGGAATCCTGTGTTCCAGTTCCTAGTCAAGGCAGGCTGCAAAACAATTAAGCTAGAAATTAGCCAGAGAGTCATTAGCAGATGGCATTTTGCTCCTCTTCTGGTCCCTGAAACTCTTAACAGATTTGTGGTGTCTTCTTCTTCACATTGCTAGATTTAGAAGCAAAATGCACTGTGCTCCCCAGAAGTCTGGCCTGCCAGCATTCAGAGTCATGTAAACACTGACAGCTGATGAAATACAGGCTTCTAAACACTCTGAGGGTTAAGCTGGGAGAGAAGGTGAAGAAGATTAAGTTAGTAATGCTGAGTTTGTGTTTGATATCTTTTTGTCTTGCTGTGCCAAAGCCAACTCATTGGCACACTGTACAAATGCTTTCTAGACAAGCAAACTTCTCAGACTGCTGGTCCTAAGCCAGTACTTAGAAAGAAGGATTTTATCCCAGATTTCATTCTGTATGAACAAGATACAATATCCCACAGCATATAACTTAAATAATCGGGCAATACGCAGCTCACTAAGCACAGGTTTGGCAGGGGTATGAAATTAATCTCTGACATGCAAGTTGCTCTACATCTGCTTTGCAGGCAACTTCAGTCATGAGAGGGGCATTCAAACCACTGTATACTTTGCTCACTAATCCTCCAGCAAGCACCAGCATCTTTGAAAAATGGGGCTTATTGCAAAATGGGGCTTATTGCAAAAGCTCCTTTTGTACCCAGAGGCATCCCATGTAGCTTCCACATAGGATTTAAATATCCATGAGGCCTTGAGCTGATCCTTCAGTTCTTAGAGGGATGTCACCATTTTTAAAGAAGCAATACTAATATCTGCATGCTTGAAATAATAATGAATGTACAGGCTCTTTGGCAACTGCTGCAGAAATAATAGGCAGTTGTAATAAAACCCATGAAATTGCCCTCTTCAATACAGTAACTAATTTGAAAAGAAATGCATTGAGTTTTAACTAGCATTTCATTGCTATGACCTGGTAGTAACAATTTGGATGGGTTTTTGCATCTTTTCAGCCTAATTTGCCTTAAAAGGAAGAAACTAAATCAAATAGTGTCTATCTCTCATACATATGCCCAAGTTTCAACCATTAGCTTGCTGCAGAGGATAGACTTAAGAGTAGAGAAGGAGGAAGAAATGACCTTTTCCTAGACTTTCTGAATAGAATTTACATCCCTTGGAGACAGGATTGTATCTAGGAATATATATAGGGAATAGGGAAGGGGAAAAAGACTTTCTGACAGCTGTGTAGAGCAACAGCTACTGTAGAGCAGTAGCTCTACCTGTCCTAGCTCCAGCTTTCTCTAAACTTTGCTTGGTTCATTTGTGCTTGGCAGTCATTGCCTTTTCATTGTAGGTGTGTGAGGAGATGCTCAGCCCCATTCCTAGGAGGCATAAGTTCATATAAAAACAAAATTTGCTTCTGAGATTACTGAACAAAATATCATTATGCAGTGATCTGGGGGGAAGTTAATGCAATAAATTTAAATTAGCATGGTAGTACATGTAGTTTCATCTCATCTTGTAGCAGTCTCTATTATACAGTGATCTTTAAATTATACAATGATCTTTAAATTACTAAGGCGTTACCCTAAGAATAAATATTTACGTCTACATTTTAAATCAGATATCCATCACCAAAACCCAGTGTATCATCAGCTCATAAGCATCTTTTTTGAGTATATCTTATGTCTCCAAGAAAAGTTTTCTCATTGAATCCTTACTCCTATCATCCTCATCAATTTAACAGGTTAATTTATAAACATTCACAGAAGTGTATTTGCAGAACTTTGCTGAGGTTCAATGAGACTCATGGGGCAAGGAGTAATTATTAACAGAAATAGCAACTCCTCAATTGTAAGAACATTTTATTTTTCTGAAGTTAAGCTGTAAATCTGTGTCCTTTGATCATTTTGAAGTAGTACAGTATGTTGTGCAGCTTCTGTCTCTGGAGGGACGTAAATAAATTACTCTGTAGCAATCACATTTGATAACTGAAACTGCCATTATAGTACCTGTGGCAAGCCTTCCATTAGTGTGCCTTTCAAAATGCAAAATTGTCTTGGCAGTCAACATTCTATTTATTATTGTTTTTCTATTATTCTGTCTCATAGCCTTTGAAAGAAAAATAAAATTTCCAGAAAGTTTCTCATAGTATTCATTACATTTTGCAAGATCAGTTGTGTTTTCTGCAGTCATGGATAATTTGTAAAAGAGCTAGAGCTGCACCTGTAATATGCCATAAAAAAGCAGAGAGAAAATTTAGCTGTATAATCACAATTTTAGAAACAACTTCATAGTAATAAGTTCTAATGCAATGGGAAGTACATACAGAATCCTGTAATCTCAGGCTAAGCCTAACCACATTGATTTTCTATTTCCATGTAAAAAGCAGATTTTAATTTCCTTCAGTTAATCGGAAACATAGAAGCTTTGACACAGCCAAAAAAGCTTTGTTTTTGCTTGCAGCCAAGATTAAAGTGTATAGTATAGTAGCCTGGTGATGAAATAAGTGAGAATAACAAATGGTTCATGACAAGATGAGACATATCAGAAAGACTATGAAATAGAAGTGTCATGCTCTGAATTAGTGTTCTTTATTTATTTTTTCTCTAAACACCATATTTTTAATTCTAGCACTCCGGCATTGGTGGAGCAGCAGCTGGCAAGAAGAACAGAACTTGGAAGAACCTAAAACAAATTCTTGCTTCTGAAAGGGCATTGCCATGGCAACTAAATGATCCTAGCTGTAAGCTGCTTAGACGCTTTGCATGTATTTATAAATAATAGAATCCACACAAATAACTTTCTTTAAAACTAACCTAAATTATTTCATCAGTGGATGCAGTATCCTGCTTGAACAGGGTCCAGTAGTACATTTAAGATTAGTCCAATCACGCTTGTTAGCCCTGAGTGAAAAGTAAGGGGAAGCAAATAATTTGGAGTATCGTGGCAAAGTTCAAATACATTTGGGGAGAGAGTTTAATAAGGAAAAAGTATTTATCCAAACCAGGTCAGAAACCCTTATTCCCATGAGGTTTTGGTCACGTTTTCACTGATTAGGAGTGAAAACTGTACACACTGGACTGTGTACAGTCCAGAGGTCTTCTGATGGGTGGCTGCTGCTTGATTAGCTCTATTTGAGCAATTTTCAAATAGATTCTGCTCCACATACCTACAGTAGCTTAGACCTCTGCCCAAGCTTCCTATCCAGCTCCTTATCCTAGATTCTTGGGAGATTTAAATCCTACATCCCCTCTTTAGTGCAGCACAGCTGAAACAACACTATTAGCAGTGCTGATTAGCAGTCCTAGCTGGTGTACATCCACAGGAGCAGAGTTCCAGCAGTGGTCTTAATCTAGATACACTTCAAGTCTACTTGTAAAGTAGGATACTATTGAACGGAGCTGCAGGCAGAATGCAATCCTCAGATTTTATTTGAGCAAGTGGAGGCATTTCAAAAGTGAGCATATGCATATACTTTTTGTCAGACTTGGTGCTTTATCCAAAAATAGCTTGCCATTTTTTGAAGTGTTTTAGACGCAACTGTTACAGAAAAATGCAGACTACTGTGTGTTCCTGGCTATTGTAACTGACAATCTGCTGATGTTGCTATTTCTACTGTGCTCTGTTTGCAACCACAAATTTACAGGATTTTTTACGAGAAGGAGGGAAAAGAAATTTAGTTTCATGTTTAAAACCAGCTGTCTGTGGCATTAGGGTCTTCTGAATTATGAGATAATGAGTTAGAAATTTGATAGGGGTGGCGTGTTTGACTTGAATGTAGCATATGAATGAGTTGCAAGTGAGATCAGGAAAGAGGAAAGAAATTAGTCAGGTACAAGATATATTTGTAAACATCCAAAATCGAGGATTTAACTACTTAAGCATACCAACTGTATCTTAAAAAATGTTTATGAATGGTAATTGATATCTAAAGGGCACCAAAGAACAGCATTTTCCAACCCTCAGTTTAAACATTCAGACAATTTTCTAGGTCATTGACTGGGCTTAAAGTGGTACATGCTTAAAGATTTAACTGATTTAAAAGATTACTTTGCTTTTCTGGATTATAGTATTTCAGAGCTGCAATCTTGAGCAATGTTTCATGGTCTTAACATACAGCATGCATATGATAATGGCTATTTGCACGTGACTGACTGCAGGGGAATTCATTAAGACTTGGAAGAAATGGACACATTTCAAATCGCTCTCGCATTTTCCTTTTGGGGAGGGCTTGCTGAACTCTCTTAATAGGTGAGCAGGATCAGGCTGTGATTTACAATGCTAACAGGCTAAATGTTTTCAGAGGCAATTCTGCTTCATACTTCTTTTCCTTAGTGTTGCTAGTTAATAGAGACCTCAGAGAGTATGTTTATGTTACAGAATAGAAATGAGATACTGAGTTTATGCCTTTGTTTCTCTCTAGACTTTAATATTGATGCTCCTCCTTCCTTTAAGCCTGCCAAGAAATATTCAGACATTTCAGGACTTCCAGTAAGTATTTTTTTCCTCTTTAAAACTGGCATCTCACTTTCCAGAATGAAATAGTGCTAGTGCCTTGTTTTGTGAAAGATGTATTTGCTGACGTTCCTATTCAGACTTGGGCTTAATAATTATCCAGTGATTTAGGACCAAACCCCAAATACTGTCACTACATCACAAAATCCTTAGGTTGTTACTAGATGTCACAACAGACTAAATACCTTGTCCTGCCAGGTAGCTCCTATGACACCCCTTTCTCACCTGTAGAATCTACATTGGTCCCCATAATTTCTAATTCTTAGGATAGCTGCAGTGAAAGCTTGTAATCCACAGTCTCTGTGACTGCTAACTTTGCCAAGGTATACCCACACTGACTGAAACTTTCCATGCTGTTTGCCTGAGGCTGATTTATTTCAGTGTATCATACAGAGGAAGTTTTGAAAAGATGGCTCAGCAATTTTCAATAATGAGATTAGGCAAAATTTTATTGTTTGGCCCAGGTTAAAAAAAAAAAACCCTCTTGTTATCATTGCTCTCAAACTTTTCCTCAAACAAATCAGCCTGAAACAGACACTTGGCATAGACTGTTGAGAATTTCAAATACCCCTATGCTTCAGAGCTGGAAGTTGGAGTTTGGCAGATGTATAGCCTGTGTGTCACAGATGGGCTCTTTTGCATGTTTTTGTTAAAGAAAAGGGAGAAAGGAAAAAAAACCCAAAAAAACCCCAAACTACATTTGACTTAGATATGGTTTGCACATGCTCCAGAAAATCTTGGTGGTTACAATTTGGTGCCTGAATTCCCCAAAGATTCTGTTGGCACAAAACAGGAGTAAAGTCATTGAATTTTGCCCAACAAAAATTTTTTATCTGCTGCTGAAACTGTTCCTATGTTACATGAATAATTTTACTTAAAACAAAACAGGTGTTAGTAACAGCGTATCTTTTCCCTTTTCGCCTTCAGTCCCCAGTGATTTGTTTTGCAGAAGCCTTTGCATTTATTACAATTGAAATAAATTGGAATGTTGTATTTTGGAGTGAAAAAACGCTTATGTAATTGTTACACTAAATAGCTACAATAATGAAAACTTTGTCATTTCAAAGACCCTTGCACAGAATTTCTGTGTCACTTACCCCAGTTTAATATGTTTCTCACCCATAGGACACTAGCTCCCCTTCACAGGCTTGATATCACCTTAAAGGTACATATTTGTTATGCTGATGCAGGTTAGCATAGCACCTTGCATTCTGTACACTGAATTCAGCAAAAAGTCCTCATTAGGACGCAAAATGGGTGAGCACTAAACTAAGAGCTTCCTTATAGTGGATACTCAGTGTAAGGCATGAAAGAATATCTATAGCACCAACTGTAATCCTGCCCATCCTAGCATTTGATCTTGATTTGCTAGCATATGTTTTCTCAAACTTTATTTTTTAAGTAACACATTTAAATAAGGCACCTAGGAGGTGGCATGTGTCCAGCCTGTGCCTCTAAATGTGGTTTGGAAGGGAGTGAGCTGCTCAGATAAAGGCTGGTAACCCTTGGTGTTCAAGAGGGAGTGGGAAAGCAACACCTCCCTCACAGATGAACTGGCAGACAGCAAATGGAAGAGACTGCTCACAAACTCAGGGAAGATAATTCCCTCCAGCCAGGCAGACTCCTGCCCCGTCTCCAAAGAACCAAATAATGCTTTCCAGCACTAACTTTTGATGTATTTCAAAACTAGTCACTCATTGCACCTATAGTGGGTTGATGATGAAGGATACAGATGTGAGTGGAGACCACATCCCTACCAGCTAAGGGTCAGTTAAGCCATAGGAAATTCTCCCAGTTCCTCAGCTTTTCTTTACCAGGACCTCTTTTCTATCAGTGATTTATGTACTATAACTATTCTAGCTTAGTATAGGTACTCTCTATGTAAATACATTCAGTGCTGCTTTTCTTCTCTTTTCTCCTTTTCTTTTTCTTTTTCTTTCCACTTTTTTTCCTTAATTTTCCATCCTCTAATTGCATTGTGAGTTAAGTTTCCTCTTTTACCTGGCCTGCAAGGTTTCTCCAGACGATGATAAAATTACCATGTTTAAAAAACCCCTTTTTTATTAAAATAGCAGAGACAGTGTGTCCTTTAAGTTGCTAAGCTAGAAATGTTTCGTAAGAAGCACTAAATATGCTTTCAAGATCCTTTCCTAGTAGGAGGATATGTGGGACAATAGAATATTGTAGAAATGTAGTGTTAGAAAAATGTCCTTTTATTTTCTCTGTAAAATATAAAAGCATTTGTGTAAGAATATATTTTCTGTAGGAATGCTGGATTCCCCACAGGGAAAAAAAAAATTCCTTAGCATTACCCATTTAGGGAAGAATTAAATTGTCTAGTAGGTACAAAAAGAGAAGTGTATTAAAACATTCTCAATCAGCATACTTCCTCTTATATTAGATGCTGCAATTAAATTCTACTGATCCTCTTCTCTTATTGTGTGTAACACAGATGGAATTAAATTTACCAGTGGTCTCAGCAGAGCAGCCAATTTATATTTGTACGGCAGCCTAGAATTCTAAAGTTATTTTCTGCTATATTGATGCTGGAAAATAAACCTAATATTTCCAAACTTGGAAGATGAGTATTTAGATATTTTAACATGCAAAACAGAGTAATTTACTGTAAAGCAGATTAAAAACAAAACCCAACCAAACCTTCAAATGTTTATATTTCTCTTCCTTTCCTGAAAATGGATCAGCCCTGTTACTATAGAAACAGATTGAGATAGTTAGTTTATTGTAGTTTTAGAGCATTTGTCTATGGCCTTTGACTTAGTTTTTAAACACGACAGAGATTTCTCTTTGCAAAATCATCCTAATTTAATATTCTAATCTCTTTAATTATTGCTGAAGTATTGGTAACATTTGTTTTCAGGCTGAAGTTATGGCATGAATGACTGCTTACCATACTTTAGTGTCTGCAAACAGTACAACCCAATACAAAATACCAGAATGGTGAAGAACTGCCATAATAATTTTAACCTAGATGAGTTCACAATACAAATTGCAGATATTGCTTGGTTATTTTATTACAGAATCATGTACATTTGAAAAGCAGTCTAATTGCTTAGCTGTTTCTTACATGAGGCCAGATGTAAAGTGTGAAATAAAAGTAAATTTATACCTGCTGTAGCCATGAAGTTACCACCAGCGATAAATTTACTCCTAATGTTCTAACTTTGCCATTTGTTTGAAACTTAATTGGTGGCTTGGACTGTTATCTGACTACATTTAATTAGCCTGGTGTCAATTTTTTAAAAGAAAATAAAGTTACAAATAACAAATAAATAAAGTTTTCTATGTCATATCAGACCAAATGATTAGGTGGATTGTTACCGTGGTCAACAGGTACTTTCCAACATAAAAATGTAGAAAGCTCTGCACTATAACTGTGTGGCAACACTCCAGCTCTTCCTAACCTTTTCTGTTTTTAGTAGCAATATCTTGAGTGATCTCAATTGCCTGTGCCTTGCATCCTGCCACTATATCATGTTAAAGAAAGGCACAGAAGACACTTTTTGGAGCCTTGGTAAGCAGTTGGCAATCCAGTGCCGAACAGGCAGGGATTCTCCTGAAGGCTGAAGGTGGAGAGGCAATGCCCTGATGCCTGCCTTCTCCTAGTGCAGCCTCCTGGCCTAGCCCTGAGCTCAGCTGAGCTGCAGGTTTCTGTAGCAACAAGGAAGGGGAGAGGATAGAAGGAAACTGGCACTGCTCCCAGGCACCCAGGGTCCAAATATAGCAGAGGATACAAGCATAGCCCAGGGTGAGCTGGCCAGGCTGCTCTCCTGAAAGCAGGCATCTGTAGCCAAACACAATGCTGGGTTCAAATCTCTTATCAGTTCAGTCACAGAACCATAAGCTGAGACTCCCTAGCTTTAACAACCACTTTAAAGTAAATTAAAAGCCGAGTTGTATGCAGCAAGAGAAAGGCAGTCCAAAGCTATCAGAGCACCCATAATTCAGCCTCTTTGTGAGTAATTTATTGGCAGCAGCCTGACTCTTTGGAGAGCTGCCTTGAGAGACACTGCACAAGGCACAGAGTTGCTAGGGTGAGTTTAGAGAGTTGAGGAATTTCTTTTGCGCTGTGTTTTATAGGAAACTTATTTCAGCTCTCTGTTATGTTTAATGCATTTCTAATGTGATTTTATAGGGGTCTGTTAACTTCTCATAAGTTCTTACATGAGGAGAAAGAAAAAAGACAGACTTGTGGCCACATGGTAGAGCAGCAGTGCTGTTACTAGGAAGAGAAACTCACTGGTTTGTGGTCTTGTAATTAAGACACTTATTTTACTATTATGGTTAGAAATTTTATTTGAATAGTGTCTCTACCGCTGTTTCTTTTTCAGGCAAATTACACAGATCCACAGAGCAAGCTAAGATTTAGTACTATCGAAGAATTTGCCTATATTCGGATGCTCCCTTCAGATGTGGTTACAGGATACCTGGCTCTAAGGAAAGCAACAAGTATTGTTTCCTGAAGAGACTGAATATTGTTCCATATATTGCTTGTGAACAGTGCTCATTTGGAGTATCATGATGGAAACTGACTGTGGGACTGAGGTTCTTTAAAACTATCCATGGATTTTTACATCTGGAAGTAATTGATGATACATGCATTTGAAGAACATATGGATTTAATTTTCATAAATGCTGATATTTGTTAGTTTGCCAATTTGTTAGCAATTTGGTTTGGTGAACAGAATAACTTAGACCTTAAGGATATGTATCTGTACCATAATGTCTCATTTATATTAACTTCTGTGAAGACAGGATTTCATCTCCACCCTGTATATTTTATGTACTACCCTGGCTCAGAAGAAGCCATCATTTGAATTAAGGAAATGGCAACAAGATATCCCAATGTCTAAACCTGCCTTACCAGATGTGCTTGTCACTTGGCTATGAAGTTTGTCTCATCTGTAGAATGAAGCAAGAATTCCTGGCAAGTGATGCTGTTGCAATGACTTTTTAGGATTCTGTGGCACTGTGGAAATGAAGCCCTTCACACAAATATTTGTATTGAAATAACTGCCAACATAAATAAAGTTGGACTCAAATTTACTTGTAAGATATCCTGATGAATGTGTGTAACAGGGTCCAATCAAATCACCAGGATACTCCTAATCATGACACTTTGCAGTTTGTGAGTGCTTCATTTTACAACCTGACTATTCTTCTGCTTTTTCTAGTTATTACAACATTTGTACTAATTAGTATGAAAAAGTACTAATTTTCCAGATGTTTAAAAAGGATGCTAAAAAGCAGGAGTTCCACTGACCGTTGGCATTCTGACACCCAGATGGCCTTCAGCAAGGCAAGACTTTCTACATTAGAGCACTGAACTTAGCACCATGAGGCACCAAAATAATAACTGAGAGCAGCTGAACACTGTCACACTTTAGAAAAAGGAGACTGAAAGAGAGTTTGGACTCTTTCTGGGGGCATAGCTGACAAGTCCATGCCAACATGGCAACATAAGAATGACCATGACTTCCTGAAACTAAGTCTAGGGGCAAGGGGGCAGAGGGTTTTCCACCTGTTCTTTCTTCCTGTCCTCTTTCTTACGACAAGCTGCTGATTTGATGTCTTCCCACTTCTGAGTCTTTGTCCCAGCCTTAAACTCTTGCTAGGTTTTAATCTGGACTCCAGGTTCAGGCTCAAGCTCTGTTCCTAGACCCCAGTCACACAGCCTTCACTCCCACACTCCATCAACTATCCTGTAGAGGTGGCTGCCACACAAGTTACCATTGCTGTGGGAATGCTCTTTTCCTGTGTACAAAAGTGCCAAGGGGAAGGCTTGTGCCTGTTAGTGCTGGACTCCCCAGGTCACTGGGGAGGTGAGGTATTGATCATGGCACAGCACTCCTGATTCAGCAAGCTCCACCATGGACATCAGGATCTTGTGCAAGGCACACTCTTCTCTTTGCCTGCACAAGCAGCGCACAGCAGTGACTAGTTAGTGTCTAAGCTGTGCTTTGAATGCACATTTCTGTAGCTGTGATAATAATTAAGATAATTTTTTTTTCTGATTGAAAGAAAAAATATGCAGTGCTATTAATGCTAGTTTAATTTCAACTCCAAAACAGGAAAAAATTATAATGGGATACATTATGGGTGTATCAGTGGGACTCATTCCTCAGGTTTTATGGTCTAATATTGCCAAAACCAAATTCTAATAGTATTTGACATGCTTACAGTAGATCCTTCAAAGCCCTAGATATCTGATAATACTACAACTGTATCACAGTACAAACAAGAGTAAGACAGGATATCTCTCTGCATGCCAGCAAGCATCCAAGCCACATTCTCTTTGCATTGAGCTTTATAATGGATATTTTTAACTTACATTACATATGAACATGTGTTTATAAGATAAGCTTAACACTGATATGAAAACAAAACACATAGAAATGCTATAAGATCATTTTTGTTTTAAATAAGCTGACAGCAGCTCAGAAAATCGATTTCACAAGCTTGTTCTCTCCCACAAATATTTTTAACATTCTTTGGGAATGACTGTGTAGGAGCCCAGGCTCCTCCACCATCAGTAGTGCTCCATGCACTCCTGCACTCTATATTAAGATGTTGCTTCTCAGCTAATTTCTGCCATGCAGTGTAGATGCATTGTATTTTCAAAGTCTAAGTGTCTTGCTGTATAAATCAGCATCAGAAAAGCCAATATATCTTAAATTTGGCAAAAACATTAGTGACTCTTCTCTCAGTGTTCTGTAGCTATATGATGGCTACTAGATTCCCTTTTCTTCCCTTCCTTGTTTCTTCCTTTATTGAGCTTTTTTTCCTAGTCAGTAATACCTCCCTTTTACTCATTAGATTGTGCAGTTGTCAAGCCCAGTGTGATGAATCAGCCACCAGCACCATTCAGCATTACATCAATCAACAACAATTTACTATGTGGAACAATCAAACCAGATTTGTTTTAGCAGGAAGTTTAGGACAGAACAGATCTAGTGGCCAACATGTGCGATGGCACTGAATCCTGCTGGATTCCTTTTGAAAACAGCACGTGAACCTGCTGCTCTCATCAGTGCCTTCTGTGAGAGAACTGAGCAGTACCTCCCTTGCTGTATATAAGAGAAAATATGGATAAGTGAAAAGCTTATCTGTGCCCAAGAGCAGTTTTAAAATGTTTTATTGACAGCTTTAGAAGAAGTGAAAATTGAGAAGTACATTTATGTGGAAAACTACTTACAGGATATTATCTAGATAAACATACATAAGCTGTATTTAAATTGAAAAGAGGACAAAAGAAAAGCATTTGAAAAGAGAAGCAGCAATGAATACCATTTCAGACTTGGGGAGAATGTGTTTTGGCTAATAGTACTGCCATATCTCTAAAGCAGAAAGCCAGCAGTCAGGGTGAGGACTAATCTGCTAGAGTACAACCATTACTCTCTGGGAAGTATCACCTGAGAGCATTACTTAACACAGACCATGGATGGCTTCTGCCTCACATGCATTTGCATTGTGATGTTCCTCTGCCACCCCCCTGTCAGGGCTTACAGCACACCAGTTGCTAAGTGCCCACAGCAATCCCACTGACATTAATGAGATGTGAGCTTGTCCAGCAACTCTCAAGGTGTGGCCCAACTGGCAAAGCTTCAGCCTTAGTCTTTTTGGCAGGTGGAAAGCACATTTTCCATGCCTCATTTGCCCTATCCCAGAGGCCAAGCTCCTGGTTTCCTGTGCAGCTCCCTGCCCAACACACACCATTGGTCCAGCAAACACTGGACATGGGGGGTTTTCTCCAGCCTACTATGGGGTTTTCTGCTTTTATTTAAGAGTGGAGTAGCTTGTATTTACGCTATACAAGTGGGTGGATCTGCTTGGTCCCAAAGGCCAGGACAAAGCAGGCAACAGTGCCCCAGTGCAGCAGAACCAGTGTAGCTGACATGCCTGGTGTGGCCTAAACCCTGGTGCTGTGAGGACACTGTGCTGAGCTGGAGCAGGGGCTGGCCACATGGGGTCAGGGACTGTGGAACCAGCTGTTCCCAAGGGAAGGGGTCTGCTGGGAGCCATGAGAGGAATGAAGCAATCAACAGCTGCAGTTGCTGCCTCCATGCTCTTTAGTGGATGGGAAAGCAGAGTGCTGGAGCTCCAGGGTTCTTCCCTTGATTATTCACTGCTGTTTCAAACAGCAGGTGTGTGCCCGTGGAAACTTCCTGCCCCAGCCCTTCCCTCTGCTGCAACTGAAGTAAGGAGTGACCTTGGCCCCACATCCTGGAAAGCTGCAAAATTCAATTCAGTGAGGCCTTTGGCCAGCTGATTTTGGAGCCCCTCCATTTCACTGTCTTGTATTTCCTGGCTTTCTCCCATCATAGCATTCTGGATCCCTATGGAAGTGCTCTGTATGGGCTTCCATGGAGGACAGGAGTCACAGTCACACTAAGGAGATGTGCCTTAATCTCCTTTGACAGACGAAAATGAAGGTAAGCAAAGGGGAGAGTTTTTACTGGTGAAAAATATCAAACTAAAATTGACTGGTATAAGCTTATAAAGGTTTTTCCAAGTCCTCCATGTTAAGAAAAAACCTTGGAAAGCATGAATACAATAATATTCCTGAAGGGCTAAGTAGTCTTTAATAAATTCATACAACAATAATTTATTACTAGAAAACATAGCAATGGATTTTAAGGCCTCTTACAATCTCTAACAATGTGCACGGCTTACATTCTCAAATAGCACATAGTTTTTCTAAATCATTTCAAGGAAGAAGACTTTCATGGACTTGATGTCAGGTTCTGGGAGAAAAGCCCTGACTTAGTGCTCTTTTAAACAAGAGCAAAGTGGTAGTTGTATTGTTACTGAGCATTCAGTCACACTATGATGGTCATACCACTAATATTACAAGTCACAGAAATTCCTTTATATTTCTCTCATTTTAGTAGGGGTCTCCCAGTGAAAGACCACTTTGTTGGCGAGTGGATGGGTGGAACATAGTAAAATAATACATCTTTAGGCAAGAAAAACATTTTGTTTAAGTCCATTTGGTATCTGTAAGTATTGCTTGACTTGTTTTTATATTACCTGAGAAGCTTAACAAACCCAGTATTTTCAGGTGATTACACTATTGTAAATCACAGCCTACAGACGGCAATAGCACTGATGTCTTGGGAGAGATAATAACAACTAACAAACATTGTTTAAACTACAGTAGTTTAGTAGTGCCTCTGTAATTGCATACAGTTTGTGACCTATGATGTCACATGTGTACAGACCACTGCTGCCTCTGATGCTTTAGTCTAAAATCAATAATCTGTACACAAAAAATGTACTACTGGACTAGACAGTAAGTTGGTGCTGGGGCTGGCTGTAGTTACTGTTTACCAGCGTGTTCTCCTCTGGGCAAGAGCTCCCCTCAGCTATTGCATGCTGACTGCTGTGGCTCTGCTACTTAACTCCCATGCACCCAGCACTGCACCCCAGAAAACTTCATCTGGCTCGTGGACTACCTGAAGTCTCGTCCAATGTCCCCAATCTGGGATGTAAAAACTACTCTCAAGAGAAAAAATTGTTTACAAGTCAGAGCCTATGTGAATAGTGTTCCTTTACGCTGCAAGTCTTGAACCAAAGCATAGTGTGGGTCCTTCTGTCTCAGCACAGATCATACACAAGTAAGTTCTCAGCATCTGGTTTTGGAATTTCTGAAGACAGCTGCCTACCCATGCATAGGAAGAAAGCATTTCCTGCCTCATCATATTGAAATAAAAGGGATGTGTGTGCATCCAGTGCTACTGCATAGATGTGATAAACGTACAGCAATAAACCCTTGTGAGCAGAGAGTCAAACCTGGTCTGCTTGGCTGATACCTGGTATGAGTTGGGCACTGAGCAAGCAGGGGTTACAGGGAGTTCTGAATTTTTGCTGTGATCCCACTTATATCCTGAGGGACAGCAGCTTCTTTTGATTCTCTTCCAGCAGGAAGAGATGCCTCTAAAGGACACCATAAACACACACACATTGCTCCATACTGTGTGTTTACTCATTAGTTCCATGACTAATGGATAAAGATGATGGGGAGGGGACAGAATTAAGGATCTTTTAATAAACTGTCTGTGGGCCCAAATCTCATTCTTGCCACAGAGGCAGTGTGAGATCTGATAATACCCATAAGAAGGAGTAATATCAGGAATTTTAGCAAGAGCTGGACTTACACTAAGGTGGAAGGACTGAAAGTGGGGCTGTTAAAGCAATTGCCCTGACAATATAAGGCTATGTTGAAGAGAAATCATTTATAAAACACTCTGTGGTGTGATCTGTAATCCTCTGAAATAATACATATGGCATTATGGTAGCCTTATATTTGAAATAAAGAATATAAACTGAGCTTAAATGACTACTTCAAACTGTACCTTTCAAGAAGGTATATATATGTCATAGCTGGTGATGTGGAGTCAATGGCTGCCATCAGTCTCATGTGCACAAGTGACAGCAGCTGATAGGCACAAGCCTTGTTCTCCTATTAAAGGGGTCGATGTTACTGAAGCTGATGGTGAAGCACAATCAACCAAACACTTCTGGCCCCTAAGAACCAAGGATTTATTTGTTATGCTTCATCTCTTCTACCAGGCTGTACAAAATCAGAGAGTTAAGAAATAAGTACCAGCAACTCCTTTCCAGTGTTATGTGAGCTCTTCTCATGAGCTTTGTAAACTGAGAATTACTATCACCGTTTTAGTGAGGTACGAGGTGTTCATGTCAGTACCCAGGTTTGGCCCCATGCTTCCTGATCCCATGGGAAACAGCACATTGAACCCCACTGTGAAATGCAGCCCTGCAACAGTTTATTTCAGCAGCTTTCTTCTCATGGGTATAATTTATCTAGTAATTAATTGGAAGCCAGATTCTCTGTGGACCTTGAAATGTCCTTCTGAAGCATCACACTGGGAGAGAGAGTGCAAATGCCATTCTTCCTGTACATTTCCTGTATACAATGCTTGGGACACAGAGACCTCTTCAGAGCCTTTAGCTAGTGACTGTCACCCCAAGGTCTGTTTATATCTATAAAAAAAATAGGCATAAGCCACAGGGGCCATTTCTGGCAGAAGCAGTGGAATCCTGCTCTTTCACCTTTCACACACACTCCTTACTGCACTTAACAGATTCTGGAAGTTCAGACATTCCCCAGAGGACAGGAGAGCTTCTTTGAATCCGTTAGCTGAAAGAGGAGACTGAGCCCATATGAGAGGACCAGGCAGGGTGCAGAGAAGCATCCTCACCCCGGGTGGTGAGACAAGGAGAACAGAAACTGCAGCAGCTGCAGCAGCATCCCTGCTGGACTTCAAACAACAGCCTACAACGGCCTTTTTGTAGGTGCAATCTGCAAGAGCTGCATCTGCTGCTGGGGGACAGACCCTGGCACTGAGCTGCTCAGTTCTGCTGAGGCTGATAGGGGTCTGGGAATGCTCAAAGGCACAGCTTCAGCTATCTTAATAACCACCCAGGATCCAGTCAGCAGCTGTGTGAGGATAGAGGAATGCAGATTTGGACATAGACTGTCTAAACCCAGCCCAGATCCTATTGGGGACCTGCAACTCTCTGAAGACTTAGGAATGAGTCTTACTTATTCAGTGGATTTTGACTCAACACCTTTACCATCTGATCAGCTCACACAACATACACTTCATGTCACCAGAAGGCACCTGGTATTGCTCCCAGCACTGGATCTGAGGTGGTGAAAGCATAAGAAATAGAGGAGGAAAGTAACCAAGGTCAGACAGGGGGCCTCTTGTCATTCTCCCTGAACTTCTCTGCCTTTGAGGCCATGACCCCATTACCTTCATGATCTGGGCTTCATTACCCTCTACCTACAGCTTTTGCCAACTTGAATAAGACATGGACAAGGTTAAAAATCCTGTCCTACAACATACATTTCTAAGAAGTTCTCAAAAGACAGCCAGAATGCAGCAGTAAGGTGTCCTAAAAGTACTCCTTTGCACCTCTGTATCATTGTAGGTGGCAAAGTCATAGTAAGAGGGGGGCTGCAGACGTGGCAGCTTTGGGAAGGGGTTCAGAGGATATTAGGACACATAAAAATTATAGATGCAGTTTCCTGAACCCCTGCACATGAAAATTTGAAGTAACAGCTGGTTTTTTGGGTCATACAGAAGGAGAGCCTTTCTTTTGTCCTAAATAGCACATATGAGTTTGATCAAGTAGTAATTATATCTGAGCCATGAAGTCATAATCTCCAAGGCATAATTAGTAACAGCACCTTCCCTAGGAGATGTGATTCCCTCCACCTCTCACTGCCCCTCCCTGCTCCAAAAATCCCAATAAGCAAGCAACCAAAACCCTTCACAAACCACCACAACTCTGTGATGTTCATCTTAAGATTGAGGACTGAAATATACACGACCAATTTAACAAAAGGAAGGTGTTTATAGAGAATGAGTGGCATACACCTGCAGATCTGCAGAAACTGCTTGCTGAAAAGAGAAAACCACTAGAAGAAGGAAACTCCCAAGTGAAAAGCAAGAAGAAAAGCTGAAACCACAAGAGGAAAGCTAATGGCCCATGTTGCCAAAAAGGACAGACTTCTGCAGAGGATAAACAAAATGCCAGGGTGGGACAAAGCCAGAAGCTTCACCTGAAAATAAAAAATGGCTTGCCTTGGGGCCAGCCAGCTGTCCTAATATAGGACAAGCATATTTCAGCAAGTGTATTTCTGCTGCCCAAGGTTTGCAGTTACCACTTGAGAAACTTAAACCAACTCAAGTAAATGAAAAAAAAGACACATTCCCAAGCTGAAACCCTCCAGACTTCACTCAAGAAGGCACATAGGCACTTAATCTGTTCTTTTACTGTCTCTTTCCTGCCAGCTTTTCTAGATAGGGATATTTGTCACACTGTAACTATATCTACAAACCCTGAGTGTAAATGTATGTACAAACCCTGAGTGTAAATATATGCAATGTAAATTTTGCCAGGAACTTAATAGTGCATGAGCACTTCAGGCTTATCTCTAGGTAAAGATTTCCATTTGATTCTGCTAAAACTGATTCTCATCTAGACCAGCCCACATCCAGAGCTATGCAGCCAGAAGGTACCAACCTCCAGCCTTGGCCTCAGGCTCGTGGAGGAAGTGGTGCTGGGGATGGCATGGTGATCACAGTCACAAGAGTGCCAGGGTTTACTGGGAGATTTCTTTTTCTTGTCTCCAAATTTATACACATCTCCATACAGAACCCACTCTACATTACCTTTTTAATGGCACTGTGTTATATAAACAACACGATTGAAAAAAGCATCTGCATGACATAGAGTTGCAACTTATAAATTATTTATTTTACTTAGGCAAAATCTAGGGGATAAACTTTGATTTCATTTGCTAAAATATAATACCTGAAGTTGCTAATAAGCCACTAAAAGCTATTCAAGAGGCTGCCTATTGCAAGAAATCTTGCCAGGACCAGGACACTCAAGCAGTTTATGGCCATCTTGGTTATCTGGGGAAAGGTGAAATGAGTCTAATGTTTTTGAAGTTTTGTGGGATTTTGGAGAAATCCAGATGTGTGTATTAATACTTGGAAAATCCTGAGATCAGCAAGATTATCGTCTGCATGATTTAACCACAAGTTGGACCTACCTCTTCACAAGTCTAAAAGTCTTAAAATGCTGTAAAAACACAAAAGAAACAAAACAAAACAGATTTTAAAAAAACCCCAAAACAAACAAACAAACAAACAAACCTACAAAACCCCCCAAACTAAAAAGCCCCACAAACCAAAACAAAACATAACCAAAACCACCCCAAAACAACCAACCAAAAATACTTCCCCACCAAAAAACCCCCAACCAAACAAAAAACACAAAACAAAACACAATCTTTCTTTTTAATATCTAGACATAATGATGGGGTTTGTGCTGGAAAATGTTTATGTTTAAATGACAGCGTAGGATATGATAATTCATGCTCTCTTCATAACCAAGCTAACTGTATGTGTCTCAGTGACTGATTTAAGTAACTTGCAGCTTTTTGCCTGCTTCTTTGTCTGCAATGTGTGAGAGAGGTGAGAGTACCTCAAAGACTTTGCAAGACTCACTGGCTCACCAAGCTCTCCTCCTGCCTTCCAGATGGTCCTGGCACCCAGCTACCATCACATCTACATCTCATGGTGGGATATTTTTTCAACACGAGGTAGGTGGTTCAACCAAGAGGTGCTGTGTGTACACACCAGCATATTTTGCTGAGAGGCACAGTTTTCAAAGTTTAGCATTTCCTCTCTTGTTACTTGTCCTTCCATATTTTAAATTCAGGAGAGATCAGAATGCAGGCCCAACTCTTCAAAATTTTTGAGATTTTTAATTGAGTGGCACACTGAAATAGCTCCAAGGCTGTCAGCAGGGACTTCCAACTAAAAACATAATAACCCAATGACTTCCCTTTCAATGTAAGAATCAATCATGTCAAGCACTGAGATATACACATCCCTTCATATGTACTAATCTACACCACCATAACTGCTTTACACATTTCTAATATTTACTTTGGCTTCCTACATCCTCTGTAAATCAAATCTTATTTTTCCATGACACAGGCAGCTGTCATGAACTTTTCTAGAAGCTGATATGACACGCTCTCCTTTGGAAACTACAATAAAGCATGGATGCACAGTTAATGCAATAGCTACAGTAGACTCACTGCTTATTAAAAAGTGCAAATAGGTGGACTGTGCTGTGTGGTGCACCAGTGCTGTAGTAGCAAAACAGCACTGCTCCATAAACAAGAGAGAAAAACCTCAAATTATAGCACTTATCTCCAACAAAGACACTAATTTCAGGTATTTGGAACAAAGAACACAGTGTACTTTCCTCTTTTTTCATCTTTCTGCTTCTAGATTGGGCAAATTAACATTGTTTTCTTACCACAAGCCTCTGGAGATATCATGGTTTTAGAATGTTTTTCTGCACTCTCATGCTAAAAAGCAATCAAGCAGCTACTGAGATTTGCAAGGAGGTGGCATCTCTGTTAATAAATCCAGCCTAAAACAAGTTATCCTGCAGGGAGCCAGGCTGGGTGAACTGAGGCTAGGTAGAAGCACTGCAAAATCTTTTCACTTCCATCCAGAGCCAGTGTAGCTCACTAAAGCCAATATTTCATACACACCATACTGATGATCTTAGATTAAAAGACATACACACGTCTTCAGTGTGTCTTATTACCTAAATCACCAGCTATATGCTGACAAGAAAATTAGAGAGGTATGTAGTCCCTCTCTCCTCTCTCTCCATACAGGGGGAATGCTTCTATCCTGCTGCCAGGATATCTTCTGTCCTGTTCTAGACTAGCCCCAGTACAGCACCGTGTGGTGGGAACCCTGCCACAGAAAAAATGTATGTGCACAGCTAAGAGGGAGAAAAACAGAAAAAGGAAAGAAACATGACTGTCGTCCAATCTGCAACATATTTCTCCAGAGAAAAGCCATTTTGTTATATTAACCATTATATTTCATTGCTTCAGTCAGTTTCTGAGAAAGGAAACAGAGGTTTGCTGCCTTGGCAGGGGGTGTGGAAGGGGGAAGAACTGAGAAAATACCCTTTAAACTTTTCCAGTAGGCTCACTCAGGACTATCCGCCAAACCCACCCAAGCCAAGCAGCTGGGGAGCCCAGGGGCTGAACCAGTGGTGTAACACGACTATCTGAACCTCCCAGAGCACACGGATGCTGGGCTTGGTATCTGCCAGACAGATAAGTTTCCGGGGAAAAACCCTCCCTTCCCCCATTTCCGCGCCTCTCCCCTGCCATGGAGCTCAGGCCCGAGCCATCTGCTGCCATGAGCTCCCGGGAGCATCCCTGCATCCGAGCCGCTCACCGCGGGCGCTGCGCACAGCCCCAGCCGCTTTCCGCTCCCACCGCGACATTCCCCGCGGCCGGGGACTCCAGGAAGCGGGAGCTGTTTGGCTTGGACACGGCCGCGGTGACACACACACAGGTGGCTCCAGCTTTGCGACGCAGGGTCAGACTTGCTGCAAAGGCTCCTGCTTTCCCCAGTGGTTTCTCTAGGGGTTGGGAAACAGGGTGAAAAGCAGACCCTTTGCCGGAATTAAATTCTAGTGAAGTTCACTCAGTGAGTACCTGTGCGGCTCCCTGGCATTCCTTGAGAAATCAGCCCAGGCCCCCAACAACGTTTTTTGCAGCAAAATCTCATTTCTGTACTACACTTGGGGAAAATTACAACCCAGACTTGGAAGCCACTTTGTGGCTGACATGGGTTTCCACTGCAGGCTTGACCAAAATCCCACTGCCTGCTGACTCCTGTTGCAGGGCATTTGGGTCTGGCATGGAGCTGGATAGGTTCCTGTGCCCTGCAGTGGGAACTCCCTGACTGAAAGATATACTTGCTAAGATATGGGGCACCTCTGGATGTGTGCAGTTTTGACTGTGAACTCCTCTTTCTCAGCTGTTTTTCACCTCTTCTTGATTTTTGGTGTAACACCAATTTTAACATGTTTGCTGCCATCTTTTACATGGTGGCATTTTCCTCCAGTGGCAGAAAGTATCAATGTTTTAAATGTATTTGAGGGAAAAACAGAAATGGAGAGTTAAGCTCTCTCTCAGCAACAGGGAGAGCAACAGGGGCTCTTTCCTTTTCTGGATGGTCTACACATTCTTCACTGCTGTTAATAATTTTTTTCTGAATAAAATTAAACAGACTTTACCTGCCAGGCCTGAGGCAACCAATTCATGGCTTGAATTGGCCAGCACATGTCAGACATCGCTTTTAATACTGATTCTGCTTTGCCAGCGCTGTTTGATTAGGATGCAGGAGGGAGATGCTCCAATTAATGATGGCAAATGCTGTGTGAGAAGGCATATTTCAGAGAGAGACACAAAGCACAGTTCTTCCAAGTGGGCACCAGGGAAAGTAAGGCTGCAGAGCTCAGCCTCAGTGGTCGCTTCCCTCCTATTTCCGTCTGCAGCCTCTTTGGCCAACACAAGAGGTGATTCACAACTTGGAACTTGTGTCCCCCTCAACCCCTGTCTCTTTTTCATCACTGGTCTGGCAGGGAAAAAGCTTCCCACATGATACTCGAGCCAAATCCTGCTGGAACTGCAGTTGTCTCATGGTGGTTTCATCCCAAATAGCTTAGCTGCTTTGCTGGCTTCTGTAGTTAGGAGCTGTTCAAATTTTTTGTTTTCTTAATAGAATGCATTTCATGGTAGGCACAGTGAATCTGGGGCTGGGAGCAGGACTGTGGCATGAGGAACAAAGAGTCCAGTATTGCACAATTGGTTCAAATCTCTTCTAAAGATTTCATTTGAAATGCTCTCCTGGAGTTAAAGCAAATTCACTGCCAAGTGCAGTAACTGAAGTATTCAGTAAGTGTAATTTGTAGTACTTGATACTTCTAACCACAAATGGATAACATTTTTTACAGTCTTTTCTTATAACCATGTGGTGAAGAGGTTCAATAAAAGCATTTTTTGCCTATGGGTTGCTGAATAGTACTAGTCAGGATTCAAATGCGCTGTGTGGCTGGTCACCCGAATTAAACAATATGGTTTCTATTCTGTACCCAGATTCTTACAGAGGCAAAAATTATCTGGAAAATTTAATAAGACATTGAAAGGAGATACATGGAGAGAGTCAATTGTAGAAAATTCACCAGTCTTCCTTCCTCTTGCAAAAGTAAGTACCCCATATAATGCTGGACGTGCAGTTCAGACTTGAAAATACACACATTCTTTCTGTGCTTGCAGATACACCCTCCAAGACAATGTTTTGCTCAAGAAATCTACTCCAAGTCCTGCCTTGTACATATATACCTCGAGTTTTTTATTGCAAAAGGTGTGAACAGGTCAGTTTACTGCTTTAAAATACAAGTGCCAGCTCGAAGGTACACACAGATGCTTTCTTTCATATGGCACATAGTTCATATTATTTTATATATTTACTAGTTCTATGATTGGGTTGTCTGTTTTTTATCATGGTGTAGCTGGCTATGTACAGCACTTCAGGTGTATAAGAGGCAAAAGAGGGTCCAAGATTCCAGGGATCTTCTCGGTTCCTGAGAACTTCAGGCCTCACCTAGCTCAAAGTTCTCTCATTCACCTTTTACCACCACAAAGACCCATGATGAGATGGAAGCAATTGGTGCCCTTTGATATGGTGCTCAGAGAGAAGTCTCCAAGCTGGTGAGAAACTCAAACAGGGGCAGACTGTTGTCTCCTGAGATTTCTGTCTTCTCTGTTTTTCCGCTAAAGAATGTATGTTTAATGCTTGAAGGAGAGGAGACATACCATGTGCTTTCAGGTAGAGGACCTCTCTTTCTTCTGAACCACCCGTCCCTTTATCCTGCTTTTTTACACCCTGGTCTTTAGGCTATCAAGTTTTAAAACACATCCTAGGATGTATTCATTAGAAACAAGATAAGGGCCCAAATTTGAGCAAGAGCAAAGTCCGTGAACTAAACTGTCAGCCTGTCCCAAACACCTTATCAAAACAAACTGCTTGCTGTCTGTGGCTTGAGGCAACTTTATATTTCATTTTGTAACACAAGCTCTGCACCTTCTCATGCTAGAGACTGCCTAGGATACTAAAAACTCACAGCTTCCATTAGGGTGTTATTTCTAAATCTACCAGTCAACTTAACAAAAACAAAACAAAAAACAGACCAAACCAAAAAAAAAAAAAAAAAGCTACCTATAGTTTGAATGCTAAGGCCTGCAGTCTGCATTTATAACTGGTGAGTATGTGTTTTCTTAACCTTGATGCAATGCAAGTACTTAGATTCCAAGCAACTCCATAGAATCATACAATCATTAAGTTTAGAAAAGATCTCCAAGATCATCAAGTCCAACCTTCAACTGAACCTACCATGCCCACTAAACCATATCACCACATCTATTACTTTTTTGAATACCTCCAGGGACTCCACCATTTCCCTGGGGAGCCTGTTCCAATACTTAACCACTCTTTCAGTGAGGAAATGTTTTCCAACCTGAACATTGCCTGGTATAAAAAGATTTGAAAATTTCTGCAGAGTGTGTGTAAACAGCCAGCACTGTTGTATACAATAACTTTCCATAGCTTCACAGAACAGATAAGGAGCAGTTTATTTTGATAAAACCTCTAGAAACACAGCACTGCTGTTATTAGCCTTTAAATGGTAGCTGGCTCCGAGTGCTATCTATAGTAATTCTGCATCAAGCTCAGTGAGTATGGATAAAGTTTAAAAGTCTGTGTTTCATTTATTTAAACTTGCAAAAGCATACTTAAAATATAATGCACCCTTAGCTTTGTATTTTTTATCGTGAAAACATATTTATGCTTCAAATAAATGATTTCCTCAAAATGTACATGCTTCTGCAGAACTTCAGCTGTAAGAATGATACATACAAGCCCTCAAAAAGTGAGGCAAATAACAAATAAGAAATATGCAGTGCCGAGAGTCAAGTACTGAATATATAACCTTGACAAACCTTGCTTTACATAACCAGCTGTTGGAAAAGCATTTCATATGTTGAAAAGAGATTGAATAACAAAAGCTGAATCCTGTCTGCCTTTGCTACTTATACAGGTAATCTTCTGGGGGCTCAGACAACTTATATGCTGTGTTATATAAATGCAACTGGAAGTTTAAACACCCTGCATGTGTTTCACGACCTCTACAATGTTCTAAATGCTTTCTCAGATAAATCATTTGCTCAACCTAGAATATTATACCATCAAAAATTACATATTTCAAATGAGGATATGGTTAAAACCCCCAACAAAATCTCTTCTGCGTATCAGGTAATAGAGTAAATAAATTAAACTCTTTGAAAATTGGAAAAGAAGGAGAAACTAGTAAGCATATTATCTGTGCCATAAATTCAATGACAATACAAAGTGTGATATGAATGGAATCTATTATCAAAATGCATTTACTGGGCACCAAAGCAGAAAATAAGTTCTCATTTGCTGGAACCAGCCCAAATAAGTATCTGCCAAAGATTAAAACAATCTATAAGGAGACCTTCCTGTGTCCAATGGGACTATGTGTTTAACGATTTTTCTTTCTTCATCTTGGTATTTGAACTGGGTCACATACATTCCTCTTAAGGTGGCAGTTTAGAACCTATTTATAGACACTTATCCTGTCTGACACATCTTGTTTCAATTAAAATTTGATCTTGAAACAGACAGAAGGATGGAATGGGGGGGACACTGTTGTACCAGCTACTGATGATCTATTAAAAGCTTATTCTGCCCTTTGGATGGAAGGGAAGGCTTACAGGAAAACACCAGCACAGAAATGCTGCCCTGAAAACCTACAAAGCCTCCTTCTGTGGCAGGAGAAGTACAGTCCCAGATGCCTCCTCCCCGTCCACTGGCACACCTTGCTGCCCTGACCCTTTTTTGAAGTGAGTTTTTGCTCTGTAGGCCCTGCTCACATGCCTTTTTGCCTTTTTATGTAATGCTTTTTGCCCCTCCTCTCTAGGTGAGACTACTGTCTAGTTTAGAACAAGCTTTTGCATTTCAGACTTTTATTTATCAAAGGTCTTTGTGGATTTCAGTTCCAAATGTGCTTCTGGAGCACAGGTAGGCTCTTCTGAGTGCTGCTGATGTTGGGAATCCTGGCTAGTTTGGGATATTTAATCAACTCCTTCATCCCTCCTTTTTACCCCAGCACCTCCAGTTCATCTCTCCCACTCACAGTGAAAATCAACCTTCCCAATATTTGCTGCCACTTCTCCTTTCCCTGGGTGTCCTGCCTGTAACGTTACCTCTGGCTGACTCCCAGGTCCCCTGGGTCCCCCTTGAGGAGGACTGAGATCTCCACATTTCTGTCTGGCTGAGAGTGACACACATGGACATGAGCAGGGTCAGGGATGAGGTAACATAGGAGGAGGAAAAATGGATAGAAACATCAAAAGGCCTAAAAACATAATCTGTACATTTATAGCTGTGGCACCTCCTTTGCAAGAGAAAACACCTTACTTCAGGCTGCATATGGTGCAGTTCACACTTTGAAGTAGTTGTGCTCTTTTGAAAAAGGCAGAGAGATCTGCCTTGGGGCATCGGGAAACTCCCTCTGATCGAACTCCATCTCCACACAAGCAGAGAGTACTTTAATATCTAGTGACCCTCTGCCCTCTCCAGTGAGGCAGAAATCAGCCAGCTGGTTCAAAACCCACTGGAGAAATGGTGGAGAAAACTTGCACAGTACAAATGTAAAATAAAACCCTCAACACTGTTGCTGCCAGTGCATTCACCCAGCACTGTTGGTGGGAAGTAAGAGGATTTGGGAGCACAAGCCTGGTCTTGAAACCACAGCTGTATCTCATGACAACAGGCACTTAGAGCTGCCAGAACACATAACACACTTTTCATACCTGGCCTGAAGAATGGAGAGACACTTGGGCATCTCCACCCTCATTCCTGGGACTCCTGCTGCCCCAGGCCCCACACCTGTCCTTGGTTTGTGCTGCCCTCCAAGGTCACAGCAGCCCCAAGCTGACCTCCCAGCTCTTGCATCCTACAGGTTTGGGGTCTCACCATCCTGGTCCCCCTTGGCAATTGCACCTATCCCATGCTGACCCAAGCCCTCTTGTCTCTTCCTGCCTCCTGCATTACTCCAGACTGCGGTATTCCCTCCTGTATGCACACACACACTCTCTCATATTTCCTTCCTCCATTCTTCTGTCTCTGAAGTCAGACAATTTTAATGTTTTTATGTTAATTGCTTTTGAATAACAGCCTTTCTGGAAAACAAAAGGTTTCCCAGAGTACTGGTTTCTTTGGAAACTTTCCCGTGGCCAACTACAAGCTGAAATAATAACAGTAACAGGAAAATTTCCACATAAGTATATAAGACTCTTTTTTCAACAACTGGTGAAAAAAGTTGTTGTGCTCTTTTGGTTGTTTGGGGCTTGGGTTTTTTTTTTTCTGACATTTTCAAGCCAGTTTTTCCCTCTAGCCTCCCAATCCCCCACTCCTGCTAAGAGAAGGGCACAAAGCTGAGTCTTGTTGCAGTTTCCTTCGAGACAGGGAGAGGCAATGACCTTGTTTACAGAGAGCAACCTCAGTGTATATGAGCAAAGGCTGTGTGGAGAGACTGCCTGCCTTGGCTGGCATTCCTCTGTTGTTAAAGAGCACAGGAAATGATGGACATTTCTAAGGCGGAAAAATTTGCAAGCAAGCTTGGGTTAACCACAAGAAAATAAAGCACATGGCAAGAATCACAAGGCTCATGGCAGAAGAGGAAAAGCTGACAACTTTTGATTCATGTGCTGTTAAAGGTTAAGGTGATGCCATCTAACATTATGGAAATGAAGCCACTGTTCTGAACACTAAGCAGGTAGCTGCTTCAGCAAAAAAATGCAGTGTTTGCTCTTTTTCATGTATGTGAGTTGGTTTTTTGTATGTGAGTTGGTGGTGAAGCTGGGCTGGTCTCATAGAGGAGTGACACAGGGTGGAGAAAGGGGTTATGAGGGCCAACTTGCATGCAGAGCAGCACAAGCCCTCCATGGTTTGCCTGGAGCCAAACCATTTGGAGTACAAGCCTGCTAAAGTCTGCCTAAGTCTGGCTTCCACCTCCCTGAATTTCTAGAGCTTTCTAATGTCCCCTTCCACCTTTAGGAAATGACAGTCCAATAGGCAGTGGCACAGACTGAGCCAGCAGTCCCATTACAGTCAATGCAAGTGGTTAAAAGATTAACAACCACATAGATGCAATCCTACCTTTTTGCCTTTTGCTCTGGTAGCCACAAATGTGAAGATTTTCCTTTCAGTTGGCTCTTCAGCTTGTCCTGTCTTCCTCTGTTACTCTCCAGTTCCACAGACTGCTTTAAAAAAAAAATCATTAAAAGGTGCTGTAAAGGACGGCATACGTTACACACCATCTCATTTCTGTGTAGGATTTTTCTCAACGTTTTCGCACACACATAATATTTGTTAACTACTAAAATATCACTAAGAGTACCACCATCTCATCTGTTGTGTTGGCAGAAAGAGAAGAAAAGCATTTCAAAACTTAGCTTTCACCAGTGACTGGCACACTCAGGGGCTTGGCAAGGAAAGGCACTACTGAACAATCTGCCAGTGCAGAGATTTCCCCTGAGATGGCATTGGCATGGCTGCACTGGGGGTTGTCTGCAGATGGGACTGCCAGCACAGAGGGGAGAAATCACAGAATCACAGAAGGAAGGGACCCTTAAGATGATCTATTTCCATCACCCTGTCATGGGCAGAGACACCTTCCACTAGATCAGGTTTAGGGGAAGAAGGTTTTGCTCATGGACCCACCTTCGTACCAGTGACCGCATGGCACGCATAGGATGGAGGAAGATAAAGCAGAGAAGCACAGTGGTACTCGGTGCTTTACAAATTTTTATCTTCTGACAGGGCTGAAGGGCTTCACAAAGTGTCCTGGGACACAGACCCATATGGGTGCTGGAAAGAAAGTTGCTGCGTCCTCCACCAAACTTTTCTCATGACCAATTCACTTAAATCGCAGAGGGTATGAAAAGGAAAGAAGAAATGAGCCCAAAGGAGGAAAAAAGGAAAGGAATACTTGCAAGATGAGAGGGAGAGCACACTAGCAAGCAGCAGCTGTTACCAAATAAGCCCCAAAAGGCTGCAGCTGCTCACTTTTGTCTAGGTTTAAAGCAACAGCTTGCAGGAAGGCTGCTAGAGCTTTGCAGGGGACCTAGGAGTCAGGCAGGGACCATCAGTTATTCTCAGTGTGGAATACCAGCACAGGCACAGAAACCAGAAGGTGTCAGAGAATGATTTGGGTTGGAAGGGACCTTAAAGATAATCTAGTTCCAATTCCCTAGCTATGGGCAGAAACAGCTTCCACTAGACCAGGCTGATGAGGGCTCCATCAACCTGGTCCTGAACACTTCCAGAGATGGGGTACATACAGCTTCTCTGGGCAACTTATTCCGGTGCCTCACCTCACAGTGTTTTTACTCCTTTCAAAAATTATTTTCTGTGCTCAGTGATAGCCTTGGTCTGCCTGCTAAATAAAACTTTCATGAGGTTTGTGAAGCTGCCTATCTTGATTCCATCTACAGTGAAAATGAAGACTTCCCTGTGAGCCAGGTGAAAATATGGTTTCTAAAATGGAGATCCATACAAACAGTATTTTGAGACAAAGCCAGTTGTTAGGAAGGACTTTCCATTTCCTTAGACATCCAGTGTTTGCACCATATTGAAAAGGAGACAAGCAGCTTGCCATGAGGCTGCAATGCTTGTTTGACACCACTGCCTGTGTGTGCATCCAGACTGAAGTGCTGACAGAATGGTGAGGCACAGGAGGATCACCTGTGTCCTTCCAGCACTTGCTGCTGGGAATTGTGTTAGAACAGCATCCAAAAGCTGCCTGCAAAAGCCCTCAGTAAAAAGTTGCTTTCCCATAACTACTAACCTGTGCTTACTTTGGTAGAAACTGGGCATGGATAGACAGAAAGAGATGCCATAGACCCTGGTACTGTTTTTGCAGCACGCTATTTACACAGACACCAGGGTCTATATTCCCAAAGGTACTCAGGCATCTTGTACATGCTGCAGTCACAGGGATCAGCTTCCAATCTGCTACAGGCCCCTCTTCCCTTAGTGGTTTTCTCCTTTCAGATCCCAGCAAACATGGGGTTGGTATCAATATCTATCTTGTATTTTATGTCTCTATGTATCATTTACAATAAAGGTAGCTCCTCAAGATAGGAAATAGGTAGGTGAAAGTTGGAGGGAAGAGTCAACTGAACTGACAAATATTTGCAAGCCTGAGGTTATGAGCATACAGCTGCTGAGAAAAAAAAAGCTTTATTCATTCAGCGATGGGAAAAAAACCCCAGAAAATCGATGCACCATCCCTCCGTGGTGCACATACACAGATTAAAATAATTAAAATGCGTCTCTCTGCCTCCTGTGCAGATTTAACAAAGCATAAATGGACTGTGTGCCTCTGCTACTCTGGAGGCATGGAGGAGGGATGAATTAGTGTCAGACACTGAAATGGGTGAAGTAACCACTTCACCTTTGCAAGCTAGAGTGAAGCAGTGTGAGATAAGCACCAGCTGTGTGCAAACACCACTGTGCAGCACAGGCTACTTCCTGGCTGAGTCAAGTTCCAGCATGCAGAGAGCACAGAGGGACAGGCTTCTGCTGTTGCTGCTGCTGCTGCTGCAGCACATGGAGCTGCATGACAGAGACTCACACTCACTCCAAGGCAGGGAAGTGCTGGTAGTGCCTGGAGATGTGGAGAGCTGGAGAACAGAGAGGGACTTCAGCATAATGATCTTCATCACTGCAGGATTTTGCCCTTAATCTCCCCCACTTGCCAACAGAAGCTACAGCCAACTCAAGTTATTTCAATTGGGGCTGTCTATGTGCTGTCAGCAAACTGTTTGAAGTTCTTACAATTGAGGGATAAGCAGCTTTTATGCAGAAAAAGCTGGCACTTCAAAACTTTTAAAAATTCAGACATCACACAAGGAAGCCTTTAAAAGCTGCCACTGATAGAGATTTTGTGCAAGAGCAACTGCCTTTCCCTCACACAGCAGGGAAGTAAAGAAATGGCATTCTCCCCTCCTGGTATGCTGAAAGCAGCTATGGGGTAAACGTGTCAATTTAAAACAGAAACTGAATGTAAATGCAAAAATCCAAAAATGTGTTGGATGGCATACATATAAGAAGATGGTTGTCAATAATTTTTATTAATTACTATTGTATATAGCAAGTAATGAATGTTTAGCCCTCTGAGACTGAGTTACTGAATCCTCCCAGCTTTGGACATCCACACAGCAGTGTGTTATCAACTATTGGTTACAGGGAGCTTGAAGAGTGCCACAGTACAAATAACCCTGACCAGCTCTCCTGCACACTCTCAAACATGGGGAGTAAGCAGTGTCTGCTTTCTGCCCTTACCTTACTAGAAATCAGTCCTTCACTCATCTGGGGAAAACCCAAATCTTTTCAAGGACACACATGAATCATGTTCCACCTGTGTGCTATATATCTATTCTACTGTTCAATTTACGGCACTTTCACTTACTATCACAGTATTCACATACTGCAAACAGGAAAACTGAGTCAGGAAGTTTGGGAACTTCTTTTATGTCAGGGATTTTAAAAAAACACTTAAAACAGCACATTAGTTACTGTATTGAACAATAGACTAATAAATTCTCGTATTGCATATGCTATATAGTAAAATTTAACAATCCTTTATTCTTTAGATTAAGTGTCTTCTCACACAAAGCACACCCTGAAGCACTCAGCAACAATATTTTTATCATCCATCCAGGTACTTATATGGCTTCCATCACTGCAGCACCTGTTTTTATGGTAGCTGTGAAATACACAGCCATAGAATCTAATATGGAATCAGAACCAGGAAACATTGTTTGTCCAGCTACTATATAAGTCAACAAAGGAAACTAAGCAAGAATTCCAATGAGCTCCGAGCTCTTTTTATGATGCTGGATCAGTTGACTTTTACTTTATTGATCACAAATTGCTATTGTTAAGATTAAGTATAAGAATCATCTGGAAGAAAGTTATCATTTCCTGAGAGACTGTTATGTGGTCCACAGAGAAGGAGGGAAGAGTGTGATTCCCATTTCTTCTCCAATAAAGCCCTCAAAACCGAGAATATTTGTCTTGCTGACAACCATCAATTGGTATGAGTCACTCCTAACTTTGCTTCTGCAAAAAACAGGAAAGGAGAAATGAGAAGCACACACAAGAAAGTAAGTGCACGTACATCCCATCTGTTATGACCTGCCTCCCAGAACAAAATGGTATTCTCTCCTCAGGGAAGGACCACTTCATTTTGCTCCCACAGTCATTAACATCTTCACAAAGTAAATACAAGAGACAGCATTGAGCATTGTTTTGTACTCTGCAGGGATATGATTGATGGTACAAGACCGTGGAAGAATCAAGACTGTGAGAACATAAAGCTTTCTTTTGCCCCTTTCTCTTGTGAATGTGGCGTACTTTTAGTAATGAACATGCTCAGGTATTCTGATCTCAGACAGAAACAGTTTTACTTCTGAGGAATCATTCCTGTGAACAGGATGAAGCAGTCAATGTGCAGGGCTGAGATGCAGCTGTGCCTGCAGCTGCAGCACAGCAGACAGGAACTTACTACTGAGAGTGGAGGCACACAGGGATCCTGTGGAAAGTACCCTCAGAGCTGACAACAAAGTGGATGAGAGGTAAGGCAGGGTGGTGGTGTCCCTTTGGCAATAGGGAAGTGTAGGGAGCAGTGTGTGCAAGAGGGAAGGGAGGTTTGGAGTAAAACAGCCATGGTATTTTGGAGTAACATGAGCATGGATATGTTCAGCTTGGGAACACTGATTGCCTAGAGAAGAGCAGCTGCCATGCATATGGAAATACATTAAGACTTCCCCTAGGAAAAGTTCCCCAGGAACTTCCACAGCAGACAGGCTGCAGCAGTCAACCATCTGACCAGGAGGTCAGTGGAAACACAGAAAGTTCCCCTTCCAGATTCACCTCAGTCAGCCATGGACAATTCACACAAGAAACATTACTTTGTCAAGGATCTGTCTCGGCTTTCATGCGTGTCTCACACAAACTTTCAGTCTGCCAAACAGAGGAAGTCTAGACAGTGAGACAGAGCAAGAGCCACCCACCAAAGCAAACATGAGGTCTGGGCCAGGAGGTGTTTAGAAGGCAACATTATGACAGGCCACAAAACATGCAGAAGCAAACATGGGGCTTGAGACAGAAACAGTGTGTGTGCAGAAAGTGCTGAGTTTAGGTCTGTGTTTCAGACAAAACATCTCTCATACACTGTAGTGAGCTCTAGGGCAACCAGCATGTACATGAAATCTGTATCACTTGATTAAAATTGAGGCCAGAATCTTCTTAGTTCATCTGCTGAAATGTCAAGAAGCAAGTGGGAAAGGAGGTGTTCCTTCACAGGAAAGATATCTCTCTGACACTGTCACTTCACAAGATGTCAAAATGAGACAGGTAAAACACCTGCAGTGGTGTCTGTTCTCTGTTTCCCAGGCAGGGGAAAGAGGAAGAGAAAGGGCTGACAGATGCCATTTAGGAAGCAGCTTTTCTGTGTCTGATGTTACCAGGCCACCCATGGATATAGGTGATGCCCATGCTGACAGACATTGCTGAAGGGTGAAGCCAGAGAACGAGGCACAAGTTCTGCAGCACCCAGGATCACCCAGAATCAAGCACTCAGGGTGGAAGACCATAACAGAAGTCCAGACCCACGGTGGCTGTCAGAGTTCCCTTGTCTAGGGAACTAGGTCCCACCTCCGCTCCAGGGCTACGGAGGGTTACACCTAGAAACAGCCCTGCACAGGCAAGAGGGCAATCCACAGAGTTCACACAGGCCCAAAAATTATAACTTGCTATTCCTTAGCTTGTTTTTGAGGCTTTATTGCTACACCCTAAGTGGCTGTAGGGGTGGCTTCTTCTAAGACCCTGTGTGCTCACCCTGTTTATCCCCAGCTCTGACATGGCAGCTGCTGGGTGGTGCTTTGGGGAGGGACAAGCTGGGGAATTACATCTCCACTACACGGTGACTGCAGGGTGGGGAGAAACGAGCACATGGGTGTGAGGGTCATGGGACTTCAGGGACTCTGAAACTTGCATAGTGTGGGTCACTGCTTCTGGGCAAGAGCCTGATTCAGAAGCTGTGACACCAACTCTGTCCTGCCCCTCGCTGGGTCTAGTCACTGTCTCAGCCACACCAACAGGGAACAGTCTTCTTCTGACCTCAAGTCTCAGCCTAAATGACAGAGAGGACATCAAGTGATAGAAGTTCCTACTTCTTCCAGATCTTGTCTCAGAAGTAAAAAAATTAGAATCCCTGGGGTCTCGCTCCTGTCCTCTGATGCTGGCACCTCTCCTCCCTGGAGAATTCAGGGAGGCAAAAAAAAGATCAAAATAGTCTGGCTAAGCCTGTGTGTCTTTTTACCGCAAACACCTTCTGTTCTGGCCTATGCAGTTGCTTTCACAGCTGGAAAGGGAATATTTTTTTACCTTAAATAAAAAGAAAAAAATGGCTGGACTGTTTTCAGTGTGCTCTAGGGAGCTTCAGGAAGCCACATGAAACTAAAATGCTCTCCATCACACCTCTGGCACCTCTCCACAGCTCCCTGGGTGTCACTGTGAATGAAGTTATGTTGGCTACACTTACAATTTTTTGCTGGACATAACTCATCAAAGGTAAACACATGGAAAACCTCTGGTTTCAGTAGTAATTAACGGAGACATCTTGATGGTGAAACCACATGTTCCCTCAGGCCTTGCCCGAGACATTCTGCCTCAGTGTGCCTGCACTGTGCTCTGAATTTTGTGGTGACCCTCGAAAGACACTTTCTGCGGCCTGCCTCAAAGGCTGGACAAGAAGGTCTAAGGGGAAGCTGACACCTGTTACAGCTGAGGTTCTGCTTTCAGAGCAGAAGATGTTAGGTTCAGAGCCCCACAAGGACACAGGCGAGAGGGAACAGAAAGTATGTGCCCACTCCCCATAAACGCCCCTCAGCTATCAAGCATTTCCGGGGCTGAGTTCCCTCCAGTACAGCCAATCCCTCCAGTACCTGGTGTCTGGTGTTGTCCTTCCAGTCAGCTTCTCCTCAGTGGCTCTTCCCATGGAGAGCCCAGCTCCTCAGTCTGCCTTCCTTCAGAGGCATGGTGCATTGTACCATTTCTTTGGGTTTTGTTTTCTTTCCTCCTGGCTCCCCTCATGGCAGTGACTCGGGCTGTAAGTCACCCCAGCCCCAGGAGCAGCCAGCATGGGAGCATGGACAAGGCTCTTCTGCAAGGACTAAACTCTGCAGCCAAGGGCTCTGAAGAATTTATGTGGCTTATTCCTGCAGAAAGGCGAGGAGGGGAGAAATGTTGCCATGGCTGCTGTCTTTCCATGTGGATACCCATATAGAGAAGGTTTCCTTCCCCATGCAGATTGGTGGACGGGGTGGTTAATATGGTTTTCTTTAAGACGGGGCTGGGGGTCTGACCACCTTACATTTTATCCTTTTTTGTTTCATTGTATGATTTTTAAGAGAAAAGTATTTAATGCATTGGGACTGCCCATGACCTTATACCAGCACAACTTGGACTTCACTGATGTGTATTTCTATTTATGCTGGGAGAAGAAAAAACAGAATCAGTTTCTACTTGTAGCAGCACTACAAAGATGAGAAGTAAAAGGACTGTGAGTGCTCTAAGACTAAGTTGTCATAGCAGCATAATTACATTTGAGTCTACTTTGTACAAAAGCAGACTGCCAGAACCTCATTTTGGAGGGAGAATTGCTGTCAGGAGAAAAAGGGAGGGCTGTGCTGCTCTGACTAAATTGTGTTAGACAGCAAACAGCAAACTGGATCTGCATCTCCCTACAAATGAACCTCCTTGTATGAAACCAAGCAGGCCATTTTCATCTGTTGTGCATTCAGAAAGAGATCACATGAAACACTTCTTCACAGAGTTTGAGGGAAGTATATCAAATTTTAAACTACGGAGCATAACAATCTATAAATTATAGATGCAAGCAGTGTTTTCCAGAGGTTACATTGTCACTGAATTAAAATTTAAACAGTGATGAATTGGTGAGATAAGTAACTGTTGAATAAGTAATTTCAGTAATCATGTAAATTATGGCTTCCCTGACCATCAGCATACAATCCCATTTTTAGAAGCTCTGATTGTGTTTAAAAAACCCAAACAGAGTATCCAGATAAAGACAAATCAAAACAAAATGCACCCTAATTGCTTATTCTCTGATATCCATATGGGCTGGCTGCTCAGTGCAGGTTTTCATGGCACACCTCAAAGAGAGATTTCTCATGGATACCAGCTCTGGCAGTTTTGCACACCTTTGCATCTTGGCAAATTATTCTAAGGAGAGACGCTTTCCCACTGTAACATGGCCATATTCACACCACATGTGCAGTGTTTCTTGCAGTGTTAGTCTCCAGTGTTAGGAGACCTAAGATGAGAATCTCAAAACCCTCAGGCAGTGGCTGCTGGGGTAGAGGTTGCAGGCAGTGTGTCCCCTTTTCTGCTACGGGTCTCACATCCTCCTGCACTGGTAACTCTGGGTCGGCAGAGCAGGAAAATAGATACTTAGTGCTGTCAGGGCAGTTTCTTTCAACAACTTTAAAATCATAGAATCACAGAATGAGAATCACAGAATGGTTTGGGTAGGAAGAGACCTTGCAGATCAACTAGTTCTAACACCACTGATGTGGGTAGGGATTCCACCCCCTAGACCAGGTTGCTCAAAGTCCCTTTCAACTTGGCTTCGAACACTTCCAGGGATGGAGCACCCACAGCTTCTCTAGGCAACCTGTTCCAGTGTGTAACCATGCTCACAGTAACGAATTTCTTCCTAATATCCAATCTAAACCTAGTCTCTTTCAGCTTGAAGCCATTCCCCCTTGTCCTAGCTCTGCAAGACCTCGCTAAAAATCCCTCTCTATCTCTCTTTATGCCCCCTTTAGGCACTGGAAGATTCTATAGGGTCTCTCCAGAATCTTTCCTCCAGACTGAAAAACCCCAACTCTTTTGGCCTGTCTGCATAGGAGAGGTGCTCCTGCCCTATGGTCATCTTCTTTGCCCTCCTCTGGACTCACTCAGAGTTTATGCTTTGTATGACTAACTTGTAAATTGTCTTTTTTATAAAGAAACAGACAATAAGAGACATAAAACAGAAAACAAAGCATGCTCCAGATGGCACAGAATTTCTAAGCAGAAATAAGCAGACACACAATTTCTGCAACAACCCAGAGCAGAAGAAAGAAAAAACATACAGAAAAAATCTAAAATTGAAGGTTAGAGAAGTAAATCAGGGGAGACAGTGTCAGCAGGAAAGCAGAGAGAATATATTTCCTAGAAGAGCAATTATTATAGCTAACCAAAACTTTCATCCAGAAAAAAATACAACAAAACTCCTCAGTAAACTTTTTTTTTTCTTTCATTTGACACCATTACTTCTTTTTCAGAATAGAAAGACTTTTTTTTGGTTGATGGCTTGTGTAACCTTTATGTTTTGCTTGTGAGCAAAATCTTTATCGTGAAAAAAGCTGTAATTGATGTGGTGTCTGAAAACAGCACCTATCATATGCTGAAATAATGTTTCTGAATCATAAGCAGCTTCATTCATCTCCACAAGACATTCGTGCTGAAGCTTCACTGTGACCATATGAATGTCAACATCATTAAAAATTTTGCAGCCACTCAAAGCTCACTTTCAAGAAAGGAGAAGTGTCCTACCAATCTTTCTTCCTATATTGATGGCTGCATCTATATATCTGAACAGTCAATATTGTCTGTGCCATATTTTATTTTTGTGGTAAACACTAGATAAAATGAAAATGCTATCAGTTTTCTCTTGAATTTTACCAGTTTGGGAAAACACACTAACTTACTCTCCAGATAAACAGTCACATTATAATACATCTTATGGGCTCCTACTTTGTTATCCTTGTCATTGTGCAGTCATTAACATTATCCACCTCTGAGTTAAACTTCTTCTTTTTTTTAGGAGTGACATTCCAAAAAAATCTCTAAAATTTTAGTTTGGTTGGTTGGTTGTCTTTTTACAAAACATGGAACTGGAGCTTCCTGATTGTTAGGCTGGGTGTTGTGCTGGGATGGAGTAGGGTGACATTAAGAGGACAACACAAGCACCCAGCACAGCTGCCAAAAGAAGGCAAGACCTAGTTTTCAGCCATTTGGTTCCTTTTTCAAAAATGCTGCAAGCCCAAGTTCCTCACAAGAGCTGATGGAAACCTTGAGATGTCCCTGGGAAACCAAGACTTTGAGGTGACAGACACCTGCTGCCCACTGCAGCCCCACAGAGCCCTGGGGGCAGAGGGAAGATGGATCCACATCAGACCTTAATGCCAGATATAAACTCCTCCCTCAGTCAAAGCATTTGCTTCCATTTGTAGCAGAGGTTGTTCCTATACCTTCCTTTATTTGATCATGTTCCCTCTCCCTCCCATCTGTTTTTCAACATAAGAAAACACACTGAAACCAACAGCTGTGTGCCCAAGCAAGGAACAGCAGCTCCCCATGACATCCTGGGGACAGCAGAAAAGCCTCTGTCTGAACACAGCTGGGAGCCATGGCATGGCCTCCCCCCTTACAGGAGTCCTAACACATCTAATTCCCCAATCCCACAGCTGCGATTCCAAGGTCATGACAGGGAGACAAGGAGGGGTTATTGAGAGCCCTTCATTGACATCACCACCTCCCTCTTTGTATCCAGAGCTGTTCTGAAGACCTGGTGTCCGAGCATATTCATTATTGAGTCTCTCAGAGAGATGTGTGTCTGCACACAGAGCTGCTGCAGGAAAGTCCCCTCTCGTCCCGGGTTGAGCCAGAACTGTTGCAATGCCCTACTTTCCCCTGCAGCCCAGATCTGCCTATGGCTCCAAGGACACAGCTCAACCCCCATGTCTTCAGGTTCACTTTGTCCTTTTCTCTAATGATCTCATTCTTGCCCCTGTCCTGTGTTTGGCCTCTAACTGTATTTTCTCAGCATGTCAGAACATCACATTAGGAAAGTGGTTCAGCTGGGAGAAAAACACATTATGTTTCCCGGTTTATTCTTCAGCTGGATCAGTTTCCCAATGTGTGCTACTGGATGGACACAGAAATACTTCCACTAGCATGAGCATGGGGCTACTCTGGGGTCAGGAGCAAGCAGCTGGGGACCAGTGATATGTTTGAGACAGATCAGCTCCTTGAACCATATCTCAAAATGTTTGTCCCTGCACCAGTGCCTGCCCAGTGGAAGAATCAGGAATATGGGGCAGGGGAAGGGGGGGTCTGGCCAGCAGCTTGTGCTTGGATTGACTTAATAAAACCAACTTCAATTACTAAGGGAAAAGAAAAAAAAGGAGACTTACCAGTTGCTTACATTTATTCTATTTTCCAGGAAAATCACTTAAAAATATTGGGTAGCTGGACACCCTCCAATGATCATGACCTTGTAAATCTTTGGGTTTTTTTTTTACTGTTGCTTTGTCAGACTTGATAAAAATCCCACGGCTTGTCTGTCTTTCTCATTTACATTACCAGATGTAACAGAAGATGCTACATCTTTATGCAAAGGGGGTCTCTGTGTTACTATTCACATTTGTGAAGAACACAGAGAGCCCAGTTACTCCTGTAGGCAGAGGGGCAGTCCCTGGCTTAAGGAATTCAGGACCTAAATTGACTGTGAGGGAGGAGGTCAGGAAAATTATTTTGGATATCAAATTCCAGAGAACAACAACAGCAATTGAAATCATAGTTCAAAAATGGCCAGAGTACCATCCAAAGCTGTAACTGGTCACCTTTTGACTGATTTAATGACAGGGGTTTGACAGACAGATCACAATGCCAGGGCTACCTGTGGTGTGCTACTGCTGCAGCAACCCATGGCATGGGACTGGCATAAAGCAAGCGCCCCAACCCTAATCCTAACCCAAACAAAGCAGACTCCCAAACATTGATCATGAGTGGGTCTCAAACAGGGAGAAATGAATGGAGCAATGGCCAGAGCTTTCATAGAGCTCCAGAGAAATCTGATACTTATTTGTTGCAATCTTGAATTGAATCTCAAAATAACTAAAATACACCCAGTTTACCAAATGACATCAATTAGTGTAGCTGATTCTGAGTCTCATGGGTTTTCCCAAGTCAAGCACCCTCCAACATCTGCTTGCAATAAAATCAGATGACAGTGCTTGTACAAGTACAGCCAGAAGCTGCCTCCCCATTAAAATAGGAGCCTCCCCATCTTCCATTAAATAGACTGTAACTTTTGACTTGCTTCATCCAGACATCAGTGGATGTAACTTAGAGGGCTTGAGATCTGAAACAAAGCAGGCTAAAGATGATATTTTAATATCCCATTCTATTAAAGGTGGGGATCTGGGCTACTACATCTGAGTACTCAGGTGGGTAAAATGTGGATAAAAGCGCATGGAAAAATGTGCCCTGCTCCACAGCAGACAAACCCACCCACACAGCTGTGAGGAAGGGTTTGAGTGCCATGAGTGGAGCGTGGTTATTACCAGCCAGCTTCAGCCTGCCTGATGCTGAGTTAACATGCCATTTTCCCTGTGCTGTCAAAGCCTTTGTCACGGTAATAGCCTGTTTCCTCTTTTTGTTAATATCTCTGTCAAGAGAATGAAGCAGCAGAATTGAAAGTGCCATGGTGTGCGATAGCACCGTTCTGCTGAGGCTGTGCTGGCAGCCTGCTGTCTTTTGATTAACTGGATGTTCCTCTAAAATTTGTATGAAATTATTTTTTCATGGAAGCGCATTGTGATGAAAGGAGGAAGTAGAGGGAGATGGAGGCTGGTTGTCTGGTCACACAGGAGCAGGCAGGGTTGATCAGGCTGTGGCTGCCAGCAACTTCTCCTGTGCCTTGCCCGTGACCGGGGGTCTGGTGAGGAGAAACTTCTCTTATCCTCACAAGTCACTTCCAGTTTCTACTCAGCTCTCCCAAGAATAGTCTGTCAATAATGAAAATTGTGACCTAAGATACATGAAAGGTAATTTGGAATTAAACCCTTGAAGCCCTGAAGTACAAAATCTTTAGATATCTGGCAAGCAAACTCAGTCTATCAGCCTGTATTTACAGACACTGTCACCCCCACCACACATAAAACACCACAGTATAGGGGGTAGGATGTGCTGACTTTCAGTTCTGCAAATTTCTGAGTGACCCCAGATCTCACTGAGGCCCCACAGCATGATGCTCCTGGCATGGCATGAGTTTCCTCTGCTCTTCCTGCCAGTAAGACCAGCAAGGATTTTGCTAGTGTGAGGCTTCTATTTCCTTGCATGTCTGATTGGGTTTTGCAGCACACACCAAAAGAAACCCACTTCACTTTGCCTTCTCTGGGCCCCTGTAACTTCTCTTTGTCCCCTGAATGGGAGAAAACTGATGAACAGAGAATTCTAATTTTATTTCCTAGGGCATCTCACCACTCTGGAAAAAGGGATCCAGAATCCAGAATCCCATTTTTAAGATTAGGCACAATTCACAGGCAAGGTGCAATGAATCTGAAAGTCTGGTGTAGAAACTGCTTGTGTATAAGACCCTGTGTTACTTGCTGCAGCTCTGAGAAGTGGACAGAATAATCCAAACTGACACATTTTCATTCTGCTTTAACAGCAGTGCAAATGACACAGGATGTAAGACAGCCAGGACTCAGACATTCCTTTTGTTGATCTCTGGTTTTACTGCCTAACTGAAGTTGTGGAGGGCTTTCATGTTACAACCTGATCTGTTTTCTCATCAGAATTCATGAATAAAACAGTTCTGACCTGTGCAACATCCATATAATTTTTGTTGACTTGCATCTACAGACTTTGTAACACCATTGCTCTGCAATCAATTGAAAATTGGTATGAAATTAACTTTTTCACCACTTACAAACTCAATCTCATGTTTCACAAAATATTTCAGTCTTTCTAATGAGTTGGTTTGACTTTTCAATCTGCACGCTTATTATAAATCTCTCAAATATTTTATGTATTTTATGTATTAATAAAAATATTATTCCAATAACAATTTTGGAATGTATTTGTGATTACAGTTCCCTCACTCTTCCCTCCCTTCTCCCCTTACTTATTACACATGCTTGACAGACTCTCTCTAGTCCAGCAGCTTTGTAACACATAAGAAGTTTAAGACATGAGTTTGGTTTCGGTAACTTAAAGACCTATATAAAAAAAAAATTAAAAATTGAGAGGATTGGGGAAATCACCAGTGAAACCTGATGTCTGACTACCTCAAGAAAATGTGCCAGTCCACACAGGCAACTTCCAGCTCTCCTGTATGGCCAGTCCTCCCACACCCCTCCCCATGCAGAGGACTGAACGTGGCTTAGACCTCTGCAATTCACCATAATAGGACAAAAGATTTTAGCCACCAGTTCCCATTCCATTGCCTAACTCAATTCAAAGGAGAGCACGCCTGCAAAAAACTTAATATCCTACCTATAACAGACATTGCAAGTTGTTGCTTTGTATGAAGTTTGACTACTGCTAACTTGCAATAAACTCACTGACAGTTGGTTTTGATTTTCTTTGGGTTCTTTTGTGTTGTTATTTTGGTTTTTCTTTCTTTTTTTTTTTTCTTTTTATAATGGACAACAAATATTGGCATGGGATGGAAAAGCAGGATGCCATTTCTATGACACATTGTACCATAAGGACTTTTACCAGAATATTGAGACATACAGCCTGATGAAAGAACATGCCTGGAATCCAACCATTTCCAAGTCAGATAATACTGTACATTTAAGCTGAAGAGTTACTGTAATGCTTGCAAACCACTGTTTCTTACTAAAGATCAAAGGGGCAAAGGTAGAAATGAAAAAAATATTGAACAAGACTGCAATGAAATAATAGTGCAAATAGCTCAATGCTCTGGAAGACACATGAACTACACGTATGTCATAAGTTAAATATGACAAATAAAACATAAGAGGACTTACAAATATCAAGTCCAACAGAGGTGCACCAGAAGAGAAAAAGGAAGAAATGTTTACAAGCAATGGTCTGATTTTGCATTTCAAAACACAGGATAATTGTGCTGGATAAGAGGAAACCAAAAAAAAAAGTATGAGAAAGATGTGGGAAAATGACAAAGGAAGTTTTGCAAGAGGAAACTGCCTTGGCAGGGAATGTGAATAGGGTAATGTGCATCTATGGAATATAATAGTTAACTGCCATAAAGCATTCACCACTCATAGCCAAAAGCAGCAAACCTGCATGGCTGGGCTGGAGCACAAGTGGGTATTTTGGGTCACAGCAGGAAACACCACACACTGTATTTTGTTAGGCTGCTGCAGTGTTTTGCAAACATGGAGAGGAGGGGGGATTGTAGATATGAAAAGGCAAGGCAGGTTGTTTCATTTGTTTATATTAAAAATAAATAGCTTTTGAAAATATGACCCAGTCAGTGAAGAGTCTGAAACACAATCCTCTATTTGTTATGACTTAACAAGGAGGAAGCAGAGAGAGGTAAAATCCATGCAACAAATGCACACAATAGTTTTCAAAATTCCCCTCAGTCCACAGAAATTCTTTCAAGAGATCATGCCAGTATTGTTCTAAGCCCAGCTTGGTCCGAAGTCCAGCAAAAATAGACAGGTTTTTATAAAAGAAACAACAGCCCCTGCCCAAGACCAGGCACAGCACACACCCCAGGAAGAAACACTGTGTAGTATGTATGCCAAAGGAGCTCACTGGTAGAAAGCTTCTGGCAGTGCATTGTGGCACTAAATGAAACCAGAGCACACCGAGGGACTGCAAAGCCCTGTCAACTATCCACTCCCTGGTCTTCATCTTTCTGTTGGTTTAAGAACATAATTCTTGAGTTACTTCTTCTGATATCACTGTAGCTTTGCCTGACCTCAAAAAGTTACTCAGTCTGAGTTCCAAGTGGCAGAGCTGTGATAATCTCAGGATATAAGTGAGGTAAAACTCATAGGGAGAGATGATATCTTTTATTAGTGTAACCAGCAGAGCTGAAGAAACCTGCAAAGTGTGGACAGAGCCCACATTCATTAGAAGCAGATACAGTGATTTCCAGCTTTGTGTGCTGCAGGAGTGCTGAGAGTGCAGTTTATATGGGTCACAGGCAAGCAGGCCAGCTCAAGCATCACACCCAACTCAGTTAATTCCTTGTGGAGCCTCTGCAGCCAAACTTGGAATGGCTAGATTGCTGCAGATTCTAGGCTGGGTAGGTTAAGCCTGACCTGTGTGCTGGGCATTCTGTGAATGGATACTTGGGCACTTTTGTCACAGAGGAGCAGCAGCAGATTTATGCAGTAATGGGGTCCTGCCTAGCCGTGCTCCTGACCCATCTATCAGCAGGACTGAATCAAGACCGGATCAGGGGGTCACTTTAGCAGGGTCGTTTCTCTGAACTCATTCAGCTACTTCATTTATTTCTTCATTTCATTTTTCACACCCTTCAAAAGCACTGTAAATGTACTCATCTCATTTCACAACACCCAGCATTTGGGAAGAGGATGAGGCTGGAAGCTCAGGTTGCAGGGATCTCTTTTCCCAGAGAATGAGCATGGAGGAGGCTCTCTGACAGTTACCTCTTAAGATAAAACCATGACGAAATTAGAATTTACTAGATTAATAAAACGCTGCAACCACTTGTTATTAATAGAAGCCTTTGAAAAACTCCAGAGCTAGGTTTTGAGCCAAGACCAAGAGAAATTAGTAACATTTTGCTTTGTTTTCTTTTCGATATTTTTGACTTGGAGTTGACGATAATATGCCTGCTAGGTGTTATGTTCTCTTAATAGTTTCATTATCTGAAATCCATAGACCTTCACCCTTTTCAACATCTTTTGGTGCAAATATATAAGTACAAACTTACACGTATTCATACATACAAAGTAAAATATATTTCAAGAATAAACATGATACAATACAAAGGAATGAGACCTGAGAGACTTTTGACACTAAAGGTTTCACCCTGTCCTTTGCAGTACCATCTTTAAGGTGTGAATTGCCATCAACTGCCTTCTTTCTTTAAATTAGAAAGTGCAAGTAGGCCTTAAGGTACAGCTGCCTAGAGCTCCCTCTGGTACTCCTAGGAAAATGATTTCCTGCTGGCACACAAATTATATAGCTGAAATCATATCTCTCATATATTAACTTAATGATAGGCCAGGATCTTCATACTATGATCGCATAAAAAGGGATGAAGAATTTCCCACAAAAAAAGCACTTCAGCAGTAATCATACATTTGAAAGCAGAAAATGAAAGTGCTCAGTGTTACTAAGCTTCAACTTGAAAAGACTGAATCCTCTGTTTAAGATCCATTACACCAATAAATGACTAAATTGTCCTCAGATTATAGGAAGCATGGTTAGCTTCAACTTATAGCAGGTAAGTCTCACCCACATAATTGCAATGGAGTAGGAGCAAAAGAGGGGCACACTATACTCAGAATGATGTGATCACTTTAATTTTCCTTTACAAAAATGTAGTTCTACAGAGGTCAGCCTAAGGAGCAGATGTGTTGGTTTTGGCTCTCATTCTGAATATGAAATTGAGAGCACCCTCCAGATTATGGGAGCATGAAAGGGTGGGTTTGACACTGCAGGGCCTTCTCACATCTCATGGACCGTTTTGTGTAGCAAGAACATGGAGCTTGTTGGTGTTTGGCTATTGATTACTTTTGCTCCACAGTGCAGGCAGGGTCAGCTGCTGTCACTCAGAAACTTGCAGCTTTAACTTTTTGGAAATCCTGGCCTTTGGGGGGATACTGGGATGAGCAAAATTTTTAAATTGAAAACAGAATTAACATCAACCTACTGGAAACATACATGTCTACATATATCTACATATATATACATATAAATATATATATTTATATAAAACCCCAGGACAAACAAAGCTGGTATGATTTTTTTAAATTGCTTTACTGTTTTTTGTTACTAACATTATAATTCTACCTGTGTTACTTTAATGAAGGCTAACACTGAAATAAATACAATTATGGGCTCTCCTCCTCCCTTTTAATATTCCTGTTTTAATACCTCGGGTTTAGAATAAATAATGATAAATAATGCAAATTATTTGTTGGAACATAGCCATAAATTATAAATTGCAGGCCATGCTTACTCTTAAGACCAAAGAACTATGGAAGGTAAAATGTGTAGTTTTAGATCCGCATAAGAATGAGTTCCTGTTTTAAACACAAGAATATTATCTCAACTCCCTCACCAATCCACTAACCAATGATACAGGTAGGGGCTTCTATCAACACTTCATCCTTCAGGGAGCAACACATCACCATTTGTGTTGTTTTGCAAAAACCAAACAGTTTTGTCTCTTACAACAACCCTGTGATTATCACTGAGGGTCACAGAGTTCACAAATGAGGTCAATTGTTCCTTTGAAAACTTTTTCAGAACAACACACTCAACAGTCTGCAATGCCAGGGCTAACCAAAACAACTGTGGACCTGCTTTTTCCTGTCTTATCGTCGCTCTTCTTCCTTTTCTGACATTTTAATGAACTCTCAGATGTTCCCTGATTCGCAGTCTGTAGGCTTAGTAGTAGCATTCAGAAGCACCTCGTGTATAGTTTAAAAAGCATGCTTATTTTATTAATTTAAACAGGTTTCATTACTTGATCATTTGAATGAATTCCAGTGTCCTTAGAATAGAGATTTGTTGTCACACCTATCAGAACAGAAGGTGACCTGCAGTCAGGAGCAGGCTGTCCACAATATACTCCAATCCCTATCATTCTATTTGGTTTAATTATTAATGAGATCCAGCTGAGAAATGGCTTATCTAGTTTCCAAGTACAAGCATGGACATGTGCTTCTTCTGTCCACTGTGTTTCTCAGCCTAAAATGTGCTAGAAAGTCAATTCCATTGCATTCTCCTCTTCAGTCACATAGGCGCAGGAAAAACATTGAGATAAAAAACCCCTTAAATCAAGACTCGTAAAACAGCTGTTAACTGATAATGCCTGTGTTTAAATTAAGTAAAAAAACCAAACCAAACAAAAAAACCAAAACAAACAAACCAACAAACAAAAAACCAACCCCCCCCCAAACAACAACAACAAAAAAACAACCAAACAAAAGAGCTACCAAACCCTTATTAAATGTCTGTTTCTAGGATAACATGCTTAGAGAGGAGTCCTGCTGTTTGTGGTCACCCTCCTGGAGCAGACACATGGCTTTATGATCAGATACATCTGCTTTCATTCCCCATGGTGGCATCATATATGTCACTTAAAGTAGTTGCTGCAATCTGGAATTGTCAGTAATATAGTGTCTGGAAAGAGTTAAAATTCCACCCAGGATGTCCCACCCTTGTTGCCCCTACCTGATACCACATCTTTTCAATGAGATTCTGCTGCTGACAGAAAATTCAAGGCTGCTATTCTCTCTATGCTCCCACTCTTTAAAATGAATTTGTGCTAGAAGAACCCTAAATGAACAGAAGAGTTTTCAAGTTGTCAAGATGTTGCCATCCTGATAGCTGCCCTAATAAAAGCATAGTTTTTACCTTCAGGAATCATGGCAACGCTAATCTGTTAGGAATAGAAAATTAAATTTCAAAGGTGCTAAAACCAAAGAGGTCCCAGAACAGTGTTATTTATTATGCCCAGTCAGAAATGGCACAAACAGTGCTGAGGTTCTGGAGGTCCCTCAAACAGAAGCTGTGAGAATGCAGACAGACAGCCCACGATCTAGTTAAGCTGTGTTTGAGCACATAAGATGCTCATAAGATGCTCATGAGGGCAAACTTCACTTTAGTCCTTCTGTATCACTTATCATTTATACTGCTTATAATGCCAGCTGTGCACAGAGCCAACACACTGTACCTTTCTTCCAGCCATGGTCAGTTAGTGGGACACAGGAGCTAGAACTCAGCTGCCAAAATTGCTGTATCTGTTGAAGAGACTTCCCCTGCATGGAAGCCATGGGCACAGACTGCTTGCATCCCTGTTGCTAGAGGGACTGTTTGTGGTAAAGTGACTGAGCCAAGACACTGAGAGACCAACACCCACTCTTCAGTTTTATCTTATGGGCAACACCGCAACGCATTACAGAAAAACAGTATGGATCCAGGGGAATCAATAACTGATAACCAGACTATTTGTTTGATACATTTAAAAAGATCAAGTCTTTCTGAAGTAACAACTGTGGCACAAGCTGACCAGCACACTGAGTGAAAGTCTGCAGATGGCAGGAGTTCTGGCAGGTGAGTGTCACTGCTCAGGAAGATTTGGTGTCTCTGTAAGATAGCTTTCTTAGGGAATTCTACTGGAAAAGCTTTGAAATTTCAAGGAGAAAATTCACTAGGAATATTTGGCTTTAATAGTACTGAAAGACAAAGAACTTCAGTGACAGCCACCTATTCTTGATCAAACAATCTCACCTGGCATTCCTTTCCCTTGCTTACCCCAAGGTCTCATCTTGCCACCACCTCTATGCTCAGCTGCATCCTCCCTCTCCCACCATCACAAAACACACTGCTTTGCCCTTTCAGTCCATGCACTACTCTTCCTCACAAAAGGCCAACATTCATGGCATTGACCACTGCTCTCTCTTGCCTTCTTGCTGTCTGCAGTCTGTTCTGGTAGTACATGGGCCACCTGGGCAGAACCTCTCTCCCCATAGCAATTCTCTTCATTTGTGCTCCTTCAAGTCATGGAAATGATTTGGCCTTCCACAAACTGAGGTTCTTTGATGCCTGTGAGCATTACTTTTCTCTGCCCTCTCAAAACAAACCAAAGGAAGATGAGATTATTAAAAATAAATAAGAAAATAAGCAAGAGCTCTCACTCAGACAACTGCTGACATCTCTCCAGCATTAACAGCAATAGGGCTTCACAGGGCAAAAGAGTGGATTAAAAATCCCACATTACTGAAGTTTACTTTAGGTGTGGTTGTAATCTTATGAGATACATGAAACAAGAAGGTGGCTCGAGAGGAACCCATTTGCTGATAATTCCCTAGCCAATGCTAGCTGCTCCACTGAGCCAGGGTCAGGCAAAGTGTCAATCTCTGCTCTTGGGTTTCAGTCCTTCCTTCTTCAAGGCCACTTGCTAGCTCAACATAATACCCTTTTGGGATATGAAGGACTGGAAAAGCTCAGAATGGCTTTGTTGGCTGAATGCGCTGAAAATGAAATGCTTTATTTTCAGATCCAGCACATTACACACCTGACTTCAAAGCTGTCTGACAAGAATTTATATTCTTTTGGTTGGCAAAAGAAATATTCTAATATTGCCTTTGAAGGTTATTAAACGTACAACTGGAATCATCATGTTTTAAATGTTGTGGGATTAGCTGTTACTGTGATCACCGTCAGCAAAATACACAGACAAAAGTATTCCCTTTCACCCCTCAAAAGCGTGTTTTGGAGAACAGATGGAAGCAGGGAGGTCAGGAATGGTGGAGAAGAGCCAGCAGTACACCTAGCAGCCTCAGAGGGCTACCTGGGAAGTATTTTCCTCTCATGACAAAAGGGTGATTTCACTGAGACCCTCTCAGTAACTGTGAAATCCACCTTACTAGGGAACATGCCTTAAAAAAAAAAGGGTTTGAAACTGTCAAGGATACCTGACCTCCAGAATGCCTCAGAGAGGTCAGTTAGCTTGAGCAGTCATCTCCAAAAAAGGGGGGGAAATCTCAAAATAAATAAAAATGTGAACTTCTATTGCCTCTAACGATATAGCAAATTGTTTCCTCCCACCTCTCCTCCCTATTTTGTGGGGTGGCAATAATTGACCTTTCAGCCTTCCCTATTCAGGAAGGTGTTTTTCTAGCACACTTTCATGGTCTGTCTTCCTCCAACAGTCTGCAAAACCACAGAAAAACAGGTTGGGAGGATGTATCTTTTGAAGGGTTTATGTAGGTTGCAGGAAGAGGCACTTAATTTTTGGCAGGTGGAAAACCTGGCTGTGGGTGATCCATCCCTGATGACAGTGCAGGAAGAATACAGGGGCATAGCTGATTTGCTCCATAGCACATTTCTGTTTGTCATTTCTTTAAGGATAAATAATTAAGATTTAAATGAAATGAGCCCAATCAATGTTTCTTCACAAGAGAAAGATTTTGGTATTCTACAACTATGACCCATGTTGCTTTTAAATCATATAAACTAACCAGATGCAATTGTTTCTTTCTAGAAAGCTTTGTGTATCTATCCACATCTCATCATTCCTACAGCTCACTTGGTATGATTTAAGCTAAAAGCAAACACCTTGTAACCAAACCCTCTTCTTTAAATGGAAATATTTCTCCTCTCTGCCTTTAATGGGTTTATTTGCTAAACAAGTCTTAATTGGTCCAAAACACCTTAAAACACATACTGTGAATTCACATTGGGGAAAATGTGCCTCTGTCCATGTTTAAACAAAAATTTAGAAATACTTTTAGACTCTAAAAGAATGCAGAGCCGTCTAATTGATTCCAGCCACATTAACAGTTGCAAAAAATCTGTGGTGCTTTACTAGGGAAGTAATGGGTTGTGAATAATTTATTTTTTATTCCTCAGTCACAGGTGATGGGGATTAACCTGGCTATTTCAAATGAGTTTTAGATTATTTTAGAGTGCTGAATAATATCCTGTTTGAAGGCAGCTATTATACGTCAACAAGCCAATGTTTGTGCAGCAGGTCATTCAGAAGTGAGAGGAAATTCTGACCACATACTCAGAGTTCAAGTGCTGAATATTTTATGAACTTTGTCTGTAATACAGGGAATAAACTCAAAGTGCTTTTCTTCATCCCAGTTCTTTCCTCTCCTAATTCCCCTTTCTTCTTTGCCTTTTAACACTCTAGTGTCACACTGGGTGCTCCTCTCTGGAAACACAAGAATACATTTATCACCCCTGTTCTAATAAGCACTACAGAACTTCCGGCTCTGAAGCAATCCTAGGTAAAATTAAACATTGCTGTCACTAAGTAAATTTCAGTGCCTTATGGTTATGGCTACAAAATTGCTCACTAATGACCAGGTGTGGCTGATTGCAAAAGCAGCTGTCCTGGCTCACAGAGGAGCAGCACTGTTTCCATGTCACAGCTGGACCCATGCCATGGAGCTGATGCAAGCAGGTGTGCCTCCAGTATAGGATTTAGCAAGGTAAACATGGAACAGGGCATGGATATGGGAAGATTTCTTGGAGGTCTAAATAGTCATGAAAAGAATTTTCCTGGTGTTTTTCACATATCTGCTAGTGCTTTTCATTATCCTCCTTAGCTCCTGTTAGGAACTGCCATTCCTAAGCTTGCCTCTTTCCAAATAGTTGCTGAATGTCAAATCAGTTACTTGGGGAATGACACAAGATTCTGCAGTGCAGTTTGGCCAGAAAAGGTTTGCTGGCCACAGTGGCATTAGTCATGTAAGCCACCTCTCCCCCATTTGCTAAAAAAAGAGACTCTAGGAGGGTTTCTGCAGAGCTTTTGAGGCAGATTTCATCACATTAAGTTCAGCTTGCATTTGATCAAGGGGCCTAGAGCAGCTCAGATCTCCACTGAACACAGTGCTCTCACGGATGTATTAAGACCATCCAGATATGGCCTATTCCACTTAATTACTAAAGAGATAGGAACGTTGTACATTCAACCCTTGTAGGAAATTGCTGTTGAAAGAGGAAATTATTCTTCTTTTTGGGTGTAAAAGCAGTTAGAAAAGCAGCAATGCAGCCTCTCTGAGCCCTGCTGATTGGGTCTGGGCAAGGGCAATAATGCTGCTTCACCCAGACTGATTTCCTCACAGAGAAACAGCTCAGAGAGATTCAAATTTCCTTTTTGGCCATTGTAAAATGACAACGTAGTTAATAGAGCCTGATTGCCCTAAACTGGTTAATTCCTAGGCAACCTTGAATTTCTCCAGGCTCCCCTAGTCCATACATGGGGTGAGACATTTCTGCCTGAGGGAAGATGCAGTGCCACAGGGACAGTAACAGGAGTATTTGCTCCCATTTTCTGAGCTTTGGTTTCATACCTGAGCAAAGGCAGAAGGCAAGGCATGTCAGCTTCTCATCACACAGAGTCACATAGGGGATTGGGAGTGGAGACAGGACTAGACTCAACGTGAGCCACATCTTGACTCAACATGCACCACAATGTGCATGTTCCCAAAAGGCACAGGGGAGCCTGATGAGGCACTGCTTTCCATGAGGAATGGCCCCTGGAGCCCAGCCAGCCAACACATTGCTGCCTGCCCATGCCTGTCTTTAGTGGCTTAATGCAGGCCAGTGCTGAGAAGAACATGTGTGTGAGTTAGAGATCAGGTGTGCCATGGAGCAGTGTGAGCTCATCCTGCACAGGACAGCAGCAGCAGATGTGTTGTTTTGAACTGCACACAGCAAACTGTTGCAAGCAAAAATAGTCCTTTTGCCAACTGATTTGGCATAAAGAGTGGCACACACACAAGCACTCATTGAAACAGTGGCAGATGCAAGACTTCCTGGCCCTTATCCCACTGTTTGTAGACCACTGCCCCCATGCCCTGAACACTGAGAGGACTTGGAGACCCCTAGGAAGGAATAACAAGGTAGTTTCAAAAATAGAAATCAGCTTGTCTGAAGAAGGCTTTATGTATCAAAAAGCCTGGGTTTTTTTTTCTCAAATGCTTTAAATGTTTCATTGCTCTAAAACTAATGTTGAAATGTGTATTTGTATGTATCTATTATACATATTTATGCACACATATTTAACCTGTCCTTAAAAAACCTGGCTGTTGGCATAGCAGTGGCAAGTCTGTTCAAAAAGAGCCAGTTCCTTTTCATAAGTTGTTAAATGTACTGTAAACTATTATGTTTTAAATAGTCACTACAATTAGGGACTATTTGTAGGATCACACAACATTTTTGAAAAGCTTTTAGTACCTAAGTGCAGATCAGACCCTTCTAAAGGCTACCAAATGAAGGAAATAAAAAATACTCTATGTAAATTAATATTAGTAGGGAATATTTCAGGCATTGCCATTACAGGAACAAAAGACATATTTAGAACACTTACACCAAAAGCAAGACCTTATGAAAATATAAAGCAAAACAAAAATAAATGTTATGCATCAGCCCATCCCTTCAAACTTGGGATTCAAACAACCTCATCATTCCACAGGGGAGATGGTCATTTTGCAAACAGACACGTTTGCAAGCAGTGCCAATGGCAGAAGAAAGGAGACATATTTCATACTGAGGAGGTAAAGACAAACACACACACACACCCTCCTCTGCCTGCCTCCTTCCCTGGCAGAGGCCCAGCTGTGTCAGTGAACAACAGCATTCCTGGTCTTCAGAAACTCTGGAAGGAATCCAAAGCCACATGTGTATGTTTTGGCTCTCTCCCTTTGCCTGGTATAAATCTGGCTATGTATTAAATACCTGACTTTTTCTTACATTCTGCATACCCTTTCTCATTCTTTTGCTTCTTCTCTGCCCCCAAAATGACTGAGATCCAGAGGGAAGGATAAAGTGGAGCAAAAATGCCCCACTGCCTCCCAGAGCAAATCTTAGTAAAAAACCCAGTCATGGCATTTTCATTTATGGTAAGCAAGGTCTTCTTGACTCTGGCTGGACATCACTTGAAATCACCCTTGGCACCAACAAATTAGGCAAACCAATTTACCAGCTCACAGATATCAGCACTCCAAAAAAACCTTATCCCTGAGATCTTTGCAGCTGTTCTTCCCAAACCCTGGAGAACCACACCCAGTTTGTGTGATCTTGTTTGTCAGCTATGCTGAGCACTTCAGAGTGGATTTCAAAACAAAACAAGGACCTCAGACCAACTGCTCCACACAGACTATTTCTGAAAGTCAGCCTTGTGGAGTCACGACTACATCAGGGCTTGCATTTGTACTGGTCACATCAGGTCCTGTGGCTGCTGATGCTCCCAGTGATTACAGCAAGTGAAGAGGAGTAATCCATTACCTTTATCACAACACTTTTGATCATGACAGACTGAAGTGCTCTAAACGTAGCACATGATTTATTCGTAGAGCTTTCTAATTTAGCCACTGAGACAGGTTAGTTGCTGAGACTGAATATTAAGGATTTCTTATTGTGTTAGGTCAGAGTAGAGAAAGTGATTTCCATTTCTAGAAGGTAAAGCTTTTGGGACAAAAAAATATCAGGCACAATTACGTCTCTGTTCACTACTTAGCTATTCTTCCCAGACATCAAGAGACTTGCTAATGCACGATCACCTCAGGGACTCCTGCTGCTTCAGGCCACTGTGTTCCTATCTATTCAGATAGAACAATTCAGGAGCTGTTCACATACAAGCACCTAACTTGTTACTAATGGTTTGTAAGTTTCTTGTGGACTTTTTTGTCCTCAACTGCTTTTATGGAGAAATGGCACTTCTTGAGAGAGAAAACAGATTGTATGTATAGGTTCAGAATATACACATCATCGAGGCAAAGAATTTGCTTGAATATCTCCTTCAAAACGTGACCCATTCAGTCCTAAAATCTCCAAGGTAAACCCCCTGCTAGTCCCTTCTTAAAAGCACGTGTGGTGGTATTTACAATGAGTATTTGTCATATACACATGCACGTGTATGTATAATGTATATACATCATACATATGCATATATGTATATAAAAACACACAGATGTTGCTGTGCTCTCAAAGGTGAGACTGTGACTAAGGCTTCAAACTAAGACTAATTACCAAACAATGTTTGTGTAATAAGACATCACGTTTGTAGACCCCTTAAGTGCTTTTAGCAATTATATCTGCTGTTTAAAGATTTGGTTTCAGTAGGTCTTTATCAGATCTCAGCAGTTACAATTCAATATCAGAAATATGAATTGTTACATGTCCGTTACCATGTCTTAGCTGAGCACTACATGTGTTACTGCATCAATAATCCATTCTGGTATGAAATTACTTATAATTCTTCCTCAAGAAATAAAAGAAAAGAAAATACCTATTTCTTGAAGTCTAGTGGGAAGTGGGGTCTACACTGAGTAAAAGGGCAATCAACCTCCCAATAGCAGTTACATCAGTGACTTTTGTGTTTGAAACAAATTATTCTCTTTTTTTTTCCAGCTTCATTTTTAAAAAACAATTTCTCTATTTTTCCATTTTCTGTTACATATTAAAATATAATTCAGTATCTTGGAAAATTGTGAAACTGTGAGGCTGAAATTGACCTTCAGACTCTGAAGTAACAACAGCTTACTTTTGGGACCTCAATAAAAACATTTAGCAGAGTGGGCTACATTTACTTTGAAAATCATTGCCATAAAGCATAAAATGCAATTACTTTTTTTTGACCATACATAATATAAAAAGGGCAAAGAAGGCAGAAAACATTTCAAATTGTCATCAATTTCATTTGACTTTAATTGAACTTCCATTCTCCATAAAATACCAATGTCTAATGAGGAAATTCATGCAAGCAATGCAAGCCCACACACACATTGCCTTCCTCAGAAATATTAAAGTTTAAGATGGGTCATCAGAATTCAACAGCAAAGTTGCACATTAACTCACCAGTTCAGGTCACTCTTCTGTATCAGAGGAAGATAACCTCTGTCCAACAAAAATTATGCCTCTCTTATTATACATTTCTGTGGAAGGTATTTTTCTTCATTTCACTTCACAGAAGTGCAGTTTATAACCCAGAATGTGATGTCTGACATTGGTCATATAATCTGTCTGCTGCAAAACTGTTAATGGTAACAGAATGATCTAATCCTTTAGGTCTTTCAGACCTTACTTTTTATGACATGTTGTTAGCATTGAATTCTGCAGAATTATTTCCTTTCATTTGTTTTAAGGATATTCAAACTGCTGCTGCTTGTGACTATAGCATTCATTTCCTGGGGACCTGAAGTGAGACTTTCTCAATGCTCTTTTTTGCCTGGGTGATGCAGGCTGAACTGCTGTCAATAGCCTCTCCTAGAGCTCTACTTCTGAAGTAAAACTTCCTTGTTTTTCATTGCCATTTCTGAAAAAAAAAAAAGGCCTTTTCTTCCTATTGTACATGACTCTGCATGTGTACAGGTTAAATTTTACCTATGATTTTGTTCACTGAAGCGAAAAAATGTAGTAGGAATGAAGTAAGACTATCTACATTCTGTAAGCTCCTCTAGTTTTTCCTAGCATGGATCGTGATACGTAATGACCACATCTTCAACTCAGTCTTAAAATCACCAACAAAATTGGTCAAGAGCAATCCCAGCACAGATCTTTGCATGCTGCTGCTAGATGACCTACATTTCAAAAACCAGCCAGGTCTTAAAACATTTGATGCCTAACTAATATTTAATTCAGAACAAAACATTACCTGTCTAGCATAAGAAAAAAGGACTTTATGTTAAAAACATAACTTTAGGTTAAAAATGTAACCAAAACCTCCTAAAAACCGGGATGATATATGGTGATATATGCCAGATTTTTCTTCCCAATATTTTAAATTAAACCTTCAAATAACTTCAAAGACCAGCTGAAGACTTTCAGCAGAAACCATATTGTTGGTCAGATGATGTAATTCTGTTTTTCTAAGCATATGTTTCCATTTTGACTGGCCTGAAATGCTTCCTCTCTATGTAGGTTATTGGGCATTCACCTGCAACTCCTAAGGTCACCCTTCAGTGCATTTTAAAAGTGATGCTCCCTGGTGACACTTTCACAGCAACCAGGAAGAACTCCTATTTTAAGGAATATATTGCATGTGTTTGTCAGAAGCTTTCCAGTTTTGGAGCTGAGATCCCTCACAGCTTGAGATGAACACCATCTGGTCCTGGCAGTTCACTAGAATTAAGATTCCCAAATTGTTCTGTGAATTCCTCCCTTGAGGTTTCTCCCCTTCTTAAAAACATACTGAGGACTAAGGTTTCTCTTGGGTGAAATTTCCCTGGGATGAGAATTTCAACAATGGACATCTTTAACCTAGTTTAACTGCTTCAGACAATTAGCTTTTTTTTTAGTCTTGTCATCTGCCTTTAGACTTCTTTTTCCCATTGACCTCTGTACTTCAAGGTCCATGGAAACAAGTGCAATCCTTCTGCCTCAGACATACGTTAATACTTCTTGTTTGGTAGCAGTATCCATCTCTTTACCTTTTCTGCAATTAAGAAAGAAATCTTTACTTCTGAGCTTAGAAGTTAGAGTGGATTTTTTCATCATGCTTGGAGATATGAAATATTTTGCTACCAGAAAAACACACTGGTGCAGCTTGTACAGATAAACAAAATCTAAGAGCCTAGAAAAACTTAAAAGGGTCACTGTGATCAGCTGATTTAACTTGCAGCACAAGCTAAGTTGTTTTCTGCTACCTGAGTTTACTTCTGAATCCATGTTTTTGTTGGGATAAACTGCCCCACCATATGGTCCCTTTTATTCCACAGACTTTGCACCCTAGCATAAAGGGGTGGCTTGCAGCATGGTAAGCAGTACTACAGAAGATAAATATGTCTGATCTACATCCAGTAGCACAGCAAAATGGAAAAAGCCAGAAGAAAGAAGGCAGAATCTGAAGGGAGCTAGCATTGCAAAGAGAAGAACAGGCTGACGAGTGAATGCGTGTAAAAAGATCCTTGAGGTTGAAGACAAAAATGTTGGTGACCAAGCCAGAAGGAAAGGAACTGGTGTGGTGGAGGTTAATTGAAGCAGGCTTAGGATTTGTGTTTAGGCTTAAGGCATGTGAAGCAGGCAAGAAAGGCAGAAACATGTTTTGGCCAGATGGATCAGAATGAGAGATAACCAGCAACAAGCATTGGTTAACCACCTTCTCAGAAAATACATTACATCTTCTTCAAAGATGAGAAAACCCTTACTTTGCACTAGGAAAAGGAAATGTGGAGTACTCTGAGTTATCTTCTCTCAGGAATATGAGCATGAATACTCTTCAGTTGGCCCTGCTGGGCTCCCAATTTTCAGAACACTGCAGTTGTGGGAACTTGTGAGTAAGACTTGCTGACTATTGGAGAATCTGTCTTCTTCCTTTTCTTGAAAATTATGTCATGGATCAGACCAATTTTCTTTAATGGCTAGAAGACAGCTGTCAAATCCAGATGCTCCCATAAATGATCATGTTAGACTCAGATGTGACAAAGTGGACTCTGCTGACCTCTGTCTTTGCAGACCCCTGAGCACTGGTCTCCTATTCCAGGAGACACTCCTGAGTTGCTGCATGTATATTGGTACATCTGTCTCTCTTTTCACATTTAACAGCTCCTTTTTTCTCCCCAGTTATTCCTTTTCATCGTCTTCCCTTCAGTACAGTGACTCATACAAAATATTCAAAATTATTTTCAAAGCTGTTGAGTTAAATGAACAGTCAACAGCTTACCAAACCCTGACAGAGAAATTAGAGGCAAGCTGATAAAATCAAAGCCACATAGCAAAGGTGTAATGGAAACACAGAACTCTCTGTGTGAAAGTACTTTTGAATAAAGAAAGCATTTTAGGAGGAAGATAAACTGCTCTTCTAATGTTGGATGATCTTTTCTACTCTTCAGCTTCTTCTCCAGTACACCTGAATTAGATCCACTTAGAGTACACACAAAGCTTTCCTCTTGCTTGAACACCAGTGGGACAAAACTACAGGCAACTCTGAATCACAGTTCACATGCGGTACTAACAAAGCCATGTCCTGCTCAGAAAACCCTATTAAAACTTGTATGGTACACGCCACTAAGGTTATTAATGGACTCTAACTAGCAGCTATTAATTTGGCCTCATAATCTCATTTAAGACCAAGATTAGGTGCCTCCTATAAAATGTACATTACTGTTTGACTCCTGATCCCCAGAAGGCAGTTTTCAGAGACGTCAAGCACTTGTAAAACTGGGACAGGTCATTTTAGAGTTGATGTTCCAAGAGACAAACAGCACAGAAAAACAAGGCTGTATGCTTCTGGGGGCTGGAGCTGAAATCAATGGATGCTTTATATCCTTGTTTTTAACTTAGTGTGCAAAGCAAAATAAAAGGCAGGTTCATAGAGTCAGAGTCTTGTGCCCTTCCCTCTCTGTACTGCATAACATGTTCTGCTTCTTACTCACACCCACAGTCTAGGGGCCAAGGCAGTTGTTTTGGTTATGTACCACTAAAATCAGACTGTTCCAAAGGGACCTGCCAGAGGACAAAATCACAGTCTCTAGAAGCCAAGGGCAAGGATCCTCATTTCAGATTAAACCACAAGACCATTTTCTTTTCTAAATGTGACTGAATCTCATTTGAAGGATGTCTCCTCTCGGAGATGCTACACTCATTCAGGGCAGTGGTTTCACAACTCAGATGGGGCTGAATGCTCTTTAAGCAATAGGGTTTCAATTAAAGTAGCAAGAGAGTTGTTGGCTCTTAGAGCAGCACCACGTCAGTAAGCCCAAGGACTCCAGATGTTTATCGAAAGAAATGTCATGGCAACAGCCTCTGACACAGCTCCTCTGTGCTGCAGCATGCTTCAGGGGTTGTCATCATGACCTTCTTATTGCTGCCACTCCTCCCCACTCCAATCCATAGAGATTTGCAACTTTGGCTGACTTTGCTTCCTCTCAGTACTTAGGAGACTTCACCACAGCTCCTTCAGTATTGCTGTTTTCTAGTTCCAGGGCTCTGGATTATTGCAGATTACAGGTAAAAAGCTGCCTACTTGAAGAACGATCTCAACACATCACTATAAGCTTCCTGGGAACTGCATCTTTTCAGCTGGAAAGCTGGGTTGCCAAAGATTTTCATCACCTCAGAAAACCCTTTGCTCACTGGATAAATGGTACTGCTTGTCTGCAATATAGGTAGCAAAAAGGATGATTCCTTGTTCTGAGTTATATAGTTTCTCACACCTCCAACTACTCTGGAATAGGTCACAAAGTCCAGACTGAAGGCCTACACCAACTTTTGCATCAGAATGCTCAGAGCCAAAGGGACTTGATGCCCTCTCTACAGGGAGAAGCAGAGAAGTGTTTTCCACATCTCTTGTGAATGATCTAACAACACAACAATACTCACATCTAAAATTCTGGTTTGTGCCCATTTCCACTTAAAACTGTGTCAGTGCTAACTGATAAATAGACTAGACTAGACTAGACTAGACTAGACTAGAATAGACTGTTTCAGTTGGAAGTGACCTAAAATGATCATCTAGTTCAACTGTCTGACAGCTTCAGGGCTGACCAGAGTTAAAGCTCATTATTAAAGGCATTGTCTGACTGTCTCTTAAGCACTGACAGGCCTGGGACATTGATCACATCTCTAGGAAGACTGCTCCAGTGTTTGAACACTCTCTGTAAAGAAATGCTTCCTAATGTTCAATCTAAATCTCCTCTGTCACAGCCTTGATCCTTTCCCATGTATTCACTGGGTATTGGAGAGAAGAGCTCAGCACCTCCCTCTCCATGTCGCCTCCTCAGGAAGCTGTAGAGAGCAAAAGGATCACATTAGGGGCAAGTTATCATGAACGGGAGCTGGAGCAACTTGCTAGGAGTGTCTGAATAAGTAGTTTGAGGCATCCCACTTATTCTGGTAGTTTGGTCTCACATTTTGTTTTCAGGGTGGCCTATTTTAGCTATAAGCAGTCCATTTTCTCTAAATGGGTCAGAGTTTTCAATCCCGTGATTTCCAACTGTTGCTAATGCATCAGTGCTTTTCCATCTGATTGCCCAGTGAGACCTCAGAGGTGCAAATATATGATTGAGATTAGAATGTGTAACTGCCAGTAATAGTAATCAATTCATCCTGTGAGAGACTCAGGAATCAAACCTGCAGCAGCTACAGTAATGGATGTGTATTGGATTTGTGTGGCCAGGTTTTGGTAGTGGGGGCCTTCTGTGACAAGCTGCTAGAAGCTTCCTCCATGTCCAACCCCTGGTGCCAGACCCCTGGCACCCAGAGCCAACCGCTGGTGGCTCCAAGACAGACCCACTGCTGGCCATGGCTGGGCCAGAGATAGTGTTAAAACCTCTGTAGAAACACATTTAAGAAGAGGGGAAAAGTTATTGCAGAGCTGTAATTACAGCCAGAGAAGAGCAGGCTCACAGAGAACATGTGAGTGAGACAACTCTGCACACAGCAAGATCAGTGGAGAAGGAGAGCAAGGAAACATTCCAAGCGCCAGAGCAGAGATTCCCCTGTAGTCCATGTTGAAGACCATGGTGAGGCAGCTCTACCCCTGCAATCCATGGAGGGATGCAGAGATCCACCTACAGCCCATGGAGGAGCCCCATGCTGGAGCAGCAGGTTGCTTGAGAGGAGGCTATGACCTTGTGGGAGGTCTGTGCTGGGCAGGGGTCTGGCAGGGACCTTCAGACCCATGGACAGAGAAGCCCATGTTGGAGCAGCTTTCTTGGTAGGACATGTGACCCTGTGTGGGAGCAGCCTGTCCTTAAAGGTCTGCACCCCACGGAAGAGTGACCCAGGTTGCAGCAGTTTGTGAAGAGCTATTGTCCATGGGATGGACTCACACTGGAGAAGTTTGTGGAGAACTGTCTCCCATGGGAGGGACTCCACACTGGAGCAGAGAAAGACTCTTATGCATGAGAAGGAAGAAGCAGCAAAAACCACCTGTGATGAACTGGCCCCCATTCCCTGTCTCCCTACACTGCTGAGGGGGAGGAAATACAGTTCAGGAAGGAGAGAGAGATAGGGGCAAGGTGATTTTAAGATTTGTTTTATTTCTCATTATACTGCTCTGGTTTTGGTAGCAATAAATTCAGATTATATCCCTGAGTTCAGTCTGTTTTGCCTGTGCCAGTATTTGATGAGGGAAATCTCCTGGCCCTTTTCTCAACTCATGAACCTCACGATATTTTCTCTACCCTGTCCAGTTTGACAGGGAGTGATAGAGCAGCTTTGGTGGGCACCTGGCTTCCAGCCAGGGTCAACCCACTGCAGGATGCCATGTCCTTGGGTACTGTTGATGAAGTACTGTTTTTTTCTTTTACAGTCTCAGAATGTATTCATCTTCCCAAATAAAACATTTTTGGCAGCTTTTTACAGTCACTTTCACAGAAAGCTCCTCTGAGTCAAACTGGTATCAAACTGGGAGAAGGAGGTGGGAAATGGTATAAGGAAAGGAATCAATCCACTGATGGTGTCTTGTGTCTTCTTGGTCTCAAACCAGACTTTGCTCTTCCTGTCTAGCTGGCCTGCAAACAAGACCCCTCTGGCTGCTCCCTCCAGACCATTTCCAATATCCTGAAGCTAAACACACCTAAAAGCTTAACATGCTGCTGGGGCATGTTTCTGTGGACTTCTCATAGACCACCTCAGAAACAACCATGTAGACAGGAGGAAAGCAAATCCCTGACCCCAAGGCCACCACTCTCACCAGCAATTATCACATAGGAAATGGGCACAATCATTTTGTCTGTAAGTTCTCCCATAGCCATTCTGAGCAGACCTTTTCAGGTTACAAGGAAATTACTTCTTAGCCACAAAGTGCCTGTTCCTCAGCAGGTCTGCTCCCTCCTGTTCTATTATTCCACCGAAAGCTTAAAATAACCTCTACAAAGGCCATACTGCAAAACCAAAAGTTAAACATCGAGCAAAACACACCTGAAGACAAATAGCTAGAACTGACAACTGAGGCTTGAAACTTTAGCAATGTCAAATTATTTTGGTTCCTACCTGTATTCTCATGGAAGGAGATGGAGAGGTTGCAGCTCAGAAATGAGGGGCCCAGAAAGGCTAGCAGGACAGGCCAAATGCAGTGCTGAATTCCCAGGGAAGCTGGAGGGATACCAGTGATGGGAAAGAGAAGGGCTATCAGCCTTCTGTACAAGCTGAAGGATAAGAATGTCAGTGTCAGAAAATAAGCTGTTTTTTCAATTACTTGTGCTAATACATAGTCTTTAAATCCAGGGCATCTTCTTAGGGAATAGACAAAAAGGTACAGTTAGTGGCTCCAAGGACAATTTGGACTATTTCTTCTTGTAGTTAGTTCCTATCCATAAAACTGAATGGTTTAAACTGAAGAGATGTATTAAAAATTTTGGACAACAGCAGAAACACCCAATTTTTAAAAAAAGCTTGTTAGGAAAATAGGTTAAATTAATTAATTCATTTCCCAGTTGCCCTGCAAACACTCTTCTCAGCTCTTCTTAACTCACTCACTCCACTTATCTACCCAAACACAGGAGAGATGTATCAGTTCTCTATGATACTCGGCAAAAATACAATATTTTCATGTTTACTCTTAAAGGATATCTCTTTTCCAGTTCAGTTTCCTGGAAGATATGCTAATTCCTCCAGGCATCTTAAGATATGCTAGCAACATCATCATTTTATCTTAATTACTATCTCAGTTGAAGCCACCAAGTTGCTATCTCTGATTTTGTTGTCTCTGCAAATACAAATAAAACCATACTTCGTTGGTTCTTTACAAGAGACTAGACAGTGTGTGCATCTAGCTCTTACACAAAGAAAGAATTAACAGACACAGTATTCAGCAAGTCATACTTTGCCAGCAACCAGAGTGCTGGGGCAGAATGGCAATGACATACAGAACTGTACCTACACTCCTGGGATTGTACAAAATCTGCTGGAATACGGGAAAAGTTAAGGTCACTGTGTGGAACAAGTTGACTCACTCTGTATTACTGTGAATGACAGGAACATTTTAGTAAGTGCTCTTTTAAAGTTATATAAATTTCCAGATTTATCTCATTTTGGCTTCATGAAAACTGAAACTTGCAAAGCCTGAAAAAATCCCCTTCACGTCTCCCTTTGATATGAAAAAGCTTAAAGGTCACATAAAAACCTGGGACTTCTTGGAAGTGTGCCTCTATTCTTCACCTTGCCTAATACGTACTATTTATTTGGTATGCCAAACTTTCACCTCCAATTCATAATAAAGTCTGATTAATGTTGTTTTTGTCTGTGAGTTTTATGCTGCTTCCTCAAAAAGGATGAAAAAAAGGTGGGTTTTTTTTTGTTATGATGGACATAAAAATCAATGGGCCTCACCACCTCTGAAGGCTTGCTGGCAGGAAATACTTATCTCTCAAGAAATTTTGCTAGCTTTTGTGGTATCCCTACACCCATTCCCAGGAGTGGTAAATTCTCTCAGAAACACAGACTATTAAATAATTCTGTGATTGTAGCTGAGATTTGACTGCCTTGAAAGGCTTGACTTTTCTTTCTTTTCTCCTTTCCTCTTCATTCTCAAACTTATAAGCTCATGGGAGGGGAATACAAATCCCCAATGCCAACATTTCACTGTTGCCTACTCTCAGGTCCATCAATCTACAAATGCACATAACCCTGTATTTTTAAGATCCAGGTTGTAACTGACACTATTTGAATCATACAGGTGTAGTCATGGCTGCAGGGCCTTACCAGCACTCCTTGCTCACAAAACAGACAGGCAAATGGAAAAGGAATACTATGTTCTAATTTTCTTTTTCATATTTATTTGTTTATTTTAGATAGTGAAATCTGTCAGATGGTCCTTACACTTTTTTGTTGTCTATCCCAAAATGCTGTGTGCATTTCTGTTATTAAAAAGCCATCTCAAAGCCTTGTGTGTCTCTGCTTTTTAACCTGCTTTCTTGAGGAAAAAAGTTTCTTCAGTCACGTTTTTAAAACCCTTCTTTTGATACTGTTTTTATACCACTGGTCAATCTCAACCAGATTGGAAAGAGAGGTGAGCTCCTGAAGATCCAAAAATTCTGCAATTCCTGTGAAATCCAGATGTATTTGTGTCCCCAATAAGACAGACAAAATTCAGCACTTTACAGGATTAATCAACATTCATGTATATATACAGCAAAGCATGTAGGGAACATGGGGAAGAAGTATTGTTTTCACACGTACCTGCACAGAAAGTCTGGAGAAAAAGGCAGAAAAAGGGTAGAGATGGAAAGAAGAGATATTGAGGAAAGTGGCATTCAGGAGGCCGGAAGGTTACGAATTGTGGCATTGAGAGATGGCTAGAAAGCCCCAAGAGTAAACTGTCTGTAGCACAACAAAATATATACTTTGGTCACAGGCCAAGTACTGGGTCAGCTGATGTCTCTGTGGTCTGAGCAAGCATCCATACAGGACAAAAACCGTGTTGGTAACTGTGCCCTAGTGCCAGGGGGACAGATGAAAACTTCCAGCTTTCTCTCCTGGTAGGGTCTGAAGGAAAATCAGTAAGGCATATCACTGGAAGAAAAGGCTTCCTTAAGCTGGGAGCTTGCAACAGTGTAGAACTGGCACGAAACACTATGAAAGCAGAATGGTGAGTCACTGACCAAATGTCAGTGACTGCAAAAGGTTCTTTTGTTCTCAAGGGCCCAGGAAATCATAGAATCTTTTAGGTTGGAAAAGACCGCCAAAATCATCAAGTCCAATCTTTGACTGATCACCACCTTGTAACCTAGACCATGGCACTAAGTGCCATGTCCATTTATTTTTGAATACTCCTGGGCATGGTGACTCCACCACCTCCCTGGGAAGTCTGTTCCAATGCTTAACTGCCTTTCAGTGAAGAAATTCTTTCTGATGTCCAACCTGTCTCCGTTTCTTCAGGCTAAACTACTCCAGATCTCTCAGCCACAACTCAAATGACCTAACCTGTAGAATGTTTACCACCTCCATTGTCCTTCTCTGGACACATTCCAACACCTCAATGACCTTTTTGAAGTGAGTGGCTCAGAATGGACACACAGTATTTGAGGTGTGGCCTCACCAGTGCCAAGTACAGGGGGATGATCACTTTCCTGGTCCTCTTGGCCACACTATTTTTGATACCAGCCAGGATACCATTGGCCTTCTTGGCCACCTGGACACACACGGGCTCATCTTCAGCTGCTGTTGACCAGAGTCCTTTTCTGCTGAGCAGTCTGCCAGCCTCTCTTGCCCCCAGACTGTGGCACTGCATGGGGTTGTTGTGACCCAAGTGTAGGACCTGGCACTTGTCCTTGTTGAATCTCATATAGTTGGCCTTGTCCCATTGATCCAAAATGGTCCTTTTCTGCTAGCGTTGTGTTGTTATCCTAGTACATGCTGTGCACAATTTTCAGGTCACCTAAAATTCTACAAATGCACGAGAACCATTTTCCTACCTATTAATAGTACTATTCTTTCCAGACAGAGAAATTTATGGTTTTGTTTAGTAGAATGTGAAATGTTAATCACTTTCAGTATTATTCTGTCACAGAAGTTGTCTGGAATTATTACAGAATGATAAATTATTGGTAACTTTTTTTTCCCATTGCACAGTATTTACTTCAAATACTCTTGCCAGGGCCAGTTTAAGGAATCCACAAATTTAAGGGAGACGTGCCAAATAAGATTCTGTATCTTTCTGATAATTTGCTCACTGGAGCATTTCTCCCTTCAGTATTTATTGGGTTAATGACTATGACCTGGATTTCACAGAAGGAAGGTTTGCAAGGAGAGTTAGTACCTTACTAGACAGTGATACAGCTGAAGATAGGAGGTGAGATTTCAAGGGTACAACCTTGATATCAAACTGAATTTCACAATGCTGCTTCTGTGATCTGAGGGCAAACTCACACAGAGAAGCAGAGATGTGGGACAAATGTACAGGTTCTCTTCAGGAGACAAAAAGAAGCTGCAATCTCCACCATGTTAGCTACCAGTGCCTAAGCTTTCCTTCTTACAAAGGGAAAGATCTGAGGTCCTAAAAATCATCTTGGGTCTTTCACTTGGGCATGTTCTCAGTCAGCTTTGTTGGTGCTTCAACTTCCCTGTAAAGGAGCCACAAAATTACAAGACACTTCTCCTGCAGGTAGTTTTGTAGAGACCTACAAGCCTGCACCAGTAGGGCTCGGTCATACTCACATTTTTTTATCCTAACTACCCACTTACTACAGAAATCCATGAGAGAAGCCTTCCATGAGCCAGCCATGTCTGATGATCTGCATGGTGGTCTGTCTCTAGCCCAATGTACTGTAAACCTACTGCTCTCACATCCTGAGCCTGTTGTTACTGACTCAACTGTAACACCACTCGTTCTCCCAGTCATTAGTGCATGGTTCTTAAAGAGCAAGTAAACAATTTTGTCACATTAACAACATGTTTTCTGCATATGCAGCTTGTAAAAGCACCAGCAGTGAGGAAAGCAGCCTTCTATCAACCCAATGCTTTTAAGAAAAAACAAGCTCTGTGGCTTTATTAGTAAGATTTGCAGTACATTATCTGAGGACTGCTAATTGCAAGCTAAGCTTGGGACATGAATCAAAGCTCTCAGCTACAATTTTCAGTAAAATGCATTATGCTTTTCAATGAAGCTTAGCTGCTGCAGCAAGGTAGAAGATATTTCCTCACCAAATTTAACTCAGGTTCCTTAATTATGGGTGAGTATTAACAATTCAGCTTCTGACCTTTGCTATAAATATACATATCTGTAGATTCAATTAGTTGAGACTTGTCTGAATCTCAAGGTGAAGGTGGACTCAGGCTCCCATTTCAATCAAGAGGGGAAAATTCAGGCTGGCTTCTATCTTGCCAAGTTTAAACTTTGACTTACATGGAGAGAAAGACAGAAGGAAATGTAATTTAATAGTTCAAGGAGACTTTTATACCTCTGTTACATTTGAGCAATGTTTTTTCATAGTATAAGGAAATCCAAAATTTTGGGATAATTTGTTCTGGTCCAGTGCAAGAGTAATGTTTTTTCTCCTACCTAGTGAATTCTAAGCTAGTCAAGCTCTTTCTCATCCGGCATCTGCCCAGTTCCTTGCTCAGAAAGACTCACAACATGGTTCTGTTGCAACTTTGTTATGGCAGATGCATTGATGATAATGACAACTCCTCTAGCCTTGCATCTTCCTAATTTTGAGACCTTGAGAAGATGTGGGAAATAAAAGCTGTAGTTTAAAATTTCAAAATGAAACATACCTAATAAAGAATAATTGTTTTAATGCTCGTGACAGATAAAGAAAGGACAGCTCCAAAACCAATCTACATGTTTTCCTGCAAAGATTTTTCAACAATATTTTAATTTGTAATCAGAAACATTGAGGAGGATTATCACTCAATGTTTCTGTTTATGGCAGAAATCTAATTTACTAAATTTGATTTGCTACTGATGGTAATCCAGATTCAGTTAAAATGCTGTCTTCACTACATCATGGATTTGAAGTGTATTTCCCTTTCCTGGTTTCCACAGGTTTGGATGTATGATTTCAGGAAAAAAGTCTCAGTGACCTTAAAGTACATATTTAGACTCAGCTAAGTCTCTTTCAGACTGCAGGATTTCTTTTTCTTCTTTTTCTAAGCAATTCCTTCCCTCTAGCTACAGCAGCTATTTATTTGTGAGTTACTTTAAATCTCTTCCATTTTATAAGGCACTTCACTTTTGACAGCACTGGAAAAAATGCAGCTTTGCCTTCTAAATTTAGTAGAAGAAGAAAAAAAACCCACCAGATTGTTTGCTGGTCTCTCTGCTTCTATTCTTTGGTTCCAAACTATTCTCCATAAGTTCCTGTCTATCGCCTTTTGTAAATAACATCTGCTTTTCAAACTCCCTGTCTGCTAATTAGTCTGAATCGTTTGTAAGAGTACAGAAATGTACAAATCAAATGCTAATGGATAGTAACAAGAATTTCCCACTCACTCAGCACTTACATCAATTTCCACATTAGAACTATGTAAAAAAGAAACAAACCTAGAAAATTTGCTGAGGGGAAAAGACATGCTGTTTTGAAGTTGTGTATTTGGGTTGACACTGCCAAATGCTTTCAATCCTGAAAAGATTTTTCTGGTGGTATAAATATATTAGTTATCCTTAACTCTTTTCTAAAGTATCAACTAGTTTGGGAATATCTCCCCTCTGCTGTGAGGAGCTTCAACCCACATCCTTTCTTTCTCAGAGGAATATCTCAACTCCAGTCTATAAAATAATTTTTGCTCAGTTGTTTTATTTCTCCCTGACTATTTAGAAATTTCATACAAAACAAAATAGTACAGACCAGCTCCATCAATAGAGGTTGTAGGAAGGAAGTCCTGAAGTACTTACTTCCTGATTACTAAGGACTTGTTATTAAGATATAGGAGAAAAATATTTATCTGCTTTGCTTGTGGTAAAATATGGCTTTGAACCAAAAATGTCTGTCTTCACCAGGTAAACTTCCTGAGCTCCAGGATCTCAGTGACAAACCCTAAAATCCAATAAATCCAGTCATAATGGTCTTTCCTCAGTGAGTTCCTCAGTTGAATTAAGTGCACTGAAGGAAAAAGCAGAAACATTAACGTGCTACTTTGATTAAAGCCCAACTAAGCAAAGTTCTCAAGAGCCAGCTGGAAACACAACCATGAGCCAGAGTTGTGTCAGAGGGGATCCTGCACAGCTTCACTCTTGGATGTATGGTGTTTAATATGTTTTATGAATGATCTGGAGAAACACATGACTGTTATCTGTAGGAAAAAAATACAACAAAATTTGGCTGTGCACCACCTCTTAACAGCCACTAAATAATTTCCAGAAAAACTGGCTACTGGATCCCCATCCCTCTAAGATCTTAGGGAGGCAATCAGTATTTTAGCCAAATTCTTGAAAGCTGGAACTAACATTAACATTCACCCAAGTTTTCATCCCTGAGATGCAACAGTGTCCCTTGTAAAGAAAACCATTATCTTTCTGAATTCCATTCTTAAGGCTTACAGTTTAATTGTTCAAGGGGCACATAAGCAATGGTGCCAGACACGTACAGAAGCCAGCAAGAGACAAAGGCATTAAAAATTTTTTGGAAACATCATTACTGCTGCTCTTTTGGAGGGGAATTATTGGGGAATAAAAGTTGCTAGGTTTGGAGAGACAGGGAATTATCATTCCTCACCTCTGGCAAGTGAGAATGGTTGAGAAGCCCCCAGTAGCTCAGTTGCTGTCACCTGAGGACTAGTGAGGCTCTCACAGGTAATTTCACTGCTAGGGGGATCCCTTGGCACCAAAACAAAAGAATGGCAATGAGAGTGCAGACCAAGAATCCATGTTAACCAGCATCCTAACTCTGACAAGGCCACAAGTGACTATCAAGAGAAGGAAAAGAACAAGGTAGGCATACACATTCCTTTTCCTGGGTGTTTTCCCAAATTTCATCTCTTGCTAGTTCAGAAAATTTCCAGTGGTCTGTGTGCTTCTTAAACCTCGAAAGGTTTACAGTGGAATAGTCTTCCAAATATTCACCGAGTTCACTTCAAACACATGGAATCTGTGCATTTACAATTTTCATTGAGTTCTCCAGGTCTGCTGTGACTCATTTCCCTGAGAGGGAAATGCAATGCAAAGCAAACATGTCAGAGCCAGCTCTAAACCCACTAGGGTAGCTGCTGACAGAAGTTCAGCCACATCCTGAGCTGCCCATTTGATCATTTACAGAGCTTCCCCAGTCAGTTTTGCAGCTCCTTTGAAGTTCTGCAGATGCCACAGTGACACTGCCTCCAGATCACAGCTCAGGTCTGTGGGCACCTTGCTACAGTACTACTGATTGCAAATACAGCTCTTGTCTCGCACAGCTTACTCCTGCATAAAATTGGTAAAGAATAACAGATTTCCTACTGGGGCACACTCCATAATGGTGGAAGTCCCGCACTGACATAACAAGGAGTATGAGTGATCTGCTAGCACTGAATGAGCAAGAAGCAAGATCTGAATTCCTGTCCTATCCTCCCCAGCTACCAGTAGCATATTTGGAAGCAAAGTGTGACACTGAATTAGAAACCATCCAGCTGCAGGGGAGCAGTCTGCTATTTTTTTATGGATCCCATTTTACATATCTCTCAGTCAGTGCAGCTTGAGCTTGGATCATCTCTCTGATCACAAAAGTTTCTAGCTGAGTCACTTATCAATTTCACCCAAGCTATGCTATTTCCATCTCCATTTGTCATGTTTATGGCAACATGTTTACTACTTAATGATCATATGAAGCTTGGAAGGTAAAAAGTGCTGTCTAACTACTAAATGTTGCCATTTATACTGTTCATAAAGCCTCCAAGGCAGGAAGCACACATACAGGAAGCATCTTTGCAGTGCCTGTTTTCCAGTACATGAAACTGAGGGGCATGTGGGGGCAACCAAGGTGGCTACCTAACATAGCAAAGGCAGGGGCACGCCCCGTGCCTAGTGCATTTTTATAGCTACATGAGTTTTAATGAAAGCCATGCCACTGCAAAAGCTGCTCAGAGCCCCAGTGCCATGCTGCCAGTGCCAGCTGCAGGCAGACAGGCAGTTCCCATTGCCTCTGCTGGGTCCCTGAAGGTTCCCATTGCCTCCCGGGAAGCACAGCCTTGGCATCTCAGCCAGTGCCATTTGGCACATTCAGCATATATTTATGGGGCCATTTAAATGATTTATAAGAACACACACCTTATTAGTTCAAGAAAGAATGAAAGATTTCTGTGCACTGTGGTCTATTAAGTAATAGTAATGGATCTCAATTACTTGAAAGACCTCTAATTAATTTCTATATTGGCAATGCCTGAGTTAAGAGGTCAGTCAAGAGATTAACTCCTGTTCCCTCATTGTTGCTTAGCCTGTCAGTACCAATTTCCACGAGCTAGGCAATGCTGCAGGAATCAAACACCTAAAGAGAAAAAAGGAAATCTAAAATAGCTATTTTCATTACCACCTCCTCCTCCTTCCCTCACTAGTTGACAAGAGATACTGTAATGCAGAAGACTAATGGAGGGGAAAAAAAACCGTTTTGCTGTCTAAAAGTTACCTTCCTCACTCTGGCATAATCCTCCTGATCTATTTAAATTGCCTCCCTCCTTAGCCTCCCTCTCCATTTTGGCAGCTCATTTATTTTGAATTTCCTTCCGAACTGTTCTCCTTCTCTGCTGCTGACTGAAGAGTTCTAAGTCATACTCATGAGTTAGATATTTCCTGATATTCCTGCACCTAAACCCCAACTTTTCCTCTAGTTTTCTGAAAAATATAATCACTTGTCAGCTGCCAAGGTTGGACTACAGGGCAAGCTGTATGCTGAACCTCTTTGTATGTGCTTTCTATTACAGGAGCATACATCAACCCAGAGATGACAAGTGAAGCAGTTTCAAATGGCACATTTTCATTCGACATTACTGTGGTACTTATATCCTGCTTCTAAGTATATATTACTCTATGCACACAAACTCTATAATACACACTTACAGTGTAAGCACCAGGACTGTAATTTTTAAACAGCGGTGGAAATCCTCAGTCACCAATATGGTTTTGGCAGCATATTGCCTTTCATTTCTCATATTGCTGTGTATCACATTTTTCACACCACTAACTCTGTTTGACTTAAATGCTTTCAATTTAAAAAATTTTTTTCTTATGAATTCAATGGTTACATCTCAGACATCTCCTGCATCATCTAAATTGAAGAATGAAATCGCATCAAGAGCCAGAAAATCTGTCAAGATGCACAGTGTAATAATGAGAGTTAAGAAGTGCTCAGCTAATAGAAATAGATAGGGCGAGGGTTACATTAAGCTCAGACTTTCCCATTCCTAACTGATCCTCGGACTGCAGTGAAGTTCTGATACCTGTTGTCAAAAAATGTACCTTAGAGAACAACTCAGGAATGTGGCAAAAATAAATAGCTATACTTTCTAAACTCAGGCTGCCATTACCAGGTTTCTGAGTCTGCACCAACCGCATAAGATACACACTGGCAATCCCATGGCTTCCAACAGATCATTTGGTTAGAACAGTCTTCAATTTTGCTCATCGTAAGAGACAAATGCCTCTTAAGATGAGCTCAGCCTAGGCCACAGATTGAAGCTTGTAAAGAGTCTCAAGGCACAAAGCACAGGCACACTTCATGCAATAGTCCAGGAGATTAACCACCTTCGTTTTCCACATCCCAGTTGCTGCATTGAGATCTCCATTTTCTCTGTCAGTCACCTTAGCCTCCTACATCTTTGCTTCACAAAAGCAATGCACTGAAAACAAATGGCCCAAAACTGTGAACCACTTAATAATCTCTTGACTGGTACATGTGAACAAGGCAGTGCTGGACACCTCCATTAGGATTCTGCACCAGAGCCTGTGCAATCGTTGCACTAGAGCAAAGATGGGTCCTGGAGAGAATCACAGTCTAGCACAGGTACCAGCCCATCAAATTCCCACAACAGAACAAAAGCACTTCTCAGACCAGCAGGATAGGGGCAAAAGGGCACAGAACAGTGGTAAAGTGATTTGGAATTTGAGTTTGTTTATGTATTTTCGTACTTTTTAAAATTTGTTTTTAAGAACAGCTTTATTACAAGGCCTAGATTTAGTCTACTTTACAAGTGGCATTGCTTGATGGCTTAAAATGTTTGCTTTGTTATATTCCAAAGCTTTGTGTATATATATATATACACAGATATATATTTTAAGGAGAGAAAAAAAAAAGATACCTTTATCTTTCTTTTGGCCAAATATGGAGGTTGGGCCATTTTAAAGTCAGTACAGTACAGCACAGTGCAGAGCTTGACTGTGAAGACAGAATTTAAGAAAAACAACCTCTGAAAAAGGTTTCTAAGGCAGAATTAAGAACAAAAAAAATCCACTCAGTCGTTGATCTTAATGGGGTGCCTGGTGAGTCAGCGTATTTAGAAGTTGTTCTAGGTTATGGCAGCCTGTCTACTTTTATGTTTCGATCTTACTTTGATTCAGCTTCTTTAGATATAAATATTGTAAACTTGAAAGTCAACCTGAGGTCAGACTCTGATGCCAGCTGTATATAAGCTGTGGAAGAATAACGAAGTCGTGTGCTACAATGCTGTGCTATAAGCTGAGGGTTTAGATGGTCATGCTCCCACTCCTTGTACCTCCTTGAAGGTTAAAAATAGGGCAAGACCTTGCCAAACAGAAGTTACAGCTCCAAACTGAGGGCTGATAAAAGCAGAGTGTGGAATGCAGAATAAAATTCTATTACCCCTACTAGAAAGTTCAATAAGGATTTGTAACTCAAGGAACGAGAAATACTGTTTTTGGAATGACTAAACCTAATAAACTTCAACAGAAGGAAAGACAAACTGAACAGTCATTTCTTGCCCTGCAAATATTAGAAAGGAAATCAGATCCATTCATTTGGAAGCAACTACTACTGTAAAGGAGCTGGGGTTTTGCCTGTTTTTTGTTGGTTTTTTTTTTTTGTGAAAACACAAGTCACACTAATCAATTCCAGTTAAGATAAAAAAAAAAGTGTGAAACTCTTTCCATATGGTTCTCTCTGTAAACAGCAATATTTTTGAAACAAATTTCATATAAAGATTTCCAGAGAGTAAGCAGAATATTCTGAAGTTGGTTTAAAAAAGCAGTTTTTGGAATTATTTAAAACATATGGGAGAACTGGTCTTATGTTAAATAAGATTCTTGAATCTGAGGTTCAGTTTTATGCCTGACATGGATCTTGGTAGATTTTCAATTAATTTTACTTTGCCTACTTCACCATTTCTCACTCTGAGTTACAGACTCTTAGAAAATATTTTTTCTTCAAGACTAGCCATAGCTGGAGCAGAAAATGTAAAATTCCCACTTCTGAAATGTCTGAAGAAGTGGAAAGTTCAAAACAAAGCTTTAATGGCCTAAAGGGTACATTTATAGTTTAGCTGTTACATAAAGTACTGTCAGAAACTGATTATTATTCTTATTTGTTCAGACAAAATTTGTGGCTGACACTAAACTACAATTCAAAAATGTATAAGCTTGCCTGACTCCAGCAGTATTTAAAGGTGTGCTTAATACTCAGTCACTTATGCCATATCTACAAGTCCTCCCTGATAAGACTTCCAGAACTTTGCATGTACATTCTACAGCCAAAGGAAAGTATCGATAGGTATTCAATGACCTTAAGTCACAGGGCTCAGGAACAGAAAGCTTGAGGTTTGAGTTCTTCCTGCTTCAGGAATTAAACTCTTTTGAATTCATAAATAACTAAGGTAGCTAACAGGTTTATGTAATATTTACATTATTTAAATTCATTAGAAGTACAATTTCTTGAAAGTCTTCCTATTTCCCTGTGCTCAAAGTCTGGCAGCAGACAGGTTTGCCTCCCTCTTGCTTGTGTGCACTGTGAAAAACAGAACCTCTCAAAGCAGCTGCTGTGGACCAAGGGGAGACAGACCCCCTGGACCAGCCCTGGAACTGGCTCTGCTCCTTGTTTCTGGCTGCTGCCTCTGAAATGAAGGATCAGTGACTCTTTCATACTGTTGCTCCAGGTAGGCCATTGCTGTAATTGCCATCAGGGAAATGTTGTAATCTCATATGGGAGAGGATGTAAATAATCTTCAATGAGTTGTGAAGTATCCAGGAGATAATTTGTCTATTAAGACATGAGCTGTGCTGTGAGCCACACGAAAGCAGATCTTGTTTGGCTGTTTATGAACAGGATCTATTAAGGATCTTTCTTACTCTTCAGGGGGATGCCATCATTAAGAATAAACTGTGTTCCCTTCTTTTGTATCAGGCTGTATATCAACTAATCTAATTATGCCAAACTTCACCATGCTGGGCAACCTGCCCCAGTTCAGATTCAAAAGCTCAAGATCTAAATACGGCCTGAAGCCTGTATGTGGTGATGTTTAAGGTTTAACACACTTTCAGAGTATGCTTTTTTCTGTTTCTCTTGTTATTCACAGACATACTTCACATTTGTGTTCCAACAGCCTACATCTGATCTGGAGTTTACTGGTGTAACTACGCCTATTTTAGGATAAACCAAGGCTATCTGAGCAATACACTGGTTTGAGACAGTTGAGGTCCATTACTTTTGGCATCAGGGAAGACCAGAGATGCCTTCAACAAGTGCAAAGAGAAAGAGCCCCTCAAAAACATCTGAATGTTTAAAGTGTCCATACTTGTCCCATCTCCAGGGATCTGCATGAGTACAGGCAGTACAGGCAGTAGGAAAGGCATGGGAGGAGCCTAGGAAGGGTCCAGGAAAAGTGCAGCACCCAAGGAGGCACTGAAATAAGCAGCAACAGCTTGCCACAGACTGCATTAACTCAGCACCACAGAAAAAGGATGACCAGGAGACCAAGACACAAAGCTTTTGCACAATCAAAGATCTGAGAGGAAGTTATAAATCAGAGTGAATACAGAAGGACTCAAATCCAGGCTGAATCTCCTTGGGAGGTTTTGCAGAGTCATGGGTCTACCCCTCATACCTGCACCAGACACTGGGCAAATGTGCACAGCTTCCCTTCCTCCTTTTCTCCCCCAGCCAAGTGACAAAATTTTAGCAGTGTTTGCTCCTTCCACTGTATTAAGAAACAGAGTAGACAGCAAGGAAAATCAGCCTCAGCTGCAAAATTCCCTCCTTAGTCATAGGTATGAGAAAATGCTTTAGACAGGAAAAGTGAACACCCTCCTCCTGGGAGACTGGCTTCAGTTAATGGAAATATCAGGGGAGTGCCTTCCAAGAATTTAGGTGGCATGTTCTCACACAGAATTGGGGAAAAGTAGATTGCACAAATTCTCTCACTGCTTGTATTGTTTTAACTTTTGGTTTCAGCGTGTATGCACTCCATAGCTCAGAGGAAATATGCAGTATATCCAGTACCCTGAAGCCCTAATTATCAATACTGTATGCTCCCAGCATCTCTGTATTTGTACATAAAATCAGATTAGCAATATCCACTGGGCCAAATTCTTCCCTTCACACTGGTACAACTGTTCCTGTCTTAAAAGTAGCTGGGAACCATGTTCAATTTGCTCTGCCTCCGTGTAAAATTTTATGTCATTCTTAAGTACACATTTTATTATTAGGTCTCTTATTTCCATCTGCTTATACTGACTCGTACAAAAAGTCTCTCTTCAGGGCATTCTATAAACAAGCTAATGAGATGAATGCAAATTACAGCAGCCATTCCTTCTACCACAGACATTCAATGCAAAGGCCTGTACATGCAGAAGGAATATGTGGAGTTCTGTTTCCAAAACAGGACTACAGATATTGTTGATTTAAATAAAATACTCACATTTCTTCCAAGAGATACACAAGTTAAAATTTGCCTGTTACTTTGGCTACACTCACAGTTGTTTTTAAATTAAAAACTTGAGGACCAGTGGTAGACCTTTGATGACATTAAGTGGCTTTCTTTAGAGCAGCTCCTTGGGGTCAGCTCTGTTGGTATTCCTGAGCCAGGTATGTGCCACTGACCATTGCTGACCTGCAGCACCTGGCTGTATGACCAGCATTGCTGCTTACAGAGCTGAGCACTGCCCAACACTGGATCTCTTGTGACTGCCCTTGGTTCTACATCACATTGAGCTCTCCTGAACATTCCATTGCAAGGAATGCAAAGCAACAGCCCATAGCCTGTCACAGAGGAAGCTCCACAAATCGCCAGGTTTTCACCAGAGGTAAAATGCTGCAGCAGGGAAGATGATATTTGGTGCAGTATGTTCTCATTTGTTCTTCGGCTGTGACATCCACTTATTGCCGCTCACGCAGAGAAGCAGATATGGATGCTAATGAGATGCCCTCAGCAATCTGCAATTCCCTTTCTTCAGCAGAACAGTAACTTTTGACCTAAATGTTCCCTTTTTTTGGCAGAATGTTGAAAGAAGCAGCAAATAGACAAATTTTCACCTTTTTTGTCCCATAAATCTGAACAGCATAATAAAGCAAGTAGTGAACAGTCAACTAATTAAATTCTTCCTTGGAAGAACTATAGCAACAGCACAATCCTTTTACAAGCCACATTCTTTTAATCTGGCTACTTAACTTTCTGATTCTTTAGCCTCTCTTCTTTCTTTTGCTTGTAATATACAGCTGATGAAGTACTGGAATTAATTATCTCCATGGCAATATTCATCAAAGTACTCATGCTTCTATGGAAGCCAGGGATGAAAAGTTACTAGGCAAATCTAAAGAAAAAGTGCACCCATTGGATTCTTAAAAGCAGACTAAATGTTCACAGGATAAAATAAATAAAACAGAAACATTTCCCTCAAAATGTATTTTCTCCCAGCTGATGTCTCTGAGTGGTGCTAGTATTACCTATCTTGATGATGAACATATTTTCAAGAGCATTTTTCTGCTAACAAATAGACATTCTGAGAGGTAACCATATGTTTAAGTGCTCCACAGAGCCATGGTCTGAAAGACGAAAGGATCTTAAGGAAAGTGAGCCAAGACAAAATCCTGGCCCACAGAAGTTAGTAGGAATTTTGCTTTTGATTTTAATGAAGCCAGAATTTCACTCAAGAGAACTGCAGAAGGGTCAGCCTATTTAGAGGAAAAATAAAGTATCCAGATGTCTCACAGCATTATGGACTCTAAATCAGAAATTTCTGTAGCACTGTGAAACGTTTTCTCATTAGCTTTACTGCATGATATAGAATGTCTTATATAATTTTAATTAATTTTTCTCCCAGTAAAACTAATATAAAATAATGTATTGGAGAAGAAATGCATGACTACTGTGTTGTGAGACGTACAATTCCTATTGTATCTTACATCTTAATTCTTCTTCAGAGAGTTAGAATTATCTTTTTATATATATTGACATCTCCATTTACTTCTACTTTATGAATTTACATCAAGTAAAAAGAAAACACTGAAATTCTGAATGGATAATAAGGCTAATATTTTGGGTTTGTTGTTTTTATTTTTTTTTCCTAAATGGAAAGGTGATAGAAAATTCACTACCACTGAGGTATACATGTCTGCAAGGCTAGTCAGAGATATGAATGGCCATTTTCACTCAGCTGTGTTAACTACTGTCTTAGAAAATGGACACTTGCCTGTGGTTAAGACCAAGTTATATATTCATTTCAGAAGCCAGGGGAATTTTAATCACCCTCCTATTATAATTTAATTGCATTCAGTCTCTTTTTGTCCTCAGAATCCCTTCCAGACACTTCTTTTCTGTTGTGTTCAGACAGTATCCTGTTGGGACGCTGACATTCTGCCACATCTTTGTTTAGAAGTATACACAGGGAGAATGTAATTCCTGTCAATGTCATCACTAGTTGTAAAGCAAACAATAAGTGTCCTCAAAATGTTCCATCATATGCAAAATTAGACAAAGTTACAGTCAAGGAAGCTTCATGTATTCAATGTGGCTTGTACTTCAGTTAGTGTCTCTCAGTATCCCCCACTGATAGGAATGGATATTGAAACAGCAGACAGTAACCTTGCTGTTACCACCCTGCCTTTTCCTTGGGAAATCCAACACTGCAAGCCCAGGCTCTTTGACTCACTCAGTCTCGAGCTGGTCTGACAGTGCAATCTGTCACTGTCAGCCTAAAAAGAGAGGCCAACTATGAACTGTGCAGTAAGTAATCAACCACAAATGCTCCTACATCCTTTCCCACTGTAACTGCAAACCTCTGAGCTTGAAACTGATCTCAGTTACATCAGCATAAATCCTGGCTAACGTCACAAAACTATGCAATTCTCAGTAATTATTTTAAGGGAAATGAAACTAGATTCCAGCCCAATGAATCCTAAAAGCCAGATGAGACTTAATATAGTCATATCATTTAATTTTTATGAGCCAAAACCCAAGTGAGCAGCAGCACTAACTGACCCTCAGTGTACACTCTCATCACAAGCAAATTACACAGTATTACTATTAACTTTTTCATTAGTGTTGCAAAGAACTATTAAAATTTTTTTATTTGGAATCAGCTAAGCGCAATTACTGTGTAATCACCAGAAATAAATGCCATCTTTGCCAACTGTTGGTTATGTAATGACCAAAGCAACACTCCCTCAATCTATTCTTGTATCAGAACACTAAGAGGCTGAGAAGCACTTTGATTCCAGATCAAAAGATATGGCTATATAATTTAATCACTACAGTGCCCATGAGAAGTACTCCAAAGGGAAGTTCAGTTCCTCAGTACCAAAGCAACTCCGTTAAAAAACAGAAACACATATTTGAAACAGACTCAAAATTTTAACTGGTCTGTCCCAGACTTAATATCAACTTTCATCCCCTTGGTCAGAATTACCAGACCTTCCAGGGGGCAAATGTGCAAAGTTGTGACGTGCAACTCAGCGCTGAGCCACAGCAAGTAAAAATGACAGCAACACTGCTGAATTGACTTGATTCCAGCTCTGAGGGGGCTGGAGAAAATCTGAATGAAAAATCCAGCCTGCAGCAACATCATCCTTTTTCCTGGAGAGTGACCGGTACTTCCAAGGCTTGTTGTCTTCTTCCTCCCATTTACTCAGCAAAACAACTGTCTTGCCCAGACACACCATATATCCAGAAAAAAGGAATCTTGAAGAAAAGTTACAAGATTTTATCCAAGTATGAAGCACAGATCTTCCACCTGTCAAAACAGCTGCCTAGAAGTTATTGAAACATGAGACTCTTCTAGGTGAACGTGGCAGCAGGGGCAATTGTTATTTTCCTCAGGGCATCCCTGAATCAAGCAACCTGTCATGATATAGAAGAAATTGAGACCCTGTACCTATTTCTGGTCTGGCTTGAATGTGCCTGGTCTGGTTTGCTGTGGTTTTAGGCTGTGACTCTTTTCTTTCCTGAGGTGGAATTTCAGTTCTGGGTCAAGAACCATAAAGACTAACCATACATGCAATCTACGAGGCTCACCCACCTACGCTTCCTTTTTTTATGAAGGGATCCTCAACCATTCTGTTGAAGATATAATGTATTTTAAAGGAAACAGAGAGAGAGCTCAGCACAAAAGGGAAAAAAATCCAACCATACAATCCCGCTTATATTGTCTAAGGCTTTGGCAAAATCCTCTTACGCCGACATATGTATAATTTAGAATACAGATTGCTCCATCCAAATTCCTGTTTCTCCCTCAGTCTTTTGACCTTCTCATGGTAGTCCCTCTCCAATTGGGTACACAAAAGTATGTGTCCAAAATAAAACAAAGTCCTAATTATTACCCTAATTTTTACATGAGGCTTGCAATTAGTTTACAGTTTGCTGCAATGAGCTCCTATGTGGCTTGTGTAACAAATGAGGTCCCTTCAATTAGATGGTCATTGCCAGCAGTGGCTTAATTGCCAGTCACAATTTATTTTTGTTCCAGACACATCACTAGCATTTCTTTATCCACAGATCTTGTCATGTTCTTTCAAGATTCAGGGAAAATGAGTGTTTGCTATACATTATAGGTACACTCGGAAGAAGCCTAGATTTTTTCCTAAGTACTTGGGTGTCTGGCTCCCATTTAAATAGATGGAAACTTTTAGAACCTGCCCCCACATGACTTGGCACTTTTGGTCTGTGTCTCTCTCCTGCCTCGGGGCACATGCTTAACCAGTTGATACACCAGCTACTACAAGAAGCCACAGAACTGAGTCATCACTACAGCAAAAGCAGTTTTGTCAAACTAAATTAAGTGTCTGATGAAGAATAAATGCTACAGCCATTAATAGCACCCCTGAAAGCACTTTCTCTTCTGGATTTCATAGCCATATGGATTAGTGCTGTTGGAAGTGCACCACGCAATAATAAATCACTACTACTCAACCTAACTCAGAGCATAAAAGTTGATGAAGGAGATTCTACCAAGAGGATGCCATTATGAGTGACATGATTTCTGAGCTGGTACTAGGGAACATCATCCATCTGGGAAGAGGGCAAGAGAACCACACCGGATCTCACAACAGAGCTACCCCAAGGGATTTCTAGCACCTGTGCTCTCCACTCAGCACCTAGTGAGACACAGAAGGTCTGAGACACTTCTGCTCAGAAGTCTTTCATAAATGTCAGCATGCCAAAGATTGGCAATGCAGCAAAAATATTTAAAAAATTTAGCATTGGATTTTTCTTACAACCCTTGGATATGAATTACAACAAAACCAGTAGGCTTCAGGCCAGTGTGAATAAATTAGCAAGAACGTTGAAGGCCAAAGTGCAGCATGCAGGCCTTAGAATCCTCAAGCAGGAGAAGTGTTTCCTTCACAGCTGTTGGTGACAGATGTGTGGAAACAGACAGGTAAACACAGAGAGCTGGCAGCTGACAGGTCAGCCTACTTTAGGCAAAATTTAAAAGGTAACACCTATTTTCTTTAAAATAAAGTGTTACTAGCCTTTGTCCTTATAAATAATTCTGAAAATTAAAAAATCCACCAAAATTAGTCATGAAGACTGTAAGTTTTCACAAAAGCTTCCCAACAATGTGGTTTCATCCTCAATTTCTAATCTGAGGTATTTCCAGAAACTATACCACATTTCTCATCTCCTGTCTTGCTGATTTCCTGGTAAACTATACATATCAGTGGTGGGGGACAAGGAGAGGAATCATGGGGGGAAAAAAGAGAAGCAGAGAAAAAGAGAAGCAAAGAAAAACAGATATAACAGTTTAGGAAAAAGTGAACAACTTCTTTGTCTTCTCCGGATTTGTCATCCTGTTGAAATAAAAGCTTTTCAAGGAGATCAATCCCCAGCTAGAAAAGGTCTGACTGCATTCAGATGTCTGATTTTTTCCCCTGCCTTTTTATTCTATTCCCAGCAGTCTCATCCCATTTCTTCATAACAAGCGGAAGATCCCACCTTAGTGACAGAACTGTGACTTAAGATGATAATTAACCTTTGTGAAACACATCTTTATAAAAATGCCAAAAAGCTGAAAGTATTTCAAGGGTAGCAGGGAACACTCTTGACTCTTCCCTCACCAGGTCCCCCGGACTACTGCTGAGAACATTGGCATAAGCCTGGTATGCTTGTAACTATTGATCCCTAGGCCCATCCAATATTCCAAATGCCATTCCATTCAAAGGTGCTCACATAGAGAGGGAAATTCCTAAACAAAAGCAAGCTAGAGATACTGCTAGGGGTCCCTACTCCTTCCAGAGGCTTGGTACATCCCTCAGCAGGGACGATCTTTGAGCAGGAAGGATACAGCCCCACCTGACACCCCACCAGTGCTGCCCAGGCTCTGTCCAGTGGCAGCCACGGCTGGAAGAGCTCTCACAGTGCTTTGGAACACGAGCTGTTTCCTCCTGCCAGGTAACAGCTGATATTCAGAACAGCAGGCAGCATGGATTAAGAGCTTCTGAGGATGCTGTCAGAAGAAATGTGCTGTTCATTTGATAGTTTCAAATATTCTTATGATGTGCTTATGTTTCTACCACTGTATGAAAGCTGTTTTCATCAATGAAAGCCTGCAGAGGACACAGATTAAAATAATAATACTAAAAAATCCCCACCAAGACCAAAACCAACAACAAAAAAACCCTTCTGGCTTAACATAATTTTTCTTAGAACCTGATTAATCAATCATGATGAAAGGCACTGAACTATGTTGCTGACAATGTTATGACAAAAAAAGCCTGTGGGCTCAGCTCTCAGCTGGTGTAAGAAGGTCACTCTCTGCCTCATTGCTTTTCCCAAATACTCTTTCTGTGATGCTCGTGCAGAGATGGTTAAACAATTATAGGCTTTGTACTGTGGACATATTTTGTATATCCCTCTGCTAGCTGATGACACTGCTGATCACTTTGCTTTGCTAGAAGCCCTCTCTTTTGCTTCTCAGGATGATGCATGAAGCAGAAACAGTTTTACTGACTGAGTAAAACTGTTATCTAGCACTGAGTTCACTGCACGGGTAGGTAGGAAAAACACCATGAGTAGAGTGAGTTGAGCAAGAGCTTGGACCAGTGCCAGACAATAAACATGCATCCCCACAAAGCACCAATAAATAGTATAAACATGCTCGAGTTCTTTTCATAAAGAAGACTATTAATTTCCTCCCACTGTGCATAGCTGGTAGCTTAGTGATCCACAGGCTACAACATCATATTTTGGAGGTCTTCTGTGAAATCTTTTTCCATCCTTCACCAGGTTGCCACCATATTTCACAATTAAAAGATAGTTTGTTGTCAAGGTGAGTTATTGCATGCTTGGTATTTTAGGTTTTACATTTGCTCTCAAAACAAGATGCAAAGGCCCCACTTGCAAAACTTTCTTGAGCACAGATCAGATTATACTTTGTGTGCAGTTCTGTAGAAGCTTCTGTCTGAAATGCCTCAATTGGCATCAGAAAATCAAGATATTTGTTTACTTGAAATTTAAGAATCTCTGTTTCAGATCTGATTTTGCACAAGTGCAGATCTGTAGCTCATTAAACTTAGGAACTCCCTTTTGGAACGTAAGTATTAGCCCTTTTAGCCCACAGGCTCGTTAATGTCTGAGCTGGCCAGACACTTGCAGGAAAGCAGTAATTCTTCTTCCTTTAATACAAAACCTGTATTGAAGTACATCAGGAGTTCATTCTTTCTCTCACACTTACCCAGACCTGGATAGTACTGCAAAAATGTGTATATTAGATATGTTCTTCCAATCCTTGTCACTCACTGCATCTTCCATCTTTGACTTTTGCACTAACCTATGACAGCATGTCAGGGTACAGCTGATCCACACACCATAACTGGCTGCTCCAAAGCTTCTTTCCAGTCCTCTTGCCTTTAGGAAGCAATCTCAGTCAGCTCACCCAGCCATGCAGTTAGGGTCAACCCTGAATCAGCCAGGCATGACCACAATCAAACTTCATATTGTAGGGTCTAATGGTTCTGGAACTAAAATTCCAGTATTTCCATCTCTGACTATCCCTCATAAATATTTCATTGGTTCCTTACACCACACACTGTGCAGAAGTTATCCTCTACTATGAGCTTTCTAATTGAGAGGACACTTTAACTGCATACAGAGCACCTGTGCCAGTCATTAGCAATACCATCAGATTAGTTCCCAGTTTTTCCTTTCTAGACTGCTCCTAGATGTTCCAAATCTATACAATTTATAATCTATACAACTGCACCTTGGGCAGACCCTTAATAATCCTTCACTAAACCAGAGACACCCTACTTGTTTGTGCAGCATCTAATTGCTGATGTCACACTTCAGACTGACTACCTGAGTTGCACAGCATCATCGACTAGTCTTTCTCCTCGTTAGGGTCTTCATAGCATTGCATTAGCTTAAAGACCTGTCACAGAAATACCTGAGAAAATATATTTTAAATGCTGTATTAATCTGCTCTGCTACAGTATCCTGGTGTTCAGGTACTGAAGGGATGTCTATATGTGGGTGAATAAATCTTCATAATCAAATCGTAAAGCAAGTTAGAAAAGGAATAAACGGATGCACAGAAAAGCAAGTGGGCATGCCCTGGGTTACAGAGTGAGACTGAATTGCATCCTAAGAGCTAGTACGTTTTCTGTTTCGCCTGTATTTGAATAAATGCAGAGAAAAATCCACTAAAATATCTATAAATTTAAATATTTTTCAAGGGAAAATATTTAGAAAAATGTAGCAATCTTATAAACGAACATTCATCTGCACACTTACTCATGAACTCAAATACTGTGAGTCAAGAAGAGACATGATTAAGGTTGTTTCCACATCCTTGACTCTGCTCCTGTACCACTAATCCTCAGTTCATCCATTCATCATTACTAAATAGCCCATACCCTGTAGCCACCTTGAATGCACTAAAGCTATTCTGTCAGCATAAATTTCCCAATGAGCTATGCTCTAGAAAACACAGTTTATGATTTTGGCTTTCAAGAATGTATGCTGATGATAAGCAAGAATGAGACTGTATTCCCACTTTTTATTTGCTCCACTGCCTTTTTCCTTTTTAGGACTATGTGGAATTCATCAGCACTGCAATGCCCTTGAGGTACGCAAGAAACCATGTTATTAATGCTATTAGTACTAATTAATTCTGCCAACAAGGCCTCTGCAACTAGTCAAGACATCAGTCTTTGCCAAAACCAACGGATTAAATAAATTTAAATTTCTAGGACAAGCCATTCCATAGTTATAATGAGCCAAATAGAAAGTCAGGGAAACACTGAAAAAAAGGATGAAATTTTCAAACTTTCATGCAATGTAAATGCTTCACCTAATTTGCTTCACATTTGTTCTGAATTTGCAGATGGGTTTGTTTCATTTTGTACCTGTCCATAGAGCTGCATAATGAATAGTTGTTGCAAGTGAACAACAACAAAATTAGTACTACCATGACATAAATCACATTTTAGTTTTGAATTTACTGCAACATACCACAGTAAAATTATAGCAGTTCTCTAAAGATGCAGATTTCTCACAAATAATTATATAGAAACCTGTATAGTGTTATATACACAATAACGTATATTAGATAAGAGTATACATAATATAAAGCATTCTGTTACAAGCATGTTCATTGTCTTTTGTACAGCACTCACGTTTCTCTGAGACAAGAACAACAGGGATGATTTATGTTTGCATTTCCACACATTTGCAGCAGATTATGCTTGCAGTCTGAGGAGGTGACTTTTAGCTGTACAACGCCTTTCCAAGCTATTCTCCCCTGCCCACCAGGATCACGGCTCTCTGTTATCAGGAATAGTCGACATGATTGTCATACCTTAAGGACCCTGACATTCAGCTCTAAGCATGCAGTTAAGCAATTCTTCAAATACGCAGTTAATTCAATCCTTCTAGAAGTAGGTGGAGGAGGCTCTGAAGGAGGCAAGCACATTATCTCAGAACTCACAGCACCCTGCAAGCTTACCTCTGCTTACAAAGAGAAACAAAGGAAAGCTGTGCACCAGCCAGACACATTTTTAGGTGTAATCCTCTAGCTCTTAATAAGCATAAATTTATAGCCAGCTAAATGAGTAACTAAAGAATGGATTTTTTCCAGCAACTACAAATTAGGTTTGAAGAAGTGATGGAGTTGGTGAGGCAGTGAAATCACAATTTCCATCCTAGAGGCAAACATATAAAGACTGTCCTATTAATTTCTATCCACAACTAATCTAAACTTAGTTTACATTTATTTGGCATGGCACTGCCAAGCTGCTCTTTGGCATATGACTCTGCTAAAGGTACAATTTGGCCATAAAAGCATGTGACTATATTAAGGTGCAACATGCCATCCTTGTTCAAATGTGCCCCAGATCACACAAAGTTTCCAAACAGTTCATCTCCGTTACTTCACCAGTTTAATGTTTCTGCTCTTCTCAAATAAAGGAATGTCAATATAAATGCATTCAAAGTGAGCTGTGCTGGCCTGAACATGCTCCTATGAAAAATTTTCATTTTTACTATCAGGTTGTTAATGTGTGACTTTTTCTAGAGACCCCTCTAAGCTCCCCATAAATCTTAAAGTCAGCACATACAGCAATATACTAAGGGAACATTGGCCCCTCTAAATTCAAAGTGTCTTGCTATGAAATGTTGGCTAATACAGGAAACACCGTGGAAAATTCAAATTGGTTGTGATCCAGACATTACTTTTACTTCTAGCCTAGTTTACTACACCAAAAAAGAGTTCATGTCTTCCTCATAAATGCTGTAAGTATGAGCTATACATAACATTATTTTCAGCTGTCTGAAGGTGCAACCTGGATTAGGGTTCCTCCACTCTTATTTCTAAGCCAGACCACAGAAGGCAGGGGTACAGAGATACCCTTCTGCTCAGTAAAAGTTGCTGAACCAGTTTGTCTATACAGTGAGGGTGATGTTGATTTAATGGTTTACCTGGGATGACTTTTAATGACTTCAGTGCTGCACTTAGCTTGTAAGCTTGGCCTCTTAACAAGACAATGACCTGAGCTCTTTATGCCCCTCCTGTCTCCACTCCCAAGCCTGGGCAAGAACGTGCAAGGTCAGACATTCTTTTCTGTATCTCGCTACCTAGAGACATATGTGTTCTCAAAGACCAGCAACACAACAGAGGGATTTGGAGAAAAATTAAAAGACATTAAGAATCTGCTACTAAAGTTGCTATCTGTTTACTTTGTTGGAGTTTTTCCTCTCTCTTTTAGTGTTTTTTCTTTTAAGAGCAGCAGACTGTGCTAAAAGGACATAGGATTACTCCCTCCTTGGTGAGTAATTGAGCATGCAAAAGAGAGAGAACACTGTAACCTGCGGGGTGACTTGGAAGGAGAGAGCAGCAACATCAAATTGGAGCCTGCAGTTACAGAGGATATTGAGAAACACCTGGGAGGAGCAGAGAAGACAGGTTTTAGGAGCAATGGCAAGACCTTCCTACAGATCAGAACAATCTTGACATTATTTGAAGCAACTAGAAAAAGTTACTGAATTGATTAAAATAAATTCTGGGAGCTGAGACCAACTGCAAATTCACAGCACGTAAGGGAAGAAGGTTCTTTGGAAATTGTGTTTCTAATTTCTACACTGACTTAGTTAGTCTGAGTTTGAAAAATTCATAGATGCTTTAAGCTCTTCCTAGAAACAGACATTCTAACAAAAGCCTGTTTCTCTTTTATTTTTGGTTGTCTTTGGTGAGATTAACTTATAGAAAAGGTTCAAGTAGATCCACCTCAAAGCTTCCACTGATGTGTACACACTCTGGTTCCACTCACAAAATAAAATACCAGAGAGGAAGAATGAAATTAGCCCAGCTAGAACCTGGTCAGACTTTGGAAGTTTCTGCAATCTAGAAAGTGGCATTCAAAACAGACAGAGGTTAGGTTCATGTCATGTTTGTAGATCATCTTCACCCATCTAATTCACTCACTAACTGCTGCTGGCTAGGCAGGTATCCAGACGATCACCAACAATCAACAAACAGCCAGTAAAGGCTGCAGTCAATTTTAAAACACTGAATGACAGAAATTCTCAATGATCCACCACCAGCTTCTACACTTTCAATCCATCCCATGACCCTCTGCCATGAAATCACTTCTTAGGGGAAAACAAGGAACAATGCACTCAAACAAGCAACTATCCCCACCAGTTCATGGTCTGGTTTGTGATGCTGATCTCTGCTGGTGCTTCAGGGTCTGGGTATTTGGACTAGGTAAAACTCCTGAGTCTCTGACTAACTGTATAACCTACGATACACAATGAAGGTAATCCTTTCTTTTCAATTTTTGCCCTGAAAGGGTAGTCTTGCCAGGACCTTTACAAGTTTTTGGTCTACCCAGTAAAGCCTCAAGTGCTACTACTCTTTATAGAAGTGCCTAATCCTATATTACTATCTATTTGGCCAAGTAACATTTTCTGATAGAAAACCCCATGAGTTGATTATATGCTACATTAAAGAGAACTTACTTTAAATGCATTTTTAGATGGTGGGGTTTTACATTATTTGCCAGATTTGTAGCATTTCTTCATTCTGTACCCTCCCAGACACATTCTTCATTTCTCTCAAGTATATTGTACAAAAAGCAGAGGATACCTCTGCTTCTCATCTTCCCTCATCACGCTATTTCTACCAGAGTAGGATTAGCACAAGAAAACAATCAGGAGTTCTTCCCAGTACAAACAGCAATGAGATGGGAATCTGAGGGAGTGAGTTATGTCAGCACTGAGGTGTACATCAAACCAATCTAACACCAGACAAAGTGAAGTGGCAGAGTGCCTCTCTGCTCCTAGTGGAAGCTGAAAGTACTCACAGTATTTATTAGGGAACTATCTCTTCGCAGGACATACATTAAAGGAAGTGTTACACTTTAAAGGAAGTGTTTTAAGCCTTAATTCCATCTGTTTCCCACCTGTACGTTGAAGCAGTATTTGTTGAAAGGTGTGAAGTAAGATACCAGTGAAAAATGCTTTCTAAGGTCCAAATATTAATTCTTCATATGGCATTTATGTACTTGCTGCTATCACACAACTTTTTAAACCAGCATTCATTTCAATAAAGTAGAACCATTACATAATATATTGCCCTCATGCTTTATACTGAACTTACTTAGTGTATAAACTTATAATTTCCTATGTTTATTCTTTTTATTTTGTTGACAAAAAGCCAGGACAGTGATTTTAATTGTGTGACACCTGGCAGAAATCCTCAGCTACCTTTCTGTTACAACAAGGGAAAACAATAGCCACTTCACAAAAATGTGGCTCACAACTGAGCAAAACGCGAAATCATTAAAAGTAGACATTTCTACCCCTAGGTGACATACATTTCCCTAGATATCTAAGTATTTCCAGAAAAGGCATACCAGACAATAAAATACATAGGCTTTTATATCCTTTTTGAATCAAGATGTTCAACCAAGAGATAGAATAACTGTTTCTTACCAATCCCTCTTCTGAGTCAATGTTCAGTGATCACGGAGCCCTGATGAAAATACAATATTGCTATTAGTGCCCCATGCTGCAGACTAGGTCAGATGGTACTCTGGGATGTGGGAAATCTATTTAGAAGAGTGGCCTCAGAATCCATAGTTTCCTTAGTAGGATGAAATAAGAGCCTTGGAGAGACTGAAGTCTCACAACATGATCCAAAAGATGGGTTTTGCTTTCTAATCTCCAGCGTTAAGCACAAAATTATGCCAATTAATCCACTGTAAACAAGAGAAAAGAATTGCACCACAGAGACTTGTGTGACCTACTAAGCAAGCACACATGTATGTCTAGTTAGAGAACACATACAGCAATCAAATATGTAGACAACCCCCAGGTTTCAAGCAGTTGTGAAAGCAGACAATACATTGGCCTTTCTTCTCCTCTGAGGTGTTTATTTAAAGAACAACTTACTCCATTGCACTACTGAGCTGAACTGCACAAAGGCATGTGTGTCACTTCTAATGAAAATTCAGCACACCATGCTTGATTTTTTCTAAATCACTTTTTAGACAGAAAATCACTTCTGAACTGGATGGACAGAATCTATCTTCTGCAAGATTTTTCTGACTCCTGCAGAACCAGATGATGTTTCTGCCTTCAAATAATTTTTCTCCTGAAGACATAACTAAATTCTTGCTCCTGCACAAAGAGCAAGGGCAGGGGTTCAAAGTCAGAGCACCTGCAATACACTCACAAACTAAATACAGGAAAAAAAGGGACAAATGTCAGGTGAAGACTGAGAAAGGGGGTGGGAAGTTATGTAGAGACAAAGAACAGAGCTTTGGTCTCTGAAAGATGAATTAATGGTCTAACTTGTAATCCAAAAGGGCACTAGTCTTTGTTGATTAACTTGATTAAAATTCTGTCAAGCAGTTTAAGAAATTAAGTATGTACAATACAGCACAAGTTCCCATTCAGCACCTATGGTCTTTAGTATGGATTGTAAACCTTAGATCATCCATATGATTCCCCCTCATTCTTTAATGAATACTTGTTATCAACTTTCAGGCACTTACAGCTTTAACTGTATTTAGTACATACAGATGATTGTTTTACATACAATACACTAGTAAATAAGTTTTTAACCCTTATTCTGGAGGATTTAATTCAGTACCACTGTAGGGCCAAAATGAGTGTTTACTCGGTTGTTAACAGGGACCCAGTGGGATTCCATGGGAACTGCTGTGGCTGCTCATGCATATCGCATGGCCCAGGATAAAATAAAAGTAAACAGAAAAGAAAAAAAATATTAAAAACTGTAGAGCATTTGAACAAGGATGGCATGTTGCACCTTAATATAGTCACATGCTTTTATGGCCAAATTGTACCTTTAGCAGAGTCATATGCCAAAGAGCAGCTTGGCAGTGCCATGCCAAATAAATGTAAACTAAGTTTAGATTAGTTGTGGATAGAAATTAATAGGACAGTCTTTATATGTTTGCCTCTAGGATGGAAATTCTGATTTCACTGCCTCACCACATGTGGAAGAATGAAAACCCTTTCCTTAGGGTAAAAAATTGCTTTGAAAGCAGCAAGCAGGATTCATCTAACCTGGCATTTCCGGTGTAACCTCAGTTGAGGTCATAGAAGACCTTTCCCCTCTATTATTTATTGTGTTGTTATCAGCAGAATAGCATTTCAAAATGCCCTCAATACTTGTCCTTTTCTGCTTTTGGGGCTTTGGGATGGCTCAAGTTCTCAATTCTTTCTGCTGAGAAGCCAGCAAGATAGGAAGCTAATGGTCAAATCCATTACATACAGGCTGAGCTCGTTTCCATGGCATTTGACATTTCTTTAGGAGTGATTCAAGTTTGAAATGACCAAAGTAAAGGTGTGAGGGAAATCAGCATCAAAGGAGACAAGCAGAAAGGACTTCAGCCTTTATCCTTTAAAGACTTTGCAAGGAAAGAGAGGCTGGAAAAAAAGCAAAGGGAAGAGAGAAGCAGGGCAGGAAGAACTCTCACACCTACTTTGCTAAGAACAGACATACAAACGGTGCATTTGAAAATTGCTTTTCCACATAATTTTTAAAAAATTATTTAGTTTATTTATCACCTGAGCCTACAAATAATCTAATCTTTCTTTCGGTTTTCTTTCATTTTGTCATGTAGGGATTTGCTTGTACAATAGCTACAAGATAATAGGTCTTTTTCAGCGTAGGACCACTAAATATCCCCTGTGTTTACAGTTCAAATGGAACAAATCCAAGTTCATCTTAAACATGTAATCCTCCCATCCAATTACTCTGAGAAGCTCAAAAGCATTTTGCACGGAAGAACGGTTGCCGGAGCACAGGGCTTTTGCAGAGGTGCAGTGGAGAGACACAAACTGTTTGCTGGGAGGGGAACAGTGTGTTTGTATCCACCTGCCACACACGTGCCATCCCCAGGTGCCAGGCAGCACAATGGCAGGATTCTACACCCCAGCAGCATAAGGCCAAAGAATGACATCTAAAGCCCTTATCCAAATCTGTTCTCTCTCAGTCCCCATTTGTAGAGCAATACTGTCCTGCTTTCATCTTGAATGTGGAGACAAACAGACAAAAACACCTGCTGATGCCTTTTCTGAACTGTTGTTCCACTACTATGGGATATTTTCTTCAACACATATAGTTAAGATCCCCTCGCTGTTTTTAAGATCACAATGAATTATAGAGTGAGACATGTCCCCACATGCAACCTAAAAGCAGCAGACAGTATCAGCAGGTACATACACTGAGATCTTTAAACTACTCCCATGATTTAGTTCTCCATTTTCCAAATGTGCAGATGTCTTATGCCTCATTTCTCTGATGAAGTTTATCACGATACAATCCAATGGACAATTGTACATCACTGCAAAGGTAAAGGGAACACAATTTGCCCACTCAAGGCATTACAAACACAAACAGCAGATGTCTGTTGATCGTTTCTTACCCTCTATTTCTATTGAGAGGAGCTGTTGTGTATGTAAAATGTGGAAGCCTTGAGAGGCTGTGGCAATGCCATCCACTCTTTTAATCAGCTTATGTGTTGTGCACTCAGAGAAGAGAAATCCAGATCACAGCTCAAATTCAGCCAGCCTGCTAGGGGAGATACCAGGTTTACTAGGACCTTGGGGCTTCAGAGTCTTTCCAGCAACTGTTGATAGTCATCTGCACAAATCTCTTTGTTACTGGTTATGGCAGATAGTAAAAACAAAGATACAGAATCACACAGCGTAGGCATGTATCTTTATGTGCCACCAGTGATCCATATCCTAGGCTGGGTGCAGCAGAAGAGGCCACAGGGAGATGCTTTGATTGTCTAAAATGCAGCAAAAATGACAGATAAAAGTTTTCTCCATCTGTCTGGATCCAAACAGAATCATGCGTGCATACAAATTTGGAACTAAAACAGCAGCAGCCATGAGATGAATGCATTTACTATATACACTGGTTATGTCACTCTTCTCAGTGTAAACCTGCTAATCCAGTGCCCGTGAGAAAGTTATTCTGTGTTATGCAGGCTCTGGGCAACCCAACACCTGCCATCCTTTTGGCCACCAGATTGTCTCTCTTTTCCCCACTAAAAGATAAGCCATTTTACTGGAATCCCAAACATTAAATCCCCTGACACCAGACACAGGTCACATGTTACACAGAACAATTACAAACCAGCATTGTCTTCCCATGCTCCATATCTCATAACATATCCAACTATCCTTGCTTTCAGCTTGGCCTACTATCTAGCATCTTCAAATGTCTGTTGAAAACAATTCACCTTTATGAAGCTTAATATTAGCTTGTTTAATGTCTTGCTTCCTGCTAAGGCTATGCTGCTCTGCTTATGGTATTAAGCAGAGCACAGGTTCACAGGGAGGAATTTAAAAATGATTCTTTAAAATCCTTGTGAACCATAACTTGAGTAACTTCTTTCTAAAATATGTGAATTGTGTAGAATGCAGTGATTATGGCAGAAAGACTAGTTTTGGACCTCGTTTAAGAGGATGCTCTTTTACTTTTTGGTAAAGTACCTGTTCCAAATAACTGTCAAAAGGGCCACTTGAAATCTTCCCACCTGAACTACTCCATGTATTAAAGAAAAACCAAAACAACAACAAAAAAATCCTGATAGGAATTAAAACATTTAGCAGAAAATGCGCATTCCTTTTTTGTTTTGGAACGAAATGATCCAGCTTTCTTTTTATGAGACGTGAAAGTAATTTGTGCTATAACACATCAGAATAGTAATATTAAAATGAAAGATAAAATACAGATGATAAAGTAAAAATTAAATTAATACAAACACTGTTTTCAGAATTTTTTGTTTAAAATGTTGTGCCAATTGGTCTATTGGTCCTCTGCTCAAACTCCTTTTTGTTAGCTCAAAATATTTCATTTGACACTGTGAATATTCTCATACTCTGCATACAATGTAGCAATAGATACTCAATATCAGTAACAAAGATGCACTTTCAACAGCTTTTGAATTCAAGCCCATTGTGAGGTCATCTTCTTAGCAGTCACAGAAGCTCCTTCCAGCACTCCCAGGAGACACAAGATTTAGTGCTGCCATGTTGGTTTTATGGGCCTTAACAAAAGTCCTCTGAGATAAGTTTTTTATGGGTCCAGTTACATGGGCAGGGAAAACAGCAGTTTCCATAGCAGAGGCAATCTACTGTTAATTTTTAAGGTGGCCACCCCTTACAGATACCACAGAAACTGTGTTTTCCCAGGTGAGCCATCATCACAGGGGAAAGGCAGTGCTCCCTGCAGCTCACTGCTTCTCATTTCCACAGAAGCCTTCCTATGGCACAGGTCAGGTACTGACAAAAAAAAAGGACCAGGACTTCACCTCATACACTTCACCCATGCTCACATCCTCACACAGCACCAGCTCATTGGTCAAGCAAAAAAGCTTTCTGCATGAGAACTTCTGAGCCTGGACTCACAGCAGGTTAGTGCTGCTCGGCATGAGCTGCAGTTTAACCTGCCCAATGCAGGACAGAATCTGCAAAAGGACTTTTGGGCCACTGAACTGTGTTGTTTAGACCTGAATTTAAGCAGCACATTTTAATGCACATCTCTTGCTATTAGTAGGCAAGCGCAGGGAACACAACTATTAACAATTGCTTTGCGGATTGTTAAAGACTCTTCTTTATCCCAGCTGAAGAAACAAATGACTTCCAGACCAAAGGGCACACAGTTCCTCTCCCAGCAGCAGTGGGTTTCTCTCACAGGGAGAATATTTTTATTGGTTTTTCAAAGGGCCTGGTATAATACTGCTGCGCTTACCTCTAATGTACTGTAAAGAGACTTGAACTGCTGCCAGCAGGAGGGCTGTGAAGGGACTTTTGAGGCACTGTGACAGGCCTTCAATTGACTTTACTAGCAGCTTTTACACATCTCTTTGGAGCTCCATTAAAACAGTTTATTTAGTGTTATTTCAATTGCTTTCATTAAAGACTTGTTTTGCGCTGTTCCAGTTGGAGTGCTCTCTCAGTCTGGTACTTCTCTGAGGTTTCTGACTGGGATGCAAAAGCTACCACAGTTATCCTGCAGACAGTAGACTGCTTAATTTTTCCATAAATCTCTTATCTTCACATACTTTGAAGTACTTGTTCTTTGCATGCAAATCATTCCTACCCACAAATTAAATCTGAATTGCTGCAGCAACGCTGGAAAGGCAGTTATGAATAAAGGATGTATTTTATTAAACTTCAGTATGCATGGGCTATGGATCTACTTTACTCACATCAAAGAGAAATACTCAGAGTCAGCTCTGGTAAACTCAAGCCAAAACTGCAGGACTGCTAGGAAGGAGGTCATTCAATGAAAAAGTGGGAGCCATGGGCAGCTCTGAGCCTTCCCTGATTTCATATTTATGTGGCATATTACTCTGCAGGTGCCAGGCCTGATGTTCAGCCCTTCTGTCTTGCATGAAGCAGAGCTTCAGCTCCAGGAAGAGTCAGGTCTGAAATTATTCTCTCTCTGTTGCTTCCACTTGGGATCTGCAAAGTTAACATTTGTTCGAGGCATTTCTCCCCATCTTTCCCTGACTTCCCTTTCTTCCTCTTTAAGTGAAACTAAGCCTCTGCATGAAGAATGGGCCCTTAAACATCTGAAAAGAATCTAGCTCAGTGATAGACTTCCTCTAGAAAGCTACAGAATTTCCTTGAATGTTTCCTACAGCGCAGCATCCATTTTCATAATTCATAAAAAATTTCACATGTTTAGGATTTCATGTTCTCTGAGCACACACTTGGGTTTTTTCCCTTTTTTGTAAATTAAATTCACTCAAGGCTCATGAGCCTAAAGAATCAGGACACCTTTTTTTCCCCAAAAATTTTGTCTGCTTTTTTATAGAACAAGGAACTTCCTTGTCAGAAATAGCTTATGAACTAACCTTTTTTACAATATAAAGTAGCGTAAACATCGTTAGTAAACACTGGTGAATTGCTGCATTCCTTTTTTAACCTGTTTTGAAGATCCACTTAGAAAGATCCTCACAACAAATTCTGAACTTGTTTCCAGTGACAGCTGGCACCTCCCTGCCAAAAGCACAGTCACTCTACTTCAGGCTCTTCGTGTTCTTTACCATTTGCTCTCCCATGAGCGCATTTGTTGGGGGGAGAACCGTGGCTTGACTGAGTATCTAAACAGCCAAAATATTTGAGAAGCTAAGCAATAACTCTGTTGTCATTTAAATAATTCCAAATCTGTGTTTGTACTCTGCAGCTCAACTGTGAAACATGCAAGTGATGCAACTAGAAAGGAATATTAAACCTTTCTTCCTCCCTCTCAGCTCCCTTGTGGAACATTTAAGGAAAACTCAGATGATTTTCCAGCTTAAGAGAAAATGAGGCATTACTTACACTACAGGGGCCCAATCTATTACCCTCAGGACATGAGGATAACGCCCACTGACATCACTGGAGATTACTCATCTGTAGGGTGGGAGAACAGGAGACAAAGATATTCAGTGCAGACTGCATGTCTAGATCCCAGAGCTCCTCCTAATTTGTCTTGAAATTTCCAGCCGTCAAGCTCCTTTGCCAAACCACCCAGTTTCTTGGCCTCTCAGCTCACCTGCTGTGCTTTTTACCTTCTGTCTTGCTTTTCCCCATTTCATTAACTACAGCTTTTAATGTGGGTTTTGCAGACTTTATAACTACTCAAAGAATCATCAGAGAAAAAAGACAAACATCCAAAATATCATGTCCTAGAATGTTCCAAAAATAATAACCACAAAGACCTGCTAACAAAACATTTTTTAAAGCAATAGTAAAATATGAACTGTTGCTTTTTAAGAAGTTAAACAGCCTTTCCTGAAAATATATTGCTGTTTGGTACCAGAAAGATTACTTTTCTGGATATGTAACAACAGAAGCAACTTTTTAAAATGAGAGTACGGAACTGTAAAAATGCCAGTGCTTAGAAACACTGGAAAGAATGCTAGGGAAGCAGGTAATGAATGGTTGGCTGGAGATCCACTTTCAAGGAAGTATCATAAGGTGAACAAGGCATCTAAGTGACAAATGAAAAATACACTTCCTTCTAAACATTTTCACCTATGAATGAAGCTTTGAAAGGCTGACAATTTTTTCCTTTTAATAACATGACTTAATAATTGGGTTTCTATTTTACTCTTTTTCCTGAAGAAGAGTCATAAAATTTGAGTTTACAGCAAGAAAATTTCAGGATAGGGAAAAGAGCAACACAGCATTTAAACAATATATTAATATCTAAATTTATTTGGGAGTGTACCAGGTATCCAGCTGCTAGGTGTCAGTCAGTGCCTTGGGTTTTTTTACCCCTTATCTCACTGACTTTCACCCATGTTCTTCTCTTAGTTCTTTCCCTCTTTCGAGCATCTCTGCCACTTTCTCCTTCCCACGGAAATTTACAACACTTCCCACTTCCACTCTCCTAATTCACTTGTCCTTTCTGGTGACCTTACTTTCTCTCTCACTTTGTGTCCCTCTGGTGTCTGTATTTTTGACATGGAGAGCAGAGCTGGGACTCTCTCCTCATGCCATCAGTCATGGGAGTCACAGTCTCCAAGCAGCAAGTGCTTCAAGCAGGGCACATGTTGCCACTGCTTACCCCAGTGAGAAGTGTTTCCCTGAGTGACGTGACAGGGAGAACTTTTTGAGACAGTGGATGGCAGGAAGATCTCAATCACGCCTGCAGATATAGCAAATGGATCAGTTCATCTCTAAGCCAGCCAGGAATGTATGATCAATCACGTGCACAGTAATGCAGGCTGGCTGTTGATCTGAAAGGTTCCCTAGGTAAGGTTATGGATTATCTCCTACACTTTCCCGTTCTGGTGGGTGGGGTCCATTGAAACAATCCTGCCCAAATAAGTAGCAGAGAAGCAGAAAAAAGCACAGGAACAGAATTTGTAATGAATGCCAGGAACTAAAACATGCACATTAATCCCTTCTTGAGAAAAACAAAGAAGTAAAACATTAGCACCTCAGGCCTGCACATAACAAAATCTTACTTCCATTAGAAGCACAGTCTTAATAGTAGCAAAGCAAGGGGGAACAGGATCCAAACAGCACCATTCCTAAGCAAAGCAATGTTACCGAGTAGGGGTCAAATGTTCAATAACTGAAGAGATAATATTTACCACAGCAGTGGGGTATAAATCATGAGCACTCACTGCTTATTACAAAAAAACCCCACAACACAAAACAAAGCACAAACAAACAACAATAATGACAAAATAGTGCTTGATTCAGCCCTTTTTCCAGTGGAAATCTTCATGCAACCCTATCCTTCTAGCCTTCAGAGACAGGAAAAGAAAGACAGAAAGGCAGACAGAAAGACATAAAAAGAAAGACAAAGACAGAAAGACAGAAAGACAGAAAGACAGAAAGAAAGACAGAAAGACAGAAAGACAGAAAGAAAGGAGGGAACCCTGTGGAGAAACAGAAGGTTTTATTCACAGAGAAACATTACTGAATCAATGATTCCAGGACTTCACAAGGTTTGCTGAAGTCATGATACCAGGATGCCTTTGGCAGAGACACAGGGACACAGTGTCAGACAGCCTGAATGCCACCATTGTCCTTCTGTCCTAATGGTTGGCTCTGGGACCAAGGTAGCATTTCTTCCACCTGAATCTTTGCCAGAACATATTTCAATATTCCTCATTGACTGAGCTACATGTTGACACCCAGTCTTGTAGCAGTGATGACAACTGCTAACTACTGAAGGAGGAACAAAATCAAGTCTGCTCTTCGCTCTAGCAGCACCTTTTTGTCTGCTTAGCAGTAACCAAGCCTTACTTGAACAACACAGAATGTAAGGGGATACTCCTTGCAGGAGAGATCAGCAGCTTGTTAATGCTGGTGTGGGAAATGAGGCTATTCTGAGCTCATGGCAACTTGTCAGTATTGCCATCAGCTTCAGCCAGGAGAGGAATTGCCTGCAGATCAAAGAACTGGCTGATGGCAATCACTGGTGTGCTGCCTCCAGCATGATCACTCTTCTCCCCACAGAACTGCAGAGATGGAAGAGGTCCCCTGACACAAAACAGGCACAGCACTTCCTAGAGTGTCTGTGACAAGACTGCTTTACACCCATTCTTCCTGAGGCAATTTCACAATCTTCCTAGTCAGTCTGTTTCACCACTTCGCTGCCACTGTAAGTACTGTTTTTCTAATATAGGAGGAAATCTCTGTTGCAAACTCACCGCTTTTGTTTTTTCTCCTATGATCACAAACCTGCAGAACAAGTAATTGCTGACCTCTGTATGACAGACCTTGCCATACTGGAAACCACTATTTTAGACCATCTTCTCTTTTTTGGAGGGGGAGGGCGTAAAAAAAAAAGGGAAAATTTCTCATGTTGTCCTCAAAAGTCACTTCTAAATCTCTTGTCATTCCTACTGTTATGCTCTGGACCGCCTCTGATTTAACTTCAGCTTTGTCATAGTGCTGGATAAAGGTAAGCACAGTACTGCAACTGGAATCTCACTGGAAATGGACAAGTAATCAAGTAATCTCCCATCACACCACCCTTGGAAAGAGTTTGCTCTATCCTGCCTTTTTTTTTTTTTTTAATAAAGAAAATCATCACACAAACTTCAGTGCGTTGACCATATTCTTAACTAAAATTACTCTGGAGGATCAGGCCCAGGATACACCAATGAAGTATATCACTTTGGATGTCACTGGTGGGACAGCAGAAGGAGGAGACTGTTTTGTTTAGATACTCAGCAAAAGAACTCCTATCTTCCAGATGGCTGAGAAGAAAAGATTAGCAAACATGATGACATGATAACACAGCTTCTGGAACAGACTGGGGGATGGCAGAGAGCCCAAGGAAGAAACAAAATGAGTGAGAAACACACAGTGAACTGAGAGGAGGAAACAACAAATGAAATAAACCCCTGGTACTGACGTGAGTGTGGCCTAGGAAATGTGTGAACTACTTCCACACAACACAAAGCCATAATCAGATGTCCAGGTTTCAGCTGGGATGGAGTAAATTTACTTCCCAGTAGCTGGTATAGAGCTGTGTTTTGGATTTAGGATGGGAATAATGTTCATGACACACTGCTCTTTTGGTTGGTGCTGAGTCAAGGACTGTCCAGCTTCTCACCCCATCCCACCAGCAAGGAGGCTGGGGGTGCACAAGAAGCTGGGAGGGACAGTTGATCCCAACTGATCCAAGGTACATTCCATGCCCCTGTGACATCATGCTCAGCCTACAGAGCTGAGGGAAGAAGGGAGTAAGGAGAGAATGTTCAGCAGAATGGCATTTGTCTTCCAAAGCCAAGGAGCCCTGCTTTCCTGCAGATGGTGGAACACCTGCCTGCCCATGGGAAATGGTGGATTAATTCCTTGTTTTGCTTCACCTATATCATTCACCCACAAGTTTTTCCTCGCTTTTACCCTTTTAATTCTCTCCACCATCCTGCTGGGAAGAGAGTGAGCTAGTGGTTGCACGGGGTTTAGTTGCTGTCTGAGGTTACACCACGACAGCATGCCCTATCATAAAGATGTAAAAAAGCTTTTAACGAACATTTCACCTTCTCATTGACAATGAGAGACTCCATTAACCAAGGTGAAAGTTTCAGACAGCTCTTTCTAACTTCCGTTTTGTAGAGAATGGAGAATGAGTAGATCAATTACTAGTACAAATCAACTAATACTCATTTATAACCACAAATGTGAATCTGGAAAGTACAAGCATGAATTGCACCTGTAATCTGCAAGCTAGAAAAAAAGCCAGCATAACCACCCCACACAGAAGTATTGTCTTAGTCACTACAAATATATCTATTTGTCTTTGAAAAACTTGTCAAAAGGCTAAGAGTCTGGCAAGACAGCAGTGAAGAACTGTGTCTAAAATCACCTGCCCAAAAAGAGAGGGACGGGGAATGAAAAGTAAGCAAATAAGACATAAAAAGAATTAAAATAATTTAAAAATACACAAAAAGTAATGCAATTACTTTAAAAAAAAAAAGAGATGCAAGTAGTCTTTTACCAACCAGTAACCAAAGCCAGTCTATATTCTGCAGATAAACAGATCCACTCTGTTTCTACTATTTTACAGAAAGCATTCTTTCCTTTTTCTCCTTTCTCTGTCAATTTTGCTCTCCTTATTCTGTTTATACCTTTCAACTTGTTCTTTCCCCATCTTAATGTGTTTGGAATGACTTCAGAAATCAAATAGCATGGAAATAAAACTCCAATCAGAGATCTGCTCAGTGACACCTCCAGAATTCAGATTTTGGCAGTGATGAAAATGAATTCTGATACTATTCAGCAACACTTACACGGAAATAAACAGGCTTACAGAAATAACTGCTTTCACGGAAAGTGTCTACCATCTTCAAAATTTCTTGACTACTGTCAAAAGCTTAATCCAAACATTTTTGGCTGCAAATAAGAATGAAGAAGAAAGTGTCAATGGTTGACTTTTTGGCGGAAGGTGTGTGAGTGGCAGCCAGTCAAATAAAGAGATGATGTTTTCCAAGAAAAAAGTTACAACCTGAAAAAAAAAAAAAACATACATAAAAGGCAAACAGTGGCCAAAAAAAGGCTTCCAAAGATTCATTTGTTTCTAAGTGCAGATAACTACAGACTTCTCATCAGCTCTTCCCTCAGGCCATTCTCAATTTCCTTTGAAATTCTCTAACTACAGTACATATTTTTAAACAGTGGGGATATGTAATGATTTGAACAGTTTATCACAAAGTGTCAGATTTTCCATCAGTAAATACATTTAAAATCAGGACCAGATTGTTTAAGCACAAATATTGTTACTCCCTTCTCACCCAAGTAGTTAGCAGAAATTCAGGGTTAAAATGTCATTATATTCTAAAAAAGAGGTTGATATAGAGAATACACATCTCTTACATGGTCTTGTTATTTACAATGAGTGTACTAGAAAATCTATTTTCCTGAACACAGTAGGAGGTAGCTTATTTGCTCACTGTGCTCAACTTCCATCTAGCTGACAATGAACTCAACCCCCTCTCTTTGTAAGTTCCCTTTCATCCCTCAGGGTTTTCACTTAATGCTTGCTTTGCTTGACTTCTTGCTTCTCTTCTGTCCATTGGTCTGAAGTTATAATTGCTTTTTTCATGGCGAGACAAAAAGTATAATCATAGAATCACAGTATTTGCTGAGTTGGAAGGGACCCATCAGGATGATCAAGTCCAACTCTTGGCCCTGCACAGGACACCCCAAGAGTCACACCATGTGCCTGAGAGCATTGTCTAAAGGCTTCTTGAACTCTGCCAGACTCAGTGCTGTGATCACTTCCCTGGGGAGCCTGTTCCAATGCCCAGCCACCCTCTGGGTGAAGAAGCTTTTTCTGATATCCAACCTAAATCTCCCCTGACACAATTTCAGGCCATTCCCTTGGGTTCTGTTACTGGTCACCACAGAGAAGAGATCAGTGTATCTCCCTCCTCTTCCCCTCATGAGGAAGTTGTAACTGCAGTGAGGTCTCCCCTCAGTCTCCTCTTCTCCAGGCTGAACAGACCCAGTGGTTTCAGTCACTCCTCATTCGGCTTCCTCTCCAGAACCTTCATCATCCTCCTGGACCTCCTTTGGTTGCTCTCTGACAGCTTAATATCTTTTTTATATTGTGGCACCCAAAGCTGCCCGCAGCACTCGAGGTGATGCTGCCCCAGAGCAGAGCAGAGCAGAGCAGGACAATCCCCTCCCTTGCCCAGCTGGCCATGCTGTGCCTGATGCCCCCCAGGACAGGGTTGGCCCTCCTGGCTGCCAGGGCATTGCTGACTCATGTTCAACTTGCCATTGACCAGGACCCCCAGGTTCCTTTCCATGGCACTTCTCTCCAGCACGTTGTTGCCCAGTCTATACACACATAAACATTTGTGCAAGCAGTGATATATGCTTGAGCTTTCTATCAAAGCTGTTACAATTTCAACAGTTTTGTTCAATGAGGAAGACAAGACCCACTGTTCATTATACTGTTGAGTTTCACAAAACAGGATATCAGTTCACCTACCAGTTACAAAAAGGATTAAGCTGACCCACAGTAATATTTCTTTATCCCCCAAGTTACTGCGACTAATACAGGAATTATTAAGTCATGTTCCAGAACCATAATGGTCCCCTAGACTTAACAGCTATGAATGTCCATCAACAATAGATGAAAGATACTTTCAAGACAGATATTGAATATGTTTTAAAATCCCATTTCTATCTACAATTTTCAGGAAAGAATAGTTGTTATGGTGACTTCCCTGTCAGGCAAGGAAAAGTAAAAGAGCAAAAAGTAACATTTGTGAGAGTATGCATTTTTGATGGCTGACGTAAATTTCAGTTGGAGTGAGCTGCTCTACTGTGCAGAAATGAAACTGGCCTCTCTCAGACTTTGCAAGATTATAGACTGCCACCAATTAGCTAGACTAAAGTGAACTAAAAAAGCCCAGAGTGGGTCCAGAGCTGAAATACTCCCAGAGTGGGGAAGATAGGAATTTAAAAATAGACATGTTGGATTTGTAAGAGATGATACAAACACACACAAAATGTTGTTTGAAGGTAATTTTTCACAACAGCACTTGTAGGAGGACTTTTAAAACTCTCAGTTTCCTCAAAGACTGACTATGAAGCTGCATTACAGAAAGCTGAGGAGCCTTGCACTTCATATACTATCATAGATTTCCTTTTTATACAAGAATTCTCTCTAGAAGGAAAATAGAAAAAAGAGGAAGAAAAGAGTTGGGGTACACATTTGGCCAAAGACAAGCCAAAGAACCATTTCCTAAAAGAAGAGCTCCAGAAGGAGCTGGGGAAGATACTTAGACCCCAGATAGAAAAAGGTTTTGCTGTAGGTGGTTTATCCCACTTTAAGAGAAATGGTTGTGAAAAGCTGCTCCCTTAAGATACCCTCTCTGTTGCTGCTGTCTCTCCCAGAAGAAGCTCAGTCAAATTGGTTGGCAGTTGCCACTATTCTGAAAAGGATTATCACATTGCAAAATCCAGAAGTACACACCGTGGATAAAAAGAGAAAGACAACACAACTGACTTGAAGGGACAGTGGTTAAAACTACAGTCAAGATTGATTAGACTATCATCACTGAAAGCCAAAAGACAACTCTAAAAGTTCAACTCATTTTAAAAATGTAGATATCTATGTCAAGAACTGTCAGAAAGTTGTATACTAAGCATGGGAGAAGGCAGGAAAAGGAAAAACAAAACCGCAATCAATTAAAGGTGGAGAAGTAAAACAGAGATCCTCTGGTAGTAAAGAGGATCCCAAAAACTTAAAAAATTCTGTTTCCAAACCAGCCAGATAAATAAATGGGGAAAGATACAAACTGTGGCAGCAGAGGAAGAGAAGAATCCTCAAATGCAGGAAAAAATTGTCAATGCTTTTAGCAGAGTTATTTACAATAAAAGTAGGCATCTGAAAGAGCTTAGGAGTTTCAGGTCAGCTTTCCTTTCATCAAGTTTCACAGACCCCTGATGACTGGAAGACAGACAAGGTCAGGAAAGAGTATTTCTGGTTGCACTGAGGAAAAAGCAGATTACTAGTGCTTTGGTTTTGATATTAGAATGCAAATTTCCTGTGATTCCCACACCAAAAAAGCAGTAGCCACTGTTACACCTGGAGATCATGGGGGCAGTCATCCTCCAGAAACAGCAAACTATGGTTGGAAAGAGAACAAGCTCACAAGAAGCAGTCTCAGTTTTGCAGAGAAGTCTACATCTCCCTTACCTGAGAGACCTTCCACTCCTGTGGGTGAGAGGTGCATGCCCAGTCACATTGTTGGGAAATCAAAGGGACTGATAAGTTCTCAATTTCCACATGTCTTTGCTTAAAGTAGCTTGCAAGTTAAGAACCCCACACATTGCTTTGATTTCTTATGATATTTTCCTTGGCTTAGCAAGGGGCTCTGCTGATGTCAAATCCCAGAAAATTATTCAAGGAAAGAGACCTAAGAAACCCTGGCTTGAACTATGAAAGCTTACCCAGAACAGACACATTTAAATTCCCCCAGCGATGCAGTTATTCTTTGCTATTCCTGTTTCCTTTAGGTGCCATTTTCATAACAAAACTGCACTAGGGTATTACATAGTGCTGCAGACAGATTTTTCAGAGCATTTGGGAAAAAACCCACAGTAAAGTAAACATCACTGTATTATGTGCATATCAACCTGATTAAAACAAAACATAAGAAATCCATCTACCCATGAAAATAAAACATCCTGGGAGGAGGCTCTACATAATATAATTAACACCTGATATAGAAAAAGAAAGTGTGCACAGATCTCCAGAGAGAATTCTGCTCAAAGGCACTGAAACATCCCAAAAATGCAGGTTTAAAGGACATGTGAAGATCATTTATGGATTGAAAAAGCTAAATCCAGAGTCAGATGTACTTCGTATTGGCCTCAAAGGTGCACTGAGAGACAGTAAGGCAGCTCTTTACCCTTTACCACATACATCCGAAATGTAATCTGACTCTCACAAAAGAATTCATGTTTGTGATATGGGGAAAAAAAATCTTTCTCCAGAGCAAAGATGGGGCAAGCTTCTTACAGAGCTAGAATGATCTAAGAGAATGCTCTTAGCTGTCAGCCTTCCTATGGATACCTCAGCTAGCCAAGTCTTTTATGCATCTGAACAGCATTTTCACTGGTCTACATATAGTTTCCTTCATACATATTGCTTCTTTTCCTGAAGTAGTCATCACTGAAGCACAACTTCAGCAGTATTTTAACTGTTCTCCATTACCTCTAAATTTAGGAATATATAATTCAAACAGGAAAATCAACTAGAAAAAGTAGGCATGCTGAGGTGGTGGTCTGTATTTAGTTTTGTTAAATTGCAGATTGGCTAAAAATGGAGCATTGTTATAGACTACATTCTATATACCTGCATTAATTATAAGGATATATTATAATTTTTGACAGACTAGTGCTAAATATCTTCATGAAGGATGGAACAGATTTGTGATCTGGTGTTTCAGAAGGGGACAAAATAATTCTGTGAAAATCTGCATCAGAGAAATAACTGAGAATCACTATATGAAGGAGAAGTATCCAAGGGAACAGACTGAAGCTGTGGGAGATTGTCACCTGGATGGCCACATATTGTTAAATATTGGTGGATACCTTCTCCAATCACAGGAAAATCAGGATACAGAGTCAGTTGCCTTGTCTGGGAAAGCATCAAAATGGTTGTGAGCAAAACATGTTCAGAGGGCTGAGCCATACAGCACAGGCATCACCAGAACAACTAGATTTACCACCACCCAGCAGTGGTCATGGCCACCTCTCTGTGAAATTTCACAGGGATGTATAATAATGCTGGGCAACTTAATGCCTAAGAGTTTTGACAAATTTTCCCTCAAAAATTTGGTCAGGGCTAGGGAGTTGCTGAAAATGTGATGGGAACACACATCCAGCTGCTCCAGCCCACATCCAGCATCTTAGTTAAAATCCTCTTATAGGGTGGGGGGCCTTCTGTCAAAGCCTTCATTGTCACTGTCAACAAGGCTGTTTAGCTGAAATTCTGTTCTGTGCTCATGGTGATCATTAACAGAGCTGAGGATAGCCCTCACATGTCCTGACCCCTGGCAGTACTGCCAGACTTTTCTTCTCACTACTTTATTGCTGTTCTGCTGAGCACACATGGCTGCTGTTAAAATCCCAGCCAGCTGCTAACAACTGCTGGGTTTTTCCCAGTTCATTAGGGGGCTACAAATAGTTTTAAATCATGAAGCTAATTAAGCAGAAATAAAGACTGCCAAATGGTCTAGGCCTCAAACAAAATACACATCTAGAAATTGCTGACCTGGTAAAAGACTGCAGGAAAGGTCATCAGACTCTGCCTTAGTTCATCAGCTTCCCCTGTGCACATGCTTGAGTGTTATCTTTGTGAATTGCTGCCTTGGTGCACCTCATTGCTGGCCAGGAACAGTAGTTTTTGGCATCACACCCTGCTGTTAGAGTTGGCCAACCAGAATTCAAGCCCCTGATTATCCCATCAGTCATGTCCTGGAGTTTGTCAGGCACAGCATGGCCAGCCAGGCAAGGGAGGGGATTGTCCTGCTCTGCTCTGCATTGGGGCAGCCTCACCTCCAGTGCTGGGGGCAGCTTTGAGTGCCACAATATGAGAGAGACAATAAACTATTAAGGAGCATCCAAAGGATGGTACAAGGATGATGAAGAGTTTGGAGAGGAAGCTGTATAAGGAGTGGCTGAGGTCACTTGGTCTGTTCAGCCTGGAGGAGACAGAGGGGAGGAGGAGAGGCAAACACTGATCTCTTCTCTGTGGTCACCAGTGACAGGACCTGAGGGAATGGCCTGAAGCTGTGTCACTGGAGGTTTAGACTAATTACTAGGTAAAGGTTTTTCATGCAGAGGGTGGCTGGGCACTGGAACAGGCTCCCCAGGGAAGTGGTCACAGCACCAGCCTGACAAGTTCCAGAAGTGTTTAGACAATGCTATCCAGGGGACAGTGCTGTGCAGGGCCACGAGCTGGACTTGATCATCCTGATGGCTCCCTTCCCACACAGCTTATTCTGTGATTCTGTGACTAATGGCCTGCTGTGAAAGGCCATTCCCACACTTGCGCAATACTCCCCATACTCCTGGCAGAATGGATGTCCTAAGACAGCTTCTCTGATCACCCTGGTAAGATCAAGGTGCAGATCAACCTGCACTGAATCAGCATCTACAAAAGGCAACCTTGATGTGGCACATTACACAACCAGGTTTCATCTTGAAGGCCTATAACAGATACCTGGGATCGAGGGCATATCTGAAGCATGATACAAGCCCCAGCACTTCAACACTGTCAGCTTCATGGTGCAAACAGCCACAAAGAGACATCACCCAGCAGAGCTGGAAGCCACTTTTGATGGCTTCAGGCTGAGTTTAGTAGATTGGAGGCAGCTTGCCTGGCGCTGTTTCCAGGTGATCATGTGGCTTGTGGCAAGTGCTGTGTTCCCTTCAGGTGATGTACACATCCCCTTCCAGCAGCCATCAGAGATGTGAGGAATGATGTGCTTCCATAACAACGCAGTGTACTACATGAATTTCTCCTGGCTGTCTAACATTTGGGAGAATACTTTTCACTAGGAAAGAAAACTGAATGCCATTTCCCCCTCTCATGTATTTGTGTGGGAAACTAATGCAGCTCACTTATTTCACAAGAGATGAAATACAACTGACCCAATTCATAACTGCTAAAACCAGACTAAACTCACTAAAATATTAGTAGTAGTAGTAGAAGCAATGCGATATTAAATATTGAGCACCAATTCAGGGAAGAAACAATTATTTTTCATTAATGTCAGGCTTCAAAGCACTTAATCAAACCACTACAGAAAAGCAAAAGATTAGATTTTTGATGAATATCTTTTAAGAAACCAAACAGAATTAAGAGTTATCAAATCGAGAAAAAACATTTATTTTTCCTGGTCCTTACTCCTGGTATGTAAAAAAGAAAAATTATAAAAAAATATGGAAAGTGAAATGCTTGGGTATTTTAATTTCTCAACTGCACAGAACAAAAAAGTTTTATTAAAATTTTTAGATAATGTATTTAAAATCACATGAGAATAGAATTACTATATCATCAGTATTTCTAAGATACGTGAGAGACTGTAGACTGAAAGATAACAAGCAACATTTCATTAAAGTCAATGAGAGTCAAACAAAGAAACATCATTAAGAAAGAGATGCCAGGATTCTCCTGCTTCCCCCGAGCCTCAAACACAATTCTAATTTTGTTCTTCCTTTAACTACTGTTTTACACACACACAAGTATTGCTCAGGGTCATGTGTTGAGTTGTATGCAAGATGAAATCCCAGAGTGATCTGTAGACAAGATTTGGTTTCTAGAGGCTGGTAAATAAAGATTCATCAAAAACTGACTCTCACAATGAGAATCTAACTGTGCCAGGAACATCACAGCAAAGTGAATCTGAGACAGAGGAGGCTAAAGCAGAAAATCTGTGTCCTTCATGCAGCTGAATGTTCCTACAGTAACGTATTAGAAGATCAATTTATCAAAAACCTAGGACTAAATACAAATCTTTCCAGTCAATCCACTCCCCATGTGATTAAACAAGAAAACCAACTGCTCGGCTAGCCAGAAGCCAAGACCAGGAAACATTGTTTCCACTACTTGCAGCAACCCACAGTCCTGAATTTCAGTTTAATTCAAGGGCGAAAGTGGAAGCTTAGTGTAACGGGAGACAGAAATGTTCATCTTTCTCTGGGCTAAGCAAAACATGGTTTTGACTAAGGAGAATCCTAAGTGTTTCTAGTTCAAGGTCTCTTTGCTTTTGCAAAACTGATCACATTTGAAATTTATAAATCTGTTTGTCTCTGAGCTAGACATAACTGAAGATGACAATCCTCACAGGAAGAGCAGGAAAGCCCAAGATATTTTTCCACCTTGCAGGAGCACAACCTGTCCTGCTGAGCCCTCAGCTGTTGCTGCAGGTATAGAGGAGCACCATGTCCTTTGTGAAAGGCTATGGAGTGCAAATCTCTACACCATCCTCTTTTGCCTACCAGTAGGCAAGTCTTGGGCACTTTATTTGGGTAACACTGATTTACCAAAAGATTCTCAGTTCTTTCCAAACTGACCACTTCATGTCCTCATCTAGCACTGCTCCAGTCCACTAAACAGATATTTCAGTCAAATGCTAAGTAAGCTAACCAAGTAAATAAAGATCTCTGGAGTTCTGAGAGGCTCCTCCTCACCTCACCTTCCGGCATCAGGACCAAACACTGACAGTAGGAGAAGGGTGTTGAGACAGCAGATCTTCACTTTCTCTTTATGGCTGGGGTGAAAAGGGTCAAACCTAACTTTTAATTTTTATTCTTCTCACCACAGGAGCCTGTGACAGGAGCCATGATACCCTGGAACCTGTCTTTGCCAGCAGAAGTTTTCAAAACCAAAGTACATACACTTCTTCCATAGATATACATTTGTTATATGTGGCACATAAAGCTGGCTAGGTAGGGCACAAAGGTCTTAGTGACACTCATTTGGAAAAACACAAGTCATTTTTGCTGGCTTCATCCACTCACAGGCATTCTGGCTGTCACAGAAACACAGGCTGATAAAATCTTCATGCTGTAAAGCCTTATTTCCCCAGGGGTGTATTGCACACAGGTCTAGAGTAGGGTTACAGCATTGGTGTATTGCTTGAACCAACCTAATTCTCTCCTGTAGATTTCCATCTTCCTCCTTTTTCACTAAAGCAAAATTAATGATTCTTAAGCTTGCCAGTCCACACTCTTTTGGAATAAGACTTGTTTATCCTGGCTTTGCTTTTATAGTTGTCTTTTCATAGCTCCATGGTACTCCCAAAGAGAGGAGGTTTACAGTACATTTTGATGGAGATTTTAGAGGTTTTGCAGATTCAGAGAGGAGAATCGTATCCACATACAAAAGGCAAGCTGAGCACCGGGTGTTAGAGGGGACATCTCTTTTGTGTGCTTGCCAGAGAATGCAACTGAGACAAAAAATGCCAAAAAACTTCCCAAAGATTTATCAAAGCAATCTCTCTCAGCTAGCTGAAATCTGCTGGTCACTTTTCAAGCAAGCGAAATTAAAATAAAAAATTCCCTATTGCATCCATTGATTGATTGTACATTAACATGTATACATCTTCCCCTGGCAAGTTCCCTTCTGTTTTAAGAAATATATGCCAGAAATGTATTTGTATAACTCTCACCCCATTCCTTTCCCAGTAAAGTGTTAACCCTTAAAGGATCTATTTCCTCTGTGATTACCACAAGAATTAACTTGAATATCTGTTGGAGGCCAGGAACAAAAGTGTACAGAGAAGTTAAAAGGATAATGTGATCTTGATAACACACTGGAATTCTAAGTTAGAAAGAAGAAAGATAATTTACAGTAAGGTGAAGGAATTATGCAGGATAATAACCAGCCAGTCTGATGAAAGTCCTCAAAAATGTCACACAAATAGCAGGAACATGGAGAAAAACTTTTAACTTCATCTAAGACTTTGAAGCAACTAGGTGAAATTATCTAGAAACAGTAGAGGAGTAGAGGTTTTTTGTTTGTTTATTTGTATTGTTTGTTTTTTTGTTTGTTTGGTTGGGGTGGAATAATTTTTTGTGCTTTGTTGTGTTGGGGTTTTTTTCTTGGTTTTTTTTTTTTTTTAAAAGAAAAGAAGAAAACCAAGAATGACAGAATAAGATTTAATTTCAGCTTCCTATGCAGAAATTGTTGCTTAATTCAATGTTGAAAAACAGCCTTGAAATTTTAGCACATTGGCCATTTCTTTCCCCTCTTATTTAGTTGGTTTTTGAAACTGGAATAGGAATCAAGTTTCCAGACACACAGACTTCCTCCTATTGTAGCTGCACTCTGGCCAGAAGACAGAAAATATAATCTAAGTAAAAATCTAAGTAAAAACCAGTACTGCAATATTCACTCCAAAAGTGTTATCTAAGAGTTGTAAGATGAGTCACAACTCACATACAGTGTTAGCAGATCCCAGTGCTAGTTTTTGAGTTGCCAATGCCATTTGCCCTAAAATCATCTCTGCTGCACTCTATCCAGGCTCCGTGCACCCTGACCTGGAGTTCCCTTCTCTAACAACTCCCCCTGCTGCCATTCATTATCTGTTTCTTCTCCCTTTGGCTGGTTCAAGTACTTTTTTTTACCCTTTCAAAAACTTTCAGCCACCTATCAGCAGACGTGTGGTGGAATTCATTGCGAGTTCAGTGGCTATAAGGACTTGGTTCCTGTGCTGACAGTTTTATACTGCCACAGAAGTTTAAGCTGCTATGACAATCTGCCAAGTAGGTCCCATCCCAATGTTTTCTTCCCAGGAATCAGAAAATTTGGTGTTCAAAGACAATTAAGAAAAGGGCATAACTCCTTCATGCCAAAACTGGACTCATAGTAAACCTATGGGATTTAGGTGTGCCAAGACTGCCTCCACTTCTCTAGGAGAAAGAGATAGAGTCCAAAGCACTGAGCTAGATTCTAACTTCCTGAATACACTGGTTACCACTGGGAAATATAGTGTAACCATTCCTAAAACCATCCAGCTGGTGTAAGGACCAGAGCCCAAGGGACACACCGTAGAGAATAATAAAAGCTGCATGAACAAAAAAGAGAAAACAAACATTAAAAGCAAACAGGCAAAACACAATCTCAGTCCACCAGATTGTAAAACTTTTGTTTGCTGTTTTATGGAAACCTTCTCTAGAAAAGAAAGCTACCAAAAATACCACCACTACCTCTTTCCCAAACCTTCAAATTCCAACCCAAAACTGTGCGTCCAAAGACCCATATACTCCTACCAAAAGCTCCAAGCAGACAGAACAACCCACTTCTGTTTAAAAATACCACCACCACCAAAAAATAAAAAAAAACCAAGCCAAACAATGACAACAACAACAAAGCAACAAAAACTTGCTTTTTTTCTGCACAAATGACATAAATTTAAAAAAGAATTTTAAAAAATTACAGAGGTGTTCTAGTGTCTTTCTGGAAACCGTGGTTACTTCTCAGTCTGGGGGTCCTTTTACAGATCAGGATGATTCTCATCATTAATTACATAAACAACATAAGGAATGAAAATCTGTAAATCCTTGTTTTCTGCAGCAGTAAGACTGTTCTCTTCCACCCTGCAGTGCACTCTGTCTTTTCCAGGAACTTCATGCGGGTCAGACATGGCCCAGATGAAAATTCCCCACACAGTTATGCTAGCAGCAGCAATTTACAACCACTTCCATTATATATAATTCTCAAAATGAAAAGGAAGGTTGAGCTGACAGTTAATCTTCAAGCAATTTGGCAGTCATATGGAAGGTATTATGAACTTGAAATCACTCTTATTTGTTCTTGATGTCTTTGTTTCATTCTTTGCAAAGTTTAACATTAAAATCTATTACAGTTTTGGAGCAAGATGAAGCCATCACACTTAATTTAAGGCCCATGAGTTCCCACAAATAGCAGGTATTATGACTAGGCAAATACAAATTAATCCTACTGCACAAGTGAAAAATAGCTGATATGTGTTTTTCTCCCTCCCATGCATTGCCAAGTTTGTAAAAGAACAATTCAAGCAGAAACAGATGCAGCAGCTAAAAAAAGTAGCTGTACTGAAAATCACTTTTATGTGAACAAAGCAACACAATCCCAAACCTTCACCAAATCTTTTATGGGTACTCCTTTGTTTGCTTCTGTTCATCATTTATTCATTAAAAAAAAAAAAATAAAAAAAATTAATATCTCAAACTCAGAGGGAGACTGACAAAAAGGAACATGGCAAGTGAGAGAGAGATTGAGGAAGAAGAAAGTGATGTCCAATAAGTAGGCTTATGGGCTCTAAGAACTTCACATCAGTAACTGTCAGAGTACTGAGCTAAAAATTATCACTCTAGTACACTATGGGAAAGCAGCTAATAAACTGATGAGGGCAAGATTGAAAGCAGTTGCAGAGAATGCACATTAAGCCTGGCTGAAGATAGAAAGGATCCCTGTCCTGGTGCCAAAACCACATGAATGTAATGACATACTCAGTTTACATGAGGACATACGACTAAAGAATGCCTCCTAGCAAGGAACTTCTGCCAAGTTGTTCTCTATTCACACCGGTGACAGGATTTGCTATTAGTATCAAAACTGCTCTTGCAAAATTTTTTTTGCACTTTGCTTTATTTAAACACGGAGCTTCCTGTAGATGAATAAAAGAGCTATTTACTTACAACAGTTGTTGAATTTATTCACTATCTATAGACATGTAAAAGCAAGTAGAATATTCTTAAAATCTAAGTATTCCAGGAAACTTTGGTGGTGGTTTTTTTTTTTTTTGGTGGGCCCATAATAAGGATTGACACTGACATCAATTACATAGGGAACTTTGAAAAGCTGAAAACTAAGTAACAAATTATTCACCACCACACTTCTCCTTTAGCCAGTGAAAACAAAGTGACAGACTGTAACAGGCTGAACTGGCAAGATGACCAACATTTTCCCTCAATGTGCCTCTGTTCAAGTGTGTTATTTATCTGTGTAATGGGACAAATTTCATTTTGCAGTAACAATTTAACAATGGTAATAAGAACTTGCAACATTAGCCCCAGCAAAGTCAACTGTCAGTAACACTAAGAGAGAAATGCTCGCCTTGTTAGCAATTTCTCGCTCATCACCGTGAACTTGATCAGGTTAATACAACTGGAGCTGGCAATGACTTTTTTTTAGCTGGGACAAAGCAGCAGCTCTCTTGTCTGCAGGGAATCTGCCAGATACCGAGATCTCCATGGGATAGAGGCAAGACAGATCCCAGACATCAGTGTCCATGGCTTACACTGAGATCTACCAGAGTACTGCAGCAAGGTTCCAGTATCTGCACCCAGCTGTAAAAGAACTTCTAGGGATACAGCAAGTTACTCCTGTAATTCACATATGAAATATGCCTCATTGCCTAAAAACATTTCAGGAATAATATACCAGTGGATATCCCCTCCATCATCACGGAGAACTGATTGCTACAGATTCCAGGGAAAGTAGTTTAGATAGGCACTACTGCAGCTAAGCTCAGAATCACCAGAAACACCTCCTGGGGGCTGTAACAAGCACAAAAAACAAGTAGTGAGGAAAAATATATACCGACACTCACAAAGCAAATTGAAATGAGCAAGAGGGAAGTTAGGAGTTGAAATCAAAATTGGGTGGCTGCAAGAGATCTTGTCCTCTTCCTATTTTACTGCTCTATTAGTTTTCCATTTCCCATTAAGGAGCACCTCAATCTTCTTTTGTTGTCACTAAGCAGCAGTTTCCAGCTGGGCATATTTGGATAACTTTTCTTGTGTTTCAGTTCATTTTCAAAGAACCCTGAACTACAGAGGGTCAGGAATTGTTTACAACTATAGAAGCCACCCTATGCAAGTGGGAACTTCTCCAGGGCAGTAAAGACAGCTGAAGGCAATAAGTACAACAGTTATCTCAGGTTATGTATCTCAAAAATCTCACTCGGGGCCCTCAGATGGCATCCTTGTGATACAATAACTTTAAAACTGTCTCTCACTGACTGAAATTGATGTGACCTACAACGTGACAAGTTGAACCCAGCCCAACAGAAAGCAATAGGACAATGTGTCTGCTCAGAATAAACAATTCTTCAGCAGTGAGCCGGATGCATGGGTAGCTTGGCCTAGGCAGAGTTTTCCCTGAGGGCTGATCTCAGCAGTTGAGACTGATGCAAAGAAGGCATTCAGTAATTCCTCCTCCTCTCTGTCTTCTGTCACCAGGACATCCATCTGATTCAGCAGTGACCCCACATTTTCCCTAAGCTTCCTTTTGCTGCTGATGAACTTGTAAATGCCTTTCTTGTTGTCCTTGATATCCCCTGCCAGACTCAATTCCAGGTATCCCTTGGCCCTCTTTGTCACATTCCTGGATACACTGACAATGTTCCTTTAATCCTCCCACACGGCCTGCCCCTTTTTCAAGATCCCATCAATTTATTTCTTGTGTTTGAGGTTTGCTAGAAGTTCCCTGCTCATCCAGGTAGGTCTCCTGCCCCCTTTGCTTTATTTCTTGATTGTGGGAATACACTGATCTTGAGCTTGGAGAAACCAATGCGCACAAAGAAAGACACACAGAGGGACATGTTCACTTTGAAAGCAGCTAAGCTTTGGGGTGCACCTCGCAGGCCTACTTTGGCAATCTGTTGGTAAGGACAGAGGCTATGTGTGCTGTGGGTAACCCCTCCTGCTCTCTTTGGCTTCAAAAATAGATATGGCCATGCAAGGGGGTGATGAGCACCTAGGTGTCATCCTGTGGTATGAACGGAGCACAGCCATGACTACAGGCACACAATGAAGGGCACTCACTGCAAAAGAGCTACAGAAACTGCAGTGTTCAAGGTGAGACAGCTGGTGGGTTCAGGAGCAAGGGAAATGCAGAGACATGCAAAGCTCATGCAAAAAAAAACCCCAGCAACATGTGAAGGAGCACCTGGGGAAAAGGGGGGGATTACAGCATGTGGATATTTTGGAGTGCAGTGGCATGCAAGGAGTGTTTGCTGTGAGTAGTGGACAGAACACTTTGCTGCTGGAGTGCAGCACTTGTTGCCTAAGTAACTAGAAATAAAACGCTGTACAAATGGCAGGTGGAACAGCAGGAAGCTGCAGTTCCATGGAGGAGTCTGCTGTGGAATTACACAGCCTGACCCAGCAAAGGAGGAGTCACCAAGCCCAGGCTCATCAGTAGGGATGTCCAGCTGGCCCTACCTGGTTACTTCCACTAGTCTAATGAGGGAAGAAGCAGCCATGAAGACACAGTTCTCTTCACCACAGTATATAACAAAGGAGGTCAGAAAAGCCCTGAAAGTGTCTGAAAGACACTTTCATGCTGGCAATTAACACCTGCTGGTAAGAAATGACATCATACACCTTACGCAGTACTGCTGGGGTCACTGTGTAACAAACTGCTTTATCATCAAGCTTCTGGCACTTTACCAGGATGGCAAAACAAATCCAGGTGATTAGAAAATATTCTCACCAGGAACCTACTGAATGATAAGACTCTACATTTCTCTTCCTAGCCACTCTACAGACCATAGTGACTGTAACTAGCTCCATCTGGAAAGATATACAAGATGAGTAGAACACTGCCAAGTAAAGGGCAAGTTCTGTGCATATATCCTGAGCAGAAGAGTATAAATCTGGTCATGGGATTAATCATGGATCCTTTTTTCCCCTCCTGATTCAAGTAGGGAGTGTTCATGGAATCAGCCCCAGAGAAACAAGCCTCTCACTTTAGAGGAAAGACAATGCTAATTAAAATTTTAACATACAAAACAATACAATGAGGAAAAAAAAAATTATCTGCAGAGTACTAGCAGGTAAGGGAAAAGAAGCCTTCCAAAATTCAGACCACAAGTTCTTCAGTTTCAGACTGTTAGTTTAACTTTTAGTTTAAAACTGAAGAAAGATTTAGGACATCTATAGATGGGAACAACTGTGAAAATACAAGTAGACTACCGAAGAAACAAGATATTTAAAAAATAATTTTAAATTACCCATAATACAAAGTTAACTCAGTCACTGGCCATATGCCAACTAAAATTATTATTGCCTTTGCTAAGCTGTCACCCATATCGCTCTTTATCTTAAATCTATCTTGTAATATTTCTTCTGTAACCTTGCTGTAGATAATGCATGTTGGCTTCCTAAAATGTTATGCAGGAATGTAAGGCTTATACTCCTCAATTCTCTGGCCACTGCACCAGCACAAGGCAGAGCAGTCTGGGAATTAAAGCAAAGAGTAGCAGCTGTCCTCACTGGAGTATTTATTAGGTAAAGGCACTTCTCATTGCACAACAGCTACTTATGTTTGTAAATACAGTATTCCCTCCACTTGTGCTCCATCAGAGGAGTCTTCAGACACAGCTACAGTTCCCAAAATGGTTTGCAAGACCTCTCCAAAGCACGGTTGTTTGCGCTTCACTACTCACGTTAACCAGTCCAGTCACATCATTCCTTCAGGGAAAGCAAAGCTTTCATAAACCACTCCATAAACCTAATGTCCATCCTGTTATAGTTTTAAATGAAAATAAAAATCAATTTGCCACCAAAGAATGTGAAGAGGTAAATACAAAAAAACCCTCAAAACCAGAAACAATTCTCTAAAAGATCACAAGGATAGTAATTTCCTTTTGTAAATACAGAAGGTGGTGGGGTTTTTTCCAAAGAAACATTGTTTTGAGAACCTAGACCATAGAAACTATCTGAACTCAGGATAATTCTGAGTCTCATTGCTGCCATCACAGCTGTATTGTATCAGTCCTACGTTACCTCTGAGATTTAGAGAAAGCAGCACTGAAAATGTTAAAAAAAAATCCTTTTAGTCAAAAGCTTCTGGGATCCTGTGCTGGTTTTGGCTGGGGTACAGTTAATTTTCTTCACTGTGGCTGGTATGGTGTTGTGTTTTGGATTTGTGCTGAACACAGGGTTGATAATCTAGCGATGATTTTGTTATTGCTGAGCAGAATTTACACAGACTCAAAGTCTTGTCTGCTTTTCATACTGCCAGACTGCTGAGGAGGCTGAGGGTGCTTGGGATAACCTCCCAGGAGGAGACACCGCCAGGACAGGTGACCTCAAGTGACCAAAGGGATATCCCAGACCATATGACACCATGCTCAGTATATAAGGGTGGGTGGAATAACGAGAAAGGAGGGTGTGATGGTGTTTGTCTTCCCAAGTCACAGTTACACCTGATGGGGCCCTGCTCTCTTGGGCATGGCTGAACACCTGCCTGCCCACAGGAAGCAGTGAATTCATTCCTTGTTTTGCTTTGCTTCTGTGTGCAGCTTTTTCTTTCCTTATTAAATTGTCTTTATTTCAACCCACGTTTTTTTAGCTTTTATCCTTTCAATTCTCTCCACAATCCTACTATTAGGGGAGTGAGTGAGCAAGCAAGTGTGTGAGGCTTCGTGCGTGGCTGGAGTTAAACCATGACATATCCCAAAGAACATTTAACCATTAAAGAGTTCATGTTGCAGTGTGCTAGTAGGATTTAGGGTATGCATATTAACACGAGCTGTATATGGTTTATGTTCTAGAAACCTCTCCCTAGCTGAGTATATTATTGGTTTCCTGAGTCTGTACCCTCCTTGCTGTAAACCACTGGGTGTAAACCCTTTCCCCCTCCTTATCTCCTCTCCTCCCCTCCGGCTTTCCCTGGTTGGCTCTTCGGAGCTAACCACTCCCCTCTTCCCTCTCCTCTTAACCCTCTGCAAGAGCTTTGCTCTTGTTTCACATTCTCTAATTTCCTGTCTCTTCACCATCCCTCGCCTCTCCATCCCACTTCACCGTCCCCAGACCTTCACCTGTGGACCTTAATAAATTCCCTGGAAATCACAGACTGCGATCCTACACTTCTTTCTTCGCCACACCTCTATAGCGACTCGCGTCCCCGCAGTTCCACCGCCTGCCACAGCCACGTGCACCCCAGCCGTGTTTCGGCCCCGGACGGCATCCCCTCTGTGGACCGTGGGGTGGCCGTCCGTGAAACATGAGCCTGCGTCACTGCAAGTTCATATACATTTTTTTAGCGTTTCCAATGAAAACCCTTTGGCTTTTTACTTATTTCTCTCAGAAGCCACTTAGACATTGCAGCTAATTTCCTCTTTCCATGTACAGTGATAGTACTTCAGTACATCAGCTTCTTATCACCATCTGCTATAGAATAGATAATGGATCACAGATTCAGGAGTCACTATGTCTAGGAAGAGTTAATATATCCAGCATTCTCTGCTGTCTTTAGCTAGCTTCTTATCTTTTCCTGCCCATTAGATCTCTGAACTTCCTTTGCATTGCTGACCAGGTAAACTGAGATACCCAGATCTGTTTTCTAGTTCATGCTGTTAAATGATTGTAGACCAGGAGTTCACTCAAGTAATAAATGTGAAGGAAAATCTGAATACCAGACTTTTGAAAACATCCTTTCTTTTAGGCACCAGGAAAAAAAAAATCTCTGATCAGAACAAGAGGTTCACCTGCCCAATATCTGTGAGCAACCCATAGAGAGGACAAAAGTGGGATGGGACCAGAAACAGAATTTCATAATTAACATGGCAGTAAGCAAGAAACTCAACTGTGTTGAGCTGTATCAGCAACTCCTGCACTAAATAAAGAAGTACAAAGTGCCTGACAAATGCACCATTGCTCAATAGAAGCAGAATGTTATCCCTTCCTGTCTCAAGCACTCGAGAGGGTAAGCAGGAGTCATCTTGGCACCATACAAATGGAAAGGGGGAATTTATCTGCTTTCCTACTCCGTGCCTCTCTAGAGGCATGTTGTATGCCCAAAAAATATTTGGGTGAACAGTAACACACCTGTACCTTTTTGCAACTAAAGCCACAGGTGGAGTTAGAGAAAACTGAGAAAGGGAACTCCCACTCTCCTCCTCTCTTCATTTCCAGCCAGAATCTTCAAAAATTTTGCCAGCTACCCTGAACTAGCTTTGCTGCTTTGAAATCCACATAGAAAACTAGAGGGACAATAGTCTCTTTTCCATGTTCTTATTCCTCACTCTCATTTACCCACACTCCATAACCCTCCCCCAACATATGACATGAAAAAGAAATTTCACTGTGCTTTGACAGAATATGGTATTGGAAAATCTTGGGTTTAAACTGGACCACAAGGACAAGAGATGCACATGAATGGCAGCAGAAGTAGAGGCCTGTTTTCTTACATGGTGATGTTAGCTGGACAGTTTGTGGCCGAGTCAGAAACCAGATCAAATCCAAGGTATTGGAATAAAAAGAAGCTCCAGAAGAGTAAAGATGACAGTCCAGTGTGACTGACCAAAAGTTTAGGCAATTTAAGAGCTGTGTATTGAAGATAAAATATGGCAGAGAACAATAAAAATCCTTCTAATTCAGCCCTGACTTAATTGTTTTTAAATTATTTGTGGGCTAGACCAGACTGTGACTAAACTGTTTCACCAGGGTCTTAATTTGCATGAGAACATCTAACACTGTCAAACAAATGGCTTTTTATAGCTAGGACCATGAAGAACTGCAGAGTTCTAGTAAGGGAAAGGCCATATGTCACAAGCCTAGAAGAGATTAGAGGGAAGAGCAACTTCAGAAATGTAATGGCTCTAGGCTGCTAAACATTTGGAGCACTTACCTTAGTCAAACAAGCAACCCAAGCGAGTAAGCTGTATGCTGCAGTGGATGTGGGGAAAGCACACTACATTTCCAGCAACATCCACATCCACCCGCATCATTTTTAGGGCAGTGCATGCAGTGAGATAGCAGCTGGGAAAATACTCAGAACCATGGCAAGTCTTCTTGAAAGTGAAAAGCAGAATACAAGTTGAAGGAGATGAAGAGGTGAACTTTCCACAAGCCCAAATTATGTTAGGACAGTGAAAGTTCAATTTCCCTTTTCTTGTCCTTTTCCTGCAATTCCCTCATTCCTCTTCTTTTGGACATCTGCCTTGGGCACCTGCAGTCAGCTGAGAGGATGCCAAAATAAGCTGGAATGCACATAGGAGGACATCTATTTCTCTGACTTTCTAAAGAGAGTATACACACACTGTTTTTAGAGAAGTGTGAACTTTGGAAGGCTGAACAATTCCAGCAAGTTCATTAAGAGCTTAAACCTTCAATGTTAAGAGTGGCATTAAGTATGAAAAGCCAGGTGCTGATCACACTTAATAACAATTTTTTTTTTCTGCATAGCATTATAAGAGTTCTTAGGTGGTTGCTTTCCAATACAGTGTTGACAATATTGAAGTTATAAATGAATTTTAAAAAATTAAAAACTTGGAGAAACTAATAATTTCAGTCATTGTCTAGGTGACTTAATGAAGTGTTCCAGTTAACACATTCAGCTCTCTCCTTTTAGCACAGAAGGTGGCACTTGCTTTGTAACTATTGGGCAATAAAGCTATGCAAAGGACTAGGCTGACAGATCAGTATGCACAGCTTGGCATCAAACATGTTGATCAGATAATAACATTTACAAACATCATGTGATAGCCCAGGTAACAGCACGAGGGCCACTTGCAAACAGAATAAGGTACCCTGAATACGCCATGGAGATAAATGACCAGGCAATTTTAAAAACCTATGTATAAAGTAGATTATTTATGAAGCTAAGGAAAAAGAGGAGGTAGAGCTTTTGACATTTCCCCCTTCTCTTTCAATCCCCCAACCCACAGTCATCTGTACCTGCCATTCACTGACTGCTGAAGAGTCAGTAAGATAAAGTGTGATAAAATAGTGGACCTGCTAACACTCTCTGCTTTGTGTTAACGTGGATACTCTGTGTTAGCATGGTTACTTCTCTGAAACTGACAAGCCAATTTGTGTCTCATCTTGTTTCTACTGAGCAGAGACATTATGTGCTCATTTTCATGTGACTTTTCAGAGGGTGGAACTAATCACTTCTAACTTTATCTGCTTGGCAACCACAACGGTACATGCTGCCTTATTACACTACAATGCAATAGATTGTTAGCTATATTTACTCTAAATAGGTCTATATGTACGATGACTCGTATAGAATGACAGCAGCAATTCATAGTTCAGAGACACAGAATGGGTAAATGTTCCTCCCTCACTCTTTGTTTCCACAGCTACGGACTGTGCCTCAAATCCTCTACAAGTTCATAGTTTAGACTGGGATTTGAATAGCATGCTGACCTATTGTTGTTTAAAACACACACATTAAAAGTTGCACTGAAAAAGACAAACTGCAAATTCCTGTTTCCCATCTCCTGTTTCCTTGTAATGAAGGATTCTAAAAAATTTTTTCTTCTCTCTGTGTGTAACCCATTGTGCTTTTCTCAGTTCATTTACTTGAAAGGATCAGAATCCCAGAGAGAGGGAAGAACCTCCAGGTACATTTCTCTCAACACTACTCCATTTCAACATATACAATTGAAAACATCCAACTGGCACAGCTGCTGCTTCCCTTTCAAGGCTGGCTTTCTGAATACAGCATTCTGGGTTTAGTGATACACATTTAGTAATACACATTTTGATGGTCACATGTAATTCCCAGCAAAAAGAAAGCAGAAGTTTTCTTTCTTTCTGAGTGCTCACAGAAAGGATGGGGAATAAAAAAAAAAACAAAAAAACCCCAGCTGTTTATTGGAAATCCACCTTAATACCTTCATAACCTTTATACAGTGAGTTTCTAACATACCAGAAATGGTCAAGAGACACAATGTCTTGCCTGCTCTAAAAAGCAAAAAAAATTCCTCAATATGACCCCTAGTTTTTCTGCTGGGATACCAGCATCTGTCAGTAACAATCCTTCCTTAATTTTCGAATTTTCACAGAACAATTTCTTGGTAAATAAATACAGAGCTCCTCTGTACAATCTGCCAGTCTCTTGGATCTAGGCTTAAAGAAAATGCAAGTGATCTGGAGTCCTACATTATACAGTATCAAATACTTCTTCAGTCTGACTAAAGCTGTGATCTTTTTCTTAGACCAAATGACTTTTATAGTCATAACCCTACCAGTGTTGAAAAGATGAGAACTGTGCAATTTTCGTCCTGTGATGAGAAAACGGTTGTTCCATAAAAATAAAAGTGCCAACACTGTGATGGATCTGCAGCTGAGAGCTCACCCTCTGTTCCATTTTAGATCTGGTTCTCTGCATATCTTTGGAAATATTCAATACCCCACTCACCTCCTCCCCTCCCTCTCTAATTTTCTGTAGTTTTTGATTAAATGTGTTCTACATTTGCAATCTGATATCTAAATTCCATCCCTCAGTCCAGCTACATCACTACTCTATTAAAACTATGTCTCCCAGCTACACACTGCTCCCTGTTCTATCAGAAAGATGTCATGGCTGCATTAAAACTTCTCCCTACAAAGCCACGACTGTTCTTAGGGCCAGCTACTGCTTGATCTACCACCTAGCCAGGGCATTATCAGCCCCTCAGCACTGTTAGGCAACTAGCAGCTGGTTAGAGCAAGGCTCTTGAAAGGTCACTGTAAAGCATAACAATCAGTCAGAACCATCCTGAACCATCCTGCCATTATGTTTCTAGTTTTTTACAGGAAAACTGAGAACAAAGATACACACTGTCAGATTCTGAATCATCAACATATCCTTGGTACTGTCAGAGTGTCTCCACAGAAGGAAATCAAGAAAAGAAAGATAAAGTAACCTCCACAGGGTCATTAACATCCAGCAAAGTGTGAAGCCAGAGATAAGAACCCAAGATCTTAATTGCTGAACTAAATGATCTTAGGAGTTTTTTGCTACCTTAACAATTCTATGAACTTTAAAAGAGGTCCCCTGTTGGGGGCAGAGAGAGAAAAAGTCATTGATTAACTGTGATCTCACCCAAACGAGGCATCAGCCCCAAGTTCTAGTAAACAAATGGAAGCATAAACTTTACCAAATACATCTGGACCACTACATAACAAAAAAAGGAAATTGAGTTTCTTCTGTTATACAAGATGCATTTAACAGTTTCCCTCTGCAGCTGTTAATGTCACTTTTCTGGTAGAAGCATTAACAATACCTCTCCCATCCCAGCCATATTCATTATTTTTCCACTGCTGTGCCTGTTTCACTTCTCGAAAACTTATTCACTTCTTTCATGGAGCTAATGGCATTTTTTCATCACTATCCAGCAACAGGAGTGCAATATTTATCACAACTTTTTGTGTACACCTCTGACATAAGCCCTGAGCATATGAAAGCAGTGCACATGCCACTCTGGCTCATATGGATGACCCATTTTGTTTTCACAACACATCTCCTGCTTCATCTGTAAAAACTTCCAATTTTTTTTGCAGTATCACATAACCCCGGTGCTACTTTGTCTCAGAAATGAGAAGCTTTTGACATTTACTTTCCAGTATATGGTTTCCACACCTTTAGTCATTTAAGTGAACTAAACAGTCTGTCAAAATATTTTGCCCCCTGCTGCTCTCTAGCACCTCTATTAACGTAACACAATTGGGCTTGGATTTGTAAGAATTTAGTAATTAAAAATTTATTCCAAGTAGTTACACCTGCAAGAAATGTGAATAAACTAATTTTGCCATGTAACACAAAAAACTACTTATGCACAAATACAAAATATGTTCAGTGGTCCAGTGCCCCTTCCTTCCATGCTCCGCTTTTTGCTGCTCTGCAGGAGAAAGGGGAGCAGGCATGCCCAGAATTACACCTGTATATACAGAAGTAATAGCAATGCCTGTCAATGAGAGAACCACACATGTAGCACTCCCACTGCAGTGCAGCACTAGAATCAATCATCAGTGAAGACTAGAGGCCTGAGAACTGGGTCTCACAACTGCCTCCTCTCTACTCTCCCAGTTAGCAGGAGGCATGAGTTGCCTTTTCCTTTGGGACAGAGAATCTTTGAGTCAATACTTCACCTCTTTCACAGGCTGCAGTGTAGCTACAGTTTGGGAGGCCCAGCATTTGTGTGACTGTCCTGCTCAAATATGCCCCAGCCTCCACTTTCTAGTCAGGGCCTGTAGGGATTTTATGGCCCTGGACAGCCTGGATGGGGACTCCCACCCACTCCCTGCCACGGGCCCAAGGGCTGACCCATAGCTCTGGTCAGTGTGTGCTGCCCAGCCCTCCTCTACATCAACCTCTCTTGGTAGGCAGCTTGTCTACAGCCTGCCCTTGGGGCTTTTCTCCTCAACAAACCTTGGACACAGTGCTGGAGGATTCAACTCCAGGCCTGTCCCCTGCTACTCCCAGGTGGATGCTGGCTGTGTCAGTATTGTCACTGAAGCCTGTCAGTGCCTGCCTGCCTCAGACACCAGGGAACAACACCAGGGGACAGCAGCCATCAGTAAGGGCATGTTATGCCATGAGGTCACCCTGTCTCTCAGCTCAGCCCACCACACAGAGCAGCCCTGCTGGCATGAGAGGGACGGTGTGAAGCAAACAGCAGAGATTACAAAGATGAAGAAAATTTGGCAAAAGAGCACCTCAGCCTCCAGTGCATTCTCTCTCCCAGGACTAGACACTTGACAGCACCTTTGAGCCAAGAATCTGCTAGTTCCTGCCTAGTCCAAGAAATCTGGCAAACCCAAATCCTGCCGTAACTCAGAAGCTAATGAATCCTCTAGCACTTGCTGCTGCCAGAACCCAGGACTGCCTGCCCTCTGCAGTGTTATTTTTTCCCCTAGTGCTAGACCACCCTGGAACAGATTGTTCTGCTTAGATTAACCACAGGATTGCTCATGCTGTAAATTAAAGATCCCTTTCTGTAGCTTTGCATTTTCAGGTCTTCATGCTACAAATCGCTCTAGCGATGTGTTGTTGACATACCTGGCACCTGGCAAATCATTTTCCTAGAAACATATTTCTATAGCTACAGCTGTGTCCATAACTAACATTGCTGTCACATCTTGTGCCTGTACAGCTTGTGTCTGTAATCCTTCTATGCTCTCTTGAAACTAACACAGTGCTGTCAAATGGCTACCTCTCCCTTCTGACGAGCTCTACAAGCAAACAACAAGGCACTTTTCAAAATTTCTGTTCTCAAACTCTGTAATTCCACTCTCTGCTTATAAGGCCTGGCCTCTAGCACAACAATCCTAGATACCTACCCATCTGCATAAGATATATGGAACACACCAGACCCTCAGTTCCAGTGGCTGTCCCTTTCTGTTCTCATTTTTGCAAGCAGGGCCATGACAAATCTTTGTCTCTCCAGCAGTAAAATGACTTTCATGTAATAGGCAACAAAATCAAGGGTTGATTACTTTCTCTTACACTGAAGCTTTCTCCCTTCTGGCACCAGATCTTTTTTGTTCTCTTTTTTATTTTGTCTTTGGATTGCAGTCAGAACTTCTAATACCACAAAAAGATGAATGAAATCAGTCATAACAGCCTTGCTAGCCAGAGCAGCAACACCATACTTGACCTTTATTTCAATAGGAAAGCAGTTAAAAAGTATTTTATTTTTTTCCCCCGGAGCTCTGTAACACAGCTCTGAGTAAAAGTAAATAACTTGCTTTTTCTACAATTTTAACCATTCTATTAAACAAGAAGTGGTACACAATCTTTCTAATGGCTCACTCTGAAAGCACCAGACATAAATCATACAGCACCTCTTTTGTACAGAACATCCTCCTGTCAGTGGGCAATCTCACTCAAGATGTGTAACAAGTGTGCTGACAGCCCCACCACACACTCTTGAGTTAATCCCTCTAAAGACTCACAGTTGGAGCAGGCTATGTACTCACAAACATAATCATAGGAGAACATCTTCACAGAAAAATAAACTGCCTATCAAACCATGCCAAGGAAATGTTCCAGAGAAAATCTGCCCTCTGACCCTTGCTAGCTGAACTTATCTCATGTTTTATTTCTGATTACATGGCATCACAACAAGAGGTACAGTATAAATATGGAAAAGATTTCCCGAGATTTCCATCATCCAGAATACTTTTCATGACATGAAGATGACAGGGCTTGTCAGCACCTCCTCCCAGCCTGCACCACCTCTCTCTCTGTCACCTAAAAGCTAGTCAGAATATAGCCCAAGAAATGACAACCAGTCCTCTAAGGATGTGGTCTGCAGAGCAGCCGTGATAAAAAAGCACAAGCCAAGGGGAGGAAAGAAACTATTAAATAGCTCAGAGATGACACATTTCCTCATTAGTCCAGCAGACAGCTTATCAACGGGTATTACCTTACACTTCAGCATGATTCGTGAGAGCAAGGAGTGGAGCTGCACAGGATAAAGGGGTGCCAGGGGATCTGCCATCACCATGGTAATGCAGGCATACCACTCACACCTCAGCAGCCTTGGTCTCCCGTGTCTCAACAGAACCCAGCAAGACTTTTTTTTCCCCAGTCACAGATTGTGATGCAATCACAGCATAGAAGCGAGAGAAGCTCCTCTGTTTACTCTTCAGCTGATGTTATGCCCTGAATGGCTTTTACATAGCATGAAGTACACAGGAATCAGCCACTAGGGCAGAGTCATGCAGGCACCCCCATCCACCCACTTTAAGCACTGCCCTGGAGAACCCCTGACAGAGATCAAACCTGTCTTAAGTACTTGCTTAGAGAAGAAATGCATGCAGACTATAAGCAGCCTATAACAAAGTAAGAGGTGATCTGCAATCAGACAAGGGAAAACACATAGCTATACCTTCCAAAGAAAACTCAAGCATGTGCAGAAATAACAAACACTGAAAGAGTGGATGGCTTTCCACTGGGAAGGCTTGGCAATGAAGTCAATGAAGAACCAATGGAAGAGGGTACACCTGCCACAGGGAGGACCTGGCACTACAACAGTGCACCCTGGTTCTATCTGTGAGGTCACATCAATGGCATCACAGGAGTCACTGGCTGGCTCCTTACAAGCAGCTCAGCCTAGGCACCCAGCAATAGCTGGGAGAAGGCAAACTCTATGGACTTCTTGCAGACTCACCTGCATTATCTCCCAACAACAAACAGTTCTTTTGTTAACTGTCAAGGGTCATGTGGCCTCTTCTTTTTACCACCACCTCTCATGAAGAGGTGCTGTCTCTTCAGCACTGAGGCCTGAAGACTGCCTGCCTTCTGTCAAGCTGATGGCTTCCCCACATGACAAGGGACATCCCCATCAAGTGTCTTGCCTTCCCCAGATGGGAAGTGACACCCATACCCATGCAGAAGGTGACCTGTTCAACCACCACCCAAGCCTTGACTTCAGACCATTGCCAGCATCAGCTCCACCACTACCCTGAGTCAGACCACCAGCAGCATCCCCATAGTTGGAATTTGTCCTGCTGAGCACACAACAGTGTTCCTACAGCTGTTCCCTTCTCCTGCCCATGCTCACCCAGCTGGTTACTGGATGCTGTCACGAGTCTTGCTGAAGTCAGAACAAGTGGCAGTCACTGCTCTCCCCTGGCCCCACTAGGAGAGTCACCTCCTCAAAGCAAGGCTTATGCTTTTCCCACCACCACCTGTTCTTAGTGAAGTTTAACTGTCTGGTTACTATCACCTTGTCCTTCACATGCCTCCAAGCCCTCTTCTGGCACATATTGTCCCTAGTGTTCCCAGAGAATGAAAGACATGTCATCAGCTGGCTGCTTCTGGGATCCTTTTATTTGACTCCCTTGAAGATGGGCCCTCTGCCTTCCTTCATTGTCATGACCTATAAGGTGACAGCCTCACAGTGACTTCCACCAACCCTGTTGGCAGTCTGGAATGCAGCTCCCTTTCATCGCCTGGATTTGCAGATGCCCATTTGGCTTAGCTACTCCCTAACTGTACCTTCTGCAGTCAATGCTTCATATCATGGGCACTGCTAGCAGGCTTGGCAACTGGGACGCTTGAGGACACACCCTACTCCTGGGAGTTCAGGGAAAGCATAACTTTGCAGTTTATTGATCTGGTTTCTTCCTCCTGATGACTCTCAACACTTTATATATGCTTCTGGAATTTTGCCTCTCTTCTGACTTGGTCAAATCCATTTCCTTTCAAAGGAGGAGAGAGCATTTAATCTCCTGGGTTACAGCACGTAACTCTGCTTCCCTTCAACTCTTTTGAAACAGCAATGATATCAGAACAGTTACATCTTATTTTCTCCCAGTTCAGGATATTTGCAGAATTTTTTTTACCAACAGTACCCCTAGCCATTCCCACAGCCGTCACCAGTTTGTCATGAAATTCTGATGTCTCTTTCATTGCAAAAATGTATTTTCCAAAAAGCACAATACAGAGTTTTAACTCAAAGTCCTCCCTTCTTTCTGACCAGACTGCAAATAGAGCAAGATATATCCTACAGAACTGCTTTCTCAAATAACTATTTCTATATTGAACTTCTAGACACTGAAATTGTTTTCCTTACCCAGTGCTGTGTAGAAAATCATCCTTTTTAACTCCCACATGCACTTTACTGTTACTAGTTTTGGCGTTCGAAACAAGAAATGCGTTGTGCCAAGAACAAATAGAGCTTGATTTCCCCCTAGCTTGTATCCCCAGTCTCTTTGGTATGATACAAACCATGGTCTCCACTCTACTATCTCCTTCCTGAATGTTAATAAATAGGAAAATTTCAAAGCTGACCTGCTTTTTCTAGATATGCTCTTCTTACTTCAAATCAATACAGGCATCACATGTACAACATTTTTTCACCTTCACATTTATGTAAATAGCAGAACATGGACAGACCAGGTGATACTAACATCAGGAGAAATTTGGGTTTGGGGCCAGTTTAGTCAGACTTTTAGTAGGATGCTGCAGGTTTCTTGTAACTAGAAAAGTTTCCAGCTCCATGTTTTTAGAAACAACACATTAATTCCACACGAGTTGCTTTGCTACCCTTTTTGTCTTTGTATGATGAAAGATAGGTGTGATGAAATTTTTATTCCCTAGTCACACACTCTGCAACAGTAGCCTTTCTGGAATTGTTCAACAGTCCAGCCTCCACATTTTTAGGGGCACTGCTCTCCTAAAGTTGGTTAAATACCTACCCTACTTTTGGGAATAACATATTTTCAGACTCCATATTTTCCCTCTGAATAACACATATTCCTACACAACAAGAAGAAAAAAGTGTTTAAAAAAACAAACAAACAAATAAACAGAAGAACCTAAACCGAAACAAAAAAACCTCAACTTCAAAGCCTAAAATTACTAATCCTTACAAGTCTAAAAAAAGCAGGCACACAAAAATTATTTTGAATTTATAGTACAATTCGGACAGCTTATCGTTTGCTTCCTAGAAGTTTCTACTCTAATTTAAAAAGCACAGAAAAGGCTCTATGTCCAAACATACAATTTCCAACACTGATCAACCCATTTACTCACTTCAGAACTTAAAAGAAACATTCTCACCTTTGAGGAGAAAAATAAAAGAAACATAAAACAATTTAGAATCCATTACTGAAAAGCCCTATATCTTCAGAATAGATCCAAGATCTGATTTTAACTCCAAATAATCAATGACCAACAAAAGAAAGAAAAAAGAGGAACACTTACTATAATGCTAAAAGAATGCATCCCATCCTTTATATTTAACTCACCTAGCTCATGGAGGAATGAGCTAACTCTAAGTTAACAATAGTGTTACTTCAGAGAAATTATCTTTTAAAAGAATGTAGTTGGGCCATATATGTTCCTTACCTGCATGAGAAATTTATTTTTTTCCTGTCCTTAGAGCAAATTTTTGAGAAAATAGTGTAAAATAAGACTGGGGAGGGTTTTTTTTCTGCTTGTGTGGATGATAATTTACACATACCTAGTGTGGTAAGGGAGACTCTTATGTGAAAGGAATAGTGCAGAAGCTTGTTGCAACATAGGTCACCACTGCCAATTTTACTTATAGACCTGAGTCAGTGAAGGAGGATTCTAAAATCCCTTGCTCAGCTGACACTCAAGACTATAGATATGTAAGAATTCTGCAAGTCTTGACAATATTTAGATGCATGAGAGTTATTTCTGCACAACCACAAAAGTATAAAAAAAATTTCAAATAGACTATCTTGGACTATTGTTCAAGTGTCGACACAAATGAGAAATGACACATTCTTTTGCCTCAATCCTTGAAAGCTCACTCTTGTCATAAATCTCAGAGCTCACTGAGTATTCTTCAACAACACCCATGTCCCACAAGATTACAGCTTTTTTTTGAGAGTGAGTTCACAGGAGAGGTAAAGGCATGAAACTCTGCCATCAAAAAAAGAGCTTTAACTTAGAAAATAGGATTCAGAGGTTCAACTCCTTCCTCATTTCTTTTCCAGAAGTAACTATCCCCCAGGCGAAGCCTAAAAATAATTTTTCATAATACAACAGATTTAAAAATGGCAGCTTGATCTCTCTGAAATTTAAGTGTGGAAGGAGTACTATTTGGAGATTTCAATAGAAAGACATTACAAAACAATATAATCCAATTCAGAATTTTGGAGTATGCAAAAGTAGAGTTTTTTTTACAGTATTAATCTAACTTAGTGCTGTACTAAGTTAGGTTAATACATGAATATGTTTTTGCTGTTCAGACTTTTAAAGAAAACTTGAAACTCCCTAGACAATTGAAAATAGTCAAGAATGCAAAAATTATCCTTCGTTCACTGTAGCAATGTGGTTTTTAGGATTCCATGTGCTTCCTTTGTTCCCCTGGTCTGTATGCTATTGGTTCATTTTGAAATATGCATTCTGCTGTACCTGAAACCTATTGGTGTGTACCCTTTGCCAATTTTCCCTTCCTCCTCCTGGGACTGGCTCTGAGAGAGACAGCCCCGCCCCTTTCCTTTCCCTTATAAGCCGGTGTCTGCATCAGAGAGAGGTCCTCATCTCTGTGCTGGCAGCCCCTGAAGCTCCCCTGCCTTCCTCCCCCCTTCTCCTCCCGTGTAATCCTCTCCCCTTACCCCAAATAAACCTCCCTGGCAGAACAGAAATGAGTCCATGTCGTTCCTTCATCACATTATATTTCCTGCTGAATTTCTGTGGCTATGAGACCCATGCCACGCTGAGCTGACCCCGGGGGCCGCGCGCCCCGATTCCAGTGGAGTTATGCTGACCAGGGACCCTGTTCCGGGGGGGAGCCGGCTCCTGCAGCCCCCCCGGAGCCTGCTACATCAGTTCACTATAGCACCAAACTGTTTGCTCTCATAAATGTAGGGTATAATTTAAATGTTAGTCCCCTTGTAGTGTTCATATCCTCTTTCCTCTAAAAAACAAATTAATTTTGACCACAATAAATTAAACTCATTTAATCTACATACTAGATATTCATATAAGGCTACCTCAGTAATTTCCAGATGGCAGTTTTTAATCATTGGAACACTAAGATTCCCTCCCTTCCTACAGTGTCAGTCTCTGTACAAAAAGAAAGAACAAGCAATTCACTTTCAGATACTTGAATTTCACTTTGAAGTATGCAAAAACATTAGTTGGAAGATAACACTGACAGAAAAGGTGGCAATTTCTATTCCTAGCCTTCCATGTATCACACACACTAACTCATATCCAACTTATTTCTAGGACTTTGGCCTAAGCAAAGCACATATGTCAGTTTGCCTCTCACAGTTATCCCATATGTCACACACACAAACCTCTACAAAGGAGACAGCTAGATACAGTTCAAGAAAATTTTTTAAAGTTTCTCTCATTTCAGTCAACCTTCTACTTGGAATCCAACAATTTTGCTTTCGGACTGCCAATAAGATCCAGAGGTACATACATCACTCACCTCCAAAACCACTCATTTTTTAAAATGGGTGGTGCCCACACTTAAGGAGGAGCTTTTCTGATTAAACAACATGGATCACTCTAATTACAGCAAACAGGGTAGGCTGTGGATATTCATTCACTCTTTCTGTGACATTGATTACAATGGAGAAAGACCAGAACAGTTTATCACAAGGTCTCAGATGAAAGCATGTCAATTCATAGTTAGGTACGCCCCATACAAAAAGTCTTATGTTATTTAACACCAGCTTTTGCTGTTGCTTCACTTTCTTGTTTCCTAGGTTTTTCTATAATTATCACTGCCATGGAGAAACAAAGCTGATGAGGGGTCTAGAGAACAGGTCATCTGAGAAGTGACTAAGGGAGCTGAAGTTGCTTAGCCTGGAGAAAAGGACTTTCAGGGGAGACCTTATCACTCTCTACAACTGCCTAAAAGGAGGGTGTAGCCAGGTGGGGGTAGGTCTCTTCTCCAGAGCAACAAGCAACAGGATGAGATGAAATGACCTCAAGTTGCACCAGGGAAGATATAAGTTGGATATTATTAATTTGTTCCTGGATAGTGTTGTGAAGCACTGGAACAGAATGCCCAGGGAAGTGGCTGAGGAACTATCCCTGGAAGTCTTTAAAAGATGTGTAGATGTGGAACTGAGGGACAAGGTTTAGTGCTGGACTTGGTAGTGTTGAGTTCATTGTTGAACCTGATGAACAATGGGATCTTTTCCAATCCAAATGATTCTATGCCTTTTTCTTTCACTCAACAAATCTAGAAGACTCCTTTTTCTGTGTTTGGAAAGACCACTATAGCAGCACCAGCAGTAGAGGGAGTTGAAGGGTAGAGGAAGGAGAGTTAAAGCAGATAAACTCAGCTTCCCTAAAAGCCCAGGCAACACTGCACTACAAAACAACTGCAATAGCTGCCCACTGGAAGCAAATAAAATGGTGCCCCCTTTTTGGATAGGCATTTATCCAAGAACAAGATTTGAAGAACCAAGTACCAATTCTTTCCTCCTGGAGAGGTATTCACATTTCTATATCAAAAAAGAATAAAGAGACTTTCAAAATTTTCACACAAAAAATTCAGTTCATTCTGAAGGGGAAAACATAGAGCATTTAAATCCCAGTATGAAAACTTCAGTCTCATCCTTAGAGAAAGGCCATGGCTGAACTAAACTGAGCCACATAGTAGGCCAGTGTCCAAGTATCCTTTGTCTTCTCTGAGCAGTGTCTGCATTAATCAAGCATTTGGAAAGTCTTCACCAATTATTAGAAGTCCCACATAAAATTTTGTAATTTTCCTTTTTTTTTTTTTAACTCCTTTAAGTTTGCTCTCTTTTCTAATTTTTTTCCATAGATACAGTAGAATTACCTATTCTAAAGCTTTCTTTAGCACATACCAGTGTAAAACCACCAAAAATCAGATTCCTCTGTATATTAACTGAGTAACAGAACTCATTGCAGGCCAGGAAAATGCCTCCTATCTTCTCCACTCAACAAAAATCCTGCAGACTCTGCAACACCCCATCATTTATCTAATGTTATTTGTCTCAGATCTTGAGAATTTTGTTTTAAATCCCAGCTTCTGGAGAGCAGAATCAAGTGGGAATAGTAACTTTCATTCAAAAATAAATTATTTTTTATATCTTAATTCTTTGGAGAGTTGGGCCATACCTAGCAGAGGAGTGAAGAAATTCCAAACTCTTTAATATTTCTTGGCAATATACCAAAACTATATGACTATTTTTTTTTCACAAAGATTGTAGATGTCAACATGAAACAAAAGATATGAATTTATTATTGACTAGCACCATTCGAGATTCATAACCAGTTGAAAGATCACCAGTGGCATGAAGTGCAGTCAAGCTGTCTGCCTAAGCTGTGTAGTCTTCAGAGCACTGAAAATCCAGATTTTTCCTACAATTTTGCCTAAGCTTCTGAGAAGTCTTAGAGCAAATCTGCCTGCCAACTCTTGCTGGAGACAAAACCCTCAGTTACAAAGAAATTAAATTGTACTCTTCAATGCCTTGTGAAAACATTGCTGATTAGTCTTGACGACGCACACAAATATTATGTCTTGCCTCTATAAGGATATTCTCTTCATAACAAAAATTAAAGTGAAAGAAAGAAAATCAGAATAACTCCTTCTCCAGCCAATAAAAGAGATCAGTGCTAGGGACATTAGCAAGGCCATGGAATTCTTATCTCTGCATTTCACCTTTCCTGGCCTCTCTAGTTCCAAGGACAGCTATGACATTAGCATCTGCTCAGGAACTTAGGTGGGATGTTCAGCAACACACACAGGCTGAGGTTCTTTCCTTTCTCCTTGTCATCAGAAGATCATCTGAATTTTTTTTCACATCTCTCACTAGAAAGTACAGGAAATATAAATGCTAGAGTAAAAGTGAGCAAGGAGCCAGCAGATAGGAGCCAACATAATAAAAATACCAGCTGGATTGGAAGTAGTCATTCATTCATATATTTCCAGTGTAAGATGAAAAACTGTGCCAACTACAAACTCCATAAAGCAAATGATACTCCATCAATGCCACAGGGAGTAAAAGGTTTGTCTGAAAAATAGATATGAAGACCAATATCATTATTATAACACAAATAAATGGCTCCATGAATAGGCACCCATTTAGGTCTTAATATTGCAATAATACATTCTTGTTGCTCTTCCATAGAAAAGCTACACAATACTAAACAAGAATTTTTTACTGTGTGAGCGACTGAGCACTGGAACAGGTTGCCCTGTTCAAGAACTGTCTGGACACAATCCTGTACCACGTGCTCTAGGATGGCCCTTCTTGAGCTGGGAGGTTGGACGAGATGACCCACTGCGATTCCTTCCAACCTGACCCATTCTGTGATTCTGTGATTGTAATTATTTCACCATAAAATTTTAAAAAACATCCTTAAATTAAAAGGCTGCACCACTAGTGAAATCAGAGTGAGCTGTGATGACTGAAAACATGTTCTATCCATCCTTTTCAGCTGCCCATTGTTGTATACAACAGATTCCTACCATGACTACTTTGCCAAGAGAGGATCTCACGAGACTGGTTTGTACTCATCTATAAGTAAAATCAGCCAGCTTGATGTTGACTGTGCTCAAGCGTGAGCCTCCAGTTGCAGCTCAGATTATAACATCAGCAAACCCAGATGGCACCCAGATGCTGCTCACCACCCTGCCCAGCCTGCTTTCTCTTCCTCCCTGGTAAACTTTATTTCCTTCTCAGGCAGGCAGGCAGAGCCTTGCAGAGCTCAATTCAGCCAGAACAGCCTGAGTTAACCAACAAGAGGCCAAGCTCACATGGACAGAAACCCCTGTGTGCCCAGCCCATGAATGAATGCCTGACCTCAGCCTTGAACACTTTCAGCTAGTGAGTAGGTGTAGAGGTACGGCGACCCGAGGCCGCCGATCCCGAGTCCCAAAGTCCTGCGGTCAATGCCGTGCGGGCAGAGACTGCCGAAGACACCATGTCCTGGAACTCGGAGGAGGCCGAGCTGTGAGCCGTCCTCTCCCTCCCACCGCCAAGTTTGTGTTAAGTCCATTGGTTTAAAATTCGCTGTACCCCTCCCTATCTCCTCCCCTGTTGCAGCCCTGCTCCCCGAACCTTCTGTTGCTGTGCTGTTTCCCTTGGTTGTTCGTACTCCCCGCCCTGTTACTCCTGAGTTGCTCCCCCTGCTGTCCTTCAATGTGTTCCGGAGCCCGGTTGGCTCCGCCCCTGTGTTCCCGCCTCGGGAAACCCCGCGGCGCCCCTTAAAACCTTGTGTCCCTCGCATGCTCGAGGCTGCTCGGCAGTGGCACGTGTGCTGCTAGGAGACCCTGCCGCGCTCTGCGCCGGAAGTCTCTCCTCCGAGCCGCCCCGAGAGGTTGCTGCGACGCGTCTCCCCCTCCCTCCTGCTTGGCTTTCCCTCAATAAACGGCGCCTTGCACCCTCTCGACCGCTGTGGACTGGTTTTATCTCGAGGGGCTACCGGACAATTCGCCTTCCAGCAAGGTGGGCGTTGGCCTCTGTGGCCAGGTCTTCCCTTCCATTGGGCGACCCTGCGACCGACCGCTACCGCCACCTGGCTGAGCTCAAGGAGAACCGGACCGCTAGCCCGGAGAGCCGGTGAGGTCCATCCCGACCCAGCCGGAGCTCTGCCAGCTCATTAGGGGGCAAGGCACCCCAGGCACCACCACCCCCAAACACGTTATACTACTTTAAGTAGGCCCCTGGAATCAGAGTAGGTTTCACTGGATGGCTGACAGGAGCTGATGGCTTGCTGCTATGGAAAGGACCAGTCTCATTCCCAGGCATATCTCCCCCCCCCCCCACCTTACATGGGACAAAGTCTGACGATTAATCATTTCTCTATGGAGTTAAAAGAGTTCAATGAACAAATTCAAAACTACCAAAACATTGGAGAATTTTCTGTACTCTGGCAGGGAGGCATGCAGCCAAGGGTTGGGAAGAGCAAGTATCAGATTCATCTCTTTTAGTGACTACATGCTAGTAGGCCCGCCTAGCCCCTCTTAGCATGGTATCCTTCATCTTGAGGTGAATTATTCTACATAAAATACAATGTATTGCCATAAAAATAAAACCCAACAGAAGTTTTGAATCCACAGAAGAGCTGCTGTTATCTGTATTTCCCGGAGGCTCAGTGAGGCTCACCCTTCCTTGTGCTATTTCCCATCCTCTGCAGCCACTGGAAACTGCTCTCGCTGAGGTTCTGCCCCTCTACCTAACATTTTCTGAAGAGTTCTAGGTCTCTGAAACTCTCCAAGACTTCTTAGCCTCCTTTGGTCAAAGCCAGGATAACCAAGCTATCCTGGGGAATATTTGCCATTCTCAGTCCATTGATGACAGAATCTGTGATTGCTGTTTGTCAGAAGACATGAATGTCAGGATGAATAAATGCTATCCTGAATGTATTTTCTGGCAAAATCATTAGCTAATTAATATTATGTGCAGCAAACAAAAAACTTGTTCAGCACATGGTATTTATAAATTACTCTCTGCAGCTACGAATCTGTCATACTAACAAATCAGTTAATTAAGTCATTTAGTGATCAGAGCCAGAAACTCAGATGAGAGACTGCTGAATACTGATGTAATCAGCAATTCAGTTGCTGCACAATAGTTCAAAACATACAATTTTGCACCTTGGCAAAACTCAACATACTCATCTATGAAAAATATGCCTTGCTTGCTTTTCAAACATCCTGCACATTTAAATTAGCCTTGTGGATAAGAATGCCTAAGCATCAAGAGTTGCTCCTAGACACAGTTCAGCAGATTTTATCACATAAACACTAGTGAGAGATATTTTACAGGACTAGATTTAACTCTCCTGCACAGTTCCAACCTGGTAAAATGTAATTGAAGTTGTAAGGGGTCCGGGGGGGTCCGGCCGCCTGGCCCCAACGAGCTCCGGGGCTTCGGGAGACCTCGGGGGCCTCACCTGGCCCAAGCTCTCAGCCCTCCCGGCTGTTCGGCTCTGTCCAGAGGCGGCTGCAGTCAGCCTCGGTGTTCCCAGGGTCGCTCCTTTGGAGCGGCAGGGACCACGCGGCGGAGGCGGGTGCCTCCCGGGCAGGAACGCCGTGGAGTCGCTGGTCGCTTCCCGTGATAAAGAGAGTGCTACGAGTTGAGAGTCGCCAGTGTGCAGTTTATTCAAGGAGAAGCGGCGCGGGGGAGGCACACTGGGGGCTCTCGGGTGGGGCGGTCCACGCAGCTGCCGGGCGCAGAACCCGGCGGGGCTGGGGTCGCGGCCACACCACGCCGAGAGAACAAAGGGAAGGGGTTTTTAGGGGGAAATACGGGGTTTCCCGGGGAGGAACAGCAGGGGCGGAGCCAACGGGGCTCCGGGACAACATGAGGGACAAGCGGGGGAGCAAATGAAATATAAGTAGGGAGGGGATTACAAGCAACTCATGGGGAAAGCCCGGCAGCAGAACATTCTAGTGTGGGCAAGCAGCGGGGGCGGTGATAGGGGCGGGGAAGCAAACCTTAAACCAATAAGCTTAGGAAAACTTTCCAGGGGAGGGAGAGAGCGGTTTACGGCCCGGCCTCCTCCGAGTCCCAGGCGATGGCATCCTCGGCAGCGTCCCCGTGGATTACGCCGACCGCCGGCCTCGGGGACTCGGGATCCGCAGCATCGGGCCGCCGCACCCCCACATGTAATAAATTTTCCATATGCTAATTATTATTTCATAAGGCCATTTGAAGGAAACAAACCACTTTTCAAGTAAATGGATAACAGTCCTCTATATATGAAAGGCAATAGCATAAATTTTGGGCTATATAATCTGAATTTGCTGTCAGGATCATGCTGAAATTGCTCAGTAGTAAAAAGAAAAAAAACAAAACCCCCCCACAACTTGGAAGTTTTATCTCCTGATGACACAGTAAGGTGGGTACCACTGCAGAAGTTAGCTGGCCTAACTGCCAGAAGCCATTAGCAGCCCAAAAATGAATGTGTTGCAGTTGGTTGTCAGTACCACGCCACATATCTGAGAACAAGAGAAAGGGAAGCGATACCAGTGGCCTTGCAGTGATCGGAGGTGGTAATAGGGTGGTAATGACTAATAATCATTAGCATGACAGAACAGATGTTGCAGAAGGCTTGAGGTTTCACTTCAATATCTACCCTTTGCAGGCGATACATGGCATGCATGTTAGGCTGTGAAAGAGCAGAGATGCATGGTAGATTGGGCAGCATTCTTGCCTTCCTCTCCCATGCACACCCTGCCGTAGGTCATTCCCAATTTTCATTAAGAGAAATTCATGCCACAAGGGCTGTGATGTGGCCCACTGTTAGCTTTGTGTGAATGCCTGCCAGAGACACTGACATTCCCACAGCTAACCGAGGAAAGCTGGATTTCACAGTTACGACATGGCCTGAAGACAACGATTCACACAAACAAGGTCACAGGAAACAGCTTCACTGGATTTGTGTAATACCCACCTGGCGTGTGGAAGTGTTCAGCCAAAGCTCCCCAAGTGGGGAAAATGGAGGGGGTGGGGTGATAAGACAACTAATATAACTTCTTACAAGTGTTTCTATTTACACCTTTATGCAGCTTCCGCTGTCTACAGGGAAAAATCACACTGTTTATGTTCACACATCTAACTTAGGTGGTTGAGTGATAAATCTAGACTTTCTGGCCAAGAAACCATATTCAAAATAGGCCTGGTTGTTTTGGCTTGTAATCACAACTGACAAAGCAATAAGAAAAGAAATTGGGTGAAAAATTTTTCAGCAGTGCAAAGCTTTAAATGCCCAGAGAAATAACACTCAAACACCTACTTCATTCCACATTACACCTCTGACTTCCTGTCCTGGTTACACCACCTTCCTCCAGAAGCACTGTTTCTTTTGCCTCTGCTTTTACCACCCCAATCAGCTGGTCTATTTTCAGTTCTTCTTCCGCTCACCATGAATTTTGGGCTTACATTGCTGGGTGCTCCAATGATGTCTAGGACCTAAAAGTATCCTTGTGAGGAATAGAGAGGAACATGTAGAAGGTGGAGAATGTACCTTGTAGCAGGGGTAGTGCTGTCAATCATGAGCCACTTATGGGTTATCAGCACAGGGGTCTTCACTGAACTACGCAAACTCTCCAGTTTCACTCGTGGGATGGCCAAAACTCCTACTTCAGGCATCTAAGCAGAATGACTCAGTTTAAAAAGTGTTGCTAAGACCTGCCAGCATATCTCCCTGGCAGAGAAGGCTGTCTGATCTCATCTCATTTATTAATGTTTCTCAAATTTGATTAAATAACTTAAGAACATATCTCTTGGAGAGCATCTCACTGAAGTACACAGCATAGCTGGAGATTCTCTGCATCTCACATGGTGATTGACACATTCCAAGCCTTTCTGTGACAGGGACCTCAGATTCTATGCTTGCTCTTTGGAAACAATCTTCATCCCTCCCCATACCTATCCTCTTTCACTTAAAGACAACTTTTTGCTTTTCCCATCTCATTCTTCTATGGAAACTGCTTTCCCATTGTTTGTGAAGGACCATGCTGTGACTCTGGTGATATGGTTGGTTATCCACATTACAGGAGACCAAGATATTGCGTATAACCAGACAGAAAATTCACTGATCCTATGATCAAGGTGTATTGAATCTTAGAAATTTATCATGTGTTGATTTTCTTATTGCTACTCTTAAGTGGGGGGACACTACCCTTTTTTGCAGAAGCACAGACAGCTACTGCAGCCATGTATAAGTGACTGGGGTCTTACAAATTTTCTGACAGTTTTGATCCTCTTGATGTCCATATCAAAAGCCTTAAAAAAAAAAAATCAGGCACACCAGAAAATGTTGGGTGCATAGCTCTTGTCTCAGCAGTCATAAATGTTCAAGGCTAGCAGCTGCACTTATGAAGTGATCCTGGTTTAAACATACCAAGTGTGATCAGTATTTTCTCTGAAACAGATGTGAAGCAATTCCTGAGTTCTTAGAGTATGTGTACTGCATTTGAGTTTAGGTCACAACACTGGGTAGCTGACAAATATTTCATGAAACAGTCTCCATCCCACACTCTTCAGAATTAATTCTGCAAAAGCCTTTGCAGTTTCTATGGGAGATGGCACATCCACCCCTGCTCTACTCACCCTTAGGTGGTCTCCCACTTCACTCCACAGAGGATTCCACCTCCGCTTACTGCTGTTATTTATTCATCCCTGCTGGAAAGTGAGGGGACTTCACTCCCACCTGAGACAGAAACAAACAGGCCAAACACCATTCAGCATTATTAAGATTTGTGTTCCCTTTTTTCCAACCCAGAATTCATACAGTTGAAGATGACCAGAATGCAGCTGTGCTGTTCTACATTCATCTAATCCAGGGTTTTGGAGGAAAATTGGCACAGAAAGAAAGATTTCCCTGGAGAAGGCATCACATACAGAGCACTATGGAACTCCGTAGTGTTCATCTTTCCTTTTTGTACTATGCTGGAATGTTTATATGCTAAAATCATCTAACAGCACAGCCTACTGACTATTCTCTCCATCAGAAAAGTAATTTGTTTTCCTGGGATCACATTGAGAACTCTGAAGTAAAAAGCAATTTGAGGCAGTTTTCAGAATTTTTTCTCTGTAATTGGATGCTGAGGCTGTGACTCCCTTTGAGTTTAGCCAGGAGAAGGTCTGGCTCTTCCTAAAGCTTTATCTGAAGAAATAACCAACAGCACCTCTGCTATCCAAGGCAAAAATTCCAAACTATTTCATTTGTACTTATTGCCACAAATGAGCTGCCCACCATCAGACAGGGAAGCAGAGTAACCGATTAGCTAAATTCTCAGCCTCTTTCTGATACATACACCAATGCTCAGACTCTTTGGGGGTGTAAATCAAATTTCCATAGGTATATCCTCAGGAGCATGTCACTTTGCACCTCACAGAACCTTGAAGCTGAGAATGCATGCAAGAAGACAAAGCTGATTATTTAGGAGAAATAAGTATAGCAGGAATTTTCTCCTCTGTAGCTACAAATGGTCAAACAGGGCCTTCAGGTGCTCTAGACCTATGCAACCAAATTCTCAATACACCCAGCTCTGTGCCATTACAAATGATACCCTGAAATCCCTTTTTCTGTTCAAAACTACACTGGTGTAGCCAGTATTCTCTCCACTCTTTCAGTTTACTTGGGGTTGCCAGGTATTTATTCTGATATAATCCAACACTGGACATATAAACAAACAGGAATTCATTATAGTTACCCTGTACAAAATCTACCCTTGCTCTTTTCCTCAGAAGTTAGATTTGTGGTTAAATTTTCAGTACTCGTAAATATTTATAACAGGTTTTCAACATTTTTTCCAGCCACATCTCTTAGTTTGTTATGCTACTTGTATTTTCAAGGTGATTTCTCACTTGCAGAAGCAGGTCAGACAAATTCCTTGCATCCAAAGAATCACTTGGCTGTTAGAAAACTCTATCAGTGACCACAACAGAAGATTCCAAAATTCTTGGTAGTTTTTAGGGAAAAAAGTGGTAATAACTTTTAACTATTCCAAATTAAATAGTAAGAGAATTTAACTTGATCAGATTAAACAACACATTGTTTTAAAACACCCAACAAACAAGAAACTAAAATAAATAAAAAAAAATACCCAAACCCACAAAACCCCAATCCACCCCACAAACAAACAAAACAAACAAACCGAGCAATTGAAAAAAAGGCGACAGGAAGAAAATCAGTCATGGAAGACTCATTTTGTCCTTTCCTAATTTTCCTCTGTAAGTTACAAATGTTAATGCAGCTGCTAGAGGGATCACTGCCACCCTTAAATTCATTACTGTTGGAGGGAGAAAAGGAAGTGGAATTGAATAAAAGTCAACACTATTTGAATGGCATTGTCACACAGTAACACAACACAACAAATTTTCCCTGCAAACTACTGCTGCTGTAAGATAATAAATCCTGGAGTTACCCTAATTAAAACCAGATGAATAGGAGTTGGAAAGGACAGAATATCTGTCCTCTGCATTCAGCTCAATCAACAGTCACACTGGAATGACAGAACAGGATCACAGACTAAATGCTGTGCTCACAGCCTGACAGAGACAGGGCAATTTTTCCATTTCTTTCTCTGTTGTAAATCTCAGGCCACAGCACACCTCTGCTGGAACTCAGTCTGTTCAGTTTGGAACAGCAGCAGCACCTTCAGACATACAGGCAAAAAGGTAGTTCCATAATAGGCCACAGCATATTTTAAACCATCAATACTTTCCTCGATTAATTAATTAGTTCTCAGGTAACAAATGACGGCAAGTCAGAAATGCATATATTTGCCAGTCAGTTAAGATCTGTCCATGTAATTTTGCAGTTTTTCCTATCTGAAAACATAATTCCTGTTACAGTAACATTTTACTTCACTTCCATTTTTTTTCTTTTAATTTTTCTCCCCAGTTTTGAATTCACAGTTTTAGTAATATTAACTGTTTTCTATCCAAAATTATTGCAATTCTTTCCTTGGGAAACCCAGAAATCAGCTTTTTCTTTCAAATTTTCTTGTAGAGTAAACTTCTGCCTTTGCAATTATCTCTGTTCTTAGCTGAGAGAGTAAAATATTGATTAAATTTCACAATTAACATCTCCATCTCATGAAACTATCTTAGATTATAACGACTTCTTCTGAGAAGCACATGTATAAGTCTGATATACAGACATTTACATTACCACAAAGTCAATCAGTGCCTTCAACAGGCTTTAGAGAAAAGCTTCAAATGTGCAAAAGCTACGGCACATCTTCCTATTTTTGTCCCTGATCTAAGGCTGTACAGAAATGTAATCCATGCTAATATTTATCAAAATATTCTCATTCATCTTGGAAGGAGGCCATTGCTAAATTAACACAGTACTTCATGAAGATGCAAAAATCACAAATATTACATTGAGGTAATAAGGTTCTACACCTTTCACAGGGCTGTACATGCCTCTGTTCACTCAACCTGATTCCTGATCCACCCCAAAATCCTCACAATTCTTCTTAGGATGAGATTTAGACCCAGCATGAAAACATGCAAATTGTTTCTCTCAGTACAACTGTCTTTCCTCAAAATCATCTGTGCAATGCAAATCTTGGGAAAAAAAATTCCATAATGGAGAAAACACTGGCACATCATGAAATCTAAGGTCCATTTGGTAGGAGCAACACTTAATTTATGGGTTGGTTTTATTTTTTCTCTTTGCAGCTGCATGTGAGTTTGTCATGCTCTCTAATCATGTCTGCTGGTGTCAGCACACAGTTCCAGATCAAGCCTTATCATCTAACATAATCAGCTTAGAACTTCTCTGTTACACTCTATTATCTCTTTTAGGCTTGATAAAGTTCTGCTATCATTACCCACCTCATTTTATGACAAATGGAAATTATTTTAGCAATCATTTTTGGGGATCTTTTATTCACTCTGTCAAAAGCTTTTAATTTCTTAAATTTAGAGATGGTGATCTAATAATTCAGTATTGGGGTTTTATTTTCTCAGCTAGGTTTTCAAAACCTGACAGGCCTAGTAAGGAAAAATACCAAGTAATATTTCACCCTTTTGGATCAGATTAGGATGAAAAACTTATACCAAACTCATTCACATTCAGAAAACCAACTGCAGAAGTTACTGCATACTCCTTTTTTTTCCAAGTAATATCCCATTCATCAGAGCTAGAAACCCTGACTCCATTTCTAGTTGAGGTTGTTTCAAGTACATGGAAAGTTTTTTTTCCAATGAGGTCAATGCTAAAATATGTCATGAAATCACAAAATAGTTTAGGTTGGAAGGGAGGTAAGGAGGTCATTATGTTCCACCTGCTGCTCAAAGCAGGGCCAGTTATGAGATCAGTCCTTAGAGCTGTCTCTGCTCAGGTCTTGACAGCCTCACAGGCTAGAAACTACACAAGCTCACTGCTTATTACTGTCTACTGTTAATCATCATCACAATGAACAATTCCTTCTATCCAGTTGTACTCTCACATTTCAATTTATTTCTGTCGCCTCTCTACTTCCGATCATGCACCCCTATGAAGAGATAGGATCCATCTTTCAATAATCTCCACAAAGATATTGAGGAAGACTACTGTTAAAAGCCCTCTTCTTCAGACTAAACTTGCCAGTTCACTGAGCCTTTCTTCCAGGGCATATCCTCCAGCACCCTGAATATCTGATGACCTCTGGTGCTCTTACTCCACTTCATGCTTTGCTTTTGCTAAAAGGCCCAAACCTGAATACTGGTGGTGTGCATGTGGACTGACAAGAGCTCAGTAAAGGGGGAATAAACAATTTCTTCAGTTTTCTGGCTGTGCTCCTGCATGGGGGTGTATCTTCTCTAATTCCTTCCCCTCTCTCTCCATGATCTGAGAAACGCTTATTAAACCTCAGCCTTGAGGAGCTCTACTTGGGTTCAGCTCCTCTTCAGCCTCTGAGAAACGCTGTTGCCAGGAGCTAGTGCTGTATAATAAGCTCTTTTTTTTTTTTTAAACAAACATCTTTGGTAACTTATTTTTCTTGCTTGAATAACAACCCAAGAGGAACAACATTTTTGTTATTGAACTTACAGACCTAAATTGCAGCCTGGATGGAAAACTACTATGACTAAAGCCCACTCTCTTGCAACCTTATAAACAGCAGTCCAAAATGAGACCATTTGAACTCCCCTGGATCCCAGTGGGCTGCAACCAGCAACTTCCCATTTAGTGGGACACCTCTTAGAGCCAGCAAATTCTCAAGTTTGCCAAATGATGATGATGGATCCCGGGCTGTTACACCCCCAGTCCTCAAGACTCGATCCTTTTCACATTGAGAAGATTCAAAGGCACCTAAAATGAGTATTTCACTGAATTTAAGGGGAGTTTTTCACGGGTACCTTGTGTAGACTCTTTAGGTCTTTGTGCATGCAAGCGTGCAGATGCTATGGCAAATGTACTAAGAACGTTGCTCTCCCAGATTCTGAAGTACTTTGGATTTGTAAGTTACTGTTGTGGTATGGTAAATTCTACATGAATGTGTTGATAAATTGCTTAGCTTGTTATAGATTAAGTTTAAATTCTGTTGCGTTTCAGTTTAGTTGCACACTGTTGGGCATAAACTGTTGATCAAGTCTGGCCTCAGTTTAGCAGGGGAGTCTATTCTGAACCTTGTGACTCAACAGGAGGATCTTCCATATTCCTTTTTATCCTTACCCTTTCCTATCCTTTTCTCTTCACGCAGCCTCCACAGAGATAGTTTGGGGTTTATTTTGGTTTGGATTGATTGATTTTGGATTTTTGTTTGCTTTCCCTTGGTGTGCTTTAACCATCTAGTAAGTAGTAGAGCGAACCTTGTTGATGAAGTTTCTCGTGCTGTCGCTTTTATATTAAACATGGTTTTGTCCATTTATTTGTTGGTAATACTTTAAGTGGCCTTAAAACACTAATATTCAACATACATTCTTAATATAGCCCCAGAAGCTGTTGGCCTTCTGGCTGCCAGGGCACTCCAATGAATCATATTCCTTTTGCTATCTACCTACAACTCCAAATCCTTCACACCAGAGCTTCCAGACCATGCTGTTGCAGAAGATTCTTCCTTTCCAGGAGTAGGACTTTGGTTTTGTTGAATTTTTAAGGGCCACATCAACCTGTTCCTCCAACTTGCCTGGGTTCTGCTGAATGGTAGACTTATCATCAATCATCTCAGCTCTTCCCAAATTTGGTGTCAACTACGAGCTTAATGAGAGAACATAGTTGCCTCCCTTAGGTCAGTTACTGGAAATTAATTAGTTACCGATCTTAAGGATGTTGTCTTCTCAAAGACAGTAGCTTCCTTCTCTGAAAGGAACCTTAAATGCAGAAAAATGTGCTAAATTTTTGAAAAGCAGCAATTCCTAGACAAGGCAAAAAATAAATTGCAAAATCATTTGCTGAAAGAAGGTCCAGACCTCTTAATTCTTGTTCATTTTGGTAATTATATTATGCTTGGCAAAGAAGAATTGATGCTTGCAGACTCAGCAGTTAATGCTGGCATAAACACACAACACAAGGCATAGAGAATTTTTATTTCTGCTAGAGAAATGCTACTCACCTTTCCAGTCTTCAGCCAAACAAAATGTTGCTGGAACATACCATTCCTTCACTTTGCCAGTAACAGAGGACTGATAGCAAAAAATATGTCCAATTTTGTTTTCCTTTAGGAGTAGCTGTACAGTTGAAATAATAAAACCTAGACCCATATTGAGGACAGAAAAATCTCCTTGAACTAGAATACACAGAGGCTATGTATTCTGCCAAAAGAAGCAGTTAGGGAAATGATATAGTGAAAGATAAGCATGAAATAACCTCAGGAGATTCCACCTCATTTTAGCACCTTTTCTTTGCTTTTTTAGTGTGCTACAGAAGCATTATATTTAACTGGTGGCCCCTTACCATGTCTATCACTTTTCTGTTTTCCCTTTGCAATATCACAAAGGGTTTTACAAAGCAATATACAAAACACACATCACTTTTTAATGCACAGAACCCCCACTAGTAACGGCAACAGCACATCCATCTAAGGCTAGTCCACAAAGGGCATTGCCAACAAACCTCTTTCTGAACTCAAGCCATCTTATCTTTTCCATAGCAGAGCAAGAGATGCAATTGCCAAGCAAGTTGTGATTGTGTCTTACACAGATTTTTTTCTTTATTTTCCCTAGACATTTTTCTGCAACTGAAGGAACATTTCACAGACAGGTTAATAATCTGGAAGCTATGTGGCCTGTTTCTTCCAGATACTCTGGGAAATTTTGATCACATAATACATTTTGTGCCTCTTTCTTCTCCTGTCCTTTGTCTGTTGGGCTGAAGATGTTGTGTGACAGAGTCTCATATATGTGCAGGTCACATACAAACAATAAGGCCTTTTATTGGCAGCTATTTTGCAAACCAAATGACCCATGAAATACTATTCCTCCTGAGACCTGAGATCCTCCACCACTTCTGACACAAAAATGCATTAGCCCTCCTGAAATTACAGTACTCCTGAAAGAAAAGGAAAAAAAGCAAGCTACATTTTGCTTAGTCATTCCAGGCTACAGATTAGAGAAGTGGCAAAAAGTATAAGGTGCATCAGTCACATTATTGGCAACAAACCAGCACCTTTTCCTTTCTCTCATAAGACACAGGGAAACAAAAGCAATGGTATCTGCAAAGTACAGGCAGAATAGGTCACCTCCAATTTATCCTCCTCTTCCCCCAGGAATAAAACAAAACCAGCAGCTCAAACAGGGCAATTCTTCAGTCTTCCAGAGAAGATGCATTCAGTCACCTCCTTATTACCTTTAAGTAATAACCTTAAACTTCCGCTTTGCAAAGCATTTCCCCAAAAAACTAAAACACTAAGTAGCATACTTCTATCCAATCCCTTCCACTCATGTCCATCACGCTCCCCCCTTAAAACAAAACAAAACAAAAAAAACCCAAACAAACAAACAAACAAAACCCAAACAAAAAAAAAACCCAAGCAAAACAAAACAACAAAATCCAATGCTGTGAGACTTTAGGGCCTTTTCCAGCTCCCAACACAAGTAAACACAAATATAAGATTCTTATCTGAATGCAATGGATAATAAATCAGGCCTTTAAAAAAGTGCTTTGAGGTTACCTCAGAGGGTGTTATGGCTGCAATTTTTGCCAGTTTAGCATTTTTCTTGTATGGACCAAAGATTAGGAAGCACTAACGTAGATAGACTTTCAAGGAGACTGTCAGCTTAGCATCACAAGCAAATTTTTGTATTTTGCTTCTATGGTTGCTGTGTGATCCCTGCCCACACTGGAATAAAACTGCAACTCCATGCACTTTGCTCCCTTGCATGCCAAACAAAAAAAGTCCTTCAAGTGTGTGTAGCATTTATATGCTAAAAGTCCAATCATAGCACTCGTCTGCTGGCAATATGAAGTTACTGCTATTCTCAGAACTGGTGCACAGTAAAACATTACAGGAAGAGGCTAGGTCAGAAAATGTGTATGCATTGAACACTTACTTCACTTTGAGAAATGTTGCTATAAAGATAAACAAATCTCTGAGATCATCAGTATTGTCTACAAGTCAAAATGCTTGCTGTGGCAGTATTTCAATCACCAGAAAAGGCCTAGACTTTGCTTGAAAAAAAATGGCACCCTGTCTTGCATGAGCTCCACTCCAGTGCTGTGTGATGAATGACATTTTCAGTAGCCAACCCTGTCAAACACCACAGTGAGTCAGCAAGATGCAAAGATGAAAACCTTCTGAAACAGTAGGATATTAGATGGATTTGCTAGAAAACTTCTCTATTGAGTACAGTGCTGAAATGATAAAACAGAACTGAAGGACGTGGTGAATATAAACAAGGGCCCCAAGGTTAGGAGACAAAAGAGTTGCTGCAATGTGAAGACAGCTACGAGACTGGGTTGTAGTCATGGGTGAAGATAACGAATACAAAGAAGGCTTTGTTCTCACACTGAACACCTGACAGCAAGAGAGGTGAACCATATCCGCACATCTTTACTTTACCTTAGCAGCTAGCATCAGTTTCAGGGGAAATGCTTCTAATACATGTGAATCTACACATATTGGAGAAGTGGCCAAGATGTTGAGAACAGTGAAGGGACAAGCAGGTGACAGTTTTTGGTTCAGTCCTTTATGAGCTACTAACCAGAGAAGGAAAAGAAGTGCAACAAGTGGAGTGTGATTTAACATTGGTGGGACAACATGACTGGCATGCCAGCTGCCCATGACCAGGTTTCAGTGACACCAATCTGTCCTTCTTCTGATATCACAATAAACCATGGAAAAACAAAGAATGAGGTTGCTAGAGACTGAGAGACAAGCAGGCAGAAGCATGCAGGCACTTCTAGAATCCAGTATCAGCAAGGACTGAAGCTGGCCAGAGTGAAACCTGACCCACTGTTAGAGGCAGAGATCCAGGGCAAAGGGGTGCTGCTGAAATCTCACAACTCTCTCTACTGAGAAGCAGGGAGGTAAGGCTAGAAGAGGGTGATTTCAGTGCTCACAATTATATTGGAAGGTGACAATGCCTGCCACCTAGTGACTCTAAGCCAAAGATACCACAGACCGTTGTAGGTTTTGTAGGAATGAGGTTTATGACTGCTGCTTCTAGAGTTCTTCATGGCAGACAGCCACTTATGTAACTATATAATCTCTCTTTGCAGTCAATGGAGAGAAGCAAGCACTTCCCTCCACAGATTTTAAAATGGTAGCCCCAGTGTCCAGTCAGAAGTTATACCAAGCAAGAACAAAAAAATTGTTAAAATTTGCATACATTTGGGTGACTTTGAGAAAAGAGGGCTACCATTCCCACTCCATAACATAGAATCATAAAATATCCTGTGTTGGAAGAGACCCACAAGGATCATCGAAGCCCAACTCCTGGCCTTGCACAGGATCACTCCAAGAATCACACCATGTGCTTGAAAACATTGTCCAAATGCCTCTTGAACTCTGTCTGGCCGGTGCTGTGACCACGCCCCTGGGGAGCCTGTTCCAGTGACCAACACTTTCTGTGTGTAAAATCTTCTCCTAAGATCCAACCTAAACCTCCCCAGACACAGCTTAAGGCCATTCCCTTGAGTCTTGTTACTCGTCTCCCCAGAGAAGACATCAGTGTCTGCTCCTGCTCTTCCCCTCACAAGGAAGTTGAAAACTGCAATGAGGTCTCCCCTCAGTCTTCTCCAAGATGAACAGACCAAGTGCCCTCAGCCACTCCTCATTCAGCTTCCCCTCAAGGCTCTTCACCAAACCCGTGGCTCTCCTTTGGACACTCTCTAATAGTTTAATGTCTTTTTTATATTGTGACACCCAAAACTGCCCCCAGCACTCGAGGTGAGGCCGCCTCAGAGCAGAGCAGAGCAGGACAATCCCATCCCCTTGCCTGGCTGGCAATGCTGTGCCTGATGCCCCCTGGGACAGCGTTTTCTCTCCTGGCTGCCAGGGCACTGCTGACTCATGTTCAGCTTGCCATTTCAGAGCCCCCAGGTCCTTTTCTGCAGTGTTGCTCACCATCATCTTGTTCCCCAGTCTTCCACATTGTAGAGATGCAAGTGGGAAATAAGGGACCTATTTGCAAGATGCAAAGATTGGTTACAGCTTGCATGTACATCAGAAATTAAGTTACTAGGGAGCCATGAAGTGCCATTACGATGCTCAGAGAAATTCACCTAGAAATGTAAAATCTGTGGGTCTTGCAAACTGCCTGCAGTTGTTCCCTTCTGTGTCCTGGCAGGGAAAAAAAGTATTCATTAAGAAAAAAAAAAAAGAAAAAAAAAATCTTTTTCTCTGAAGAGTCTTCAGAAGTCCCAGGTACTGGTTGTGTATCGAAGCCAAAGGAACAGTAACATTACATTGGGTAATTATTTGTAGATACACACTTATGATGTGTATATATGTAGATACATACTTGATGAGTTCTATTGTGACCTGTGTGAACGTATCTTTACCTCTCAAAGATTTGTTTTTACAAGTCTTCCCAAAAGTGCATTTTTTTACTGTTAACAGACCTTCTTTGATGATGTTGAGAAGGGATATGTCTGCAAATGTATATTACTCTAAAAGCAGAAGTGGTGTATTCAGCTAGTGCTTCTTTATCACATGGTGATGGGTGCATTCATCATGATATTTTATAAAAACCCCTCAAAATACAGGAAGTTGGGATACCATTTTAAGTCTTAAAAAGGAAAATAGTTGGCAAAATAGTCTTCTGTATTAATAATTAATATCTGCAGTTAACACAGCTGTGCAGTAAATAATCTTTCTAGCAATATCCTGATGGACAGCATTATCCTGATGGACCGTTTTCTCAAACACTGCATAAAAGAAATTTTTTGAAAGCTCAGTTGATATAGTGGAAGCCCTAGCAACCAAATATGCCTAATTTCGTATAACACTGGCATTTCTTAATCAGCCTGCTAGAATTTAATTGTTTAAACTTACGCTACAGTGACCAACATTATCCCAGGTAAAAGTAAAAATATTTTAGCTTAAATATTTTATGCACTACACTACACATTAATGATAATTTGCCACGACCTCTTAGGAATGCTATTAGATCTCCTCATTTGGAAGCCAAAAGCAGATAAAGGAAATGCAACAATTATGAGCTTATTTCACTGATTCATGTGCAAAATATTAACAAAACATTTGTAGTGATGGTTGAATTTGCTTTACCTAATCATATTCCTATCACAATTAGGGATTTAGAAACAAGATATTCAAAACAATTAGAGAACCCTTAGTTGTTAAATATACTTCACTAAAAACTTCTAAATTTAACTCTAAGAGGATCCGATGTCTAATGCCATAAACTGGTGTTTGGAAAGAGATTCTGCAGATGAAGAGAAGAACACCAAATAGTAAATGAAGCTTCAGTCAACAATCAAGTCTTTTTCAAATCACTAAGATTTAGAAATCACTCGTCTCTCTTAACTGAAGTCAAATAACTGATTAGATACTGCTACCAGTAACTAAAGACTCTGATCCTGTGACAAAGAATTGCTGAAGCAATTACATGATAGATCTAGTATGTAGCAACATTACTGTAATCCACTACAAATGATAACAGAGCTAGCCAAATCTAATCATTCATTGTTACGTGCTACAAGCATTTTTATTGTCATGAAATCTGGAATTTGAGAAGGAATTCCTCTGAAAGCTATGAAAACAGCATCACAGCATGGAGTATTGAGGGAACTGGTGAAAGAATTTGCCAAACCACTCCAAATCATCTACCAGCAGTCCTGGTTAATAGGTGAAGTTCCAGCAGGCTAGAAATTGGCAAATCTAACAGTCATTTGCAAGAAGGCTAAGAAGGATGCTCTGGGAAACTATGGGTCTGTCAGCCTAACCTTGGTGCTGGGCAACATTATGGAAGACATCATCCTGAGTGCCATTATGGGGCACATATAGGACAGCTAGGGCATCAAGCTCTGCCAACATGGATTTATGGAAGGCAGGCCCTGCTTGACTAACCTCATCTCCTTCTACGATAAGATGACCCACTTGGTAGATGAGGGGAGGGCTGTAGTCTGTCTGGACTTCAGTAAAGCATTTAATACTGTCTCCAACAGCATCCTCCTAGAAAAACTGTCTGCTTGCAAGTTGGATGGGTGTTCTCTTCAATGGGTAAAAAACTGGCTGGGTGGGCCAGGCCCAGAGAGTTGCAATGAATGGACCAAAATCCAGTTGGTGGCTAGTCTCCAGCTGTGTTTCCCAGTACTCAGTTTTCGTGCCAGTCCTATTCAATATCTTTATTGATGATCTGGGTATAGGGATTGAATGTACCCTCAGTAAATTTGCAGACAATACTAAACTGAATGTGTTGATCTGCTCAAGGATGGAAGGCTGTGCACAGAGACCTGGACAGACTCGATCAGTGGGCTAAGAAAAACTTCATGAGGTTCAATAAGGTGAAGCTGTGGGTCCTGCACTTGCATTATAACAACCCCATTCAGCGTTACAGGCTGGGGGAGGAGCGGCTCAAGAGCTGTTCAGCAGAAAGGGACCTATGAGCACTGGTCAACAGCCATCTGAACACAAGCCAGCATGTGCCCAGCTGGCCAAAGCCCATGGCATCCTCACCTGTATCAGGAATAATGTGGCCAGCAGGACCAGGGAAGTTACCATCCTCCTGTACTCAGCACTGGCGAGGCCACACCTCAAGTACTGCATTCAGTTTTGGGCCCCTCACTTGAAAAAGGACATTGAGGAGCTGCAACATCTCCAGCGAAGAGCAACAAGGCTCTTGAAAGGACTAGAGAAGGTTTTATGGGGAGCAGCTGAAGGAGCTGGGTTTGTTTAATCTCATAGGAGGAGGCTGAGCGGGGAAGCTCATCCCTCTCATCAACGCCCTGAAAGAAGTTTAGTGAGGTGGGACTGGTCTCTTCTACCATGACTGCAGTGAGAGCACCATAGGAAATGACCTTAAGCTGATACAGGACATTCAGGTCAGATATTAGAAAAAATGTTTTCACCTTTTAGGTGGTTGGGTATTGGAATATGTTTTCAAGGGAGGTGGTGGAGTCACTGTTCCTGAAGGTGTTTAAGAGGTATCTGGGTCTGGCACTGTGTGAAGTGGTTTAGTGGTTAAAGTGATAGTGCGGGGTAGATGGCTGGACTTGAAAGATCTTAAAGGTCTCTTCCAACTTTTAAAATTCTGTGATCATCTATGATTACTCTATGATTATGCACTGTAACTATAAAAGAACAAGAAGCAAATAAAACATTCTGTTCTTGCACAAATAGCGCATTTCTCCATCAGGTTGATGTGACTGCGTTAGAAACAAGTGAAGATATTTAAAACATTGTCATCAATAACCTGGAGGGCCATATAAGACAGATGAATCAGAGAAATTCTGTGACAGTTGCCTAATCAAACAAAAGCATTTCAAGTGTCCCAGAGATTTACAAATATGAATAAATTTACCTTTGTTCAGAAGATACTAGATATTCCTTCCCTGAATAGCCCTGCTCTTATGTGTGGAAAGCAAGAAGCAATGAGTCTCTGTTAAAGAAAAGGGATTAAAATGTTGGATCTGTTTGTAACAGGGCACACAGTGAATGAAATTTTGTTTTCATGATTCTCTGAAATGGATGCTCAGCCCTGACCATTTATGGGTCAACAAGTTCTAAACAAAATAAAACCCCTCAGTCACAAAAACTCAGCCTTCATGACAAGGTAAGTGCCCTCTCTTTGTTTATAAGAGGTATTTTTCTCCCAAGAGCCCACTACCAGGATTTACTTCTTTGTCTTAAAAAGACAGACACTGTTTTTTACCTAAAACCTTGGGGGGTTTTGTGGGTTTTTGCTTGCTGTTTTTAATGTTTTTATTCATTTTTTAAGGTTATTGATTTTCAAGTAATGATACAAAATATACAGGTCTGCCACTAACTTTTGCATTGTGCTTCCTATAGAGAGGAAGAACTAAAAAGTGTGGTAGGCAGTAGTTCTCCTATTGCCAAGCCAAATTCTCTCAAAGCCAGGAGAAACACCAGTACATATTTCCTTCAGAATCTACTCTTCCATTCCCTTTTCCAGTCATCATCATCTTTCTCCCAAACTATCTGTTTTCTCTTCTTTGCTCTACTTGGGAATTTTGCACCTCCCTTAGGACTAAACCTACCTCTAAAGCCTCCTGCCCACAGCTTCACATTCCATCTTTTTCTTCCTATCTACACAACGCCCAAACTCTCAGACCAGCTGAGACTCAAAGAACAACTTCTCACCATCCTTATTTACCAGTGGTGCCAACAAGACATCCTTTTCTGCATTGCCTCCTCCATGACTCTGCTTCATCAAGTTCCCTCCCCATGCTCCAGCTCTTACCATTTCTTGACGTATAATGTTAATAAATCCCATTCTTTGACTTCTGTAACCAAACACTCAAATGACCACCAATATCTTGCCACTTCTCTAATAGTGCTGGTTATCAAAATGTGACTAATTATAATCTTCTTCACATCCTCTGCTCCAGTACAAATACCTCCACTGACATAGCAGTTATAACCTGCTTAAAATCCCAGAATTACAAACTGAGCATTTTTGCCTCTAGTTAATTCCATCAAATAGGGAGACAGGACTTCAGCTCTGCAGAAAGATTTATACTTCCTCCTGTATTCTACTACTGACATCATTGCTGCTGAGATGATTCAACAAGTTAAGCCACACAACCAAGGCAATCATAGTGCCAAATTACCTGCATTTTACCACACTGCCCAGTACAATTTCCCTAAATTCCATGCTCACAAATTCACTTCTACCTTTTTCCTTATGGTACTTCTCAGTAGCACTAGACTTGTCAGAAGTACTCTGGGGACTCGTAAGTGAAAAGTGAATAGTGAAAGTAAACTATGCTGTGAGAAGGAACAGTAAGATTGATGGAGACTGCTCATTTGGGTACTAAAATGATTTGTAGGATGAGCAGTTTCAGAAGAAAACATAATTTTATTCCATGGAACTCTACCCAAGGTGTTTGCACACTGAAACACATCTAACAAATTTAAAAAAAAGTTTGCTAAGTGTTGATTATATGGCCTGGAAATTCCAGTTACACCATAAACCTGTTTATGAGGTCATGCATTCTGTGCTTAGAATGTTCTCACTGCAATTTTCATTAGCCTTTAGAGTATGCTTTCCACTTCTCCTTTTTAAGGGGGGCACGGGGTGACTCAAAGTTTTTTGCCACCATATTGCCTGTAAGACCATTCTGATCTAATCAATTTAGCTGTAACTACAAGGTTGTTTCACTGTAAAACTCCTGAAAGTCTCTAGCTCACCAGGCACTGAGAATTCATGGTTCCAGCTTTCAAATTGTTACTGCATCCAAAATTGAGTGACAGAAGTATTATGGAAACAGCAAAAACAATTTCAAATAAAATAGCTGTAATGAAGATATAGATAATCACTGCAGGGCTGGAAGGTGACATTTACAGTTTTCATATCAACTCTCCTCCTAAATCTTTCCTGATCTTTAAGAACCGAGGGAAGACTTCTAGCAATGTTTGACAGAAAAATAAATGCAAATCATCTTCTTTATCTTCTTACCTCCCAGACTCCTAATATTTGTGGGAGAATGGAACTGTCATTTGAAAATGTGCATATTTTTGAGCTTTAACATTCACTTGAGCCAGCAGTATTTCTCTGACCAGGGCTTTGCTATAATCCATATTTTTTACTGTGAATTTAGACCAAAAACTAATTTTCTCCTCTTACTGAAGTACACTTATTCTACATTCCCAAGCTTCAATGACAACTGGTTTCCCAGAGGCATACTCATACTTATTTGAGGCATACTCAAATAAGGGCTCTACATCCTATTAACTTATTCTGTGCTGACAAACTATAAGGCATATGCCACCAACAGTATGGGGCACAGCCACATCCAGGTCAAAAGCCTGATCTTAAGGTTAGCCTAAACATAATCTGATAGGAAGAAAGGTGGGGGGGGTTTTTTGTTTTGTTTTTTTGGGTTTTTTTTTTCTTTTTTTCTTTTTCAAAACCTATTACAGGCTACAAAGTTCGTTTCTGATACAGTTTGGAAGTGGCATCAATAGTATCCATCTACCTCACAGAGGCTGACTGCAGCTAAATTAATCAAGTCTTGTCACTTGTTTGGCTGGGATGTGCTTTCTATCTCCTCTTTTTCTAAATTTTATTTGTAAGTGTTTTTCTAAGAGTGTGAGGAAAATTGTGCTTCCCTTTAAAATAATATGAACCATACACTAGAAGAAGACTCTGCAGTATATTTTTTCTAGTCCAATTAAATTAATTTTGCTAAGCAAGAAAAGAAAGGAAGTTACATGTAAAAGATACAAGTATACGCAAGCAGTTAAAACCCAGATTATATTGCACTTAATATACTGATCATTGGGCAAACTATAGAAATCAGAGCCAAATTCCATCGAACATCCTTCATGTTCTGCAAACAGCATGAAATCCTCTCTAAATTCTCCAATGGATTCATTGCATTGCACCAATCAGCTGCCTAATCCACATGCAGATTTCTATTTCCACGATACATTATGCTTAGCAATAAGGCAAGCTTTTGACAAGAACGACTTTTTCATTTTACTTAAGAGACACGAGACTTTCCACATCTTGTAAGGCTTAAAATTGCCACCATTAAGGAAAGTATTCCAATGCATTCAAACACTCCCTCTCAAGAGACATAGTTTATTAACACTACCCAAAAATCTCTCACATCCCCACAGGTCTAAGGCACACTGCAGTCCCTAATCCTAGCCTTCAGCAAAACCATGGATATTTATGACTTTTATGTGAATTAAGTCAAGCCCTGTATCCCATAACAGCTATGTCATGATATGATATATCCACTGCCAATTTATATTACCAGCTTCATAGCCCGGGCCTCTACAGCACTTCACTCTTCATTGAGCTGCTTAAGACATGGGTAGATTTTATAAATCATAAGGAATAGATGTAGACACTAAGCTGCAAGCAGAAAATAAATGAATACACAAAAATTTGGTCTGATTTCAATTTTGCCTCATTAGCTGATCACTTCAACAGCATTTCTATTTGCAAACGTTTCCAGTTATGCAATTGAAACACACTGAAAGGCGCCCCAGCTTGCATGAATAAAAGGATCTGAACTGACAGAAACATGCAATTCCCCACTCAGTTAGGCTGACTTGTAGGTCTTTGGCTCTGTGTATTAAAGGTGAAGTTGACAAATTGTGCTGAAAGCCAAAATTTTATATATTCAGTGACCTCCTACAGACAGATTCTCTAAATGTGAATATGATCAACTGTATTTTACAACACAACATTCTTGACGTCAAGGGTCTACAGAAACAGTCTTCTCCCTTGCCAGCTGTAACAACCAAATGAAACAAAACCAATCCCAATTGCATCCCAAATTCACACACTTACAGAAAGGAAGACTTCCTTGAGATCGTTTCATAACAAAATACTGCATTAAAGACTGCACTTGCACAAAAGGAACTAAAAAAAATATTGTTTTATTAAATGGCTGTCACAAACCTCCTGGGACTTCTGAGTTGATTGGGCAGTTTGGAATTTATGACCAAAAAGTGTGATGGGAAGTGCAAGCTGTGGAAATCTCAAATAAGCCTCTTCCACAAACAGCCACCAGCTTTACCAATGTGTACCATGGGCACTCTGAGTGTTCATTTGTGACTTGCCACTTCTTCAGTCCACAGCATATTCTTCCCAACTGTCTGAACCAGCATCCTAACCAATATCTGAAAATGAATTATCTTCTGCTCAGATACCAAGTCTTGACTTAAATAACTTCATTTCCCATGACAATTTGTTCCAATGTTTAGTTACCATCCCTGTTAAAAAATTAATTCCTTAACCACATCACAGAACAACCTGAGCATTTGAAAAAGATGTATTTTTTTTAAATGGTTTCAGACACTACTCTGGTATGAGCACTGAAGAGTCTCCCATTTTTGTCAAATACTTTAAAAAATAGCAACAAAGTTGCTGCACTAACATGCCCCATCTGTGCCTGGGAGTCTTGCCTTCAGACCTCCCAGGACAGGCTCCGGAAGAGCCAGCCCCTCCCCCTTCTCTTCCCTTTATAAGCCGATGCCTGCATCAGCTCGTGGTCTCCATCTTCGAGCTGCCAGCCCCTCTGACCTACCCCTGCTTTCCTTCCCCTCTTCCCTTCCCTGCAACCCCACCTAGGGACCCCAGATAAACTTCCCTGGCAGAACGGAGATGTGGTCCAGTTCGTTCTTTCATCTCACCGCGTTTCCTGCTAGAATTTCTGTGGTTGGAGACCCACGCCACGCGGAGCGCACCCTGGGGGCCGCCTGGCCCGGACTTGGTGGAGATAAGTGCCCCAGGGACCTCGTCTTGTGACACCACTGCCTCCTGCCGTCCCCCCACAGAGAGAAACATCAGAGCTATAAGGAAAGAGCCTGTGGCTGTGCAGGGTGTCACCCATGCATGTGACAGGCAGTAAACTCATTCTCAGAGTCCCCATCCTAACAGGGAAAGCAGGCAAGAGGTGACAAGACATGAAGATACCTATTTAGGAGTATCTTTTTTTGATGGATAAACACTCTATTGCTCTTTTCTCCCCCGAGACCATCTAGCCTATTATTCCCTTAGAGGGGAGCAAAGGAGAAGACCCTTACCTGGCCTGCTACATTTAAGGGCTCAGGGTGAAAGCAGGACTCTAGTTAAGTTCTGTAGAATGCATAGTGTTACAAAAAATACCTATATAAAATATTCACTTAACATTAATTGCATCAGAAGGTTTTTGTCATGAAAATATTCTTATCTCTGAGAAATATAAAAAAGGCGGGGTCTTTTTCCTTTTTAAATTTAGTCATGTTTTTCTCTTTAAGAAATTTAGGTTCAGAACATCAGATTACTACCAGGACTCTGGCATAAAACAAACACCTTTTCTGTGCCCAAATATAATGTCACACTGAAGCCAGATTTGATTGTTGTAGAAAGCCTATTTCTAAGATCGAGATCAATTGATGACTTCAGTTAATAAGCCAGTTAAAACTGATTGTTCATGCATGCACATAACACATTCAGAATCAAATGTCTCCCAAATGACCTCAGAATGTCTAATGTTAGTAAAACTGGTTTTTTCTTCCTCTAGAGTAAGTGTAAGGCTCACAAGATGCAACTTTTAAAAATATGCTAAAACTTTGCATTAAAAAAAAATTAAAAAGGAAAGCTCAAAGGACAAGTCACAAAATTCAATGATTTAAGAAAAACCATCCACAAACTCAGGTACTTCAAAGGCTAAATAAGTTTGTCTTAATTAAATGAAATCAAAGTAATTCTGTTGTGAGCAACTTGAAAGGTTGAATGCTACAAAGCACAAGCTGAATATGATCATCAAGGTTATAGCATTATATGCTGTGAAATAAAGCTATAAAGTATATTGACATGAGCTTCCATCCCTCCTTCAGAGTCTCAGTAATCACAGAATAATTATATGAAGAAACATTAATGTCAATCCTCATTTCTTTAGCCACTTGAAATAAAATTAGTATCAACACTCACACATAAAAAATAAAAGAGAGGCTACAAGAATATTTTTATTATGAGAATGTTGGCAAAATATATAAAATATTTCAGAGCTCTGTGTTAATCACCTATTCACAGACAGAAATAAAAATAGAGGACTTAATATTGAAGCCTTCAAAAATTAAAGAAGCTCACTTGTGTTTGCAAATCAGCACTGTCAATGAGATCAGCCAGAGAAGCCAGTTAATGCAACCACTCAACCATAAAAAAACCCCTAAAAATCAGAAGGCAAAATATTTCCACTGTGTCTTGGCAACACAAGACAAGTGGTATTTTTGTGCAAATATCTTCCATTAAGAAACCAATTGCTTATCTAAACCCAAGCAAAGTCCTCACTGTGCACTTCCTTCTCCTGAAATTATTGGGATGCAAAGTTGTTGAATCTCCCATCCTAAGATACACCCTTTTAATGGACAACTACAAGGTACTCAAATTATTGGGGAAAAGGCTGCAGAAGAACTTAAATAAAACTGCATTTAAAATCTCTTTTATAGAGACTTCTAAATGATAAATAGCAGAGCAACAGTTAATTCTTTCACAGAGTGGAAAAAAGAATTAATCACCTGGCTTGAAATATATTATTCTCCACTAGAACACTGTACTTCTGGCATATTACCCAAATACTGAAACATGCCTGCCAGGTGCTTATTAGAGTTATTCATTTTAATGGAATTGAACATAAGAATGATCACAAAATGTATCTTTTATCTGATTAATCTCTACAACACCTGTTGCTATGGATCTTTATTAAGACAGTAGTGTAAATCTCCAAACAATGCTGGGGGAAAAAACCCTCCCAATTAAAAACAAAGCAAAACAACTGACTTAGACAGCCATCAGATAGGAGGTTTCCAGAGATCTTGAAGATCTCTGTTGCCCAAGCAGTGATGAGCTGCCCAGGTAATGTAATTTTCTAAGTAGGAAGCCTTGAAAAGAAGACATCCCACAGCAAGGCATGTAAAGGGACGGGTTCTGATTTCACATCTGCATGGGATCTAGAGTAACTCTCCTGATGCTGTGGAGCATTGCATGCAGAATTCTTCACTTTCTCAGTGTGTTAATGGGCCATTCCAAGATTATGGTACTCTAAAGGAATTCTTCAGCCTCAGCCACGAGCTTGTGAGCCGTGTCCCCACAACTTCCCTCAAGCAGGAAGCATCACAGTCATCATGAATGAGCTTCCTGCAACACCATCTTCATCCTCTGAACACTTTCATGAGGCTGAACCACTGCTTGAAAGCAAAATGCTAAGCTGATGTGCATGTTGGCTCTCCTTGCCTTTTCTGTTTTAAAATTCTTTGAAAGACGAATCTAACAGATTCACCGAATAAACTGCAATTGAAATAGTTCTCTCATCAAAATTAATTGGAAAGACAGAATTTCATCTTTGACATATCTGTTGTTTTATATACCCATGTGAGGTGCCTTTTATAAATGCTTCTAGACAGGGCCTAATATGTAATGCTGTCATAAATTTCTAGCACAGCTCTGCCTGAAGATTTGGGTAGAACTACACGTTAAATTCATATTTCAATTCTATCACCTTGTTTGGTTCAACTGAACGATCTTGACAGCTTTCTGCAGATTTAATTTCTTGAGCTCCTGGTTCTTCAGAGAAGAATAAAAATTGTAAAGGATTCATTCCTCACCTGTGCTCACACCTTCCCACCAGTCTAAGTGGTGGGAACATAAACATGCTATGTTTACCTTTTAAGTGAAGGAGTAAGCCTGCCTTATGCTTTGAACTAGTGAGAGAGCTATGGGGTGCAGTGGGGGGCAAACTGTGAAGGATGCTTAGTCTTATCAAGCACTGTACATTTGACTCAGGCATAGATCTCTGCATTCTGCTGCTTACGACTCAAGTAGGAAGCATCCTTTATTACTCAAACAAAGAGCAAATCTTCAAGGTAGACAATTTTGGACCATTAATTTCTGCATGTGAGCCACTCCAGCTCATCAGACAAAAGCAAAAAACAGCCTCTAAAATATATTTGTAAAGCACTCGCCAACTCTGTGTTGCTGAAACACTGCTTTTAATGTTTACTTACATTGCTTGAGTAGCCACTGATTTTTCATGGAATACAGTAATTACATTCTACCCAAAAGTTTTAACATTGCACATCTTAATTATTTACAACATAATCTGTTTAATGGTGCACTGTATTACTTACTTTGGTAATATATCTCAAACATTATGATACATCAAGCCAGGCAATAAAATTATTATGCAGAGAGAGACAGCTTTACACTTATCCTTCATTGCTGATGTTCCTACTTGTCTTCTAAGCCTGTGAGTAATTCCCCTCTTTAATTTAGTCAGCTGCCTGGAGGGTTTTCTAGAAAAGTTTCTGATGATCTCAAACTTAACTGAATATGAAATGGAAAGTACATGCCATTCAATTTAGGTTTAACAGTTTATTACTGAGATGCTGGTCCTTTGATGGACCATCTTGCATTAGCAAACACCTAAAAAATTTAAGCCTTCTGGCTAAAAAAAGAAATAAAAATTATAGATTCCACTAACATGATGGCCTAGCAATTTCTTCTCTCCTTCAGTAATTTAAATTTCTATTTCCCCTTTGGTTATCTAAATTTGTAGGTGGTATAGTTAAAAAAAAGAAAAAAAGAAGAGTTATTTATTTCTCGTTAATATATAAGACATCCCTAGATAATATATAAGACATCTCTATATCATGTGTGTCTACAACAACATGGTGTTATTGTACATAAGGACCCCACAAAATTTTAGAATACTCAAACAAAAACATATTTAAGATTGGAGTTTGGGCTCCAAACCGAGAAGTCAGAGAGACAATGCCTTCTAGAAGTGCAATTCTTAAAACCACTGAAATGTCAAGCATTTAAACTAAGCATTTCTAATAGAATGTCTTAACAATTCACAAATTTCATGTGAAAACAGGAATAGTGAGCTGAGGCTACTCTATGCTTAGGACATCTTTTCCCTCCTCACTAAATCTGTACCGCTCTGCACTCTGTCTCATTCTACCTCAGTATTTTTCAGGTAAGTAGCACTCCCCAAATGGGAGGTGTGTGCAGCACACCCAAAACATGAAGTATGTGCATGCATGTGTTTGGATATAAAGGAAGAATTTGTTGAATCAAACCTATCCCAGCTGTCCAAAGGTGCCAGTCCTTACTGGAAGACGTGGAAGCCCCAGCGACAGTACATATTGATTACAGGACCCTAGAGGGAATAAGGTCATCACATAATAGGAAAGAAGCTAAGGGGGAATTTTAACTATATTATATATTTTTTATGGATATAGATATAGATGAAATATATTTAATATGTAACAGTTATAAACAGAGTGGAAAAGAAAGAAAGAAATTCCTTATCTGAAATAAAATGTTTCCTTGATCATACTAACAGGTTATGCAGTTAATACACTTGAACTTTCCATGGACTGTATTAACACAATCATGATTTTAGTCCTAAAAATCAAAGGAAAGAAAACCCTTCAAAGAGAGGAAAAATACCTGATATATCATCAGATCTCTGGAAACCCTGACTGGATTTCTTGAGTGTTTTAGAAGTCTAGTAATACTTAGCCACTCTCCAAAATCAGAACATGTAATTCCTGAAGGGTTTTGCTGTTTCTGGAGAAGTGGAGGGATTAGATGATCACAGCAAGAAACTAGATCAGATAAGAAATGTCTAGAAAAAGATTTGTTCTGTAATAGACATTAAATGGAAGAAACAACAGATACATTGCTTACTGTGAATCAACACCTAAAAATTCTCCTGCATTCATTTAAAAATACCATTTTAAAATGGAAAGCAGTATAAAACATTGACAGAGTTTCTCTGGGTGTTCTCTGGTAGTATTAATTCTCTTCTCCCTATGCTTTTAAAAGAAGTAGAAGCTGCAAGGTTATGCAAGCACAAAGCATGCTGAAATACTGTGTAGAGGATGGATGTAACTGGTGACCCAGAGTGACAGCATGGCTGTTCTTCAATCCAATGTAAAAACAGAACAGGGTACTTGTGTGAGCTACAGTGGTGAAGTATCTGATTTGTGTTAGTGGAGGTCACTTCTCTCCATGACTTCAGTGACAGAAAAATTATGGCAAGATGGACAATGATTGTGTGTGTACAGTTCTACATGTGTATCTGCGAAAAGGTGAGAAATGGGTGTGGGCAAACACACACCTCCTAAATCTCACAGGAGCTCCCAAGGGTTTCAGACCATCAGTGACTCCAACTTGTTCAACCGGTTTGCCTGCACCTTTAGCCTTAACTTTCCTCTTCCTCCCTGATGCAAAGGGGAAGGAAATGAGGTCATGCATTTCCTCATCTTCCTCTACATTGTCATGATACCCCAGCACCCAGTGCTGCTGGGGGCAAGGGCAGAGGGGAGCACAGAGCAGGGTTAGATGAACAGACAGTGGGAACAGCATTGTCTACTACAGGAATGAGAGAACTGCCTTGGGCTTAGTGCCTGAAGTGGTGAGTGAATGTGCTTGGAAAAACTATTCTGTTGCTAGCCAAAACTGAATTTTGGCTATTTAGCTTAAAAGACTTCAGTAAGTCTTGCCTTAAACTGATACTAGTATAGGAAGAAGAAAATAAAGTAGGTATGTTTTTGGGGGGAAGCAATGTCAGGTAGGGGCATTGCCTTTTCAAGACAAGTAACAAATTCTGAGAGAAAAATGAAAAAACCTTAAAAGGAATAGAAAAAATACAAGACCTATGAATCAAAGGGAGGATGACAAAGGCAGGAGTCTGCCAGGACAAGAATTCAATTATACTTGCCTTTAATATAGTTTCTAATTGCTAAGGATCTTTGTTGAAGCAAAGCATGAAGCACTCTGATCTCAAATTCTTGCTCTGATAAATAAAACACCTCTGAAAAGAGAGGGAAATTTCAACAAAAGTTTAAGGGGAAATAATTATTCCTTTTTGCAAGGTATGCTAAATAGGAGCTCTAAAAGCAGACCCTGATTGGCATGGTTAGATCTGCCCTGCTCCAAAGAGAGATGTGGCATTGGAGGTGTAAAGGTGAAAAAGACACTGAGTGCAGGTGGAAACATCCTAAGGTAGAAAAGGAAATTTCCCTGCACTGTACAGCACAATGTGAAGATTTTTAAGTTGCCTGTAAATCTGTCATATACTCAATGTCCCAGATCAGACAGAGCAATGACTCTACTGGGCATTCACTGCTCTGACTCCTTCCCTACTCACCTTTCCACGCATTAAATTCTGTCCTCACTTAGCTGGTCAAGACTGCAACCTCCACATTGCTGCCATAAAAATAGATACAAAGCTTGGCTAAGAGCAGTATTTTACCAGAGGCAGTAGTAAACACCTGTACAAGTCAGACTTGGGGCAGGCTTGTTTAACTCCATGCTGTTTCTACCTTCTTAGCTGCAAGAATATAATTCCATGGTAATAAAGAGAAGCCACTTTTTTCTTTTTTCATTAAGCATATATTTTAGTTAGAAGAACACGAAACCTGCCATGAGCAGTAACACTGCTAAGCTAACTTTTCTCTTACCCTCACAGAAGGAAAGCTGAGAGCAACTTCCAACAACTTCTGTGAGGAAAACTCATTCTCTGCCCTTCCAGAGCTAACAAAATTTGAGAAAATCTCTTTTTTTTTTTTCCCCCTAGGAATGTGTCTTCTAGGAATGAGCTTGGGTGCTGAACTGCTTAGCAATTAAGATCTGACTTGTTAATGACAGTAAATACCTGTTGTCTGCAGGTATTTCTAGTTTTTAATGATTTTTTTCACTATATCAGTCATAGAAGCCTTGCTCTTACTGGCTGAATTCTTCAATCTTTCCCCCATCCACCCAATAGAACTCCTGAAATTTTCCTTGGGGTGCAAAAGCAATTGCATTTCCTTTTTGCTTTTGTGGGGCAGACAAGAATTTAAAAGGTTTAAGCAAAGTTACAAGGGAAAATGTAATGGTTTTTGGAACTTTTAAAACAATTTACCTTTTTATACTTCATTCTGAGCTTAGCTCAGAGACTACCCTTTCACAGTCAATCTGTCCCAGCCATCTCTCAATACACTGCAAACAAGATTAAGCTTTTGTTAGTGTCTCAAAGTCAATCAGGGTCATCTGCAGCAGGCAAGGATTGAAGGTGTTTTTTAACTTTCTCCTTTTCCATTGGTGATAAGGTTCATTCCTTTTCAACTACATTCCAAACTGGGGGAATTATTTTTCTCTCTCATGTCTTTGCAAACTTTGGAGACTTCTTCCCTGCTTTTAGAGCCGTTGACTTTGAAAAATATTTTGTCTGTGGAATCTAACTTTAAAATATTTTCAGTCTTTTAACAGCAGCAATGTATAAAGCTCATTTTTAGCTATTTTACCACACACATCTATCCAGCCGTTGACTTTCAGGAGACTGTTTCCATTTATTGATATCATATTAATTTCACTAATATTGCTCTTCTTTGTTGGTTTTTTTTTCCTTAGGTTGGTTGGGGTTTTTACTTTAAAGGACTGTGGTTTGCCTTTTGGCTCTAGAGCTCATCTACTGTGTTTGGAACGTTCCTTGAGAAGAATTGTTGTAGAGAAAGACTCATAAAGGAGATAACTGAAGTCTGCAAAGATAATGGTTTGCATTTCAAAGGGATGTTTAGCTGAAAAATATTTAACCCCCTTTTCTGAGCAAATGTTTCAGGGATGAGTCTTCATTGCACAAGTACTTCACCATCTGCCAAGTCTTGAGAAGTCAGACAAAATGCTAATCACTCGTGTGTACCTAGGAGCACTAGCTAGAGACTCACTTCTCTCATCACACAAACCTGTGCCATAGTGGCTTTTGTTCACTGCTCAGTATCTCAGCTTCCTTTCAGGTCTGTCAACACTTGGCATCAGTGCTCCAGGGCCAGTGAGATGCTGCCATATCAAACTGAAGGAGGAACATATCTCCTAGCATAGCATCAAGCTAGAAGCAGGCCAGCTAAAAGACTCATTACCAACCTGCAAGCTATCTTGAAGTTTCCCCTTGCTGACTATTCATGCATGGACATTAGTAAAGTGTCCATCCCACACCAAAGTGCAGGGACTGCCACACTGGCATCAGGCCAGAAAGGGTCTGTAAAAGAAATGAGGTTTTCATCTAGAGTCCTTCATGAGTGAAATAAAACTTAGGAGATTAAATGTCTGATAAAAGATCTGGCATGCTCTCTGCTCACTTGACACTCACTATTCACTTATTCTATTGGTTTCAGTTGGCCATAAAGTGCAAAAAGCTTTCAGGGTATGAAGTCAAATATTTTTACTGTGATATTGCAACCTTAAGATGAGGGCTCAGCTGCTAGATATAAAGAGCAAGAAAGAACCAAAGAAGCATGACAGCAGAAAGACATTCTGTCTGCAAGAAAAAAAAGGATGTTAAGGTTTATATCTTGGAAAAGAATGAATGTTTGGTTTTGCTTTTCTGCTCATACACTGAAATTCTCATTCTTGAGAAGATGAAAGCCTTAAAAATGAACTCTTGCATGGTTTGTGAGAGCATTTATTCATATGGAGACAACAAAAACTAAATATAAAATATACTGATGTCAAACATACCCCATTCTCCTTTCAGATGCAGTCCCAACCCAATGTAATTAACATAACTCACCACAGACATTCAGAACATGTGGGGTGAAATCCACTTATAAATAGGACCATAACTACCTTTATAAAATTCTATGCCTGCCCAAGTAGATCTGAATGCCAGCAACAAAAGTTAAATTGCATAACCGTGCTTTATCCCATAACAAACCACCAAGCCAGATTTGACCCTTGCCACTTCTTTATTAGGGCTAACTTCTGCCTTCAAATTGATTTGAACAGGACTGTGGGGTATAGCTGAACAAAAATGCATAAACCCTCAGTGTTTCAGATAGATTTCGAGATTACTGCTAACAAACAGATTGGCATTGGGCTGCTAGGCCAGATTCTGAGGGCTGAGTTGTGAAAGAAGGCTGTTTGTACCTTCTCATGTCTCATTAGAATTTCCTGGCTCTTGTGTATTTGTTATCCTCTTCCTCCTGTGTTTCCATTTCCTCTGCCATTTTCAGCCATAAATTTTGCAATATCACATCTCATGTTGTAGTAAGTGAAGAAACATATACAGATAAAATATATGTATGTACATCCGCATAAGCATGCATAAACATGAGAAATATATAAAGCAGTACAGAATAAGCTATAAGCTGTGAGCATGTAGCAAAGATTATATCTGGCATTCTCACTGTGTCATGCTCTTCACTCCACCTTCTGGAGATTTCTTCATTCTGTGATACCTTTCTGAGCATATGCATACATATGCATGAGTATGTAGAATTGAACAGCAAGGTATTTGCAGCATGTAGAAGACTGAGGAGCACAAACTATCTGCGTGCAGTTCTGCTTCGATACAAAGCAAAGGCTGTGCATCTTGTGCACTGATGCCAAATAGGAGCTTCCAGAGACTAATTCTGAATCCTGGCAGTAAGAATTGTCAGGTTTTGCAATGTAGGAAACTGCTGACAGAACTGGCTGAATTGCTGCACTGCTGCTTCACACCTCTGTTACTCCCTCCAAGGTCATCTGTCCACTTGGAAAGAATGAAAAGATCCAAACAAGTTCAGAGAGAGGCAGAGGTTTGAGCTATCTTTCCTCCACTCACATCAGTGAGACACTAGGACTATTGCAGACATAAGGAGGAATACAGAGTGGAAAGACAGAAGATCTGAGAAGACATTTCAGAACAAAGATACTCTGAAATGAAGAACACAACTAGTCAGAATTTTAGCTTATGGTTATCTTTAGTTTGCATTTCTGCCAACTGCATCTAGCAATTGTACCTGGTCTACAACCAACTCTACACAAGCACAAGCCATTTGCAAACATCCTGATGAACTTGGAAGCACACTGATTCCCATTAAGAGAATGTACTGCACAAGTCCACTTCTTGCTTGGGCATCTATTACTATCACAAAGTTTTATACCATCTAGCACAAGAGGAGTCCATGGCTATGATTCTCCTTCACCTGGAATCTGAAATAATTAAAATGACAGCCTCAAATATTGACAGAGAGTGTTGCCAAAAAGAAATTTGATTAACTGCTCAGGGACATCCATCTTTACTCATTACTCGCTGAAATTGCCCTGTCAGTCAGAGCAACATAAGCTTTTCATGTGGAGGATTTCGAAAAATCAGACTGAGCTGCAACCAAGGGACCTTCTTTGCTCAATTTATACTTGATATGATTTGCAAATCACTTCCTTCAAGTAACAAAACCACTGTCAGAGAAGAGGAGGATGACAGGATGCCAAATCTCTTTACTTCTCTTAATCATTTCAGTAGGAAATAGGAATATTAAGAAATCTTGAAGCCATTTCACAGCTAAAAAATGCTGCTAACCAAAAATAAAACAAAAGAGAACTTCAAACCAACCAAAAAACCCAAACCAACACAAAAACCATGTCAAACCAAAACCCTCCTCATCTGTGACCTCTGATAGAAAGAGTTATACCAAACAATAATACCACTAAGTAGTTTTTCTGCCTCAGCCTGTACTCATATCTACCATAACAAAAAGAATTACAACATTCTGGAATTAAATCCTTGCATCAAATTAAGTTCTTCCATGATTCTTCTGTGTATACTATAATTAATATAATAATTCATATAATAAAATAAACCAGCTTTCACAATGACACTGTTTTAAAAATAAGGAGAAAAAAAAAAAGAAAGGTAGAGATAAACTTTTTATTGTCTCCTCTTGTGCATATAACTGGACTAAGCCACTGCCTTCACTAATTTTTTTGTGCTATGTCCATTGTCTGCACAGCTGATGAATACAGCCCAGCCCATCCATAGGAGAGTAGTACTAATGCACTTCTTTACACAATTCCCAGAGCACAGCAAATGTCACACACTATCTGTGGGCTTTTTATTTGAGCTGCGGAAAGTTGGCAGAGGTGGTTGGATTAAGGCTTTGGAGGGAGTTTCAGCAGTTGTTCCTTTTTAATCTCTGGAAGTTCCTGTTTAAATTCTCTGTGTCTGGCTACAGACACCTGCAAGGACAGTGCTCTGAGGGAGAACTGAGTCTCACTGCTGTACGCACAGGCACAGCTGGAGATGACTTTCCAAAATGCACTTCTGTAACAGCCTGCCATGCTACATGAACCTGTGAGAGGCAGAAAATTCAACTAAGTAGCTCTCTGCTCTATGCCTCATAGCATGTTGCTGACACACTCTGACTATGGTTCCAAACACTGCTCGACAGCACACTTTAAGACACCAGAAACTTGTTTGGGCTGGCTGGTTACTAATGAAACCAGCAGCAGAGTTTAAGTGATAGCTGAGAGTTTTTAGCCATGCAATATGGGGAGATTTCCTAAAATATTCATAAAAGGGGCAGTCAAAGTGAAGCTTGTGTATGCTTTGGATATACTAATACTCAGCACAGCCTGCATAAGAGCATTCAACAATGGCATAATGACATTTTTTACTGATGAAGATAAACTTTAGAAAAAAATTAAGTCTAGACAATTTGTTGCTTGACTTTCTTTGGATAGGTCTAAGTGCTTAAAATATCAAATGATTCTTAATGATGATTTTGCAGAGAACAATCAAACACCATCTGACATTTAGGATTCTGTTCTCTGAGAAATGAATCCTAAATGAACACTTTAAAATATTTAAAGGTTTACTTTTTCCCTTGACATTGCCTCTTTGCACAAAGACATGAGATAAATAGATACTGAAGAACAAATAAGGCTTTGAAACATTGCAAACCTCACCTTGCTACTACACTCCTGTAACATTCACAAAATGTCAAAGGGATCTTTTTGCCTCCCCATGTTATACTGCTGCCTTTGTAGAAAATAAATGTTAGTTCAAGGATGCTGTTTGAAAGAGAAAACAGTCTGTTATTTTTGGTTTCTCCATTAGTAAAATAGTTACTTGCTGTGAAAGTCTACATGACAGATATTTACAAAACATAAAGACATACCTTTCTTATCAAAGCTCTAAGTTCATAGTAGTTTGGGATGCTCCACCACCCACCTCATTCCCTTGCTCCTACAAAGTGAATCAGAATGTGCATTATTGTAATTAAAGACAGCATCCCTTAGGGTTTATATTACTGTGATAAGGGTTTAACCTTTGCCTGTCCTGGGAAAAAGACTGTATCTAAAGATGCAATGTAGGCCTTTTTCTCAAACACAGTGGCTGAGTAGAAGTCTGCGAAAAGAACAGTGGAGTGGCTTTGTCCATGAGCTATACTGCAGCTCATTGACAGAAATAGCTTACAGAGTCAGACATACAGTAAGTTACAGAAATACCTCAAGTCTCTCTATTCCAAATAATTGACCAGATTCATTCATTGGAATCCAATTTAGTTGACTGGAACTGATCCATATTACACTTAAAAGGTGGCAAGACACACACTTCACCTAAGGTCTTGAGTCAGCCTCAGCCTATGCACAGTCCATAGGATACTTTACCTTGCATTTGAAGTCAAGAGAACCTCAATCAGCTGTAAAACAATGACCCTTTCATGAGCAAATACAGACTATTTGACATCACAATGTTTCTGGAAAAAAACCCAAGCAAGGCATTTTTGAGAAATGTTGCATTTTGACTCCAAATGGCAAGGCTATTCCAAAGTAGAAAAATAAGCTCTCCCAGTTCTGGGACAAACTTTTGGATCTAGATGTATTAAGGGAACATCTACAGCTGGCTGTAAATTGTGGCAGACTTGGACAAACATAAGCCATGGAGACAGCAGGCTGAATGTGGGAAGTTAGCAGAAGAGTATCAGAGAGGAGTGGGAACAAAAATACTGAACTTTCTGTCATCCTCCTTAGCACAGCCTAACTTCTCTGGTGTGGAGCATGGCTTGAAGGTGCAGTGCATTTTAAAGTAATTGCAGCAGTACCAAATGACATTCTGAGGGAGGGTACCAAGTGGTTCTGCTTCTCCTAAAAGCTCCACAGGCTTAATGCCCAAAGACTCCTTACTTAAGTGTGAGACGCTTCTCCACTCACCTTTCTGCTGCTATACTGCAGTTGACAGCTAGAAATCAAGACAAAGCAAGACTGAGATCTCTGAGGGTAGTATAGATTGGAACTACATAATGAGGAAAGAGTCATTACTTTCCATTTCAAGAAACTGTGTGTCTCTCTAACAACTTATTAAGCAAAAATGTCTGGAGTAAGTGACCTTTAAGCTGAGATAGCTAACATTTAAACAAGAAAAAAATATTCATATTGGTTCTTACTCTCAGCTTATTTGCTTAATACACATTAAGTTAGTATCTCTCCATCTGAATGAACAAGATCTGGGCCTTTCACTACAAATATTTCACGACGGTGAAGAAAAGAAAAGCCAGCTCATTTCTCTCTTCTCTAAGAATTCCAAACTTCTCATTTAAGAAACCAGCTTCTGCAGGTCACCAGCAACAGCAAACATTTATGAAAGCACCAATACTCTTGGCTACCACTGCACTAATGTGTCAGGGAGGGGAAATCAGAGTCCTGCATGGAGTGTGCAGGGCAGCAGTGCCCATGGCATGATTCACTGACATGACTGGGTAATGTCACTAGAAGGAGAATAAAGTAGGACCTTCACGTGATTTGGTCAGCTCTAGGGACAGCTGGGAACTGCCTGTGCCTCCACAAGGAATTTGAGAAATTCTAGAGCAAACTGTAAAGCTTGTGTCTCTCAACTGCTCTGTCTCCCTGCAAAGTATCCGCACAGTGCAAGAATTCTTGACTGACCAGGTCTAGACATGTCGCTGTTGAGCAGCTAGCAGAGTAAGGAAGTCAGTTCTCAGTGGCAAGAAGGAAAGACCTTTATTGTTTTGATTTCATCATATATATAGAGTTTTCAAAAGTCACCCAGATTGGTCGGCCAGAAGCCTCCCCCTAGGCCTGATTGGCCAGGCCTGCACCGTCCAGATCTTGGGACACTGTTTTTAATAACATACAAACTTTATCTTTATTTATAAAATACAAAAAGAATTCTCATGGGAAAAGCCTGTGCTAGCCACATAGACAATGAAAGTAAAATTTCTGTAATGCTTTGAGTGATGACAACTTTCCCACACAAGAAAAAGAAAACACGTCTTAATTGACAAAGTTGGGGTTCTTCCTCATAAAAATATAATTTTAGTCATAAGGAAAAGTCATAAAGAAAAATCCAATGGATGATAAGAGGCCCTAAAAGAGAACCCGGCATTCCAAAAGACTTTTGATTACATTGATAACTTATTTTTCTTTGTTCAGGTAATGCCTGGGAGCTCCCAAAACATGATGGATCTAATAAAGTTTCAATACCTTCACCATCCAGTCCAGTTTTCAGCTCAGTGAGTCCTAACACCAAAGTCAGAATCAAGAAAGCCCCAAGGTCATGGCTCAAACAGTCAGTCCTCTTAGCCTACCTTCTGCACAACTCAGAAATCCTGCAACAGCCACAGAGCTCTTGGGTCACCTTTCTCACAAAGAATTGATACAGGGAGCAGCTTCTTGCCTTACATACTGGCATCTGGCTTCTCAGGCAGACAAATGCCATCAGAAAATTGCAGATTTGCTGATGTTTCAAAAAAAAAGGTTTTGAAACATGAATTTCTGAAAAGTAATCAATTTGGATTGACTCAGAGCAAAAAATCCCACAAGTTCTGAAATGTCAAAATTCTATTTCTTTAACAACACAGAATAGCCTTGGAACTTGGCAGGAACAGGCTAGCTCATCATATCTCTACTTGATGGTGTCTGAAAAGAAACAATAAATATACTGAGAGGGGTATTTCTCTTGAATTTACAGCTGATCTCTCATTTTTGGACACAGCTGGACATTTGCATATAAGTTTGTGACCATTTTTTTTGTTCACTGTCAAGACAAGTTATTTACACTGTACATAACTTTCATTGCTTGGTGATGTCATCTCTAGAAAAACAAATCACTCTCCATTTCATCATTTTACCAGCAGGTCCTGTTAGGACATTCTCCGTAATCAGATCAGATTCTCTTTCCCAAGAAGGTGTAGTAAAAAAAGGCAAAATGATCAACACAAAAGGCAACTAGTAATCTACTCCCAGAAAACCGCAGAGCTTGTCAGGCAATCACCAGTAGCATGGTGAATGTCTTGAAGTAGTGATATTTACAGTGGTACATAATCATATGGAACTGATAAAGGCAGTCCTGGGACTTTATCACAACAGGGAGCTTATAAAGCAAACTTTAATTTAATTTACTACTGGAGGAGTTTTATATACCAGGGGAAATTAATCCCAGAGAGATTTTTACAAGTTAAAAAAAAAAAAAAACTGTATATGCATAAATCTCAATTTTCAGGCAGGAACAACAGGATTTAGATCCATGACTGTCAGATGCAGGAAAGCAACCCAAAAAACTTGCTTTCTGCCACCACAGGAAGGTGCACAGGGTAAGGATTTGGTGCAAAACATGCAGGAAAGGGTTGTCTTATCCTTTGTGCACACCCCAAATAAAGGTCTGTTCAGAGTGGACATTAGCTTGGTTTCCTGTAAACTTTGGGAGAACTAAAGCAGTTAAATGTCTTAGTCAGTGATGCAATATTGTTCTCTTTCTCCCTCCTGATTTTTGGTTCTGACGTTTCCTGGCTCACATTTAACATGTCTACAACTTATCAAAACTTCATTAAGATGTCAAGGAGACAGGTACAGCCAGAAATTTCAAGGGAGCACATTTTTGTCCATAAATTATTTACGATCCACTCATTATGAAGAAGTAAGCACAGGGTTGTCACAATGAATCCATCTCTCTTAACACTGGATGATTATCCATTATATTTGGAAACAACTTAGTAGCACTGAAGAGAAGACCCAAGGGGACTAAGACTGGAGAATGACCTAATACTTTTTAATTGCTGAGGCAACCAAGGCTAAATAACTTTGCATTCCTACCAGGTAAAAACAGAGTAGTAAGCCAGCCACAGAAGAAAAAGTAAAACAAAGGATAACTATGGAGAAACTGGAAAATCACAGGTACTTTTTTGCTACCAAAAGCGGAGAAAAGAAAACATATTTAACTGGGAAAGAAAATAAATATTGCATTTTGTAATAAGTGACTCAAGTTAAAGTAATTTAAGAAATAAGCTGGGACACCATTGACTAGGATTGTTATTAATCATTATTTCATTTTCCCATAAGTTTCTAAAGCTTAAGAGCTAAGTTTTCAAAATCACATATCAATCTGAACAGGGTACACAGTGGGGTCTGTGACTCCAGACTCAGAAGTGCTCTGTGCTGTATATCTGTGTGCATAAAATTCTGAGCCCAAATGGTGTGCGGGTGTGCACATGCATGTACACACACAGTCATGTACCACACAGGACCATCTGTGTGTCTGCTTTGAAATCAGGGTCTGTAGACACTGGTAAAGAGACTTTTGAAGAGCAGATGTCTGCTGGAGGTGACAAAAGGAAAAGCAGCAAAGTAGGCTGACTGCCTATTTTAGACTTTGTGAGTTGCATACAGCCAGTGTTACTGAAAATTGGCTAATGCAGTTTTCTTTAAATCAAGTATTAAATAAAAATAATAATGATATTTAGAAACATACACTAGAGAGTCTGCTGGTAAGTCTTAAGCCTGCACCAGTTTACCTGAGTTCCTTCAAGAAAGAGCCACTTCTTTATCTTTTTTTTCCTTTGGAATCACATACTAATGAGATCAGAGTCCCTTCCAATCAGAAAATTTCTTAAATAAGAATTTAGCCTACAAATAATAAGAATAATAAATATCAATAAGAATATAGCCTACAAATACATTTGATCACATTGCTATCACAAAATACCATTTCAGAGGTGAACAGACTCAGAATAAGCTCAGCATGGCTCCTGAAGGTAACAACTTCCACATGCTGGTTTGGCTGGGACAGAGTTAATTTTCTTCACAGTGACTGGTATGGAGCTATGATTTTTGGATTTGTGTTGAACACAGGGTTGATAATCTAGAGATGATTTTGTTATTGCTGAGCAGAGCTTACACAGAGCAAAAGCCTTTTCTCTTTTTCATACTGCCATGCCAGCACAGGGGCTGGGGGTGCATGGGAGGCTGGGAGGAGACACAGGCAGGATAGGTGATCCCAACTGACCAAAGGGATATTCCAGACCAAATGACGTCATGCTCAGTTATATAAAGTGCAGGAAAGGAGGAAAGAGGGCACATTTGGAGTGATGGTGTTTGTCTTCCCAAATCACCATTACAGGTGATAGGGCCCTGCTCTCGTGGAGATGGCTGAACACCTGCCTGCCCGTGGGAATCAGTGAATTCATTCCTTGTTTTGTATGCACAGCTTTTTCTCTCTCTATTTAACTGTCATTATCTCAACCAGTGAGTTTTTTAGCTTTTACACTTCCAATTCTCTTCATGATCCTGCTGGTGGGGGAGTGAGTGAGCAGCTGTGTGGGACTTGGCTGCTGCCTGCGGTGAAACCACGACAATCATTTCAAAGAAGGGAAGTACTGAGCTCTGAAGCAGGCTGACACTCCACTGTGCAGCAGTGGCAACAAGTTAACACTGGGAAGGTGCTTCTGCTCTTACCCCTGATTTTTCATCACTTCTGTGCTACACAAACAGCTTCCTGTGCAACAAGGAATGTGGAAAGAAAGCAGGATGACTGAAGCTGATTTAATCCCACTGGTTAATTTTGATAGAATAAGCATGAGCTGCCATGCTCAGAGGTAGTGATTTCCCCTACCTTTTTTTTTACTCAAAACCTTAATTTATTCTCTTTACTCACTGCCACAGCTTTATTTGCATGCCAGCAAGTTCTAGACATGTCCTTAACAGGCAGGCTAACTAGTGAAGAAAGAAGAGAGAAGGGAGAAGTGAGATTTCACCTATTTTGCTGCCATAGGCTCCCCATTTCCTAACTGAACCACTGCAGTAATGCTAATTCCTTTCTGACAAGGAATTTCAAAGCCGTGGAACAAAACACAGATGAATGAGTGAAAAGATCAGAGCCTGACCAGTTCTGGAGAGCTGCAGCTGTGACAATTTAGAACTGATCAGGGAACTCATGTTCACAGGCAGCCAGCCTGTCTGGCCTCAGGGAGTCACTGAAGCTCCCAGCTTTGAAGGTCAAGCCTATTTACAAAAAGTAACATTTTAGTACTTGCTGCCTTCTCAAAATAGTACAAAATGGACACAACATGTCCCATGAAATTCTCTCAAAGAAACGGCCAGCATACCCTGTAGTTTTCTGTAAAAGTCTGCTGATTCTCCACCTTATGTAAATTTAAGCGTGATATAAATACACTGATGTCTATGTAGGTACTTGTGATGAAATCCCAAGCAAACAAGTTCAAAATCAGACCTAGATTATTTTTCATAACCTATAAAGGACCTGTTACATACATGTAAAAAAAATACATACTTCTCAATTATGATGTGACATGATGAACAAAGTCTGCTGCGCTCAGTCACCTCAGTTTATACGCAAAGTGGAAGCCAAATCCCAACACAAACCAAGAGTAAACCTCTTCAGAACCATGGCAAACACCAGCTGGCAGGTTTTTTCTCACTACCTATTTTAAAGTAACCAAAAAATTTTGGAAGAACACTCTGCTCCATCTGCAAGGTCTAACCCCATAGTTGCACATACCAAACTGAGCAGGAATTTACGTCTTCACTATGCTCCCACAGTCAACAACACTTTAGAATTAAAACATTTTTGGCTGAGTTTTATGAAGAGTAAGTTGCCATGAAAAATATGACCTGCTATTAGGATTTTGCAGAGCTGTATTTAAAAAAAAAATTAAAAAAAAAAAAATCTTCATCCTTACCATCCTAACATTTTCCAATGCTTAAGGGGCCAGAAGTGCTACAGGGGGTTTTGAGGCAGCACAAAGGAGAGAAATGATCCCATGGGTCCCCCCAGGGCAGCCATTTTAGCCAAGAGAAGGAAGGAAGACAATCCAGGCTCCAGGGAAAAGACAGGAAAACTCCCCAGGTCCAGAGCAGTGAAAGAGCTGAAGAACACAACATGAAGGGTAAACCTAAGGGTGCTGAGGAGATGCAGAGAGCAAAACTGGAGTCAAGGAAGAGCAATGTTTATGTTCTGTGATTGACCCAGGGATGTGCACAGAGTAATAAAGACAATTTTCAAATATGCTCTTTTAATTTCCTTTGCATTCCTTAAAAAGGTACTTGTCCCAGGTGGTTCCAGCTTCAGCCTTAGCTAGCAAACCCTTGATAACCCAGAACACACTCTTGTTTTGGATTAGCAGCAGAAACATATGATGGCAACATAATCCATCAGATTGCCATTAAAATCAGTACTTCAAGCAGAAAAACCTAAATTGCTGATTTTTTATACTCCCTCAGGAATTAATTTTCCATTGTTGTCTAAGTCTCTGTGGCCATTTTGACAAGCTAAATCACTTTATCCAAAAAAACTACAGATTCTAGAAAAAATGAAGGGTACTTCTGGTCCAATTTTCTCCCTCAGTCTTCCTCCAGAGTCATGATTGCTCCCAGTATTGTTTACCATCAGTTTTTAATCTGAATCTAGCTGTAGAATGCATTCAGACAGTATTTCTACCACTTCTTTTATTCATCCAGTAGATCCCACTGCTAGCAATACCGTGTACTTTTGACTGCAGTCCTGTGAAGTGCACATAAATCTCACATTAGTACCTGCATATCTTGAACAACTGCAAGAGGAGGTTTTCCCATTCTGCTCTGTTTCTCCTCTAATGAAATGAAATCTTCCTTGCATAGAAAAATACTTGGCTCAGGGTATTAATCTCCCTCACAACTACATTTTGGATACATGCAGAACATAATGAATTGAATGTAACATAGGCTCTGCAGGGCACATCTCAGCCAGCTGCCCTTTCTGCTCTGTGAGAACTCACCTAGAGGAGGTACACAAAATATTCCCCTTATTCTGTCAGTAGTTTAACTTCTGCTAACAGAACAAAGCTATTTACATATTGCAGTCATAAACTGCCTCTTAACTATCTGAAAGACTGCTCTAGCCTTTCTCAGAACCTTGAGCCTTTGAAAGCACTTCTTACCAAAATGTCCTCCTAGTTAGTGCTATTAATTACTCTTAGCATTGTTTTGATTCATGATGCCTAATTCTTTTTCTGCAACTTCTACTTGAAATACAATTGGTCATATTTTTAATGTGTTTTCATTGTTTTAGCATGAAGTGCTTCTTCCACTTCTAACTGCAGTTATTTCATTTGCATAACATTCCAAATTACAAGTTCAGCTGTCCTGGGGTTTTATTTCTGTAAGATTTATTATTGAGCTAAAAGACATAATAAGCACACAGAATTTTAATTTTTCCTTACTATTGACAATAGGACTATATATTTTTTCACAGACATAATTGTATAGCTCTAGGGAATACCTCAGGGTAGCAATTATATGAAATTAAAAGTGTCCATTTAAATCTGTCTCAAGATCAGTCAAATGTAAATGACAATTTACTTTTTTTCGTATTAACTTTATCAGAACAGGAATACCTGGTAGTCTAACCAACTTTAATTAACAGCTCATTATGATGGAAGCTTATTACTTATGAAGAGACACTGTGTGTATAAATATGCCCATTTTTTTCCATAATTAGTGTGGGTGAAAGACAGTTTGGGGAATGTATCTTTGTACAATACATGAATTTCAATTCGATCTTATAAACAGTCTTTTTTCTTAAACCTTTCACTGTGTTCTGTCTGCTACTCAACATCCTTTGGAGAGGGGAGGCAGTGTGTAGGAAGATCAGTCTCAAAACAGTCTGATTACTAAAGATTATCAGTACCTGAACCACTACTACCTGGGGAGAACAAAGAAGAATATCCTTGATAAAGCTGTTTTTTCCTAACTTATCTGGAGGAAGCTCAAAGAATCATATTTCCACAGAAGCAGAACAAAGGCTCAGGTGTCAGGCTAGGAGACCACAGAGCTCAAAAGAGTTGGGGTTGGAGGGAGGGGGAGTGGGGGGAGGCCAACACTTGAACAAATGATGGAAAGCTGAGCACCCCTGGAAAAAATGGAGAGGTGACTGTTTGTCCACACCATCAGGCAAGAAAAAAGCTGTCAGCAGACATTCAAACGTTCAATTCAGACAAGAAGCCACACAAAAGGGAATCTGAACCTTGTAAAACTCGTGTCTAATGTCAGTTACTGTACCCCAGCTAAAGGGCGGCTGGGACAGCATTTTTTATTGCTTTATGCACAATTACAAAGTTCTTGCAGTAGCTCCAAAAAAACTACATGGTATGGGAACTTTCACAAAGCATATTTTTGTCTCCTTCTCCACGTTGTATTGCATTCTGGAGCTGTGGGATACACTGCTGTCCTCACTGGGCTGGGGAGGCACCAAGGCAACTGTATCACTAACAGATCGGTACATATAGACAGTGAACAGAGGGCACTGTGCATAAGCAGCACGCCAGGAAACCTGGGAAAAGAGAATGAGCCTGGATAAACCCTATCAAAGTAGCAAACATCCTCATCTGGTGTGCTGAGGCTCAGCAGGACTTGCCTGGCCCCTGCATCCCTGGGAAAGTTCAGCTGAAACCTTCTCCTCTGGGAAATGGCTGAACAGCAAAACTATTCAGAAAAGACTAGGATATAACACCAGTAAATGTATTTCATAGTAAAATAAAAAATTCACCTCTAGCAGTTCAATTTCTGAACTTGTAATTGCCTCAAAATGTCATTAAACTACTTTGTTATAAAGGCAGTATTTTAAGAGGCAAAAGTGAAGGAATAGAAAGCAGTTCAAAGATTTCAATTTTTTACAAATATATATCAAGTAATTACTAGTGGGATCCAGGTGCTTAAACCAAGGAATGAATCTCAGGAACCAGTGGGGGACACACTTCAGCAAAAACTGAACTTCAGCCCTCTACATGAAGCATGAATTGATCAGGACTATTCTTCCAGGACTCATATTGAACCCACAGCACTGAAATACGAGGAGCACGAGGGTGAGTATCCCCACATGCAGGCCATGAACACCACAACTGCCAACAGTTGTGGTACAAAGAACCTTCCTTGAGGATTTCAGACATGCAGTTCTGACAGGCAGCAGAAGCACTTAATTCCAGTGATTTTTCCAATAAGAATCTGGGCAATGTGGAGCACAGAGTGTATTTCATGCTGGGAAGCAGTAAATGTTTCTCAGTGTCCCATGTGAAACACTTAGAGGCAGCCCATAACATAAAACACAGTGTAGCACAGCCACCAGGGAAACAATAGTAATGAAGATCAAGCCAATCGACCTCTTCATTCCCAACAATCAGGATGAGGTGCTCAGAGCTCTAATCTCAAGGGTCCCTTAATAATTACTTTAACTAATTTAACTTTGCCCATTTCTTCATATTCCCAAAACATAGGTATCCTACATTGTGCTGTTGCCTCTTGTGAAGCTTCTAGGAGAATTGCAGGGGTCAAAAGATATGTCCACATGACACAACCCTAAAACCCCCCAAACTGGGCAGGTATCAGGTGGAATATCAACTGCTTAGGCACAGTCCCACCACCACTGGCTGCTGACTCCAGTGCCAGCGTTTTCAGGTCAGCTTGCACAGTGTTCCACAGCATATGAGCGTTGTCCCCTGTTCCAACCATGCAAATATTTAATTACTACTGTAGAGAGGTAAATGCAGTGACAGCAGGAAGACCAATCTCATCGAAACAACAAAAACAAAAATAGTCAGCTACTTTAATACTGTGTCAAAACTCGGAGTCTGCCAAACCCAGGAGACAGTGCATTTAAATAATAAACATTTCAAAAGAAAAATTGGCAATCAGAGTTAGTGCCCAATTAAGACAAATAACTCCCAGGGAGACAAAATATCTACCTTTTCACAACCCAAGCAGAAATCACAGTGTCAGTCTGTGGGGTGGAAGTTAGAACCAGAAGGCTGATTGTTCTCAGCTCAAATTCTGCCAGAAAAACACAGCATCATCCAAGAAGTTCTGATGCCATTCAGAGCTGGATCAAATACAATGGAATGACCTTTGATAGAAACAAAACAGACCACTTAGCCCTTCCTCTCTGAAGACTTTTTATGCTACAAGAAACGAATTTGTTGGGGAGATCTGTAACCCACTTCCATAATGGGCTGGGGGTGTAGCAATGTGGGCTGAAGAAAACAATGTAGCTCTTCCAGGACATGAGTTGTGGCAGAGTTTGCACAAGAATAGGTATCTCAAAACTTAACGAAGAGGAAGCTGAACACCTTAAAAGTCCATCCCAAATTTCATTGTGGCCAGGAAGATGTATTCCAAAGCAGAACTAATTTTCTGGTTTGTAGTGCACTTAAAGAAAATGCAAACCAACTTTTTTAACCACAACAGATTTATTTTCTTCACATTGTTATTAACTTGCCATTTTATTTCATTGAAATGCTGTGGGTCCTCCACATAAAAATGTGTCTCACAAATGCAATTCTCAACTAAAAAGCCTTCTAAGTGCTACTTGCTTTTGAGTTTATCCCTGTGGGGGCACTGAAAAAGGTGCATTGAGGAGAGATTCATATTGAAAAAAATCTCTGAAGTAATTCAGTAATCACAGACCTTTTGGTATACAGTTTCAGAGCTTCCTGCAGTTTGTCTGTCTGTCAGTATTTATTAAATCTGGGTACCACGTTAGAATGAGCATTTGTCTCCACTTTTCATAACATGTTCATCTATACCATAACTAGCATACAACTTGTTAAAAATCCCAGCTTGCAGTCCACAGAAATATTTGACAAACAACGCTCATCTCTCTCCAGTTTGCTCTTCTGCCCCTCTGTAAGAATAGCAGGATGCCCATTCTCAGGCTGCAACAACAAACTGGCCAGGAAAGAACAGGTCTTCAGGATCTCTCTGGAAAAGACTTGCCTCTTTATAGCAGTCCCTATACTCATTGCTTTACCCTTCGGTGAACTGACATCAATATTTCGATTTTAAATTCAAAGTTGCTGGTGGAGTCACAGCCCTGGGATACACACAGACAGCTGGTTTGGCATTGTGGGGGCAGCAGAAATCACTGTGCAAGTATTAAAAAAGCATTGTCAGAGCAGCATCTCGAATGGCACCTGTTGGTACTTTCTGTGCCACAGAATAATACAAGTAAAAGATGATGAATAACCCAATAATTTGGGTTGTCTCCAAAGACTTCACCATGACAATTGACAGGGAAATGCTGGTGCAGGTTGAATGCTGCACTGCAACAGAGAAATGGTGCAAGAAGGAACCATATGCAAACAAGACCAGTGCCATAAGCAGACAGGCAGAACTACAGATAAACTACAAAGTATGGCTTAGAAGAGGATAGACAGTAAACCTGAGCTCCAAGTATGTCTGAAGTCACTGAAAACCATTTTGGGCAACAGATGCCTCTCTGTATCTAGCAAAACAAAGATGCACTTCCCCATTTGGAATCACCATGTTCTGCTCTCCCAGTTTGCTCCAGCATTTACCCAGGCACAACAGAGCCACAGAGGATGCAACAGGACAATATTCTTCTATTCCTAAAAAAGGAGCAAGTATAATAATTTCTCTCACTGCTATCATTTTGTTGAAGATAATTTAACCACTCCTGCTTCTCACAGTTTTTCTAAATGCCATTTCTCCTTTTCTAACATTCCCTCTAAGTATTAAGAAAGCATGCCCTAGAGAAGACTGGAGAGCAGCTACTAGTGAGATGCAGCAAGGCATCCATCATAGAGCTTCACCATGCAGAAACAAATATGGGGATCTAACTCATGAGATTCTTTAAAAAGAAAGTTCTAAAAGAAAAAGCTGGTGGGATCTATCTGATTCTCAGTACTGTAAGACACTGAGATTTAAAATACTTGTTTCCAAATTCCTTGGCATGCTGAAGTTACAAAGAATAATAGTTTTAAAAAGTCTTTTATCCAAGTTCTGTCAGCAGCATGGGGGCCAATTGCAGATATCTAGGAGTTCCTCTTACTATTTGAGCATTCTTGGTTTGAGTCCCATGCATACATCTGGAGAGCCTTAACTACTTTCATTAGGAGTCTTTACTTGCAATAGTCCTTCAATTACGGGGGAATAAAGAAAAAATGTGGTTTAGGTGGAGGAGAAAGGGCTCAGTGGGAAGCAAAATAAATTTAGGAAAGTGATAAATCATCTATACCTTCTAGGTAAGTCACTCCCATCCCCAGGATTTCTTGGCAATACCCCTAACTTCAGCCTTATTCTCACAGCTGTGAATGACTATTGAACCAATGTTTCAGTGCTGGCATGAATCGTATCTCTCATTCTCTGCTGTCACAGTTGCAATTTGCTGTTCAGGTTCAGCTCTGGGCATGAAGAGATGAATGGCTCTGAAGGCATTACTTAAGGCTCTCTCAGCTGCAGTGCACATGCTTTTATTTGCTGATAAGTAGAAAAGAAGTCCCTCACTGGAGGCCACTTCTTAATCCAGTCACTGCCTTCCAGAGCTTCAGCACAAGCAATGTATGTATTCCCTGCCAACCTCCTGAAAGCCACAGAGGCTCAGTACTGAACCTCCAAGGTAAAAAAACAGGTGCATGAACACTTAAACAGCCCTTTCAAACAGTGATACAGACCCAGTGGGGGTAAAAGCAATAGCTGCAATTTTTTTCTTCACTTAACCTGTCTTGCTATGGAAATGAGGCTGAGGTAATTGCCTACATCTACAACTTCTTCTGAGCTTCTTGCTCCTTACTCCTGTCTTTACCACAACGAACTTTAGAACCTAAAACAATTATTTCAGCATGGTAGAGGTCTCTGAGGTTCCTACAGAGTTTCCTTCATAAAAAAATCACCCAAGTAGAGCACAAATATCCTGTAAACCCCACAAGTAAAGGAATCAGTGCAATGGAAACCTATACAGTTTAAGACACCAGAAAACCCACAGAGGAAGGAACTCTTATCCATGCTGGATAAAGTTTATAGTCATAGAACAGAAAACAAAAACATTCTTTGTTTTGGTGTTATGAGTGTATTGTTTTCTGCTTACAAATGTCTTACTCTGTGCACAAGCAGACAGCACTGCTTCCTCAACAAGGAGGAACACATACCTGCAGCCTTGACAGTGTAACCATACCTGAACCAGGTGCACCAGTCTGACATACAGTTTCTCTCCCTTGCACACATTCACAGCAGCCAGGGTGTACTACATTTCCTCCATCTCCTTTGTATCACTGGAAGCTCAAATCTGCTCTGGGTCCTTCTCCTCCCTGCTCAGCAGCAAATGCAAGTAGCAAGCTCCCACCTGTTGAACTTCAGGCCACAAATCAGATTCTGAAGCAAAATACATCAAAGAAAGTGTGTGGGGTGGGGGGTGTCAGAGACTGAAATAGTTCATGCCTCAAACACTGATATAAAGTTTTGCTCATTATAACAAAAAGTGTATAAAGAAGCTACAATCAAAGAAGCCTCCCTGAAGATACCTGACTGGGACTTTGGACTGAGTCAAACTGCTGAGATTAGATAAAGGGAAACCTATTGTTCAATCATCTCAAGCTGAGGGAAAGGTATGCATACAGAAAAGCCAAAGCCACCAGCTGTACTGAGAATCATCCCTGGCTGAGTTTGGGGTGGGGGCAGAGCACAGCTCACAGAAGCCAGGTTTACACAGACTGGCCCAGCTGTGAAACCCCCAACCCCACAGGCCACATCCACGGGACTTTCACGTGAGAGGCAGCTGAGGGGGAGTCACAATCCATCACAGACCCCCCAGAGTGCTAGGCCTGGCACCACAGGAGTACACGTGATGCAAGCAGAGTCTGCGGCTAGAGGCTGCCCCCTCCCCCGAGGGGACATGCCTGGACATTGCCCCTGGCCTGAGTGTATATTAACCCATGGGATTCTGTGCTTTTTGGGGGGACCACCACCACCGAGAAGACCGGCTGGAGAGGATCAACGCAACATCGTTGGGATCCATAGATAGTGACATTTTCTCTTTCTCTCTTTCTGTCCCCCCCACCTCTTTTCCTACTTCTCTTTTTCTCTCTTTTCTTCCCTCTCTCTCTCATATTTTCTATCAAATAAAACCCATACTATTGATTGGCATATGGTCTCGTTTGTACCTTAATTCGGGTAGAGGTATTTCTAAAGAACTTTAATATTTGGATCATAACAGGGGGGAAGGAATTTTTGAGTTTCTGCTTTTTGATTAGCTACTTCCCTTCACAAATGAGGCACAGACGCTCCAAAGCAGAAAGGAATGTGCAAACTGGGGAAGTACAAACTTATAAAGAAAGGAGTTCACACTAAGGGGAGAACCAGACACAGACAAGGGAACTGCTGTTTCAGCTCAGGAACCATCAGTGACTAGTATTCACAAACTATAATGGTGCAGGTGATCGCCACGGTCCTCCACTGACTTGGTGACCCAAAATACATGACTCCTCCCCTTGTCCTGTATAGGGTAAAGGTGCCACGGGCAGACAGAATTAGTCACTGTGAGAGCATGGACAGTAGAGGTTGATGGTGCTGGTCATGAATTTTAAGAGCCAGACTGTGGACAGGCGTCTCAGCAGAACAGCAGAGGAAAACCCATTAAGAAGAAACATGACATTTTTGGGTGATAGGTCACCATAGCATTTCTATTCTGGGCCCCATGGTCAGGTGTGCGATAGATCATGATTAGCACCTGACTTGTAACAGCTCTAGTGTGAGGGAATGTGGTTTGACTAAACCTCAGGAAAGGGACATTGTGAGATGCAGTGCTGAACAGAGGTCTGAATCAGGTCTACACTTCACCAAGGACCTACAGACATAAAACAAGTCTATCTGTTATGGTTTGGGCTGGGCATATTTCTTCCCTGGAACCGAGCCATTTGATATACTTTTGCAGCACACCATAAGTCAGAAGAACTCCATGAGAATTTTTGTGATGAAAGCTTACTAAAACCATGCCAAAAATCCCCCCCAAAAAACCCAAACTGTAGACAGACAGCATTCTCAGACCTCATTTTAAAAACTCTCTCTCAACATTGGCTTTGGCATTCTTACTGTGTAGCATGCCAGACCTGTACCTCCTAATCATCTGTGAAAATATTTATGTCCTTGCAATATTTTAAATGCACTGGTATTCTGGATGTTTTGTGAAGGCTGGAAAGACCAAGAGGAATAAAGGAACACATGTTTCAACACCAGCCTGAAGCATGATGATGCAATGAGGAGCTCTGGGCTAGCACCAGACATCATGGCCTGCCAGAAGCCATGCATCAGAACAGCTAGACTTGTTCAGGCTACTTTAATTGAGACAAATGGGAGCTGTGTGTCCTGGAAGTTAGCATTAAGGTGTTGTCTCCACTGTTTTTTGCTTTGGGTTCCACTGTGGTTTTATACCCCACCCCCTATTACAACTTTCAATGCTCCCCCAAAACCAGAAAAACTCAAACAATAAATCACCATTTCACAACCACAGGTCACTCAGTCTGGGCACGGTCACCACAAGCAGCAGTTTCCCCAAGCAAATCTGTTTTGCTGTCCTTATTATTGACTAAAAAGAAAATTTTCTGATCATGTGTGCCAGGGCAGGACAGCTTTGCCAGAATAGTAGAGACCAACTTCACACCCACGGAGGTCTCCTTCAAAGACTGATGCTGAAATCCTAGTAAGTTGTGCCAATGTCTGTCTCCTATCTCTCCTAGCAGGGAAAGGGGGTCCCTGGCTGGCTGACAGCTGAAAAGATCCTGATGCCTACTTTCCAGCCAGATGACAGATGTATAAGAAAGGCTGTCAACTCATTTCTCATAAAGCAATTTTAAAAGTCTGGCATCTTTCAGCTCTCACTGAGTATGAACAACACACTGAACCCCGAAATCCTTTCTTAAAAAACTGTATAGTGATTCCACCAGTATGAACCTGCCAGATCTAGACTAAATGCAGACTGCACAGCTACTTTGTATGAGGTCAAATGTATGAACAGTTCTATTTAGTGAAATACCTAACCACAATATTTCACTGCATCAGTCCATTAAATTTTATGCCTCTTCATTTAGACATGATAGGTACCTACAGAAAGTAACTATCACTGCATCTTAGTCACATTAAATGCTGCACAGAGGTGAGAACATCTCACTTGATAAAAAACAAACAGAAACAAGCAAACAAACAGAAAAGAGTTTTAAGTTGTCCAAGAGAAAATAATACATTTGTACTTTCCTTGGCCAAAGCGTAAGCTCACCATTTGATTGCAACTTGTCTGATGGCAATCTGTTAATACTTGTATAAAGGTCCTTGAGGAATCAGAGGAAAAATAGCACAAAGAGCAACATAAAGCAAACTTCAAGACATCTGATGAATACCCAAGCAGTGGAAGAAGTGAAAATGATTAATGGCATAGTATCACAGAGCAGCACAGTGGAAGTAAGATAGCTGGGGTTTAGAAAGCAGGGCCATTAACACACAAGGTGAAATGACCATGCAAACACCAGCAGCTGAAGGACAAGGTAGCAGGAAACTACACAAAGTTACTGTTGCCTGGAATACCAGGTACTAAAAAGCCAGGGCAGCAGGCCAACATGCTGATGAGAAAGAGCAAAGCAGGGTAATTATTCCTCCACTCCCATGAAAAAGCAGCAGGGTTAATTTTGTCCTGGAACAAAAACCATTGAAGGAGCATTACAGGATCAGCTAAATATCCTAACCTAGCTGTCTAATAAGCACTCTTTTTTTCCCTAAGCACTTGGCAGTGGAAAAAACATCACGTGGCAGCTTGCAAATCAGTGCTTTCTCACAAGGACATTAAAAAAGGAAAAAGGTTTTAAAATATGACCCTACTGAAAAAAAAAAAAAGGTTTGTTCCTTTTAAAAATTCTAGAAATCTAGATTAATTGCCACAAGGCCAAGGAAATTCTGAGGGCTCATATTCTGAGCAAAATTCAGATCACCAATATGAAATGTGAGTGAGTCCCACCTCTGTTGTGTCATTAAAAAGCACACATTGTGAGATGTCTGTGAAGTTCAAACAGCTTCTCTTCTCTCGTATAGCCAGGCAACAAAATCTAATACATTTAAAACTATACAGCATCCTTCTAGCTCTCATTTAGAAGAAAACCTTCTAGATGCAAAACAAGTGGAAGGGATGTAGTTACATGTTGCTATGCTGGCATTCAGACCCAATATGATTCACAATGGACTTCAACTACTTTTAGGTAGCAGAAACAGCTAATTGAGATTCAGAGAAGCATAAGAGAAATGGCACTTCTTATCAGTGCAAAGAGTAGAGAAACTGCCCTTTCACACATTAGCTTTATCGCTATTCCAGTACAATCCTCCATTTAATGCTTTATCTGATGATGCCATATGTTTTCCAGACTGCTGCTGAGCTCCTGTGGGATGTTACAGATACCATGGGCACTGCACTCAAGGTAAGTTTCCTATAGAATATGCAGGACTTTTAGAGAGGTGACATCAAACCAAGCTAAACCATCTCCACTGGCAGTATTTAAATAATACCTTTCTTGTTACAACAATCTATCATAAGATCCATTTTCAACAACCAGTTCTGTCTCTCACCATTTTCTATCCTGCATTAAAAAAAAAAGTAATAGAGATTCTTTAAAAATGTAGATTATTGACCATCAACAGCATCCAAACAATTTTAGAATTGTCATAGTGCTTTGATTTATCAAAAGGTTTCTTAATGCTCTTGTGACAGAGGCATTATAGAGTGAGTTGCTTTCAAAGTGGAACCTTATTTTTTCATTTTGTATTATTCTGCTTGGCCAGAAGGCTAAGCAAGCCTCTCTGCCAAAGCAGCCAGTGCAGTGAACAGCAGCATTCCTGCTCAGTGACTGATTATACTGTCTGCTTTTATGCTGTCCTACAACCTTGTTAGATCCCTTAATGGTGAAGGACTTGATTCTCCTTATGACCTCTTTCTCCCTGACCCTCATTCAGCCACTGCCAACCAAGACCACAATATACAAGACCCACCACTAAAAGAAAGGGTCTTTAAAGTTTTTCTTAATACCTACATTGAAAATATTTTCTGTTTAGACACCTGTCCCCAAACTATTTGAAATATTTCCCTCTAATGAATGTTTTATGTGAATTCACAGAAATAAGGTTGCAATTGTATGTCCCTCATTTCTGCTATAGATCTATTTTAATACCAATAAAGTATCCAAAAAACATATATTGAAGCCCTTAAACTGGAAGTTAATAAGCCTCAAACACTCTTGGATTTACAACATGAGCTAAAGGGCTCTTCACAAAAACAATCGTCCCTTTTGTGGCTCCTCATGGTTCAGATCCTGAATTTTCTCAGTCTTTTACACAGAACATTACAAGACAGGGAAGATGAAAGACAAGGTCCAGAGCTGTTAGTTTGCTAAGAATCCCATTTTACTTTGCCTCCTACTCCATGTAGTCCAAATGCTGAGAAATATCCATCTCAAAGTAAAGATGCTCCATTTCACAGGAAGCTGATTGTCACTGCTATTTTAAAAGGTGATTTTTAGCCTGGGCTAGGGATCTCAACACCCACTTTTCCAGAGAAGAGTGTGATCTGTATCTGATCAGGGAAGAACTCCTGCAGATTATGAGGCAGTGGAGAGATCCAGCATGCTGTGGGTGAGACCTAGGAGGCAGAGCCCTCCAGTAGGATGCCCAAGGACAGGCACCCTGCCTTTGGCAACCTGTCCTCAGGCAGCACACTGGGACCTGCTGCCCAGGAAAGGTGCTAAAATACCCCTGCATCCCCAGGTTTTCTGGCAAGTACCTTGTTGATCCAATGATATCACTTACTATTAACAGACTGAGTCTCTCACATAGGGAGTGCCTATACTAATTTTTGTTCTGTTTGTATAACCACTCAATCAGAAAAGTTCTTTCCTGTTTGTATTTTATATGGTTCAATAATAAACAAATGTTTCTTCTGTACTGGCAGTTTCTTGCAGTCAGAGACTGTCCAGAGGTTACAGATTACTGTGACTAGTCCTTGTCAAGGGGAATGTTTTTCACATGGGCATAATTTAGTCATAATCCTACCTAAACCTTGTGTTGCTTCATAATTTTTATAGCTGTAACTTATCTAGATTAGATATTTTGAATCACAAAGCTATGATTATAGTGATGTTAACTGTATTTATGTCACTGAAAGAAATTATACATAATTTCATTGCTTGTTTATCTTCTTAAACACTGAGTTTTGAAGGAAAATTTTTCAAAGGCGCAAAAACCAGAAAAGTCGCTCCTGCACAAGGAGCTATTTGAAATCTGGAACTGCACTTTAGATTTGGCCTGTAACCTAACTCTGCCAGTATCTGAATGGATTTGGACATGTGATCAATGGTTTTCCTTTCAAAAAATCTGACTGTTAGCATTTTTTTTAAATTACTTGTCTGATAGCTAAAGAGAATAGTTCAATGGTCAGAGTTTGCTTGTGAATCCAACGAGTGAGAGTCAGCGCCTGCCTCCTACTCCCGATCTTCAGCCTATTGTTTGGGCCCTTCCCTTCTGACACAGTGCTGCTAGAGGTGTGAGTTGCCAGGGAGGCTTCCCAGTTACCTCGATGAACATGCAAACATGGATACAGTTTTACTAGATTTTATGGTGGTAGTACAGTTCCAGAATTAAGATTGACTTTAAATCTGTTAACACAAAATTTTGTTAACACAGTTCTATTCACTGAAACAACTGGTATAGAGGGCTCCTCAGCCCAACATTATTTCAGTTCCCATCTGCAAAATAATGCTTTCTTTGCCCATAACAAGAGTTGCAATATTCCATTACAAAGCTTCTCACAAAAATCCTGGCTTCAAGTATTGTCAGAATCACTCCTCCAATCTACCTCTCACTGTTCACTCCCACAACTAAGATAACTTTGTTTAAATGACAGTTCCTAGTGTTGCTGTGAACTGATGTGGCTTTAAAACACCTCTGTTTTTGACAGATTACCTTTGAGAGTGACCAGCTTCCAGAGCAGGCTCACAACCATATTCTAAACGTAAAGGATTTAAGACAGAAGGGTGAGATTATTTGCCTTGAGGGAAGGCAACACTTATGCCAGTCTGCTGTCCAAAACAACATATTGTGGAGGTACAATCCCAAGTACTCAAGAAATGAGGACTATGGCAAGTAATCTGTTGAGATACACCATATTGAGAAAACTGAGCTGCTGTTAACACTATACTTTTATTCCAATTGCAATGTAAGACATGCAGTTAGCTTTTAAAACTTTTAAAACTTGAGAGAGAATATCCTAGATTTCCTCTCCCATCCTGCTTTTCTGCCCTGTGTTACCCATGACACCATTTCAAAGTCACCCCTTGGCAGATGTTGTTGACAGTCTGGAAACACCCCATCCGTCTGTGCAAAACTACCTTTCAGTTACAAGCCTTCCTGCCATCTCTGCTGCCTCATGGAGCTCATCCACTGTCCTGCAACAGTCCTCTGCTCCATGGGCACATCACACCAGCAGCAGCACAAACAACACATTCAGCTCTGGAACTTCCCAATATGGCCACATTCTGCTGTTCAGGTTTAAACTTCACCTTCTCAAGCAAACTCCATTCTGGTTACCTCTAAATATTAGATTCTCAAAAGAGATATGGACAGGCTGGAGAGAGTCACAAGAAGGGCCACAGAGGTGATCAGAGAGATCAAGACCGGGAAGCCAGTCAAATGAGGAATGTCTGAGAGAACTGGGTTTGTTCAGACTTGAGAAAAGAAGGTTTACAGGACACCTCCTCATGTTCAGTACTTAAAGAGTGGCTACAAAGAAGATGGAGGCTCCCTTTTTACAAGGAGTTACATGGGAAAAATGAGGGGGAATAGATACAAGTTACTCAGGAGATTGTGATTGGATGCAAGCGGAAAATTTTTCATAATGAGAACAATTAGCCATTGGAATAATCTCCCCAGGGAAGTGGCGAATTACCCAGCATTAGACACTTTTAAGATTCAGATGGGCATGGTGAAGGGACACCTTGTCTAGACCTGCTTTTGACAGGAAAGTTTCGATCAAATGCTACTTGAGTTCCCTACCAGCATGGTATGCTACTATTCTATGATTATGATTATTTTTTGATGGAACTAAGCATCATGTTCAGATAAGTATTTAGTATGGATCTTTGGTAGCTTCCAACAGGCATTCCAGAAGAGCCATTGAATCCCAAACCACACCTGTTACTCGGATATTAGAACCCCTTAGAGTCAAAACCAGGTCAATCTTGACATACTCATCATGAAGAGATGAACAGTTAGATTCCTCATTATTGTTCACAGTATGTACAATTTTCTTCATTTGTATGAAAATCCTCCATGCAAAAAAGCATTTTGTTGCTTCCCTTTTAACCATTGCACACTCCCATCACCAAGAAAACCTGAGGTTTAGACAGGTATCAACCTATAATTCGGCTCTTCTGCATGAACCCATTTACCCATATACCCTTTTTTTTTTTTTTAATGGACAAAGGCAGCTCTACATGAGGGAAGGAAATGCTTGCTATGAATAAAAGAACATAGAATCCTCATTCTTCACTTTGCACCATGCAAGAGAGCTATATAAAGAGAATCTGTTCTGGCACCTATTCCAGCTGTGCTCTTCCTACAGTCTAGGAAAAAAACCCTACAGTGTGGTAACCTCTGTCTCTGCCTTCCTTACTCTTTCAGAAAGTTAAAAACCACATACATTTTTCATTTCACAAGCCTGTCATGATGAAAAGATATTTTGCAAGTTTTCTCAGAGACAATGTTATTTGCCGAGTAGAAGCACAGCTTTTAGAGGAAAAGTTCCTACTTATGAATACAGTTTGCCAAATAGAATAATTAAACTAAAATTTTAGCTGTGAAACAATTAGAAGGCAAAATAGCCATGCCAAAAGAAATGCCAAACAAGGAAAGCAAATATACATTAATTCCCCTAGTGCTTCCACAGCTGCACCCAAGATTGTTCAGACAACACTGGTCTTCGTTAAAAGCATCAAATCACTGCAAAATCAATTAAGGACGAAAACAGTGAATTCACTACTGTGAATATCTTAATGAGAAAGCAAGCTGAAACTGCAACACAAACCCCCGCAGAAACATCCTTTCCAAGAACCACTGGATGTCACAATGAAAGAAAAAAAATTTGAAGTCACCACTAAGGAGATGACCCACCATTAAGGATGGCTCTAAGGAGCCATCTGCATCTTTCCACAGGTCAGAGCATTGCTGTTTACACTCGGTTTAAATCTCTTCACATATAGGGACACTATACTTTCCTGATTAATGCCTCAGGGAATAGTCATCTTTTATACAAAATTTGAGTTGTCCTACCAACAGCCTAATGCTGTATCTGTGAGAAAAAATTCCAGATTTCCTCCTACGTTGTTCTCTTGTAGCTGTCTTTGCACTGACTCACCTTCATTAGTAAATGTTCCAAAAGACTTCTTACCTCAAAAAGTCTCCTCCATACTCTTAGTCTTGCTACCTGCCAGCCTTAACTCCTGTGCAAAGCTTTTCCTAAAAACAACTGCTCCAATGCCTTCCTGTTTTGATGCTTACCTTCTGTATTCATTTTTGCCTTGCTAAAGGAGAATTTCAAGTCCCCTTTCTGGTAGTTAGACTCTGTGGTGAATAGGAGTCACAGATACAGAGATTAGAAATAAAAACTTGATCTCAGCTTTCCTTAAAAGTTCAGCTTTCAAATGACTTGCAAATGTCCCAGGTTTTTGTCGTGTTCATTTTAAACTCATATTTTCCAACCTATTTATAAAAACGATATTCCTGAGCAGATTGCTCCTATGATAGATGACAGTAATTCTGCTTGCATTGCAAGAGATGTCTGATGAGTGAAGGCCTGCCTGTGAAAAAAACATTATGATGATCCATAGGTACAAGAGGTACATGCCCAGAAAATCTGATTTCCAGCTGCCAGCAATGCTATGCTGCCTCAGAAACTGACCTCCACATCATTGTGTCTAGGAACATGTACTACCATGGATATAGGAAAAATAAACTAGTCCTGTGGAAAGCAGGTTTGCATAAACAACCCATAAAATTTCAGGGGGGGCTTTACTGTCCTAGAAAGTCTGAAAGACATGTGCTTCTCACAGCTTCCAAAGTTAAGCTGCTGCAATTTCACTGCAGTTAAGAGATCTCCTTTCCATGTGCTGGTGCCAGGGTAAGCCTGTGCCTGACCTAAGCTCACTAATACAGAGATAAAAGTCTACTGCACTGCCTAAGCAAAAAGAGACTGTAGCAGGACTTGTCCCTTTTTTCTTGGATAAGAAAATAACTCCAAAATAACTGACCACTATGCAGGCACTGACAAGAGGGAAAATATTGCTGTACTAAATGAAGTCATTTTTAGAAACACAGAACTAAATCATGTTATAATAATCCAAAATCCATATACAAATAAACTACACTCAAAAAAATCTCTGTTTCTAAACAAGAGCACAATCTGATTTGCCTTGCAATATGAGACAGAGTGACACATTCCCCTCAAGTGATAGGAAAGCACCTCAGAGAAGAAAAAACACACCCACAAAACCTCAAATCAAATAAACTATTGCTCACTGAACAACTATATTTAAATTCATAGCCTTGAGAATGGTAATGCTATAGACCTTGCAAAAAAAGAATCTGAAGAAATTTGGGCATAGCTCTTTGTAACTGGTGGGAATCTTCAAAACCATCTAAAAAATGTTTTGATAAACAGTAGTAGAGAAGACAAAAAAGTACCAGTATATGCACATCCCAAACAATATTATGTAATGTGGCATTGCTAACTAGGTATACAGTCCTAGTTAGGATGGAGCAAATATCTGTCTCCATCAAGAAGAAAATAAAACATGTAGACCTGAGGAAATGGCATGAAGTTGTGTCAGGGAAGATTTAGGTTGGATATTAGAGAAACATTGTTCACCCAGAGGGTGGTTGGGCACTGGAACAGGCTCCCCAGGGAAGTAGTCACAGCACCACACTGACAGAGTTCAAGCAGTGTTAGAAAAATGCTCTCAGGCACATGGTGTGACTCTTAGGGGTGGTGCTGTGCAGGACTGAGTTGGACTCTATGATCCTGATGAGTCCCTTTCGATTCAGCTTATTCTGTGATTCTGTTTTTTGGAAACATGCATGTTCAGACCCAAAAGGTATAGTGATAAGAGCTTACCAGGACAATCTTGTTACTAACTCAAATCTTTTACACATGTAAATGTGTACATTTGTACATGAATTTGAGAGGCTCGCTTGAATTTTATTAGATTCACCAATGTTTCTTCAGGAGTGCACACAATTCCCCAGGCTCAAGACACCCAGAAGGACTTAGGTAAAAGGACAAAACTTTTTCCAGTCAAACTTTAAGTCTCTTCTAGAGTTCCTAAAATTTTCTGGGCTTCTTTACACTAACATTATGTTACCGTGTTTTTGTTCATCTTCATCCTTCCTTCCTCCCATAAAAACAATTTCTATGGTGCTGATACATAATATAGCATTACCTGTTATTTCACAGGCACAGCCAGACTGCCTGGCATTAACAAAGGACTGGAAGTACTCTGCTAAGAACCTTTTCTTTCGGGCTCCCACACTACTTCATGTATATATACATATATACATTGTTTAACGAGTATGGTTTTAATATAATGCCTCATTATTTCTGCTCAAAAAATGGATGAACTTTAGTCATACTTAAAATATAACCTTTTGATACAATTGCATTTGTCTGCTCATTGATTTATTTTTTAAATTATAATATTGCTGATGCCCTTGGTATTTTATCTGCTGCAACACAGATGACTGTCAATATATATGGCCCAACAGTTTGCCCTTCCCTTTCTCAGCATGTCCTCTAGACCTACATTCTTATACACATGATTTCAGGTTGTGTTAGTGAAATATTTATTTGCATATCTCATTGATTTTCCATACCTAAGGAAAATGTGCCATGGTCACTCATTGATTTTCTCTTTGGTTATAGTTATGTGAAAACTGATCTTATTATCATCTCTGAATACCTAGACAGCTTCAATGACCCAGCAAAAATTTTTCTGTACTCATCTATCTCCAGACTAAAATGGAGTCAGTAAGTAACAGCTATAGTGAAACCAAATACCACTACTATGAGGAAAAACATCTTTTTATTTACTAAGAGAAACTCAAATAGACTACTCAAAAGGAAGGTTGATGTTATGGAAAGCCTTTCCAAATACAAAAATCCTGGAAAATATAGAAATGGTCTTATAGGATTCTACAAAACTTCTTATTTTTACCACTTACTGTAACCCATCTTCTAGCAAGGACTGCAAAGAAACATGATCAGTAAATTATAAACATTGTCATGACAAAAATGCATTTTCTGAGTGTTTCAACTGACAAGAACTGTCTCAAGCTCTAGAAAACTGGCAACCTACACATGCAGACAGGGTAGGACTTAGCAATATTTATCTACTTGCAGGCAGACAATACAACAAATGAATGTAAATAAAGCAGAAGTTCAGTGGGAAGCTTATAAGGAAGAAGACAACAGGAAATGACACAACACAAACCAATATTTCAAACGCAACAGGCAAGCCAACATCTCTAAGTTCTTTGTCCACAGACAAAAATTCAGTCATTTCTTAGAGTTGTAGAGGCAAACAGCAAGTGCCCCCTGTGCTTCAATATTTTTCAGACTGGAAGAAAGGCATTTTTTAGAATGGTCTGTGTTCTTGCCACTGAAGAATACACCATTTCTGGGAAATCTATAGTCTTCTGGGGACATCATCTCACCTCTGAGGCTAGATGTGCACGTTCTCCATCTGCAACCCCTGGTTCTTCCACAGAAGTAAAATTTCAAGTTTCAAGACCCCCTGTTATATCAGCTTGATCCCACTTATCACTCAGATGCTGCCCAAGCTCCTCACAGCTTCTGAAGTGTTGCAGCTCTCCAAAACACTCAGTGACACAAAGGACTTTACTGTAACCTCCTACAGAGTTGCAGGAACCTCTCCCAATTTCGTTCTTTCTGCCTAGGCCAGAGCTCTTTAACACAGTCAGAGTAAGCTCCATTCCAGAGACAAACTGGACACATTTCTTTTCACTCCTGATTAGCAAATAGGAATTGAACTGTGGTTCTTTTCTGGAAAAGATTAAGGAATGAGATCATACATGACAACAAAGAGTGGAAAGAGAACACTTCTATTAGAACTTAATGGGTAAGTGAGGATGACAGAGAGGACACAGTAGAAAATTCACTTGCCATTGCTAGCTTTAGGACCATAACAACCCTCTGTTTATGATGAACAGCCTCCCTTGTGACTGAAGCTTCTGCATGAAACACTTTAGGATTCCAACATTGCCCCAGCACAGCATACAGTTAAGCTCAGCTATCAGAGAACAACAAAACTTCAAATATTCAGAACTTTGGTATTGATAAGCTTTTTATCTGAAAGATACAACAGCTTCTCATACTTGCTACAGACCTACTACTATTTTTGCACATTCTAATAAGACCAAAATAAAAGACATATGATATCACATGACTTTGTTCACTGCCTCTTTGTACATTCACTAAGATTTGTGACATCTGAACTCTAACCATAATGTGGGTATTTTTATGGTCAACATCACATCTTTCACACTGCCATTTATTTCACAAAATTACTTCCATTGTCATGGGCTTGAGATTTAGAGCTGAAGCTGGCAGAACCATTTCTGAGCACTATATATCAAGGGGAGAAAAGGGAAAAATAGTTCATAAAGAAAAGCTGACTACTTCCTTAATTATTGAGAGACTGCTACATCACAAAAGCAGTGAGGAGATTTCAAAAATTGACAAAGTCACAAAACTCATAATTTCAGAAGCACCATCCATTTTAAAACTCACCAAAAGTTGCTTTTGACAGTGGCAATTGGAGGTGTTTCCAAGCTCTGACATTTTACTCTGCATTTCTCAGTCAGACCAATCTTTCCAGCACTTTCCTTTGTTGCTCACCTCCGGCTGTTGTCAGGCCACCAGCCAGCTGTCTTCATTTCTTTAGCTTTTGACACTCAGGATGCCACTGTTTATGCCTCACCTGCCTTTTCCTGTGGATGAAGAAGGAAATATTTGTGAATTTTATTTTTGTGCATGACCTAGTTCATTATCCAATCAGGTTACAAATCAAAGTACCCTTCAAAGTCATGACTAAACAATCCACATACCCTATACTGTACTGCCATTGGGCATGAATTTCACACACTTATCACTTAATTTATTAATTGAAGACAACAGTCTGTGCTGTCAGTCAACCTGGTTATACGGTTAGAATAACATTCAAAGATTTTTATTTCCCAATTCACATGAGGAATTGGCATAACCCCATGTGTATCACATTCCCAGCTAAACAAAGGTTTAAAAGCAGACACAAACACACTGCTTATTCATATGCTTAATATAAAAATGGTTTCTGTATCTCATTGATATCACAATAAACTTCTCTAAAGAGTTTTGATATTATTTAGTGGGAGGGCTCATTATTGCAATGAATTAAAAAGTATAGAATTTTTAAAAAAATCAAATTTCATGTGTGAATGTGTTGTTGCAAACCAGTCACAACACAGAAATACGCTCAGTGCTGCACACACAAACACAGGACCAAGTCTGAATTTGTGATTATTGAGCCTCAGCATCAACAAACCTGCCATGATGCTGCTATGCAAAGTGAGGATGAGCAGAAGATTTGCAAGCACTGTACATATTCTTGCTAGGGTTATGCTCAGATCTACAGGAGCACATGGTGTGCTGCTTAGTAGGACAAATGGAGCCAGATGAATATGAAAGGCAATACCTAAGTAATTATAGTTCCCCTTTTCACCACAGTGCACATGAGAAGAACACAACCTGACTGGTTGGGTCAGATTTCTAGGCTGATCACCTGTCACAGGGCAGGTGACAATAGCCTTCCGTTTATACAGCTATTTCAATACCTTTGATGAAATACTAGCAGGCACAGGGTAAGCTCTGGTTCTGCATGGAAAGCTCTGTACCATCCCTTGTGGAATCAAACACCTGCACAGAGCCAGCCATATGCACACATTTTGGAGGTGGGCTTTACATGCTCTCTTTGTAAAGAACAGCCTCTACGTTGTGTCTGCTATTAAATAGAGCAAACATTGCAAGACTGATATTTTCCATGTAATCCTATTTTTTGCAAAGATAGAGATATTATTAGATGGAGCAAATATACTTCTATTTGCCAGACAGAACAGATCTCTTTTGAATGTTATGTTGTGTTATAAAATAGGATATATTCCCTCCCCCTCACCCATTTGCCTAAGTGTCAAAATGGAGAACACTTTTATAACAGAAGAACTCAAATGGGTGGATAAAAAATTGTTCCAGGAGATCCACTTTTGTATGAGTTCATCTTCACCGCTAACCCTACTCTTTAACATGTGAAAGTTTCCCAACAAAATACAATCAGCCTCGTTTTTGTAAACAATGTTGAAGTCAGGTGCAGCAAAATAAAAATAAATTAAAATTTATTTACATCTTGGATAGGAGCAGAAGCTAGTTAAAAGTTAGAAAAATATTAAAAACTAATAATATACAAAGACAAAAAGAAATAACATGGACTCTTAAGGAACAAAATAAGAATTTCAAGGACTGCACTATTCCAAAGGGGCCTGTATTTTTACAATAAATTGACAAAACTTGAAGGTGAAGTAAGATGATTTGGAGACTGACATCTGAATTCAGCCACTGGGAAGGGCTGTTCATGCTCTGCTGCTGAGTGCTGTAAAGGCAGACCCTACTTCAGGATGGCAAGAAAATGAACAAGGAGATCAAGAGAACTAATTGGAGCTATGCCGAGGATCCTTATAGAGAGTTCAAAAGAAACATAGATGCCTGGAAAAAACAAACCAAAAAACTTAACACAGGTTTTTCATCTTCTGGCAAGTGTGGCAATATTTAGTCAGCAAGCTCTTGCTGCCTCTTTTGAATGTTTATCATTGTCAACACAAAATTCCTTAGATTAATCAAGGTCAATGAAGGATGTAAAGGGAATTCACCATAATTAGAGCCTCTTAAAACATTTAGACACACAGTATGCGCTCTCTGGAAGTTTAGCATACAGAGAGTGGTGTACAGCCCTTAGTTACCTTCAGCAGTGTTTGTTACACATAGACAAATGACTTGTTTTTCTGCAAAATGAGCAGTGTCCTGCTGCAGTTACTCTGCCAGCAGCATCAGTAAGAGCCACTTCAAAGCCCTTCTTCTGTTTTGCTGGGCATGAAGTAGTTTTGAAAATACTGCTGCTTGCTAAATACCAAGGGAAAGGGCAAGATCCTCTTTGGTGGCACATAGGGATGTTCAGTATCTCTCAGAAGTTTAAAGGATCTTTGACCTTCCAATAAAAGGTTGTCTGCTTAATTTAAAAACTTCATGGCCCTGCTACATTTTCCTTTCATAAATATGAAATCATCAACTCTTGCTGTCATAATCTTTTGGTAAGTTTGTTTACAGGACATGAGTACTGATGCTTTGTAGATCTCATGGTAGTGACTGCCTTGTTGCAGGACAAAGCTTTCTGTTCTAAGACAGAGCAAAGCTAAGTCCAGGTATGTGTAGTGCAGAAAAAAAAGGTTGCTAGGAATCTTAAGGGTTTGCATCATCTTACCAGAAAAATAGGACAGATCTCTAGACCAAACTCTTAACTGCCAGTATTCCTTACACCAATCTATGGGCAATTTAGAGCATTGAGTTCTAAAGCAACCAGTATTTTAAACAGGCAGAAACATTAATAGGCATTTACTGTAAATAAAGCTGACTTAAAACTTTGGGAAAACCTGCATTCTGCCAGCTGCCTACCAAGCTGGAAACCACAGGTTTCCACAGTGCCTGTAACCTTGAGCACCCTGATGGCCTAGGAAGACAGCTGCCTAGGGAATGGCTTTAAACAAAAGAATCTTACTTTCAGTTTACTGGTTCACTGGGTTTCTCCTCACAAATATTTAAACTACAATAAAATACTATTTTTTTTAAGCATGTGATCTATTTCGGTACCAAAATAATTCGTTGTTCCAACCTTTTCCCCACCACAAGCTAGGAAGAATAATTTCCTCCCCATGAAAATTGCATAGGAGAGAAATTCCTTTTTCTAGCCAGCACCATCTGGACGTAAAGCTTAAAATGTCAAGAGGGCCTGAAGAGAACTGCAGCAGGCCAGCTTCCTACACAGGGAAGGCTAATGTAAATTTACATACTCATTAAAATTCAGCATGCTTCAAAAAGATAGAAGAAAATTGAAGTAGATAATATATAAATGCAGTAAAAAGTAACAAAAAGAAGAGATAGCCTAAAAGCAGGAAAGAGAGAGAAAAAAAATACTGCAGAAGTTGAACAATTTGAAAAAGGACACTGCTGAAAAGTTAGAACTGGATACAAAACTTAAGAGAAAAAATCCCTTTATTGTAAAAACCAGCAAATACATCTAGACTAGCAGGTCTCAAGCTTGTTTGAACTGGGGTTCATCTAACAGCAGGAGCTATTTCCAGAGCCCAACCCTGTGTCAACTACTTAGAAGATGAAAGATGCTGAATGTGCAAGACTCTCAGTGGACCATCACTGCTCCCAGTGCTCTAGAAGATCTTTCCCAGTTTGACTTTATGCATTGCGACAACAAAGCATGGTAAGTGCAGAAGAAGCATTTTTAGAATAAAGGTGCCCTGAAGCTACTATAACTGGTCCAAGCAGGATTTCTTCAGTTCAGAGGATAGCATGGAACAGTCACATCCATTTTCATTATTACCACAAAGAGCCATAAGGCCTTGCATGTTCTCCCCCTTACACAAACACAGGCAAGCTTTAACCATGAAAACCCCAGGTTCATAAAGGAAATCTATGTAGTTTTCTTGACAGCTTTCTGTGGTATTTATACCAACATCCTTCATGAAACTCGAGAAACATGAGAAGTATTTTTTTGGTTGTTCTCCGTAACGCTGTGTTGCTCTGTACTACAGAAAGAAAAGGGATCACTGTGACATGCACCATGGAATGTCAGAACCATAATAAAGGCTCATTAGCATCAATTTTATCCTTCTTACTCTTCTCACTAGAATCAGTCCAAAACATATAATTTACATTGTACAAAAATTGTACAATATCCAATAAGAAAGAGTAAATTAATCTCTAAAGTTTTATTTAAACTCTCCACATTTAGCTTAACAATCACCATAACTTTGAAGAAGAATATATAGGCTAGTTGGAGGGACTCTAATTATATATGCAATCCATCATCAGTGTCCAAAATCCAAGCATACCCAAGTATAAAAACCATATTTTATAGATGTAGAAATCTGAATTCCAGAGGGACAAAGCAAAAGAATCCAGCAGAATGTGCTAATATCAATATTTCATGAACTGAACTATGGGTTACAGCAGCAATATTCCACCTGTTCTTCTCACCAATATCGACAACACATTAATTCTAAATATGAAAAGTTCTTGCTGCATCTTGAAGATATTAAGATGCAGGATCATGTAATTGGGAGTGGTTTACCAGCTTCGCAGTACGTAGCTTTTTTAATGCTACCTTGCAGCCCAAGATACTTCTATTGCACACCTATTGTAAATTCAATAAGTTTTTTCTTTTGAAAGTATCGTACATGGCAAACCCTCCAGAAACACATTCTGATGCCAAAGTAAAGTTAAAAGGAACTGCTGAACCTGTGGTAGGAATATCCTCAGGCAGATGTATAGGAAAAGCAGCTGGCACAAGAATAAGGTTGACTGGATCTTTAGCAATCATTTATTCATCAAGATACACATCATCAGCATCTCCCCCATGAAGTGGGACCTTATAACATTCAAAAGCAGCCATAATGATACAGCCACTCTGATGTTTCTCCTCAGGAAAGGGTCATATTCTACAAACAACCTGAAAAGATGGCTATGAAGAAATGTAGGATTATCTTTGGGAACAGCTGAAGCTTCAGCACTTCATTACCCAGGCCTTCTCTTTGCTATTTTCTTTCTCAAGCCTTCCTCTTGTTTACCCTGTTCTCTTTCTTAGCTTGCTTTCCTGTCCTTTGCTAGATGCAAAGTTAAGATTTCACAGTTTTGCTATTAGCTTTAAATTAAGATTTCATTCTTATAGTCAATATTAAGGCTATCCAGCATAAGAAAATTAACATTGATCTGTGTACCACACAGCCTATGAAAATAGTGAGCTCAGAATGACTGAGGTTTTGTTGAGTGACCTTTGCTATGAGAATGAAAAAAAAATTAAATTCATTCCATGAAATTGCTTCTCCTGGCAAAGATTTGTCACACAGTGATTTTCATTCAGTGCTCTAAACCCAGCACCTTGCAAAGCCATGGGATCGATGGGCTCCAAACAGATACAAAAGCACACATACATGGTCACTGACAAGACAGGCCTGAATCAGCCCAAGGAAGTGCCTGCATTTCACAGCAAGATGCCTGGTGCCAGCTGGGAACACCAGGCCAGCAAAAGTGACAGTTGCTGCAGAGATTACAGATGTCACCACTTTTCATCTCTACATATTAGAGAATTTTCAAGGTCAAATAAATTCCAAATTCAGCCCTCAGGTCAGCAAAACAAATCCTTTGAAGCAAAGGTTGTTCTTGAGGATCATCAAAGAAATTTAAGGACAGCAGATTCATTTGCTCATTACAGCTTTCAGAGTAACTATTTTAATTTCAATTTAATACCATCTTTATTTAACAAAGAGCATAAGCCCAAAGGGCTACAACTTGAAGTACAAGCATTTAAAGATGAAGCCACAGTGAGAACTTAAAACATGTTAGCTCTCAACTCTGTGTCTAGATACCCAATCAGCAAGATTCAGATCAAGTCTATACAAGCTACTTCTTAATTTGGCACCTTTTATGACTTCAGTCTCATATTCCTAAGAAAATAATATCCTCTTGTCCTCATTCTGTCACTCTAGATTTCAATGGTGCACAGAGTTTTGTCAGCTGAATTCCTGACACACACTCAAAACAGGCAAATGGTTTAAAAAAGGCAAAAAATATACATCTGTCTCTTCTGCTCTCCCCTCTATTATTAAACAAGAGCACAACAAGAAAACACCTAGGGATTTTATTTTTTCATCTTGCTAGGAGTCATGATCTCTTCAGAATCAATTACAATAGCAGAAAGAAGGTGCTTTGTTTCACAAAAACACGCACTTAAAGACTGTGAAGATGCATTGATTTATTTCTTATCTAGGAAGATGTTCCTGCAATTAAGATCAGCAAACACAAACAACACTCAGAGTTCTTGACTCCCAAATCCTATAGTCAGTAGATTTAGTATTTTGGGTGACCTATGATATATGACCAAGTCTGTGGTGTCTTAGGGATAGACACAGTACTGCCCTCCTAGCACTCTAAGGCAGCTGCAGAACTGACTCTCTGAACTTCCAAATTATTCAATAGTCTCAACATTATGTAGCAAATTACAAAAACACATAGCCAGCCAAACTTACAGCACTGTCCGTATATACAAACTGAACCTGGTGCTGTCCAAAAAGAATTCAAAGCAGTTTCCATTTATTTTTCTACTTCAATAGAAAGATTTTAGCCAACTGGTATATTATTACAATCTAAAGTTATTTCACAAAAAACACTTACTAAAACAACATTCAGTAATGTTTCAAAAGTGTGTTTTAGAAAGTTTAATCCTTGAATTATGGAAAACAAGTGAATTTCAGGATATTCAACACCAGAGCTACAAAACAAATTGATTTCTTTTTTCAGTAGTTGAAATGCAAGAGTGTGGTGCATGGAAATCAGTTTCAGGATGACCCAAAAGAAATATTTTTCACTTTCAACTGATATAAAAAAATTGAAAATATTCTGGTTTGGGTTGAGATATGACATTTTATTTCCTTTGGGAAAGTTTTTCCTGTTCTTTAAATTATATGTAGTAGAGCTTCCTATTAAAAAAATATCACTTAGAAAAATCACAGAATGGTTTATGTTGGAAGGACAGAGTTCAAGAAGTGTTTGGACAATAGTCTCAGGCACATAGTTTAACTCTTGGCGACAGTTCTGTGCAGGGCCAGGAGTTGGACTCAATGATCCTTGTGAGTCCCTTCCAACTCAGCACATTCTGTCATTCTGTGGTTCTGTGGTTCACATTCATCTTGTGAACCTCTAGAGATCATCTTGTCCAAACCACCCTGAATATCTCCAGAGACTGAGACTTCACAACCTGATTTCCTCACCGTTCTTGTCATTTTTACTGCAGACAAGACTATTCCCAAGTTTCACCAAAATCTATAGGTGGTTTTGCTGACTTGCAACTGCATCTTCTGGCAACAAAGCTCCACATCAATATTTTTGTTTGGCTTTGCTAGTCAGCTTGTGCTACCAAGTAATAAATGCCCAGTGACAACCTGCCAACCAAACTCAGTGCAAGCAACATACACACAGGTAACATCAGCACTGTGCTAATTTATATCAGCCATGGACTCAATCTGATGAGGTATAAACCATTACAAGGAAGGCAGCAGGATTTCTTTTTTCCCCTCCTTCAGACTGAATTCAAATTGCTTAGTGCAACAAGCAAGAAAGGTGAGAGTAGTGAGGGAAATTGCCCAATATTATTTTAGCCAGAGATGCAAAATTTGAATTCAATGTTGTACTCCAGACAGGGAGTAAGGATGAGAAACAGAATGCATACAGTACATAGTCCCAAGACTGTGCAGTTCAGGAATAGCTAGAGCATGTTATTAATTACCTTGCACTTCTTCTGAAAAGACCTCTTTCCCCTTCTCATTAAATACATAGTAAATAAAAAGAAATACAAATCCCAACATCTTCTGCCCTTGGCAGAAATCAAACTATGCTGGGACTAAGATTTCATACTACGGAGGGCAAGTTTTCTTTCCTTTTCTTGTCATGGTTTTGCAGCTCAGGTGGGAATGGTTAGATAAGTACCCTAAAGGGGGTGAGAAGCCCTGATACACAAAGGAAATAAAAAAAACCATCTGGAAGCATTAAAACAGATGCTGGTAACTTACCTGCAGTGTAAAAACACTGGCGAGACAAGACACTAACTGTGAGAAGCAGCAGGAGGCAGAAAATAGACAACAGAGGAAGTCTGCAAGAAGGAGAAAAAATGCAAAGAAATAAATTGAAAAGAAGGAGCAACTGCATGGCTAAAGATCCTGAGTGCTAGAAGAACCTGCTCAACAGAAGGTAATTCAGTGGGGCAGGATTGCACTGTAGTGTGCAAAACCCTTGATCTCAGATCAGTCAGGGCTCTTTGGGACACAAAAGTAACTGGGTCACTGACAACAGAAATATCCACACCTTTCACAGTACTGCACAGTCCCTTCTCAATTTTTGCCAAATATCACAAGCTAGGGAGGGTCTGTCTCAGAGGCCTCAGAGAGAAAAAGGTGACCCAGCTGAGGGGCTGATGATCCCATACAGGCATTTGTGTCTTCTATGAGTCACTACTGAACTTCCTTCAGGCCTGGATGCTGAGGTACCTGTCTCTCTCTATGAAGTACAAATGATATTTGGCTTACCTGAACTTAAAAAATCCACATGTGTTTTACAGAACCAGTCGTTTGATATTGTTTCTTTGGCAAATTTTCACTTTTGATCTAAGTTGTCACTGCTCTTTCAACCACCGGCTCTTGAATCCTTTTTACCAGTTGATACAAATATAACTGGTGATAGGGTTTCCATGCTTTCTTCTAGAATTCACTGTGGATCACAGCACTTCCTCAATCCTCAGAAAAAGTGACTTCTATACAATTAAGATGGTGTGTGTGGATAAAGATGAAATCCATTTGTCCCATCTTTTTCTCTGGAATATTCATTGCTACCAGGAGTTAGTCTGTATGCCCCACTTACAAGATGAAACACCTTTCCTCATTTTTTTCAATAAATATCATTAAAATATATTAGATTGCTGGGATTTATACAGAGATATTTGTCAGGCTTTTCAGGTCTGCCAAAGATAAATTGAATATGTGGTTCTTCTATACAGAGAGAATTATCTGAATAAATAATGTATTAGGAGAATTTCACTTCTTATCTATATCTGATTCATTCTCAGATAAGCATATATACATTTGCACTGGTGTCACTCAGGTTGCAGAACACATAAACAGCAGCAAATATGTTCTTTGTCAGTTTCTTTAATATTCAGGGTAGAAAATTGACCAGAACACTGATATAGCAAAACAAACAAAAAATCTCACCTCTTGAGGTATAGGAAAGGGAGTAATTTATTTTCTTTGTTTCAGCTTTTCATTATGTTTGCTTTTAGTTTTACCTTGTAAAGTTTTAACACAGGAAACACATGAAACCACCCATAAAGCCTTTATCAATTGCATCTCACGTAGCACTACAAAGCACTTTCCAATAGCTTTTAATCATGGAAAGCCAGCACTGGAAGAACCAGGTTCCGAAGAGGCTTACTACTGGTTTTGGACATATATCTGTCCAGCAGGCCACTTGTCTGCACACATGGACAGTGTCACAGCACTCACAAACCTGTTTAGACAGACAGCTGAGGGGGGCATAGAATCAGGCTTGACATACACTCGTCTCCTGAAGATGAAACAAAAGAGGTGGTTATCTGTATAACTGTGAAGGAAAACTTCACGATACTCCACAAATTTTCTCACTTGCTGGCACAGGGAAATACAACCTTTTGTTACTGGTGTCACAGGGAAACATTCAGTCTCTCAAGAAGACACACTGAATCTACAGTGAAGTCAACGACAACTGACTGCTCATAGTTTGAGAGGGGAAGAAAAGTTGTAGTTGAGAAGATTGTTCCTGTTCCAAAAGAAAAGGGAGCTAAAGGACCTTAATTACAGCTCAGATGAGAATGGTGAGAGATGCTTTGCTTCTCCAAAAAACATCTCAAGCCTGTGAAAAATATGTATGGTCTCCCATATACATTCAGTGATACAAACACGCACCATTCAATTAATATTGAATTCTTCTCTACTTTGTCTAAAAGATACGTGATGTAATTAATATAGTAACTCACAATTTTTTCAGTGAAAGACATCTCTCTTGAGCCTTTTTTTATTTTAATTTTTTGATTGCAAGAGACATAAAATATTTATGCCTTAGATCTGTAAGGAAGACAAGTGTGGAAGTGAAGTTGGTTTTAAAGACAATCACTTGCTACTCAGGAGCAAAAGGCAATTTTTCTTTCCTGGGTGACAGAGGAATACTTTTCATGTTCATCAATTGTTGTTTCAAAGAGCAAAGGAATCCTCTGTTTCCTATATCCAGTTGGTTATACCCATGGCATGAATAACTGGATTAAATTGCATATTCAGATTTGATAACACATAAAGTTTTGAATGAGTAAAGATAGAAAAGCACTAGACAGATCATCTATCTTTAGACTGTGTGACTATCTTCAGATTTCGTGAACAGAAATTCATATGTTTTCACAGAATATGCTGAGTTGGAAGGGACCCACAAAGATTATCGAGTCCAATTCCTGGCCCTTCAAGGGACTGACCCTGAGAGTCACACCATGGTGCCTGAGAGTGTTGTCCAAACACTGATTGAACTCTGTCAGCCTTGGTGCTGTGACCACCTCCCCAGGGAGCCTGTTCCAGTGCACAGCCACTCTCTGGGTGAAGAACCTTTTTTCTGATATCCAACCTAATCCTCCCCAGACACAGCCACAGGCCATTCCCTTGGGTCCTGTCATTGGTCACCATAGAGAAGAGAGTTAAAGACAGTAGGCAACAACAGCATACAAGTATGCAGGTGCTCTGGCCAGGATTCATCTGTGTCAGTGAAATATCTACTGTCCACAACACCTGAGCAAAATATGTTGGCAGAAAAACTGAGAGGTAGCTGGAAAAACTTGAACACAGACTAGCCCAAATCTCGTTGTTTCAGAAGCCAAGAGCGCTTTGAGCAAGTAACTCACCAGCCAAGACCCATCTGCCTTGTCCTTACAGTCCACTGAGGAGACTGAGAAAGACAAACAGAGCTGAACAGGAAATTAAATTTCCGACTCTAGATCTGCTCATCCAGCATTAAGAAAAAGCCCAAATATCTGTCTGCACCTTCCATACAAAAATCATGAATACATATAACTGCAAAAAAATAAAAAGCTAGAGTTCCAAATTTATTTGAATTTCAGTTGCATGCAAAAGTTATCCTGGTACTCACTGATGGACTTTCTATTCCTTTTGCAATTGAAAAGATGAAGTGTATTCCATCTGTCTGCTGCAGCACGAGCTCACAAAGCCAGTGGCAGTCAATTACAGGCCACTACAGGTGACCAAACCCCAGATGGAATAAACTGCAGTCCTTACTGCACATGCCAGAGATACAATGGATTTGTTACAGGTAGCTTATTTTGAGCATGCAACAACAGAGAAATCATTCAGATGTCAAATGACTGTTTTTCTCATATTCTGTAATTTCTCATATTCTAAAACGTTTTGTTATGTCTCAAAAAAGTAAGACTGTCCTCTATTAAAGCAACGGAGATAAACAGCAGCATCTTGCACAGGCTGTTTGCCAACAAGTGGTCTAAATACACCCAAAAAAGTAAAAGCAAACAAAACTAGAAACAAAACAAACAACACAACCAAAATCCCCCAACACACCAAAATACCCAACAAAACCCCCAAGAAACATGGGTCTCCACCTGCAAGACTTTGAGTAAATCTTTGATGTTCAGCTTTCTCTTCTCACATCTATGAAAAAACCCCAGCAATTATCTGACTGTATCAAAGGAATGACCTTTAGATTTAGGCATAGACTGAAAAACTCACTAGATGTGTTGTAGACCACATTCAGAAAACCAGAATTATTAAACTGATAAAACAACAAAACATTTAGCATGACAATAATTTGGCTTCAGATTAAAAAAAAAAAAAAAATCACACTTCTGAATATTCTCTTTCAAATAAATTCCCATCACAAGTTCACTTGCAAATTTCAAAGTAAGGTCTCAACCATGCCTACATTCTATACATATTTAGAAAAAGCCATACAGAAGGGAAAGAATCAGTATTTCCTTTTCTCCTGTGGGAGTTCAAGTTGTGGGGTTTTAAAATACAGCTGGAGGAGCCACTAAATGATTTCTGGTACAAGTTTCCCAGAAAAGTACTTTACATGAGACCTTGAGCAGTACCTCTTCTGTCAAGGGAAACAATAGAATTATTCAGATGCCGACACATGTGCTCCACCACTTTAAGGAAAAGTGTACTTTTGTTCAGAAATGTCTTTTAGTTTTCATACTTGGAAAAGAAAATAACAGTATCAATGGGAGAATACAAGAAAGTGCTGCCATCTTCAGTAAAATTTCCCTGCAGCAGCCAGGGCACAGAAGTTTTGAAGCTCAGTCAGCACAACAAAAGTTGGCTTGTAGTCTGAGAAGCCCATCCACCTCACCTACCCACTTTTTGTCATCACTAACCTCCAGCTAAATAGCTGCCAGCATGAGAGTGGACCAGATAGAGCTTTTGAGCTAGAAACTCACATGATGTGATGGTTTGCCAATGAGAAAACCTGGAGAACACCCATATTCTGCCATTACTCCTGCATTCCTATCAGAATAGGGAGAACAATATCATTATAATAAAGGAATCGCCAATAGGAACCTGGGGATAAATTTTGATGGGCCAGCACTGATTGGGATTGTTTCCTCACATACAATTATAAGATTTTAGTATAAGCTACCACGAGAAAATTATGAGAGCTTGCAGGTCTGTTAAGAAATTTCAGTTTTGCTTAGAGCATTGTTTTGTCCGTACAGAGCAATCATCATTATCTCTATTTACTGATCATGAGGGAATACAGTGCCTGAAGAGCAGCTGTCTCAATTTGCAGTTTTCATGCTCTTTCTGTGAAGGATCCTATTGTTCAAACACATTTACATTTGAAAACACATAATATATGGTAAGAATGACATTTAACAGAAACCTTGCTTTCATTGTGACCATGCAAGCCAGGCTGGCTGTCATCATTCCTGCATCACCAACCTGCCTTCAGTCCAATAGACCACAGGCCAGTTTTGAGGCAGCATGAAAGGAAATTAAACCTGTGGCATTGAAGAGAGAACAGACCTAGGGCAGTAAGGCTGTAAGCCTGTCCCTTGCTGACAGAGCTAGAGTCTTTCAGAGTAGCAGAGTGTGAGCAACAGAGATGGAAACAGCAAATGGCTAGGTGCCACAGGAGCCTGAGTGGGGATTGGGTATTCACTGCCTGATCCCAGAAGTGAGAGGACCCACAGTCATCACAGAAGGGGCCCAGAAGAGACCTCCAGGAATACCTAAGGAACAGACCTCCAGGACTGTGAACCTCATATCTGGACCCACTATGCTGACACGCTGGAGTAATTTCCTGGACTGATTCTGCCTCCCACAAGATACAGAAATCATGCCTGTTATGCCTCTCACTAACATCAGTTACAGAATAACTGGTACCAAAAAAATGGAATTAACCTGTCTGTGATATAAACAACCCTCCCACTACCACTGAATCTGTCAACAGCAGATCTTCCCTCTCCAGACTGATCTAGACTGAATAGATTTTTCAAACTCTGAACAGCTATCTAAACCAAATTTCCATGTTGCTTTCTTTTTTTCCAAGATAAAACAGGAAAATATGATTCTTGCAAAAGTAGATTAGACCAGCCACTGGGGAAGCAAAACTTGTACACTGAGTGATTGCTTTTGCTCCGAGCAAATTTAATCTTTTCCCATCTATTCCTTTCCTCTTTTTTTTTTTTTTTCTGGCATTAGGCAAAAGCTTCAAATCTGACCACGCTTTTTCGATGGGCTTTGATCTAAGTTATGTTTTGACAATTTAGGATTAAAATACCTGTTATGCAAAAGAGCACATCCATGCATATTCATGGCTGCAAAATATCTAGAGAATTCATTCAATTAAATACCCACTAGTTTTGACATAAGAAAGAGTACTACCATTAAATCTCTATCAAAAAAAAGATAAATCAATAAAATTTTTTGTAAGAGAATCTAAGTAACCAAGATTTACTCCACTCCAGTAATGTAATGCTTTGCTTTCCCTCTTCAAATGACAGATGCCAGACAATTTAGATTTTTCTTTGAGACTAGGAACCTTAATTTAATTTTACGTTTACATGGTCATTAATTCCAGATTTTTCCATTCACATGAGAGAAGTTATCACAGTAAAAAGGACCCTGAAAAAACAGAGACAGAAAACATAGGTACACAGACACATTTTTGAAGATGACTACTACTGCTTTTTTTTCCTGCTGCTTTTTTCTAAAGGTCTTTCTTTGCTCTGTCTGCCTTCCTACACAAATCATTGATTTTTATCTGGTTTTACATTATCACATCCTAAAATATGCTGTGAAACCTCTGAATGCCTGTTTCCTCCTGAACTAATCCAGCTTCTCAAGCAACACGAAGAGGATACTCAGAAGGATATATTACCAGCAATACATGTTACTTGAAAACTGTTGGCAAGTTGGTGATATTTTCTTATTCACTATTACTTAGCAGAAAAAGTGACAAGACATACATTAAAACCTCATGCTTGTTGATTTTTAAGTATTCAGCCATGTGCCTCTACTCCACTGCAACTAGTACATCCTGCAACTCCTACATAAAAACACCATGAACTTCCATCTCCTTCTGGAAACACCCTCCAGAGCTTACTGCTTCTCCTGCTGTGAGAACAGTAAACTGTTCCAAGGGTCAGCATCCAAGGTTTCCAGTTTGGCAGATCGCATTGCTCTGTTCCCATCACAAAACCCATAATTTAAACACTGTTAGTCTACACCTGTGCAGTAGGTCAGACTTCTTCCTGAAGTGCTGTTTATGAACTGCAAGTTATACCTTTGGTAAAACTGTACCTTTGAAAACACTGGTAGCCAGGAATAAACTGTGGGCATAGTCCTGAAGTAGGATGAATATTTCAAGAACGATAGGCTCACCCTGACTACTGCAAGGCCATTATTTGGCAAGTGACACCCATGCTATTCTGCAGGTGTGTCACTATTGGCTAGTGCTTTCTTCTTGCTCTTCACTACCTTTATTATTATATAAATAGGGCTGCTTCTGTATTTTAAGACTGAGGGAACTAACAGTGCTAGGACACTTGAGCATTACTCTGACACTTTCCTACTTGGAAGGAAAATGGTATGTGCTTCAGAGACAGAAAGACAATCTGATTGCTGTCCATAATTAAGCTTTTCTAACCCTAAGTTGTCACAGGCAACAGATACACATATGATACCTATACTCAGCCTATTTCATTTAGACTTACTTTCACCAAATGCAAGAAACCTGACTGCAGGATGTGTGGTAATGGTGACTGTGTTTGTCACTTGTAGGGGAAGGGGGCAAGGTGTGGGAAAAATGACTCCTATTTTTCAAAGGTCTTTCTAGAGGCTTTCAAACCTATACACCATTCAACAAATAAAAGAGAGGCTTCTGTTCATTCCAGAAAGTGCAGATAGGGGAATCTTAGGAGATTACTGCAGACAAGGGAATCTGACGAGCAAAAAGCAAGTATTAAAAAATTGTGTTTGACTAACAAATACAGAAGTTTCTGCAGTATTTTGTCAGGAAGAAAAAAAATCAAGATTAAATTTTCATTCTATACATTCCCCACCTGCCATAAATACAGGATAACTAATGGGATTTGAAAGGCAATTCTATTTCATGGTTTCAGAATAAGAAATTTTAAGCCCAGTAGCCACTCCTTTATCTTCCCCAATGCACATCTCACAAACTGATTCTATCTGTGCCCTTTCAATTGAATCATAAGTAGTATTTCCACATCCTTAACAATGCTTTTGTTTCTAAAACAGACAATTTCAAACATTTGATAAAAGAAGAAATCAAACCCTTGCAACTTTTTCATTCACACACACCAATGCCTATAAATTGAGTTCTGGAAACTACCACATGGGCATCCAGACTATCCTGGGTCCTTGAGTCATTGTCTGTACTGCTGGAGTGCAGACAGCCACCCTCACATCTGCTTGCAGGGCAAACAAGCACACTGTAATTGGACATGCCCAGGTGAAAGGTCTGCCCCTTCCCCTCTAACCACCCCTTACATCACCTATGCAGGGAAACGAAGCAGAGATTTGCAGGAAAAGGCTCCTTTTGAGGGGCGACATATTTGCAATGAAGGTTTCCACTTTTTTTGTGAAGCAACTTTGTCACAGTTTCCAAGTTCTTCAGAAACATCTAGGAGCTACACAATGCTTGACAGTTATGTATCAACAGCCCTGAGGATTTTCCCCATCCACTATTTTGGGAGAAACATGCCTTCCTTGTGCTTAAGGAACAAACATAAGGATCTAAAATGTTGTGTACTAAACAGGCATACCACCTTACTTCGGGGCAGACACATTCAAATGAGCAAAGAGAGTTGCAAGCTTTGGCTTACCATAATTTTTCCTTCATTTGGCTAGAATATAGTAATTCTGCTAATTGATACTCCTACCACAGTGTCAAACAAACAAATTGGATAAAACACAGTTTGTGAGTATTTTGTCACATTCTAGGTTTCCTGGCAATAGTTACTGTCTGTATATCCTGGGGCACCAACAGATGTAAGTCTGATAAGAGCTGCCTCCCCAGTTCCATGTCCAAGAAAAATGCAGGCTTAATTCTGAAATGTATGCACACATGGCATATTAAAAAAAAGACAACAATTAACCCTTTTCCCCCTGGCCCACACTGGATTTCAAATTCTAAACAGGTTTTTAAGCTTCTCCAGCCTACTCCCCATCTCTCTAGGCTACGTGATCCTAGAAGAGGGGCTAAGAGTGTCATTTTTTCCCAGAAAATTCCATTTTCTGGAAAAGATGCCAAAAGAACCCATCCATTCATTAGCTCCTCAAGAAGATAACATGAGAAGAAATTTAGCTCAAGTGGACCCAGATGGGTGGTGATTAATCAATCAGTACTCAGTGTGGCTGTCATCAAGCACTATTCCAAAGTAAGCCACACTTTGCGTACTCAGATACTTCAAACACTGAAGAATATCTGAATGGGCTACAACAAACTGCACCAGACAAGGTTTCTTTAAAAGCTGTTCATTGACACTGAGGAGGTTTACAAAATCCCACCAAAGAGCAATGGTGGCCCACAAAACTTGGGCAAGATCACTAGTTACTATACAAAGTCCAAACCCAGAACCAAAGAACCAAACCCAGACCCAAACCACTCTTTAGTTTGATACTTGATTTCCTCAAGAACCCCTGGAGGTGGTAAGCATTCAAGATAAGCATCCAACAGGGTTTAATTCTCCTAACAAGGTTAGGTCCTGAAATATCTTGTGAAGGAAGGAGACAGTCTAGTTGCACCAGCTGATCAGAAAGACTGATCTATTCTGCCTCTGGAACCAATGTGTATTTTTTACTTTCAACATTGTTTAAAATAGTGTTCTCTTATGTATATGCACTAAGTGGTAGACATATACGTTTTTAAGTAATACAGCACAGAGAAAAAACTCAATTGGAAAGTAAAACAACTGAAGCTTAATTTGATGCCCCCATTTGGTCAACAGCTATTCTGCTTAAAAAAACAGCTTTGATTCTGTCACAGCTCTCTTTTCACACAGATCCTGATCCAAATAATTTACTTTTTTTTAACATAGAATATCAGGGGTTTCAACTTTGCTTCATCCATTCTCAGTTGTGATACTAGGGAAGTCAGGACTTGTCACTGCAGATAAAATCTAGAAGACTCCCTCAAAAAGTCAGGATTTGGACACTTAATGATTCTTCATATATGCTGACCCTAAGTTTTGTTACTGTTGACCTGTTGAAGTGCAAAAGACACCAGTTTTACCAGGTGGTTGTTTTGCCCCACTTGGACCCATGAAACTAAAGAGAGTGAAAGACAGGTGTGGTGTATCAACCTGATATCCAGGACTCACACAAAATTAATCTCAAATATCTTTCGATCCTCTGTTCTCAGATTTTCTCTGCTTCCCAGCTCCCAGGGATTCATCTCTCATTGAATGCTGCGAACATAACTGCAGTGAGCCATTTCATTATAACAAGCTCATTCTGTAACCACCCACAACAGTAGCAGCTGCTCATTCCAGAGCCAGAACAGACGTGCTGCACCCAAGTGGCACACTAAGCACTGGCACTTTAGCTACCAAAATCAAAGGCAATAATAACAAAAGTATGTGTTGGAGAGATGCCAAAAAGGGTCTCGCCTGATTCCGAGTGGTCCAAGATTGCAATAAGCCTTATTGTCCATGACTATAATGATAAACCAAGAGATTTTTGTACGGCATAATTTCAAATTAAGGTACAACATAAAAAAAATAGAAAGACTGTCCAAACTAGAAGAAGGGTCCATGAAATACCATAGAAAATAAAGGGACTGAAAAAGAATTTGAGGTGTGCCTTCTATATACTCAATACTAGCCACTAAAATATATCTTAGCTACCCTAGAGGTAGAAGGCCGGCAAGGAAGCTAAAAGGAATTCTTGATGACTTTGTTACAAAACAGGCACTCAGGAATGATGAGGCCACAGCCAGGAAGCTCAATGCTGTCTTTTGGTCTGTTGCTACTACAGACAGTATTGGAGAGATCCCACACCTTACACATTCATTCCAGTAGAGAGCTTGGAGAACCTGTATCTGTTTAAAGCAAGGACACAGGCAGTAGTAGACCAAACAGACAAATTGGAGGTTATTGCATCACCAGGAGTGGATAGCATTCACCTGAGAGCTCTGGGGAAACTCAAGTGTGGAACTTCTGGTTAAGGTTTGTATATGATAAAAAACACAAAAGGCTGCTATGCTACAGGACTGCCAAAGGAGTCCAAAAAGGGCTCTAAAGAGCATCATGGGAACAACTGAAGAGTAATTTCCAGAAAGATAATACTGGATAATGCAGAAAGTTAATAACTGGAAAATAAAGGCTCTTTCATAAATGATTCTACAAACCTTCAAGCCTAACAATTATTTTTCAGTATGAAGAAGAGTAAGCAGTGGGGCCTTTGGGGAATCAGAGTTGAGACTTTTCCTACTCCATTTCTTCACCAGTGACCTGGAGAGGGGAATGAACAGCCAAACCTCAGTTTGTGAATGCTATTAAACAGTTGCAAGCAGTTGAATGCTATGCTGATGGCAAGGAACTTCAAAAGGACTTCAGACAAAAACCTGGCTGGAGAGAAAACTGCAGTGGGAAGAAGGCATAAGGAGTTATTCTTCCATGATGTAACATCCCTGTATGCTTCTTATGTACTGCGTGCAGTCAAGGATGCAGTTGAGCCAGAAACAGAATCACAGAACTGCTGACATCAGAGGGAGCCTCAAGGTCATTGAGTACAATTCCCCTGCTCAAGCAGGCTCAGCTAGAGAAGGTTGTCCAGGACCATGTCTGGCTGGGTTTTAAATGTCTCCACAGATGGAAACACCACAAATTCTCTGGGCAACTTGTTCCAATTTTCACCAGCCTCACAGCGAAAAAACTGCTTTCTTGCATCAGATGGAATCTCATCTGTATTAATTTATGCCCATTGCCTCCCAGCAATTAAACGATTGATGAGGGCATCCAGAGGATAAGTGCTTTACACAGAGTCACTACAGGCTGAGTGAGTAGAAGGCAAGTGAGGAGTAGGTTCCCTGAGGTTTAGTGGCATGAACATGATGAATGACATTAATGAAAAACTGCTGTTATAGTCTCTGGCTAGCCAAAAGACCAAACCACCGTCTAAGGGTATGCTTCCATAGCTCTAACGTCAATTCACATGTTATTTATGAACCATGGAACAGTGATGACTCAAGGTGACAGGAAATTTTGTTGTTTCCCAGTTGTCAAAGGCAACATATTGCTCCAACTGCCTGCTCTCTCCACTGGTTCCATACTAAATAAGTAAGTAAGTAAAATATTTTGTGTCTTTAACAGTAACCCACTGGAGTAACTTCTGGGATGCCAGGGGCAAACTTTCAGGTGACTGACACTGCAGCCCATCCTATCCATACACAGAAAGTCTCTCCCATGGAAGGAGGGACAGGCTATATAAACTAGTTTCTGCTTTGACACATCATTCTCTTCAAAACACAATAAAGAGTTTAGTTAACAGAAATTCATTTAAAAAAAAAGAAATAGGAAAGCAAGTCTTCTGCCAGCAGGGAAAAGAAAAATCATATTTAGATTATAAAGCAATGAATTTTATTTAAAGAAAAACTTAAGAGTTCTTGTTAGTACTAACATTGTAATTCTTGTAAATTTTCCACTCCTTCATTTTCAGTGCTGAAGAAAGATACAGAACTGTGTTTGTTTGTTTAATTCTCTGGATTAACATTTACTTTTCTACTTACTTCATCTGTTACATTAGCAAAGGTGTAAATACCTCTAGAACTGGGACACTTAGGTAACTCCTATAAATCTTACTGCTTCTTATTTAGGCCAGCCTGATATTGATACTGATGGCACTTCAGTATTAAAGCTATACAAGTCTACAAATTAATACACTCCAGCTGGGTCACTCCCATGTCAGTGCTACCAGCCTTTGCATGCTGTAACAAAATTCTGGATGTACTGCCTCCGTACATTCAGCCACACCAGTATTGTACTATTTCGGCAGTGATGGGCTAACAGATGGTAATTCAGCAAAGCTTTTCCATGGAGGTCATTAATAACATCAAGCTCATTTGATACTTCAGTCACATCTATCCCTTTGGAAGGGCTGCAGCAATCTATTCTTTTCCCACAAGGAAGAAAAATTGAGGGACTACAAGCCAGTTCTATGCTCCTCTAATCCTTGGTTCTTTTGAAGCTGAGAAGCTTCCTGATAAGTGAATTCTTGGACTTGCCTCCACATGTTGTCACTTAATAAAAGACCCCAAGAACTGTCATTAGAGCAAGAACAAAATGGCAGAATGCTTAGGCTGGACCCATATAATCTTTCTAATTGCACAATCTTTTCTAGTAAAATGTAACGGTCTCAGAGATCAAAATGAAATGAATCAGAGCTTCTACAATACAAATTTTGTAGAAATTTGTACTTAGTCATCAACTTCAGCCTCTCTTTTCCGCTCCTGGAATTTCTCACAAATTGTTGATTCTAACTACAAATCAGCACTTGTTTGCATTTCATATCAGGAAAAAAAGCAGAGAATTAGGTCCATGTATTTCCTCTAAGTGTTCATTAATTTGTCTCCTAACTAATTTACATATGACACCCAGGGTCAATCACCCAGTTTTAAAGCACTGATTCTATTGGACAGGTTTATTGCTCTCAAACAACTAATCAAAAATAAAACTGCTAAGATTTTATGGATAGCTCTGAACAAGAAGGTGTTTGTGATCTGTCCAAGACCACAAAGAAAGTCAGTTGCAGAACTGGAAATACAACCTATCTTTCAGATTCCTGTTACAATATTACAACCAGAAGATTTTTTTCTTTCTGAAAAACGTTTCCTTTTTCACAGAACTACAGAACTCTCTCCTTTTTTTTTGACAAGATATTTCACTTAGGAATGAAGAAACTTTCCTGACAAAGCTCCTTTGCAAAAACCTCTTAACTGCTGACACTAAGCTTAAATGAACTTGCATTTTCCAAACCAATCTGCTTCCAGCATAAAACAGCTCCACTGTCAAATATGCTCTGCTGCTAGTTTATAACAATACTTATCAAATTAACATTTATCTGAAAAAATTCAAAGAGCTTCAGCCTAGTCAAATAGAGAAACATCTTGAACACAGAAAATGCAGAATTACTTCTCTGAGCTTGAAAACATTGAGTTGGTTTGGAGAACTTGTATTTTACTCCATTTTGACAGGTGCATAGTTTTTCATTAAGGTTTTAAAAAAAATTTAAATAATAAACTTTTAACTGTTTTGTACTCAGGGTTGTTTGGTTTTGGGTTTTTTTTCCCCAAACAACATAAACTGAGACATGTTGATTGACCCTAGCCAGTCATGCAGCATGAGTCAGACTGGAATGTTTGGACCCCTTCAGCTACTTCATGTCTTGGCAGACTGTGGCACTTTTCTTTATATTGGAGAGGATGGAACCCAACAGCCTTGACCCTGCAGGACAAGTGCTGCCTCTCAAATCTAGCAGTTATTATACTCTGACTGTTATCTAGGTATGCTGCACAGCAATCAAAGCCTACAGAGTTATGTTTTAAGTATTTACTCAAGCTGATTCTACACATTGGTTCCAAAACTAAGACTGTTTTTTAGTTAACATGAGAAATACAGGTTAAGAAGAAAGAAAATACGCTCCTTGTGCATTCTCACCTCTCATTTTTTGGGCCACTTGGAATTAAATTTGGTCTTGTGTCAATTCCCTTCTGATGGTAGCCCAGGATTCTCTGAGCAGATTGCAATTTGTCTCCTGCAGGTTTCCCACCTCATTCATGCTCAGACTCACCTGCTCAGAGAGTAAAGGGCAGCAGCCATGCTGCTCTGTCACTTGTCTCTTCCTGTTGGCCTGCCCTGGACTTTCCAGGCAAAATCAACCTTTTTATTCTTTCTCTCTCAGTTATTTTTGTACCCTTATCACCTCTATTCTTTTGTTCTGCTTGAGAAATGTGCATTTCCTGCATTCCTCTCACTGAAAACATAGGGCAAAACAGAACTCCCCCAGCTTTACTTGCCGTTTTGTTTCTCAAAGATAATTCCAAAAGTTCAGTGCTCCCCATTGTCCCTGGTTTGATGCCTTTGTGTTAATGAACTCATCAGCCAAGCAGCATAAGAGAAGTATTTCAGATTAACAGCTTCACACATATCCACACCCCCCCCCCCCCTTTTTAAGTTGTGTGCATCCAGAGTCCCCAGGGAGTCACAATGTTTTCCGACAACATTCCTTGGCTTTCACCCCCACTTATACATAACCCTGACTTTGCAAAAGAGCTCAGTCAAGCAGTGCCTTGGAGAACCAACATCCAGTAACAGGTAACAGTACCAAACTACTCTTTTCTTTCATCTTGATCCAAAGAACATCTACGCAATTACAATCTCCATACTCAGACCTAAAATATTTCAGCTTCCTTAAAACACTATTTTACAGCATCAGGTTAGTTCCCTTAAAACCCAATCACAGGCTCAAAACTCAGGATAAGCAGTAACAACAGTCTAGGGCCCTCACTGGCTGCTATATAAATGTCTGTGTCCAACATATTTCTCTTATACAGTGTCACTTACCTTTAAGTCAGTCTGGCAGAAATATTGTGTTAACTGTCTTCAAGATCAGGGTTATCGCAACAAGTAAGTAGCACTAATTTTCATTTGGTTCTCTGTTCACAAAGACCAAGAATTGAATATGAAGAGGAAAAAAAAGGAGTTTTTTTTTTTTCAAAAGACCTCTGCAGACCAGGGCTGCACAGAAGCGCAGCAGTGAGGGTGAGAGAGAGATAAAGATCAATCAATCTGTAACTACTTGAAGGTACTAAAAATACTATGAGAAGAATGAGAAGGAAGAGGATAAAATCTTGCTATTGCCCTTAGTGTGGAGCAGTAAGCAGCAGCACAGCAAATGTTGGCAGCCATTAGGCTTCCCAGACAGGAGAACAAAATGTCCAAGCCCTGCCTGTCCTGAAAGCAAAAGTGTGTCACTCCCCCATCTTCTTTGTAGGTTAAAAAAAATCAACAGCAGCTTGCAAGATACCAAGGTCACAAAAGATCCTGAGACACGACTTTAGAGTGCCTGGGACACTCCATCTCAGCCAGAAACAGCAATTGTCACAGCTGCTTCCTGCACCACAGCACTTCCCCCTCACTCCCGTCAAATTGGTTTTGGTTTGGGTTTTTTTCCTTGCCAACTCACCCAAAGGCCAAGAATCCACTGATATTTTTGTCAGAGGTTAAGGTCTGCCTCTTCTGACAGGTCTTTTCTGAGAGAGAAGAAAGAAGGCAAAACAGATGAGTTTCAGCTTAGTCTCATCAACTCTTAACCAGTGCTTACACAAATGTTAAAGGGAAAACATTTTATGAACTAATTTCTCAATACACTTTCAAACATCTTCAAAAGATATTGCTCTTACTGATAGCTACTAAAATAAGCATTTCGTTTTATTCTCATTTAAGCAGATCTTAAGGGCATGAATACATCTAATTAAGCTTTCTGGTATTCATACAGTTTGCTTTGCCAACACAAAGGCAAAAATGATCTACAAAAATTCTAAATATTCCTCCTCCAGACTATCTCACGCTGGGGGGCTATGAGGTATTCCTCCCTGCAGCTGGGGACATCAGGACAAATACAACCCTTTGCAGATCTTCAAGTTCCTGTAGCTCTCCCAACAGCAGCTATCAGGAAGCAGACTATCAGTCCTGCTTGACTGCTGTAGAGAAGCAAGGAAAACAGAATGCAGTTTACAACATATTCAAATCACATCCATTTATTTCAAAATTGAATTTAACCCTAGGGAACCAGGGGAAGTCAGAAGTGTCTCAGAAAGGAGGATAATGGGTCGACCTATAAAACAGAGATTCACCTGGCTCCCAGAGACATCTATGTGTTTTGGAAAAGCATGACTGCTTTCCGAGCTGCCCTTTCTAAGAAATGCAAGTGATCTAAAGAGAACACAAAGAAGGAATAATATCAAATGCCTTAATATCCTTCCCTTCCAAAATGTTAAAACATTCCAGGGTTTTTGTTTGTTTTTTTTTTTTTGGTCAGACACATCAGATCCATTGAAAGGACTCTTGGCTAAAAAAGTCATTTAAATCCTAATCCATCACCTAAATAAATCCTACAGCCCTCCCATGTTAGTCTGTTTGTTCCTTCCTTCCCAGCATATCAGAGAGACCACTCTTGTCATCATGACAGGGCTGCACATTGTTTCAGCACATATTTATGGCAAGAAGCAAGTTCTCTCTTGGCTGGCACAGTGAACTATGAAACAATTACCAGGAAGTGATAAAGTGTTATCAAAATAATAGTCTGTTGGTGCTACAGCTGTATTTGTTATTTCAGAGTATCTGAACCACCCCAGCAGGTTTCAAGGGTCAGTAACAGAAGAGGCCTTGCGCTGGTGGGTACAGAACAAAATGCACTCTACGTAGGTGCTGGTTCACAATCAATGAAAAAGTTTTGGTAGCTGGAAAAGACAACCTGACCTTTTGGTTCTCCAACATTGTGTCCATTTTTGCTCCCAGCAGCACATGAAGTCAAACAGACACAGGGAAAATGAAGGGACTCTTGTGACTTTTGTCCCATAGTGCCTTATCAGATGTGGCCTGTGGTGGAAGCACCAGGAATTGAGGCCACAATCTCAGCTGCACTTTCTGAGGCTACAAGCAACACAATCCAAAGGCCACCTCCTCAGTAACAGTGCAAGACTCTAAGTGGCTGAAAAGTAAAGGCTTCTAAAACTGTTGTTGTGCTGATAGACTGACCCCCAGCTTCTTCAGCTCCACAATCAAACATACTTTATTACACTCCAAAATAAACCCAGTCTAAAAATCTTAGATATTTGTATGTGGTTGCAGATAATTTAAAAAAATTACTGAGATGGTCAAATATCCAGACAGGAATCAACATAATGTTTCATTCTATCAGTGGTCCTACATGCCTAGAAGTGCTCCTAAACAGCTGGCACAGCTGTGACCAAGGACATAACATCAGAACAAGCCCACAATTAATTTCTTCTGATAAAGCATAATTAGTTACCTTCACTGCCTATGAAAACTTTCTGGCTTTAGGTTAGCTTTTCTATGCCAGGTTAGAAATACCTAGCAATATATCCATGTTAATCTACATTAAGTTAGCAATTACCAACCACGCAGGGAACACAAGGGATGCTTGCAGAACTGGAATTATTTTCAGTCCTCTTCCCAAAAGCTGTTACAAATACTTCCTACATTCTCTGAAACACACTTCTCACAGCAGTAAGAAAACTATCATAAAACAATAGGATAAAATACCCTTAGCCTCATGGGCTGAATTACATTTTGAGCAGGTTGGATTTTTGGTTCTTTTTTTAGAAAGAAGCACAACATTGAGTCAAACCAAAGTTATACTGCAGTGTCTATAATGAGATTTCCTTTGCTATCAGAAGCAAAGGTCATCATGTTGATATTCCACGAAAGTCTGTAGCTTTCAAGGCATTTTGAATAATGTAAGAATATGTCTGCATTTGCAGAAGCCTCCTCAAAATACCTAATGACATTGTCAGCATGAGGAGGTTAGTCAACATTTCTAACATCTATGCTAAGGTCAAAGCAAATAAAATAACTTGGAGTGCTGAGCCCAAGGGCACTCTCTGAAATACGGTTTGAACACAATACATCAATATATACTTTTTCTTTTCTATTACCCACATAATCACCAGCCCTGTTTCACCATAAATCTGTTGTTCAGAAGTGCTCAAAAATGTCACAGTATTGGTCATCTGTGTCAATTGCCCAAGAGTGATTTATTAAAATGTTTGGCTAAACAGGTCATCATCCCAATGGCACATAATAAATCGGGAAGCACTTGACAATATTGCTGTTACAATAGGTGTGACTGAGGGTGCTGCCAAATATTAAAGTCACCAGGCATTTCCATGAGAAAGCCCTGTTTTCAGTTACTTGCAGCTTTGACAAACTGTTCAAGCTGAAGTTTTCCATGCCAGAGATCAGCATCTTTATTTTGTTTAATGGAAATTTTAGCCAAAACAGGTCACTTCTAGTGCAAGCAGGCCAGGGTACAGTGTGTTTTATTTCCATTAAGAAAAAAACAAGACTACAGTTTGCTAGAAGATGCAGCACTGTGATGTTTTCAAGAAGCCATCTTGACATTCAACAAGGATGGTCTGCATTTACAGCTGTGATCCCAGCTACCCAAACATCACCCTAGATTAGGTCAAGTTGAAAGGTGGAGACAAAATGTTTCCACTACAGTTTGTTAGGTGTTACAAGCACCATAATAGTACCATCTGCATCCCATGTGTGCCTGCTGACCAAGCAGCTCTGCTGCCTTACAGGCGTAGTTCCCAGCTGCTTTGGGCCAGCCTGAGCCAAGGGGCTGATTAAAGACTGAGCCTGGAAGAGGGAAGCTTCTTCTGTCAGATTTTAAAGAAACAGCATTACTAAAAGAGAGAAAGCCAAGAAGCAGGTCTGTAATGGTGCCAGCAGAAACACCTGTCAGAGGGATCTGTTGGCTAAAAAGGCACTGACCCAGGACTGTTGCAGCTGACCTTGCAAGCAGGCTCAGAAGCCATTGCAGACTTTAAGGAACCATTTTTTGCTAGCACTTCCAAAGTAAGCTCATCAGGATTGCAGATGAATGATTTACAGATTAAGTTTTTGTAATTAATTCAAACAGAAATTTGATTTGCTGGCCCCTCTGTACAGGGATCAACATCATCTGCTGTTGTATCTCACACCCAGAATGGCAAATCATTCATGAGCAGCACCTTTATGGAATATGTAGTCATTGATTAAAATAAAATCATATGGAATCCTTCAGAAAGCTGGGGTATCAAATCAGAGACTGAGAATTAAAATGTCCACTTAATAATCAACAATTAAAACAAGTGAATTTAGACTGACCACGTTAGCAATCCTAATCCCAAAGCACTTGCACATAAACTAACAGCTATAGTCCAAGAAGGCCAAGGTACTAATTCACTAGTTCAGGCCTCAGAAAATGACCTCTGAAAAATAAAGTCTATACTCAACCAGATCTACTACAGCAGAGGCAGTAACGCCTCCCAAAGCTTGGAAGTTTGTTCAAGAAGTGCCTCAGTCTCTGCTGGTGGAAGTAGTAAAAGCCCATTAGTGACGCTGCTCAAATACATGTAGGCATCTCCAAAATGCACTGACATGACAGCTGCCTTCCCACAACCACCCAGCTATGTGATGTGATGAAGCTCTCAGCTATTGTTTAAAAATCCTAAGAGGAACCAACTGCATTTTCCAGAAAAACTATTACTTATACATTTAACAATATTAATTAAAACCAAAATTTAAAAATATTCATCTTAAATGCTGAATAGCCTTGAATAACTTGCATATTGACTCCTCTCAAGGATCCAGTGATCTGTGGCAGATCTGAATGACTCATGCCTGAGGATGGAACTGATGGGAACCTCTCCAATGCTACAGTGCTGGCTTTTGCACTGTAGTTCTCTCCTGCTTCTAGAGCTGGTTGCAAAAGCCTTCATTGCTCACAAGTAAAATGTTTCACAACTGAGGAAACACACACTTCAAATAGATAGAAAAAAAATATTCTATTACACTTCAGAGACATAAAGAATAAACCTGTAACAAAGCAGTTTAACCAACATGCCAAATATTGAGAGGCTGAGGAGCTGCTAAAATTTAGAAAATAATTTTGAAAGTATATTTAACATCAACAGAAATGCACACATTTCAAAAATCAAAGGGAAGGAAAAAAAAATCTTCAGAGTACCTCTGATGATACCAGCTCTCAAATTTGTCTTTAAATTAGGATTTTGAACAAAAAACCTCCCTCTTCCCTTTCTGTTACAGAAAAGCATGAACTCATGTTTTGTGTATTCTAGGCACTGGTATGCAATTTCATGGAAGTGAGAATTTCATCTGCACTGAAATTGAAAGGACTAACTTGTGTTCTACTTGCAGTGATGTATTTCTAAGTGTCAGAGGACAAGCTATTGATAGTCAGGTATCAAATAAAGAGATGCACAGTTAAAGAAACAAACATCTCAAGTCTCAGGCACTTAACTAAAACCACATTTCAACATCCCAAAAAATCCGTGAACTTGCCTTCATTTTTCTCTCTCAGTGCTAACCAAATATAATCTTGACTTTTCCCTTTAATCACCAAGTCAAGCCAAAACTTCAGTTGCCAGTTTTTGGCAATCAATCCAATCCTGATACCATGCCCTTCTGTGGAATCCAGTCCGTCAATTTATTCAACCCAGGATACATTAATTTGACTTCTCTGAACCAAAATACTAAAGCACTTCAGTTCTCTTATTTGGTTAGGTTATCCTTACCTAAGAGTAAAACTGCAAACTATCAGATTCATTTCATGCTTGCTACTTTCCATTTGACATAGCCTCCCTCTGCATATGTGTCCAGAAATCTGTCATTAAAACATCCTGGTTGTTAAAAGTCATACACAACATGTTAATGAAAAACTGTGTGAAAAGATAACACTGTGAACAAGCCCCACTGCACGCTACATTAGAAGGGGCAAATTAATCAAATTCCAAATGGGATTTAACCTGAAAAAGTAATTGCAAGCACTTCTCAGCATTGCTCACACCCTTCCTCCTTCTCCTCACCTCTTGTTAGATTAGAAGTTGCAAAGGACACACCATGGCAGAGCATAGAAAACAGGACAAGAACTTCAGCTTAATTGCAGCCTTTCGGTCACCACCACTGGTCCAAACAGAGCACACCCAGAGGTGGCCATACATTTCTTATTCACTGAAACAGAAAGATAATGAACTTCCATTCTCGGTTTTTTCTGACCTACAATGGCCTTTAGAGGGAACATTACTACCTGCCAGAGCCTTCCTTTCTAGCATGGGTTGCCTGCACAACTGAAAAATTCATGTGAATCAAAAGTGATCTGCTTAAGGGATGACAAAACCTCCCTTTTGGGAGCTTCTCTAATGTCCTCAAGGGGACAACTCTCTTCAGAACAATAACTGATACACTAAAACAGATGTTAAATTACATTACCTGATATCACACATTTACGTGCACAAAGCACTAACGAAATTAAAGGCAAGAGCATGAAACACTTTTAAAGTCTTTCATTTTAGCAGTGACCCTGCTGCAATGACATATACACAAAAATGGATGAGTCTTCTCTTGCTTTTTTTCAGGATCTGAGACTGCCACCTTAACAGGGTCCCATCAACACACAAGCTCTGCCTCTGAAATGCTACACCTCTCTTTTCCATATTGTGTATACTGCCTCTTGCTCTTGTTTTAGGTAAACGTGGAGGAGTATTTCCCTCTCTGGAGGGCCCATTCTGCATCCTTTACCCATGTTGCAAAGCCATTCTTTCTTCTTTTCACACACAGGTACCCATCACTCACCTTTCTGAAGGCATGAATGGCCATTCACTGTACACAAGTTTTTCTCAGGCAGCCATGAAAGTAGGCTTATTACCTACTGAATGGCAAAAATAATTCAATATCAGAAGAAAGGCTAGTTCTTTCTAAAGATCCTGTTTGTATTTCCTTCCTTGTATCTGTCAGGAGCTGACTACCCAGTATACTGTACAGACTTACTAAAATATTTTACTTTACTTTTCTTAAAATTCATGTCAAGTCATGCACAAGTATAGGAATGAAAAATACCCTCTTCTATGCCTCTGTTGCAAAGGATTTGCAGGGATTTGAAGACAGGAAAATTGCATTAGTACCTAACATGTTTTCTTTAGAGTCACATAAGTTTTATAATCATCATCAGTAAGCTAAAATAGTAATTAGAAATTATTAGTGCTTTTGTTTTCTTACGGACACATTAAAAGAGATTAGTTTGTTAAATGTTATTTCATATTAATATTGCTATCAGGACTGCTTAATATTCAAAGAAATCCCACTTGATTCAAACATTCTTGCTGATGTTCAAATGAAAAGCTATTTAGAAAATGATGCTTCAATGACAATTTAAAAAAATCTGTCAAAGTTGCATTTCATACTTGAATAGCTACCTGGAGGCATCTACCTACTTGCCGGTGGCTGTTGTGTTAGTCACACACTACCCAGACACTGAGTTAGTGTTAAGCAAATCACCCTTTGCAGTTTAATGTGTATATAAATAATGCAATAATAAAGGATTATCTGGGTTTTTTCTTTTTTTTTTTATTTTTGCAATCAAGTCTCCACCTTTATTTGAATTTCAGAGACTAAGAAAGAATCTACCTCACTATACACTGCTATGCATTGTGTAGCTGCCCCATTTTCAAATAGACACATGGAGAAAAGACCACCTTACAGCAGAGTCCAGGACTCATGTCAGAAAGATACCAATATTGTCTCAAATACCACACAAGCATCAATAATGACATTTTTCCATGTGAATTACTCCTTACTACTGAGGGTTTAGGGAAAGATGGCTGCACACTACTTATGCTGTGCTAAGCTGCCCATGAAACTTCTCTGCAGGACCCACTCTCTCTACACAGAAGGCTTTGGAGGTGCACCTGGTTCTCATCACAAGCTGCCTGGCACGATTCAATACTAGCCCCTATTAGGTTTTAATTCCAAGAATACTTAGATGGCATGGATGATCATGAAATAGACAATAACATCTACTTGGTTTCTTTTGCCTCCTCCCTATCCACTGTTTCCACTGCTGCGTTTCAATTTGTTTCACTTAGGAATCCATGGGGAGTGAGGATCCTCTGCCCTAAGTAAATAGACCATAATGCATTTCCTGTAGCCTCCAAATAAACTGTACTTTTATTTGCACTTCTTCTGATTGCCAAAAGAATTACTCTTGCTCTTCCCTGTCACACACTCTGAGGAAGTTGTGGCTCTACAAGATTGATACCAAATAATTGCTCTAGTGATCTACTTTAGTGGCTTAGATTCCATGACTCCCATTTTTACCCCTCAGTTTTAGGAAAGAGCAGAGAAGTTATCTGACAAGTACCATTCCCGTTTCATAGTTTTCCAATTGTTTAAGGTCAGGCTGCCTCCCCACTCTGTCAGACACACATTGCTAGGTTAGCTATGGAATACATATGAACTATTTCCAACTGGAGAGAGAAACAAGGAGTGATAATACTCAGCAGGACCTTTTGCCCATGTGCAGTTACAGTGTTTGGAGGCCATTCAAATGTCTGAGAAGATTTGGACTGTCTCAGCTAGTGATGGACAGCCTTATCTATAGTTCCAGCCAAGCATTATTTGGAGACTTTTTAAAAATTTCTATTTAAAAGAACTGAAAACATGAATATTAATTAGCCCTAAAAACCACCAGCCTCGTGTATTAGGGGAAAACAGCACAATATGGTTTTCTCAAGCATCTGGAGGGATCAGATTCTTTTCCTTATTTACTTTATTTCATATGGCAACATTTTTTGACCTCCTATGACAGAGACAAACAGCTTTTACAGAATGCCCCATGCAACAGGGAGATAAATCAACTCTTTTTGCATGTCTCTATTATGAAACAATAAAGTATGTGATGCTTCCAAAGAAAAAGGTACAAGACAGGATCTACCCTTAATTATCATCTCCTGCCCTAGGGTATCTTTCACCATAACTACTTTTTCCAGATTCATCCAGTCAAAGAAAAACTCTGTCCTGCTAGGATGACAAAAGTCTCACAACAAAAACATCTTTATTAAACTCCAGGGCAGAGGTAGAGTACCTCTCTGTAAAAATGAAATACTGATTAAGCAAACTGTCAGCAACCTGATTGCATAACAGAACAGATTACCCACACAAGAACAGAAAATTCTGCATTCCTGTACTTTTGCTCAGACTTTCCCACACAGCCATGTGCACAACACATTTATTACAAACCCACTGAAAACCAGTAAATCTCTATTAACTGAACGTGATGCCAGCACAGCGAAATTCAAAAGGTGCAAAACCAAAGCTGAAATCTTAACCATGCTTCTTTGGATGTGCACATTACAGGGCAGAATGACCATATGAGAGGGCATTAAAATGCAGTCAGACCAGTAGGGCTGTCACACATCTCCTTTCCTGGTTCTATAGAGCCATAGAACAGCTCCCACTCAGATCTATGACCCAATTCATCCCATGTGCAGTCAGCAGTGAAGAACCACAGTGTCCATCAACTCCTATCATTCTGCCATGCCTCGGTAACAATGGACAAAGGAGTTCATCTCTTCTTGCTTTCTGGCTTCTCACACAGGTGTACAGACAATGGCAGTCATTTTCTTTTAGATTCTAGTCTGACACACTCATTTTACCTTTGTGCTCTGATATTTTAACACCAGGATCTCCATCTGTTCCTCCTCTTCCTTACTAGGCTAAAAAGCATTTGTATTTTATTAATGTATCTGTCTGACCTAAATTCTCCCCAGCACCTGTCTGCCTTTTTCAGCTCCAAATTTAAAGAACTCCCAATTACTAGTCTGTTTTCTCTGCCAAAAGTTGCAGCCTGGCTAAATAAGAAGTTACCCAAATTTGACAGGCAACAGAAAGAAGTAAAATCTTGCAAAGCTGTCATTAAAAAAAAAGAAAATGCAATCTACTTTTTCAAAATTAGAAGTATGTTTGATGAATACATTTTTATTTCTTCCACTGCTCACCTCCTCAACCCCAAACAGCATTTTAAAATATTTGCTTAAGAAAAAAAACTGTAGAGGTCAGCAGAAAATAAGCAGGGTGACTTTACAGCTGAGTTCATAACATGAAGAATAATTGTCAATTAAAGCTAAATAGTTTAGAAAAGCATTAGTCCAAAAGAAAATATTTTGACTTCCCCAATTTAGATAAAAGGTAATGTCTATGTTGACATTAGGTCATCTCCTCCTTGACCAGCTTTCTACCCTTGGAAAAGTCATGTGAGTGACCCTACTCCTTCAGTTCCCTTCATCAGTAGATGCTGTACTCTTTTTACTCCCTCCCTGCTTGGTAGCAGTGCAGACTAGAAATTCAAGCTGTCAAAGGCTCTGGTTACAGTTACCCTAAGTTAAACAGCTGTGACTGGTTTGTTTTTTGAAACATAAAAAAAAGTACTCTCAAGTTTTCTTTCATGGTGAATATGCTAATGCAAAGAAGAAGAAAATTTCCAGCCAGAGATACTACATATAATAGCAGCACCAAGAGCCTGATTCTGTGAGCCCAAAACACTCCCCAACACACCACTAAATATAACATCTAAGCAATAAAAAAAAAAATGCATTGAAGTGCTAAGCACTGAGGCAGCAAATACCTCCCTCATGATCAGTACTCAAGCTCTGTATCATCATTTGACAAAGTCTCAAAACTCAGCACATGTTAATGGGTCATAAATACCCAGCTGCTCAGGGACAGATACTTTGCCTTGCATGCAAGCTGTTTCTACAAATGTCCACAAAAAAGTATGAAGGCCTACTGAAATGTCTGGGAAAAAACAGTGCACAAAGCTATTTTCTATCCACACAAAGGACAGAAGGAGGTCAAATTCAAGCCATCACAAGAGAGAAGCAGTGGAGAAATGCCTGGCAGTAGTTAAAAGGAGAAGGGAAAAGTTCAGCCCAGTCCTGCACAGGTAAACAAGCAGCAAGGACAAATGCTGAGGGGAGGTTAAAAATCCTACTGATCCACTAAGAGACTAGCAGCAAGGTGGGGAGAAAAGAAAATGGAAAGTAATCTGGGACTCTTCAGATTCTCTCCAAGATTAAGATTACAACTCTGCATACAGAGCTCCAGAGCCTATTGGTTGTTCTCTCCTCTCAATGCTCGTTTCAGTGGTATTCTGGGGTATTAAATGCTTTTCTTAGAAAGATATCACAAAAAGATATACAAAGAAATGATAACTTTGATATTCCTAAAGCACTCAGAACACAGCAATATGACAGAACAGATATTGAAATCTAATGGGTGTTTTTGAGCTTACTATCTGTATGCAGTCCTTCAGGTGGGTTTAAGAATATTTGTAAGTCAAAGTTTGAGCTGATAACTCAGTTTTTTGCCATATAATTGATAGTGAATTTTTTAAAACAAATCTAATCATGCACTGCAAAGTAAGACTTCCTACTCTTCTTGATTTTATAAAACAATTTTTATCACTAACAGAAGCTGCTACAAGTCATGCCTTTAATAGGAAAGACATAAACACTAATACAGACATAAACACTAATACATACATAAGGCTTTTAAAAAATCCACTGTTTCCTCAGGTGTCACAGGGAGAAAAAAAACAATCCATGAAGACTCATGAACAATTCTTTCTTGTGAAAAAACAAATTTCAGAGTAAGGAAATTAATTTTGCCCTACTATCTAAGTCAAAATCATTTGAATATTACAGCAAATAGTGGCTATAACTCTTCCACTGTTGATATCTATCTGGATCCTCTGTAATGGATCATGAGGACATATCAGCTTTGAAAAAAATTCAACATATTCTTTTTTCTCCATTAGAGAAAACAAGCCTGCTTACCGAAACCTTATACTCAAACGCCATTTGGCAAGTAGCCAGGAAAGCAGAAACTGAGTTTAAAATGTCTTAAGTTTAAGAATTAAATACTTGTAATTAAAAGTAGAAAAGTAAGGCACATAAATAATTCCTGAAAACTGGGTTTAAAAAAAAAAACTCTGCATTTTTCTGCCTAAGCATCTTCCTCTCAGACTGACTTTCCTAGAAGATAAACACCTCATTCCAAAACATCAGGTTATGTCCCTCATACCAATGCATTCTGCAGCTTTAGCACTACCATACTTAGGTTACAATAAATGGGATGTAACCAAGTCCAACCTGTAACAGGCACAATTGGGCTTGATCAGTCTAAAATAGCTCTACAAGTTCATTTAAAAAATCGCGAATAAAGGAGAACTAGATGACATGTGGGATACAAGATGAATTGAATTTACGCCTGGCCATTGCAGCCGGCAAAACAAAGTAAAAATAAAAATACAAATAATAGGGTATGTGGGTATGGGAGATGGCATACTATGATTATGGTTATTCCTGGGGTATGATAGTCAATTTAGATAGCACAATGGCTTAAAATGCTGCTCCTTGACAAAGATTGGAACTTTACTGTTTGATGAATCAAATAATTGTAAAATTTACATGACAACATATTTGTGTGACTGATGAATAGGTTGGAAAGGGGACTCAGTTCACTCATCCCATAAAAAGCAAAGGGACAAACAAAATCAAAAGATTCCTTAGTCATTATCAACATTATGAAGAAGCCATGGAAATGGCAAACACTGAAGGCAGCAAGTCAGACATTTCATACAGATGGCTACAATTACTAGAATCATATTTCCTCAGAGAGCAACACAAGATACAGAAGGAGCTGGCAACAGAGCACCCTGCACAACTGGCAGTGGGCACTGGAGTCCTTTAAGTTCTCCTAAGCATAACTACAAACTAGGTACCAGTAAAGATATCTAGGTGTCAGAGAAGATAGGTGTCAGTGTAAGGTGAGACAGCGACAAATACTCTTAGTGCATCCATATGAAAAGGCCGGGCAAAAAAAAAAAAAAATTCATTTTCCTGTTGTTGCATGAGAACAGGAAGAAGTAAATGGCCAAATATTTGCTCCTAAGAGTGCAAATGAATTAATCTTTTTTATGGTGAGCACTACCACTGAAGGTACATTACCTTCAATTCCTAAAAGAATCAGTGATTCTGGAATAATTTGGTCCTCCAAAGGGCTCCTCCACATTTAAACAGATCAATAAATATAGATAAATATCCTTTAACCTGTAGAGTGCCTCGGTATATTCAGTAGGTTCAGTCTGACATTTCTCACCTTGCATTTTGGAGGAAGAAAACGGCACATTTGGGAATGCTGGTGGGTGTAAAAAAAACACCCTCTTGACATGAGAGCCAAAGCTTTTCATTTCAGCACTCAAGTGAATTTATTCATCCAAGAACCAGAGAATGCTAAATATCATGTCCTGCATAGATATTGCTCCTGTATTAACTGGAAGTACAGAAACTGGCTTTAACAGGGGCTAGGCTTGCTCAAGCACCAGAGACCATGAAATCTTATCAGTTCTTCACTTTATCTAAGGCAATTAGCTTTGTTGAGAGGCAAAGTTTATTAGCTCAAAGTAATACTGTGCTTACAACATCAAATTGCTTCCAAGACTCCATGTGTTATATCTGCAGAGAACTGATGAGCTGCATGAATGTAAATCTACTCAGGAAGCACAATGCTACAAGATTTACACTGACCTCAGAGGATACTCACAATCATAACTATCTTCAAGGTAACCACACATCAAGAATGCAAAAAAGCTGACAGCAAGACAAAAAATGTAGTTAGCTTTAGACTAAAGAAATGGCAAGGAGCTACCTGCAGACAGTCTCCACAGGAAAAATCTCTTTTTTTTTCAGTCTTATTTTTCTGTCAGCAAAGTCATAATATGCATATACATACATACAAGCCAATAGGCACAGTTTAAGACAGCTAGATACTCAAACCTGATTTATAGGTAATGTTTGCACATTTAAGAGTTTGCAACTTTTTTCTATCCTCAAAAAATTAAGAGAAATGTATGAATTTTTCCTCCTCTACTGCCCAGTTTCTACCAATCAGTGGCATTCAAAGGTGACCTGAACAGACATGATGTATTTCTTGTAACTATGAATGCTAGACTGTATTAATGATGAGGCCTTTCATTGATTTACTGTAGCTTACTAAATAAAACAGAATGAATGTACTGCATGAGACTTTGCCCACAACAGCAGCAAATATGCTTCAAAATGTCTACAAAAGCAGCTTTTAAGGGACAGAAAAAAACCAAAAGGAGTCAAAAGAGTTCTCATGCCCACGTCAGCTAGTTGCCAGTCCTTCAAATGAATATATTTTACATACATACAAAGGAACAACACATAACAGATTTTTTTTTTACTGTTATTAAGTAAGAAATCTAAGACATGGAACTAAAGAATATTTCCTTGATTCCTCATACTGCATTCTACAGACACAAGTGTGAGGTTGCACTACCTCTGGGGTCAACAGAGAAGGGCTACAAGCATTTCTTGAGCTTCAGTAAGCCATAAATATGATTTAATGCCATATGTTGCTCACAAAACAGTTTTTTGAGTTACTGCAATAAGCACAATTTTATAGCCCCAGATTTAGAGGGAAGAAGTGTTAGGTGGCTCAGAGTGTTAAATAAATAAATAAATCTTATTTACTGCATCTATAGATATGTGACCATCTTGTCACACCACTCTCTTGTTTCTTTTCCTTGACCTTCAGCTGGTCTGTGACATTCTTCTGAGCTTCAGGCATCCTCCAACTTGTGAAGGTGGAACATGTAACCTTGGAAATAAAACCTAAGGAAAAAGGAGCCTTACAACTTAGTATATTTCTGCAGTTTTCTGTAAAATATATGTAAAGCACAAAGAAAAGCCAGCCACCTTTGTATTTTGAAAAGCATTACACCTTACTCAAAGCATCAAGTAGGAATCATTTTCCCTCTGATTAAAGTCAAGGATCTTAAAGTCAAGAAAATAAAAATGGAAAGCTTCTTCCATGCAAGAGCCCTGAAAGCAGTTTTGCTACTACTGCAATCATTCTCTGATTTAAAAAAATGCTACTATTGGCCACTCCATATTTAAATTCTAATTCATAGCCTCTTGTCTTCTAAAATTTTTTACACATCTGTACTAGTTCAAAAACATCAGATCTGGAAACAAGGCATGCAATATATGATTTGTGCTACAGCAGACATAGGACAGCTGCTACAACTCCAGTCTGTTGTAGAAGGCTTTGCCTGCATTTATATTGCATTATTACCTGCTGTCGTGTGAATCTGGTTGAATATCTAATCCAGGCTCTAATGCATCTTCAGTTGCTCCCCAAAGAACAATCTTAACCACACATTCCACAACATCTGTCAGCCTCATAGACTGGAATGACCATGCTTTCAACACTCAGCCCTGCAACAACATCTGCTAGAAACACCTGTCTGAACTGAAAGCCATTGCTTGGTTTCTGAAGAGCACCTTAGGACTTTTCAAATCTTCTCAAGAGAGCAGAGGACTACTGATGAGGATGATTAACATCCATCCTCCTGCCCATTACAAAGCTTTCCTCCCATTTCCTTCCACTGTCCTAGCGGACAAACTGGTGCGAGATTTCCTAAAGAGCCAGTCAGCATAACCCCTGCAGATTAAACATACACAGGAGCATGGGACAAACAACAAGAGTTTATATACACAGAAATCTTGAATGCAAAATCACATTCCTGTAATACCAGACAAAAAAACCCCTATTCCTCTCCTACCCAGGGAACATAGTGTTAAGTACAGTAATTTCCTGTACTAGGTTTTTTGCTGCTCTTTGAATGCAAGGTGTACTACATAAAGACTTCAAGAGTAGACACTGTGGATATGCCCACATCCACCCACCCCATGAGTTAAGCTAACATGGAAAACTAAAAAGCAAGCTGCAGGACTGTGGTACACCATGGCATACATAGCCACACCAGGAAGCCCAGTCAATAGCTAATACAAGCATAAGCAAACCTGGATAATAAGAAGGCATCATGATATTTTCAATCAGAAAAATTCTTTTGGCCCAGCTACTTGCATTTTCACTTCATTCTCTTCAAAAGACAAAACTGTGTCTAGATATTTTTCCTGATTAAAAATCAGTTCAAAGTTTACTGAAAAACTCCAGGAAAAATTTCAAGAGTGCTGCTATTTTTCACCAAGCCCCACTGTGGGCAGTAGATATGTAAATTACCAATTTACTGAACCCCACATTCTGGCTAGGATGCTCCAAATTTCAAAGCAATGGATCAAAGTGCATACTAATGTTACCTTGATAATTGATTCTAAAAATCCAATGTTGTACATGTGCTAATGGCCCATCTGTCAAGGGATAAGGTAGAAAGAAGTACAACCTGCAATTCACTTTATAAAGCAAGCATCCTTAAATTTGGTAGAGAAGGAATAGGGGGTTTTTTGAACAGTCAATAGAACTAAAAAATGAGCAAGTTTACCTCACAGTATTCAGAGAATACCCAAATCCCTAAGTGAGGAACTTGGTTTCAGCAGGGAACTAGAAATATATTAAAAAAGGTAGTCTTCTTTTGGGGAGTGAAGGGGCAAATTTACTTACAATTTTTTTTAGAACCAACTATTTCTTTAAATCCTTTTGAGACCTGATCACACAGTGAGGGATCATATAATCTGAGAGCTAAGCCAATATGCTTTTTGACTTCCAATAGAGCAGAAGATCTGTTAAGACTAATAGACAAAGTAAACCAGCCTCCTGATGCCAATAGTAGAGGGCTCAAACACAAATCATTCCCTTGAAAAATCAATGAAGATACAAAATATGACAGCTATTCCAGGAAATGGCATGACAGCTATGGATGGTATACCCCTCTCCAGGCCTCGAGAAATGTCCCACAGCCTGGGAAGGAATCAGGGATACAGCAAAATACTTGGCTACTAAAATGAGGTTATAGATACTGAGCCAACCAGCATGGTGAGGATATAACTGCTGAGTCCAGAAAAACTGAGCATGAAGAACCCCTAATTCAGCCTCACGCACCGGAGCTGCATTTCTGTTGCTATAGGATGAACCTCACAGTATGTCTACTTCTGCTGAGCTCCAAGAGCCAATGAGTAAGGCAAATCCCTCATCTTCAGTTAATACTCTACAGAGATGGCACTACCCACACTCCCAGGAGGGCAACAACTTATCAATTTTCTGAGCCTCCGCACAAGCTTGGGAAAGCTTGAAAGAATTTTGTACTGCTGCCTTAGAGATTTGAGAGGGCAGACAGCTAAACGAGAAGAGCAGAAACATGCATGCTCTCATCTACAAAAATTTTAAGCCATTCTTTAATCAACAAACATGTAATAGTAGTCTTGATCTTAATTAGGTCTAGCCATTACAAGGAAAGGGAAAAAGCCAGATTCATATTGCTCTTGGGGCATTGCAGGAACACTAAATTGGAAATGTATCGTCTGCACACGCAACAGCACTCAGCTCCTCTCAAGCACCTTGCAATGCATGTGCATGACACCAACCAGCAACTTCTCACTGACACTAGGTTTAATTTGCTTAAAATTACAACTTCTAGATTCACACATTAACAAGAAGCTTTCATTTCCTCCTATTTGAAGCAATTACATAAATATCGCTGAACCTCACTCTAATAAATAAATATTCAAAGCCACAACCAAGATACATCTTGTGATTCAAAAGAAGGGGGAAAAAGACAAATAAAAAGAACCTGATGCTATTAAAATCTTGTGATTTCAGCCCAGTCTATTGAGCTCAAAGTTTTCAAATACTTATTGTCACAAACACTATGTTGACAAAAATTTCCAGTATAAGTGTCATAAGGTTTTTATTGTTTCCAAAGACAAAACCTTACAAAAAACTTTTGATGTTCAAAGATCCCCATAAATGGTTAAAAAACATATTTCCAGAGTAATCTTCAGAGTACTAAAACCCATGTCTACCTCAAAAAAAGACAGCTTGCATCACAGATACACTTGTTTTAAGATACGCTGACAATCATACCATATCAGTAATACTGCATGGCTTATCTGAGAAAGCTTGAGATGAGCCATTGGCCTAAAGCTCAAAACAATCCTCCTAGACCACCTCAGAAGGTAGGGAGGGACTTGGGCAGCACACCTACACAGTGCTTCATGCACTACTGAGTCAGCAATTAAAGCACTCAAGTTAGCTCCATCAGAGCATCCATCATGAGCTGCTTTCCCAGCATTAGCCACATCTCAGGAAAGTCCAGAGTCTTAGTCACATTAGGGCACCAAGGACTGCATACACTAGGCAGAAAAACTGATTAATTATGTCTTCACATATCCATCTATTTAGAGAACCATTACAACCCCATCTATATTATTGTGTTATGTAAAATCTCATGTAAAATCTCTTTGTAGCAAAGCCTCACTTCATGGCATTGCAAGTATTTTCTCCCTTACTGCAGACTTGTCAAAGAGAGTTGGGGGAGGTCTCCTAGTGCACTCAAAGTTTCTTCAACACACCTTAATCATTCTTCACACACCAACAAGACACCTTCATCTGTTAAACCCTGCCATGCATTTCTGCACATGAACAAGCTTTAAATAAGCAGCTTTTCAGGTTTATTGTTATCTTTTCTACCACTTTGCCTCTTCCCCTTCAAGTAATAAGAACTTCTTAGAGATTTTTTTTGTATGGGCTCAATATCAAGCAGAATAGAGCAGTGGGAAAAGCATATGTATTATGAAACTTTGCAAAGCCTGAAAAATTCCAGTTTATGGAGGAACTTATAAAAGTTCATCTGAGTAATATAAATTACAGAGGCTTTCATTAGCAAAATCACTGGAATTAGTGGGTTGTTTATTTGGTCGGGGATTTTTTAATCTTTCAATATATTCCTGAGAGGGAATATATACCAGCTGGGGACATGAGAGACAGAGTTGGTAAATATTGTAACAATTAGCTTTGCATTTATTTGATTACTTGTGGTGTCTTTTTTCCTGTGGGTATAGAGGAAACACCAAATGATAAAGGAAAGCTCATTTGCTTCTTTTCATTGCCCTTCCTATCCTTCCCTCTCTCTCTCTGTTGAAGGCTGCTGAGCTACTGCCCCAGATGCAACAGCAGCACGGTTCGATGGATCGCATAAACAAAGGGTGTGCATGCAGTGTTCTGCAGCACCACTTCAGAGCTCTCTGCTCCCATCTCTCCCATCAGTCCTCTAACCTACATTGCTTTCACTGATCTGGCAGCTTGTCGGCTGCCTTGCTCCCAGCAGACATTAGAACAACACAGGACTTCTTGAATATTCAGAGAATCACAAAAAAGTCTGGGAGCTTACCCAAAACTAAACCCCTGCCTCAGGGAAGACCATTAGACACAAACCATTCACGACAGTTTTGTCTCACCTCTTCTTATCAACATCCAGTGAGGCAGTCACACCTCTCCTAGGCAACCTAATCCATCACTGAGCTCCCTTTGTGGTTACTTTTCTCATTAAAGCCTAGAGAAATCTCTTGTGCTACAATGTGGTCCCATTATTTCTTGCACTGCCTAGCATACCCATAAGAAAATAAACAGTTCTTTTCCTCTTATTGTCATTTTCATATTCCAGTCTTCTCCTGATTAAGTTTGCTCTTGAGAGCAAAATCTCTCAAATCTCCCTTGCTGATTATGCTCTGGATTCTCCACATTTTTCTTTGGGCTCAGAGTCCCAAACAGGACATCACACTAAACAGAAGATCTAACAATGCTAACTGTTAGGGTTATTCATGCCTTACATGTATCCCTCCTATCTCTGGTTCTGCTTGCCCAGTTTGGCAGCAGTCATGAAAACAGACACTTTTTTTGAAAAAGCCTGTTCTTGCCTCATGGGAAATTTGAGGGAAGAAAAAGCATGTTAGAAGATAGGCTCTATGTTACACCACAAAAGTTGAGACTGAAGAAGTAGAGCTTAAACTTACAGAAGGCTATTACCACTACCTTGTTGCTCTTCTACAGATGGAAACAGTCAGCAGACTGAGCATCCTGACTTGACATTCCAGCCTCCTCCCTTGCTATACCAACCGCACACATTGCTTTTGCTTCTCAAGCTACTTCTAAAACCAGACAAAGTAGCCTAGTTGTGCAAGCGCAATGCCAAGTCCCACACCATGATCATCTCTTCTTGAGCATGGTCAAAATCAGTGAAGTGCCTGGAAATGAACAGTTCCTAGTTTCTTAGCTCCTCCCAGCTTGCTGACAATTGTAGGCAGCAGTGAAGTGGCAAGTGGAATAGGCAACTAAAGTTACAACAGAGGGAACTACAGCAGAGGGAGACCATTTATCACTTCTGGAACATAGATCATCAAGGTTATGTACTAGAACAAACAAAGAGTCTACTGACTCTTTGCCCATTCTGTGCCTCCTGATCCACAGCACTGCAGGGCAGTAGTGCCCAAAATCATAGCTCTAAAATTAAGTTCTTATAGATAATAAGAAAGAATATCTTACAGCTAATAAAGAAGAATAATTGAATGGCTTTACAGAACTGTAATACCTCCACTTGCAGTGCCTTCCCTCAGCCAGGCAGAAGGCCTCTCACCATGCCTTTCCTTTCAATTACGCTTTCAGTCTTCATAAAGTAGAATCATAGAATATGCTGAGTTGGAAGGGGCCCATCAGGATCATCAATCCAAGTAGTATCCTGTCACTGCCCCAGGCAAACCCCTCTCATCTTTTCACAGGCCAGCTGACAACAAGCACCTGCTTCCTCCAGGTGAGTCCTTGATCGTTCCAGAGACAAGTGATGAGCCTCAGACAAGGCTCTGGCCAGCTCTCTCACCTACACTTTGAGAGATAAGGTTCTCAGACACAGACTTATTTGCCACTCTCCTCCAGCCTTCTGCAAATCCTGAAAATTATTAGAAGACCAAGTGCATCTAGGGTTAGTTTGGGAATGTTTATCCACACTCTAGAGGAGTTTGTACTAGGACTTAGATTAATTTGTATGCTGTATATTGCACTATAGAGCTCATGTTTATTCCCATATATGTGAGCCCCAAACCACCTTTCCTGTCCGTCTGGAAGAACAGCAAAACAAATACTTAAGTTTAGAAACACTGCGCCTCCACAGATACATTAGGCAAAACTGAAAGTATATGAATAATTTAATAAGGTACTCACAGGAAAAAAATTACATTTGAAGTGCTTTTCCATAACCTTAAACACTGCAGAAACTAATTGGTCTGTGCAGACTTCAGTATAATTGTCAACTACCAATCTCTTTGCACATATCTTCCCCATATTCTCAAGTACCTTTTACCTTCTTTTTAATTTGCTTACCATAACTGTTGTTGTTGCCTATTAAATAGTAATTATGATTTACTCTAGAAGCAACTGAATATCTGTGCTATCAGTGGAATACCTTTAAGTATTACATTTTACTATATGTTACCATTTCATCCAAATATAAGGCATCTGTTAACCAAGACATAAATTTTTGTGAAAAAGATGATCCTGGATTTTGGGGTGAGCATTTGTGCCCTATCTAAAGATACATGCACGCTTGCATGTGTATGTTTGTACATAGACAAATACACATACACAATCTATATGTCATAAAAATGTAAATGGGAACAAAGCTACAAAAATTTATCAAGGAAAGAAGTATCAGCCCTTTGAAACACAGAGCTGATCCTGTTTTAAACAGAATGAATGTTGGGCCTTAACTAACAGTGGTAACCAGGGGTTTAACAGTCTCTGTTAATAGGCCACTAAAATGTGTGTGAACTCTTGTCACACCAAATAGTCCATGACTCCTACATCATATCCCAAGCAAAGGGCACCACATCAATTTTAACAAAGCTTCCTGATTTCTGTGTGTTTTCAGTGAAATGACTGCCGAGAAAAATCCCTACAGAGTGGAGGTTGGGAGACTCGGCAGGAAGCTTGGCCTGCAGTGCATTTTTCCCTGCAGTCAACAAGCTTAAAGAACTTGCACAGAAGCAACTCTTAGCTGTTTCAGAAGCTGCTGCTGCTTAAAATGTTACAGACCTAGAATAAGGTATGGTTGAAAAATACTTTTCAGGGGAAAAAATATGAAAAAGCCTTCTCAGGCAATGAGAGAAACCCACTGTAATGAGGAAAGCAATTTGTTCAACCAGAACAGAACGACAAAAACCTTAGGGGCTCTCCCAGTACGGTTCTGATTTTTGGATATAAGGTTTGAAAACTTATCTTCTAGTTTTCAGCTATTCTCAGCTCACTTGTATGGCAACAGCATGCACTGGCCTTTATTTTGCCATGGGAGAAAACAAGTTGACATTGTTTAAAATAAAATTTGCCTACACTGTAGGCACCTAAAAGCACCAAAATACACAGCCAGACTGAGCTTTAATGGAACTAAAGTGGATATGGATTTAAATTTTAAATTATGTTTTAAGTTGAGTCCTGTTCCATAAATTCCTCACTGCAGGGAAACTTTTTGCATGAAAAACCTTTTAAGGGAAGAGGTTTTCAGTACTTGTTCAAGAAAAAAAATGAACACAGAAAACAGTTTAGCAGGGATCCAAACAATAAAAAAGATTACAAACATCAAGAGGAGATTATGCTTAATTTGAATTGTTGTATGATGAATAAGCTTTCAAGATTTTGAATCACTCAAAGGCTAATTTGATGTCTTTTTGTCTGATAAAAAAAGAAAATATGTAGTAAAACTCTTAAAAATTCTAAACTGCATAAGTAAGGCTTCCTGCAGATTTGACATAACAGAAAAGAGGTTCATTATGTGTGTTTTGTACCTCTAAATCAGCATGCCACTATGAGTTTTTTAGACAAGTGAAATAAGGAAACAAAACATGGGAAAAAGAAACGTTAAATACTAACATACACAAATTCTGTCTCTTGGATTCACATCACTTCCTTTATGGAAGGGATAGACATTGTTCTGGTATTAACACATCTGTATAAATAAAGAGAAATAATGAGAAAAAACCAATATCAATATTGTTATAACGTGGGTCAGGTTTCAGTGATCTTTTCAATTAAGTTTTAGCAAATGTTTCTCAGTAAGTGAAAGACTGTTGGCTCTAAGGTCAATTGTAATGGAGTTTTTAAGGTCACTTCTCCTCCTTTAGAATTAATCCTAATTTTCACCCACTGAAAAATCATCAGGAAGAAAGCCATTTCCAAACACTTAAGTATATTTATTACACTCATTTCCACCCTGATTATACAGATAACTGACTAGAATAAACCAATTCACTGCATATTCTAACCAGGGTGCTGTTATTGGCAATCCACTTCAACAGAATGACTTACACTGGCAACCTGCCTGCAAACAGCAGTGAATTTCCATAAAAGCCAGAAGATTGCTGTGGCCACCTTTTTAGCACAAGGACACAGCCTATGAAAGGTACCAGACTCAGAATGCACAGTCCAAGATCCAAATCTGTGTGCAACATTTGGTCCAGGCTCTTGGCCTTCTAATTTTCTCCCTGCATTACCTCACAACATCATTGTATTCCTCCTGAGTTGCCGGCCCCTTCTTTGAAGAATTATAAACTCTCCTTTTTTTCCCTGAGTTCCAGTCAGAAAGAGCATCCAGTTCTTGTCTGCTGCAGGAGTTCAGTTCAGAGAAAAAGAAAAATCTAGTTCCATTTTGGTGAGATTTGCTGCTTGAGGTAATTATCTCTTCAAGAGCTGAACTGGTGTGCACAAATGCATTCAAAGGAACTCACTCAAGAACCAAGAAAGACAAGTTCCCATTTCGTTCCCAGAATGATTCAAAAATACTTGAGGTCAGTGACATCTGAAAATGAGGGAAACAAAACTGCATACATACCCTGCACCTCTAAACATCTCCCATCTTACAGACCAAAGGCTTTTGCTAATCATGCACTAAGCATAATACCTTTATAAGCTGGCAGGGTAAAGAGCTAAGTAATTCATGTTAGCATAAGCCAAGCCCTCCCAGTCACTGGCAATGTTACACAACTGAAAGGAGGCGGGATGGACACTTCTTAAAAACACATTGTGATTCTGGGATTCAACCTCAAACAAAACAGGGAAATGAAAAGCCACTTCAAAACTAAATCTCACAACAAGTGTTCCTGGCAAAAATTATTTCTACTGTACGTCATGGCAATACGGCTGGGGAAAAAGTAAATGAAAGTGTACAAATTGTTTGTTCCTGTGTGAGGTACAAGAGAATAAAATGTTGCACATTTAATACACATTATCTTTTGAGAATAATTGCTAGAGACAGCATTAATCAGATCTCTTCCTGGTCACATCCAGGCTATGTAGTATTTTACGCACAATTATCATATATTTAAAGAAGTTCAATAGGAGTTGCAAAATTTTAAGGTTGCAGTACATCATGTTGCATTTTTACAAACCAGTGTGTTAGAGAGCTGTGAACAGAAATATTGTATTCATGATCAGCAGCTTTATAAGGTAACTGAAACACAAAAACCAGGCACATTCAGAGATTTTGAAGATGGAAAGGGACTGTAACAACATCTAGTCTTAATCATGCATCATTACATGACAAAAATCAAGGTATTTTAGGACATTAAACAACTCCAGTTTGACAACATGATTGAAAGGCAATACACATTCCACTATAAATAAAGCATCAGATAATTGCAGAACTTACTAAATTATAAACCAAAGCTACAATAAACTGAAAGTAAAATAAGAGATGTGTGTGAGCCATCAAGAAAGCCACCTCTTTAAACTAATGGATTTCACTAAAGGTCATCAAAACAAGTGAAGCAGAAAGCAAGGCAAAAGTTGTTGAAAATAAATAAGGAATCCAGAGTAAATTGTAACAATACCCAGCTCCAATATGATCATCACTGCTTTTGTGTGTGAAACAATTCACACACAAAAAGGAAAAATTGAAAAAAATTTCGAAACTAATGGCAAACTCTTTTACGCCTTACTCAGAATAGTGTTTTGGAACAAAATCTACATTGGCCCCCATTTATTCACAAACACTATAGTGCCATTCTGATGATTTGCTGCCATCTAGAAACAGAGCTCCATCTATATGATCACTACTTGGCTGGTCAAAGACTTCGATTTCCAAGCAAATCAATCCATCTCCTTTTATTAGTTCTAATGTCTTTAGTCAATAAAGTTAAAATGTTCAACAAATTTAAGAAAAAAAAAAAAACAAAAAACAACACAGCCAAATAAATTTAGGTTAAAGTTAAATTCATCATAGCATGTCAGTAGCAATCCCAGACTTTTCACATTGTTCATAACTGACTGACTTGCTCAAGTGTGTCTTGCAACCACTGTGTGGTTTTGTTACACCTCCTCATATTTCAGAGGGTCTCAGGCATCCCTGCTCAGGCACACAGCTCATTTGGGTGCTGACTGCTGAACTATTAACCAACTCACACATGCAATTTCAAAGTGAAACAGAACTTATTTCTTAGATAACCATCACACACAGGAAACAGAGAGAGGAATATCTGTACAGAAAGTAGCCCCCAAAGGCCCCCCAAAGACAAGTAAATTATCCAATGGATTGGCACACTCCTATTTTTCTTGAAAGCAAAACTCAGATTGTACATTAGCAGCAGGGTTTCCAGCACAACACAAAAGCAATAACATTGTACTTTGAGGACTGTGTCATATCGGCAAACCGAAGATCATTTTCTCCTGTTGCTGTAGTGCCCTCCCTTTTAACACAGGTCTTTTTAATGGAATTGATTGGGTTTGCTCTCCACTGCCAGAGCAGAGTAATTCCAGTGCAACTATTTCTCATTCGTGGTGTTTTGTGGGGGTTAGAAACAGGCTTTTAATGTTTATTAAGCAATGAAGTATGACATTACTTGGAGACAGGCCTGTGACATAAATCAGCCCAATTTATGATCTAGAAGCCAGGCTATTCCAAACCAGAAATTGTCTCTGTTCTCAGTCACAGCTGTGAGAGTCTTACAAGCACAGCACTTCACTCTGTTAAGCCTTTTCTTTAACCCATCCTTACTGGAAGGAAATGGTAAGTTCCTTCAGAAACAAGAAGTGACTGCATTCAGCTTCTTCTGAGGCAGAAAAAGGAATCACTCCATCTAACACAGGCAGCTAAAAGACATGTAAGTGTGAGCACCTGACAGTCAAAGAAGATAAAAAAGCATCTAAAGAAAGAAAGAAAGAAAGAAATTTCATCCTGAAACTGGTTTCTAAAACAAGTTAGAGGAACACCTCTCAGGAGCTCCCAGTTTCTCTCCAACAACAATAAATACAGGCTAGGGTAGCCAGTGGCTTAGTTGCCATGTAGTTTTCAGATATCTAAAGGCAGAAGATATAAATACCACCATGTCTGAAAGAAAGCCATAAAACTTCTGAGAACATCCACTGAACCACTTTACTTTGAAAAGATCAGACAATGATGGCACCACCCAGAAACAAAGAGCCTGAAGAGAAGTATTCTTGCTGCAAGTGCTACTACTTCACAGCATCTCAAAAGATTTCCCTCAAAAGATTTCCATCAAAAGATTTCCATTTTCTTCCAAAAGATTTCCATCTTCCAACTATTTTTTCCAACTCTGCTTCAAGGTCTCCACTATGATGATAGTAGCCAGTTGCTCAAAGCAAATTACATTGATTTTATCATTATGAAAGTCAGGTTTTGTAAGGCTGTTTCTTTTAAAATGTTTTCACATAAAGTGCTTCAGAGTCCAGGTGAAGGAGGAAAAATAAGAATGCTCAGCTGAAAACATTCAAGCAATGTCTAGTGCTTTAAAATGGAAACATCAACAGTTAGGAAGACTGCTCTTTAACCTTATCACTAGAATATTTTTTTTTATTCATTAGAGCACAAGTCCAAGCATACTCTAGTCTCAAAGGGAAGGCCTGTAAGAAAATCAAATCCTTAACTTGCACTTTACTATAAAGATTATTTCTCTTTATTTATTATGTCCTCTAATGAGTTTCAAAATACTTCAAAACCAGTAACAGATGTAAGGAATGTGCTACAACAGTATTGTATATAATTCCTTTGAAATATTTATTTTCCTATTGGTCCTCCACAGCACGTTCACGAGTTAAACAAGTACATATCATTTGATCTGCTTAACTGTATACTGCCCTTCCTCTGCCAACTCTAACCCACATGAGACTAAAAACAGAGCCAAAACCAAACAAGTCAAATTTCAGAGAAACAAAGCAGGGTATCTAATGCTAATAAAGAATCTTGAGATCAAACCATTTCTAATTTTACCACAACATTTTAATGGGATTAAGCAAGCCCCTGACAATGTCTACTGCATTCTTTCTACTTCAAAAATTTGATCTTCTACCTGTACTATTCCCTTTCTTCAGTGAAACAAATGAAGTAACAAGGCTGATTAAATAGCATTTCCAGCTCTCATGATGGGTTTGGGGTGTTTTTAAACCATCCTCCCTATTAGCTTCAGTGCTGTGGCTAGTACTCGAGAATCACATTTCACTTCAGGGCTACAGAGCCCTGGACAATGTGGGTTTAAAGCTTGTACATGTTTGGAAAATGAAAATTTTTCATAATCCTCTAGAAACTCGTTAGACATTTTGAGAGGCTTACAGCAAAAAATAAAATGAGCTGTCTAGAGTCACATCAAAAATCTGCACAAAGTCCCAAGGGCATTGAGACAGTGGTCTGTCCAGTGGTTCTCCTGATCTGCTCTAAAAGGAAAGCAGCTCCAAGATTGGGAACTCAATCCAAATAATAGTGAGAGCTTGTAAAAAGGATCAACAGAAAGAGAATACTCTATTTGGGTGTGTTTTAGGAAGAACACTTTGGAAAAATGATGGCAGCTGTGGGTCTTTCCATCACAACATTCTATGTTCATTTTGTGACACTGCCTTTCCCAGTGCTATACCACACTCTGAAGTAGTTTTACAACACAATGAAGAGCACAACTTTTATCACAGGCACCTAGATCAATTTAAAATTGCCATTTTGAAGAGTATACAGTAGGACACCATAATTATTATGGCTATATCCATGCAAGAATAAAACCAGAAAAATTGAAAAATCTAAAGCAAATTAGGCATAATGTTGTTAAGCTGTCCCACCAATAGCAAACCCATGAGAATCCATGGATTCCAATCAAGAATCCATGAGAACTGACTGACTGGACTTCTTCAAAAGTTCTCATACTTGTTTTGTTTTCCTCTGTCTGCAATAATAACTTTCAAGAAACAACTTTGAAAAAACCTAACCAATAGAGAGAAGATGTTCAACACCTTAATATCTACTATTCATTTCTACAGTGTTGCAAAAGCATTTTGTCCCAAAAGTGCTATGTTTATATAGCTAAACACAGAAATGTGAAAACAGAGCTTTGTAGTCCCAGATCTTCCTTTTACTTGTATTCCAAGAGTGACCAGGAAGCAGTGCCTATACAAAATTCCTCCAATGGCCACTATTTTTTGAGAAGCAGAATGAACACCCAGGAGAGCTGGAAAGAGACACAAAGATATAAAGATTATGGTTTGAGCATTAGTAAGACATGTCCTTCACAGCTGTAAGCAGTTGGCTGGAATTCTATTTTCCTCCTGTTACATGTGCCCTTAAGCAGAATTGTGCAGGTCTTGACACCCTGATCAGGAAATAAAGAATGTTATGTTTCACCATATCTATTTATCTCAGAAACAGTATTCTTTTAGTAAAGTGAACAGACAGGCCACACAATACATCCATAAGAGATGGCAGCCTATGTGCTTTTATGTAGGAGCAAAAGTTTAGCAGCACCAACCATTCATGGCACAATTTTACATAAACTGCATCAAAATCACAGAGTCCTTTCTGCCATAACAAAACAGTAGTTTATGTACAAGAGAGCAGGAATCAACCCTTCCTGTTAAGCAGGGATTTTTGCTGCTGGTTGATACTGAGGGCAGAAGAGAACACTTCATTAGGTCCTGGCATTTCAATGGAATTGTATAATAAAACCTTAAGATAGACCCTTTTGAATATTCAAGTCCTGTAGATCACATTTAGAGATTGGGTTTTTTACAACTAGCTTGGCAAATTCTGCAGATCTCTCTGTGATACAGCAAACTTTCTGGAATACTTAACTGATCCAGAAGCCCTGAAACTTAGACCTGCTACATGCATGTTTTTAAGTTTAAAATGGCAATTTGTTGTAACAATTTTGACAATAATTTCACTGTCCGAGCAGCTACTGAAACCAGCCAATGTCAGTCCCCAATACACATTATTCTTTCATACACTGAAAAAAAGGCAGGGGGTTAGGGACTAGGAAATGAAATTAAATCTTGTACCATCCCTTCGTGAAATGGTTTCTGAAGTGATCAACTGAGTTAGGCAAATAAAAACAATAACCAAACCACCTTTTCTGAAAAAACAACTGACAGAAATGGAGATAACGCTCTCAGCACATTAAAATTCTTCCTCAATGCAATTTTTGGTGACAAATGAAGTTGCTGAGGGTACAGTCCCCCCATGCTACTGAACATAACAAGAAAGGATTTCCAGAAATTATGCAGCATATTTGATTCTAGATGTCAGAGATATCGAGTTGATAAAAAAAGTCATTCAAAATATGGGCCCTCCTAAAACATCAGGAATATTTTGACTTTTAAATCAATCCACATCGAGGGAAGCCCTCTTAAATACCATGACTGAACCTACATAAACCCTAAACAGCCAAACTGATCCAAGACCACAGCAGCCCCAGAAGGAGCAGCCCTCTCCTACCCCTGACTGAGGCACATAACCCCAGCAGACTAATGCCAGGACTTCAGTTTTCAGGGCCTCTGGTAAGAAGTTAATCTGACTGAAAAATAGAATTTTATTTTTTTGTTTGCTTCAGGGTTTTTTCAGTAGGGCTAAGTTTTCAAAAGCATCTACAAAAGAAATCACTCTTTCACAGGCAGTATTACTGCCAGCTGAGTTTCACTGAGAGCCAGAGAGGGAACTCCACTAGCTTCCAGAGGAACCATGTAAGTTGTTACCCATATTATAACTTCATGACTGCTGAGGAGGGTGAGAATAGGCGCTTACCTTTGGCTGAGATGAATTTTATTCTGCAAATTGCCTTTTATTTCCATTTGCTATAAAAAGATGAGAATGGGCAGCTGAAAGGTACATGTTTAACTTTGAAAACCTGCTTTCTCTAGTTTGGCAAACGAACAGACAGTGGGGGATATTTCTCTTTTCTCACAGCATTCTGCTTTGTTCTGCTTCCCAGTCACATTTCAAATACTTTCAGGTTGGATCTATCTGTCTCCATCTTTTTTAGGTGCCCACACCAAGCAGAAGTTAAACATCTGAACAATTAAAGTCAGTTATGCAAGTTTAAGCTATTCACCCTCAAACTCCTTTTATACAAAATGTAAAGTCTTTATTAAGAGGTAAAAATCTCAAAATGTATTCAAGCAACAACATGTTTCTTAAAACAAAGTTTGTCATAATGCAAAAAATACCCAAAAATAAAACAAAGATCAGTATATAGTTCTGATATATAGAGGAATCAAAAGTGCTCTCTATAGAGCCTGGGAAGGAAAGCCCAGAAATGCAAACTGTGATGTAGGCATTTGGTGGGATTTTTTCTAAGGGATGAATGCAAAAGAGAAAATGTTTAACAGATTGAGGGACATAGTAATGCTAAAATAATAAATATTTGCAGCAGAAATACTCCCCCTAGCTATGGAAAGTAAAATAAAGCTGAATTTGACTAGGTAGCCAGATTGTGACATAGCAAGATCAGATAAAAACAAGGTGTGTTGAATGGAATGGTGGATTTACAGAGCTCAAACACAGGTTAGGCAGTTAAACAACTGGAAATTATCAGTGAAATTTTCAAGAGCACCTTTGAAGCAGACGCAGGTTCTTCAGTCATTTGCATGCTTTCATGGCCTGAATATGATGCAGCAAGTTTAGCTAGAGACAGGAGAAGCACAAGCCAAAGATTTTGCCACATTGGGTATAATGAAGACAATATACAAGTCAGCCTACTGTTTCTTTAGAGTAGGCAGTTTTTTGTGAGATGTGCCTGAGGAATTGCTGCAGGACCTGAATTAACCTAGTATCAGAGCATTTTCAATCAATGTACCCTCTCCAGGTATTCCAAAGCAAACTGTAGGGACTTTTTAAAATGTGTTCTTCTGACATGCCAAAGGAAAGAAAAGCCCCAGAGAACTTAAACTGAGTAAATGTGAGGCTGCAGAAGACACTGAAATAAATCACAGAATCTCCTTCTAAAACCTGGAAAATCTCTACAAAACCAAACTGCTGATGACAGGAAATGCGACCAATATAGTAATTGTGAGTTTGTAGTGCTGCACTGTTTAGCAAAGACACAGAACCACTGGAAGACGAAGGGAATCCTGAGGGCCAGAGGAACAAACACTGCAGCATTGAGAGTGTTGGAGCAGCATGGCATGCCTTTGGAGCTCAGAGGCATAGTAGCATCTCTGATCAAATTTACCCTCTGTTGGCCATAATTAGATTCTCAATCAGAGGGCTGGCTGAGGACAGAAGATGATGACAAGGAGAAAAATGTTTTGGAAACTTAAATAGAATAGCTCTACACACCCATAATCTGAAGGCAGAATCTGATAAGGCGTTCGGATGAGCATGGACTAGAGGCTGCAATTTCCAACTTCCAGTGCCTGGCTCCCAAAGGGGAAATGAGAGCAGGACAATGGGACTTACAGCAACCTAAAATCAAAATTCGACACATCCTACCCAGGCTCTCAAAAGAATTAGTAAACCTGTGACTGCAGGCACATAAAAATTCACTCCCACCACCATCTCACTTGATTTTTTAACAAAACAGGAAGGCAATACTACTACCCACACATCATTATCACTAATTGCACTGAAAGAAGGGAGGAAGCAAAAACCTCCCAGGACAGAGAGTCAGGAAGCAGAAAACTTGACCACTCTCGAAGCCGAGGGTGACTCCAGCACAGGAATGTGGCATGTGGGCCAAGGGCAGCACCATGCAGCTCCTCAGCACCATGCAGCTCCTCAGCACAGCCAGGGCCAAGCCTCACCCCTCCATGACACAGGCCTCACCACTCCCCTGCCTACAGAGCTCACAGGGGGCTGGGAGTCACCAAACCAGCATGTCCAGCAAGACAAAGGATCCCCAGGGGCTGGAGAAGCATGGCCAGGTATGGCCCAGGTGCAGGGCTGCATGGAGCAAAGCTACTCTGCTGCAGCAGCTGGACAGCATGGAGGGAAAGCAGCTCCAGCAGCAGGAGGCACAGGAGCAGCTTGCCTCACTGCCATGGTCTTGGTGGCTCAACGACAGACCCAGGCAGGTGAGGGCCAAGGACAGGGTGGGATGGCATGGGATGTGACAGGTTACACAGGAAACCATCCAGGTGGATTTGGAATGTCTGCAGAGAGAGAGAAAGACTCTATGACCTCTCAGGGCAGCCTCTTCCAAAGCTCTGCCATCCTCAAGACATGAAGAAGGAGTCCTGAAGAAACCTCCCTCTCTCCCTTCTCATCTGCCAGGTGAACTCATTTCTCAACCTTGGGCAGCCAGAGCTGACAGGCCTGGTGGGGCTGGAAGCCATCCTGAGCACCCAGAAGGTGCTGCAGTGGCTTGAACCCCATGTCCCCAGTGAGCCAGGGACCTTGGCCAAGGAGTATGACTGGGAACACAATATTGATAAAGACCTGTCCCAAAGAGTTGTCCCAAGGGATGTGGAAAGACAGTTTAAAACTTCCAGTGGCCTTGGAGATGGGGGAAGAAAGGCTGGATTGGATGGAGCTCTGAGCAACCTGGTCTAGTGAAGGTGTCCCTGCCCATGCAAAGGGGCGAAGAACTAGATGATATTAAAGTCCATTCCAACCCAAACTGTTATATGGTTTTATGATCTACAATAACATTTCCAGTCTTCTTGTTTAATGTTCTAGTCCAAGGAGATGTTCGGGTTTTACAACATAACTTCTTTTCCAGAAATAACTAAAGCTTGGCTTGGTTTTATAACATGTATAAATACTTATATTTATATATTTCAATTTTTCTCCTTGTGTTTTCTCTTTTGGATTTTGTTGTTGCTGTTTTCTTTTTAAAAAATTTATTAAGGGATCTATTCTTCATATTTATGATATATGTAACCATGTTTTGAAAAGAAAATATCATCTCAGAAAACTGGAGATATAAAGGATAGTGATGGCTGATCTGCATACACACACTCCAAAACAGAATCACCCTAATTGTGATCAGTAACCCTAACCCTAACCTAACCCTAGCCACAACCCTAACCCCAACCCTAGCCCTAGTTAATTACTCTAGCAGAGTACCTGGCTTCTCCAGCTAAGAAAGATGCCAGAGCAGCCAAATTAGGGCCTTCTCGCAATGGCCTTGGGAGGCAAAACACTATCTCTCAAAAGCACATAAAGTGACTCCTAAGAACATTCTACTGAGTAAAAAAATGGAAAAAATGTTTTCTTAATAGGCTTTTGTGAGGTGAGATTCATTTAAAAATCACTTTCTGGTTTGTGGATTGAGATTGGAGCTCTCAAATTCCAGACATGTTTTTTATTTAATCCTTAAAACTTTCCATCAGTTTAAAATTTTGTGTCAAGTTTTTCCTTCTTCCAGACGTCCTTCTCTACTTTCCTTTAAAGCATTTTAGTGGTTTTCTCTATTGGTTCTGTTCTCATACTGTCATTGTTCCCCAGACTTTTCATGCATCTGCAGTGGTGAGGTTACTTGCTTCTGTTGCTAATTCATATATATGAAGAATATCCCCAGAATCACCCTTTTTTTGAACTCCACAAGCAGACATTTTTTGGCACAGCTACAATCAAAACCAGAGTTGGAGATTTCACAAGTCAACTTCAAATCCACTCGTGTAACTTCCAACATATTTATTCTTTTAGTGGGATCAGAAACTCTAAACAGGTCCCTCATGAAATATAGTATGTTAGCAAAATGCACATACATTCATGGTTTTTTTCTGTTAAATGTTCAAAAGCTTGCTTGAAGGATGGACTGCGCAGTATCATTTACCTGTTGTACTCCAATAAAATAAATTATTCAAGACTGGTTTCCAAGCAGACAGATGACACAAATAATGAACATGGGGGTTTAAAACTGGAGAGCAGCACCCAGGCCTGGTCAGCAGCACCACACACACAAGCACTGGCCATATTTCCTGAAGGATTGCAGCCCATGGAAAGACCAGTGTTGAAGTCAGGGACCACTATGAGGAGGAGCATCAGACAAAGTGTTATACATTGAGCACTACCCCTTATCACTCATGCCCCCTGCACTGCTCAGGGTGGAGGGGAGGGGAGTTAGAAATTAAAGAATGAAGTTGAACGTGGGGAAGGAAAGGGGGAAAGTGTTGTTTTAATGTTTTGGGGTTTTTTTCCACTACTCAAATCTGTTTTAATGGGAATTAATTAAAGGAATTTTCCCCAAGTCGAGTCTGTTTTGCTTTTGACTGTAACTGGTAAGCAGTCTCCCTGTCTTTATCTTGACTCATTAACTTTCTCATCCTATTTTTTCCCCTCAGCCTGCTGAGGATGGGGCAGTGAGAGAGCAGATGGAAGGGCATTTGGCTGCCAGCAAATTCTAGATCACCACAACACTAAAAATCAACTGCCTCCTTATCTCCTAATGCTTTCCAAAGTTACAAGACTACTTCCCTAAATACCACAATTTGTGCAAAGAGCTAAAAGGAGCTAGCTTACACACAATGATGAGCAAAATGCTGACTCCCTTGGGAAATGGAAAATTAAGTAAAATAAATTTCAGTAATTGAAATAATTATGTAATAACATCTAAAGTATTAATTAGAGGAAAATTAGGCAACAGGATTAAGAGTTGTGAGCAAGCATTCTCTCCTCAACCTAAAGTCCTTAATCCTCTCTTGCAAATGAGATACAGCTCCATCTTGAGAGGGGGGAAAAAAAAACACCAAAAAAAAAAAAAGAAAAAAACCCACTGAGAAAGGATCTTCTTTGGAGAAGTGAGAGAAAGGTGTCACAGTGGGCTACCTTTAATGATTTCCCTCCTAAAACAGTAAGCCAGCAAGTAGGACACCTGAGGTCAATGCTTAACTGAGACTGACATGATTCAAATTTATACTTTCTGCTTCCTCAAGACCCACCTTACAGGCTTGCAAAGAGTGGCTAAATGGGGGAATCTTTCTGGGCACTCTGAGCCAGCATGCAGAGGAGAATGTGATAATCAGCCCTTTAAGTCTTGCTGGTGATCATGAGTCCTGCTTCCTCCTTCTGTAAAGTCACTGAAGCAAACAAAAGCATAATCCAAATCACAGAGAATTCCCTAATCACTACAGCAATGCCCTTCCTTGTGCTCTCTTTCTTTTGATCAAAGACATGTTCAATTTTTGTACTAGCCCTGTTTACTGGAAGGCAGCCTGATTCAGGCTTCTACTCAGCACTTCTATTCTGGTAGGTGAGTAACAAAAGGTAAAACTCCTTCAGGCTGAGAAAGGAATTTATCTTGGTCACACAGTCTCTCAGTATGTGTTCTAGCCAATTAGGCTGTAATACAAAAGATGTGTTGCTGTATTGTCACACCACTTTTGCAGCTTTGGAAAGGATCTGTTTCTTATGAAAGATTCTCTGTAAGCAAGCATTAACTGAAATCTATTTGATCTGATTAAATCTTGAAAGCTGAAGGAATGACTGCCTCCTTTTCTGAACATTTATCAGAGCCAGGGGACTTTGGTGCTAAGAGAACTAGCTTGGGGAAAGCAAAGTTTAAAAACAGCTCTATGTCCCAAAACTGCCACATCAGTGGGGAGCTAGCAGTAGGAAAAGATACTTAAACTCCTAGGTCTTATGGGCTGTATTGTGGAAAAGGAACTTGCCCTTATGATCTGTGCATCTCTAGCACTGAACTGGAAGATCCTGCTCAGTTTTCAAGCTGAAAAAAACACAGCTTCACCTCCTTGCCTAGTTTATCAACCAACTCTCGCCATTTTATCCAAGCATATTCATTGCTTATCAGTTTTCTGTTCTGTCATGTACTAACCTTTCTGCCAGGCATTTTGACTTCCAAAGTTCTTTTAAAAATGCATAGTTTTCATTCTGAATTAAATTACACCACAGGAGCATTGATGATAAGCAGTATGCACACCTGCATGCAAAAAATCCCAGGGTTAAATGAACAGCTCTTTTATGCAAAGGAAAGAGCAAGCAATGGAAACTTGGAAGGTGAAAATAATGAATCAGATACTTCACTGGCAGGCCTGGTCCCAGCCTTTCTCTCAACATCTGCGAGCTTCTGCTAAGGCCAGAAGGAGCAGTTAATTAAGAGGCTTCTCTCCTAATTCTATCCCATTGACCAGGTTTGAAAGAGTCAAATTGCAGGTAGGCCTGTCCCTTGACACTGAAGAAGCCCAAACTTTTATTCTACTACCTATCCCACACAAGCAATCACAGCTCTGACTTCTAACAAGAACACCCTTGTCTGCAGGATGTTCTTAATGATGCAGCAGGATCAAGGACTTCACAGTAACACTAGTCTCCCCATGTCACTCTCCACTTCAATCAAAACCCTTTCACTTAAGGTTATTAACCTCAAAACCACTTGTATTTAGAGACTTGGGCTTTTTAGCATACGGAATTACTTGGGATTTTCAAATTATTGTCTCAAAATTGTGGGAGAGGAGCATTCCTTAGGTATTTCCAGCATTTTTTGCAGGTTTTGTCTTTCACAGCTGTGTTCTCTGCCCATATCCACATAGCACTTCAGGATGAGACCAGGATAGTCATCCTGCCCTCACACTCCCTGCTATACCTTGAAAGACCTCAGTGACATAAGCAAAGAATGTGCCACATATACTCCAAAATCTCTCCCCTGATCTCACAGAGGATGTCTAGGGATCCGTGCTCAACAATACTCGACCAACAGAAAAGAGTCCAGGACAGTACATCTAACATTCCTACTGACTTTCAAAGCAGCTTCATCCCACTCCTTCGGTCTGTGGAAGAACAGAAAGCTCTCTACTTAGGTTGTAAGTAAATCCCAGGCTTCTACAAACTTCACTTCCTAAATCAAATGAAGTTTTAACAAGAGCAACTTAAATGTTTAGATCTGCCAGAATCCTAAAGGACACCTGGCCCACTCCCACTGCTCCACAAGCTGCTCCTTCACCTATGTTCATTGGGAAATCTCGTTTATTCTTTTCTGTACTCACCATCAACTCTCAGTGCTGAATTCCCCACAATTTTTTCCACTTATTTTTTGAAGAAACATCATAGTCACGTAAACACATTCTGAGGCTCTGTTGTCTATGTATTTGTCATGACATCACTTGGAATGGCTGTTGTTCTCTTCATAAGAATTTAGTTTAAACTGCCCGGTAGGTTCAAATGTGTCCATGCTCTAGAAAGCCAAGGCCAAGTTGCTTGTGAACTAAACTGCTTATTAATGATCAAAGCTGGGGTGAATTATGTTATTTCCAATTTTACCTCACTTCAAGATAGCAAAAATACGTGGGGAGCCTGAGTACTGTGAAACACCAAGAAAAGCACAGCACAGACACTTCTAGTGGCTGTACACAAAGCCAGCTTGTGCTCAATCCAGTCTGAGCCAGGCATTGACCCTCTTAGACCTGGATTATCTCCACAAGCCACAGTGTTGTCTCTACCCCAGGCTGCTTAGCCTCTCTACATTCAAGCAAGACCCATTAGTCTGTGAATGACAGTGGATAAGGCCCTTACCTAACAGGCAAACAAGACAGCAGGAAGAAAGAAGAGCTTTCTTTTATGTTACTACGCAAGAAATTGTGGTAAATTCACAGTTAACCTGGACAGTAACTCACAAAGATTTTGGGTGGCTTCTGGCAGCTAAAGAGAAATAGCATGTCTTTTTGCTTTTTTCCCTTGGGCTTCCTCTTTTTAATAAATAATTCACTGCTTGGACAGTGTTCAGCAGAAATTAGTCTTTAATTGGAATTTAACAAAATACATTCCTTATGCTGGCTGGCTGGCTGGACTTGCCTCAACAGTCTCGTTATCCTTCCTTAATGGAGTAAACAGCACACATACAATCTTCAGGAGCAATTTAATATTTTTGCTTTTACTGCAAAAGGTGCTTTCATGTTCATTTCCTAGCTTGAAATCAATGCCTGCACCATGAAGACAATGCAACTTTCCTGTAATAAGGTTAGTTGTGCCTGTGATTAATTACTTTTGGGTCTTAATGATTCTCAGTGTGGGGTGTCTTTTCCTCCTGCTTCACTGCTTGGAACATTTGAATTTTTTTTCCTTTCAACTGATGTCAAATATCACTGGTTTCGATCTTAATTAAAGCACTTAATTGTTGAGTTGGTTTTGTTTTATGCTAAGGTGGGATGAGATACTGTTGGCCTATATTATTTATCTCTTTCTTTTTCTGTTTTTTCTATCCTACATCTTTTAAGAAAGAACTTTCTCATTACATTCATTTAACAAGGGTATTTTCCTACTAGAGATGGGTTTCTCTTTTTATCACATGCATTTTTCAGTCATTCCAAACATAATACCTCTAATCTACTATCTGGCACATTTCAACCCTCTGTTCATATAACTTCAAAAGGGATTCCAAGCAGAATATTGGATTAGAAAGATATGACTGAAAAACAAAAATTAAAATTTAAGAACTCATTAAAGTCCATGGCTACCTCAGCTAGGTTATCTGCAGCTCTGATTTCATTAGCCTAAACTGTATTCAATCAAATCTGTTCTGGCTGCCATCTATTAATTAGCAAACATCCCCACCTTCCCCCTCACCCCCAAAAAAATCCCACAAACAAAAAAAACCCAAATAACCAACCAAAACCAAAACCATAAAAACAAACAAAAAAATTCACACAAAAAAGAAAGAAGAGGAGGCAAAATAGAAAGCAAGATGTCTGATCATTAATCTAGAAGAACCTCTCCTGCAGAAGCAGCAGATCCAGATATAAGAAATTACAATGACATGGGGAAGGGGACTTCACATTGATTGGTGTTTATGAGATGAATGAGAGTTAATTCCTCACTTTTCACCATACTGGCTCCTCTAAATCAGCACAAATGGATTGCTTAATAGTCCCTGTCCTAGCACACAAGTCACTGCATGGATTCTAGCAATGCTTAAGAATACAGGGGACTGAAACAGATCGCCAGAATTAAAACAGATGGACCTCATCTCACAAACTATTTCTATTTTGTAACCAGCAGCCTCAGAAGACTTAACAAACAGACACCCTGACTGGCTTATCATACAGACAGTTGACTTTCATCTTAAAAGGTGGTTATGGTTATCTACTAGATTATACTCTGGCAAGAAATTGGAATGCAGAGCTGTACACCTACAGGGCTTCTGGCAACAGTTTGCTATGGGATCATTAGGGAGAATAAAAGCATACAAAACTGGAAAAAGAGATCTTTCTCCCATGACTAACTACATATTTTACAAATATCCAGCTATCATTAGTAGCTATAAATATTACTACTCAAAAAAAAAGCAGAAAGGTACATTACAAATAAAAAAAAAATCTGTTCAAGATGTTGGTAATTAGAGGACAAACCGAGTCACAAAAATTTAATATGGGGGTAAGGGAAAATTCATTAAATGCCTGAGACAGAAAAATCATCAAGTCTGTGCTATGCTTTTGAGGTTTCATGAACAAGGTGGAAAAAATCTTAGCTAAAATAAAGTACCACCAGGGCCTCCCGCCAAATATAACAAACAGTGAAGGCAACAGTGGGAAAATCACTCCTCAACAACAGGATATGTGCAAAATGTCCAGGGCATGATACCAAAAAGGCTGCATGCGATCAGGAAAACCACAGGAAGTAAAACAATCTACCTTGCTAGAAGATGTTAAAATATCAGCCTTGACAGAAGACAAAGGAGAACAATTATCATTAAGGCCACAAGAAATTGCCTGACACCAGCTTTCCCACAGCACAAGGAAACTACCTAGCTTACCTTTCTTCTGCATTTTAATCACACTGGTTATTAAAATGTTATTTAAAGCATTGAAAGGATAAGGGTTAAAGGATACAACATGGGTTCCTACACCAAGTCCAAAAAATCCAATGCATCACCAGAAAGGCTGTGGGACCAGTGGAGAGTACCAATGGTGTAATAGTGAGAAAGCAGGAGTGTGTGCTGTAAGCATCACCAGTTCTCACTACAGCTCCATATTATGTAGGTTCACATGTGCTCCCAAAGAGTTTACATCAAGGAGATGAAACTCAACACTGAAGGAGAGATTAGACAATTAGGTTACAGTAAGGACTTCCTGGAAATCTCTGATTTTAGCACTGCACTGGCAGTTCATATTATACGCGTTATGGCAGAAGCAGTTCATAAGCTTAGGAACTTATGGATATGATGAAAGCAAGAAGAACCTGCAACAAAATAAACTCCAAACCTCCATTTTGCTGGGGTGGTAATGGTGTGATGGACTTAATTAAAAAAGAAAAAAAAAAAAAAAGAAAACCCAAACAAACCACAACAACAAAAAAACAACAACAACCAAAACCACACAAAAACCCCTCCAAACTATTAACCAAAATAAACCTATTTAAATTCTGTATGATTTTTCCAGGGGGTTGTATACATGAATGTAAGACAGCTACATCATAAAATTGTAAAAGAGAAAATAAAAAACAATTTGAAGGCTCTGGCACTCATGAAAGAAGTCATTTGGGATCATACATATTTCTACCATAATATTACCCATGTTGCAGACAATAAATTTCTACTTTAAAGTACAACAGCCAGTCACTGGGTGAGACTATTCACCAGCAGCTTCAGTCTGCAGCATGCAACAGAGTTTAGTATGTATTTGTAATCTTTTGCTATACGGATTTTGCCCATTTTTTAACCCAAAAAGTGTTATTCAGAAGAGGAGAGCAAAATGGTTTTTCAGCACTCTTTCTGAACATGGGGTATAGTTTTGGCTAGGAGAGGGGAAGAAGTACAGTCTGAGCTCAGTTTCCATAGTGACTTGAAGAAATCACAGCACAGACAAAAACTTGTTCAGAATGATTCTAGTTTTGCCTCCCAGCAACGTTTTGTGCTTTCCACATTAGTGACACTCTGAAATCAGTCATGCTTGCAGAGATAAGCCTTTATCATGTTAAGATCTAGAGTACTTCTATTTCTATTAAAACATATAATTTGAAATATTCATTTGACTTTTCTGGTTGTAAATTCTGGTTTTGGCATCTTTTTCCATTTTGCTGCAGACCAAGGAAAGAAAGGTCTCAGACAGCCTGGGTGGCAAAATTCCTCTGATTTCTCTGGTCTTTACATTCAGAGGGGAGAGGTCACACTGTAATGATAAAAACATGCTGACATATAGGAAGCTAGCTATGCTAGAATTAAATTAGAATTCATACTCATCCTCTCTGGAACAACCTGACGGCTTCTCTTCTCCTTCATTAGCAGAAAGAGGCTGAGAGGGGAATGCAAGTATGCAACAGCATAATTTAAACAGCAAATCTGAAGAGAAGGGAATATGTAATAACCACAAGTAATCATTACCAAAGGTGACTATATGGAAAATACCAGCATACAATCATTTTGCTTTTATACATTTCCCTTAAGGAAAACAATATAAAAATTAGATGTTCTAAGAATTTGCAGTCACGGAAAACAAAAAGCCTCTTGGAGTAGTCACTCTGAACCACACGACAGCAAAATATTCTGGCATTAACTTTCAACTTTTACTCTGTCTGCATCTAAGGAAAATCTGGAAAAATAACAGCAGACATCCTTCTGGCTAACTCACCTACTGAAGAAACCAAGACACTGGATATCTAAGAAACATAACCACACATCTAGCTAGTAAGAGATTATCCATAAGTAAAAAGGCACATTTCTAGATTATATTTTATTGTGAATGTTGGGCATCTCTACTATTCATCTACTCTTTCAGTGTATGACAAGTTGTTTGCTGGAAATACAGAAGGTTGCTTTCAAATGGAGAAAAATGAGTTTGCACACAGCTCTGAGCATAAAATGGTGAAGCCCAATGAAGAACATAACCTGAAGAAATACTTGGGAGTTTATTAAGAGGGCAACCCACTCAGCCTCTTCAGAACCTTCTCCTTGTTCTCAGTAGGGAGCTCAGATGACTCCTGGCAAATGCCTCTCAAGGCTCTACAGCCAAGTTTCACAGCTGGAAGCTCTGGGCTTCCTACAGGGCCATTGGAATTTGACCCTAAACTTTCTAAGTGCTGCACAAAAGCCCATCAGCTCTCTGCCCAGCATATGGGTCACAGAGGCTTCTCATTTTGAGAAGAAAAGAATAAAATTAGATTTTAAAATGGGATCTGCCACAAGGCTTTTGAGGAAACAGCTTATCTGATGTGAAAATCAGATCTAAAAGGGCAGCCCTTGTATGTCTTCCTGTTGTATATGTTCACTGACAGGGCAGATCTGTAACTTGTGAAATGAATAGGAAGAGCTTTCCAAAGTTTTATCCATATATTCCCATCTGTTACTAGTTTTCAAGACCAGTGATCTAAGGCTAACCAATGTGATGGGCTACTTCACTGGGGATATTTTCATACACTTTTCAGGTATGAGTATGAATCATTTCCCATCACAAGGATGGCTACTTCTTTCAGAAGTGTCATGGATGCAGTGAATTGAAACCTCTATTGTAAAAGTTGAATAGCTGTGTTGTGCTCTCTCTCCCTCTCCACACACACACATATATATATGTGCTATATGTATATGCTACCTATGTTTTTATATCATATGTATATGTGTTGCTTTGTTGTTGAATAGCTGCAGCTGCTTTAGCCTCACAGTTCTTCTGGACAACTGACAGGATCATTCTCTGTATTTTACAGGCAAGCTAAGCATCTGCTCAGTCTGTGAGAGGGTTGAGAACTGAACTCTGCACATAAAAATATCTTTTCCTTGTTGAGCAAAAACCCAGAACACTAATTTTTCTAACTCTTAGTGAAGAGCAAGTGTTTCATTGATGTAATTTTGATAGAACAATCTATGCCATAAATCACATTAAGATTCAGATCCAGGGCAGGACCAATCATGTCTTCTCTGCTGTTGTCAGGATGACAGCAGTCTTAGGCATTTTAGTAGCAGAGGAGCTTTGGTAACTCTAAACTCTTCCCTTCAGAAAGTACTTCTTGGCTGGCCTATGGTCACACTGTGATATACTCACTGATGCTGCTCTAACACACTAAACATGTTCAAATAATGGGAGCACTGTTGGAAAATAATTCACAGACCCAACAGCATAGTTCAAATATCCTACAAACGTCCTGGCTGAAGCTAAGAGTTACAAGTCTATTTGGGCAGAAACACGTGGGAGCACATTTTTGGTAGGAAAGCCTCCAGTCATCTCCTATCTATGAAATGCCAAGGAAGAATAACGAAGCTGAGAGAAAAGTTACAAGGCTAGTACCCTCTGCAGTCAAAGGGGAGAGACATTTTTCTTCAGTGTCATTTGGAGGTGAATGCAGACACTGATGAACCAGAAAAAATTTTTAAAAGGATAGCAGCACCAGGATATCAAGAGTAGACATCCGTCACAGTAACAATATAGATCTAGTACTATTAACAAATTTTTCAGCTCTTTGGATCGAAAAACTACAGCCTTGATGTCTTTCAAAACTTTGCTCACCTAAAAGACATGGGACAATTTGCTAGGGGAAGAAACCCTCAGGTAAACGTGAGGACACAAGATGGTAGAAGTGACACATAACTAAGTGGTGAGTAAGGGATGCACGGTATCCTCACAGGATCTCCTAGACCCTGGATCTTGGAGTGAAGATACCTAGTCCAGGATCTGTCCTGTGGTTCATTCTTCATCCCATGACCAGGCACAGTTCCTCAGCACAACACACATCTAAGAGCAGCTAGCACAGAGCTGATCTACAGCACTGCTACTGACCTTGCAGCAGGATAAAACAGGAGCAGGGCTGACTGTGGGATGCTGATGCTTGTTCTCAGCACCTGGCTTAGCCAAACCACAGGGTTTGGGAGAGGCCTACACCAGCAATAGGACTGTTCAGGAAACAGATTTTTATTCATAAGGTGCTGTAGCTGACATTTTCTGACACCCATACAGAGGGGCAGGACTGTGAAACTACTGCAGAGTAGCAGTGCTGTTCAAGGCCTGTTACTCACCAAAAGGAAATATTTTCATATTTTTTTATTCTTTTTAAACTAACTGCATTCTTTCAGCACAGGCATAAAATTCATTTCACTTCTGTTTGGCACTTACTGTCAACATAGGGTCAGTCCTTTGTGTGTTCAGTTTTCACACATTTCAGGAAAACGCCTGCATTTGTTTATTTTAAAAAGAGAAGATTCTTTTTCCCCTATCAGGCATAGTATTTTTTACAGCTTATTTATACCAGATGTTAACGATGGGTGAGATTTAAGCTGACAATGTCTCCTTAAGTTAAGCCTAGTTAATTCTGCAGTCTAATAAATTTCAACGTTCCTATAAATATATTAACTTCTCCTTCATGCCAGGCGTAGCTTGACTTTGGAAGTCTTTGAGAGAAGGTTATCAGGTCCCTTTATGAAGCTGACACAAGAATGGTGAGCCATTTGAAAGCTGGACCACACTTTGATGTGTATCTCACTAATATGGTGAAAAGGAACTGCTTTCCAGCTTACATCAGTATGGATGTCTCCTCTCTCACCAATACATTGGCAGTAATACTGGTAAAATACCATTCTTTAAATGGAGATGGTTCAGCCAGTCAACAGGAAAACAGTGCTAAAAATAAAGTTAAAAAATGGCTTAAGAGCAAGTGAAAATATGACTGATTAGGCACATCAAGTTACTAAGACACAGCTACTGTTTAAATGCGCCTGAAGAACAGGGAATGCATTTCAGCTGCTTTAATGTTAACAGACTCTCTTCATTTTTTCCCATCATCACCAGGAATGGCTTTATTGCATTCGTCCTTCATCTGTGGAGCTCTCACAGAGGGAGAGTCTTGGACAGATAGGTCATGCAAGGCCAGCACCAGCAACATAAACAGCCCAAGTACCTTGTCTCCCCACTCTGTTCTCCATCTGCCTGGTACACTTCATGCCTCAGGTAAGAGCAAAGAGGGGCCTGAATTGGTTACAGGGCAGATTGCTTTTCTCTATATCCAGTCACGCACAGCAAAAAACTACTACTGCCTGTTACTTCTTGCCAGGTAGATATTGAGATGCTATCCCTGGATTTTTGGGCATAAACTGTTCACGTGACAGTGCCCTTTGGCTGAGTCCTGATGTTTTTGCATTCAAACCTGTCATTTCAGCCTAAATCTTACGTGCAGCTGCCTACATCATGATGAATGAATTATTTTAACTTTCCAAAAATAAGTATTCACATCCTTTAAAAACATCTAACCTATTTGCACTGCCAAGGTCTTTCCCTGTCTCCTTGACACCTCTTCCTGCATTGGAATGTAAAATGAAATTCTCTGCTCCTTAGAAAAGACTGGAAAGAGCTAAAATGCAAGAAGAGGAAGGAGAGTTGCTTCTTGTTGCTTTAAAGTAGTGTCCCCCAAGTGTTTGTAATTTGTCCTCATGGCTGTCCTTGCTCTTTGCTTCCAGTCCCCTCTGGCTTTAGCCAAGCTCTGCTGGAGAGCTTCCAGTCATTTACAGGAATGAAAAGTTTAAAAATAAAATAGGAGCTTTGATCAAGAAAGAAGTTCAGCTAGGAAGGAAAAAGGGAAATGCAAGCACTGACAACTCAGGCGGAAAGCAAGGCAAAAGGAGGTTCATTAGGAGCTGACAGACATTTCTATGTCTGCTTGCAAAGCCAAAACCTTCCCTGCTGCTCTTTCTTCTTCAAAATGCTTGCATTAACAATGAAAACAGTTTTGTTTTCACCTCTGGCTTTCCTCCATGTGCCAGCATTCTTTGCTTTCGCAATTTCAAAAAGTTATTTTGCAGAAATATACTGATCTCTGTGTATGCACACATTCATGTATCCACACATGCACCCACAATCATCAGTTCTTTGATTCCTATTTATTCATAGCCAATTCTCCCTCCCCCTCCTTCCTTTATTTATGTCTTAAATTGAAATGTCCATGTCAGCTGCTGTTAATGGAGAGATCTCTTCCCTACTTTTCTGTTATAAAGAAGGCAATAAATCTGACATGGAAAGTACCAGGCTCCTCCCAGTTTTCCCCCTGTAGACACAACCTAGCACATTTTGTATCATATTGCAAAATCCTTCCCCCCAAATTCTAAACATCCAAAGCAACCTCCACACAAGCACCTTGCTTGCTTTAGTGAAAAAGACTGAAAAAACCTGCTCCATATGAGCAGTCTGCATCATTCAGGACCTTCAAAAACCCCAGTGCTCAGGGAGTGCCCTAAAATGCAGACAGGATGAAGAACAGGGCAGTTCTGGAAAATACATTTCCAGTAGTCAAGGTAGTAATACTGCATTCACGACACTGGGGAGCTGCTGCCATGAAAGTGGTAAATATCTGCAGGACAGGCCTGATGGAGAAATCTTTGGGCAACAGGTAACAGCACTCTGGTCAGTATGAATTGTTAACAGTAAAAGTAGAACAAGGTTATTGCAAGTCTAATATTTGTAGTTTCTTAGCTTAAACCAAAAATCTGCAAATGAACTCTGGGTGCTCCACCTTGAGCCTTCACGGTTTGTTTTTTTTTTAAAGACAACAAAATAAAGTAACTGACACATTAATTAAAAGCACAAGTGAACCAGAGGAAGATTATCCTCAAAGCCATAAAACTACAGGGCTTATTTGACTAATTCTTTTGTTTATTACACTTTCATATGGTGTTTTGATATTGAGAGAAAGAAAGCACACATAATCCAAAATGAATATGCACTCTGCCCTTCAGAGTTCCAGTGTTGAGGTACAGGAAAAATGCCCTTTGTACAAACTCAAACACATGTTATGACCTGTGATTAATTTTTTGCTTGACTTTGTTTTTTACTTTATCATGAAAAGTCTAATTTGCAAGAAAGAAAAACTTCAGCAAAAATATCAATTAAAGTAACTGCAGATGCTGGAAACCCAGGTGTTCCTGAGCAATATCACATTTCCATTTTGACAGTTACCTTTATACCCAAAAGTGATTTTTTTATTACATATGTAAATTAAATCAATAAAAATTGAATGTGTCTGCTCTGTACTGTGTATTTTGGAAAAAATGTTAAATATTGTAGAAGTAAAATCTACACTTATAGTTCAATATTTACTATTTTTAAATTACTGCATGCATACATATGGATGATAAGACGTTTACATGCACAGAACTCCATGTTTTAAAATCAGAAATGACTACTAGATAATTTACTTCAATGTGTTATACAATAAAAGCCTCTCAAGCCTGCTTCAACCCAGCCATTTATATTTTGCTACAGTGTATCTTGCATAAGGCATCACATTCTTTGTTGAAAACTTCAAGAGCTTGTGGGTTTATCCCAGCAGTTAACCATTCTCCTTCTCAAAATCATGTGCATTGTCCCCGAAACTCAGCTGTTTCTCTTTCAAATAGATTTTGTCTGGCTTTAATTTCCAGCCCTTGCTTCTTGTTATGCTTCTTTCGGCAAGATAAAAGTGCTTTTTAAGAGCCCTGCATTTTCTTCTCATAAAAGTACTTGTGAAATTCACTCATCTAGTCACCTTTCTGTGCACTGAAGCTAAACAAATGGAGTTCTGTAAGTCCTTCCCTGGAAGATGTATCTTACAGTTTTCCGGTCATGCTTTGCAACCCTATCTCCACTTTTTCAATGTCATTCTCAAAGTGTATGCAGGAGATCCAAGCATGCCATAACAATTTTCTGAGTATGAAGCCATTATAATCTTCCACAAGTCAATAAACTCCCACCTATTTTAAAATTAACAAAACTGAGGCTGTGAAAAGGATTGGCTCAGCTCTTTGAAGAGCAAGTATTAGAATCAGGATAAAAGTATAAGAATAATTTGGTCACAGAACTCATCCTCATGCCTTATATAGGACTAAAACTCTTGCCTCTGCTACAGAAGCTCCTAGGTAATCTGGTACAGTGACTCTTTCCAGTATGAAGTTTACCAAGGACAAGCATCAGATTCTGGGGAACAAGAGGTTGGAGAGCAGTGCTGCAGAAAGGACTCTGGGGTCCTGGTTGAGGGAAGGCTGAACATAAGACAGCAGCCCCATGGCAGCCAAGAGGAAAAACCCTGTCCTGGGGTTCATCAGGTGCAGCATCAACAGCCAGGCAAGGGAGGGGATTGTCCTGCTCTGCTCTGCACTGGGATGGCCTCACCTCAAGTGCTGGGGGCAGTTCTGGGGCCACAATGTGAAAAAGACATTAAACTACTAATGAGGGTCCGAAGGAGGGCTGTGAGGATGGTGAAGGGTCTGAATAGGAAGCCTTATGAGGAGTGGCCAAGGTCATTTGGTCTGTTTAGCTTGGAGAAGAGGAGAGTGAAAGGAGACCTCATTGTGGTCATCAACATCTTCATGAGGGGAAGAAAAGGGGCAGGTGCTGATCTGTTCACTCTCGTGACCAGGGACAGGAGTTGAGGAAACAGCATGAAGCTGAGTCAGGGGAGATTTAGGCTGGATATCAGGAAAATGTTTTTCACCCAGAGGGTGACTCCTGGGGGGATGGTCCTGTGCATGGCTAAGAATTGCACTTGATGGTCCTTGTGAGTCCCTTCTAACTCGGGATAGTCTATTATTTCATGGGCTGCATTTGCAATCACAAAACTAGACAGTGAATTACTTTCCCTCCTCCTTGCTGAGCTGCCCAACAGAAAACTAGGTACAATGGGCTGGAGTTCAGGAGCAGTTAAACAGATGGTTAATAAAAGGAGCTCATTCCAGCCTCCAGCAAGTGCCAGGCCCCAGCCTTCTACTTTGTGTGCACTACTTAAGAGATCCTCAGCAACTCTACCTTCATGCTCCTCAAAGCAGCACATGACACACCAATCTGGTTCATTCATCTTCATGCCTAGACCCTACCAGTTTCATTTGTCTACATCTAATCTACATACTGTGAGAAACAGGCCCCTTTCAAGGAGATTTAAATGGCAGTTCTTCAAATTTCACCCTTGTCTAGATTTGCACAGTACAGACGAAGTTTTCTTAATTAAAAAAAAAACTTCTGAACTTCTTAAAATTAAAATATCAGGACAATACCAATTGGAAGAATGAAATTGTGAATGGGAAAATTCAAAAACTCCAGTCTAACTAATTATCCATTGTAGATAAAAGTAAAGTAGTAATAAAATGCCTCACAGACTGTCATTAGACTCAAGCTGGTTGTGTCTAATTAAGGTCCAGGTTTCAAGGAAACTGCACACCTATAGACAGTTGCTTGTAACCCTGTTTACTTCCTGCACATGACAATCCAAGGCCTGGTGACATCCACATTCTTTTTCTGTTCAGATTGGATAGTTTTCACAGGAGAGAGGAGAGCTGCTAGAATAAGCTCTCTCGCAGCTGAGGGACAGCACCCAGCACCTGCACAGAGTTATAGAGCATGGTGACAGTGCCCTAGTGCAGGAATAGCCAGCATCCCACAGCACTGCTGCTCTCCAGCTATCTAACAGAAATGCTCACACTGAACAGAAATTAGTTGGCAGATATGCATGTGTGTGCCAGTTATAATCTGTTTATTCCTCAGGATGAACGGTCCTAATACTTGGGGTTTATTCAGTTTTTGGTTAATTTTTAAAAACAAACCAACACTTGACCAATATGTCATTCCATGACCAACAAAACAAGACAGTACATAATATTCTCACTACCTTTCTGCTACAGGCACTCACAGCCTGCATTGGTAGTTGTGGTTGTAGTCCAGAAATTGCTCTTACAATTTAACAACCATCCAGCTCCATGGAGAACTGATGTTCAATTTTGTTTTAGCCCACCCTGTCAAATTCTTTACTCATAGCTAGAGTAATTGTTGTTCAAAATTGAGAATGAATCTTATCATCCTTAGATATCTACTCTAACCTTTTCTCCCCAAGCCCCACATCTCCCTACCACACAGACAACATGGTTGAACTCTTCAGTTCAGAAAAGTTTATGGAACAGGCTCTAGGGTTTGTTTTGTGGAATTGCATCTAAGGGGTGGAAAAAAACACATTTAGAAAATCATTAGTTTCCACTTCCTTTTGGAAGTCACAGGGCCATAAAAAAAAAGAATCTTGAGAGCTCACTACTTACAATCTAGAGATAGGACCAGTGCTCCAGGACAGCGATACACATCATTGCAAGGCAGGACAAGCCACAGGAAATCAACCTTTTGCCAAAGGATATGTAATAAATATATTCTTACCAGATTTCAGAGAAGAAAATAAAGCACAAAGAAGACTGTGTCAATGCAATATGCTGTTCAGCCTCTGGGAAACAAAAGGAGACCAGTTAAAAAAATAATGCCTTTACAATAATGGCATGCTGGAGTGCCCCACTTTAGGTTAAAGGAATACATATTTAAGAGCTCACCCTGGGTGTTCTTCCCTCATCAGTACTTGTTACAAAGTTCAGTAGTCATAATGCTTAACGGGAGAGAGCAACATTTTCCAGAAATGTTTGAAATTATTTCCCCAAGGAACTGCATCCAGTCTGGGAGGATGCCACGTGTTGCTGCCCAGTGTACACTAGAGAACTGTATAAAGGCCTCTGGCACCTCTGCCCATGGTACCTACACAAATGGAGTAATGGGGCTTGCATCTCCCTCTGCAATGGTGTCTCACTGATTTTCCCACTCAGAGAAAGGATTAGTTGCCCAAAGGCACTCCGGGCATACTGGAGACTGAAATGAGACTTCAATCTAATGACTTTTGCTGTATTACTTTCGGAACAAACAAGCCAGACCTTCAGACCTGTCTATGCTGCAAGTCTGTGTCTAAGCACTGCTCCAGCCACCACACACCACCTCGCCAGAAAGCAAAGCTACTTTTTATGATACAGTGTTGGAAAACATGCTGGCTACCAGAATCCCTAACCTCAGAACCAAAGCTGAGAGATACATCCTCTACAGGCATCCCACACATGAGAGAGAAATCCCAACCTGTTACCAGTTATGTTAGCTTGAGTGATAGAAGCCTAGGACAGCTAGACACAGAAAACATGCTGTGTTCTCCTAAAACTAAGGGATGTGACTATGAAAGTTGATCCATGTTTGAATAAGGATTGCAGGAGTAACCTTCAACTATAAAACTACAACACTCTGAAAAGTTACTGGCATTGTCCCAAGAGCACAGCTAATCACCTCAGAGCCAACTGTGTGTGTTTTACCTGCTGCTCAGGATTAAATTCTATTTCCATTTAGGCCAGGTAGTGGCATGTGGATGCAACGTGTTTTCTCTGTCTCAAAACTAGCTCATCGTTGCATTTTGCAGTAGAACAGACCAAACCTACATGAACCATGGAAATTAAACTAAGTATTTCTAAGAAAATCCCTTAAACTCTCCCCGCCCACATGCTTAAGCATGCTTGCACGTTTATGTATGACAGTCATTTTTTCTAGTTAATCTTCTTCCACAGCACTATCAAGAGGACATCTCTTACCAGCACTGCATCCACACTGTTAAATAAAGAGGGACAAGTGGCGTGTGAGAGAATGACCATTTTAGTGCAAGAAGTGCATCATCTTCTGATTTTTAGACCATTTCACACACTGAGCTGCACAATAGCTGGCAGCCAAATTAATCCAGGAGTACTACTTGAAGGCTTTCACTTAAATAAAGAGGTCCTCAAGAATTTTGAAGGTCTCCCCCAGAAACTCAGAGAAGTACTGCTGAGATCTGATCAGCCAGAACCCAAAATAGAATGGCCATAAGAGGGTACAACAGTCAGAACATTCATCACCTAGTAAAGAGATAAGCTGGTGTTGCAGGTTCACCTTACCTGCAAAATCATTGCAGATGGCTTTTTAAAAAAAACACAAAGCTACATGACCCTTGTGAAGTACTGTTTCTCCCATAGAATCGACAAAAGACAGGTTGACAAATATGCATTGCAAACATATTCATCTTTTCTTCCAGAAATATAAATTTAATAGAAAAAAAAAAAAAAGAGAAACTGTAGGTTGTAAAGAAAATTTCTAATAGCCGCCACATTTTAATCTAAATTATTTCTATGGTCCTTAACCATAAGTTAGATTATTGGCCATCCCAACAATGATCTTTATTTAGCCTGAAATACTCCCAAGCCCCCAGGAATGTATGGTGGTGGCTTTGTATTTAGTTTTCAATCTATCAATTAAACTGCTGTGAAAACAGAGAAGTTACATTTCAACTGACAGGTAGAAATTGCTTAAACATGTCACAACACTTCCAGTACAATCATAATTGCTCTCAGATAGACATCATTTAGAGATGAAGTTCATTCTCTTGTTTCCCTTCAACCAAAAGGAAGTATGTGGGAAAAAGTAGTGTGTCTTCATGGATGATTGGTGAGTGGTTTGCTAAGGGTTGTTGCAGCTGAATTGGAAAAGCTTAGACTTGAATTTACAAGTGATAATTGAGAAAGTAAACAATATTGATTTTAGCTCAGTATCTTCTCTCCATCGAAGGCCAGAGAGAAGCAAGACTTGAAACTTTATGACCAAATCAATTTAGTGTAATTACCCTTGAAACATGACTTTGCCATCATGATTCTGTCATGATAGTGGGAAAATAAGACTGTCAACCCAAGGCATATTATGAAAAAGATGGTCATGCAATACAGATATTTCCATCACCACTAGTTACAGAACCCATGCATGCACTTTCTAACGGTCACATTATCTCATCAACCCCCCCAGTCTTTCCCAGAAATGTCACAAATAATTTTAGACACAGTACAAAAATATCTACAGAGTGCATTTTCAAAAATTGATGCCTCACCTGTCAAATTTGCCAAGCCTCAGAAATACATGCTTTTTCACACCTCTTAAAATATGTATAATAAGACAGTTATCTGTGTCCCTCATTCTGACCTTGGGAGGAAGCCAGTAATGTCACAGAACATTTTTAGGGCAATTAATCCTTATGTAAATGTATGTAAGCAACTTTCTTGGGGAGCAAGTGGGGTTTTTGTTAAAGAAAAAAACCCAGGAAATTTAAGCCAAAGATCTCAGAAAAAGTTGAAACAATATCTTCCCTGATCATGCCAAAATTTTTCTCTAAATAAAATAGTACCCTAATCTAAATCAAGTGTGAAGAAATAAATAAAAAGCTTTTGAATTTTCCACCATGTAAGAAGATATAGAAGAGTGATGTTTCTGAAGATGAAATTGAGACAAATTTATTTAGCATTTCTGAAACCTTTTGATAATGATCCTCACAGAAGCTTTATTTGGAAAAACCAGTCAGTCAAACCTCCTCTCATTAGCTCACAGTATGACAAAAAAGCAGGGGACTAACACAAACCAAACAAGTAAAACTGAACTTGAGCCAAGTCATAGCAAAGCACAACAGGGTGGTTGCAGGCACAAGAAGTAGTTAATATATTTATTAGTGACTCACAAAGAACACCAAAATCCTTTTTTTGGTGACATTAATATTTTCTGGTTATTAAACACTGTAAGATGTTTCGGGGAGAAATCCCCCCATTAAAATAAAGAACTGAGCTCCAAAGCAGCAGAAAAACTTGCTTTTCTATAAATTTATAGTAATGTAAGTAATGTTCTTCTTGTAAAGAACAAGTATTCTTCTCATATATGTTAGTACACCTGGAATCATCTGACAATATTCAAGACACCACTGTGATAGCAGTGGTAGGTGAAGAAGAACATTTCAGTGAGAGCAATGGACAACTTTGCAGCAGCAGCTGAGCACAACCTCAGCCTGAAAGCCACTGGATTGCTTGGGTCAGATTAATGCACAATCAATGCAATATCAGAAACAGTGATGTGAGCAAGGAAAGAGTTGTCACAAAATGTGTTTGGAGGGTTTGTCATAGTGAGCTAACCCTCACTAGGAGAATGAGGTAAAACATGGGAATAAATGGCAAAGATGAACAAGTGCTGCTTTTAACACTTACAGACTTACTGAATTTGAGCATGGTACACACAGTGCAGGGACAAGGAATAGTCTGAGGAAGTCTGTCAGGAGAAAATGAAGCCTCTGACTGAGCAGTGTGAGGTGTGAGCATCAGGAATGACGCTTCCATTGGGAACTGCTGGCATTGTGTTCATCAGGAAATAAGAATGTGTTGTGAGAAACACATTAGGGCTCTACAAACATTCAAGACAAAACAAACAAGCAAGAAAAAAGCAAGTCACTATAATCTGGAGTCCCAAAATCTGTAACCAAGTCAGGTAAATAATACTGAGTACAACTTGCAGTGGAAAGAGCAGTCATTAAATAATAATAATAATAATAATAATAATAATAATAACAAAATTTAAAAATGCCAGACAACTAGAGTATCCTGTAAAATTGCCATCAAAAGAGACATGTCTGAAGAATCAGGTGATGACCCGAGATCACCTGGTGATGATGAAAATAGATGTCCTTGGGTCTCTAAAAGGTCTCAAAAAAGCAGCAGCCTGATCTTCTGACCTTGTAATCAAAGAGGAAAAAGGAAGGAAAGCCTAAAGTTTCAAGTAAAAGCATGCAAGCCATGCACAGACTGGCTGTAATATGATAATTTATTTAAGGACTGCTCACTATAATACCTGATTTTGTTAGTTTCAATGTTGTTTGAAAAATCTCATTATTATAACTTTCAAGTATCGTTTCAAAACTTTCTTTTATTTTGATTTTAGTTTACTTTAAAAAAAAAAACTCTACCACTGTGACATAACAATCACAAGAATGGGTACCAATGCCTGCTATAGGAATGGGAGAAGTGCAATTGCTTGGGCTGTATATTTCCTTATTGACTTTTTACTTTTACCTTCTATCTGTTACATTCAACTTCCAGGACTGTATCTGTTTCTGTCAACTCTATTACAGGGCTTTTGTACATACCAGATATTTTTTATTATAAGGTCACAAAATCAATCTGCTTGTGTGACCTCAAAGAACAGTTTCACAGACCCTCAAAGGTCTCACTCATCCCAAGCTACTGCTGCCTTTGAAAAGGTGTATAAAATGTAATCTTAGGGCATTCCTCAAGGCATCCAAGCCCTGTGTGAAAATGGAAAATTGAGGCACTGACCACTCACAATTGTGGATACAATCCTGCAGGCAAGGACTAACCCAAGCTCACACCACCTCTTCTTCTCCCTCTCCCATCAGCATCTTTTGTATATTCCAAGCTGGATTGAGTAGTTGTTAATGAATCCACAATACTTTCTCTCCCCTCTTTTTCCCAACATCAATATAGCTGCATCTAGGCCTCTGTGCTTGCTGAAATGCACTTAAGTGGCAGAATTGCAAAAGGCAGGTTCTATTTATCAAGGTGCTTTCTAGTAATGGTCAGTCCATGCTGTTGATAAAGATATGAGGCCACTGCTTCCCTAGTAAGATTGGCAAACGCCTCTACCCAGATGCAGCCTTTAAATTATTCATGCTTAACTCCTATTTGAAGGTTGGCACTTACTCTCCCTCTTCAAAACATATCAAAAGTAACTGATTTGAAACATCTAGTCAGTCTTCCTCTTTTCTCCACCCTCCTCCTGAAATATTCAGGAACCTGAAAGTTGAGAGATTCATCACATTGAAACTTTCTATGCACAAAATCTGGATTTCACTTTACTCAACAAATATCTGCATGTCACATATATCTTTAAAACATGAAATATTCTATTCTGAAGGATATAAACTATCTCACAAACTTTGCCTCTGTTCTTCAATTCTAAAGATAATTCAAAAATTATCTGGAATTACAAACTCCACCTCTTTTCCATTTTTCTACCTCTAAATTCTTTATTTGTGTCTTGCCCTGTATCTGTTTCTTCCTTTCCAGTCTCTACTCCTTTTCTCTCTCATCTTGCTGACATGCTGAAAATAATCACATCTTGTCTCCTGTCACTGATGCCATATCACTTAATCCCTTAACTCAATTATCAGAGGGCCTTTACAATATGCCAGGCCTTAACTAGTCATTCAGGTCTCTCTGGTTACACCAGCAGTGTACCAAAACTCATCTTTCAGAAATCTTCTCACACTCCACTGCATTCACATTTTACTTATCCCTTTCAGTCACAATTCCCTGGGGTCTTCCTGGCTGCACTGTTGGGCATTGCTCCCACCAAGCTCCCGTTTCCTCAGATCCTACACACTCAGACTCTTCCCTTTTAAGTCATCTTGATCTGAATCAGGGCCCTCTCAGCACCTGGCACATCAATAGGTTTGGAATGCAAAGCAAAGGGGAGTGGAATTAAGCAAAAGAGCCCAAGTTCAGGAACTGAGTAACAGCAATTGAGTACTGAAAGGGGGTGAACTAAAGGAGTGCTTCCAGTGTAGCTCCATCTCAGCAACACTGTCCTCACCCTCCCCAAATACATCATCGCCTCGCTCCAGCAGCACAGAGCAGACTGCAGAGGCCTCAGGGGCAGTGCTCATCTTGCATCTGAAAAATGTCAAGCTGATCTGGCCTGCAGTAGAAGGTGTGAGGGGACAGAAAAAAGATGTATTTTTATTTAGCTCTTATTTAAGCATTGTAAGATCAAACTAAAAGACAGGTCCAAATAAACATGCATGATAACTTGAGAAGTCACTCTGTTTCGTAAGAAAGTCTTTCGCCAATCACATTCCCTCTATTTGCTAGTACCTCTCTCCTCAGCACACATTTCAAATATGCTTGTCAACCCAGCATCCTGGCATAAATGCAGCATGCAAAGCACCTGATCCCAATGGTTGATGTGGCTGAATCTGGGCTGTTGAGCAAGTCCAAACTTGAGGCAAGTTCTGCCCATGATGATTCTAATTTTTGTCACACATCGTCAGAGCAGTGGCAGACTGGACCTTCAGACTTGAAGGTCTGGGGGTGCTGGAAGTACCTGCACAGAGCTCCTGCCTTTGTGCATGTTACTCTCCTGCAGAGCAGCACCCTCACAGCCCCCATCACAGAGGCAGAGCCCTGCTGAAAAGCAGCCTTTACAGCCCAGAGCTGATACAAGGGCTAACATGCCCTGCTTGTTCTCCCAGAGGAGCTCGGGGAGCTCACACATGAACAGCAGCAGCCTTTCTCCTGTCAAGGGCAGAATCACCCTGAGAGCAGCAGTGCTTCCAGACTCCAGGGGAGGTACCCAAACTCTTCAGATGCGGCAGCACAAAAAATCTGAAACACAGCTGATCACACAGATTGCTGTTTGGCTAAATATTCTCTTTCTTCACATTCGCTGCCATGCAAAATCACTTCCCCTTGCCTTAAGCTCTTTTATCAAGTGTTTCCCTAAGGAAACATTTCTTATTATCCAAATCAATATCCACTGAAGTGGATTTAAGAATTTAAAGGCCTTGATGCCTGGTATTAACATCAACTTAGATAGCTACTCTGTTTAACACAGGCTTTCAGTGGTGATTCATTTGCTAGAGTCATTGTGCCACGGGGAGTGAATTTATTTTTCATCAGAATATCCTGTACCAGCTTCTAGAAGGCATCACTGGATTGTCACTGCTTGTGGAAGCAATTGTTTTATTAGAAAGTAAATTATTTGCCTGAAAACATTAGGTTACTTCCTCCTATCCTATATCATCACCCTGAGACTCCTATCCACTTTTGAGATGTTGCCACAAGCAAATCATCCCCACTGCCTACTGAATCATCATGAAGCATTCAGAACAGAGAATAAAGTTACAAATGCTATACATAAGATAAATATCATATTTTTTCACATTTCAAATGAAGAAATACCTCACAGTTTTATGAAAATATGCAGTTATTTTCTTCGGAAGCTTCTGCTCACCTAACAAACTGGACTTGTGCCTGCATTTTCTCAAAAAGTAAACCACTATGCATACTTATGTAACAATGCCCAATATGACTCATACCTACCTCTTAAGTGGTTTTGCATCATATGCAAGCTGTTTGAACCCATTCATGCATCTTTCTTCGCCACTGAGAAGGCACAGAGGGCTTGACCTCCTGGAAGGAAAACACTCCTGGCTGCTACTGATTGCTCACAGTTGCAGGTGCTCAGCGTTTGCCAGAACTGAGATCTCAAAGCTATCAGCTTGAATTGATTCCAAGGAAAATATTATCCAAATCAAATTTTATTTTTACCTCTATATATACCTCCTCCTTCACCGTGTGTATAGGAAATCAAGGCTGTGAGACAGCAATTAACCTCACTTCACCTATTTCTTCTGAGAAACTAAGTGGTCTGTCAAGTTGAACATGTTTAAATTGATGGACTCCTATCTGGTTTTAATCTTTTAAAACTTGCTAAGTTGTTCTTAAATGATAGATGAATTATTTACTTCAATGTTTATATAAATTCCTGTCTGACAAGTCCATGTATAGAAGAAATGGAAGTTTCAAAATTAAGGAATCTGATAAGCCATCCTACATGAGACCTTCCCAAAGTAGAATGTGTTCACATCACAGATGCTGACGCAACAGACTTTCTAACTTGGTCGAAATTTGCAGCATTTCACATCCTTATGTTTTATGGTAGTGGGGCTGATAGGTTTTTATTTGGGGGAGTTAATTTTTTTTGCATTATTACTTACATTGCCTAAATCTTTCAAACTCATATTGAAAATTTCCTTATTTAAATTTTACTGAATGTTTTAAAATCAAATATGAAATAGTAATTGCATTGTATCTAATTAGGGAAAATGCCCCAACTTTTTACACTAAGAGAAAAAATGTCTTTAAAAAAGAAAATCTAGTGTATTTATGTAACCTTAACTATACTTTGTACTTGTATTAAAAACAACCTTTGAAGAAAGTTTACCTCTTCATGAAAGTCATATTTAACAGTAATTTGGTTTTGTTCCACACCAACTTGTAAAAAATCCATTCAATCTATTGACAAAAGTGAGGCATGGAATGTTTTCGATACTTTTTCTGGGTTTTTTTGCTTGGTTTTGTTTTGGGTTTTTCTTTTCCTACAGTACTTCTTTTGTACAGTTTTTCAGACTGAAGTGCCTCATGGTTGACATTTCACCAGGCAACATGTGACTCAGTTATTTCCACAATAACAAACTGCATTCTTATGCTCTAAAAATCTCAGCTCTTCATGACACTGATTCAGAGGGATGGTTAAAATAACCAGTGGGAGGCACTAGTTGTGTTCACTGAAATGGAAAAATTTGCAGATGTTTGATAAACACACAGATGTAATTATCACTTCAAATTTTTCAGCTAAAGCTAAATAAATCTTTACTTCTCTGCAACACAGGCACAAATACACAACAACTGTGATATTTCTTGGACACAGCCCTCCAGCTGCTCGCTCATCCAATACAAAAAAAACCAAAAAACTTTCATCATTATTTTAGATAAACATAAGTAATATTTATAAAATGTTTTCATATTTATAAAATATTTTCATATTTATTTCACTCCAAAGAATGCAAAAAAAAATCATCTGGTCACTGTTGTACTTAAATATCTTGCAGAAGAAAAGCAAGAGGAAACCAAGACAAATTAATATGTAATTCAATTGGGCTCCCTTTTCTCCTGCATCTCAGAACACCCCCTTACAGGACAATCTGAATTCCATCTTTTCTGAAGCACTGCTGAGGCCTCAAGATTATCATACATAAAGGATATATCTTATCTGCTCCAAGCAAGATCTCACAGGACATACCACATGGTTTCTAAATAACAGCATCTAGCCTTCATGGGGTACATTGAAAACAGTATTTTAAGAAGTCAGACTTTTGAAACTTTTACACTTTTAAAATCTAACTATTACAAAGTAAATCCAGTGGTTTCTTAAAGTTTCATATTAAAACAGAAATTAAAATGTCAAGTTTTTAGCATAAAACATTTCTATTTCTGTGCTTTGCTATACATGAAAAATTTATTTTCCCCCTATCTTTTCCAGAGGTGACACCTTAGGGCTTGAACATGCAGCCAAGTTACTGTGGGTCCTATGAGCACTAAAAATAGCTGATGGATATCCTCTAATACCAAGGAAAAGGCAAAGGTAAGGCAGCTCTGCTGAAACCCACTTCATTAAATCACCTTCCCTTGCATTTTCCCTGGGCTAAGAGCACAAACAGAGACAAGCAGAGCTGTTGTAACTCAGTCCTGAGCATGAATGCTGGCCTTGACAGTGCGACTATCAGAGAGCTCTATGTTAACTTGAACAAGAGACTGAGGCAAATGGCAAATATTCTGTCCCTGTGTCCTTCACGTAAATCCCCATCATCAAACAGGCTGGGGTCTCTGCAGCTACAGCATTTCTCTGCAGCTTGAAGTAATGGTTAGAAACAAAAGCAGAAATGTGTAGCCTTTGTCTAGTGACAAGGGCTTCACTACCCACCTGCAGAGCTTCTTCCCTACTGCAAGGTTCAAGTCCAGGGTTGGGAAAAGTAATGGCTGAAGAGGACTGTTGTCCCAGGTGGATCTTTCTTCAAGGATAAATATAAACATGCAGTCAGTGTTGTCTTTTATATTTGCATCTTATACATCAAACTAAATCACATTTAGACATGTATAATCATGCTCTGATTTATTTATAGTCTCTGGATTCCTCACTTGTCTTCCTCAGGATGCTGCTAAGTTCCCCAAAGGTAACCAGGTACTCAAAATGAGATTTTCCTATACCGTTTCAAATATGCCTACGAGCAATGTGTGTCTGCTCTCCTTTCCTCTGGCCAGAGACAAGACAGATGGTATAAAACAAAGGAGTTAAAAGTTACAGCAACACCTGCAAATCCAGTGAAACCTTCGTCAGCAAAGTACCCTTTCTTTGGCAGACTTCAGAAGGAAACTGGCAGCAGTGTCATTTTCTATGAAAAATATATAGTTGAGGTAGAAATGTTCAGCTGCCAAGGGAGTATTTATGAAAACTTGTATAAGAGTTGCGTAAATAGCTTCCAGCACCATTATGTATGTAAAAGCCATAGTGTAGATTTAAAAAATGTTTTAAGAAAAGAAGTAAAAAATTATTCAAATGTATGCCAGAACTATCTATTAGATGCTAAAGATTTTCAGTGACCTTTGCTTTCAGATGTTAATTATGCATCAGACAACACAGCCTTCCAAGTTCCTGCCAAGACAAAGCCAATCAATAGATGTTTTCCCCAAGAAATAACAGCCTTACTGTACAACAGTGTAAGTCTCTTGACAACACTGCATACAAAATTTTGAAATAATCCACTGGAAGTAGCAGTTTCTCCAGAACTGTTGGCTTAAGAATTAGCCAGTAATTGCACCTGATAATAAGGTGTTCCCAGGATGAAACTATTTGCTGACTCTGAAGATCATGAGATTATTATTATTTATCAAGTGTCAATGAGATAAAACTGTAATATATGCAAACATTACACATCTCTCCCAAGATATTTACGGTACACATTAGAAAGATAATACAATTTATCACACCACAGCAAGTAATTAGATAAATTCACTGCAAATCAGGATCTTTTCCCTGGGACTTAGTTTTAAGGATGCAGATAAACCAGGTTTGCAAACCAGACTTCTTCTGAACCGTAGGAACTACCATTACTTTCTAAGGTCACTGCAGAGTCCCTGTTTTAAAAAAAACTTTTAGATCAAATATATATTTCCAAGTAGACTTGGAAATTTGTAGCTTAGTAAACTACTACTACTACTATTACTACTACTACTACTACTACTACAAAGACTACATTATAAACCATTTTCTTTTCCAAATAATCTCTTTCTAAGCTAAGGATAGGATCAGTAGCAATGTGTTCATGCAAAAACACTTCCATTTACAAAGTTTAAAGCCTATTTGTTGCTTTGCTGATCTAGTATCTTTTAATTTCCAAGATGATGCTGGTATCCCAAGCAGCATTATTATTTTAAGAAGAAAAATATACCACAACTGCAAACTCAGGAACAATTTGCCAAGCAAGTGATAATTTTGACTGGCAGTAATGACTGTGCATATTACATACAAGCCTTGAAAGAATTCTTATGACTTCACTTGTATCTGGTTTTATTTATTTAAATCTGTGCCTATTTCTCAAATACACATTTCTATAACCAATCATATTACACTCTTTTGTATCAACCATTGCACTCATCACGTGTTGTGCCCACAATTTTGCTTAAAAGTAACACATATAACTATTCATATCCAACTTCAAATTATTGTATTTACCAGTTTGCCTAAATATTTATTTAAGCTACTGTTCCAGGCTGATTTGAAAAGGAAGGCAGACTCGAACAAATTTTTGGGTTCATAAGAGGTAGGTGTTGCTTCCTAGTGTGCACCACACTCCAGACAAGCATATTTTAACTCTCTCTCTACTTGACCACACATTCTTAGCCCAGATCAAATTTATAAAGGTGGAGTAAAGCAAGCATAGAGTCTTGAAACTTCCTTCTTTCTCCAGAGTCTGCTATACACTGTCATTTAAGTATGAAGCTTCATGCACAATGTCTCTCCCATGGTCACCAGGCACTGCAGCAATGTGCAGTAAAGCCTGGGGCTGCCATTGGCTTTACAGTGGGATTCCACTAATAGAGTCATTGTAAAAACACAAAAAGTACCCGAAGATTAACAGACCCAGCATAATCCCTAGGATATTCTGTATCCTTATCTCAAAGGACTTTTAGGAGCAGAATCAATGAGAGTTTTGACTTTCTGCTTCATGAAATGTGAAACAAGAAGCCTAGTGAGAAACATTTTTCCACAGCTTTTGCATCTCACCTTGTTGAAGGCAAGGTGAAATTTATATTTTAATCTGGTGTGCCCCACAACATGCCAGCAGTAAACCTTTCTCTGCTGGACTTCTTTGGTTATTCTCCCATATCCTCTGAACCTGGGACAACCAAAAATTTTCCATAAGTATTCTTCCTCTTAGAAGTTTGTTAATGGGATTCTTTCTTTCCCTATAGGAACATGACAATTCCCAGCAAACATTTTCGATAACTGGTAAGGAATTTTCAAGTTAAATTTATGGATTCAATGCAAATACTGCTCAATACTCACCTTGGGAAAAATAATTTGAAATTTGGTCAATGACAGATGAAAGCCACTCTAAATTTAGTTTTCAGGAAAACCACATTGTTAATTTGCCATTTAACGTGGGTAATTGCTGCATTTTCATTATGTGGTATTTTCTTATGTTTTCACTTCCTGTTTTCATTAAAACTCATCAAAACTCTTTGCAAAATGATAATTTTCCAAAGAACTAGAGCTCCTAGAAAGAACATGATCATCAGCACAGCTGCAAACAGCAACATCAGAATCTGCCAAACATAAAGGTCTTGAGAAGTTTCTATAATGCTAGCTGCCAAGTAGATCTTCATTTTTAACTGTTTAGTCTCACCCCACTCCAGGATGTTTAAATCCCCATGAAAATGGGCTATAGTACACAGCCAGTGCTATGATGCCTTTGCTTTTTGGAGAAGTGGTTTTCCTTTGAAGAGCAGTGTCTGCATTTCATGAAGTTCTGACCCAATCAGGAACCTACTGAGCAGAAGTTCTGGAAAAGGCAAGTTAAATAGACAAATCTTTGAGAATTCAGAATCGCAGCCTTGGGGTTTTTTTCTTCCATTGTCCTCCAACACAGACAGCCATACTCTGAGCATTGCTTACTGGACATTTATGGCAAAAATGTGTTCTACATACGTATTCACTGTTGCCTCTGTTGACACTGTTGGGACAATACTTTTTGGCTTAGGACCAAAAGCCTGGTACCTCCTCCTAAAAGCTTATTTCTGATGGACACAAGCAGGGTATTGTGGCTAGCACAGTTTTTCCCATGAGAAGTTTTCTTGTGTTTTGTAAATAAAGATAAAGTTTGGATGTTTTTGGAACAGTGTCCCAGAACTTGGGCAGTGCAGGCCTGGCCAATCAGGCCTGGGGGAAGGCTTCTGACTGACCAATCTGGGTGACTTTTGAGAACTCTATATATGTGATGAAATCAAAACAATAAAGGTCATTCCTTCTTGCCACTGAGAACCGATGCATTCATTACTCTGCTAGCTGCTCAACAGCGACAGGGTATAATCCTTTCCTTAACAAGCAGCCAAAATGAAGAGGGCTGCATCCAGACTGTTTTTACCCAACTGTTTTTTTCACGTTTGAAAACCTGCCTGAGAGGGTTCAATATTCTTTTCTGCCTAAGAGACTAAAACATTACTCTTCCCTCCTAATTGCTTTCCCCATCTAGAGCTGGAAAGGTGGTTCCTTTTCTCAGCTAAAGCTGTTCTGTTGCACACTGAATATTTAAAAACCTATTAAAACTGAGAGAGCAGCAGCCTCTAGACTATGTATAAAAATGAATTCACCTACTTCACATGAAGTTGTTACCGTAGCAGCAGCAAGGAATTAACATCCTATTCCACACAGGCTGCTTTCAGGACGAAGAGTAAGTTGATCTTGCATCCTCAATTAGTATTTAGGTCACCAAGCTAACTTAGAATATCCCAGATGCAATGCTTATGTTGGCCCTGCTTTACAATACCACATCAGTCACTTCTCTGTTGTGCCAAGAGCCCAAATTCAAACATGCAGAAAAAGTCAGTGTGAGTATGTGCAGCTACCAGAAGCAGAGGAGCAACACCTGGTTACAGGTTTGGGAGAGCTCAGGTGTCTCTTACTGAGCTGCTCAGCTCTGCCAAGACTTATCCAAAAACAGTATTTGGGGAACACAATAATAAAACCAGTAATCCTATAAACTTAATTTCCTTGAGGATTAAATGAACTCAGCAATTCATCATAGCAATTGTGATATTGGGAATATAAATCCCAATTCTCTTTCCCCACTTTTTGTATCTGAGTGGATGCAGAGCAACACTTAAATGACAGCTTCCCTTGCTTGTCTGTATTTTGTGCTAGTTGGCACGCAGAACCAAAGGGTTGCCCGGAAAGAAAAAGAGGAATGAAACCCAAAAGACAATTAACACTATGAGTGGTCAGAATGAGAGTCCAAGACTTGAACTGTGACAGAGCCTAAGGAAACCCTGACATGGCAACACTGCCAGAACCATCAGCACAGCCATGATTGCTTTTTAGCCTTTCAGCAGGGAAAAGGCAGCTGTAAATCCTCAGCAGGGAAAAGGCAGCTGTAAATCCAATCTGCAGTGGGCAACAAGAAGATTCAATAGTTTAAAACTGGCATGAACTTTAAACAAGCCCACAGAAGTTATGAGTGCCCACTGAGTCAAAAGACAGCTCCAGACCAGGACCAGGATGGGGTGCCCACTTCCCTCAGCTGCTTCTGCTTCAAAGAGCAGAATGCCACCAGGGAACAGCCAGCCAGGAGGCAGCCACACCACACACCCTCACCCCACAGGCAACCTCACCCCTCCAGGATCTCCCTTCCTTTGGACCCCACCTGAGGCATTGGCTCTCCCAGTTACACCTAAAGGGCTCTTTCCCCCTTGCAACACATCTACCCACATCACTCAGCTTCATCTTCACAAAAACCCCTGTTGTCTCCTGGTGAGGTAACATCCCAAAGTCTGTTTCAGCTAAAGCAGCTTTGGTGGTAGCAGACACGTGATGTAGTCTACAAGTAAGACACACAGGAAAACAAAATCCTGATCCCTTTTACTGCTGCGCCACTGGCTTCCTCCATCTTCAAAGTGAACTCTGCAGAGTGGGATTTTTCAAAATCCCTTAGTACATGGGTTTAACTCTGGTGCCTCTGAGGTATCTGATGAAATTCCTGCAGTTTGTAATGAAAGCTGTAACATCAACACTGTTTATCCCACCAAGAACTTCCCACTACCTCACTTATCTGTGAATAATAAACACTTAACAACAGTCTCCTGCTTCTCAGTAGGCTAAGGCTTTTGTTAACAAGTTACACAAATATCCTAATCTGGAAAGAAGTAAAAGAAAAAAGAACAGTCTGACAGTAGGAATAACCATCTTTTTCCACAAAGGACTCCACGTATCAGCAAAAACATTCCACTAGTTTTTGCTTTGGGGGTTTTTTTGATTATAAGGGAAAAAATGGTTTTAATGATAAAATTTAGTCATGAACAAACAGTACATGAAAAGGGTCTGTCTCTTTACAAAAATTTCACCAGTGCTTCAGTATCACTTAACTGTGATAAAGAGGCTGCTGCCAGCAACAGTTTACCCAGTTCATCTTCTGAACTGGTTTTCATAAGGGTTAAAAAACAAAGACAATGGAAAAAAGTCAGTACAGTGGGACTTTCCTACACTTTTACCAACTCAGCAAAGCTACAAGGTCATTCCTTTGTACCCTAAAGCACTATGGATTAGATTGGTCCTTCACTAAGGAGCAATTAATACATGGAGGATAAGTAGTAACTACAGGCCATTCCAGAAAACATACTGACTCCGAAGAAAATGAAGCAGCACCTAAGCAAACCAGAAAACTTGACAGCATTTTCCAGTACCTCAAGCAGCAAATGTTGCTGTTAAGAGAGATCAAGGCAAGGCATAATTTTTTTTAAAATGACAGAAAATACAGAATGTTTTTTCTTTCGGCATCACAGGTATTTATTTGGAAAACATGAAAGTCAACAAGCTAACATCAAAGTAAAACCATACAGAGCTGAAAAATTTATCTGGCTTCAGCATGACTCATGAAACCATTTCCATTCCTAAATCCCCAGCGAAAATGCCCTTGTGCAGCCACCATTTTTTTGTTATAATAAAAAGATACATTAAAGGACAGAGCTCAGTAGCATGCAAGAAACTATCTTGAAATTTCAGATGCTGATCTCGCAGCTGCCAAGACAGCAGGCCTTGCTTATCTCTTCAGACAACTATGGCTGCTTTAAATACAAGAGGGAATTTAACTGAATGAAATATTCCCTATTCTAAGCATTCACAGATTTTTGTGATAAAGCGATTCTTCTAGGCCTTATTTTCCAGCCTACAAAACAGTGGCCATTGGACTTTGTTAATTCAGAATCTCAGTTGTCCTAGACAGTGCAACAATTTATTTTAAATCCTCAAGGATGATTAATACCTTTATCAGTGAGATTTTTCCATTGATTAATTAGTGTTAAAACATGTGCCGTCACTTGAGTCCAAGTTTGTTTGGAATCAACTACCAGGTATCTGATATTGACATTTTTTCCTACTTGAAAGGAGACCCCTTTGATTTTTCAATTTGCTTTTCCTTACACTTTGATCAATCCAACATCAATGATGACTTTCTTGGCTAAACACCAAAATGAAGGTTTTTTTAATCTCACATTAAGAGAAAAATTTGTCAGGACCGAATCACCTTTTTCTGATTGCAGAAATTTCTTACAGCCCAGCACCCTTTTCAATGCACGAGCCTCAGAACTGGCCCAATTATTTCCCCAGTTCTATTATTGCCATAGACATACATGGTGCTATCTTTTTTACATGTCTAAGGATTGTATTTCACAGAAGCACAGAATCAATTAGGTTGGACAAGAACTCTGAGATCATTGAGTCCAACGTTTGATCCAACAGCACCATATCAACTAGACCATGGTATTAAGAGCCATGTCCAATCTTTCCTTAAACACCTCCAGAGGATGCTGACTCCACCACCTTCCTGGGCAGCCTGTTCCAATGTCTTGTCAACTCTTCTGTGAAGCAATTCTTCCTAATGTCCAACTTAAATTTCCCCTGGCACAGCTTAAAACTCTGTCCTTCATTCCTGTTCTTTCTTAACTGGGAGAAGAGGCTGACCTCCACCTGGTTACAGCCTCCTTTCAGGTGGGTCAATAAGGTTTCCCCTGGGTCTCCTCTCCTCCAGGCTGAACAATCCCAGATCCCTCAGCTGCTCTGGGCCCAGCCTTCCAGCCAGTTCCTAACCCTTGGAAAGGTTCCACCTGTCCAAGCCATGGGCTGCCAGCTTTTCCAGGAGAATGCCATGGAAGATAGCATCAAAGGTTCATCCCTTGGTTTTCCCTTATGTGGCATGGGATCATACTCAAGATGATCTGTTCCACAACCTTGCTGGGCACCAAGTCAGGCTGACAGACCTGGAGCTCCCTGGATCCTCCTTCCAGCCCTTCTTATGGATGAGTGTCACACTGGCCAACCTCCAGTCATCTGGGACCTCTCTGGTGAGCCAGGACTGATGGTAAATGATGCAGAGCAGCTTGGAGAGTTCTTCCACCAGCTCCCTCATCACCCAGGGATGGATCCTATCTGCTCCCATGGACTTGTGAGCATCTAAGTGGCTCAGCAGGTCACTAACTGCTCCCTCCTGGGTTACAGGGGGTCCTGTCTGCCCCCCTATCCACCTGTTCCAGAGGCCTGTGGTACTGAGGATAACTAGTCTTACTGTTGAGAACTGAGGCAAAGAAGGTGTTAAATACATCAGCCTTCTCCTCGTCTTTGGTGACTATATTCCTCCTCTACCCAATAAAAAAATAGAGGTTTTCTTTTGCTCTTCTCTTGTTATTAATGTATTTGTAAAAACACTTTTTATTATCCTTTACAGAAGTGATGCAGAGGTTAAGTTCTAAATGACCTTTTGTCTCCCTAATTTTCCATCTGCATGACATCCTTAAAAACACTTCCTGAGTTACCTGTCCCTTTTCCTAAGGTGACAAACCCTCTTTTTTCCCCTGAGTTCCTCCAAGATCTCCCTACTCAGCCAGGCTGGCCTTCTTCTCTGCCAGCTCATCTTGCAGCACAGAGGGACAGCCTGCTCCTGCACCTTCAGTATTTCTTTCTTGAAGTGTATCCAGCCTTCCTGGGCCCCTTTGCTTCTAAGGGCTGCTTCCCAAGGGACTTTCCAAATCAGTGTCCTGAACAGGCCAAAGTTGCCCTTCAGAAGTCCAGGGTAGAGGTTTTGTTAATCCACCCTCCCCCCTCATTTCTCCAAGTCTTGAAAACTGTATCATTTCATAGTCATTGTGCCCAAGACAGCCTCTGATCGTCACATCTCCCACCAACCCTTCTCTGCCTGTAGTCCACAGGTCTAGTGGGGTATCACCCCTGTGGGCTCATTTTTTACCAGCTGTGTAAGGACGTTCTCTTTCACACACTCCAGGACCCTCCTGGACTTCCTCCTCTCCGCTGTGTTGAGCTTACAGGAGATGTCCAGCAAGTTGAAGTCTCCCACAAGAACAAGGGCTGGCAATGGTGAAACATCAGCCAGCCACCTATAGAATGATTTGTTTTAACACAGGATGATTTGCTTTATTCATCATACAACACCACTAATTTTCACCCTGTTAAATATCTAAACTGAACCCTGAATGCTTTAAGGGGGATTGGCTTCCAAAATACAATCCTCATAACAGATGTGTAGTTCTAAATGTATCACCTCGCATCTGGCTCTGTTAATGGGATCAATTTGACAAGCAACCAAGGTTTCTCAGAAAGAATTTTTACCTGTCACTGCAAATCCTGAGAGTTATTACATTTAGCCTTCAAGTAGTTACAGTGTTTCTTTCTATACAGCAGTGTTTTCTAGAAAAAGTATTCTAATTTATTATTTCTACAGTCACTTGACTATAATTTAGTTTCCAGGTGTGCTACCAATTTTTTTATCTTGATGTTATTTTGTCATGGTGTTTGTCAGGTCTCACAGGAGTCTACAAGGCAGACAAAATTCTTCACGGTCAATGCAAATGGAAGCATTCCCTTGGGCAAGGCCTGCCATGTGAAGGACAGCCCAGAAGAGAGGAATCCCCTTTATCATTGAAATTTAGCCAAATAATTGTTTTTTATATTTTATTTAATTCATATGAACATTCAGAGCACTTCTACTTTGAAAGACAGGACATGACTGTAGAAAACAAGCTGCTGTATGTAGGAAGAGGCAAATGTCTTTGCTCTACGGCCATGGTGAATTTCTTCCAGCTGGGAGAACTTAACCTCAGAATAATTTTCTTCAAATATTTATTCCCGAGAGATACAGAGAATAGCAACATTTCAAAATGCACAGGCAAATCTGACTGTCATGTACAGATACTGAGAAAATTCTGTTTAGCTACTTAGTAGCTACCACTGCAAGGTAGTTCATTCTGGTTAGAAAATTAAATATATTGGAAGCTTTTGTCACCACAGGACATTCATTTGCTCTCATAAATGAGAAGTGCATTGAAGGCAAGCTTTTAAATGCTTGTAAACCACTGGTGATGGTAAGCAGAGAGTTCAAATTAGCTGACACTTTCCCAGATAAATATGGCTGGGAAAACATATTGGACCCTATTAATTTGCAGCATCTGGCAACACTTCAAAGGGAAAATCAAATTTATTTCATCTTTAAGGCAAAAAAAAAAAAATTCAGTTTAAGTCCTCTTGAAGAAATTGGCTTTAGAGTATACAGGCAGCTTCCATTTGTCAGGATGTATCAAAAAATGGGAGCAGAATAATAACAGCACAGCAATGACCGTCTGGCTACACCCACCTACTAACTGTGTTTCATAAAGCAAAGAAATAACTTATAACATGTCAGTTACAGACCACTGAGAAGCACGAGAAAACGTTTGGCATCCCCAATGTGTAAGCTTCTGAATTCCCCTGTCACTGACTCCCTTCTTGAAAGTCTCCAGCAAAACCAGTATTTGACAAAAGCCAGTAGCCTTTGCTCTACGCAGAACAGAATTTGTTTGAAAAATTCTGTAGGAGATTACCTTAAAAAAAAATCTAAAGAAAACCTGACATTGCTGCCTCCTGAAGGGGATATAATCTGGTTTTAGGCTTTCCATCAAACATCTGAACAGGACTTTTACCAGGTTGAATGGAAATGAGTAGAACTGAATTCTCTTGGCTAAGAAAACTTTCCGTCACGTCTCAGGGAAAGATGACCTTTTTAGGACCTTTCTTTGACAGGCATCTAAGCAACTATTTGCTTTGATAAAAATAAGATCTAGATTTCCTTTCTGAAATGTACAGACTGGTTGTTTGGGTTTTTTTTTGAAATGCATCACATTTAAGCAAAATCTTATAACAAAAGCCCACACCACAGTCTTCTTGGAGACTAATGTTGTTCCCACTCAAACACTGACCCATTGTCACAAAGACTCAAACCCCATTGTCACAAAAAACCCTGCAGCTGCCTTTCAACTAGCTAACATAAAATAATGAAGTTATCCTTTAACTGTAAAACAATATTATTTGTTTTGTTCTACTTTTTGACATCCATGGGCTTGGATGGGTAACCTATATGTGGACACCTACTGGATACGTACTATCTTGACATTCAGCATATAAAGCCTCCAAATCACCAGTCCAGTGCCAAAATCCCTGGAATGGCTCTGGCTGGTGGGACTGCCTTTTCCTAAGTTTGCCATCACTAATGAGAGTAGCTCTTTTCTTGAAAATACCTCTAGTTTGATAACCTACCTGGATATACTCCCTTAAATAGTAATTATAAACATACTCATCATTACAACACATAGACTGCAACACCTTAGAAAAGATTAATTATTTAAACTGTGACAGGGCAGTTACTTCTGTCGGTAAAACTGAGGTAGAAGAGAATTATATGGAAATGCTTCTTTGCCACAGTGCTTCTTGTTAACCTGGTGATCATTAACCTGTTTGTACCATTAGTTACTGAATAATTTCTAAATCTCTTTATCAAATGCTCTCAGCATTTCCATCAATAATCCCAGATGGGGAGCAGAGAGTTTAACTCACCAGCATAAGAGTGAATGTCCCAAGAAACTGCGGAACTGGTGAAGGGTCTGGAGGACAAGCCGTACGAGGAGCAGCTGAGGACACTTGGTATGTTCAGCCTGGAGGAGACTGAGGGGAGACCTCATTGCAGTTACACCTTCCTTTTGAGGGGAAGAGGAAGGGCAGACACTGATCTCTTCATTCTCATGACCAGTGACAGGACCTGAGGGAATGGCCTGAAGTTGTGTCAGGGGAGGTTTAGGTTGGGTATTAGAAAAGGTTCTTCACCCAGAGGGTGCTTGGTCACTGGAACAGGCTCCCCAGGGAAGTGGTCACAGCACCAGCCTGACAGAGTTCAGGACACATTTGGACAATGCTCTCAGGCACATGGTTTGATTCTTGGGGTGTCCTGCACAGGGGGAGAGTTGGACTCGATGATCTTGATGCGCCCATTCCAGCTCAGTATATTCTATGATTCTACAAACAAGTCAAAATTTACCAAAGTATACTTTTCCCAAACAAGCCCAATTACATTCATGGCCCTGAGAATGAATTTATTTTTCTTTGGAAAACTGAGAAACACAAGGTGCAAAGCTTTCAACCTGACTTCTCTCCAGTTCTCTGAGCAATCCAAGTGTGCAGTCAGCAACAGCAGTGCTTTAAAAAGGATGTGCTGTGCTAACTTACGCAAAGCTTCTAAATTAAGATTTTTCTCACCCACAAAAAAAAAAGGGCGTAATTCCGGCCAGCCAAGATTATATGTGATTTTCCCTAAAACTTGTCAGACAACTTTAGCTGAAAGATACTTACCAACACATTATGAAAGCAACAAAGGTTCTCTTTTATCACAATAGTCTTCTCTCTGTCTTCTGACGTAAAGAAAAGCAGGTGATTGCCCAAGATAATCTTGGTTTTCTTTTTTATTAATAAAGAAGATCAGATTCTGGTAAGAAAGGCAAAATCAAAGCAAAGAGCCAAGTTATCTAAGGCATTAGGAGTTGATTCCATTTGTGAATTAAGACTGCAAGTGTGCACACAGCTGCAGGTCCCCGAGGGTAAAAAAGAAAGAAAACCCACAAAAACCATCCCACACAGCTGTTGGTACATACTTGGAGCCCCCTTTTCACCTGCATGTATTGCAAGTACCCTCAGTGTTTAAAACCAAGTTCTGCTGAAGGAGCAGGTGGAGATTTTTGTAGCTGTTATTACAACACAAAGAATGGCATAGAAACAGTGGAGGAGACTAGTGTTCCTGATCTGCCTCTTCCTTAAGCAATCCTGCATCTGCCAACTTGACTAAAATGCTTGCAAGGGTGAATGCTCAGGACTCCAGGGAACCAAATCCTCAAAGAAGTTGTCAGGGCTCATCACAGCACAGGTAATGGCAGCATTAAAACTCTAATTTCAAAGATTACCTCATATAAAATAAAAACTACTTGCAATGACATGAAACATGAACTTCCTTGTGAAAAGTAGTTTGCACAGAGTAATTTCTGGTTTGGGAAAGTAGAAGAAAGCTATTAATTATTTGATATAAAGCTATGCCAACTGATATAAACATTCTTCAGTCAAAAGTATCAAAGCTGAATTCTTCTTGCATTTGATATGATTACACACTGTAATTCAGTGGCAGCACGGAATTTTATACACAGCATGAGATACCATCTCAGTGCTTTTCTGAATGGCTTCCCATTTTCTTTGTTATCATTCACCATGTGTTTGGATTTATGTCAACTAGATGTATTTGAATGTCTAGGGTATATTTTTTCTTAAAATGCCAGCTGCTTTTCTTTTTAAGTGGTAAAGCCAAAAGACTTAAATTGTATCTCTGGTCAAGGTAAAAAGCACATTTTGTGCTTATGTATCTTCCTTATAACTCCTTCATATTCTTTACCCTCCCACTCCCAAAATATTAATGAACTATATTGGACATGTAACTCCTGAAATTTTGAAGAAACAGTTGAGACTGAGCAAATATGTTGGTGCTGCATCATTATAAAGCTTTATCTGAGATGGTGTTGATCAGAACTCCTTATTTTTTTTAATTAAAACACTCTTATCTGCACAATACAATGACTAAAATCCCATGGAAGAGCTAAGGAGTTCTCACAGAAGTACATGTGTTTTGGGCTGCTTGGTTACAGATGCTTTTGGCTTGGTTCTAACTTAGAAGGAATTCTGAGCATCTTGGAAAACTTAACCCAATTACAAAAAAATTAAATCATAATTATGCTACTAGTGTCAATTGCTGAAACCCCCCTGCCATGTATGCACAAAACAAAGTTTGATCCCTTCAGAGAACTAAGGAGGTACCAGCAAAAACTGACGCTCCTGTAGGAAATTCCTCAAAGCAACTGCTCACAGAACAGTGAGAGGGATGAAAACTGGAACATCAGCCATATCTCATTTTAAAAGGTGAGCAGTCATGCAGGGAGGAGTTGATCACTTTTGCTCTATAGTCAATAAAATGATCTACAACTCTGCTTAGAAACTAAACAACCATTTCCAGTTCAGAGAGTAGGCCATAATGGAAGTCATTTGAATTACCTACACCTGCCCAGTGTGAGCTTCTGTAGGGTCTGGCTGTGTGGCTGTGGTGCTGCAGGCAGTGCAGCTAATTGCCAGGTGCCAGCTGAACCACAGTCACTCTTGAGGCATGTGTGCTTCTCTTCACCACAGAAAATGTAAGGAAAAGTGATGGATGGCTTCTCTCAGTGACATCAGTTATGCACAGGGACTGCAGACCCAACATCGTCTCCAGCACATCTGTTATTTCACCAGATTAACTGCTGCTTTTGTGGATGACTCCAAAAGAGCCCATCATTCAAATCAAACTCAGTTCTCCTTATGTTAATGGCATTTTATTTCAAAATATATTAACCATTCTGTGCTTACAAAGGACTGCAGTGTGAATACAATATCAAGTTAAAAGCCCCTTAAACCTGCTACAAAAACCGTATTTATTAGGATGAGGACTGGTGCATACAATCAAAATTATTTAGTTTAAATACCTCTGCAGTCTACACAAGTACTTCTCAACCTTAACTTACACATCTTATTGGGCCACAGATGGACATAGGGGTTATAGTGTCAATATTATACATGCAAAACCAGGTACTGCTCCGAACCCAATTATGGTAATGTCAGTTTTGAACACAGTTCCATTCTGAAGATGAATCACATGTACAGATAAAATTTGTGTCAACAGACAATAGAAGTTATTGCTTCAAATCCCCATGGGGCCTGGTAGGAACACACTTGAGAACAACCTGTGCTCTGTAATGCAAAACATATGCTGTTAGTTTTGAGTAGGGTGTAGCCAGTCTTAGGATATGATATCAAAAGTTTCTTTGGATTTGGTTTGGTGAAATTTCCCAAAGGGAAAAAAAAACCAAACCAACCTTCCCGTGTCTTTCAACCAAAACATCAATCACTAGCTAGCATATACATATATATATATACTGGTTAAGCTGACTACTGACATAAAAAGTTGGTTTCCAACCATCCGACCATTACTGAAGAACAGAAAATCTGTTTTTAAAGGCAACAATCTGAACAAATTGAATGCTTGAAGAATATACTGGTGATGACAGATGACAAACTGAAAACACTGATCTACACAGACAGTAAGTTATGAACAACACAAAAGTAGTCTTTACTGATACTTGAAAAAGATTCAGGTTTAGGGTGAGACTGGCAGAAAGAGTGTTAAATACTGGGATTTTGTTTTTCCAACCTCATGTCCTAGATGCCAGTTCTTAAGCCTAATGAACTTTTGTTCTGTGGCTACTTTTTGGCTTTGTGATGTCTCTTACATTTAATCTACACCAATACCATGAAAAGTTTTTTTGACTTTAGGTCCTTATTGGATCACTGTACACAACACTCTAGTGGGTGAAAAGTGAGGCTAAGAGAAGAAATAAACTTTTTGCTTTAGAACCATCAGACTAAAAAATTCTTCAAATATATATATATATATATATGCTAGAGCACTCACTCTGCTTTATTAGCTGACAGATGCACCCTGATGCAAGCAAATCTGCCCTGCTTCTCACTCAAACGTGGCTTTGGTGTCACCAAATAGTACTTATATTAAATAATTAACCTCCAGTTCAATGCAAAATGAACTGTATTTGTCCAAGTCCATCCATATGCAGGGCAGATCAAGGATGCACTTACTTCCTGTTAGCACCTCCTTCCTGAATTGGACACACTACTTCAGCATGGACATTGAAAACATGCCTTCAGGTCCTGGAATCGATTCCCAGAAGGGGATGAAGCAATACTCTCATGTGCTAAACCATATTTCAAACAAGATACCAGAGGAGGTGTGATGAGGTTAAGAGTCTGGGGAACTGAAGACGTATTTCATGACCTATTAATTTTGGCAGCTCTTTAGAGGGTGTGTGCAAATACTTCCAGGAACAGTATTCTCTCAGCAATGCATTACTAGCAGCTTCTCCCTACTTTATATGAACTACAATAAAACAGTGGTAGTCACACTACCAGTATTTGCTTGGCTCTTCCTCAATCTGTATAAAGTAAACATGAATTCTAGAAAATGTTGCTTGTTTTCATTATATACAGGCACTATTTTGTTCTCAGATATCTTTAAAAAAAAAAAAGGACAAAATTGCAGTTGAAGTCTGAATAGGACAGAGACTGCTAATATTTATATAACACTGCACATCAATATATACATTTACAAGCCCAATGTAGAATCCCTGAATATGCTGATGACTTCTGGCATTGTTTCTTGTTTCAAAACACCAAATCATTTTCCACACTGTTTTTTTCTCATTTCCAATTTTATCACTTCTTAAAAGCATTTCTAGAGAATTTTACCATAAAACATTAAGGTACCTAAGTAAAACTGATTGATAAACAGTACCAGGTTAAAGATCAAGCCCTCCTAATGTTTGGTAACAGTTTTAAGTGATTTTAGTTTTGTAGAAGTAGAAGTAATAAAGAAATTGTCAAAGTTTGTGTCAGCAAAAGGTGTAGGAAATAATACAAAGAAGAAACCCTTTTTTAATACAAGTCAATACAGAGTTTATAAAGATGATGCATCCATGGATTTAAGAGATGTCAGTTTTCACTCAATAAAGATTATCTGGGAAATCAATTTTCTCTTGTAAAATTGCAAATTTCAAGGTAAGCAACTGCATCTGTAGAATAATGCTACCTCTGCTGCTAAATACAATGAATGCTAACTCCAATTCCAACACCCTTCAATCCCTTCAAAGGAAATCACAGCCATTTCCAGGGGTAGCATCCATTAGGGTGGCACCATCTGCAGTGACAAATTTAAGTCAATATAATATAAATACAATGTTTGAATAAAGGCAGCTGTGGGAACATCCACCACCAACAATGCAAAGCTATGGAATCTCAGTAGAATAATGTTTTTTTCCATCCTCAGTGTATCAGGTCCATAGGAAAGGCAACACTGCAGTACTCCCACTACTAGGGATCAGCAGTACAGCAATTCAGCTGCTGCTTTTACTGGAGCACAATTTCACCCAGTTTTGCTTTTTCAGGCTTTCTGAAAAACAGTGTTTAACATTGCAGTCATACACTTATTTCAAAAGTTCTGCCGATACCCCCAGTGGATAATACTGGAGACGGCATACAATTTTCCCTCAACAATGCTTTTTTCTTATTTTAATTAAACAGATTATGGATTTCCTATTCTAATAATTACTGACAAAACACACATCCAGTATATCCTCCTCCCCTGTATCTTTAAGAGAAGCCCCATAGTCCTTGAAATCAAACAAGCCTAAGTGTACCACAGATAATCTGCACATACACAGCACTGTGCATGGAAAGATCTGACTGCTGTCTCCATTGTTAAGATACGTGGGCATCAACTTAATATCTGAAAAATGTGCATCATTATGTATTATTATAATGTTAAACTGGGCTTTTTTTTCTTAAGTAGCCTCTCAAAATAAGTAATTTCTGCTCCCAACTGGTCACGGTGCATCTGTGCTGAAAGCCACCATATTGTAGAAAGGCTGGCAAAATGAATGAGTGCCAGATTCTTGCCCACTGCAGTTTGTTGCTTCATGGATCCAATTAAGCCTGTATTTACAGTGACCTGAAGTTCACATGCTGGGCTGTGAACTGGCACACAGTCACCTCTGCCAGCTCTGCTACAGCAGTGCTCAGCCAAGGTACAAGAAGGAAAGGCTCACTCAGACTTGAGTGCCAGAAACAGCACCAGACCTTTGGCACTACACTTAATTGCAACAAGCCTTATTTCCCAGAAGAGAATGATAAAAACCAGCACAGCTGAATTTCACAATACCATGAGACCACATTGTCTTGCATTACTACGAGTATTCCCTTCTGAACTCTAAATTATTGAACACTAAATGCACTAAATACACTTAGTAAGTACCTGCTCCTGGAATGACTGTTTACAGTAAAGCTAAAGGCCATCAACTTCTTGCCTATAAGCATTACAGAAAAGATGGTCTCTCCTAAGAAAACTGCACTGCAGAGAAGGGTAGGGCTTTTATTGTTGTTTGGTTGGGTGGTTGTTGTTGTTGTTGTGGGGATTTGGGGAGGGGGCTGGGTTGGGTTGTTTTCTTAGAAACCTATAATCCATGTACTAAAAACTTACTCCACCAAACTGCTGGTTGTTTCTGCAGATGAGGCAATATAAACATGAACTGGCACTTTACAAAGACCAGAAGTCAAAATGACCAGTTTGATTATTTTCACATTATTGTGAGACTGATTTAAACTAAACTATTATTAAAGAGGCTGAGTCTACTCAGAAAATAATATAGACTGCTAAACACGCAACAACAAGGTCTTCTATTTCTGCTGGTAATCAGACACTTGCTAAACACAAAACCCAAATAATCAAAGTATACCCTTTTGTGAGGTGGTATTTTGTTTTTTGGGTTTTTTCCTAAACATGGTGAAAATCCATGAATATTTCCTATTCTAAGAAGGTGTTCTTGGCGGTTTTGTTCCTTGTTTTTCTTTTCTTTTTGGCAGTATAGTGTTACTGCACCATTACTGAACCATAGAGTTGGTTCCTCCATCAAGTACAGCACACAGCATGAGTCCTGAAGCTACATTTACTGAGTAAGGATGTACTATGGATGGTTCCTCATGGCAAGCCTGAGCTTGAATTTGGAACAGAAAGCAACAGTATGAAGCCTTATTTCAAAGGAGGACAATCTAACAACACTGCATAGATATGAATTCTCTACACAAAATGATTTCACATTGGGAAAAGAACATTTCAAAACACCAATGTACCTGAGGCAATTTTACTCATTTGCCATTACTGAAGTTCAATGTGTTTTAATCATGATTTTAGCCTTCATAGCAGAGACCCTTCTTTGTCATAAGGCAATCGGTTGAAGGGCAAGAAGAAAACTTAAAACTAAACAAAATAATGCTTTGTAACAAGTCTTTTAAATTACCATGCTGAGTACCACAGGAGTATGAAAGATTGTCTCAGAAAATGGGATAGCAAATGTGGACACAAAACATGTCTTGACCAGTGAGAAAAGAGGTGCTTTAAATGCTATCTACAAGAAGCTACAACAAGAACACAACAATTCAGTGCAAAACTGTGAACCAAAACAAAAGTAATACAATAAAGAAGTTCCCTAATTATCATGGTGGTCTCATTCAAGCTGGTTAGAATGTTGCAGGAGTATATCAGGACAGCCTCACGTTTTTCCACAGCCTCCACCCTAGCCAGCAACAATTATAAAAATGAGTTTCACTTAAGATTTTTTGTGAGCCTCAAAACCAAGGAGATAAAACAGATACTTGATTCAAGCAACACATTCTTCTTATTCAGTTAGTTGAAAGTGATGTGTAGGACTTTCAGAATTTAAAATATTAAATGGGATGTTTCCATCTTTTGATGAACCTGAGTCAACCTACTAAATTAAGCCCAAGTCTGTCCCTCAGATACACACCTGCAAGTGTACACAAACAGCATACTTGACCCCCCTGACTTAAAACATGAAATTTCATTAGTAAAATTGCAGCAGCTCATTTTGAGAATCTGAGGAGGAGACTATTTGTTTCTTAATAGGCAGCCTGTTTATCGCAAACTTACAGCAGGACTTTCTTCCTTACCCAGCAGAGTATTTTCCAATCACTTCCCACAGCAATGTATTTTTAGAAACCATGTAAAAATACATACAATATCATGAAAAGAAGAACCTTCCAAATCTATCAGCACTCCTGCAACTCAAGTAAAACAAGCATCTTAGTTACTGCAAGCTGTTTGTGCACACATCTTAGGTATCCTTATCCCTGGACAAGATCCCTTTGTTTCAAGCATTGCATTACTGTCAACAATAAATACAAGGCATGCCTGTATTTTGTACAACTCATTATCAATCAAACCCTGAAATCAATTCAAGTTACTGAAACTGCAGGGTGGTTCTTTGGTTAAGAGATTGCATCTGCTACTTTGTACCCAGGGCCTCACTGGATTTGAGGAAAAGCTGTGCAAGTATGAAATATTTACCAAAAACCCACTTCCCACTTACAAAAAGGATCCATTTATAAAGATCCATTGTGTCAAAATGTTTTGACAATCAATACAAAAGGCCTTAAATGTGACCAAAACTGCAATTCAAGCAAAATTACATATGGAAGAAAAACAGTAGATTATTTGATGCTGTGACCTAGGCAATACATAATTTCAGAAATTTAAGATCTTTATTTATTAATAAGATATACCTTAATATATAAAGATATATATCTCAGTCAGATATTTGACCAGAGGCTTGTAGGGTTAAAAAGCCACAAACTAAACTAAACCAAAATCCATGTTCTCTCCCCTTTCTCTCTGGAAATAAAATTTATTTAAAAAGTTAATTGAACTCAGCCACAGCATTTCAAAACCTACATTAAACAATCCCCATTAAACTTCTTCCAATTACTGGAAGGAAATGTGACCATTCTACATTACTACTGTCTGAAAACACTTAAGGCCTTTGATTAAATTTAGTTGACCAGATGACTCCACTGGGAGGATGGGTAAACTGCAAATTATTATCAGATTTCACTGCAAATGGGGGCCAAGATTTAAACTGTTTAAACAAGTCCTCCTATGTCAGTAAGAGAAAAACCCACATTTAACAGTTTGCATTTCTGTTAATTTCAGGAAGGTATTTAAAATACCAGTCTCCAACAACATTGACTTTCAGTGGGTGTAAGAGAATAATATTTAAGTGTTATTATGAGTTACAGATGATGGTTGAAGCTTATAAAGAAATACCTTGAGGAGCAGCAAACTATTATATTACACTTTCACTTCAAAATGAGTGGTTTGCACTTTTTTTGCCACCAGATTAACTAAAAATAAATATTTTGGAATTACAGCTTTGTTTAAAGCTACTACAATTTAATAAGACAAATAACCCAATAAATAAAAGCCAAGTTAGTAATTTCAGCAGATAAGATAATGACTCCAGTGGATGTACCTGTCCTCTCAACTATTCTTTTGATAAGACAGAAGGTCTTCAAAGTCTTCAACAAGGCAGCTGACTGTGTGTTGGTATGCAAAGCCATGGGAAGTAGACATTCTCTCTCGAAGAGGCAAAGTGCACAATAATGTAAGGCCAGCAGATGTTCTAGTGCTTTCTCCTAAACCCCAAGCTATGCTTCCCTGTGAGCTGCCCCCAGGCACAGCTAGGAAGGGACAGAAGGCCATGGCTGTTGTGAACCCAAGACAGAAGACGGTGATTCCCTCGTGTTGCAGAGGTGCAGCACAACTCCTCCATCACTCTGCAGAGGTTTTCAGCTCCTCAGGACTCTCCCTAGGTGACCTGGGGGGTTGGGGAAGAAACAGAAAAGTGAAAAGTAAGACACAAGTCTGCCCAATGATTTCAATTGTTTCCTGTAAAAGAAAAAGGAAACAAATACACATAAAGGGTTTTTTGTGTACTGTGGGAAGCTCTATCTATGCCATACAAGGCAACTGGAATATAACTTTTACAAGCCAGATACAGGTCCAACTCACAATTTTTCTCCTAAATTACCCAGATGAAAGACAATCCTATTCATGTGCATAAAGCAAAGGATTATTTCTGACAAGCAGAGAATCCTCTTTAAAATACATGTATAATGAGCTAACCTATATAATTTAACAAGACAGTAGAAACATTAAAATAGCCACTGTCATTAATATTGTCACAATGTGATTTACAATTCTAAGTATTTATTCAATTAGGAGTTTATTCCTAACTGGATTATTATGCCATTCCTAACTGTACCATTTAAAGATGCATTTCTATATTCCACATTTTGTAACTTCAATAATGACATTGCAAAGGACAATACTTTTAATGGAATAATGGCATATAATGTTATCACATTTTTTTAAACCTATGTAGGTATATTTTGCAGTATTGTACATTAGGACATAAAAACTGAAGTCTTTTTGGGTAGGCCCCTTATTAAGGGCAATGAACTCTATTAGATATCCACAAATAATAGTTTAAAAATTATGTTCAATCATCTCCTAGCACAGCAGCAACATATAAATTGTAGGAAACAAAGGTATTATCAGTGAATTTTCTAAATGAGCCTTCTGTAAGAGGCTGAGAGACATTAAAGAAACACTTCCAGTATCTGTGTTCCAGTGAACGTTTCACTTTACCGTACTTTTTATTTCTAGAATATGAAACAGCTGAATCCTCTTGAAATACTACAATACTCATGCAGGTATGAGTGCACACTCTCATACAAAACTCAGGCACACATTCTCTACACCTGTGCATACACTGATGTCTGTGAAAACATAATTCACACAAGTAAGACTTTACAGCTCACCTGTAAATCTGCAATGGCCACGTTGCTTGTGATGGAGTGGGCACAGAATTTGTTGGACTCACCAACATGGCACTATATATGTTGGAAGCAACCACAAGTATACAAAGTAGAATTGGTCCTATGATGGCCCCTTCCAGCCCCAGGTAATATGCTCCACCAGCCACTGCCAGGCCTGTCAGGTAAGGGTGACCACCTCTGCCACAAGAACAATAAGATTAAATTAAGAACAACAAACAACAAACACAGTTATCAATTATGAAATGTGAATTAATAATGAAGTTGTATTAAGCTTAGGAAATGACACAGCCAGCCATAGCTACCCATGTTTACACTATAAACTGCTGAGCTGTCTGAATGACTGCAAAGAGATTCCAAGCTTTATTCTGTGCTGTATTTGCACAACAGATCAAACACTGCTGTAGCATGGAATGCTGGTAATATCCACAATGGAGTTACTTTATAGACATCTGCTGAAGAATGTCTGAAGGACTTAATGGCAAAAACATTTCCATTTTGAGAATGGAAAGATGGTTGGTTACACAGACTGTTCACGCTTCATGGTCAAGAACTGTTAAACTTTAACATAATTAGCAACATGTACTATGAGCACCCCTGAGCAAAGACATTCAGTTACATGATGATAGCAACTTGAAGTGCATCTTTCACATAACAGTTAGCACACAGTCTTTAAAGAAATATCCATGTCTTCTCATTTTGTTATAAAAATGCCTCTCAGATTGAGTGTTTGTTATCATTAGCTTTTAATATTTTCAGATGAAAAACAAAACCATATTTTAATGCACATATTAATATTTATTGGAAAGTTTGGGTCAGCAGAGCTTTGCGATAAGAGCTCTTATGGCAGCAAGTAATCATGCCATTTTTATTCTCCGTGTTTCAGTTCAGGTGCAAAATGTGAATCCTACCAACAGCATTTACATAAAACCTCCTCATCATTCTTCATTTTTTGTACCTAAAATAATGATGGCAATATGCAATTGTGTAAGAAAAACTACAGTTGAAACTTAGCACACAATTCGCAGGAAATTCCTCTAAATTCTGAGTGTAATACATAGAAAATACCAGCTAGTCAGTTCAGACCTCCAGCAGTTCCTGAGGTTTCTACTATGGTCCTGATTTCTATTCAACTCCCAAATTTTAAGTCTTTGTATTCATCACAAGTGTGTGCAAAACAAGGCCATGAAACATGACCTATTAAATCATACACACCTCAATCATGTCTCACCTAGATCAAACTTAACCTACTGGCAGGACCAGATTGCTTTCCTGAGGGGACAAACTTGACTTTTAAGTTTTATGTTTCTCCAACAACAGACACTATTAATTTCTAAGCCTTTAAAAACTTCATTTTTTTTTCCCCCAGCATTTTCATCGGTTTAAACATTCTTTTGGCTAGTTTTCTAAATTAAACAACAGATCACCTGATGAAATAGGACTACAGTACAAAGGTAATCCATTCAGAAAACCCTGCATTACCTAATTACAGCTATTTCAAATAGGTTTAATCTAATCTGCAAGACAGCATGATGTTTACTGTTCAATTTATTGGGAAGAATACAATTTTCCTCCACTGTCAGAAAATCTATTCCTGACCCATATATCTTCTGGACAGTAAACAGACTCTGCATCCTCAACAGTCAAAAAAAATGTATTCTAGTAATCAGAAGAATTATTGGCTATTTAAATAGGTACTAGCCTTAAATTGATCTGTGATTTACAGTTGGAAAAAAATGTAATTTGATTATACTTCGCTTGTTAGCTTGTAGTCATGCAAAATAACTAAAGCCACCATCTACGAAAATTAGTATTAATATTGGGCATATTATCATTAGGTACTCTCTGTTCAGTGTAATTATATTTAGTGAACAAAAATATTAATTTCTAACAACACAGAACTGAATGACTTTATGTCCTTATTCTACATTAACTCTCCTGTAATAAACAGCACAAATGAAGGTCTAGTACTAGCAAGTAACTAAGTCTGGACCATGAAGCCCTCAATTCACACAGTTTACTAGGATTGTTTCTGATGACCAGGACTGCAGCAGTAACTAGACAAGTACACCCTGATATGAATATTATACAAGGTTATGATCAAGTCTGGTACATATGAAACTTGACTGCTCATGTCTTTGCCAGCTCTGTTTAACTGTGCTGCTCTGTCTTGCAGTCTGAGCTGCACAAAGGGATTCAAGAGATATTTCAGCTGCACAGAATGTCACTGAACGTTTCAGTTGCATTGCACATACAACTGCAAACATTGTCTCCACCATTTGCAGTTTATTTCTCTGTGTACAAACTCAAAGCTGAAACAAGGAGACATTTCAAGTCTAAAGAGGCAGCCAAACACCTACACAGTTTTTTCGAGAAATCTGTGCCTACCTCCCACAATAAGAAAACAGCACTAGCTATTGTCTCACTAGAAGCCTATTTCCAGTTTTGCAGTTTCAACAGGTTTTTGCACTGGAGTATGGTGACACAACAAACTAAACCTCAAAATTCTCACAATTAAGTCTGAAAAATTAAACTATTTTTTTTTTTTTAGGTCCCTATCTAACTAGGTCATAGTTTTATCTGCTCTGCAGCATCATCTGGCATTAGGCAATATAAGCCAATACTTTGATAAATACAAAACATAAATTAATTCTAACAATCCCTACCGAAACAGTACATTTTGCTGATGCTGAGTTCAAGACCTCTGATGTGTCAATGTTCACAGAACAGAGGCCTGGAAAAATGAAGGCACTTAGGCCAGTAAGATTTCTTACTATGACATGACTCCTGTGCTTGAAGATACTGCTTTGCATGGTTCAGAAAAATGAGTTTAATTAAAGGCATAAGTGATTGTCAATCATTTCTAAAATGCTAATTTTAAAAAGTGTTCAATGTACTTACCCTGATATATCTGAATAAATTGCTGTATCTACAAAATAGGTTGGCAAGAGGTGAAAAACCAAGAGCAAAAGGGCTTTGCATCCCTGTCCTTGCACAAGCCACAAATCTAGGACTGCAGGGACCGCTGCCCAGTATGTCCCCAGAAATGGCACTGCTCCAAGGATTGCTGCTAATGCTAGAGCACACAGAAGCAGAAGTGAAAAAAAAAGAACACAGAAACATATTTCACAAATATATTTACAGTTACATTCTGACACTTTTGCCACACCAGTAAGTTCCACTTCCATCAACTGTTGTAAATAAAGCATTGAAGAAGTGCCACATGAGGCTCTTGGTGTTTTATAGCTGTAGTTTAGGAAAAAAGAAAATTACACCATTCCTCGTACAGAAGAGCTTCACCAACTGACAGTCATAAGGAGTTACTTCCAAAAGATGCATCAATTTAGAAAAGTTTGACGTTATACCAATCATGTACCTTTCAAACTTTTACATAATTTCAAATTAGCAACTGTGTAAGAAAGCATATGAGCCTCTTACTCTAATTTACTGCATAATAGTCAGAAAGGAGGTAAATATGACATTTATGACTTACATATTTCTGTATGCAAATGTGTGCACACAGGCACACACCCTTCTCATTGTACAAAGACCTGTTGTAATCTAAAGCAATACAGTTCTGCTGTCACTATAATTTAATGCACCAGGAAGAAACATAATACAAAGCACAATTAAGTGGGGTATTTTTCTTTTTTTGTTGATCTCATTAACCAGAAAGCAAAAATTTTTAAGATTTTGTATGGAGTTGGAACAAAAAAGACTGATTACATTCTAAGTAGGCCTAGTGACAATCAACGTCTTTAAAGTAGTTGCATTTTATAATACATCCATTTCTTATTATAGAAATAACAATGTATTATTATATTATATTATTAAATAAATTATTAAAATTAATTATTATATTACTAACAATAAAATGTATTATTTATAATACATCCATTTATTATTATTGAAGGCTTCTTGCTTTATAGCTTCCCCTTATGCTTCCTTGCAACCAAACATTTTTCAATGACTATTATAATTATTATTATTCTTTTCAGAGGAAGAGGAGCAAAAGAGGAACAGGAGAGAAGGTGTTTTACTGAAAAACTGTCCAGCCATTTCCAAAACAAAGATTAAAGAATAAAAAATAAAACAGAGGCTGGTAATACAGTCAGGCAACAGTACTGAGAATAAAAAGCATGCCTCTATGGTGCATTTCCACAATACCACATCTTCCTGCATTTAGGCATCTTGAAAAATCAGCACCTGTCAACTGTGAAAGAAACAGAAGCCAAGACAGGCAGAATGAAGTCAAAATCTGAAAAGTCTTGGACTGAATACAAGGGAGAAGGAATGACATCCAGTAAATGAAACAGAAATAAGAAGCTGGCAGGGAATGTGTTGAGAAAACAGAAAAAGGCAAGGCTTAGAGGTAAGACAGCAATCAGGGCCTTCTCTCCACCCTACTCAAAGCCATATTTTCCAAGACCAGATTAAGCTTATCAGCACATTTAATATTTCTGATTCTGTACTATAAATAATTATGCAATATTATTTATAAACATGTTATAATTGTTCAAATTCTTACCAGATGGTATGAAGACTATGTTAATCCCAAATATAGTGTGAGTCAGCCAAGTGTAGAGTCCATAGAAACCAGCCATTTTGAGGGAAGCATCAAATACACCTCTAAAATGATCAAAGAAACTCTGTTAATTTTTACTGGCAAGAGGATTCTAGGAACTATGAAGATATACACACAAGCTGCTTTGAAAAACTGAACAGCCATCAGTGCAACAAGTAACACATCTCAAAATGTAACACTGAACCCTTTATGCACCTGTTCCCTCTGAGAAGAATAAATATTCACCGCATCTGTCATTCAAGGAATTTAGACACAATAAACAATGGGTTCCAGGGATAAATTCCTTGAAAGAAACTGCTCAAGCATCAGAACACATCCTCTATCAAAAATAACCTTTTTTCTATGAGAAGCAGCACCATTCTACGTACAAACTACTTTTTGTTTCCCCTTTTCCACTTCTATGTGTTCATTCATTTTCTCTATCTGCTTACCTTTCTATCCCTACTCTTTTTCATTGGATTCCCTGAGCTTTTCAGTTGCATACTAGGTTACATGACTAATAACCAAATAGTTAATCTTGTAATATAATTCAATTCTGTTGAATCTACATCCAAAGTTCTCCTCTCTTCATGAGACAGCAAACAGGCAGCTAAGTGCTGTGACATTTTTACAGCACTAGGATGTCTACACATGTGGAGCATCCCATAACTAAACTGGAAACCCAGGTTTACAGTCACAAAAATCATATACCAAACTGCTAAATCTCATTATTACATTATTTCAAATTTTCACCCTTATTTGAGAAGCACAGTTTCCTGCAATCACTATTTTAGCTTGAATCCAAGTAACCAAACTATCCCTGCGTTCCGCACCTCAGTCCCAACAGTTACATCCCTGCAGAAGAGGTGGCACACACACCCTCTTAGCAAAGATATGTGAAGTTTCCTGATGTTAAGTTCCCATCTATAACTCATGCTGATTTGTCTTTGCAGTTTTGGGAACTCTGGCAGGAGGGCAAAGAGGACAGGAAGACATGCAACAGAAATCTTTGAGCCAGAGGATGAGTGAGAAGATTTTCATTACACTTTAAAAGGGAACACAGTCTGCACAGAAAACAGCCCTTTCTGGATATTAAGTCTTTAAGAGAACAGTTTACTTCCTCCACTGAGTCCACAAAGCCTTTTAGGAAAGAAACCTTCTCTGATACTAAACTACTAGGTAGAATCTTTTCTGAACTATCAGCAAGAATTCCAAGACTCCCAATTTTTGCTTCTTTGGCCACAATCCTCATTACTATTTCTGAAGGCAGTGAGAATATTTTTGCCCTCGTCTCCTACCTAAGGGCTCACTTTTAGATTCCTAAATGACCTCAGAAACAAAATTATCTTATTTAAAATTCATTCTCTGGAAGTTATGAGTGCATAACAAACCTCACACATCAACACCACTGTTCAAAATGGGAAATTCTCTTAAGAGACTAACCAGGAACAACTGTTAGCCATTTTTCCCCCTAAAGAGGGAAAGGGAAAATACAGAAAAAAAGCAAGCTTTAAAGAATGACCTGAAGTAACAACTCTAACCTTTGACAGGCAAGAATTACGTGGTGCATCAAGAAAGGGAGGAAAAATTTACAAATATGTGGTGGCCTCAGTAAAAAAAAGCCTCAACACTTCTCAGTTTAGATAAATTGCTATAATGTTACAATGGAAAGTCACACCAAAATACATAAAATCTACAGATTTTGAAGAGTGACATACTCACTTGTATTCAAGTTATAAGAGAATAAGAACCAGACATAAAAAAAAAAAATGGCAAGGAGGAGAGAAAATCCCAAAACCCAAAGCCACAGTAACAATGCTAAATCTGAGTTTGCCTTTAAAATTCAAGATATTTTCATACTTTAGCTACTCAAAAGTCTTAATTTTCTGGATTTTCTGTGACACTTAACTCATGTCTACTCTTTCTTAGGGTATCATAGGAGCATTATATCTTTCTAAGAAGAACTTTTGCAGTAATCTTCAAGTAAATTGTTTTTTAATCAAACAGGAACTGTGGCACAAATACATCACAGTTGTCCTTGGGTATCTCCTAATTTTTTGCAAAAAGATGTTTCCTGTACTTTAGTAAAATTAACAAGGTCTTAACAATTTCTGTATGTGTGCCTCAAAACTACATTTCAATATACAAGAAGCGAGACAGGCTTCTAACTTGAGACAAGTATCTGAAGTATCAACTTCACTCGAAATTAAAATATCCACCTAGAAGTAGTTATTTTAGATTTTTTCAGAGAGACTACAAAGAAGGGAAGACAGTGCTATTACGGTAACCTAAGAAAAGACAGCAACCCTGGGGAAAAGAAAGATTGAAGGTGTCTACAAAACAAGCAGCTCTCTTAGTCTCAGCTCAAGGACTTGGCAGTCAGATGCACTAGTAGAACAGAAAAATTAGTCGGGGACTAACAGGCAGTCCTGGTCTGATGTCATTCTGAAAGTTGACAAGTATTGTATTTCAATGGCCAAACAGTGCACACCTCTGAAAGGCTGTACAACAGTACAGCATCTCCTTGGCTCTGCACTTGTAACACACACAACTAAGCTGAGAGGAGAAGGCATCACACAGTGCTGGGAAACTGGGAAGTGCCATTGGTCAAGCAGGAAATGATGCTACACTCAGTCTCATTCTCCTCCTGTCCTTCCCCTTGGTTTCTGCCTCAACTGAAGTCATAAAAAGTCATAAAAAAGGCACAGGGGATACTACTTTGTGGCAGGTGTGGACCAGGAGAACTTTAATCTCTCTGAACATTTACATTTGTTACTTTCTGGTAATTGTCACAAAACCTAAAAATCGTATCTCAAAATCTCCAGAAATTCGGATCTATTTTGCTTCATGGTAAAGGCAACAAAAAAATAATTCTGAAAACACTAACCAGAACCTTGTCTTCAGTTTGCTTCGCTACTCTGCACCTGAGATACCAGACCTTAAAGATGATGTGGTGTGCTAGTGCCAGTGCTGCATGAATTTATTACCATCTGTAAAGTGCAGACCTTCCTGGTGTAATTATGACAGTACGTAAATTCCATCTCTTAATACATTATTGGCACACATACAGCTTCCTTTTATATACAAGAGTAATTGTATGCTTCAGAAATCAGAAAATCCAATTGCTGCTCACGTCTCACTTTGGCACTGTATCTGGATGAACCACTTTACCTGCAAGAGCTGTCATCTGCAAGTGTGTAATTTATGAGCACTTCATGCCAATTTGGCATAAGGCATACTTAGACATACATATTCCATTTTACTGAGCTTTGAAAAGCGTGCAAAATTGAAAAAAAATAAAAATCAGAGGACATGGGTCATGCTTCACATTACTCAGATTAAAAAGGAAGAAACTTCTGTGAAATACTTCTGTACAGCTGCCCTAATTTTTTTTTTTCCTTTTTTGGAGGTAAAAGTTCTTTCTACTGAGTTCTTTCCCTAAGCTAGGGAATTTGCTTGTAGACTCCACAAGGGAAAGGGCCACCTTTTCATGTTATGGGTTTTGTGGGGTTTAGTGAATTTTTTTTCTCTTTTACCGATTTGCCATAAAAAGTCTAGAAGTTCCCTTCTGTTACTACTGTAGTTTATATCAAATATACGTCCACCTGAACTCAGGTTCACTTCACAAAGCCTGCAAGTAAAGTCTGTTCACTGTTATTGACACAATCAAATTTCAAAAATTTCAACTTAATGCTGCAACAACCCCAGCTGTAAAGAGCCCTTCAGCTCAGATCATGGATTTTTTGACCTTGGAGTTAATTCGATTTTTTAGATCTCTCTGTTCCCAGAGCACTGGAGGAAAGAAGAACATATGGACTGAAATAATGAGAATTTGAGTTACCAGAAAGATTAGTGTAAGTATATCATAGCTCAGAAAAGGGATTTTCTGGTTATTATACTAAATTTATAATGAAGTCATATGAACCCTGGCTTGTGAATGGGCATGAGAGTAAAAGCTAGACAAAAGTGGTATTCATCTTTGGAAAAAGTTTACAAGACATAGCATTTCCCTAAATTCCTTACAAAACACTTTACAAGCCATACAACAGTTTACAATACAACTAAAATGCAAGTTTGGCAACAGGAGCACCCTTAGCCAAAAATACTGCTAGAAAAAGACAATTACACTCTTTTGTCATCTTCTTCACACCTCTGATGTTTGGTATTTTCCCATGCTCTCTAAGTAGACACTAAAAGGATTGTACTGTATCTTTGTTGCAAAACCTTTCTGAATAGAGAGCTGACTAATTCAAAATGATGCTTTGAGAGACTTCAGCTATTCAGTTTCTTTGGAGAATACAACCATCACATTTTAAAAGCAGAGAATCCCAGGCGTAAGTGTAATTCAAAACTTCACAGCATGGTTTCACAATTTATTTCAGATCAGGTTAGCTCGAAAGTGTCCCAGGAAAAGAGCCCTACCTTTCCCCTGTTCTCTAGAGTCACTTGTCCCAGACGACCCTCTTCTGTCTACCTGCCAGCACAGTCTCCATTATGTACCATGACACTTTGTGCAAGGAGTTCAGCTGACAATGGTTTTATGATAGGCTGGTTTTACCGAAATAGCTCAGGTCTCTACTGCCCAGCCAAGTCATGAGCAGTGGCTTAAATAGCTGCATTCCCACCAGGTAAAAAGCCAGCACACTCATGGCTGGAGAACAAGAACATATCAGTGCTGTCTTATCCCAGCTGAAACACTCACTGCCACCACAACTTCAAAACCAAAGAACTCTTGGTGGTGTGTGAAGAGCTTTCTTTCTTCACACACCATCAAGATCTGTTGCTAAAGACAAGCTGCCAAGTGACAGCTAATATTTTAAAAAAGACCAAGGTATTCTTCTTCTACAATGATCCCTCAAATTTCAAGTGATCATCAGGAGAGCATTGAAGAATGAAATGACCCAGAGGAGCTCTTTTGAAAAAAATCTCTTAAGCTGTTCTTTGACTCTCTTCAAGGGTTCTGATTTTTTAGGGATAAAAAAACGACCTGCTTTATATTTCAGTTTCAAATTAAACATGAAAGTAAGCAAAGTGCACTAAGATAGATTGCAGCTATGAATAAAGCAGAAGTGGCAGGAAGTGTTTCTTGACAGAGTAACATCATCTCAGGAGCAATATAAATATGCAAATGACTTTCAGAGACGACTCCATGACAAGATTTCAACAGTTTTGCTGCTGAAATTAATTTCTTCTCATGAATGATACAACTGAACTAAACAGCTCCAACATATGCAGGCTAGTAATGACACTAATCAGATAAAGTGATACAGTCTTGTATCAAAGCATAGTTCCTCCAGATGGTAAACTGATGCAAATATTGCATACACCTCCCAAAGCAGGAGAAGGCTCCAATGACTTTATCAAAACATCTTTAAAGAGTGGCAATCAGTCTGAAGGACACAGGAGCACACAGACTTTCTTCTCTAACAGAGAAACATCTACATTCTGTGAAAAATAACAATTAGCATGTAGTCCAACCTGTAAGACATTCTACATCTGGTTATTTCTTTAAAGCACTTTTGTATTTGTCTTAATTCTATAATTACTACTTTGTAATGGTAGTTTTAGTCATATAGTAAATGTGACAATTATTCTTTTGAGAAGCACATTTGAAAGGGCCGGTTATTTCTGAATCCCATGTTCCGAACACTTCCAGATTTTTATCATGAGTAGATGATGTTTACTAAGTGCAGCATCTAACTATTCTTCCAATGGATCTTGAAACATAATATATAAAAAGTCAAACTTTTCCAGAGCAAAGGTCTGTCTAGCCAGCATCTCACATCCTGCAGAGTCCAGAAGCAGATGCTAAGGGGACAAAAGAAGTAAGACAAGCCTATTCAACAATCCCCCTTGAACATTCTTCCAACCTCTACTTCCATTTCAGGGGATATTATGAAACTCATGCAGGCTTTCTATCAATTAATCTTCAATTAATATCTCTTCTTAGTCCTCCTGTTCAATCCTCCAGATTGCTGCAACTCCAGTGTTCTTTTCCAAGAACTTACCCATGCCTACTGCCTGCTGCATGAACCAACACATTTTTTTGCATGTGCCTGTTTGCTTTTTGGTGATGCCAAGATTTTATCCTGGAAGAGATCATAAGCAGTCCAACTCAGTCATCCTTTTCCAACCAGCTCTGATTTTACAAACTTCAGTTGTATAACATCCTTTTTTCCAGGCTGAAGAGTCCTAACCAGCTCAGTCACTCCTCACAAAGAAACTGATGAATGCCTTCATTTCTCTAACCAGTCTTGTTGCCCTCCTAGCTTTTTGAGATGCAGGAACCAGAATGGCACACAGTAACTCAGGGCACAGGCAAATCATAGTGTCATACAATGGGAGTAATAATCTGTGTTTCTGTTGCCTAGGTCTGTGGTAACAAATCTTAATGGTTGATATGCCTGGCAGGTGTTATTTAAGTATTACCAAGTACTGAGCTAGCCTGAGTACCAGAAAATACAGCTCCCAAGTGATGAGTCAGCACAGCAGTAATCAGTTTATGTGTGAAGTTAGGACTGGTTCTCTTCCACATAAATCACTTTCATCTACGCTACATTTCATCAGTCATTTTACTTCCCAGACACTGCTGTCTTCTAACTGAGTTTGTCTACAGTCCTGCAGCATCCACAACTTCTCTGGGAAACCTGTTCCAGCATCTCATCACTCTCACAGTAAAGAATTTCTTCCTAATATCTAATTTAAACCTACTCTCTTCCTGTTTACAGACAATACCCCTTGTCCTTGAAAGTCTCTGGAAAGAGACGCCGTAAAAAGCCTTTATTAAATTTTGGTAGAACATAGCAGACAGATGATCTTATTAAGGGTCTATCTTGCCCACACTTCAAAAAACATGAGGAGTAAGGCAGAACTTCTTTCTGTGAAAATTCCAATAATTCTTTGCAACTAAATCATATTCACCAGCTGCTGGTATGTCTTTAAGTTCCTACTAAGCTTTACAGTACCAATATCCAGCTTACAAGTTAGTACTTCCTGGGCTCCCTGGAACATTTTTGCTTTATTTTGCCCTCGAGATTTCAATAGTGAGTTATCATCAGTAATTCCCAACGATTTGCTATTGCTCATTTAATGTTTCTTTTTTCTACAAGCTCTTCTACAGTCAGTGTAATTTCTGAGAGAGTCTGCTGTAGCTCACCCATAAGGGTTTTACAATGTGACTCCCTCCACTTACCTTCACAGCTATGAGCAAAACAGCATCAATTTACCTCCCCCTGCAACCTGCAGCAGCCTTGTGCTTGCTGAGCACTCCTTGTCATCCCTCAGCTCTCTACTTGTTGCTCTGCCGCATATGAAAAATTATACTTTGGTTTAATAGCATTTTGTGGAGTTTTGAGTAAATGAATCCAGCTGAGCACCACCACCACTTTCACACTTCAGCCTATTTCTGCCTGCTGAAGTTTATGATCCTTTCATTTATTTAGTGAAAATTTCAGCTTTTTAGAGGATAGTTTCTCATTTCCTTGGCCTTTAATATTTTGCTGTTCAGATATGCACTCTCTCTTCCCTTCAGCCTTACTTAGCTCTTAGCATGCACTGGCACTAATATTTATTATTCTCCACACCACTAGTAAGGATGTAAATTCTTTCAGATTCTCATTTTAGCTTGAAAAGTTCATGAATGAGAGTAACAGCTAGCTGGAGTCAATACTGCTTGAGATCCATTGCAGACTTATATTTTAAGAAACTCCCAGACTGTTCAGATTATTATCATAAAATTATGAAACACAAGCATGAAGAAGGGGGTGTTTTCACTGCTTGTGTTGGTGGAGACAATAAATAATGGATTGACCTTATAACTTGAAAGCAAAGTGAAAAACTAAAGCTGTGATGTTAAATCTTTGAAATATCAGGAAATCCTGAAGTTTTATATAAGACTTCATGCTGTATTCTTACACTACAACAGATCTGTATTTTAGATAGTAGGAATCTAACCACAGTTGTAATAACATATACTGCAATGTTAAATGCATAAAGAATTATTAGCTATGCAAACATAGAACCATAGAACATTATACTAAAAATAACTCTAATGGTATACTTTTATTGTTAGAAATACCTGATGGAAGATCTTTTCCCTATCTATTTAATAAGTTTTTCAGCAACCTTTGCTTTCCCATGCCTTCCAGTTAGCCTGCCTTAGAAACAAAGAAAAACTAACTGGCTGAGCTGAATTCCAGATGTAAATTAAGCATCACTTTCTTTACTGATACAGTTTATGCCATTACCAATTAAACTTTCATTCAAATAGATTTTGACATACAAATAACTTTAAAAAGTTGGGTGCTGTAGTAAAAGTAGTATACATATATAAAAGCCTAAGTGCAACACATAATTAAGGAACTAGTATCTAAGATGCAATGCAGTTACATTATTCTTAAAGATTGCAGGGAAATCTGTTTATGTGTTTAAATGTGCATGCACACACACTAACCCACATCCTCTGCATGTTTACAGATATTTTCAGTCTTAAAAAACAGTGGGCAGCGACAGATTTACAAACTAGAAACACACACTAAGGCAAACTGCTGTTAGAACATACAGGACACACCATCTGGAATATGAAAGAAGCCAATGGCAAAATATCAGCACTGTCCCACATAAAGCAAGGAGTCCTTAGTAGCCTCTCAATGTGTTTGATACCAGCCTGCAGGGCAGAGAGAACAGAACTGTCTGTTGCAGCATCAGATTATGCACTTACACAATCTTGTGAGTTAGTGGTAGTAAACTGTAAAGTTCAGATTAAATTTACAGACCCTGACATGCTTCACCCAAATTATATGTGTATAAAAATAAACATTTTTTCATAGTTTCAGGTAAATTTTGGAGTAAAGATTAAGTATGAGCAACTAAATTACTTTTTGACATTTTCTTTGAAGATCTGTTTTTCTTTGAAATATTCTTTGAATAACTGATTGAAATCATGTGTACATAAAGCAATACACAAACATCTGTGTTTAAGAACAAGTATTTTCAACATAAAAGAAAAAACAAATACAGGTAAAGACAAATCCTAGGGTGTTTTTTTTTTTTTTTGCAAATAAGAGAATATTTAAGTCTAAAGAAGTGCTGTGAGCAAGCCATGTGTTTATTGCTTTTAAAACACGTAGCTTAAAAATAGTACTATCTACCCCACTAGGATAATCAGGTTATGGTTACTGTCAGTTTGGTTTCACATATGTACTGAAACAATGTGGCATCCCTTACAAATTTACAGACCACACTGCACTTTTTTCCAGTAACTCAAATGAAGCTTTCCTTTCTTCAATGTAATTAAATATCAAAATGTAAGTGTCTGTTATTCCAGTTTTAGACTAAGCAATTATTTCATTACTGAATCATAGAACCATTTAGGTTGGAAAAGACCTACAAGATCAAGTCCAACCTTTGCCCAAACACCTTTGTAAACTAAACCATGGCACTGAATGGCACATCTGGCTGTTTCTTGAATACTTCTAGGAATGGCGATTTCACCACCTTCCTGGACAGTCGATTCCAATGCTTCACAACCCCTTCTGTGAAGAAGTTCCGCCCAATGACCAACTTAAATCTCCCCTGGTGCAGGCTGAGGCCATTTCCTCTCATCCTGCCACTGGCTGCCACAGAGAAGAGAGTAACTTTCACCCAGCTACAGCCTCCTTTCAGGTGGGTGTCAAGTGACAAAGTCCCCCCTGAGCCTCCTTTTCTCCAGACTAAACACCCCCAGCTCCCCCAGCCACTCCTCACAGGATTTGTGCTCCACACCCTTCACCAGCTTCACTGCCCTTCTCTGGACTCACTCCAGCACCTCAGGGTCTTTCTTGTAGTGAGAGCTGGACACAGAACTCAGCAGTGCTGAGTACAAAGGGACAATCACTGCCCTGGTCCTGCTGGCCACACTATTCCTGGTAACAGCCAGGATGCCATTGGCTTCATGATTAAGACAGAATCATTAAGACAGAATATTTTTCAATTCTATTCCCATCTCACAACATACACCTTAAGTAAAGCTTGAAAAATTTCAGTAAGGTCCTATTAAATGCATTCCTGTGACAGAAGATTTCAGCAAGAGATAACTCCTGCTACTAAAGAACATTCATTGCATGCAAAAACTCTGTAAAAACATAATCAGTTAAAAGTTATCTTTGAAAAATTAATCTGAAAGAAATTATTAATGTTGCAGTAAAATAAACACACATTTTGCTTTTTCTAAGCATTAGCTTAACATGCTGGAAGATTATTGTTTTCTGTGGGAATTGTATCATTGTCTCATTTTCTTCATAATCACTGCCAGGATGCCATAGCAAACCAATTAGATGTTTGAACAGCTGAGATTTTTGTTTGTTTATTTATTTGCAAGCCAGCTCATTTCAGATCTCTTTTAATGTTAATAAATAAAAGTTGATATTTCATTAAGCACCTATTTCATCCATCAAGACACTATAGTATTTTTTCATATCAGATCTTTCTTTTGATTTCGCAAACAATTTCAGCTAAGGATAACTATTTCCTCTTTAGAAATACATAATATTTTAAGTAACTTTTCTATAACCAATGAAAAATCTGATCAAATTTGAGGTGTGCATGGCAAATGAAGAAAATGAAGCAAATAATGATAACCTTTCTCAAATTGAAAACAAACAGTACTCATCTTCCTGGCATTACAGAACAAATTTCCACTAACACACGTTTCAAGGCATCACTCAAAATACTGATCTGGGTTTAAGACCATTTCACAATGTAATTAGGCCCCACCAAAAGCTGCAGTAAGTTTAAGCCACAGCCATACCCGTGTGCATGCACTCATGTGAAAGTATCGCACACACTAAATTGCACTGAGGCCGTGAGAACATGCAACTTAGTAATGTGCAATATCTCCACCAGAGCAAGCAGAATGGGAGCTTCAGGGAAGAAGGGTATGGTGCATTCAGGAAGAGAACAACATGCTGCTCAGGGAAAGGAAAATGGTTCAGGCAAAGGTGTGCATGCTACTACTTTGGAAACCTGTGAGTTGGAGAATTATTGCTTCATCCATTCAGGACAAAACCAAAAACAAACAAACAAACAAACAAACAAAAAAATTCCAGACAAGAGCACCCCCTACCTATTTCAGGGGTAAAGAGCATAATTTTCCTACTTAGGCACTGAAGTAGGTGATTCATGAACCAACTTAATTTTACAGAACCTTTCTGAACAAAGATATCTCATGCTGTTATGGGCAGATAATTATTTCCCTCAACCTTTAAAATACTACATTGTTACTTACAGTTACAATGAAAAATGTCACTAACTACTATTGAGAACTAAATCTAAATACAATGAACTGGTCCAAGTGGTCCTCATGTTTCTAAAACAAGTCATCATCCTAAAACTGACAGAATGGTGCCTAAAGAATTCCTGCAGCTCAACCTACTCTGGCATAACCCCTCTGCCACAGTCACCAGTCCCCTCCCTGTTCCTCGTTCTTCACTGGTTCTTATGGCTGACTTTAAGTGGTTTCAGTGAACGTAAATCATGTATTTACTATATTCACAGGCAACTAACCACCACTGTCGGTCAAGGGAGACTCTTGTACATGATGAAATATTACCTTTGTAATTCATCACATTTTTGTCCTGATACCCACTCATGTAATATGGAAAACAGGAAAAAAAAAAAGCTAAAAAAAAGAAAAAAGACTGAACTGTGGAGGGATGAAATGCAAAGGACAAAGGAAGAATTTATCAAGAAGAAAAAAGAGCAATGAAATGTGGCCACACCAAGGAAGTTAGAATCGGAGTGAGAAAAGACCTGAGATTGCAAACCAAAGAAAAAGGCAAACAGATAAACCAACTGGGCATGAAAGAGAAAAACTACTAGAGAACAGAAGCTCTTTTACTGCTGAAGCATTAGCAGTATTTAGGATTATTATAACTTTCCTAAATTTTTATTTCCCACCTCATTTACAGGCAATGGCACATGAAATTCCAGCATGGAATTTTAAATTAGTTGGTTGCTTTGAAAGACAACCAGTACTTCACACATCAGTCAGAAATCCCTGTGGTCACATATGCCACTAGCATTGATCTTCCTCCCAGGTTTTTTACTGTGTTTTAGGGAATCATCACACAACCACTGACCTTTCCTCGTCCCTGTAGATTAAATGCTGCCTTCCACAAGATGCAAACAATGAGAAGCAAATGCAGTATATGACAACAAAGCACACATAAGTGCTTAGTCTGAAATCATAGGAGCATTTTCATGATGAAAGTTACTCAAAATTGGGAAAACTTGTTTATGACCAGTTTGCAAATCTGTGTTTGTTCTATAGTCCAAACACTGCTGGCTCCCATCTGGAAGGTTGCTTGGAGGCAGGCCACACTGCCTGTGAGAACTGGGCAAACTCAATCAAAGGCAGGTATCTGGGGCAAAGGGAAATGCCCACATTTACAGGCACATTCACAACACAGGAAAAGACCAAACTAGCAGCAGCCCATCTCCTGGGTTGCCCTTTGGGACACCCACAACCATGCAGAAGGTGACTCTCCCACCATCACCCAAGCCCTTACTCCAGACCATCACCAGCATCAGCCCCACACCCCCAACGTTGGAATTTGTCCTGCTGAGCACACAGCAGTGATCCTACAGCTGTCCCCTTCTCCTGCCCATGCTCACCCACCTGGTTACTGTGGGAGGCTGTCACAAGGCTTGCTGAAGTCGGAGCAAGTGGCAGTCACTGCTCTCTCCTGCTCCCACTAGGACAGTCACCTCCTCAAAGCAAGGCTCATGCTTTTCCCAGCACAACTTGCCCTTGATGGAGCTGTGCTGGCTGGTGCCTCCAAGCCATCTTCCATCTTTCAGAGCTCTACCTTTGTACCACTAGGTTTGCCAAACAAGCTCATGGCTCAGGCATGGCTTGATGCTCTTGTCAAATCTCTGCTTGAACTCACCACCTGATACATGCTGCTGGTATTTTGCCTCTCTGGCATCCTGGACAAATGAATTTCCTATCAAAGGCCAGGAGGGCATTTAATCTCATGGTTTGCAGCAAGCAGTTCCACTGGATTCCACTCAGCTTCTTCAAAACTCCCATAGTGTCATCAACAGCTGCATCTACTTTTCCCCACTACTCAAGTTAATATATGTTATCTGAGGTATTTTGACAGAAACTGTGAGATTCAACACTTGGCTCAAGGCAGCCTGGAAAGCTGCTCTTACCCCTATACAGCTCATAAATCTATTTGTGTGAACTGAGAACTATCGCTGTATTTGCAAACCCATCATCAAGGGAGTTAGAAAAATATTTATAAAATTTCTAGCTACTTATAGCCCATAAAATAAAAAACAGCATAGCTTCGATGAGAGAAACTGCAATGGGAAAAGGTCTAGGTTTGTTTAAGGGTTTGCTGGGTAAGTTAAGGGATTTCTTGATCTACCAAAACCATTTGCTGATGATATACTCTTGTCTTCTCTCCCTCTTGCTCTTTTCCTTTGAAGTAAATGGCAAAGCACACAAGAGAACAGACTTCCTTGATTACATCCAAGATTCCTAGTGGTTTTCACAAACACATTTTAAGAAAAAGAGCAGCAGAAGTGACTGACAACATGGAGGATGGTTATTTTTATGTTATTTGGTTTATGAGCAACAGAGACATTAGGTCTATCTCTTGCCAGGAGAATCCCTGACCTCCAGACAGGACTAATTAGATGCTGTCTTAGCTTTGTGCACATGCTATGTCCTGCTGAAGAGTGGTGGGAACTGGAACACACTGGAACACAGCCAGTGACTTTTGAGATTTATTAACTTAATCTTTTTGGTTAACTTAAAAGTATGGGTATTTTGAGAGTGAATTCATGTTGTGTAATGCTGTCATAGCCTAATGATGAAAGCAACTACAGATGTTTCATTATTTGACAGTTCATAATACAAATGGAGCTTCTTCCATCCTATCACCAAGCACTAACATCCATTTTGCATGCCATTTACAGATGAGGTGAACAAGCCATTTTCAAGTTCCTACCCCTGCAGCAAGAACTCATCTCCAAAAATAAAGAACAATTCCTAGTTTGTGACAAAAGGGCTTGCAGGAGCAATTGTTTTTCATGTGGCAACAAACTGGGCATGCATAAACTCATAAGGAATTGTTACTATATTCTTATCTACATACTGAAGATCACAGTAAGTCTTGAGTGGAATGCAAGCTAGCTGAGAACCATTATGATAAATCCTTATGTACAACTGAGAAGTGAGGAACTCCCAAAAATCCCAGAAGAATCATTCCAAAGAATTCAAGTAAGGCACCAAGTACAGGCTCATCCAAATAAATACGAATGACTGATTCAGGCTACCTTAGTAAACACACAAACTGAACTCCCTTGTGTATGACAAGCAGCTTCATATTCCACATTCTCCAGATTCCTCAGACACTGGCTTTTTCTCATCATATTTGCAGTTACTGATGAATGCTGGCTCTTTCCTACTCATTCTCATGTGGCTTCTCTAACATTATTTTCTATTTCTTTCTTCCATTCTAATTCTGAGAAATACCTTGCTTCACCTGTGTCACATACCTGTAGACTTGTAATTGCATTTAATACAATTCTCCTCACATAGTATCCATGCCCAGATAAACCATATCCCTACTTTTTCACACTGATCCTCTCTACCATGGGCTAAAGTGAACAATTTGTGAGACAAGTATCAGTTTCTAAATCTGCTCACACTATTCAGAAAAGATAGAACTGAGATACTAACCATGTGATCAATGAAAACTCAATAGCAGTCACTCAAGAGAAAGGCTATTAATTTTTTGGCAGAATTCCAAATCTGTGGCTTTCTACCTGAATTGCCCCTTCATTTCAAATTACTACAGCAGTTAGCACTGCTGTTCAAGATCCTACACAACATAACATAACCTTCCCATTGTTAAAATGGCAAATATTTGGCAATAAGTTTGGAAAGTGCTTTAATACCTCCCCAGTTTAAAGCCTACTCATGTTTTGTACATATGCACAAGATGACACAGAAAGCAGTGGTGTAAGATACAATAGCTATAGAGAATTTAGCATAGAGTCTGTTCACTTTGCCCATGCCATCAACTTTTTTGAAAACATACACTATGACTTAAACACAGTACTTAAAATCCAGCTTATTACATTACTAGCATATTAGTGTTTCAAGCTGGTACGAGGTGAAAGCTGATGATTTCATTCATCTGTGATGAATGAACACTTCTGCACCTCTCCAAAAACGGCTGTACTGTGAAATCTTTGTGAACCATATTTAAAAATATAAAATAATCCTCCTTCAATTACAGACGTAGTTTAGAGCCAACACACAAGAATGGTGACTAAGCATGAAACACTCTGGAGGTGCAGTACAGTAGTGTACCAAGTGTTATAAGGAAAGCACTCCCCTGTTGTTCCCTTTGATGTAATTTGGTTCACGGAGATCATGAACTAGATGTCTTTCAGATGGAACTGAACTGGAAAATATACCCCAGAAGCACATGCAATACATTCCAGGTACAAATGGGTACTTATTCTCCGATATTCGACAAAATACTCTTAACTAAATAATTCTGACATGTGTACAGCCCAGATGTCAGGTCCTCCATTTCTACTGTTCTGCTGCATGAATCTGCTCCTACTGAGCTGCTCTAGCTGTTACTGCCAACACAACTGCAAACACTGCTTCCTGATGAGTTAGGGACGTCATGGGTGTAGCAGTTTTACAAAACACTAGTATTCATGACAGTACAGACCTCTGAAATTTTTTTAGTCAAGTCCAATCAAACTGCTCTGTTAACCATCAAAGGGGAAAAAATCATCAATGCTAGGTTCTTGAAAATCTTTGAGATGTGCAACTCATCTTTGAAACAAAAGCAGTTGTAGCAATAGTTAATTGTTAATTATTTGTAGTTGAACATCAAATATAAAAAAGAATTTTCAAGAAAGGGCAAGAAAATAGCAATGTACCTTATTGCTTCCTCCACAGACTGGCCAACTATATTTGAGGAGGGACCTGGCTGAGACAAAGGCGTCAGGCTTATCACCCATTTTACTGGCTTGTAATACTCATCGCTGGAGCTCAACAGATAGAACAGTGTGGTCAGGAAAATCACCTGCAAAAGAAATTCAAGTTTTAAATTAGAAGGTAATAAATACTTTACAGAATTAGAGTATGCAGCTATGCTTCAGATAGTGAATTTTACTGGAACAGAACAAGATACTCTTCCACAAGCCTGGATTTAGAAAACACACAGAGCTGAAAGAATAATTTTCTCTCCTGCTTCACAAAGGACTTCACATTTACAGCTAGACATTATAAAAGTTTTGCCTCTTCCCAAAACCACATCTAGACCAAACAACTAGAATGCTGATCAACATTCTAGTTGTGGGGCTTTTTGGTTCTTTTTCAGCATGTTTAAGAGATCAAAAAATTGCTGAATAGTTACATCTATCCTCAAAACAAACAAACAAAACAGCCCAATAAATCTGGATTGTCTCAAGAGTCATTATGCAGCTGGGTATCAGATATGAATTACACAAAAATTCACAACCACAAATTTAATGTTAAGCCGGCAATCCTAAGTGAATATTCCTTCTGTGAGTTTGATGATGAGTCTCAGCAGAAGTGATGGCAGTTTCATTGTTTCAGTTTGAAGATGAAAAAATTACAGTCAGATTGGATTAGGTTCCTCTATCTTGCAGTCAACAATGTTTCTTTTCTTTTCCTGTTAGTGGGCTCAGCAACTTCTTGGGTAAACATAAATCACAGAACTGTGTCCATCTTGAAACAGAACACCTCAAACAAGAAAAATCCATTCTGTATGCTCCAAAGGTAAACTATGGCTTCTATTTGTTTCATCTACAAGACTCAGATATTTTTTCTTTCTTCCCAAGATGAGAAAGAATTCTTTCACTTTCTCTGTATCCAACCTACTTGCATTCTAGAATAAACCACACCTTAATCTTTTTTTATGAGCCAAACAGCCTGACCTCCATAAGCCTCTTAGTTCCAAACATTTTACCTTGTTTGCAGATACCCCATGCTCTTTCCCTTCATTCTCTCTGAAGATGATAAGAAAACAAAATGCAGAAAGCACAACATGCAGTATTTCATTACCAATCTCAAGAATGACATCCGTCTCTGTTCCTAATTTCTTTACACTCAATAAAATGCTACTACCATTTTCCTCCTACTCTACCCTCCCAGACTTTAACTTGAAAGTCACATTCAACTATTCACCTTTAATGACCCCTGTTCAAAATGTCATATATTGGTTTAGGTTATATTTCATCTTTCCAGGTGTTTAGCTTCTGCCTTGGGTGATAAACCAATCTAGCTAATAAAACAAGCCATTATATTAGCAGATTTAAATAGCATGCTGTTAACATTCACTCTGAGATTAAAAAAAATAATAAAAATAATTAAGCCTTGCTTTAATGGGAAATAATCCAGCGCCAGTAGCAGTATCAGCTATTCTTTGTTACAGTTTCAAATTAGAGGATCCTAAAACTTGAATCACATTTTAACATCCTTTGTAATTCTGCAATTATGGTTATTTTTCTTCCTTGATGGGCTCTGCCATTTCTCCTAAGCTACTGTAATATCTCATGATTTCACTAGAAAACTCTGTACTGAAGCAGGCACCTAGGTGATGTTGTATCTTCCTTCCACTGAGCTCAGCCTACAGATCCTTTTTGCACATGCAGTTTTCAACACAGAAGCAGCATATTGCTCTAAGTACGGAAAGTATAATGTCTGCTTATCCTGACTGCTCTCCACTGTTTACAGAAGAAACAGTGTGCTTTCTTAAGGAGACGCAAGACAGACATACATACCTGAAGTGTAAAAGACAAAGTGATGGCTGGGAATGAAGAGCAGTGGAATAAAATGGTGTTAAGCTGAACTACAAGCTAGGAAAAGGTACAAACCCTACTCGATTTCTGCTAAAAGAAGACGGATGTAACCACAGCACCATACAAAATCAACTGAACTTTGGAATCTGCATTTTAGGAAATGACGGTATTTCCTTTAGCACAATAGGTGTAGAAATGCAAAAAGAAGCTGCAGTCACAGAATATAGTAATGTATTATCAAATGGCTTGCTGAGTCTTCCAACAAGTAGAATAGCCTCAATACTACATTCAGCAACAAAAGATACGTACTACCTTAGAGCAACTGGAGGCTGAAAGTTTTCAGACCTCCTTCACAGGATATCTGAGATACCTAAATTGTTTCCTAAGCAACAATTCAAGATCCTGCCAATGACTATGTGGAAGAATTTACCAAACAGAAAACAGTGAGACCTTTCCATAGTTAAACAGTTGATGGATTGCTGTTTCATGCTGTAGAATTTGTTCTGTAACTGAAAACATTAAATACTCTATTTTGAGGAGGGATACACTGAATTCCAGGAGAAAGCTCTGGGTAAACACTCTCCAACAAAATGATAATTCAGCATTTCCACAGATATCAAGAAACACACGACCTAATTGCTTGTGCATCAGGTCCACTGATTCAGTAAATATTTTTGTATCTGCCTTTCATATTCAATTTCTGCTGAAAAGCTTCAGGGTTTTGTTTGTTGGGAGCTTTTTGCTTGCTTTGGATTTTCTGGTTGTTTGTTTTGTTGTGCGTTTTACAGCATCCAAAATCTGTGCATTCCCTGCAGGACTAGAGATGCCCATGAGCCAAATGGAGCTTTTTCTTTTCCGATGTTTGTAAAGGAGTATGAGCAGAGTGAGTGAGTGTGTGTGCACATGTGAGTTATATACACGTGAATACTTATACATCCACACAAAGGCATAATCACACATCCATGTGCATTTGTGTGCAGATAGGAACTTGTATCAGAAGTGAAATACAAGTGATGCTTTTGTAACTAATGATCAGTTTTAAAAGTCTGTTGAGGATCTGAATACAGTCTTACCAGATCACAGATAGATGTGCTACACAGATTCACATTCCTACTGAATGTTTTGATGGAAGATGTGTCTTTCAAAATGGAGGTTCTGAACAAAGTGTCCATTATTTCCATGTTGTAGAGTATAAATTTTTAAACTTTTAATCAAAATAAAATTCAGTGTTTTAATTTTTGTTCAAGATGACTAAAACTGGACTGAAATGTAACCAGTTGAAAAGCTAACCACTTTACACATTATCTTGCTGGAAAATTTAAGTTAGTTTGTACTACTCTAAACTTTCTTGTAAAAAAAAGTTTTCTGTAGCAACTAGGAAACTTGAAAACTGAAAAAATAAGAGTACAGTTCAAGCATCTGATCTTTAAAAGAATTCCAACACAGCAAGATCCCAACTAAATCAGCTGACTGCACAGTGCCCCAGCAAGAGACAAAACTCTGCTGGCAGACAAAAGGTCAGGATCGTGCATCACAGCAACAGCATGCAATGAACTGGATATATGTCATAAGGCACCTAGAGATAAATTTTGTGTCTGAGCCTGACTGCCTTGAAATCATCGGCAATTAATACTCCAACTTGTAATTTTTGAAAGCTTTTTGGACATGGTTTTCAATGTGCCATTGGGAGGCATTTTCAACTTCATTGGGTGAAGCTGTGGACTAAGGAAGAAATAAAATATTCTCACGCAATCTTTTTTTTATGGAAGACAACTAGAGAACAAACTGCTGATTTCCCTGGAACAATTTTTTCCATCTTCTGAAAGCAATGGCTTGTATAAGGATATCCTCATGACCCCATGCCATAAGATTTCAGCAGTTACACAGGATATCACAAGTTACAGCTTCATATCTTCAATGCCTGAAACAAGAATTTCCCACTAATAGAGTGACAGGAAGACTTACTACCTCCCAATGTAAAAGTTACGTGAATCTTGCCCACTGTCTAGAATTCCCCCAAACAGATATGGACTTTGCAAATTCTTAAAGAATATTGGTATTAGATAAGTTTAGAAGATGTTTTCAATGCTTTAGGTTTGAGTTTTCATGGTTACAACATGTGCAATTAGGTTTTTCCAGTAAAATGGACCATGTAAACCAATGACATACCACTTACCACTGAAAGCACAAAATTGAGAAGAGCTGTCCCACTGTGGAAGAGGATTGTCACTAATGTTGTAACTGTAGTAAACAAGAGGCTCACATTGCGACTCATCACTATCCACAGAGACTCCAGGATCTGAAAAAGGAGGGAGAAGTGAAGACAAAATTGGGCATTGGATGCTATTAGGAAAGACAAAGAACTGCTTACTGAGTGACTCATCCCCACCAAGCCATACAAAGATGACTTTAAAAAAAAAAAAAATCATCTTCCCTCACTTCTACACTACAGCAGGTTCTATCAAGTGAAAATTTTACCAAAGGTAAGTTTCTATGTAGTTGATTACAAGATTTTAGAATTTTTCTGCCAATATTAAAAACTACTTCATTACACAAAATTGCATAAAAACCAGATGTGGTGACATTTGTTTATTGTTATTACATCACTGTCAAGCAGATCTTGTCTTGGGAGAAAAAATTCACCTATACAAAAGCAGAAATGTGAAGACACAAAGAACAAGGAGTAACATCATAAGGTAGAAACAAATCTGAAGCTTCAATCAAATAATAAAATTACTACTTCAATAAGTTTGTTTTTAAATGGTTTCACGGTAGTAAAATGTATATTTTTAATAATATCTGCAGAGAAATGCAGAAGTTGTGATTCTGAGTAGGGATGCATCACTTAGTCAAGCAATTCCGAAAAATAAACAATATGAGACAATCTACTAAAATTTGTACTGACTTGGAGAATGAATTGCTTACGGTTACATATGAGTAAAGACTAGTTTTGGTGCATCAAAAGGAGGCACATGGAGACATCCTAAATGCAATGCACAGCAGTTTCAAACAAATATCTCATCCAGAAAAATACACTAAGAATGTATTAGCCAAAGTGTTTCTAACATATGAAAGAAGCAAGATCACAAGCAAATCTTCTTTCGGATTAACTAATATAACTGGAAAAACTGTAAAAGCTCTGACACAAAAGCCCTTCTCCAGGTTCAAAGCTGTAAGTGAAGACTTCAAAACTCGCAACTGTTAGTCTTGGTTTAACAAATTGCAATTAGACTGAGTAAAAACAAAGCCAACCAACCTAAAACCAAAGAAACCCTTCCCCAGTAGCCAGCATTTGTAGAGAAGATATAGGAGTGCATGTGATCACCTCTCCTTTAGAAGTTAGTGAATCATATCAAACATAATTTATTAAGCATGAACTTGAGAGGGAGTAAGTGCTGGGGGAAATGACAGGGAATTACAACACAGAAAGACCTACTTAGTTCATGCTTCCTACTATTTAATGGGAATTATGAATGTAAAAGCTCAACTTTTGTACGGATTTTATTAGCTCCTCTTGAGAATTCAAGTAAGGTTAGAAGTGAAGAGGACACTGCTGCAAAATGTTCTCCCACTGGTACCTGTCCCTTTGCTTCTATGGATTACAAATGCATTCTGGGGGTGAAACAGTGGTGTAAGTTCATGCAGCCCCCAGGTAACATTATTATGTGCCCATTAGGTTACAAGGACTGTAAACACAGAGGACAGTGACTTCTGTGGGAATGGTTTGTAGCTAAAGCAGAGGCCTTTCAGCTGGTACTTGGTAAACGCGGTGCTATCATTGCTAACAGCAGGCCTTAAGTTGTATGCAGGATTCCCCTCCAGATACTGAAGCCTGCTAGTAGAACTTGGTGTGTGAACAGGAGCTTGGTGCCACAGGTCTTCTGTTACAATGTGGAGTTTAATCACAGAACAGCAGCAAAGGCCTTGAAAATAGGGACACAGACAGAAAACAAAGACCTCTGAAAGATGACTAGTGCTTTGAGTAAGATGGCATTGAAGATGCACACCTTTAGACCTAGGAAGACTGCTCTTCCTTCAAGAAAATGAGTTAGGAACTAAGAAAGGGGAAAGAAACCCCAACAGCCAAACAGGACAAGGCACCTGTCATGACTTGGAAAAGTAATACTTCTCCCAAGTATCACAGCATATAGTCTGGGACAGCTGTCCAGAATAAAATCACCTTATAAAAAGACAAGTTCCTCCTTAATTTGAGGAGAAGACGATGTCCATTAAGCTCCAGCTTTCCATACCTAAGAGCCCTTGAGCCAGCTCATTTAGACTCCTATGACTCAGACCATTAAAGACAACCGCTATTAGTGCCAACTACACAGCACCATCATGATGGTATTTTATCCTCACAGCTCATGCAGGACATGATTGTTAAGGACTGACCATTTAGAATGTATAATGATAAAATAGGAGACTGTAAAGCAAACCATTAGCATGAAAATTGTTGTTAATGAAAATTGTTCCAGTAAAGTTTCGCTTTAAAGAGTAAAACTAGCCTGATTTAACGTCTTCTAAATAGTAATCACAGCAATTGTTAAGACCCTCACTTGCAACACATGAGCTGAGCTGATGCTGGTGAGAGTTCATGAGGGGTCAGTTCCATCTGCCAGAGGAGGGCACACCACTGGTGGGACTGTGAAAGTTTTCTTCAAAACAGGATGTTTCTCCAGTATAGGCAGGATTTATTGAACACTTTCTCTAGAAGCTTTAGCCTGAGGGCTGACAACCAGGATTGTACAACTGCAGGTAGTTTGAATGTATCGAGTTGTTCAATTAACATCAGGAATGGTTCTCCTACACAAACACCCTCGTTTGGTGGAGTCATTGATTGGAACTGTTGAACTCGTTATCACCAGCATCTGCTTTACACTAAGTGCAGGTAGTGCCTTTCTACAGCTTTGGTATGTCTTATGAAAGCAACTGCATCTTTTAGGACTTGTCTCCCACTACAGAATGATTCCTCTTTACGCATATGTATCATTAAAATTTCAAGATACAAGCTTTTCATAGCTAGGGTGAGAAGACAGACATAGCAGACATTAATCATTACTGAATACAGTATCAGAATGTGCTCAAATACTTCCCTACCACTCACAAAATCAAATTATGTGCAGCTGCACCTAAGAGTTCATAATTCTTTTTGATTCCCAGAGCCTACTGCAGTTGAGTAGATGAGCCCACCTACTATGCATAAAGAACTATTAACACCTTATCAGCTGAGTTCTCCAAAACATACCTAAGTGTGAATATTTATACAATAATGTTACATTAATTTGGATTACTTTTCTATTATTAAACAACTGAAAACCAAACCACTGCTCTGTAAGCAGCCTTAAGGGATCAGTGTTTAAAAGAGCTACAAAGCCATACAGAATTCAGGACTCTGTGCTGTGTCACCATCAGTTACTGTGCCTTTCCAATCTGTAACAGGCAAGAAAGCACACAATGTTTTCAAGCATCTAGGGTGTCCTCTTGGCCACTTTTAAACTGGTCAATACCTGAAAATGAGGGTTAAAAAGCACTTGACCAAAACAGTTATTTGCTGAGAACTCAAGTCAGCAAACTTCGGCAAGCCAGATAAATCTATGTACCTAACTTGATTCTAAAGAACAACAGTTGTATAAAGGGAATAAAAAACTGGACACAAAGACGTAAAAAAAAATACAAACAACCCCATGCTAATTGATATATTACTGAAAAATTGACTGAATTAGCTATAAACTTATGAGATTACTTGAAGAAATTACTGGAGCCAGAGAAAATATTAGGATATGTAGTAACTCAGTGAAATATTTGAGAAGCTGACTTGATTTAGAGCACACACATCAGTCATGCCAAAGCACGGAGAGAGAAACCTAACTAAGCTGAAACTCGCTGTGTACATCTCAGTGGAAGGTCTTCTGTCTTCCTGACTGGGACATCTCTAAATGAGATACCGCCTGCTGGTGGAATGATGAGTATTCTTGTGCAAGAAGCCAAAAGATCAAATTAAGAAGACATTAGCAATGTCTCATATAACATCAAGAGAGCTCTGAGTCATCATTCACAGATTTAGCCAGCAGCGATCCACTTTCTCAATGCTACAAGCATGCAGGAAAGGGAGAAAAAGGGTGTGAATGGAAAAGCAGATGAGTGAGGAAAGAATGAGTATTTTTTATTTTTCAGAAATTAAATCTTAATGGTCCAGCTGTGTGCTGCCTATTTCATCCATCTGATAAACTACCTTACAGTGGAGCATAGGGTGCAAAATACAAGACATAAGTGAGGATCCACTCTTGCTCTCTTTGCAAAGAATGAGATGAAATAAACCACACTTCAAAAACAATCATTGATTATATCATACTGGTTTTTAACACTACTGCTTCTAATACTGGAAAAAGGCAGCAGTGCTGCTAGCACTAAAGCTTTTGGAAAAAAAAGCTAACTGATGACTTGGAAAAGCTTATCTTTGTATTAAATCTTCAGGCAATTTACATGTTTATATAGTAAATTACTTAAAAATAATTAACGTCTGTCTACATCAAACTACAGCTAAGCATAACTGCTATAATGAACAGCCCATTTTGAGGGGGGTACAGCAGTCTTCCAAGCTTTACCTGATACTCAAAATTCTGAATTGATGCATGCTGCTACAAATTAAATGAACGCCAGCAATTCCCCAGCACACCTACATCAGTGGTTTAATTACATGCTTTCAACTCTAAAATGAAAATTTCTTCCACTACGGGAAAAGCCTGAAGTGAAACACTAGCATCTGTCTTCTTTTAATGTTTTTCTTACAGCAAACGCTCCTCTTATTAAGGAGGAAGAACACTTCCTATGATTTCCATCAATGGAAAAGAGCTTATTTGCTTGTGGCTGTAATACGACACTGTCAAATAGCTGTATTTTCAGCGAAAACTGTCATCTGTTCTATTTTGAAATACTTCACAAAGCCAAGGGGCTAGCAAGACAGTTAATTTTTGGTATAGTCAATCTATGCACAGATATTTGTTACATTCAAGTAGTGTAATCATACGCATTTATTCTTTTCCAAAAGTGGAAGAAATCTCATCAGACATTAGAGCTGCATATTGGCTTCTTTACAGCTATCTCATTGTCTTTAAATTATCTATATGTTTAAAAAACTGTCCAAGCAGCTTTGGGACTGTACTGTGTCTTGCTCTACTCTTAAGAATTGAAAGCTAGCATTGATTTCAAATGCTCAAACTCACTCTCCCCATAAACAACACACTGAACCAAAACAAACAAAAAGAAAGAACAGTTTGGGTTGGAAGGGACTTTAAAGATCATCTAGCTCCAATCCCCCTGCCATAGGGAGGGTCACCTTTTCTTAGACCAGATTTAGACCATCTAAATCATCTAATCTGGTCTAAATCTCACACAAAGTTCCAAAAACACGAAGAAAGCAAACAAAAAACCCAAACCAAAGAATCTAAGCAAATGAAAAATTAAATCCCCAGAACATGCATTCCCAAAAGCACTCACATCATTTAAAATATTAACCCTTCCCAATTCAGTATGCCATTCTAATAACCCATTGGTCCACCTCAAAAGAGAGAAAGATTTTCATGCTCTGATAAGAACATAAATCCTTAATACAGTAAGGTTGTTTTGTATCTTAGGCTAGGTAAGAAACTTCTTTAAAAATATCAGACTCTAGCAAAAACTATTCTTATTTTCATAGTGTTCAAGTTTTAATGACCTAAACAAGCACAGAGATCATATTTTCATCAATTTTAATTTATTAGTGTGAGTAATACTTATGCAATGCACTGTAGATGAGCAAGCCAGGAAAGAAAATGCTGCCCAGTAAGGATGTGAAATCAGGATTTAGAACTTTATACTAAGCTGACTGGTTTACAGTCTGTCATTAAGGACATGAGTATATGGAGAAAAAAGACAGGTGTTTCCCCACAGCCGATGAGTAATGAGTTCCTGGAAATAAACAGGAAAGCAAGTCAATGGCTGGCACTTTTTACTTGAACTTCTAAACCAGATTTTAGAAGTAAAGCAAGCATGTTAGCTAGATGAAAATTTTAATATTAATGTTTTGCATTCTTAAATATTTATTCTCTTAACTTTTTTCTTCGCATCTCTCTAGCCTACTTCGATTACTGAAGCACACTTTGCATCTTGGTTTCTGAGCACTGTGCAGCAATGCTGCAAATGACATGCTCTTACCATGTAGCTTCTCCTCCTTCTGTGCCTCTTGCCTAGAAGGAAACTCCACACTGATTTTAAATCATGATATGCTGTGCATTTCCATAACTCTGCCTCAAGCATGCATGGCCAACTTTGAGAAAGTATTAAGCAAATATCATTATTAACTGAAAAGAGGTTTACTGCAATAAAGTTTCTCTCAACTTTTTCTTGTCTCACATCTTCTTCTATGGTAGAAGCTGTAACAATTTAAGCAGCAGTTGGGGGAGGACAGAAAAAGCACACATGCCTATCAGTCTAAACCAAGAACTGCCTGGAGGCAAAGACTAGCTTTAATTGCATCCACAGATCTGCTATGGTGCCAGTTAGGTATAAATAATAGTCTTCCAAAATTGAAGATACTTCTAGTTATGACAACAGCTCAAGTCAAAGATGAACTACATTGGGGATTGACTCTGTACAGTAAGCATTATGGACTTAACATGATTTTTTAGTGAAAAGACCTCAGTTTGAATTGCCTTCAATGGTTCCTAATTTCTCCTCGTAAGGTGAAAGGTCCAGTGCACTTTATTAATGAATTCACACTGTGTAAAATATTCATTCTCCACAGAACTTTCATAAAGGGAGAGAGAAATAAGCTGCTTTTAACCCAACAAATAATAATAATTAGAGGTAAAAAAAGATAACCCCCCCACTTTCATTGCTTGGTTTTGTTTTCACAACCTTAGTCAATAAATAGCTTCTTCAGTTATAACGTAAACCAACTGGTTTCTTCTTTAAAAAGAAAAGACTACACAAAATGATGCATTGAAAATCAGCTTGCAGGTGACACAGGTAACAATCTGCCACAGGAAGATGTCTGGGAAGCTCGTATCAATGAAGATGCTGAAATCACAAGAGCTTCTTTATCATTAATGTTTCTGTTTGTTTTACAGTTACATCTTAAATAGGCTTACACTAATTGCTTAGGCAACTGTAAGTAATACTAACAGTGTTTCCCTAATTTTCCATGTACTTGAATCCATAACCTTAGTGGTACTCCAAGGAAAAATTGCTATCAGTTAAAAACGAGACCAATTTCATAGTCAGAGCAAAGAATACGTACCGAGAGAAATGTTTCAATGTTATCATGAACAAATGATGCAACATCTTGCCAGTCCAGAATATCTCCAAGCCAGCTGTTCTGACGGTTTATGTGCCACTTGTGTCCTTTGTGTCTTCCAGAATGTGTTACATTCTTAAAAAAAGACAAGGAAAATAGACATTCAAATAAAATTTGGAGATATGAGAAAGTCAAAAGCTAATGATTCAGACTTTTATTCCTTGTTTTCTTAACAAGGAATAGATCCAACATACATCTAAATACTGAGAGCTGCTTTAACTGGCATCCCCAAAATACTTGGAAGTACTCTGTACACTGGAAAAATTAAAATCTGACAGAAAACTGAAGTTAATTATCCCATTTAACTACGTATCTGTATATTGTATTGACTCATCTCTGTTAAAAATTAACTTTACTGCTTGACCAATACAACAGTATCTATTTTGCTCTTAATGAAAGCACACAAGAAAGAGGTAATTATTTCAGTTACTGCCTACACAATTTACTGTTTGCATCATACAAGTTTTCCCAGTCTAGTCCAAAAAGAAAAATGCAAGCAGAAGTCAAAGCCAAGTAGTTTTCTCACTATTAGTTTGTACCTCTCCACAGGTAATGTTCAATCACACAAAACCTACAAGCTAGACTGGATGCATGGAGGATTTCTTCTGACTACACTCCTCTGCAACTGCAACACAACAAAACAGGACATGGCCATAAAAACAACAACTAATTCCTTAAGTGGCTCCTCCCCAATTATGAAGTTGCCTTTTGCCCAGTTATTCATACCTGATTACCATCTTGAATGAGGCTATTTGACTCAGTCTGGTACTGTGACAAGTGTTGCAGAAAAGGATGCCAAAATTCTCAGTGAGCAAGCTTAAGCAAACCCACTGACTATAACATCCTAGTCTTTCAGAGAAGGAGATTTCTCAACTTTTTAACTCTGATTTTTATAATAAGCATTCCACTACTTGTTAAAATTTTCTGCACATGTTTAGCCTTACCAGCCTGAATCCAAAATGACAGTATCTTTTTTGCCACACATGGCAAGAAACATTCCAAGCGAGGTCCCTGCACTGATTTATTTAAGAGCATTACATTTTCTGCTTGTTACCAATTCTCTCTAGATGTAGTGTTACTCAATTAGCAACCTTCTTTAACAATCCACTGCAACACAGAGATCTTTCTTCTGAGCTGGCAATTTATTTAGAGCAGAAACATGAGTAGCCAAAAACCTCCCTCCAACAGGCCTTCTGTATTTGTAAACTATACGAAAACCTTATCATCTGTTCATCTAGTTCGATATCAAAACTGTACTTCATTAATGCAGATATCTTCTTGGAACTTCAGAGGTACTTGAAAAATAACTGCATAAAGAAAAGTGTTAATATAAACACAATTATTTAAATATACAGAAATATTTCAGGATATAACTTCTGGATTTGGTGTTTGCATTGCACAATGGCTTATGAATTGCTTTTTCCTTTAAAAGGCGAACAGCATTGGCAGCATAAAAATTATAACTCTTATGAACTTTTTAAGATTCAGTGTACAGAAGCCATTATAAAATGGCTAAAAATGCATTGTTAGAAACTTAACAAAAGGACAATTACTTCCTCTCAATTTCAAATTAATAAATTACACAAATCATGCAGAAGAAGACCTGTTTCCTCTTCCCAATACTTCAACAACATAAAAATTCAGAAGAAAGTGCTAAACTATTAAATACTAATTATAAAAAGTGAGAAAACCATAAAAATATGACACACAGAAACACAACTACTTAAGTGTAAGACATAGCTCTGGCTGTACTCAAACCATGACTGTAGAATGATCTGTCTTACACACTGGAAATTTTTACTTTCTTTTTACTGACCTTTACTCCGCATTCCAACTTTCTGCTAATCCCTTCCTCAAAAATGCATACTCAGCATAACTGTCTCAGAGTCCTAAGTGATAGTTTATATGAATACCATTTAAATAAGTTACCCACCTTTACAAACCAAGAGTGATAAAGCCGGTCCCAGAGCTCCAGCACTTGTTTTTCAATCACAGCAGTGTTATTTACTTTTTCTCCTAAAATCTTATGGAGCTAAAATACATAAAAATCTTTTATTATACAGGACAGAATAAAGCAGGCTTCTACTGAAGAACTTCCAACTTGATGAATCACATAAAAGTGTCTGTAAAGGCACATCTCAAACCCACATTAGAAAAAATTGGTATCAGTATGAAAACACACTTCAGACAACATGGTTCACAATACAAAGACCTTGTTAAAAAACATTCTGCCACACTACAGTCTTCTTTCTGCACTGAAAAACCAATGCTGTCTACAAAATGCTTAATTCAAAACCCTTGATCATATATTTGGAGTAAGTATTTCAGATAATTTGAGATGTGTGCTAGATATCAAAATATATAAATAAGAATCTTGGCAAATTCTTCTGAAGAAAGTTAGTTTAATTATATAAGTTATGATTTAAAAAATATCCAGTGTATCACACCCAGCCCACACAGAAATTAGAATACAGGGTTACAATAAAAGTCTACATTGTCTATAACAGCACAGCTAAAGCCAGGTCAAAAAAACGATCCTCAATTTTATTTGATGCATTTTCACTGGGAATCTTTAGAACGACAGACTTTTCTGCTCTTAAAGACAAACTTTTCTGTCCTCTGAACAGAAAACATTACTGAAATCATTCCCGCTTTTCCTTCAAAACTCATAAACCAGAGAGTAAAAGAACAGATCTGTCAACAAAATGGTTGAACACATAGAAAAGAGCTACCAACAAATATATTTTTATTTCTTTTTACTTTTATGAAATACAAGAAATAAAAAAACCCAAACCAACTGGAGTTTCCTAAGAGCTCCCTGTTACCTTGTGTGTGATCCATTCTCGGCCATACTGGTACACGTTGTTTGCTGCAGAATTGAGTGCCTTCTGAATGACCTGGGCTTCTGGGAGCCAGCTGGGGATTTTTTTTAAAGAAGGAAAACAAAGTTAACTACTATATATTATACCATTTCACTACACCCTAAACACATTGCAAATTAACATTTTGAAACAACAACAAATCATTACAGTTAAATATATTTAAACTTATTACAACTAGAATGTTTCCTTCTACATATCAAGGAACAGATTTTCCCATAAGCAAAGCACAATTAAATCTAGGGCATGTCATTGCATTTAAAATCCTCCGAGGTTCCTGAAACCTTAATTAAATTGGTATCTCAACTCTTTCAAAAAGAGATCTTCTCTTCAATCTGTTTGTGTGTTATTCACATGACATTCTTTTTTTCCCCCTAGTTTTCTGAGAATAAGGTCTGAAGCAGTCTCATCTAGCTGCAAACACAACCTTCTGAATTACAAGCTGAACGCAAATCGTTAACATAGGCCCCATGAAAAAGCAACCACCTGAAAAAAGGTTTGGACATCAGTTATTTTTAAGTCCTCACCAAACTACCAGCTTGTGAATTTCTTCAGGGACTCACATCACTTTCAAGCAATGTACCCTACCAAGCTGCCAGCATTTCACCATTTATGAACACAGGGCACACAATCTCAGCTTTGCCTTTCTTTTTACATCTTGATTCAATGGCAGTTTTTGGAGTCCTTCCAAAACAAAATGAAAGCATTCAGAAAATAAAACTACTACATTTGTTCACCTGATTGAAGATCAACAGGGAAGCTCTTCTGTCTGTATAATGCATCAGAAATGTTCCGGATTGGAATTCCAAGACATTTCACTCACTCACCTCTAAATATATTCTAAGCATCAAGCTCTGAAAGCTGGCAAAGCTTCATGGTTTTGCAAAGTGAGAGGTATTCTTTCTCTTAATGAATTAAAATATAGTGTTATGGATACTTCACATTTGGATGCAAACATTAGAAGTAAAAAGTTACACTACAATTCTGCTAATTACTCAACTAGCACTCCAGAAGGTTCATTATTAGAATAAGCTTCTGACAGTCATGAAAATTTCCATTTTCATTAGTCCCACTTATTTCCATCTTATGACAAAACAAAAAGGTCAAACAACACAAGAGATGCCATGATGGAATAAACAATTTAAAGTGTTTTCTGTTTCCATGATTGTGATTAATCTGGTAGTGCTAAAGCACATATTACTATTGCGGTTATTTACTTTATCCTTTTAGTCTTGTTTTTGAAAAATTGTTTTGCTCTTAAAATACAGCATGTGCTTCCTTTCAATCTTGTTAAACCACCCTCACTTTTGTTTAGAATATGCCCTTGAAAAAGTCAACCATTCTTATTCTGGAAATAATTTTTTTCCTGGCATTAAATTGGTATCTCCCCTTTGCTCAATGTCTGTTTAGCTTAAGCAGAATGAAAGCCATCTGGAACATGCCTCCCTTAAAATCACACTTTTCAGTCTCACCTATTCCCCCTCTGATCTTCATACAATCACTCCTTTGCTCACCATTATGACCTTGTTTTTCTCTAGATGCATTTCGCTCAAAATCTTCTCTCTCCCTTAACATTTACCTTACTTTAATCATTACACAGATTAAACCTTACAAACTTCCCATTGCACACACTATACACATCTACTCTTAATAGGAATGCCCCTTCCCAACTGATTCATAACAAAATCTACCCATTCTTTCCACCCTTGAACTCTTCTTCGGTTCACTCCAGAAACAGTCTTCAACTCCTATTCCCTCAAAGGCATTCTGCATCCATCTCTCCACATGGAAAAAATAATTCATCTCTATTCTGAAACCTTCTAGAGGGAGCATTCTTTGCCAGTACTTTTCTTTCACAGGAAAAAGGGAAAAAATACTGATGTCTTTATTCTCTACACTATACAAGTTTCTTCTCTACAGTTGTAGCTAGAGGAGTTCATACAGCTGTCCTTCATCACCAAAATCCAACCAGTCCTCAAATGAGATACCACACCAACAGTCTTCCAGTGTAATGCACAAACTTCCCTGCTGTCTGAGAGTTTAGCTTTTACATCTGCCTGTGAGAGACACCCACATTTCTGTTTAGCTAGGGGACTTTTTAAGTTAAAAACTACGCATAAGAGCACCTGGAAGCTTGTTCATCCACCCTATACTATTCGCTTAACTTCAGCATTCTTACTTTGCCCATTCTGGGTGACTGGCTACTGTCTCATTGATCAAGCTGCTTGTGACTTGAATCATGTGAACACTCTCTTGATGTACCTAAATTAAAGATAGAGAGGATAAATGTTATGTAATGCAAACTACAACTCTTCCTAGATTTAAAAAGATGCCTTTTTTTTTTTTTTGGGCGGGGGGGGCATTGGGAGGAAGAGGACAGGGCAGTGGGGAGGAAGGGAGGAGGGGGGTGGTGACCAGTTTGTACATTTCAAGAATAATTCTTTCAGTGCAAACAACCCACTATGAAGAAACAACTGCAATTAACCCAAAAAAACCCCTAGACAATACAGTAATCATCAGTCTGTTTTCACAATTCTGGTCACTAGTAACAGCAAATGGAAATTTAAGCCTTATCACATCAGTGGAAAAAAATTTAACAATACAGCAGCGCTGTCAGGGGAAGCACTGAAATACAAAGCACAGTTTCAGATACACCTTCTTAAGCCATGGATCAAAGAAGCATAAAAATTAATGAATACTTAGCTCTATCATGACTAGCCATGCTATTAAGTGCCTGACCAAATAAATTCTTCAGTAAGAATGAAAAAAAAACCTTTTATAAATATCTTAATAGTCTTTTTATGAATATAAGGAAGCTTTAGGCAGGAATGTTTGCACAACTTCCAAAGTTTTCAATTTTATGTACTCAACAGTATATATGCCTACGTTTTGGGAAAAGGAGATTGACATGAGAACTCATTGATCTTTGTTCCATAACTGTATTCAAGTCAAACATTCAATCTCCATTGACCATTTCAAGTATGAACACAGCTCCATTAAGGAAAAAGGAAAAAAAAGTACATGAGTGACCTCTTCTGGTGAGAAAAAAAAAAACCAAACCAAAACCAAACCCAACCATAAACCAAAAATCACTTTCAAAGAATATCTGATCATGAATCTCAATACACTTAACCCAGAAAAGGATACCATGAGGTTATTACAGGCAATTACACAAACAAATTGAGAAAGGCACCTTAAGCATTTTGCAATTATGTTTCTGATGCAAGGTAAATTAAAAAGAAAAAATTCTAAGTGGCTCTCCCAGTGACAGAGAAAGTGTTAAAAAGATGCAAAACCGATCTGTTCCTGTAATACATAAGCTAGTAATTGTTTTACTAGAATAAATTTAGCATTTCCAAATGCCTATATATTAGCCTTGTCATGTACATAAAATACATAGAAATACAAAGAAATTAAATATTGAGGTTTTTATGTATTTTTGTATAATTTATAGTCTTGGAATGGTGACAAGCTCAGCTACAGAGCAATTAGTTCCTAAACATTTTGAAAAATTCTATACAATCTAGTATAAAAGCTATACAATCTAAAAGCTATACAATCTAGTATAAATATCAGTAACCTTCATCAGCAATGAAAATGAGCTCTATAATTATATTTGTTAGCATACTGTACCTTTGCAGTAAGGAGCAGGGCTAGTAGAAGGGTTCCTATCACTAGCAAAAATATTATGAAAATGCTGATTATTTTATCTAGCATTTTCTCCAACCACACGATAATCTGTGCAGAAAAGAAAAGAAAAAACAAATTGTAGCATATAAATCAGTATTTAATGAAAGCAATACTATATGCTATGGGACAGTATTGTTATTTTTATTTACAATCACAGTACAAAATCAGGCTCTAATCAAACAGCATTTATGCCCAAGCTTTGAAATGAACAATTAACAAGCGATGTTAGCATGATTAAAGTCATGGTATGATGTGATTTTGCAGAAAACATGTACACATTACCACACAACACAGCAAGCTCTCTGCAAAGCAAGCAATAATTCAACAGTTACTTACTTGACCTAGGGAAGTACCTAAAGAAGACATTCATGTCAGCTAGAACCCAGAAATTTGTCTTTGTTTCATGTCCTTGGGCAACTTGAAAACTTACAGATAGTGTCTGCACAGGACTTCAAAGCTATCAAGGTATACTGTAAAGCACAACCCTAACTTTCAGATTTGAATAGCTAAGAGCCATCTAAATGACAAATGAGGTATTTTTGCAAGTAATAAAGTTTTTTAAGCTGCCTCATCACCTTCTGAACTGAAATGGGACAGGTGGCGTTTTACATTACCGAATATCAGGCCAATTATTCAGCAGCAACTATTTCTATCCACTTCCAGTCTCAGGAGGATGCTCAGCATTAAGCATGCATCAGCTAAACTAACTGGTAGAGGAAACAGGCACATTTGTTGCTCTGTCAGTTTACAAAAAGGCCCATTCTATACAGGTCCATAAGCAAATGGTGATGCCACATTGCAGCAGAGAAATTCTGATAAAGTCATTTGAAACAATGAAACTGCTAAGTCACAGGACTTTGCAGAGTGCTCTGGAACAGTGCAAGCTGAGCTTCATCTCATACACAAATCGACTGTTTACATAAAAAGCTGTGAAAGCACATGCAAGTATGAACAAATACATTTTTCTAGCTCCTATGATTCAAATACCAGGTCTATTTCTACTCCACTTAGCATTACCACAGGAAAAAGCAACAGCACAACTGTAAAATTTGTGATTTAAGAGAACTCAGGTCAAAGCCAATGTGTAGTAAGCAAAAGTACTTTCGAGTACAAGTTACATATTCAGTTATTAAGTGGGTAACTTTTTAGTTAGAGATCTTATAAAACTACTAATATGCATGCTGATGGTTTACATTAGTTCTTTCTTCATTATTTACCCTATTACTACACATGAAATTGACTGTGAAACAACAAACTTCTCGGACTGCAGTGTGACGATTGAATTAGTCAACACTGAAGTTACATCTCCTATTTGAAAAAAGTTAGGGTGGTTTTTTGTGTGTGTTTATCTGGTACCATTTGAGCAGTTAAGGTACATCAAGTAATTATTTTTAAACTTCCAGTTTTAGCAACCAGCTCGTTGTTTGATCTAAATTAGTACAGGGATTATATTCAGCATTTTAGAACTGTTGTTCAAAATGATGACAAAAACTTAAAGAAAGTAAAATCCTTCTAAAACTAACAAGGTGTTAAGCCAGCAAGTTCTTGTAACAAAATACTGCAGAAAAAAACTGCAGAATGTGAGGGAATGTGAAAAATCTTTTATCTTAGGTATTTTTAACAGTTTTCAGCATTGCTGAAGTATTTCAGCCATCAGAAATGTCTTGCCAGTGCTGGAGGGAGGTGACCCGCCTGTAGCAGTACTGCAGTTCTCTGAAAAACTTTGAGTAGCCTCTACATAGGGCATATATATGGTACATACAGGGGTTACCTCTTTGGAAATAAGACTGAAACAGGATTTGCTGTGCCCTTCCAAGCCTCACATATGTCTAATGATTATGCAACAGAAGCAAGAAATAAAAGTCCTTGTCTTAAAGGACAGAAATCAAAAATACCACCAAAAAAACCACCACTGGATGGGCAGGGGAAGAAGATTTTGTAGCATGGACTTCAGAATGAATTACAAATTAAAGCTGCCCTTGTCATTTGATACAAAGTTCAAACTGCTATTTACTTTCTACATCAGAGATAAAAGAAATGCAGTATTCCTACATAAAGCAGCTTTATCAGATTCACTGAATCCAAGTAACCAGAAGTATTGTCAGAAATTTCCAAAAATGCTAGCTTCAATGACTGTGCGGGGGATATCCAATAGAAGAAATCTCAGTGGAGCTGAGGCTGAATGCTTTAGATGTTTGCCCTGTAGCGACTACTGGAAGGTCAAGCTCCAGAAGACCAGGATGAGGTGGATTCAAATATGCCTGGGCTGCCATTAAGGTGCAGCTGCAGCACATGTAAATCCTGGATTACCTTTAATCTAGTCGGTAAAGTCATGGGAGCTCTGATGATGCACTGGTACAGGCTGCAGCCTCAGCCATGCAAGCCCACCTTGTCTCTATTTACTTGGGCAGGTAGCCCAAGGAAGCTTGATGGAAGCCAGCTTTGGCAAACCCACAGGTACTGCAATCACATCTCTCAACACAGGCTTAAGGGGATCTGAGTTACATAAGTGGTACAGACACATCACAGGAGAAGACTGAAATGGACTGAGTATCGTAGAAGTAAAAGCAGGTGGACAACATTCACTTAAGGCTATATTTACTCCTTTTTTTGTTGTTGTTGTTTTTATTTTTCCATTTAAACTCACTTCCTTCCCCTACATTAACCCACAATACCTCCTTAGCAATCCCTCACCTTTGCACACTCATGCTAAATAATTCATAGGTGCAGGGAAGCAACTCACTGCAGGGAAGCTATCTGGTAAATGCCTGTGTGGTTGTACTTTCCACCAAGTCAGTCCAGATTTCACTCTTACCCCAACCCTGCCAGACCTCCCTTTACACCCTTCCTGTAAACCATGGGCATGCACACAAACATGTACTGACTAAATGCTCATTAGCCAGAGGTCATGAAGTTTTACATTCTGTTCCAAGCTTCTAGTCTAAAGGTTAGTCAACAGCGGAAAGCTGATGCTGCCACAACATCTGAAATTATGCAAAGGTAAAGGAAAGCCAGGCTCCAAAGCTACAGAAGGTCACTCTTGTAAAACCAAACCAAAATGTTACTGATTTGTGATAGACTGTCCACAAAAAACTATCCTTGTCACAGTTTTGAAAAGGAAGGCTATCAAGGTTTTATTTAATTTAGCTCATTGTAAAAAGGTTTTTTAAGATTGAGTTGAATCCTACTAGAAAGCTCCTCAACAATTGGAAGTACTCCCTCTTTCAACTTTTGGATGATGACACAAACCATATTGCACTAAGCTGTAAAAGAACTACAGTCCATACTTAAGAATCAGAAATCCTACTGTCTAGGCAGGTTCTCCATGTTATGCAGTATGATACATCATCCATGAATTAATATTTGCTTGCTTCATACTGCATAGCCTTCAGAGCAGTAGTTTTTCTAGTATGTTTCATCTACTGCATTACCCAAGCAGTGAAGCACACCTAGGCATCTACTTCATTTCCAATTAAATCTAAACAAAATTACCAACAAGGACTTTTATTTTTTCTGTAAACAGCTCCACTATTTATGAGGACTTTTTTCCAAGACGTTCCTTAGACTTGTCATTTCCCTTTAGTTCAGTTAGTATTTGAAGATACCATCTCATTAATATAATCTGCAGAGAATAAGGGGAATTCTATAACCAGAACACACCCCAAGGTTATGCTAAATTGAGACAGCTAAGTAGTTAACCTAGAAAAGGTAGGGAACCACCTGTGTAAGGTCTCAAGTCTACTTAAACCAGCGTCCTTCCAACAACTGCAGCAGAATTTAGCAATTCCTTCTAAAGGCTCCTGATATAGACGATGTTATTAGAAACAAACTATGCTAACTTGACTGAATCTATTCTATATTTTGGGCTACATATACCATGAACAGGAATCAAAAAGCCAAGGTTTATCACTAGCAGTCCTAATTAACAATCATTTCAAACTCTGCCATATCCATATGATTTTTAATTTTATGCTGGATTATCAGAAATTTATCTTGGTGTTCTCTGAAGTACTTCCCTTCAAAGACAGGCAAAAAGGAGAAAGGCACAAAAGGAATCACCTCTTAACTGCAACCAGTGCTCTGTATTATAGATCCCCTCCTTTCTTTGCCTCTGGTAGAGTATGACTTTTAATTTTAAAAAAAATCACCAAAATACTACACACAACAAAATGAACCCACTGGTTGCACCTTTTTTCTTTTTTTTTTTTTTCCATCTTGACTATAATATTATTACAATATGTTCATGCATAGAAATCAACATTGCATGTAATACTACAGGACTTCGAGGATTTCTACCTACGAAACTGTAAACAAATTGTTTTCAAAAATAACTCCAAGGCACTAAAAAATCACACTCTTTCAAGAAGCTATACCCACAGGGTTTCACCAAATAATGCAAATGTCTGAAATAAAAAATCCAGACATTTTAGCATTTGAAGTTATTACAGTTAAATTGTTTTTGCAACATGCCAGTATTAAGGAAAAGAACCAGATCTACACACATGAATTTTTAAAGAAAATTAAAAATTCAGAGCCAGAAAAAAAGCAATTGAGACTGAACTCTCTTGTGGTTCACCAAATTCAGCTCTTCACCTAAACTCTGCTAACAAACCAACATCTAATAAAAAAATTTATGACAGGCTATGGTTGCACATATTTACTAATCACAAGTCACTCACGTAAGACGAACATTTCAAAGGAGGGAAATAAAAATGTAATTTTATAATAGGAGAAATTCAGTCAAGGGCAAAAGAACAAATATTAAAAATGTCCACCTTAATGGATAATTGTAACTGAATAGTGAAGCAAGCAACTCTTTCCTCTTCTTCAAAAACACCCAAAGCCCTCTCAACACACAACCATGTGTTCACTTAATAAATACTGAAGATCAAACTTTCTGATCATTGTTTCTGCTCAGCCCAGAACTACATGTGTCACAATTAGCATTATTCCCCATCAGCCATCCACAGCAGATACCAGCCCCACTTCCTTGATTACAAGAACCTTTTATATATATATTTTATCACATACTAGATTTTCACCTGTAAACTCTGAGGTTTTTTGTTGTTATATGTTTTTTTACATGGTGCCTGATATAGGCATCCCTCCCCAGCTCTGTCCTTGTCTGAAGCAATGCCACTGCTCAAGTCCCAGAGAGATATCACTGCATTTAGTTGCTGCTCAGATTTCAGTCACACATGAAGCCAAATCAGTTTTAACTCCTCTTGGGATAACAGTTTCCCAAAGAACAATAGTGAAACTTAGTTGGCTAAGATGAACCATGGGAACTGGGAATAACATTCCTTACAAATCACATCACACACTTTTAACAGCCACACAATAGAAAAAGTATTTCAGCCTTACCAACTACTTTAAAATTTGGGGGTTTTTACTAGCCTTTCTCTTCCCTTCAGACTTGTTAAGATTCAGCAGTTCTGAGGCCATGCAAAGTCTATTTTGTATGTATTCACTCCTGATACACTACACACGATGCCTGTGTACACAGGCAAGTTTGACACTTCAGAAGGAAAAGGTTTGACAGCACTCACTGAAGCCAGACCAGGCACTACTTGCAAATCACTTACACTCACAGCTTTACAGCTGTGCTTCACACCCTCACCACTCCCATGTTAATTCAATTAACCAATGCTTTCTCTGAGCAGAGAACAGCTCTCCAGACTGGGAGAGAACTGGTTTTGTTGGGTGTGCAAGTGGGGACCAGGTGGAGATCCACTGTTCCCAAATAAAGGCGCCACTAAATCAAACTACCCTTTGAAAGGCTAATGCAATACTCTGCTGTACAAAGCATTTAACTATGTGCTTTCCCTGGAGTAGAAGACAAGATCAGATAGAATTGTATGACCTTCAGTAGCTTATACCAAGAGCTGGAAAAGAGGCATTTGAGACAGAAATCTATGAAGCAAGGCATGTTAAGGAGTGTTCATGCTGCAAAATAAAAAAAAAAAAAATTATAAAAAAATCAGACTCCCCAAAACCACAGAATCCATTAGTTGGAATCACAATTTTTCTGTTTATTTACCTTCTTATTAAGCCAGTGCCACAGCTTGTCAGTGGCAGGGGGAGATGGAAGAAAAGGGAAAAAAAGACAACACAGTGGAAAATTATTGAAAAATGCAGTAATAGGGAAAAAAAGCAATGAGAGGCAGGCAAAGTCATTCACAGAATGAAAATGAAATTGTTCTAGACACAAAGATAAATTGTAATAGGAAGAAAAGATCATAACTTTGAATGCAAGAACCTGGGTTTTACTATTAACATGCACTTTTGAAACCAAGAGGGATATAACAAATATGAACAACCTTAATGGTATTAACAGAGCTATCAGCACAATCAAGGCAATTCCAGTTTAATTATACTGAGAGCTACTATCAGATTTCAGAGTAGGATTTTAAAAGTACTCCAAGAAGGGCACTTCAGCAAAACACCAAATCTTAAGATGAGATACTTGTTTATGGCATTAATGTTCCCATTCAGGCATTCAAATACTCCCATTCTATGCATTTCAAACACTCCTATTTTATGTCAATTACTGTTGAACAAATTTTGTATCTTTTTTGCTACCACATTCATATTAAAGCATTCATATTCAATGGCACAACATCAAATACATAATTAAGTCTGATATAGAAAAGAGCAAATTGTAGATCACATGAATGTATGGATTTCGTGTCATTCTCCTTGCACTTCGCAACAGTCAATTTCTCCTTTTGCACTAAATTAACGTTTTTAATTGATACTCATCCACATGCTATACATTTTAGGATGTAGTTTATGTTTGGCTATAGTCTTAATTCTAGCCATTAGTAATCAATTAATAGCATAATCACAACAGTGAAGAGCTTTAATGTTGTCATTCACCTGTGTTAGAGATTCAGATCACGTAAGTGAAGTTTATTTTTCCCTGAATACAAGATCATTGAATTCTCAGTAAATCTAGCATGCTCACCAGTTGCCAGAAATTACCTCCCAATGAAAACAAAAGATAAGAATATTTCAAATTTATAAAAATCTCAAAACGTTCATTAAGTTAGAACAGAAGCAAGAAGGATATTTACAAAGAAACATGAACATTAGAAAATATGAAAACAAAATATGTCACAAAGCACCCACTTTTGCTGGCTTTTACTACTCATGGAAAGAATCACAGTCATAGAAATCAATAACAAAGTTTCAAATGCCTCAAATGGATACTACAGAATTTGCTTCTACTTTACCTCTTCACCTATGGAATAATTTATCAGTGAAAAAAGGAAAAGTTGTTTTCTGATTCAATGACATACTTTTAACTTTACTTCTACACATCAAAACCCACTATCTGTACATGAGGTTCATTCTGGAAAAAAATGTAGATCTTATGGCAATATTTCTCCACTTTGCAATTCCATACAAAATACAACGAAAGACCCCTAAGATTTTAGCAGAACGTGAAAGGAAGTCTTTGGTACTTTTCTATCATTTCACCCTCCAGAAACTGGATGATAAATACAGTAACTAGGAAATAACATTATATGTCAAAAATAACAGTATTTTTTATTAATGTTTAAGACAACATCAGGGAGGCTCTACTGCCTATTAGCCTACCAATACTGGTGATTAAGAAGTTCTACAAATGTAATCAATTTACATTTGACAATAGGCTACAGCTTAATTCTAATCTTCAAGTCATCTAAAATTAATAAGGCTAGAGCCACTTTTCCAGTATTTTATGGGCATGATACCATATGTATTAAGTTTAAGATGATTTGGTGGCTGACAACAGAAATCTCCCTACTCTCTCCTCCAGGAAGTCTCTCACATCTGAACTCTTGTCTGTTTACTCTCCATGAGGGAAATACACAGCCAAGGACTAAAGAATACAGTAACAACATCCTATTTTCATAGTCCATATTTAAAGGAGACACAGACAGACAGAGACTGACCTACTGCTTATAAAGAAAAAAAAAAAAGCAATGCCCTATTTTCTTTTCTCTTGACCAGAATTTCTCTTAATCTCAAATTTCTCTGCACTTCCAAGATAACCAGGGGTAAATGAGCAGTGTGAAAGAAAAGAAGCAGTTCTTTTCTTGATGGTTTTGTTTAAAAAACAGATAAAATCAGTAAAGCTCAGATTTGCATGTGTGAGCAGTATTCACTCATTTCTCACAATGGGTTATTTTCCAGACTATCTACACTAGTTTCCTAAAATTTGTCTGGGAGAAAGACATGCCATTCAGATATCTTCCTCAGTCTTGCTACATTTCACTCAAATCTGGAACTATTTCCTAACTGGGCATAACATGTTTGCCAGTCCAAGCAGTACTACTAAGTATTTGTGTGAAACAGACTTTGTCAATAGTTTGTTGTACTTAGCTAAGAGCCTCAATACATACTGATGTTAAGATTCAGTTTCCAATTAACTTAGCATACAAACAAAAAACTCAGCATACAAATAAAAAACCCTAAGCAAATTTAGCTCCTATGAAAAGAAACTACAAATAAAATATTAAATTAAACATCTAGTTGCAAAGGAAATGATTCCTCGTTCTTGGTTTCTCACACAAACACCCATCAAAGGTAAACCGTAAAAATTTACTACCTGAATTTCTATTTCGTGTGTGCATATTTTTTTACTTCTTCTTCAACAGCACCTACTGAAGCCAAAACAATTGGTAATCCAATTTAAATCTTGCAAGGATGTCATTGTCAGTCCTTTTGTTTCCCTGTCCCTACAAAAAATGTAACTGCCAACATTCTGTGGCATTGCTTCCCAAATTCTGAGATGCCAAGCATCCATCATCCTACAATACACAGAATAAGCATAGCCAGTAGAACTTAAAAAATATGGAAGTATTAGTGTGGTAAGTATTAGATGACTACATTTAATCCCAGCTACCCATGACAAATGGCAGCTGAAACAGAATTAGAATAGGCACAAATGAGGACAACAGAATCATGTAGATTATCAAGTGTCCTTCTTTTAATGGCTGGGAGAGCTTAAATTGCTTTAATATGCAGTGCAGACTCAGGAGGAATACAGCTGTCATCTAAAATATGGAGCAGCAAAGGGAGATGGAGAAATGAGTTGTGCCAACACTGTTCTTTTGCTTAGACAAAAACAACATGTGAATAAACTGACCTTAAGTATATTTAAGCTGAAGAGCGAGAGGTTCTGCTGCACATTAAAGCCCTACCTTCTTTAAGGAGAAAAGACTTGCTGGAATTAGGAAGGATACTGTATCATACAGTTATGCAATACAAGGATACCAAACTTGACAACTCATGAAATAGCAACACATTCTATATTGTGCTAGAGTCTTCTTACTCACAGAACAAAACCTTTTCATGAAAGGCTTTGTATAATGTAATCTTTTATCCCACCATGTCAGTAATTTCCACTAGCTTTGGAAAACTGAGTTATTGTGTTCATAGCTGTATTTTGAAAGGCTTTTCCTTTTTCAAATTCTTCCTCAGTGTGAAATCATTACTTGTTTCCTACAGCCATTTTAATGCTTTTGTTGACCTTTTGTCATCCATTCACCCATTAGATCCAGGATTAAGCTCCTCCCTCTCCTGTAGGAATTCAGAGCTATAAACTGCAGACCAATCTGCCAAGGTACAGATGCTCTGACAAATGTACTTTACAGGGTTCAGCTCTTCAGTTACAGAAGCCCTAGAAAATGGCTTTTTCTAGAGCAGAGAATACTTCAACAACACAGGTACGGAAAGCATATTCTTACACACTGCCATAGGTATTACAAACAAAATAACCTGTTTACATGAAAACTTCTAATTCTTAATGAAAGAAACTTTATGAATTTTATGGAGCTTTCCAAATCCGCAATTTGCAATGCAAACGTAGGCATGTTTTGAGTGGGGGAGAAGGGAGGGGAACACAGAAGCCTTATTCTATGGCATTTCACAAATACTTTATCCCACATATTTTTTCACTTACAGAGAGAAGACTCATTTCTGTACCACTGTACTACTGTGTGCAACAACTTTGCTTCCACACAGCATAAACAAATGTGTCTGAACTAACTTGGGCCCTACTTACAGAACACAATGGTCTGCTTTCTCATTAAATTTTCATGTAAGAAGTAGGAACAGCTTATCCTTCAGACTACAGCTCATTAGGCTCAACTTCAAGATCTTTGTAACCAGGTAAGTTTACTAAACCATGAGAAGTTTTCCAGTACCCAGATAAGGAATCTTATAAAGCTAATTCAACATTTTAAAAGTGACTTCTGTCAAGGTTTGCATGCAACCATTTAACAAATTTAAACGTGTACTAAAGTGTGAATAGTGATAGAAGAGACATAATTTAAAATACACCATAACACAGATACAGTTTTACATGAAAGACATATCCATTAGTGACAGACATTTATTTTAGAATTAAAGCATCTCAGAATATGGTGAACTGAGAATAAAACAAACTTTCAAGTTGCTTAAGGAAATAAGTAGAAATACCTTACTGTCAAGCTTTAGCATAACACTCCCAAGTCCTCTGATGGGCCGTGGAGCCAGAGCTTCCTGACGTTCCTTCACAAAATTTTCAACAAGTTGCCACCAACTTTTGCAGTGGTTTGCCATGAAGTTCAAAACTCCAAAATGAACCACGATTTTTTTAAGTGCCCAAACTGTAACCACAAGAAGGAAATTAAGCGTCAGAGATTTCAGACGAGCAACGAAAGACTACTTATCTATTCTGTTCTGGAAAAACCATGAAAAAGAAAGGAAAAGACTCTTTGAGATTTACTTCCCATCAGAAACCACTTTTGAAATTTTCCAGTGTTTTTAGTACAAATCTCCTCACTGGCTTTGCAGCTGTGCTTATCCACATGGAACTCAGATCACAGCAGCAGAAAGGTGCCTGCACACTACTCAATAATGCAGCTAACAGACTTAGGCCTGGGAAAAGAAGATGCTACTCCATGATCTCAGTACAGTCAATTTCTTACATATTCACACATACACCATGCCAGATGACTCCACATAAAGTACCACAATCAGAACTTAACAGCACATCACACATAAAAGAAAATTTTCAGCTTAAATTCTTAAGTTTTAGGCCTTCTAAGCTGTTAAAAGTGCATCTTTCCTTTAAGAACTGACAGCACATCATGAGTAATTTCACAGTAAAGTGGCACCCATTTAAATCTTCTACTGAAATACTACTGATAGATTTTGCTTTTAAATGTTAAAAAAGCTATTTGAGTTTAGCATTTTATCTTGGCAACACAGGATATCAAACTCCCTATATGTAACGTTACTTGCAAGAAATCTTTTTTTTTTTATTGTGACTATATTTCAAACCAGATTCATTACCAACTACCATACATGAGCTCCACAACAGTTGGCAGTACACCATTTCATAATCAAAAATTCACATCATGTTTCTACTTGGAGACACGTAAAATGGCATACACAGCCAAAAAGGTTAACCTTTACTACCCACAGGGCATTTATCCAAGCTCCACAAGAGCCCATTCTCTGCGAGCCACACCTGTAATAGTTTATGTTCTTGTTTCGGAGAGCCAGTGCAACAATTTGCTGACATTTCGTTCACTTGCCCTCTGGCACCACCATGTGGCAAATAAGGGATTTATTCTCTCCAAGAAACAGACTAAATAGGCCAATAATTTCTCTAAGAACATGAGTGACAAACATATGAAACAGGAGAAAATACAGTGCAAATGCCAGCACTGAACTTAAAGGCTGAAGTTCTGTATGATGAAATGCAGCTCATGGTCAATACACAAACTGCTCCTCAGCAAAGCCAGGCAAGCTTGCATTTTACAAAGTGAACAATGAATGTCAAACGGCACTCTAACCTTCCACTATTATTTAAGTGTTTAAACAATATCTTTTGAAATAACTGAGTTTACACTCATTGCAAAGGTGGTGTCAGGAGGTGCTATAGTCAATCAAACAGCTAAAATTATATTAGGTTAAAAGAGACAAGAGAGAGAAAAAGCTAGACTGTTATTAGAAAGCAGTGAGCAAAACAAGAAAAAGGCTGCATAATAACAAGTTCCAAACACCTCCAGGAAGCAGAAAATTACCTGAAGACAATTTAAAAAAAAAGGATACATCAGAACAAGCAAGGAAGCAAATGAAAGATATTAAAAAGAGACAATACCAGGATTTCCAGGCTCACATCACTGAACAAAATGCTACAAGTGTTCCACAATGTGGTTCATTGCTTAGCTTTTCAATTCATTGCAGTTCTTTCACCTTTTCAGTTTATGGAATAATTATGGTATCATTTTTCCACCCTCTACACTAAGCAATTTTAAAAGACCATTTCATTTCAATTGAAGTACAAATGCATTCAAGGAAAAGTCTTAATGGTACCAAGATGTTTCCAATAATCTAAATGCTGCTTTGAATGAGTCCTCTTTGCCAATAGAAGGAACTCCAGTGAAATTAACACCTTTCTATTTCAGGTTTTGGGGAGTTGGGGTTTTTTAACATACTAGAAGTATCCTCTTTAAGGTCTCAAAAGTGCCTCAAGTTATTAGTCTCCTTAAACAGTTTCAAGGAAACTTGCTTTATTAGCCTTCCTATTTTCTTAATATTTACTATTACCTCTCTTTTAGCCATCCAGATTATCATCACTCACCTTCTGACATTTAATGTAATCCACTGGTCTAAATTTGGCTCTGTTCATCATTATATTGCCTATTTGTAATATTTTTGTGATGATTCAGTTATATGCCATAAAAAAGCATTTAACGGCCCAGTGTCACTGCTAAGGCAACAAGTCACAAATATTCCCAAAAGCACTTTCTCTTTTGGCATGAGTTTATTGCTTGGGTAGTTCTTTTAGACCTAATGACTGTCAGGAGCAGTATTCATCTGTTTCATTTACAGATGTGCATTTTAATCTAGATTTGTGTGGCTCAAGCTTAAAACCATTCACTGCTATCTGTCTAACTGCAGAACTGTTGAATCCCTTTTTCCTCCAACACAAGTAGGCATTTCTGAACAATGCTTAAGTTAGCCCTTGACTTTTCAGTCAACTAGCCACATAAGCTCTGCTTCTAGTAAATCTAAAATTTATTTTCTAGTTCCTTTTTAACTTGTGATTGCCATTTCCCATGACGCCCAAAACTGGGAAGTTTCTCCTGTAGTGACTACACTGGAATGAAACAAAGGTCAAACCCCTCTCTGCTCTTACCCTGAATTCAGCTATTTATATGTCTTGCCATCACATTACCCTTTAGCTGCAGCTACAGTACCACAGCCAAAGGTGCAGCTGTTCTTTTCTCCATGCCTCCAAGTTCACAGCCCTTCAAATCTGCAAGTATGACTCCAAGTCACAATTTCCAGATGGACAATTAGATGGTTTACAGTAACTTTGTGTATTGTGTGCAAATCTCAAGGTTTTGGTAGAGGGGGGCCTCTGGGGTGGCCTTCAGGGGAAGAGACCAGGCATTGTCTTGTGCCAGACACTGTTCCAGGTGGCTCCACAACAGATCCATGACAGGCCAAAGCTGAGCCCATCAGCCACAGGTGTGGTGCTTCACTGAAAAAGTATCTAAGAAACTGCAAAAACCACCAGGCAGGGGGAAGAGGAAGGAACACAGATAGAAGAAGTGACTAGAGGAGCAGAGGGATGAACAGAGGTAATAAAAAGGCCAGGGAAGCAGAAGTGCTCCACAGCAGAGTGGACACACCACTCAGAGGGACTTGGCCTATGGAGGATCCATGCTGGAGCAGGTTCACCTCTTGAAGGGACTGTGGCCTAGGGATAAGCAGAACCCCAAGCCCATACCTCCCTGAAGAGAATGCAGCTCAGGGATAAGCCCACATTAAAAGAGTGACTGGTTTTGTGGCTACTTGGCCACTAGCTGGGGCCAACCCACCACACTTAGTAAAAAAGAAAATAGCTACATTTAAGTTTTAAATGCATTTTAAGATGCTAAAAACTAGCATTTTAACTGAAGTTTAGAGAAAATCCAAGCAAACTAGGAAACTCACTTCGTTCACAGTAGGGCAATGGGAAGAAATGCCATTCCAATTTATAGTATCTCACACATACTCCTGGAGTTCCCATCTTCCCTTTTCACTCCCCCAAAAGAGCATTGGAAAAAGTGGCATCCAGTTTTAAAATAATGGCTTTCAATAGCTACCGTAACTACTCCAATTCTTGTTTGATATGTAGAAGAACAGATGCATGTGGATGTGAAGCAACAAAGCTAATTAACCTCAGAGCTAAAATTGGAACCAAATTTATCTTGTGACTTGTCCACAGAGCCTAGCAACCCATTTTTTACAGAAATTAGAAGTTAACACAAGCTCTACTTCCCTACCAAGTTACAGCTAAAATGTTCTTTATTTATAGGTGCAAAATTATGGAAGAATTGACATCAAGAGGAAGAAAAACTAACTGCTCTAAACTACAAGTATTCCTACTATGGAGGGTGTGGCTCTACATTATTTCAGGTAACTACAACAGTCAATAGACAAAGCAATTTAAAAGTTGTCCACTATGTGGTAACAGACAGTGCACATGAATCTTCCCTTTTGAAGCTACAATTCATCTTAAAACATCTTGAGAAAGTTTATATTTAACACTCACACAAGCCTTTCCTCCTATTTCATTTAACATGATGCCAAACATTCTAGTAATTGGATTATTACCTGCAAAAGGCACTGGCAATAGCTGCACAATCCAAAAATTTAGCCAGATCTGAACAATGACAATGGCCCACACAAGAGTAACAAAGTAAATATCACTAGTTTTCTTTTTCCTAAGAAAAGATCCAATCTCAGGTCTTTGTCTGTTCCCAGAAGATGATGAAGAGGAGGTGACAGATGATGAAGCACGTGGAGGCGGAGGCTGATCACCTTCTGTTGCTCCTAAAACAAAAACATGCAAACAAAATGGAAATTATCACATCAATATTCACCACCAGATAGAATATGTCCCCTATTCCCAAATTACCTTTTTTTTTTTTTTTAGAAGGGGGGGGTGAAGGGAGGGACAGCAGCAGAAGGCTGTGTTTTTGTTTTTCATTTTGGCATTGGGGTTTTTTTTGTAATTTCTCTAAAAGACTGAGACAGCCTTGGCACTGATCTGCATTTTGAAAAGCTAGAACAGGGCTGTGTAATCTCTCCCACATCCTGCAACACCATGCCAAGCAGTGCTCAGAGGAGGAGAGAAGAAAAGTTGCTACAGCTTCTAAGAGGCCTCCTGTCACTACAGGTGAATTACAAGCCAAACATATTTTATCAAAGAACCATAAAACAATGAAAAACACACAATATAATTAACTTCTAAAAGAAATCTGAAGTCCTAAAATATATCTTTGACTTTCCTATACTTCAAGTACTAAAAAAGGAATCTTAGATTCGCTCAAATGTCATTTAAACACAACAAAAAAAAATTGGAGTATACATTGAAGAGAAAGCTTGTATCTTACAACTGTCTTACTACTATTTTTCCTGAACACTCACAACGCAAATGTAGCACTCACACTGTCATCCTGAATTCCTTGCTTGTTTAACAAACATTAGTAACATCAAGCATGAATTAGTGGATAACAAATTTTGTCAGTCTCTCACTCATAAGTTAGCAAACAAGAAATTAAATTCAAAAATGTAAACTGATGTGTTAAACACTCTATACATACACAATAAATAGTCTTTTCATGCAAAAATATTATGTTCAAATTAAGATTCTTGGACACAGAACATGGCAATTTATTTATTTATTTAATCTTTCAGTTGCTGGATGACACCAAATCCATCTTCAGCCACTCTGTGTAAAACCTCTCCTTGAGAACACCAGTATTAACTTTTACTGAGGCTCTGTGAGGTGTGGAAAAGCACACATTTCCCACACACCACACCTCTTCTGTTGCGTAAATCTGCACTGGTGCTCTGCAAGTAAGTGGAATGACTTTCACAGCTTATGAACACATCCCCTACCACACTAACACAATAATGCCAATCAACTGATTCACCCAGCTGGGATGATGACAGAAACATCAGCTGGTCGCTGGTTCTGTATTTGGGGGAACTTCAGAATATTCACAAAGGAATTACAGCATGCAACCTGAAAGAAGGAATACTGCAAGCAGCTAAGCACAGTAAAAGCTTCAGGTGGGGAGGTTCTTGGCAAATCAGTGTGTATCTCAATGGGATGAAGGCCAGCCCTACTATATAAACTACATTTTGGAGAAAAAGACAATTAACACAAGTTAATTTTTCAAAAGGGGAGAGAAAGAGTTACCTGTAAACAGAAATTTTCCTAAAAAGACAAAGTGTTTTGTCATATATAAGAGGGTCAATGATTCCCCTGCACTTCTCAGTCTGTATTTAATAAAGCAGAATATTAATAGAAACAAATGGATGCACTAAAAGAACACAAATATGAAAGCAGTATACCCATAATTAAGTATTCTCCCCAATCAATTCATTCAACACTTACCGTTTTGCTCCAAAATTAATACAATCAACATAAGAAGTAACAATTCAACAAGTAGAAATTCAAATATTTATCAAACAGAGGGAAGTGCTAAAAGGCAAAACAGAATAATAAGCTGAATTCTATGCCTAAGATTAAAGTTATTCAACATTTTAGAGTCACCTTTATGAAATAAAAAGTACATTCCTTCTTTTTGTAACAAAAATTTTGATTGACATATATTTGCAATGAAGAAAGTTTTAATTAAGTAACAGCAACAGTAATGTTAAGAGCAATAACAATTTAACAGCCTTATTTCTTACAGTTTCCCTGTAAGCAGACTCTACACAGAATGAAAAACAGATGGGAAAGAGCTGAAGGGGTAAAAAAGGAAAAAGGAAAAAGAAAAAAAAGGAAAAAAATTAAAAAGGAAAATAGAAGTAAAAGCTCCTAGGGGATCCCAAGCTAAGAAAGCTTTTTCGGAATGCAGCTCTGCAGCACTTTTAGAAAACTAACTTCTCACTACCAATGACCCAATATTCTCCCCAGGACAAACACAGGCCTGCATCAGAACTGCCACTGAGATGACTCTCTAAGCCAATCCACAAATCTAACCTGCCCAGAAAGCTACCAAAGTTTGCAAATGAGAAAAGTCACCTTCTGCTGGCAAGATATGCTCTGCAAACCAAGGCATGAGTGCCTTGTCAACACGAATAGAAAAGAACTGTCAGTACAGTTTTTTGAGTAACTTCAGGTTCTGTAAAATCCCATTTAATGTGCTTCATGGTCTTTTGAGAGATGAAACCTGAAAAACACCTTTCTATCTTCCAACTAATGAAAGTATGACAGTCGAAACAGCTGCACAATACTCAGTAAAGGATTCTAGCAAAATCAGAATGTATGGTACTTCTCTGAACAACAACAAAAAAAGCAAATTCTCCAGGCTGTCTTATTAAGACCCATTCTTTTCATTACATTATATGTTCTCTGTCATGTCAATTTCTTACTGTCACAGTATTTTGAATTATTCTCCTCCCCATGGAGAAGAAAAAGAAACAGTAACACAAACAGAAAGGCAGGTGTCTGTATTTCTGTGCAAGGCATCAGTTAGGAAAAGTGATTTCATTATTATTATTAATGAAGAAGTCTTCAGAACAACAGAATTAAGGTAACCCTTCATGAAGAACTACATATTTCTGTAATTTCAATTGAAATATATTTCTTACATTTTTTTCTAAGAAAACAAAGAAGCGAGGGCAAAAATCGAGCCTAAGAGTCATGATTACATTTAAGGATTTCAGTATGTATCATATTCACAGTCAACAAGACAACAGGATCTTGCCTACAAAGTACTGCAGTGGTATTTGCTTCAGAATTTGCAGACTTCTTTGCTGTATACGCTGGAAACTCTTGGAAGAGCAGGAAGGACTGCTTAGACCACCTGAACTGGTATTAACTCCTCGCCCCCAGTACTAAATACCAGTATTCAATGATAAAATATGGAAAAACCTGAGTGTTCAGAAAAAAATATAAAATCAACAAAGCTTATATCCCCTCAGGGCCTTTTAATAAACAAATTTAAGCCTGGTTGTTCTGTAAGGGATTTAACACAGTGTAAGGAAAACCAAAACAATTGTAGGTTCTTAAGCCAGTAGGTAAAACATTTTGCTGTACAAGAATAATGTTTCATCACCATTCACAAAAGATCCAAACCAAAGATGGCCAAAATTATGCTTAACATATCGCAGAACAGAATAGTAACTTTTACCAGATTGTTGGAAAATTATTTTAACTATCGTTAGGAGTTAAAGGAAACTCTATATGTGTTCTTTTTCTACTGTGAAGGAAAACAACAACAGAATTCACAAGACAAAAAAAAACCTCATCTGGTTTACTGTTTCAAGAAAATAAGTCAAAAAAACATAAAAGACATACAAAAGACTTTTGGAAAAACTTTTGTAGTTTTCTCTTGAAAACCGAAAGAAAACTGTCTTGAATAAGCAAAGAAATAAGAACTGGTAAGTTAAAAAAATAGCAACAAAAGAACACAACAACTTACATAACCCATTTGTGGGCATCTGTTGCTTTCCCATATTTCAAAATTCAGCTCAAAAAAAAATATCTCATTTCCAAAATTAAAGATTAGACACAGAAATCCAAGAGACCTGTCATTATGATGCTCTGATCTCAAGATTCAGGCCATAAGTCCACAGGCTTTTGTATTTATATTGATAATAGCCATGTAAAATGTAGAAAAAAATATAAGAGTATGTTTCTAAAAATCTAAAGAGTTTCTAAAAATCTAAGAGTTTCTAAAAATCTAAATCTAAAAATCTAAATCTAAATATAAGAGTATGTTTCTATAAATCTAAAGCTGCCTTCTTTAGATTTAAAAATTAAGTTTTGGAAGTTCACATTCTATCAAGCTGAATGGTCTGTTTGGTCTACTTGCAGGAAATGGATAAAACTTTACAATTTCCAGAGATCTCAATACTAGCCTAATTTTCTAGCATTGTATTCCATCAAAGATCTACTCAAAAAAGTGATGGTAAGGTTCAAAAGCAGTGATGGACAACTAAACACTTTCTTTGAACTCTTTAAAGCCTGTTGTGTTATTGCAAGTGAAATTATCATGTCACTCAAGCTACAAAGTCAAGTAAACTCACAACAGGAAGGACTTTAAACATGCCATAGTTAAAGTGGTTTCTTTTTCTCACTGCAGTGTGCACAAAAATTCCTCCAGTCTGTCTGTACCTGGCCCAGAAATCCAGATATAACATGTAACTGCCAACAAACCAAAAGGCTAGAAACAAAAAAATGAGTAATGAAGAACAGAAAAAAAAAAAAAAAAAAAAAAATCACACCTTCATTCTAGAAAAACCCAAACCCGTAATAAATCCTTCTTGTCAGGCCTTCAAAATGTACAGACAGCCACATGAACAACCCTTTGCAACACAGCTTTTGAACTAGCATATTCTTGACATTTTTTAGAACAGGTAAACCTGATTCACAATTTGGACACAATTTTGGACAGAATGAAAGGGTTCTGGACTATTTTGAAATTTGTTCTGAATTCCCTCCAGTTTCATGCCTTTAGAGCAAATTCAAATGTTTCTTACAGAGTATTCAGTCACCTGAGGGTTGGGAGGAATGTTCATTATTGGACTCATCTTCTGTCATTGAAATTGCCATGGCAATTGTTGAAGCAGCAATGGAAATCATCTGACCAGGAAGCTCTGCCCCTGTAAAATACAGCCAATGTTATGTAAATAACAAAAAGCTCACGTTCTAAAATGTTTTATTTGCTGTTAGATATCCACTGGAGCTGTCAAGCAACAGAAATTATATGGATAGACACCATTAGTTTTTAGTATGTATTATATGTAGTCAATACAGGAATGAGTGCTATTAATTTTAGTATTATAACACACCTGCAGCCAAAATTCAAAACCAGTTATTTGCTTACTGCTTTTCTTGCTAATGAACTGCTACCAACCAAGACATTCATGCTTGCTGGCAGTCTGATTACTAAAAAAAAATTTTTATACCAGTTAATCAACCTTACTAACCAACTAAAAAAGCAAGACAGGAATAAAGTTTCCTTCATCGGGAACATCTGATGCCTTTGCTTTTTTCAAAACTGACTTGCAACAGGAAAAACTTATTCTTCTCAAAGTCTAAACATAAAACATATTTTAACAAACTATTTAAAAAAGAATGACTGGCTATAAGAAACTTTCTGGATAGAGTCGTCTCAGTGTCTCTCATACTCAGTATTACAGGAGCTACTAAACCCATATTTCTCATTTCTTTCAAAATTAACCTCTGATTTCAAATATCCTAGGCTACCTTCATGTCTGGAAATATATATTGAAATCTATGAACTCAAGGAATATAGCTTACTAATGAGTCGCTACTTTACCAAGGAAAAGTAACATCAGTCCACCGCAATAGTTTTCTGTAAAGAGTCCAAGATTCACTTCAGCATGACTAAATCACTTTGAAACACACTAAACATCATCCTGTAGTAAATTCTTGCAATCCATATGTTATTTAACTTAAAGGTACAAAGTCCAGATTATTTCACATGACTTAACTGAGTTTTTGCCTCCAACAATACAAGAAACAGTGACTTCTCCTTACCAGAAGACTCCTTTCCATTCTGCTGGTCATGCAACATGCCTACTGTCATCAGAACAACTATAACCAGAAAAACAGGAATTCTCCAGGAACCTGCCACAGAAGCTGAAAGATACAGTGTTGGGATTTTTTAACAAGAAAAATTACACCATTAATAAACTCTACATTTAGCAAAACCAAGAAAGGCAGCACATCAACCAAAAACATACAAGTCATAAAACAAACAGGCTTTCTACACTAAGGAAAAGGAAGAACAGAAAACAAGTTATCACAAGTTATCACAAGTTTCTCAATGAACAAACCAAGTTGTTACTGTTCCTAACTTCAGTGACTTTATGTTGACATGGAGAACAATTTTAAAAACAACATTCAAAATCTCATGAAAATACACACAAAATTAAAACATTTTATATATCAAAGAAAAGTCATGCTCCCCCAAAAAATGTGTATTTATGTTAGACCACCACAGAATAGGATTTTTCTTGGATTTTGGCTATTCAGCCTGTACTCAGAGCAAATAAAATACTCAAAATTTACGCAAATGCAAAGCCACTACACATAGCTTAAAACCTCAGGGAAGCATCCCCACATGGTCAGAACAACTCTTGAAACCTGCTGCTAAAGCAAAGTAGATCCTGAATACACTGTGAAACCTTCTATCATGGAAGTCTTCTATTAATTGCATGATGCTTCCACCATAAACTATGATATGAGAATGTAAGATGACAATCTATTATATTAAATGTGTAACATAAATCTGAAAGATTACTGTAATCCTGTATTTGCATTATTAGATTATATAGATTACTGGCAAATGTATTTTATATTGCTGATATAATCCTGACATGGTTGTTGACTACTGATAGAATTTTTTTATCCTTCTATTACTACTATTAAATGCATTTTACAGCTTCAGCCTTAGTTAATGGTAGGTTTTCAATAAAATGTTATCACAAGTGAAAGTCTAAAGCCAGCTGCATGTGACCCCAGGCCTTCCAAGTATCTGGTCTGTAAACCAAATAAGGGAAAACCATGGGAACTACAAACTAGGCATGAGGAGTAGAAGACAAGTTGCTCAGCACCTTGATGCTTTCCCATTCCCCTATTCCAGTGCTCCCCTCTGGACACATGCAGCCAGAATTACTGAGCAGACAAAACAGTTTGCATTTCAGCTAAGACTCTGTTTTAGAGATTGAGCAGAAGAGCAAGCAAGGAGCTTTGTTGACAGAACTCTCAGTTGTCAGAATAATAACTTGTTACTCACCTAAGTGAAAGAGCAGCATAATCCAGACAGGAACAGAGACTGCTTTCAAGTAACGTTCAGTGCTTATATTCCACTTGAATGAAACCATCAGCAGGTAACCAACTACCAATGTCCATATCTTTAAGAAAAAGATACACACAGGTATGTATCAAAACAGAGCTCTACTTTACTCATGTACTTGTGTACATACATGCACACACCCATAACAGCCATAGAGAACTGAACTCAGCTTCCAAGTCTTTAAGAAGCCCACATTTCAATTCATTACAGGAGTTCATCAGCAGCACCTATGAGGCCACGGGGAGACAGAGCTGGCCAGCACAGCAGCACTCATTCCAGCATGGAGTTTGCCAGCTCTTGTGTTCCAGTCCAAAGAGACAAAAGGGGTCTTAAGCCAAAGAAGCCATTAGGAAACACAACAAAAACTGCTATTCCTCAGTGGTGTTGGTCCATGAAACAGAGATGCCTTTATAAGATCTGTGATATGTAATTTTTTTATATTTGTAACTAAAAAAACCAAGGAGACAGGGAAACATCAGTGATGACTTGGGTTTGCTGCTTCTAACTGTCTTCTACAACTCTGCTCATCTGATAAATCACAATACAGATTTGTAATTAAGAATCTTGAGATGATGAATTTGAGCTTGAAAATGCTGAAAAGAAAGAAGGAAGCAGAAACCAGAAGAGGGAACAGAAGGTGAAAAGTTGCTCCTCAGGAGAAGATGTGAAATAAAAGTATGAAAACCTGTAAATATTAAAACTCAGTGTTGCATTCTTAAAATAAATAACCAAAGACATTTCTGACTCAAATACAATGAACATTCCCTATCCATTACCAGTTAAGTACATCTTCAAATTTACACTTATAAACCCATAAATCCCAATGAAGTTTTAACAGAATTTCTATGAAGAGCATTTGCTGAATCAGACATACCTGTAAGAAAGAATGCAAAGACAGAGACAGAGAACAAGTGATTAGGCAGAACACACTAGAAGAGTTTTCACCTCTTTACTCTGCACCATACAACTGAAGAAAAGATGAAACACGCTGAAGAGGCAACAGTCGCTACGAACACCAGGTTTGTGTGATTACTGCCGTGTATAACCGGTGGAAAGGAAATCTTAGCTGTACTGAATTGAGCAGACAGGCAGTGAGTGATGGTCCCTGATAACTTCAGAGGGAACGATCACATTTGCAAGGTAATTTAAAATCACTTCAGATATGTGAACAAAGCTATGCCCTTTGCACACTAATACTTCTCATCTAAGCAGATCACTCCAACTTTTCACTTATCTGCAGTTTTGCATCAACAGAGCTGTATAATGCTTATGCCCAAGTGTGGGCTCAAGACAAATGTCTAAAACCAACACAACCCATGGTCATCAAGACTAAAGTCACAAACAAACAAAAATGTTTACCAGAAATGCACATTTGCACTCCTTTAACAGCATAGGTTTGAAACATAAATTTGCTCATAAGGCACTTTACAGCACAGCTGTAACTGCAAGAGATAACTCTTCACAAAAATACTATCCTAACCCTAGCATCAGCCACACAGCATCTTTGGTATGACAGATGTTCCAGTTCCAAGCCAATTTTCCCTTTAGCTTTTAAATTTGATGATAAATTACAAACAGGAGACTCAGTATATTCAGTAATTTAAACTTTCTGTTTAAAAACAAGCCAAAAGAAGGAAGGTAACAAGGTATAAGCCACATTTAACAGCTAACAAAGCAATACACATTGCACTGCTTTCAGCCACACATGTAGCCAAACATTATAGGGTTTAGGTATCCAATTATTTAAGTGAAAATAATTAATCAGCTCTCATTTCTAAAAGCTTAGCAAATGACCCAAGCAAAAGTATTTCTAATTTCTACTGAATAAATAGCTTACTTTAAAATAAACCAGTCACCCTATCTCAGACCTCACACAATAACCTTTCTGAAGCCCTATAAAAAGACCTATGCAGGCAACTGACCAGTAAAAGAAGTTTAATTTCAGTGACACCACGGAATAATCAGCCCTTTATTGGTAAATGTTATGGCCAAGCATTCCCCTATATGCAAGAACTACTGCATAGGAACTAGGGTAACCTACTTCCAACATTTCATAGCTGAAAGCAACTGACAAAGCAAAATAAGTTGGACTAGGAGTTCATCCCATAACTTGGAAACAGCATAATTTTTTTTTTCTTAACCCTTAAAACATGTTACATAACCCTTCCCGCTGGTTTTCTGGATGGTCTCCAAACATTTTGGCTTGAAAAGCATTGAGAATATTAATAGCCTCTCTACTATTGTATGTCATTCTCAAGAACTGGCATAATTGAAACAAAGAATGAAAGACACTGCCTACTTTCACTAAAATTAGGCTACTGCAACCATTGCACTGAAACTGTAATTGATAAGATTCCATGCTAAGGCAAAATGCCTATAAATTTGATTTATATGGGTGTACAGCTAACCAGGTAACTAATGCATTCACTTCTGATTTTGCAGAATGGGTTAGCTATCATAAACTATTTATTTATCAGGTGGAAGTCAATTGCAGATATCTAAATTTCACAATGTACCCTAAGATTTTATTTCACTACTCAATCACATTTATTTACAGACCTGCATAACTTCCATGTATCATAACTTTGGGACAGTTTAATCCTGAAAGCTGCCCTTCTTCCTTCCCCTGCCTATCTTCCTCATCTTAACAGACACCAAAGACCACATTTTTCACATCTCCTCTGCATTTTGTAGCATCTCTAACAAACTGCACAAAGTGTTGCTTTGCCTTTAGACAAGTGAAAGTGCCTGCTTCTCTGAATAAATAGCTCTAATACTGCAGTGCAACTTCTTGGATTTTAGCATCCATTTCTATGCTAAAGTGGTAAATTTAAGTGGCAGATTTAGAGATGTCTAAGGCAACCATAAAGGGCTTCAGTGCTCTTTAAATTGCCAACTGGAGACAAAATTACACCACAGAGAGATGCAGCTTTAAGCTCAAGCACCCGCTTCAGTGATATTTCTTTGAAATTTCAGTGTTGGAAAGTCTAGGATTTATCAGCACGAACTATTACCAACTTTACTGAAAGTTTGCTTCCCCTTCCTGTGAAAATTGAAGGATTTTCAAATCTGAGCCACTCTTTCGGCTTTGGCCTCATTTTCCAAGAATAAATTCTTACTATTAAACTTTTGACAACATTTATATTACTTATTTTGGAGAGTAAAATTCTTTATTTACACGGTTCCCTCCCTTTTTTCCTATCAAAAAGTTAACCTCCAAGGGGAAGGTTTTGCAGACGAGCTCACAATAACTCACTGCTACTGACAGTGGCAATTCATTGTCTCCTACAGCCAGCTGGGCAGTCCCACATCTGCACAACAGCTTCAACATCTATCCAGCCAGCTCAAGCTCCTTCAGCTCAAAAAAAAAACCTACCTGTAATTCAGTCATAGCAAAACAGGCTCACAGAAATGTAACAGGCACAGCAACAGGGCAGCTGCAGCATATGTCAGAAGTGGGCTAAGCAAGAACAGCTTCTCACTGCAGAAGACAGCAAAGCTGTTGGAATGATTTAGTCTCCCTTGGAATGTTGCCCCAATGACTCAACATCCAGCAGCAAACACATTTCCTACCTGCTTCACATGCCTTCTCAGGCACACGGTGTGACTCCTGGGGTGGTCCTGTGCAGGGCCAGGAGTGGGACTTGAGCGAGCATTCTGGGTCCCTTCCAACTCAGGATATTCTGTGAACCACCCCACAAGTCAACACAACAGTGAAGACTGAGAAAATGAACCAACAGTTACCTCTTTTGATATATGCCCTGCCAACCTGCCAAAATTTTTCAGTTTTTAAGAAGTCAACACCTACAAAATGGAGTGTTTGAATTCTTTCCTTTTCTAATTGTAGCTCTACCCTCTCCCTTGGCCGTTTTGAAATGATGTTTTTTTCTGGTCTGCTCTTTCCCACTTGGAAATCATAGGTAAGGTTTTTCAGAGTTTGATTCATGTTTTGGTTTGGGGGATTTTAATTGAAATTTAAATTTTAAACTGTTTGATGAAACTACAGATCTAATTCAAATCAGTTTTTATTTTCCAGTTTGTTTCATTGTTGGGAACAAAAAAAAAAAAGAGGCCAAACTACCTCATCACTTCCCTTTAATATGTTAAAGCAAAAATTTCATTTGGAAATAGAGATTTTCATTAGTTTTATTAAAATAGAAAATCATTAAAAATATTGATGAAGCATTAACACAGCACTTTTGCAAACTTTAAAAACAGTGCTGCAGAGCAAAGATGGTTCAAAGAGGTGGTCTTATGATACCAATTCACTATTTCTACATCTCCCTCCTCAGTGGTGATGCAGATTGACAAAGGAAAACAAACCTACCACAAAATTTGAGCAGAAAAGTGTTGGACTTGAAAAATGAAGCAGCTCAAGGCATTAAATGCACTGCTAAAAGCCAAACTGTGTTTGCCTTTTAAAAAAATCACAGTGTTTTCTTTATCTGCCTGTTCATTGAGAAATGGTTTTCTAAACAGTATAAAAGATAATAAGGAGGCAGGTGACAAATTATGAAAATTTCATTTTGACTCCAGTTCTCAGAACCAAAATTAATTTAATGTAGCTTTAGGGCATTTTCCTTAGCACACAGGAGGAAACATCCCATAATGTGCAGAGTCTGGCAAAATAAGACAGTGTAACTGCCTGTCCTTTAGCATGGAGACAGCCTTTGTCAAACACATAGGAAAATACACAGATTCCAATTAATCACACATACAAGACTCATGAAGATCACCTCAGAGCAAAGACCACCACCTCCATCCATCACTAAGGAAGCCTTCATCTCCCTAAAGCAGGTTCTAAGTGCACACAAGTAAGTTATTCCTCACCCCAAGTCCAAAGGACTAGAACAGTGCAGCCATTCTGTTTCTTCTAGAACCCCCAACTGGGAATATATCCATGTTGGTATTTCTGGCATTAAGACACACAGACTACTAAACCACATGAAACAGAAACATGGTGTTTAGTGAGATCATCCCTTCTTGAAGGAATAAAAGTTTGAACTTGTAACTAGAATCCTGGGGCAGGGGGGAACTGACCATCAAAATCAACACTGCCACACATGGGCTAAAAACTATTTTCAGTGTGTCCTGAAACACTTCCTACACTGAATTTAAGAACAAAACATTAAATCTAAGACATCCAGAAGACTACAGCAAGGGATGTTGAGAATACTTCTCCTTTAGCTCACTTTTCCTGTCTTCATACAAAAGTTACTTAAGAGAAACTCGTAATAAAATTGCCTTTCAGAAATCAAACTTATCATGATTTGCTTGCAAAAAGAGGTTTCCCAGAGTACATCAATTTCAGCCAGAGCACCACTTTTCTGATATACTTCATGGTGACACTTTTGCAAAAGATGGCTCCTCAACACATACAATTTCATCACCTTCTTGTTTTATTATGTAAAAAGCACTGTTAAAATTTTGCTGGACAGTTCCATAAGGATCATTCCTTAGAATGGAATGTAGTAGATGGAATGGTGGTAGAAAAAGAAGCATCATTGTATTCAACCAGTACAGAAAAATTCCAATAAATAACTAATATTATATAGCATATATTATTTGGCTTTAGGCTTGTGCCAGCTTTGAGGCTGTAGTTCCTGTATATAAACCAGAACAAGCTCCTCAGCCTCTTCAAGAAAGGCACCTCACAGCACCTCTTCCAAAACTAATGGTGGGTGTGGAAGGGAAAAACAAGAGCAGAAAAGAAAACACTATCAACATCCCAGACTTTCTCTGCCTCTACCCACCTTCTTTTTAAATAAGCGACATGTGGTCTCTACACAGTTCATCTCTATCAAGCAAAGTTGTGAAAACAAACCAAAAACTGTGGTTTTGGTAAGATGTGTTTACAGCCAGTACCTGGCTGTATGATTTATAAGCCAAGATACCATAATAATAAAGAATTATAAACAGCAGAAAGAATACTTCAGAGCTTGTTCAGGTGTTTGTTTTGGTTTTGGTTTTTTTTTCATGGTAGGCAAGTTTTAGAAACCTGCAGAAGAAAGGGGAAGAAGAAGAACCTAAGAAGAAAGGGGAGGAAAAAAAGCCCACCTACCCTAAAGCCTCAAAGAAATAGAAATTGTACACCCATCAAAAATTGGAACTGTGCCCTTCCTTTTAATAGAAGAGAAATTGCCCCATCAAGTGAATTTGACCAAATGTAGATGCTTTTTTGCCTCCACAGGCGATGTTCAATAGGACTGTGGAAGCCAAACATCTCAGAGCATGTGACCCAAAGCATTTGCCAGGAAGCATGCCTGGAGAATTTCAGTCTGCAAAGGCTACTTGGGGACTGCAGTTATTTAGTACCAACACAAATGGGGGATTCCCTGGTGGAAGTCTTTTGTAGAATCCCTGAAGGGGAACAGACAGTCCACTGGCCAAAACAGACAACACATACTCTGACAATATTACAATATCCTGGTCACAGCAATGGCATTTCCAGAGTTGCGCAGCACCCTGGTAAGGATAAAAATGCTTATGTCTTCTAACTGCATGGAAAGTCCTAGAACAACACAAGAACAACCTCGTACAGTCAGAGGCATAAAAATACACTGACACACATGTGAGTACATAGCTGTGACCCTGACCAATAACTTGTGACAAACCAAGGAAGAAAGACTGGCCAGCAGAGAAAGATTTTGACAGCCCTGTAATCAAGTTTACTATGGAGAATTCTGCTCATTATGATTACATCAAATTTAATTTACAAAAATGAACCTCAGAGCCAACACAGAGCCGCTGTGTAATTCTTTACATCTGCTGGGATCTACAAACTATCCATTTTCCAAATAAATATGAGCATGTGAATTCTTCTTCTTCTAAAAGAAGAAGAAAATATAATGAATAGCTGGCATTACATGGATATTAACCTAAGTGTAAAATGACAACCTAAAGTAGTTTGAACTCTTGCCACAAAGCAGAAGAATCTGGCGTTCAGATACAGAGTTGGACACAGGCATACTTTCTACAAAACTAGTGAAATTGCTGCAGCACAGAATTGTGTAGGGCTATATTCAGTCAACTACGGGACAAATTCCTATCCTTTCCAAGAAAAAAATACAAAGAAAACCATTCCCCTTCCCTTTTACATGAAATTGAAGTTTGTGCAGGGCCTTCTACATAGGAATTCTGCAAATAACCCAGAGAGGGCTGGAGTCAGAACAAGGAGCCCACCTGGAATTTTTAACCAGCCTCTAGATTTAAGGCCAGCAGCAAACTACATTTCTTGAGCAAGCTTCTTCAAAGATTATGCAGGAACTCTAAAAGCCTGAAGGGAAAGAAAAGGAGACTTTTCTTTTGTGGGAACAGGATGCTTGTAGACTAGCCTAAGAGCTTGTCCTTATTCTTCAAACGCAGTGTTTTGCAATCAGCTATCAAATAATCCAATCATGGAGGTATCTAGGGTTGCAAATTCCTGAATTGCAGGTGTGACTTAAGAACCACCAACAGGAGCACAGGCACTTCTGAATCTTCACTCATCAGCGTCATGAACAGCTTCCCCAGATTTGAGGACAAAAGGACAAGAAAGCTCTTTAATATACCGGTGCCAAGATACACCTCACCATGTCATTATCACACACAGTTGCTGCATTTGAAGAACTTCCTTTTTTTCTGGAACTTTAGAGGAGAATTTCTGTCTCGGTATCATGGCCTAGTAGATACCATAAAAATACCTTTAGTTAGAGAATACCAAATCAGTATTCCAAATCCCCATAATTCTAGATAGGCAACCACTCACTTCTTTAGTACAGCTGAGGGAATCAGAAAGGGAGAAGACAATACACAAGGAGGATTCAGAGCCCAGAGAAGAACAGAACAATGCAGAAACCAACTCATAATATCCAAAATTCCCCTATAGCTAACAAGCAGAACATATGCATACAAAGAGAGTCCTGCAATATAACACGGCAATTAAAGGGCTTCAAAGTGCTTAACTGAAGTTAAAGCTGACACTATTAACTGATCCATCTCAGGGTTCCTCAGCAGCATGGGGAAAATTAAATTATCCTGCTACAGCTCTGAGATAATATACAGCAAGCAACTGCAAAATTGAAAAACCTGGACTAGGAAAACACTGGAAAGTGTACAGATGATGCCAGACCAAATTGCAGTTATTTACAAAGGAAAGCCCACCATTTTTTTTCTCCTGTAAGGCCCCAGAAAGAGATTCAGCTTGCTTAGAAAGCAACTGGTTTACTTGAGGAAGTCTGTGATCAGTTACCTTCACACAAACCCAAAAGCTTCCCAAGAAACTCAAGTCTGAAGAGCTCTGGGAGCTTTTTGTGCAGTTAAAGTCTTGCAGAAGCTCAATGAACACAAGTGTTAAATCAGAAACACCAGTGCCAACCAGAAGGATCAGAAACTGCTAAACAAAGTTGCACTGAGCATGCACAGACATCCAGCAGCACATTACAACCATAGTTACGAGGTTAAATAAGAGCAGCTTTCTCCAGTACTCTTATATTTACACAGTGTAAGTATGGCTTAATTAACAAAGCTTTAATAAAAGCCTGGACTTAGCCAGCTCAGTTAGTGTAGCAATATCATCTATTTATTAAAAATAAAACAGACAGCTCAGTGCAAAGGAAAATCTTAAGGTTATCAAGTAAATTGTGCAGCAACAAGTCAAAGCTTCCCACCAGTACCAAGCCATGCTTTGATTCTGCCGCTACCCAGCTGAAAGTAAACATATTGTATCACGTCTCTTTATAGAGAATGTATCTCTGACTACTCAGTCCTAAGTGTACCTCTGATGACAAACCAGACCAGAAACACATGTCCTCTGACATCTTACAGCACCAAATAAAGTCAAGAAAATCTTTTCCTCCAGTGTTTACTTTTAAGAGACTAAACACATTCTCCTGTCCATTCTATTCACACTAGAGGCAGTGTGTCAAAATATCCTCTGTCAGTCCATTCAGGAAAACTGTTACCCAGGGAAAGGGCGTACTTTGTTTAAAAAATAGAGCAGCTTTTGAAAAGGCTTTGACATTAAGAAATCTGAGTATGCCAGATGAACATCAGTATTTAACAAAAGCACAACTTACTGCTCTTCTGATCTTTCACATATCCATTTGCTTCTGATATGTAGCACTTTTTTGTATTTTCGATTTTAACTAAAAAAGTGTAAAAGAGTTCTACCAGAAGTTTTAGCTATCCTACCTACTGAACAGAACACAGGGAAAAGTAGTCTCCCAGGCTTTGTTGCCATCAGTAACATTTGTAAGTTAAACAGCTCTACTTTTTAAAGTTCAAATTGACTTTGCGCTGTTTGATCCTCTATGTAGAAATCCCGACACGGAACACAGAGAAACAAGCTTAAAGGTCCCTTCCACCACCCCAGCCCACTTGTGGGAGCTGTGCTGCTATTTCACAACACTTTAACACACACCTTAAAGCTCAACAAGCCTCGATGTTTGCCCAAGAACTCGCCTGAATCACCTCTGACTTTTCAGCACCTCCAGAAGCGGGGCATGACTAAAGCGCGGCCGCGAACACCGACACTCCCTCCCTCCCTTCCTCACTCACCCACTGGCTGCTGAAGTAGTCGAGCCCCTGGCAGATGATGCGGGCGGCCTGTGCCAGCAGCACCTGCACGCCCAGCGAGCTGCCCAGGCAGTAGAGCCCGTAGAGCAGCGGCCCGCCGGCGCCCAGCAGCAGCAGCAGCCGCCGCCGCCGCAGCACCTGCTCGCCCAGCGCCTCCACGCCGTAGTTGGCGAAGCAGATGGGCAGGAGGAGGGCGGCCAGCAGCACCGGGGTGCGGGAGCGGTGCAGGCGGCCGAGCCAGCGCCGCCCCAGCGCCGTCAGCGAGGTCTTGAAGGGGTGCAGGAAGGTGCCGCAGAGCACGGCCCAGAGCAGCGGCCGCAGGAACGCCTCCAGGATGAAGTACACGAGCACGGCGGCGCCGCAGCACAGCCCCGCGAACAGCAGCGCCCCGGTGTTGTAGAAGGCCTGCTTGATCGGCTTCTCCAGCCGCGGCAGCGACATCCCCGCCGCCCCGCCCGGGCTGCCCAGCGGCAGCCGCGGCATGGCCGCGCCCTCGCCGGGGCAGCCGCCCGCCCGCCGCTCCCGCGCCGGAGAGCCCGGAGGGGCCGCGGCGGGACCCGCATCCGGAGCAGCGTCCGGAGCAGCGTCCGGAGCCGCGGCGGGAGCGGCGGCAGGCGCCGCGGGCTCTGCGCTGTCAGCCATGGCGGGCGCGGGCACGGCCGCCGCTGCCGGGCGCGGAGCGGAGCGGAGCGGGGCTGCCGGGGCTGCCGGGCGGTCGTGCCCGAGGGCGCGCAGGCGGCCCGGGCTGGAGTGCCGCCGCCGCGCGGCTCCTGCGTGCGCCCAGCCCGGCGGGAAAGGGGCGGTGCCGGCCGGGAAGCGTGCCGGGAAATGTAGTTCTGCTCCGGGAGAGCCGGAGCTGGGCTCCCCTCCCTCCGGCAGCACCTGCGGGGCTATCCCGGGGCACTGGCCCCGCCCGGTCACCGCTCAGTGCGGGCCGAGGCTGGCCGGCGCCTCCGTCAGGGTCGCTGAAGAAGGTGGCCAAGGTCTGGGGCACGGATGAGCCAGGCAGCTTGAGGCACAACCTCATCCCCATCCCAGAAGTGCAGCCCCGTCACTGCTGCGCTAAACACCCTCCTCTCCCGACTGCTGCTCTAGTCTCGGGGAGCGGAACAAATTCGGAGAGTTGGAGTGTCATTGCATGGTGGAGAGCAAGAATGGTTAGAGCAGCTGGAGAATTTTGGCTTGTCTGAACATGTCCTGGCACCACATTATTTAACAAGGAAGCATCTGCTCTTTTATTGGGAATCAGGCCCACTGAAGAGGGAGTTGTTCTGGCTGTTTTTTTAGACCTGACATTTATGACACTGTGTAGCATCGAATGCTGTTTGCACATAGAGAGGAGCTAGTTTCCTGCAGCTGGCATACACCAGACCTGAGTCCAGGCATGAGGGCAACAGATAACATTTTACAGGTGGTCTAAATGCATCTGTAATAAATACACTTGGTCTGAGCACCTTTTGCAAGGGCTGAAATCCATGACATTTGAACTAGCTCAGTGCTGGCACTGTGCTATTGAAACAGTTTTCCTTCCACAGCTTAACCCAACCCTTCAGCAGGTACTAAAACCATTGGTAATGCTGCCATAAAACCCTCAGAGGGATCTTCCTCCTTCTTTTCAAGGAGATGGAGCATATCCTCTACATCATGATAAAGAGGTCACATACCACTGAACGTATAAAAAAAAGGAAAAAATCCAATTCCTGTATATTTTAGAATTTACGTGCAAGTTTAACCTAATGTAACATCATGTTAGATTGGCATCCACGAGGACAGAGCATTTCTTGCAGGATGGAGACATTAAAAAGCTGAAAATATCCTGAACACAATTGTCTTTAACTTGTAAAGTGGGAATACACCTATTCATTACCTAGCTTTTAAATACAGAACAACAGAAAGACAATGGCTAGACGAGACCTATCCCAATCAAAATACCAAGGGTGGAAGTTAGAGGTTTTCCACACACTTCCTGTGACTATATTGTATCCTGAAGCTGTAGGTGGGGCTGAGCCCAAGCCAGTTTTTTGAGGTTTTGCACTGCAGTCCTGACTTGTCCCTGCAAAGTCTTTCCTGCCAGTTTTGCAGAAGTTCACACTTGTAAAGGTTCCTCAGAGCTCCTGCAGCTCCTTGTTTTCCTGCACTGAATAGATCACATGTAGGTTCAACAAAGTGCTTTAATTTGATGCAGTGAAAGCACTTACAAACCTACAGGCACTTTATTTGATCCTGATGGTGATGAGGCACTACAAGCAGTTGTCCATATGAGAAGCTTTTATTGAACTACAAACTGATACTGTCACTCACAGCTCTTTGATTAGATAGATCTGCCTCCTGGCAGGGTGCTGAAATAGGTAACAAGAATGCATCACTATGTGAACTTTTTAGTTCAGAATCATGCCAAACTCTAATGGCTCATTCCAATACCTTTATTGCATTAAACCTCAATTAGCTAGTATCAATTAAGATTTACACAGGGGGAGAGTAGAGAGCTCCAACCCCTCTGACAGCTAAACAGAGATGCCAGCAAATCAGATCTTCACAGGCACATCCTAATTCCTTTGATTTTTCTTAACAGACTCAGTCAGCTGTGTTCTTCAGGAACAGAAATTAATGTCACCTCTTTGACTTGAGCAAAGCAATAAATATTGATTTACATAAGCCAAGGATCTGGTCTCTACTGTATAAAACCTTTCCAATTATATTTTTCACTATCCATTATAAACAACTAAACATACTAGAAAGGGAAAAAAAAACAACCATGCAATAAAAGAAAGATTTCTAGCTCATGCATTACCACAACAGGAACACTTAAGAGCAGGGACATGACCCATAAACATCAGAAAACAATCTCTGAATCTCTTTGACAGCTGAGGGAGGATGTGTGATCTTCACAAGACACACCCCAGACTTTAAGGCTTAATTCCACAACAGATTTCAAACAGTGACTTAACAGCTGGTTTTGTCTAAGATTTGAAATGGAAGACTTTAGATTAGATGCCCATTTAGGTATAAATTGCACTGATTCATTGTGGCTTAGGCATTTTTATGGTCATAGATAAGTAGCACACCTGAGGCTCCTAGGCTGCCAGGAATTCCACGTAAGTCTCTTTAGCTGTATTTTTCCTATTGGTAATTCTTCAAAGGTGAAGAGGGCAGTAAAGGAATGATTTTGCATCAGTGCAGAAAATATGTGTCTAAAAGTATATGTGGTAAGTACTGACAGTTTCTAGTGCTTTCCTATGTAGAGGAAAGTCTAAAATCAGGTATTAATTAGTAATGCACTGGCACCCCTGCTTCTGCACTACACCCATGATTTTCTGCTCTGAACTGATGCCTTTTGACTCCTGTTCAAGAGGTCAGAGACACCCCCGCTCTTTATTTACTCGATGTGCAGTCAACACAGACCAAAGTTCCAAGGTGTCATACACATGATACCAAAATACTGGGCACTGAGGCAACCACAAAGCAGAGGAGATAGACAATGCCAGCACCTGCAATTTAATCATTATTTACACCCAAAACAACCACATGGAGCTATGAAATAAGTCAGGAACAAAGCCACAAGGTGTCAGCACTGGCCTGTGTGTTTGGAATACATCTCTGTCCCTGCATGAGAGATTTTATTTGTTTTAACCTGTGTCACTGAACATTTGTGAACATTCAGTTGAGGTTAATCTCACTTCATTAATTCCCCTCAGTTTAATGAAAAAGTATTACCCTCTTCAGATCAATTAAAAATTCTCATTGTAAACTACTGTAGCTTCACTGGAAGCAGAACCAAAGAAAAATAATTATATCTTTAAAGTTAATGATTATAAGATATAAACTTTGCATCTTTAGGTCACCTGAATATACCTTTGTATTTTGGGCTAAAGAAAAAAACTAGTCTCTTATGCAGCTCAACAGCTAAGGTGAGAAGGCTCCAAATTAAATGTAATTTACAAAATATTGGTGAAAATAAAATGAAAACCAATCCTTGGGAATACCATGTCTGATTGTACCCAGTGATTATAGCAGTGCCTGACTTTATTGCAGAAACAACTTTGTTCAGTTAAAGTATACAAAATTCTCAGCAGAGCTACACTTGAATGATTCACACAGAAGACTGTGACTCTTGTTCAGTTAACAAAGGGAATGAAATGCATGGTTGCAAGGCTGAGCAGTCAATAGCACCAACACAAATATGTTCAGTCTCTGGAAAAGGCATGCAAAACAGTACCAGTAGAACCTGTGGATGGACAAAATTCAGAGCACTATCTTGAAGGTTTATCCCGCATGATAGCTGTGTGCTATCAGTAGTTGGACAGCAGTTGGATATAGAGATCTAAGTAATGGGAGAATGTTTTGGATTCATCAGGTTTGTGACAAATTCCTCACCAATCCATCAGCAGTTGCATACTGCAAGATAAATGGACTATAATTTAAATCTATTTAATTCTCTTGGGTATATGTAATTCCTCTGCTGATTGGACAGAGCACAAGTATCTGATACACAGAAGATCCATCCTTTCTTGCAGCCTGCAGCTACAGGCTTGCAATACTATGAGCACAACAGACCACACAGTGTAAAAGCAATACATTTCTTGTTGCCCTGAGCCAACTCTTCTCAGTCCACCAGTGAGGAGCTAAAATACCTGCTCAAACCTGAGAGATCTCAGAAATAGAAGCACCCCTGTTTGAGAGTTCTACAGCTGCTTTTCTTTGCTGCGTACCACGACACTTCCTCCTCTCTGTTGCCATTCTAATATAATGTAATTTTCTTCTTTTCTGCAAAAGCCTGTTCTGGCTGCTTCAGGAGCCACTCTGTCCAAGGAACAGGGCAGTGATGACAGTAGGTAAAGAACACCCAAATTTGTAATATTGTAACTTGATCATATTTGTATCAAATAAGTTACAAAAGCACGGCATAGAGGTCACCCCAGGAACCTCTAAATTCCACATACTTATAGCAAGGAAAAATTGGGTTAATACTTTGCTAAAATAGAGATGGTCACATTTACTTACAGCTTCATTGAGACTGGTATGGTGAAAAAAAAAAGGTGGTCTTCTTACATCTGTTAATTTGCTACTGTGACCAGCCTCACCGACTAAAATGGAATTAGTCAAGCTAAATTCAAGTCCATGGCATGGTAATGAATAATTAACACAAGTGGCAGCAGCAGAGACTTCTTTAACCTCCTACTCTTTTTTCCCCCCTTCATAAATGCCATACCACACATTTTCTTAGACTAAAAAGGCATTTATTGCAACAGTTTTATAAATATTGTTGTCTGTCACTGTCAAATAGCTAACAAGGCTCACTTGAACACCAACATTTAGTATAAAACAGATGTTACAAAGCAATACTTTAGGGCATGCACTGATTGTAAAGTAGTCCTGTAGGTCACTGTAATTTCATTATCTATTCACCCAGTGTTATTTTTGCTGAAAAAACTAGAGCCTAAATACAAAGAAGTTTGGCAAATTCTTCTGGACTACAAAACCTCCGTTCTGCTCTCCTACCCAACCAAATGCACATTGACTTCATATGGCTGCTGGGTATCAGCATACAGAACAAATCCTGGCATAAAGAATGCAGAACACCACTTAACACTATAGTTACAAGTTGCTTATTTGTATGTTTTATCTGTATATTAGTCTTGAGAATGCTGAACAAAGTCAAAAGGTAGAGATGACATTTCAGGTTCAACCATTACACTTCACGTAATATGAAACAAGAGGCAAGAGTTCACACAGTTATGAGAGCCTGCTTATTTGCAAAGAGGTTAAAGCAAACCAGACCTCAGGATATATAAATCAGAAATACCAAGGCATACTAGGCATCTGTTTTAACCTAAACAGAACACAATATGCTAACAAAATATATTTGCCTAAATAAAGGCTGGGGACATCATACACAAATGTCATGGTCCCATAATTTCATTTTTCTAATGAGTTAATAGGTTTGGAATTTCATCTATGAATCTCTTTGTCAAGACTTGCATGATAATTCCAGCTTTACAAAGATATATTGTGGTAGTTATTTTATATTTCAATATTTATCATTCATTTCATATCACCTAAGATAAAAAACTGAAAACCCATTGCTTTATATGTGAGCTGTCAGAAGCAGATGCCATATTCTGGAGTTAAATAACAATTTTTTTTCCTAGGTTTAACTGTGGCATCTGTTCTTCCTTCCCTATTACCGTAATACTATATTATGACAACATTCTCTTGACTTATTGAATTTATCCTTTTTTCAGTTTGTTTGGGAAGACAAAGCAAAAATAACACTGTAATAAGTCTAAGACTGTGAGGCTAATTTTTGTACTGAAGAAAGTGAAGGAAGGTGTGTGAGTGTGTATAAGAACTGCAAACATAATCCCCACAAATGTAATATCACAGGTTTATATATATTTTCCTGGCTTATTGTGTCTCATCAAAATCAGCTAGGAGTCAGGGAACACGTAGGGTTCTGTGTTTTGTCTTGTCTGCAGAGCAGAATCTAGCCTCTTGTCTTTAGACTCTCTGGTATAATCTTGTATAATTCTCAGACTTTACATGCAGACTCAAATACCTTCAGCAAAATCACATTGCCTCAATATTAATTCTGTGAAGAATATTTTTCATTAATCTAAACCATACAGATCCCTGTTGTGAAAAATCAGCAGGAATATTTTTATTCCTTGGCACAAAGCCTAAGTGAATTTCTCATTTATTTAGTCTTCTACCAATACCACCTTAGGAAATTGAACTGAATGACATAAAAAGTAAGAGAGATATGAAGCTAAATCACTAGTTACCATAAAATGTTCGCTTTCCTGAGTAAGCATTGGAGCCATAAAAGATTTGCAGCTGCTCAGCCCTTCTGAAAAATCCAATTACTTCTTTAAAAATGCAAATATGAATTTAAGAATCATTTAGAAACAGCTCAGAAGAGTACTGGTAATTCTGTAATGTTCTAGTCTATAAAGAGTACAACACCTTTACAGAAAATTTCTTAAGAATGCCACATAAAGGTTAATCTTGTAAGGATATTCCTAAATAGCCTCTAATTGCAGATCAGACCATGTGGATACAGCAGCTGTTCTAAGATACAGGTTGTGAAGTCCTGCAATTATTCCAACCTCATGTTGGTTCTGAAAAATGTTCCTACTTAGATAAGAACACAGAAAGAGGGCGAAAGCAACAGTTGTGAATGACTATGGAACTGTGTCAGGGGAAGTTCAGATGGGACCTCAGGAAAAGGTTCTTCTCTGAGAGGGTGGCTGGTGGCTGGAACTGGCTCCACAAGGAAGCAGTCATGGCACCAAGCCTGTCAGAGTTCAGGGAGCATCTGGATGATACTCCTAGTCATATGTGCTCCTCACAGCCAGTCCTGTGAGAAGCAAGGTGTTGGACTCTAAGATCCTGATGGGTCCCTTCCACCCTGAGATATAGACTAAAAGTCTATGAGTGCTATTCAAAATACTTAGTAATACAAGGGAAAAAAAATCTGCCCCTTTCTTTACAGCAGATTCATTGCTATTGCCAAGACATAACACAGATTTTCAAAGCAAGTAATGTCTTTTAAGTCGGCATTTTCACACCTATCAACTGCACAAGCTGCACACATCCGCTCTGACATTTCAAAACTGCACTGCTTTTGCCTCACTATCTGAGCCCAAATTAGGTAAGTTAAATAACCATGTTCAAGCATGAATAACTTTATCAAACCTACGGTGAAAATAGAAAAAAAAAAAGTTACCTAAGTGATTATTTCATATTAATAAAAAATGTTTAGAAAAGGCTTACCTAGATCTTACTCTGTATTTGCAAAATTCAGGTACCTCAACATACAAATTTCATATAAATAACTAGGTAAGAAAAAAATGTAAAAAGTTGACATATGGTTAAAAAAATTATTTTCTTTTTTATTAAGTTTTATACACAGGGACTTGACATTTTCATTAAAATCTTCCAGTTAGATCCATATCTAGCCTGGGCAGGTTGAGGGAGAGCTGCCCAAACACACTGCTACAGAAATACTGATAATGAAATTTTAACTAAAGGAGCCAATGTACAAAGCTGGTAAGATAAGATTTAGAGCCCCCATTTTTTGATTCTCAGACTGCAGCCAGGAAGGAGTACCTGCTCACTGGCCATTCTACAAACTGAGCAGGTACTCCCTGCTGCAGCTGACTGCCACTATTGCCTCTGGAGTCTTGATGGGTTTTTGTACCTCTGAAGGCCAGATCCAGCCTCCAGCTCTTACCTTGGAGCTTGACAGCAGAGGACATCTTGTGGCATGGTCTGACCTGATGCCCACATCAGCCCTTAAACAGCTGGGACCTGCCTAAAAGCCAAAATCTCATTCAAGTCAAACTCTGTTCCTCCCCATCACATCAAGTAATATTTCCTTGGATAAAAGAGTGCCAGACAGGCACTGCCACATGTGAACTTATACAAAAATAGAAAGTATGCCAAAACCATTAGCCTTTCCTTGTCATTCATCCATCCTACCAGTCTCTCCATTCTTCTGTTCCAAACTGTTTGGAGTCACTAATGCCTCACAGTGTAGCATTCAAGCAAACTGCTTTGCCAGTTTCATTACATGCTGTGGAGTCAGGGTTGAAAGGGATCATACTAATTCATGTAAAATATGCCCATCCATAGCTCCATGAAGCACTGAACACTGTAATATTTAAATGAATTTCTGATTCTATCATCAATCTAAGGCTCTACACAGAGTAATATTTTGTCTAAAACACTAACACTTACAATAGTTACCTCTGAAAATAACTGATATTAGACCTTTTGTAATTCTCTGAAATACATATTTCCTTCTTGTAAAGCTATTACCAAATACTTTACTTTGGGGAAATTATGTGGAGATGTTAAAACAAGAGGAGAGTGGGGGAAAGTACACCTGCTACACAACAGTGTGGCAAACCAATGAAACAACAAAGTCACAAAATGCCATTTAAATGCTAATAAAGTTACAAAATATAAACTTTAATTCTGCCTCTAGAGTACTGGAGGGTACAAACTTCCAATGGACCCAGAAAAGACCTGAAAGAGCAGACAGAGGTCTGTTCTCTTAAACAAGAATAATTTTCTTTTTTGTAAATGTCTGGTACATTGGAGGGATAAGGAAGCAAGGCGAAGACAGAAAAAAAACCCCAAAACAAAACCTGTGTCTTCCCTTAAACTTACAGCAGTTATTAGTTATAGCAGCAACTGGGAAGTAACTGAGTAGATATTTAGTACTTTAGGCAGTTGCTGGGCTCCTTTTTTGGTTCAGACCCAAGATCTGGTGCCTCAAGCAAGCTTCATGACCACTGCCTGGGTGGCATGCAGATGTGCACCACAATCCAATCATTCTCTAATACCTGTGTTGAAGACTGGCAAAGTCAATGCCAAACACAGCTTTAACAAACATCATTTAACCCAAACCAGGGGTTTCTTCGGATTAGGGTGGCCACAGGTGTTTATTTTCTTGCTATCCAAGTATTGCAAAAGCAGTCAAGAAGTATGAGGTCACAGAAAGAGCCCAAAATTTCTCATCAATATGTTCTCTTTCAAACCCAAAATATATCCCTTATAGTAATAGAAGACAGCATCACCCTGTATCAAATGACATTATCAAATCAGCTAGATGCTTTTTTTTTTTTTTTTTGAGGGGGGGAAATCAATTCGCATCTCACCTATACCTAAAAATACACATAAATTATTTGATACCAGCAAAGAAAAATGAAATTAAAAAAACAAAAACCACAAAAAATCTTTCTAATTCATAATCACAGTTAAACTTCCAAACAACACCATACTCTCTCTAAATATGCCCTCTCTAAATTCTATGCCTCTGTATTAAGTCACTGTGCAGCAAGCAATTCTTAAAATTAAAGCACCTTAGAAATGTGTTAACAGTCGTTTGGTAGCAATCACACTAAAGAAGTGAAAAATTATTTGGAGAGGGAAATGTCTGCCTCCTTTTCCAAAGCAGGCCCTGTCTTCTAGTTTTTTGTTGGTAAGAGTAAATTAGAAAAAAATAATAAAACAAAAAAAATTAAGTGCCATAATCACTTAAAAATTACTTGGAAGACTATTACTTTATAGTAACTTTGTATAACAAGGATAAATCCTGCTTTTCAATGATAAAAAGAAAAAAAAGACAAAACATGTGAAAACCATAATACCCTCCTTGACAAGTTACTATGCCCACTGAAATGTTGACTTACCAGGTATCATACAAACTTACACACCACGTTTCCCTTACAACCTTTTTCTCCTCAGATTTTGTCCCAACTAACAATTTCTATATACTCATACCTTCTTTCTTTGTCAACTTGAATTCCATATTCCTGATTTTTCCACTGAGAAGAGCAACTCTTAGATAAACTCAGTGCTAAATTCAGCTGTCCATTTAAATGCCAGATAATAGATTGTTTTGCTGCTTCTTGTGGCCTTTTATTTCCTCCCTTTTGATCAGAAACACTTTATTAGGCTAATTAAGTACTGTGAAGCTTAGGTGAAAGCTTTTTTAGAAGTGCACATTTCTGCTAGTACTTCAACAAGAGAAAAATATGATGAACAAAAACAGAGTACGCTGACAAGTAATCTGAAAAAGGAATAAAAAAAAGTGAAATACTTTGCTCTTGCTTTAAATCCTGAACTTTAAACACATCTGACTTCATATATGTAGAAAGCAGATTGACAGCTGTCACACAATTTTATCTTGGTATTATTATTGTCATCTATAACACACCTATGTGCTCAAGTCCAACCAGGCTATCCTAAATCCAGAGCTCTATTAAAGAAAGAAGGAGCCAAACTGGGTTTCTATCCTAGTTCAGTACCTTTAAATTATTACATTAGCCCTTTAGGGGGTAATCAGTTAAATAGCTGAAACAGTAAATACCAAGCCATAAACTAAAGCGACCCTCAGGCTCTGAGAAAGAACTGCAGTATCTCAGCTGCCTACAAATTAGCACAAAGGAGAAAGAATTTACCCTAATGATTTCTTCACCTCACCTGTTTGCTGAATGTAAAACTCATCATCCAGGTTTCTGCTTATCTGCTCCAGACAATCTTAAGGCTAAAGGACACAGCTGCTGTGGGCCAAAGCGACCTTATTAGGTGTTCTCTACCTATACTTGATCAGGTGATGAGTGAGTTAACCAACCTGAGAGAAGTAATTTATACTAAATAAAGCTACTGTATGCACTTTTAAAGTTCTTTCTGAATTTCTCCTCCTTCTCCTGAACTCTAGTCCAGTAATTTGTGGCTAGCACAGTTTTTCCCATGAGAGGTTTTCTTGTGTTTTGTAAATAAAGATAAAGTTTGGATGTTTTGGAACAGTGTCCCAGAACTTGGGCAGTGCAGGCCTGGCCAATCAGGCCTGGGGGAAGGCTTCTGACTGACCAATCTGGGTGACTTTTGAGAACTCTATAAATGTGATGAAATCAAAACAATAAAGGTCATTCCTTCTTGCCACTGAGAACCGATGCATTCATTACTCTGCTAGCTGCTCAACAGCGACAGTAATTATAAGTGAACAAATCCTTAAAGACATCAATGAAAATATAAAATATTAATCAATCTTTCTTTTGAAACAGGGATAAAGTGTTTGTTATGAAGATAAGTACATCTTCAATCTAATTCATATACCTTAAGCATAGCTTTGAAGAATTCTGAGCCTAAAAAATCTTTGTCTACAAACCTCAATCTGTGAATAATGCAAACCCAGCCAAGCTAGTTAATCATTTCATACTCCATGCAGCAATGAGGATAGAAAGGAGTTGCATTACATATACCTTATCAGATTCTATGTTAGAGAGTCCTCAAGTGTACCACATTCAATAAAACTTTGGCACTATTTAGATTTTAATTCTACTTAAGTAGAATTTTAGTGTAAGTAGGAAAGTGAATGAGTAATCTGTCCTAAGCACATTTGACTGCTGCATGTACACGTCATACACTTCCTATTACGTGAAGAACAGAAATTCTCCACTCAAAGTTTTTACAATATTCTGTGGCTCATAAATGCATTTTGACACTTTTCATCTCCGTAATATTTAGCATTCCTCTTCTACTGTTTATTGGTAATAAAAAGTTTAGTGTGTTTCCTTTTTAGCTTATCTTTTTCCACAATAAATATATTTTAGCAGTGGTTTAATGAACAAAAGATACTGCTCTTCTTATTAATCCCTGTCTTTCCTTACAAATAATCTCATTTATATTTCTATTTCTTTGTAAGGTAACACTAGCTGCCCACAGTCACCTTTAACATGAACAGGATATTGTGGCACAAAACAGAAAAAGAGATTACTTCATACTACTGCACAATTACTTAAAAATATATTTACATGTCAAAATGACTGGTTTTTTCATAAAAAGAGAAAATTGATTTAGTCTATTAGGAGGACATCTTATGGCTTGTTGGGAACTTTTATATTCTGCATGTCTTATACCTGATTTTCCTATGTATGGAGAATTTATATTGCTATATTCTCCCTTCCCCTTGTTTAAATTACTTTATATCTCTTAAAAGAAGTAGCCATTTCTTTCAAAAAGGCTGTTGAATCACAATAAAGACATTAATCACCTCTTTTCCATTGAAAAAGAAATCATGCTAATGCTTGAATATGCAAGTTTAGTTTTGGAAAGTACCACAGCAAGCACACTTTGATAAATACAGAAAAAATAAGAAAAAAAAGAAATAGGGAGAACTGACCACTGAAGGGCAGAATTTGTACTGCTGTGTTGGTATGCCGATCTTAAGATCAGAACCTGCACTTGGAGTTGTGCTCTCTGCTCCAGAAGTACCAAACAGCATTACAGTGTTTTCCCAAAATTGCTCTTTGGAAGCAATTTGGAAGGCAATTTTGTTGTTTGATAAGATGTCCATCACTAAATTCACCTAAACACACATACAGGCACCCCTCCCAAACACACATACACACACACACACATTGATTTTACAAAAGTCTCATTTTCTTTAAGCAAGTAATCACAACACTGAAAATATTCTCCTATATGTTCACTGATTATTCTTAAATGATTTGTCACCACTCTGCCACTCAAAGGAGATGATTATTTCACTCTTCTGAGAAGCTAACTATGTTCAAAAGCAGCTAGATGAGGATGGTGATGTGATATAAATTCCAATAGAAAAATGCATTGTCCATCCATAGAGCCGTCCATCCTGAGAAACTTCCACTGCCAAATTCTTGCTATTTTCCATTGGTCATGGGGTTCCCATCAATAAATAGAAGGTCAGTGCAACAATGAGGAGCAAGCAGAATGGAGAAGAGAAGGTCTGATAGGCAGCTGAAGGCATGAAAATATCTTCATACTTGTAAATACTGACAACACGCTCTGATACGGGTGGAGAGTCTATATCATGACGAGTTATTGAACCTTTAACAGGTAAGGACAGAAAGAAATAATGTCAGATGTAATTTTTTCTATATGTCTACCAAAGAAACAGGAGGCAGACAGGAAGTTTTCAAACCTACAGAAGCATGCAATACTACACTGTTAGGGAGTAGGCTCGTTTCTTTGCTTTCTGAAATTAAACTTCTGAATGAAACAAATGAAATTCAAGCAAACAACAAACATTCTTCAAAGGAATTAAGAACTTCTAGTTATGAAGCTCTTCTAAATTCAGCTTTGGGAAGTGGGTATAGTAGATATATAGCCAAGAAAACATGACATGTTGCACTTCAGTCTTTTTTTTTAATCTATATTTAAGCCTCATGCTGCCAGAATTTTAGTTCATTTAAAAAAATGGGGGGGGGGGGTGAGTCTAGTAAGAATCATGTAATTGAAAGACATTTATCAATTTTGGCACATCAGTTCTGTTGCTAACACAGAGACCAACTCACCCTGGATTGCTGGACCCCAAGCAAACAGGTAGTACCAACTCAAGTGCAAATCTACGATGGTTTCTTCTCGAGGAACATACACAGGACGCTTGAATCGACACGTTACACGATTGTTTTCAAAAACCCCTTCCTCATCTCTGGCAGGATTCCTCTGGATTTCTTTAGCCCACTGACCAACGTTATAGAAGTGGTGTATTCGGACTCTTCCGTTGTCATCATGAACACAAGCCATGACATCATCTCCTCCCTACAAGGTTAAAAAAAAAGTTGGAAGACACAAAACAAAAGTGTCATAAAACACTTCCTCATTTATGTATACAATTTTAATTACTCAAAACTAATCAAGACCTGGGACACTCATTCCTTCTCTCTAAGTTTACATATAGACAAATATTTGTTCCCTGAACCAGGTGTCTTCAATATGATTGAAAAGCACGTAAGTGGGTAGCAATACTTACTTATCCTTACTACCTCTGAATTCTCTTTTGGATCTTTCTAAGAGTTATTTTACTTAACATATATAACATATTTTTAAGATATGATATCACCCTTACATCACGTAATTAATTGATCTGTGGAAGGCTGTTTTCTTTTTTTGATATTTGTGAAGTTCTGGGACACTGCTTCATAAAACGTGGCAGTCTTGAATCCTTGATGTGTACAAAATCCACTGCATCAAATCATGGGCAGAAAACCAATATACTTCAGTGAGACAGAGGAAATAAATCTACTACATATGAGAAAATAATAGCATCAATTACAGTAAGTCTTTTCTAATCTCTTCTCCTTTTCGCTTAAGGGAACATAATTTCTCAACCCTCTTTTATCTCTTTTAATAAATGTTCAATATGTAATAACAGAATACAGTATACCACAAGATACAAGTAAAAAAGTAATCAATATGTGCTTCTACACTTAGCATAAAGAGCCACCAAAGAACCAACAGACTGAAGGAAGAAGGAGCCAATTATTTGTAGAGGTCACTCATTGAAATACTGAAGCAGTTGCTGGAACAGTTACTCAAGGTGACTGACAAAGTGGTAGAGAACTGCATCACTCAGGGATGAGCACTAACTTCAGGAGTATATCTCACAGAAGCCTTCCTATCCAAGCTGGATGAGTGCCAAAGATATCAATGTTGTATTAAACACAGACCTTATTCCTCCCATCCTCATCTCTCTGATATGTGATCATCCCTCAGTTTTTTGTAACAGCGAAAAGAGAGAAAAAGGGTGTATTTCAGCACTATGGGAATATTGCTATGTGCATTTGTAAAAGATGTGCCAAAAGTGAGGGGAAAGAGGGGGCAACCAGGTAAAACAGTTTCTGCACCTTGGAGCTGCTGCAGACAACCTTTCCAGCCTCTGTCTTGAGACTATCATTGCTCTCCATAACTTATTTTCCAAGTTTAACTTTTATATATCTAAGCACAAATCCCTCATTCTTAAGTACAAAGAGGCAAAAATAAAGCTGTTTTTACACTGAAGGAAAAAACTAAGAAGGTAAGAAAAAAGCATTTTGAATCTCAGTTAGCAGAATGACATTACAAAATCCTGCCAAGGCACAAAAGCCTGCAAGTAGAAAGGCATAACATTATTTGAGACAAAGAAATAGGTCATAGGACTTAAAAAAAAAATCTATTGAGGACACAAAATAGTTTTTTTCCTGAACTTCTGAAGCTATCCAGGCCACACCATTTTGATTAGGACCTCCAAAGCACAGCCCATTTCTCACAGCTAAGCTGTTTTGACCCAGAGCCACTTTACCATCAAAGCCTGTGCATCCCATGACACCACAACATCCTGGAAGTTGTGAAAAAGACAAAGTCAGCACGGCAGCAAGAGAGGAAGAGAGATGCTAGCTGGTTTAGCCCAGCTGACTTCTGGGCATTAGATAATACGTGGAGCAAATTTGGAAGCCAAACCTTTTACTTTACACTTGCTTTATTCTTTTTACCAGAAGCTCAGACTTAACCTACTGCTTGGTGTGCCTGGGATAAAAGGTAATCACTGCTTTCCAAATGGCTGATGAGATGAGGTCAGTGAGACTCTGGGGTCCACTGCAGGTACCTCAGAGTTACAAACTGGTAACACAAGCTGATAGCTTGGGGACAAATACTTAAAGGAGCTGCTTTGAAAACCCTGTTGATTACCTGCATTGCCAGGCTTCTAAACTCTTCCCAAAATGTGGCAGTGAAACTGTTCTTTACATCAAAACCGCAAACTGTTTCTTTTGACATGAACTGTTCTTTATGACACAAAAACCTTCTATCTTCCTTGTGTTTATTCAGTGTCATATTAAAACATGTATAGTAATGACTGAGAAGCACCTGTCCTCACATTTTCTTTCTAGTTCTCATTTTGGGTCTGATAAAAATGCTGTTAAGTCAGCACAAGTCTTCACATTCATGTTTGTGGGTCCTAGCCCACGCTGTCTAATTCCTGTATTTTTTTCAGACTGCTACTTTCAACACTACAAGAAACAGTCCTTTCTTTGACTTGTGATTAAGGACATAGGCCCAGTATTGTTTTATATACTCAGGAGTGTTTCTGTACATGTATTATAAACTGCACTTTAATCTAAACATTTTACCAAGGATCACAGACAAAACATCGTTGCATAAGCTACCTATTGCCCAGGTTTTTTAAAGTCCACACATTACATGCTTCTGTTTTGCTCACTGAAACTCAATGAAAAGTGGACCTTTTGAATGGAAGAGTAAATACAAGAATAAGCATAAAACAGAATCCAATAAAAATCCAGAAGGAAGAGAAGAAATGTTAACAAGACTGCTTTCTAGAGCATAAATTTTTAAATTAGCAGGAGTAATTTTCTCATACATTCGTGGCTTCCCTGGAACAACACATAGTTATGAAACAGACACAAAAATTTCCCAAGTTAAACAGTGAAATAAAAATTTATATTGCTGGAAGTCAGCTAATTTACTGAAGAATAAAATTATTTGCTATTCAGTTTATGATGTGTCTTTTGCCCAAATTACACTGACATAAAGCACGACAGGACATTTCCATGTGAATCAGCTTATCCCTGAGGGCTCTTCTAATAAAAAAGCAAAAGGCTAGTGACATTCAAACATTCAGAACTGAACTGAAATACTGTTGGAGTTCCCAACAGTATTTCAGAGAGAAGGGAAAGGAGATGTTAGGAAGGATGAACCAGTTTTCTGTGTGTCAGTGCTCCCAGGGGGGCTCCTGAATGGTGCTTTGTCTTCAGCAAGTCAGTTTTACCTTTTTGCTCTGTTTCTCACCAATCAAATAAAAAAATGTATATAAACCATTTATATCCTAGCATGTCAAAGTGTGTATATTGCCAACAGTTCTTTAACTGTACATGTCTTACCATCTTCTTGTCTGAGGAAAATCCCACTGCCACCCAGCCATCTGTGTCGGCACTCAACTCAAATTCAACATCAGCTCCTATTCTACGGTAACTTAGAAAGTAGTCACAAGTCTCCGCATTGCATCCAGGTTTTCCATACCTAAATGGAATTGGAAATATACATCACTTTTTCCTTGGAATTTCCTGCTATGGAACTTAATTAAGGTTTTGCAAGAAAAAAACTAAAAGAATGTGTTTTGGTATAATGGCAGTAAAACATATATTCTGCTGGACATAAAGTAGCATTAATTAAGTGTTTGCAATTATTACTCCTTCAGTATGAGAATGTAGAGTATTCAAACAGTACAGCAAACACAATACTACACACTGTTGGCCCTTCTTGCTCTGTTTTTTTTAAGTGCTTCATGAAAATGCAAGAAACATGAAAGAACTGTAGGTCCATGACTATGACAGGTATTCTTAAATAAACTAGGGTCCTCAAATAATATAGCTTTGTATAGAACATACAAAGCATGTTCCTAAATAATCAACATTTATTAAAATTACTGTGAAACACTAACCAAAGTCTCCGATATTATCAGTCAGCATCTGTAAACATAAAGGTATCTGCATTCTTATCTCAGACTGACCTGAAGCATCCCTTGGTTTTTCCACAGTCATCCACCCTGATTTTTGCAAATGGGTCCACAGGAGGAGCAGTAGGGAAAGGGTAACCTGTATAATTAGAATAAATAATTCCTAAACAAAATACAAGGACTAAAAATCAATACTACTAAAGAGAAAGTGTTCCAGTAGCATTTACTTTGCTGATAACTGAACTGTTCAGATGAATGACTACTTTGTTTCATACACAATCCACTGCTCAGAGGGTCCTGGATCCAGGTACCAAAGTAACACGAATAACTGAAAACTAAACTTTTCTCAGGTTTCCTTCATTCACCAAAGAGGGAGAAGAATGCTGGAGGGCAAAACTTAATGTAAAGCAGCAGAACCATGGACTAGAGCAGTCAACTAACAATTAAGGATCTCCACTCAGCTACCTCTTTGTGTACTCATAGTCCCCTCAGGAAATCCATAAGGGAACGGACTCCTCAGCCATAAATGACAGCATTAGGTATAAATTCAGGCAGTGCACCAGATGCAGAGCTCTAGGAATGGACACTGAAAGTAAAACATCCTCTTTTATGAAGTAAAGTAAAACACACATTGCAGTAAAAGGTAAGAGAGTATCAAAATAGGGAATTGCCTGGAGTTATGGCCTGCAACCACTTATGAAGGCAGAGCCAGAACAGCCAGACAATCAGAGCTATGATTCCAAGCAATCCCCTGTCTGCTGCATGATAGTACCAGAGAGAAAGTGAAAATGCTTACTAACAAACCTAGTCTGTCTTGGCTTGTGGGAGCTGTTGTCTGTTGCATAAGCCCAGATATTTTAAGAGGATGTTCTTTTACTTAGCCAGCTGAAAACCAAAGTGCTAGCTGTGAAACAAGAAAGTCCTCTGAAAATGCCTCATTGAGTAGGAAAAGTGCTTTGCTGACTAGGAAATGAACACTGCAGTTAGTTACAGCATCAGCACACAAACTTTTGACCTACACAACTCGGGGCATTGGGAGCCCTGATTCACTTCCCTAGATTTCTGGCAATGGCAAAGGAGAAGGTTTGCTGTCATTTCCACAAACTGTACCAAGGGCCGGGTAAGTTACCCAGCATCAGTAAGTTCACAGAATGTCACAGCAGTGTGCAGAGGTGCATCACTGAAACACACATCACGGGACATGCAATTTTCTCACTTCCTACTTATTTTCAAATCCATCGATCAAATTATTTTCAATGCAGCCTAGCCGCAAAAGTGGAGTTTTAACATTCCGCCATTTGTAAATTCAAAAATACCCGCCCCAAAACCCGCGACCACGCCGTTTCTTGCCACTTTAGGGCATCGCACCGCAGGACTCCTTTCGAAGCCCACACACCGCAGGACTCCTTTCCACGCTAGCAGCCCGGAAAGCCGTGCAATAGGGGAAAGCGAGGCGCCGCCGAGCGGCCCCGCTCTGCGGGAAGGCTACCAGCCCGGCCCCGGCTCCCGGCCCGGGGGATGCCGCTGCCCGAGGAGGCGGCTCTGCGAGGCGGCGGCTCTGCGGAGAGCGGGGCAGAGCACCGGGGCTCCCCTGCGCCCGGCCCGAGCTGCAGCGCCGGCTGAGGCCGCCCGGCCGGCGGAAGATGGCGGCGGGCGCTGGCCTTCGTGCTGAACACCGCGCCCGCCGCCGCCTCACGCCCGCCGCCCCCGCGGCCTCCCGCCCGCCCGCCCGGCTCTCCCTCCCGGCCCCGCGCCCCGCTGGCCCCATCGCCCGCCCGCCCGCCCGGCCCCGCCGCCGCACCCTCCTCGGAGAGGTAGCGCAGGTCGTAGAACTCGCTGGCGAAGGTTCCGTACGAGGAGTCGTGCCGCGCCGCCTCCTCGCCGTGCTCCCCGCCGCCCGCCTCCCGCCGCCCGCCGCCCTCCTCCGCCGGGCTGGCGGCAGAGCCGGCCAGGAGCAGCAGCAGCAGCAGCAGCAGCCGCCGCCGAGCGCCGCGGCTCCGCTCCGCCATGGCGGCGGCGGCGGGGCGGGGAGACGGCGGCGCCCGAGCGCGGCTCCGCGGGGGAGCGGGGGAGGCGGCCGGGGGATCCAGCCCCGGGGACGGGCGGTGCCGGAGGGGCCGCGGGGCTGGGCGGAGGGACGGCGGGGGAGGGTGTCGGGGGAAAAGGTGCCGGGAAGGCGTGTGCGCGGGGATGCGCGTGGGAGCGACGTGCGGGGGAGCGGGATGCGCTGGGAGAGGGATGCGCTAGGAGAGGGATGCGCTGGGAGCGGGATGCGCCGGGAGAGGGATGCGCTAGGAGAGGGATGCGCGGGCGGTCACAAGCACAGCCCCGGCAGCACCGAGCCCTCCCGCAGGGACCGCCGCCGAAGGGCTGCGGGATGGCCTTTCCCTGGATCACTGGCTTCCCGCATCCCACAGCTCGCCCCACCCAGCAGAAACTCCACGGCGGGAACATCTCCCACCGCCCGGGCACGACTATGAAGGGGCAGTACCCAGCCATCCCTGGCTGCCCCCGTGGCCTCGATTCACCAAAGCCTCTTGCCATGTGCTTCAAGAGGATGAGATAAAAACTCCTTGGTAATTGCTGGACTGCTGGGCAAACTTAGCTGTTCCCCCATCCCCATTTTCTTTTCTTCTTTTCTTTTCTTTTCTTTTCTTTTCTTTTCTTTTCTTTTCTTTTTTCTTTTCTTTTCTTTTCTTTTCTCTTCTCTTCTCTTCTCTTCTCTTCTCTTCTCTTCTCTTCTCTTCTCTTCTCTTTTTTCTTTTCTTTTCTTTTCTTTTCTTTTCTTTTCTTTTCTTTTCTTTTCTTTTCTTTTCTTTTCTTTTCTTTTCTTTTCTTTCCTTTTTTCTTTTTTTCTTTCTTTTCTTTCTTTTCTTTTCTTTTTTCTTTTCTTTTCTTCCTCTCCTCTCCTCTCCTCTCCTCTCCTCTCCTCTCCTCTCCTCTCCTCTCCTCTCCTCTCCTCTCCTCTCCTCTCCTCTCCTCTCCTCTCCTCTCTTCTCTTCTCTTCTCTTCTCTTCTCTTCTCTTCTCTTCTCTTCTCTTCTCTTCTCTTCTCTTCTCTTCTCTTCTCTTCTCTTCTTTTTTTCTCTTTTTTTCTCTTTTTTTTGGTTAATTATTATCTTTAATGACTTCTGAGATGGGACTGGAGGCACAGCGCGACTTAACATTCTTTTCAGGTAAAACCCCATGGTAGTGAGCATTTGCTATCTGATTGCATGGCCTCGCTTTTTCTTTTGTACAATGTAACTGCAGCAGTACCAATGTACTCCAAACCTGGCAGGACTGAAGGAAATCACAGAGTGCCCCCAAAGTTGTCTTGGGTTTTGGTATCTGATGCTGGACTTGCAGCTAGGCATTAAGGATACAACTGCATTCTCCATGTTCCAAGGTATCCACGGGTTGATGGAGGAGCCATGGTGTTTCATCCCTTGTGTTTGTCAAAGTGGCTTTTTTCCTTGGGTTTGGATTGCTGTCTTCCGGTTGTAGCTATAATTTCATTTTTATATTGTTATGCATGGTCACACTTCCTCCTCTGAGAGTCTGGAATAAAATTCAGCAAAACATCAGGGGGGAGGGAAGGAGGGAGAAGAAAGAATACGCAGCGGTCAATAATATTATGAAAATTAAAATAATCATCAATTTAAATATTTTCTTTTTTTAGTATCAATGACTATACTGAGTCATGTTTTTGATGGGGCACTGGGACTGCCCAAGTCCTAGGCTGCATTAGGGATAAATTCATTTCCTTGGGCTGAGCGGTTGCTTGTCGTACCAGAGTGTGCTCAGCAGCATAGAGTGGAGGATGTTAATTCACATCTCCATGGCTTAGTCTGGTGGAGTATCATGCTATTTCTCACTGAAAATAGAGGAATAGCCACACAGAAAAAAATAAGTTGCAAAAGTAATTCCAATTGCGTGTGAATTCAACATGCTCCACAGTAGCATGTAGAAAAAGCTATAGGAAAACAACAGCAAGCTCAAGTGCAAAATATTGAATCCCTTCTTCCTACCTCGCTGAGCTTGGCAAACTTTAGCAGGCCAGTGGAAAACAAGCAAACAAATGGCAATAGAAAAATCCTTATAAATCAGGCTAACAGGAAAGTAAGGCTGCAACTTATTCCTTCTGGCAGTAATCAAGTCTGATGAAGGCCCCCCGTCTCCCTTTTTGAAATAGCTAGCTGAGGGTTGTGGTGCCTGTGAAGAAGCATTTGCTCAGCGAGGGAGCAGCTGTCAGCTGCATGCTGGTTTTTCCTTCCTGAGAAAAGGCTTTAGCACACTGTGATATGGGCAATGCTTCACAGTTATTGTAAACACTTAGGGTATTTGTCATGTATTGTTTGTGCCTACATGACACCAATCATTTCAAATCTGGCAGCTGAGATAACTGTCTGTGGTTACAGTGGAGCTGCAGTGATTTTCTGAAGTGGGGATATGGCTAAGAGACTGACCTTCCTCCTAGTAAATCCTTAAAAATTAAAACTAAAATACTCCTGAGCTTTTTGTCGCTTAGTGCAACCTCTTGTGTTTGCCCAAAGTTTGTTCCTGTCTCAAAAATGGGTTGCTCATGGGAAGTAACATCACATTGAGACAGGTGGAGCTTTAATGAATATCTTCAATTTTCACCAGACAGAAAGGTCTACACTGCAACAAACAGCACTGCCAGCAGTACTGCAGAAAAGATCCTTATCTGATCAAGCAATTGAGGTTGTCATCAAAAAAAGCATTACCAGAAGGAGCCCAGACTGCAATTGCATGAGCAGCCTTAACCCTCAAATGCCTAAACTTTCTGAATGCCATATTTCTCAGCTTGCACATGCTTGTAGCGCCTTTCTTAGAGGTGACATAAACAAGCAGGCTGGAAGGCATTGCCATCCTCTGACAGCAGGAGTCCTCCTGCTTTTGCTGAATTAGAGATGTGGGTATTTTCACCACTTCTTGTGCCATTGCCTCCTGCCCCAGGAGAATCTAGCAGTCAAATTCTTTGGGTGATTAATTGCTCTAGCTCGGGCAATTCTCTGGTGCTAGCACTCAGTCTTTAGGTGTCTTCCCAGGGCTGGAGACCAGATATATCCCCAGCCTATCCTTGAGACCCACCCTGCCTTTTTCTTGGCTTTTTTTGTCGTTCAAAATACACTTTTCCCTTGGAGGCTCATGCTTTTTGGAGCCTTTGGACTAGAAATTAAAGTTTCAGGGATAAATCATAATTTATATAACAGACATTCAGAAAAAAAAAAATCTTTAGTGCTCCTGGTCATTTCCATCCAATCAATATATACTGAAAAATTAGTATGCATCCATCAGTGCTGAGGGAGAAAACAACTCCTGAGACAGCAGCTTTCTTACAGTAAATCTGTAGTAACCTGAACCAGAGTTTGTAATTCATATGTAGTTATTTTAAACCCTTACAACAATCTTGTTCAATATGACGAATGTATCTACTCTACAAGTAATTTATCTTGGGGCTTCCTTTATTAAACACCAATAAACAGAAAAATTGTGAAATCATATTAATTGATTACTAGTCATTTATCCCATGCTCTATTTAACCACCTGGCACTCTACAGAAACATGCTTGTGGTGTTAGTCACTCAGACTAAGACATGGGAGAAAATATGCTGGGAATTTCTTGCAAGCAGAGCTTTTTCACAGTTTATGAAACAGATTCATGATGGCAAATATGTCAAATGCCAATAAATGAAGTACATCTCCTATGTGAAAAGTGAAAACTAAGTGATTGCCTTAGAAAAACCAAAGCATTATGAAGGAAAAAGATGTGTGCTATTTCTGAAAGCGGCTCACGAAGGAGATGAGTGAGCTTTTTGGAGGCATGGTATTGCTTCAGATCTTCTGGAGAAAGGCAAGAAAATATAAACTCCAAATATGTTATCATCCAAATAAAAACTGCATTAGATCATTAGATCATCTTTTGCTCAGCAGTGGTGAATTTTTCATTTTCTGCTGCCACTGAGTTATGTATCTGGTCTTGCTCCAAGAGTGATCGTGCCTTTGCAGCCATTACTGCCCACAACATCACTCTTTCTGTAAAATTAATCTAATGTAGGAAAAAAGCAAAGTCTCCAAGATCTTTTCCACAAGCATAACATACACCAATCTAAAGACTAAGTGCAGCAGTTTTAGACGCTAAATTAGCATGAGTTTTGCTTCAGTAAGCAATATGGACCCTTCCCAAGGTATATTAAAACTGTGCAGCTTTTTTTGTTTGTTTGTTTGTTTGTTTGGGTGTTTATGTGTTTATGTGTTGGTTTACATCAGGTAGTTTATAATTTTTCTCCCAAGACTGCATTTTTTTACCTTCTGGCACTCATTTCTACCCCAGGTGGAACACAGTTCTGGGAAGTATATCTACCCTGAAAGCCAGATCTACCAGATGGTGGCACAATGTGCACCAGGAGGTTCTGGAGCAAAACGTTTCACTTTTTTTTTTAAAGTCCTCATTACAAAGAGGTTATTTATAGTGTTATTCTAATAAGGAGCCCAAACAGAGCAGCCTTTTATTAGAACTCTCAATAAAGGGCATTACACTGAGGCCTCCCTGTGCATAAATACCATTTACTTATGGTGCAAAAATTGGCCTGGAGAGCAGAAGAATTCAGCTTGTATTAGCAAAGAGCTCCTTTAGGTAGGAATGTTTAACGAGTTTAAGCAGCATGGGCAGAATTCAATTAATTCTACATGTGACAATGTCATTTTATCCTAATTAGTTAAGAATTCAGAAATGAGGTGGGGAAAAAAAAGACAAAACCTTCTTCCCTCATGAGACTTCATCTGAACAGTCACAATAAAAGTCCTGTAAGTTTGCCTGTTGGAAAATAATCATTTAAAGCAGCCTTTCCCCAGCCCAAACACAGACATCTATGAGTCAAAAAAAAAAAAAAAAAAAAGTGCTGCCCTTATCTTGTAGGTGAATGTAAGTGGTTGAGAGAAAGCAGCAGAGAAGCTCCTTTTGGCTCCTCTGCAGTGCAGGTGCTTTCTATATGTCCTCACTGAGGCATCTTCAGCCAAGGAATCCGAGGACCATAGGCCTTGGCCCTTCCAGGATAAAGGCTACAGGAGGGTATGCTTTGTTCCGAACAACTCAGGGACAATTCCGGGATTAGGGCAGTTTTCTCTCGGAGACGTTGGAGCACAGTTCGTGAAGGGCAGCCCCAGGCTCTGCAAATATGCTCCAAATCTGGCTTTGGGATGGAGCATCCCGGCCACCCCCTGGTGCTCCTGGTGCTGCTGTCCCCCTGCCCAAATACACCCAGCTCCCTCTACACTCATTTTTGGGCTTGGGCTGCAGAACAGGGGCTTTCTCTCTCTCTCCCACAAATGCAATAACCCGTTGTGTTACAGCGGCGAGCACAGGTTTTGGGCTGCTTTTGAGGAAAGCGGGAAGGAGTGGCAGACGAAAGAAATTGAGACAGAGATGAGTGTCCCCAGGAGACAGCCGCTTTATGCCGGGACGATGCGGCCGGCAGAGATGGTGCCAGGCGCTCCCCGGGCTGGCCGCTGTCCCCTGAGCTGGGACATCCCCCGAGGAGTCCCGGAGAGCGCCGGGGGTGGCAGTGGCACCCGCCAGCCGCCGAGCGGCACCACGGCACCGAAGGACGGCCAAATCCCCGCTAACACACGCCCATCGAGGCGGCGAGACGGGAAACGGGGCTTTTCCCCCTCTGCCAGCAGCGGGGGATAAAGGGGACGCTGCCCGGGGAGCCTCTCAGAGCCAGTCCGGGGAGCTTGAGGCAGCCGGGGTCATCCTTGTGCATCCCTGCCCTTTACCATCCCTGGATGCATGCAAACTGATCCGTGAGAGCCATCAGCCGGGAGAGGAATGGACTGAACAAGGCACACATGCAAATTACTGGAAAACTTGTGGGGCTGCAAGTCAGACTACTCCGTTATTAAATAGTAGCAAAGAAAAGTCTTCTGGGGCCAAAGGGTGAGTTACACAGCAAGGAAGGGAAATTCCAGCCCAAATTCCAGCTTTTGTCTCAAGTTTCCCTCTTTGCATGTTGTTATCTACAGGCATGTCCATATTCGTTATCTGCACTCACTTGGATGGCCAAGCCAGTCCAGTACACAAGTAGCTTCACTGACTTAAAAAAGCCAAAAAAACTATTCTTTTGTTTGCATTAAAAAAAGGGGAAAACGGTTATACCAAAGGTTTTGGGTACCAAAGAAGTCCACAGTAATGGAGAAGAGGTATGCCTCTCAAAAACCTCACTGCAGGGTTTGGTAACATCCATGAGATGCATAGGAGTCTTTGAACTGTGGATGCAAGGATGTACTCAGCATAAAACAAGTTACTCTGATGTAGAAAAAGTTCCATACATGTGCTAGTGGTATAGCAACAAACATTGGAGAGTCTGGATATATTGTTTTGAAATGCTTGTAAATTCAGTTGAAAAGAGAGACATTTTTAATATTGTAATTTATGTAAGTTGCTACTAATATTTAAATTAGCAAATTCAGGTTTGCTCCTCATAAAATCAATGAAGTCAGAGTTCAGCATGGTTTATTTATCCAGACATTCAAGGATACAGGAATGTTAATGAAACAGTGTTACTGAAATGAGCAAAACATTGTGCAAAAGACAAGATTTAGAAACCCTTGTACCATTTACTGTGGGGATAAAAACATTGTATTCAAGGGTTGTTTGAGGAGAGGTTAGACACCTCTAGCCACACTTGTGCCTCTTTTTTCCACTAAGTGAAAAAATTGTAGCATTGATAGATGGTTGGGATTTTCTAGTTAAGGTCTTCATGTGAACCAAATCATAAAGAATACTGAACTTGTTTTCTTGTTACTACTGTGCAGGTATGCAATATATCCTAAGGTTAATTCAATTTTTTTCATACAGATGTTTACAAGGATAAAACTAATTAAAAAATAAGTATTTAACTGGCTTATCTTCATTTGGCAGTCAATATGTGTATGGAGGAAAGGTTTCCAACAGCCCATGCTGTGCAATAGCCCCTTCCCCATGCTGTGCAATAGTCCCTTCCCTTACACTTCAAATAAATGCTATTCAAATAGAGCATGTTATGAATTCTGAAGCCATTTCAGTATGTCATTAAGCTGATGCTTTTGAGTTTTGTTCTGATGCTGTTGCTATGCCAATTTGAGACAGGAAAACAGTCTCTAAGCATTTACTGAAAACATTGCTCATCAATTGGAAAAAAAGGGAAAAAAATCCAGACATCAACCTGGTACTTGAAGAGAAACACAAGTTCCCCTGTTCTGGCAGCCAGTTCTCCCACATGTACACAGAGCCCTCTCCCTGCCATTGTGAAATATTCACATATGTCAACCACCCAAAAATGTAGCAGTGGAGAGCAAAACAGCACTAACCAGAGGCTTCCTTGCCACTCCTCACAGGCAGTTGCAGTGTTGCTCTGTCAGCACCCAACAGCTTTACCAGGCTCAGGCCATGCTGGGACAGCAACCTTTTCTCCATAGGAATTGATGAGCTGAACAAACGCTGAACCCAGACATAGAAAGAGCAGTTAAACAGTATTTACTGTGTGATATAGATACTTTAAGTCTACCCTCTGAGTATTCTTCTGGACATACCTATGAGAAATTAGTTTGTCAACTCCCTTAGGCCTTTTGTGTCCTGGCCACAGGCTGAGGGAAGACATTGCAGGTGGATGGAATGTGGAACTGGCTGAGGACGTGATGTGATTTAATTGTGCAGGCTCCAGGCAAAATGGTAGCTGTCAGGCAGCACCGGATGCTGCTACAGTCCCTGCTCCGGGCATCCCTCAAGGATAGAGTTAGTGGTATGTGGCACTAGGGACTGCAAAACAGCATAGCTTTTTCCATCCATAGTAAACTATGCTTCTTCTCATGAAATGGCTCAGCATTTAGCTGGAGTATTTTTGGAAGCATTCACATTTGTTAAAACAACACAAAGGAAAAACCTCAAACTCATCAGAACTCTCATTTGCAGTGAAGAATTAATATTGATAGTATTTTCAAACTGAAAGTCAAGAACAAGGCTTTGGTATTCTAATATTTTTAGGGAATCAGAGTTCTTTGTTTCTATCTTTTTTTTCAAACTCATGACATCATACTGTTCTTATTATATTCATATTTATTTTGTTTGCCATATCCAAAGAGTTTAACAGCATCAGAAAAGGAAGTTTGGATACTTTGCTTAGTTTTTATCCATGGGAATTTTTTACTTTTCATTCTCAGTTTGAAGAAAGTTCTCAAAACACAAGAAACTCCTGCTTCTGACCAGCTCTTCTCTAAAGATCAGTCCATGCTAAAGTTAAGGTTGCTGCAGTCACCCCAGCCCCTCCACCCCTCTCCCTGCCCTCGCATGATGACTCAACTTCTAATGACACAGTCACACATGGGTTTTTCCACAGCACCTGTCCCATTTGACAGCCTGTAATGAATGAAAGGGTTGAGCAGTGTTTATTTTTATCTTCTCTTTTCTATTTGAGCTCTGCTTTGGGGACAACTGTCAAAAGCATATTTAACCCCTTACTTTTAAAGACTTGCACACATCCTTCCAGTTGCGTCCCGTTCTTATGAAATTGACCTTCAGAACTGCAGCTAAGCAAAGTCACAATTTCCTAGTAGAAGACTATTTTACTTTACTTTTCTGATTATGCTAGAGACCCAGTAGCTTTTTGCGTTTTTCATAAGGAAACATTTAGTCTTCAGGGGGAAAATAGAGCTCTTCCACAGCACTGTGGTTTTAATAGAGAGAGACATCCTGCACCATTCCACAAAAGAATGCTGTTACAGGTATTGCATGTAAAACATTTAGCAAGACAGCTGGCCATGGGCCTGAGGGATGCTCACATGGACAATGCAGGCTGTGTCAACAAGCAGTAGCTTAACAAGCATGTAGGCAGAACTGCAAAAATAAACATTGCTTGTGCTTCCTTGATCCTTGTTTGAACAATGGATGCTCACATCACTTTTCCTTTTCTTCAGTGGTTGTCCTCTGTCATTGGAAGTCTCATTTCCTTGTGCTGCTTTCCTTCTATCTGTTCCCATACTGAGAGGGTTTGACAGGTACCTGACCCAAGAAGGGGCTGGCAGAGGGCCCTGACAGGAGTAGGGTGCTCTCTGTACACCCTCTGCACCTTCTCTTACCCCAGAATTTCCTCTTCAGTCCTGGCTGCTCTTCTGCTGGAAGCCCACCCACTTCCACTGTCCATTTCCAGACAGAAGAACTTGCTCTGTGTGTGCACAACCATGACAGGCAGCAGCACACCTGTCTGCCAGCTCCAGCCCATCAGGCTTGCAGCTTGGCCAGCAGAAATAGCCAAGTGCATAGCCTTCCAGTATAAGAAACCTACAGTGAAACCTTTTCTAGGTATGATGGTTGCATGGGCAAGAGCATGAGTGTTTTGATCCATCCAACAAGTGCTTTCACTTCTCCATTACCAGGAGCCGTGCATAGGATGGCCATTCAGGGGCTGTGCAGGGGACAAACCTTTGGCTTTGTGTGCTCTGGAATAATGATTCCCATCTATTTAATCAGTTCCTTTTTACAGATTAGTTCCTCAAAGCTCCATGACCAGGCAGTAGAGGAGCAATTAGCCACAGGGGACTGTAACATTCATTATGCGTGACCAGAGTCATTGCTTTCGCTGGCATGAGGGGTGAGCAGGCTGGAGAGTTTCCTAACACACACAAGCACCTGCAGTCCCTGTTTGTACAGCTGTGAATCCTTCAGGTGAGCTGCTCACCTAACCTGACCTTGTCAGATTCCTGAACTCTGTGTCAGGTGAGTAAAAAAGGAAAATGTTTCTGGATGCAGCTGTGTGCAGTGACTCCAGCTGCACTGCACACTGCTTTGCTTTGCTTTCGGTGTGCGGCAAAAGAAATTAGAAAGTGAAGTTAAGACAACATTTGCAGTAGTTATCAGTGGGAAAGGGAGTGGGAGGCTTTATGGAAAACCTCCAGATAATATTCACATTCACATCTAAGCGTGGTTTTTCAGGGAGCTGCCCATCTTGCCTCCCTTTCCCCTCCCACAGGTTTCTGCTCAGGAGGTACCACAGGGGTAAAGCAGTCTTTAGCTGAGGCCTCTATTCATTAGCTATCAGTAGTTATTGTCACAGGAGGCCCACAGGGGAGATCAAGGCTTCATTATTGCAGGCGATGGATCCATATAGATGTCGCAGCCCTGCTGTAGGGCTGGCCCTGAAATGAGGCAGCAGGTCACAGCAAGCTCTGAAATGCCAGCCCCAGCTGCTACCTCAAGGTTCAAATAAGCCAGCACAGTTCCCCAGAGAGTGACATTACCAAAATCTCTTGGTGAGCTGACTCCACAGGCTGGAAGGGAAGAATAATATTTCAAATAAGTGGACTGGCAGAGTTCAAAGGGATAATAAGCATTTAAATTCAACATGAAAGACATCTTCCTCTGCAGAGCTTTTGGATGGAATGTAGCCAGGCAGATAAGCTATTTAAAAGCCCCTTTAATCAAGACTATTAACATGGAGATTTTTGTCGTAATTAAAAACATCCTCTATTCAATCACATTAAAGAGAAAGCGATACAAAATGTAATTTATTTTTTCTATTTGAATCTCTTATAAAAGAACAGTGAAAACATTTTGCCTTGCAGAGAGGATTGCATTCATTGTCATTAAAATTATCTTTGAGAGAAGATTCATTTAATCTATTCCATTGCTCATATTTTAGCTTGGAGTGAACTGTTGCACTTGTATTTTAACAAAAAAGGTAGAAAGCCTACATATTTACTTCCCGAGGGTTTCATTTTCTGACCATAAGCAATAGTGAGACAACTTAAAAGGAAAATTTTTCTTCTCACATATTTCCTGGTATCTCAAAAGATGCTGTAGAAAACAATGCCAGCTCATGCAGAAAACAAACTTTCCTTTTTTGGCATTTTTTTTTTTTTGTGCATTTGGAAGCAAACCACATTAAAAGAAGCCTACCTACTTTGCAGAAAGCAAAGCAGACAGAATAGTACCACCATGCACTTGTATTCAGCAAAGCTTTGAAGAGAGCACCAGAAAGGGAAGGTGACACTTCAGGAGCTACAGAATGCTACTGATGCACCTTTCTTCTTTCTTAATTTAGGGGCTCTAAGTCCTCTCTGCTGTCGGACTTCCCTCTTCCCTCTAAGACAGCTGTTGACTATTTAGCTCACAATGATGAAGAACAGGAGAAAAATCAATAGGACCAGAGCAAATTTCACAAAGCAGCCAGAGCAGGGATGCTTCACACAGAAACATGGCATGTGAATGCAAACAGGAAGTCCTTAGCAGGACAAGGGTTGCTGTTCACTTTGTTTTCAGGCAGATTTGCAGACCTGAGTGGTTACAGAGGAAGAGCAGCATATGGGACATGCGTGAAACCTCACTGAGCCTCCCACGCAGTGCTAAGCCAGCTAGCTAAGAACCTAATCCTGGGCAGGGAAAATATCACCATCTGACAGAGCTTTGCCAGTGTGAAGCAGCATTTCTCACAAGCTGAGAAGCTGTTCAGTGGTACAGCTGTGGTGAATCTGAGGATGTGTCCTGTTGATCTTACTAGACCTGAAGGTGTTGCAGGGTCCTTTGCTTGTTAAGCTCCCATTGCTTTGCACTCCTCAGATTTTTAGATGATGCCTCTGCTGTGCATCCTTCTTCCTTTCAAAATTATACTGACTAAACTGGAGGATCCAGAAGAAGCCTATATCACAATATATCATATACCTCAGCTCAGTGCTACCTCTGGTCTATAGCACAGCCATGTGCTAACTCAGCTATGTTGCTTTGTCCCTGGAACTTGGCTGGTTAGCTTCTGCAAAAAAACTTTTTATTTGACTGCAGAAAACCTGAAAATAAATTTGCAAATGCCCCATGTTCTTCATGATGTCTTGAGCAGTGCAATTTCAAGGTCTACCTTACCCTCTTACCATGTCCAAAGTGATCAAATGTCTCCTTACCTGAACTGAAAATGCTGAAGCAGCTGCAGAACCAAGCATCTGCTTGATAAGGTGGAACATCCCCATGCAAGCACCCATCTGTACAGCCCTGGTGTAGGTGCCCTGTTTGAGCCAGAGAACATATGCTGAACGTCAACTACCATATGAGATTCCTGCCTGACAGGGCTCTTCAAAGAGCAAGATCACCTTTTACTAAAAATATTATATATGTATATTTTGTCCTACAGAATTGTATGGGTTCAGAGCAGCATCTACTTTTTTAAAAATAAGGAGCATCTGTATCAACCACAGCTATTCATAAACTTAATATCAGCTTTTCCAAGCAGGTCTAAATCACAGACATCATCTTCCTTTCCTTGGCAGCTTAGTCTACCTTTGCCCTTCAGAAACTTGATGAAATATACTAATTTGCACCCAGGTTTATTTGTTCCTGTTGCTTGGAAGGTGTCTGTGCAGGCCACAAGCTGAACAGAGCTGTGCCAGCTTATGGCAGCAGGCATCAGCTGTGGTAAGACTTGCTTACCAAGCCTTCAGCACTGCCATGTTCTGCCTTGTGCATTACAAGCAGCCTTTCCTTGAGCATACATGTCTGGAGGAACAGAAAACGCAGGATACACCTGAGGTGCTTGGATGTCTCCTAGGCATTAAATCTATTTATTCACTGCTTGAAGCTAAATCTATTTGAGGGCTGTTTGATTACTCCAGTTAATTAAAAGGCTTTTATTTAATGCTGGTTACTCTTACATTCAGTGAAGAGAAAAGATCATTTCCAGTATTGTCTTTTCAGGTAAGAAGAATTAGCTGCTTTTACTGATATAATCTCCTCTTAGTAAGTAACCAAGAAATATTCACTATTGTCTCTTGAAGCTGAAGAAATATCAAAGGTATTAAAACATTGATATTTTGTTGCAGGGAGATCTCTGAGATGAACCAGTAAACTGCCTGAAGGCAAACTCTGAGATTACTCATCTGATTCTGTTGCTGTGATATGGCATTGTGGCATCAAATTGCCATGAGTCACCCCCTCCCCTGTCAAGGTTCACACAAACGCCTGTGCACCATTTATCATGGTTATCATGGACTCTAAAGGGCCACAACTAGAAACCAAGAGCTGTTTGTGGTGCTGATTTTGAGCAAAATATGAGCTTGTTAGGATCTGCGTTGTTTTTACCAGTGCCAAATGAAATGCTGCACATGACTTGATGAGATGATGCTGAGAAAAAACAGTATTAAATCATTTGGGTTCAGTCAGTTGGGATAGCTCAGAATTGTCTAAATGCCCTAAAAAAAAAGGTTATTTCTTTTAAATTAATCTCTTTCCTTCCACCTATCTTTCCCAGTCCCATTTTTATTTTATTATAGTTCTTTCCAAATGCATTGAGAAGACAAGGTGAAAAAATCCTTGCCTGGTGAAAAGACCTGTCCTGTCTGTGTGTCCAAAGTGCCCATTCTTCTTGTTCACCTCCCGGGGACTGTGTCTACTGTCCAGCTGCAGCTCTGTCCTTCTGCCTTGTGCTGCTGCCTTTAAGGTTACCATGGCCCATATTTCTGAACTTGTTTGAGTTAAACCATACAGAGGCAGACAGTTGTCATCCAGCATGTATCAGCAGCCTCAATTTCTCCCTTTGCTGGCCAAGACAGCCTGCAGGATGCCCTCAGCTTATTTCACCCTTTCTCCAGGATGCCTGAAACTGTCACAGATCACAGTGGGACAGCTATTCCACTAGCACATTTCTTCCTATTCTCTGAGTATATGTTTTAGAGGCAATAAATACTTCTGGGCTTTCACAAAAAGCACAACAAAACAGAAGAGGAAGAATAGCTTTTTTGGAGAGTTTGAAAAAAGCAGATGTAGTTTTCGGCATTTCTTTGTTATAGAAGGTGGTAAGAAATGAGCTGTAGCTCTACAGTAATGAGAATCAGCTGACAGGCATTCCTTCTCCACTAACCTATGGCCTGGCTGGGCACATAAATCAGTGCTAAAGCAGAGAGGCCTTAGTATCATTAAAAGACACATCTCCTCAAACACCCCTTTTGAATAAGAATGGATTTTAAGATCGAAAATACCACCACCACCACCACTTCAGCCTTCACAGAGTAAGGAAACTCTGCTCAAGCTACAGCAAGAGCTTACTGCCTGCTCCCTATCTCTATTCTTGGTCTTGGTGTTTTGCCTGGAGAAAAGACAACTGACAGGGGACCTTGTCAATGTCTCTCAGTATCTAAAGGTAGAGTGTCAAGAGCATGGAACCAAGCTCTTCCTGGTGATGCAAAGCAATGTGAGAAGAGGCAATGGGCAGAAACTGATGCACAGGAAGTTCCACCTGAATATGAGGAAGAATGTCTTCATTATGCAGGTGAATGTGCACTGGAAGAGGTTGTCCAGAGAGGCTGTGGAGTCTCCCTCATTATTCAAGATGTGCCAACCCTCAGGTCTTCTTTCTGAGGAGAAGTGAGAATTCTTTCAGTGTTGAGTGGTGGGGTTTCATCAGAGTGGAGGCAAGGCTATATTTCTCTCAGATACTGAGCAAACTTGATGTACTTTGTGCCCACAGGAGAGGGATTTCCGTCAGTCTCCATGTCCCTGGAGCCTGTCAGCTGAGGGAGCTCAGCCCCCCAGAGACAGCAGGTCCCTATGCAGTTACCCTTGCTACCAACAGTTTCTTTCTATTTTAGAGTGTTTTCAGAGTGTTGAGCTCTCTCCCTGCCTCTCAAGAGCCCAAAAGCAAGGAAAGCCCATTCAGTAGGGTTGCCCTGACTGTGGGTTTTTGCTAAGCCATTGTTGAGGGTTTCATTTGGCTCTCTCATTACCTCTCAGAAATGCTCTATTTTAGTGGCTCAAGTCTCCTCAACACATTTTGAGACAGCTCTCAACCACTCCCCACTCAACCATTCCCCACTGTTCCCTTGCTGGGAAGCAGACACAGCTGCTATACTACAGATCCTGCCCTGGGGAGGAAAGGAAATGAAAACAGCCAGATCACTCTGGTCTCTGCAAGCCAGGAGTCACAGATACATTTCCACTTGTCTCACATGTACATGGGAAGATCCCACAGATTCAGTTTGTGAAATACATCCCATACTCAGACTTCTCTCCATGTCTCCTCTTCCTCACCCAAGGCTCAAGCTCAAACCTTCATCTTGATTGTCTATTTAACACTCAAAAAAGATATCCCAGACTATCCTTAAAAGCCTCTTGCCATGCATCCAGGTCCAGATGCAACCTGCAGGAAGCCTCAAACTTGGAAGGGAACCAGAACTCACAATGGACCCAGGCTGGTACTGGAACATGAGACATGGACATAACCAGGAGAGGGACATCACCAAATAAAAACAGCAGCTCCATCACAGCTTCCAGTCCTTCTCTGCCTTTCTGCAGCCTTATCTGCCCTCAGAATGCAGAAAACAGGGTTCACACCCCATAGCACACTCTAGCAAAAGGTGAAAGTGAAAACAATCTCTTTTGGGCTTTAGCTGCTTTTGGCTCTTTGTCCTGAAGCCTGGTCCCTGAAGACACCTAACTCCCCCAGCCATCTCTCCATCCCTAGGACACTCCACAGCACTGGACTCCTGTACTTTTGTCATCTAGCCAAGCTGTCCTACCCCATGGTGCTCAAAAAACCTCTTCCCCAGGACTTCTGCCCCACATCCTGTCTCCACCCTGGCACAGAGGATGAGGTCTGTGCACTTCCTGAGTCACTGCAAGCCAAACAGGCAAAGCTTAGCCCTGAGGATCTGTGCAACCCTGACCATGCCAGGCACAGAGAAGAAAATAACTCTGCTATCTTTTTCGGAGCAGGCTGCAGCTTCGTGCCTTCATTATGTATTATTCCTGTCATCAGCCAAAAAGCATGCAGGAAAACAGCCAAGCTTAGCTTATCAAATGTGCCTGGTAAGAATATCTTGTGATTTAAAGCCTTGGCACAGCTCACAGCACAGGCGAGTGCTTCCGCTGCAACTGTTTGAATTTTCCTGGCTATTTTGGAGGGAGGCCAGGGGGACCAGTCTCACCCTGAAGCTGGGCATGTGTGAGTGTCTTGCTGAACCAAGGCCAAAATTTCCCTAGAAGAAAAAAGGCAGAGCTTGTATAAGCATGAAAATCAACAACAGCAAAAAAATATCTTATTTCCATAAGGCATGGAAATGAGGAACAAATCTACAGTAAATTAGCTAGAGATGAACATTTGGATTCAGATTTCATTAGCTTGCACATCTGCTTAAAATGAGGCATGATTTATTGCAAGCTCTAAGGAGATGTATGGGCCTCTATTAAATGATTAGGGAGAGGAGTCTCCCTCCTCCCCAGTCACTTTGTTTCCTGCTTTAATTTCATAATGGCCAGTTTGAAATTTCCACAAACACTAATGGGATCTGTTTTCCTTCGTGAGAGTTCACCTCTTCTTCACGTGAGAGTTCACCCTTGATAGCTGCAGATATGACAAGGTAGCAGGCTTTAGCAGAAGATTGCTGGCACAGTCTACCAGGATGGACTCAGCAGTGTTGTAAAAGGCAAGTCTGCCCTGATGGAGAAGACTTTCTGCACCCAGAAAGACAGCACAGCATTTATAAAAAGTCACTCTTCCATATTAATGAAATGGCTTGCATTAAGTGGGCGTAGAGCTAAGCTGAGCACCAAGCACCTGATGGTGACATTAAGCACCTGGGCGTGGGGGTGGCAGTGCCAGCCATGGGATGCTCAGGGGAGCTGCAGGTGCTGGGATTTTTCCACCAAGATGCCCTGTTCTCCTGTCCCATCCTTGCCAGGCTGCTGGAGTTCTCAGCCAGCCCATAGGCCCCTCATTTTATGCCCCAACACTGCAGGATGCTGCTGTCTGCATAGCCCCATGGTGGGGTAGTCCAATCCATTGCTTTTCTTCACAGCAGTTCTATGTCCCTGAACAATGTGATTTTCAATAATGTGATTTATTTCTGTGATATTGTAAAATTTACCCAAAAGGCAGTCTCCATCCTCCAGGGGGGAAACTGCTGGGGTAAAATTCACATCCCTTTTCAGATGCCCAAGAGTACAGAAAGGTAAAGATCACTCCAAATAACCCCCACATATGTCATTGTTTACTCCTAGCAAAAGTTCAGCCAGCAGTGTTAGGTGTGTGAGGGAGAAATTAAACACCCGTGGGTTTCTTGTGGCAGCTAGAGCTGAATGTACTCAGTTACTGCTCAAGCCCACACAGTAAGGCTGTGGAAGAGATACATGCATAATTCATATACTTTTAATTAAATGGTAACATCTTCCAATATATTGAATTTACTGCAATTACATTTATCGTAATTACATTTATCTTTCACACCCTTTGACCTACTGAAGCATCACTTTTTTCCCTTTCAGTTACAATATGAGCATAAACAACACTAATTGGACTTTAGGACTGGATCTGACAAAAGAAACCTGGAGCTCTTCCAGGCTGTCCCCACAGCAGAGAGCAGTGCCAGAACAGGATGCCCAAGGGCTACTCAGGGAGACAGAAGCTGCCCTGAGCTGACCCACAGCTGCAGGGAACAAGTCCTGCATGTCCTAAAACTCCTCTCTGAGGCTTGGAGACTTGTTTTTGGAAGGGTTTTCAAGCAAGCAAAGCTCCTGCAGGAGGTTTTTTCAAGCAGAGACTGCAGTGCAGCCATGGCTGTGTAGGCAGGGGTGAAGAGGCTGGTGGGAACAAAGGTTTGGGATTGGCAGAAATGGCCCTTGGAGATCAACTGAGCCACCTCAGTGCTGCAGAGAGATTTTGTTCAGGAGAAGGGTGTCCCTAGAAAGTGGAGCCTGGAGCTTTTGCCATTGAGTTAATAGGTAATGCACACAGCTAGGAGATGTATCACCTCTGAGGAGCAGGCTGCTGAGACCCACCATGGCACATTCTTCTCTGCCAAACTCATTGCTCAGCTCCCCATGGTCTGTGATGGGATCTATTGGTGCACAGCAGGGTCAGTGTCTGGATCTGCTGGGCTGGGCAGGCCACAGCACAGCTGTGCTGGGACCACTCCTGTGTGGGAAGATGTTTCAAGGCACTAAGGATGTGCCACAGGACTGGCAGTGCAGGGGTTCAAGTCACTGCACTAATCTGTTTTTCCAGAGAGGGAACATAAATCATGTTGCTGGGGAAGGATGGTAAATAGAAATCCCACAAGGGAAGAATGAGGGTGAAGAGAGGAGACCTCTCCCTTTTCTACCACATCCCCCTTTTCTTTCCAATGCTTCAAAGTTTAGCACAGCAATATGGAGCAGCATAGCCAAAGACCTCAGTGGGAGGAAGGGACAAAAAGGTGGTCATTGCTACCATGTAGGATTATGGGAGGACAGGGAGGCTTGCAAAAATACCTTGTTTGAAGTAAGAAGAAAGAAAGGAGGGAGGGATGGAGGGAAACTACATTTGGTCACACTTCCTTAGGGTACCTCCGTTCATTAGAGCCTTACTGTTAAAATGGAGTCTAACCCTCTGAAATATGAGAGCAAAATCACTCACTTCAAGGGTAGGCCAATAATAATATCCTCTCTTTAACACTACTCCTGTGTGTCCTCTGGTGCCATGGAATAGGCAGGAATGTCACAGAGGCTGAGCAGTGTTCCCACAGATATTTACTGGACTTGATGGGAGCCCCTGCAGCCCTGGCTGACAGCAGACCCTCCCTAGCCAGCTGGTCTCTAACGAGAGATCATGTCATGGAGGTTTCCTGGTTGGCAAGAAAGCCTGTTCTGCTGTAATGCCTGTTAGACACTGGTCCCAGCACAGCAGAAGGGGATGTGGAGAGGGGAGTGAGACACAGAGTAAGGGTAGAAAAGTGCAGTTGGAGGAGCACTTACTGAGGGCCAGAGAAAGAAGAGATGGCAAGGGCCTTCAAAAAGGCAAAAGATTTTCAACTGGAAAGCCAACAAAGCTAGAGGTGCTTGTGTGGGAGGAGAGGAGAAGGCTGAAGGAAGCAGGTACTCTGAACCAGTCTGCGAGTGAATGCAGAGCTGAGGAGGGAGGAGGATTAGCAGGGTGGCATACAAAGGCATTAAGGGGCCGAGAAGCAGGTCATTAGAGGATGTACCTTCTGTTCCTGGTGGCTTGCAATTACCAAGGCAAGCTGTCAGGAACCCACACTGAGCCTTGGCATGTTGAGCTGGAAGTGGAAAAATGGGAATGCTCTTGGGCTGCAGAGCTAAGTCAGCTCCAATACTTCCCATCCCTGCCTTGGTGGAGGTGCTTCTCAGGGGTTGTCATCCTTGTGTTGCCACGAAGGAGCTGTGAGCCTATGTGACAAGGACACTGCCTTTCTCATTCAGAGCAAGCACATGTACTGCAAAGGCACTGGCTGCAGCTCTGTTGCAGACCTTGCTCTGCTCCTTGAGCAAAGATTGGGCCTGTGGGGTTTAGTCAGCTTTGGAGGGCACAAGTTTGAAATGTCTTTGCAGGAGGATGGTGTGATCAGCCCCATAGTGATGCCTCTACCATTAAATTCCTGATTTTGCACACCCAGGTAGAGAGCAGCTCACATTGACCTTTCTCCCCAGAGCCACATGGATCAATCTCCTCATGGCCTCACAACGTGGGCACAAGGCAGTCTCCAAAACCTCCAGAGCCTCAGCTCCAAGGGGTACTTCTTAAATAAGCACCACAGCTCTCAGCCTCTCCAGCCCCAAACCCTCCCTAGGTGGCCATGGGGTGGCAAATACCTCAGCTCCCAGCAAGGCAGTGCACATCCCATCTTGGAGAATGAAGAGGCTGAGTCAGCCACAGCAAGGGATGTAGCCCAAGAAGGACAGAAGTGCTGGGTGGTATTAGCACTCCTCCCTCCAAAAAACCCCACCCAATCCTTGTAGTCTCAAGCCAAGCCACCTTGTGCCCTTGACAAGCCTGGAATTGCTGGAAGGGGGCCAGCAGCCAGAGCAGAGCATGAGACAATTAGCACAGAAATCACATTTTTGTTGGTTTTGAGAGCAGCAAGGCAAATTAAAAAAATAAGATATTTGAGTTCTTCACATCATTGAGTCCCTGGGAGGCTAAGCATCACTGACTAAATATCTTTTAAGAAAGAATTTTTACTGTGGTTTTCTTGGATATCCAGAGAGTTTGCTAATGAAAGGCAGAGGAAGAATGATACAGGAGGGTTAAGCTGCTTGCCGCTTGGAGAACTGAACAATCAGTGCATGAAACAGTAAAGATCCATGTGGATTTTATGCCACTCTGATGAAAGAGTTGAGCACTCACTGGCATTATATAGCACACACACACGCTATAGAAATGCTCATTACAAATAATATAATTACTACCAATTGCATACTGCTTATGCAATGAGGCAATTTTATATATGTAATTTCAAAATAAAGTAAAAAGGCAAATAATGTTTTAGGCAGTACTTTGTGATCAGGGTGCCCAGCAGGTGAAATTGTGGGTTGTTTGCTGCTCTCTTTTTTGCTCTTGTTTTCCCCCTATTCTCTGACTATCATAGACCCTAAAGACTGGTGAGAAGACACCTCACAGACCATTTGTCCTACTGGCAGCACATAAGACATGGCTGTAATGGTCAGGGTTGTCAAACACATCTGATGCCACAGCTAAACTGATCCTATTTCCAGCCTCTCACAAAAAAGGAAAGCCTGCCCTCCTCATCTGGCAGCAGAGGCTGGGATGCCACCATGAATCAGTCCTGGGATGGCTGGGAAAGGACAATAGTTGATCTTTCATTTCCCTCATTCCCTGGTGTATCCTGCAGCACATCTGGTCACAACCAGACTCTGGGTTTGCTGCAGAGCTGCCCTTCAGGTCAAGTTGCACTTGGGCACAGGGATCCCAGTGCTGACCAGCCCCAAAGGCTTCACTGTGCTTGGCAAAGGCATGGCCATCACCTTTCATGAGGCTTGGGGTTTCTTCCTGATGGGTGCCTTCCTACCCCTTTGCTGCCACAGGATTTGTGCACCACAGCCAGGCTGAAACCACTGTCTTGTTGTCCCCCTGCCCCAGCCTAACAATGCCTGCATGCAAAGTCTGCTTTCTGCTGGAGAAAGCACGTCCCCAGAGATACAGAGTTTATCTCAAGGACCTCACACTCATTCTCATAGATCAGTCATCCGAAAACAAACCAAAATTGTTCAGATTTACATCTCTGCAGTCCCCACACTTCTCCATTGCAGCTCAATTCCACAAGTGTATTTGCTGACCTTTTGGCGAGCAGCTCCTCATTCCGCTGCACCTCAGAACACTGTTCCGTAAAGAAGACCTGTATTAAGGGGAATTAATTAACTAGGTTTGCTGTCTGGATAATCAATTTTCGTGGTATAAATTGAGTAGTGATGGAAGAGCGCTGATCTGTTGCTCCTCTGATTTCCCCGCATAGAGATTAAAAATAGAAGATCCAGATGGAGAAATTGGGTTGGGATCAGATTTCTTCTGAATACAGAGTTTTGGCAACCTCAGAAAATGGGGTGAACATTGCTGGGATTTAATTTTCTAAGTGCACTGGCAAAGTTAATGTCAAAATGTCCTGATTTAGAGATCTTTGAAGGAAAGGGAAATGTTTCATTCTGAAGCAACTTTTCATTTAGACTTTGAAAGAATGGCAAAATCAAGGGCAAAAAGTTGAGTGAAATGTTTTAATTGTGTTATAACAAAGAATACAGTGAACAGGCTTTGTTTGTTTGTTGTGGGTTTTTTAGTAGGTATGTTTTTACATTTTCCTCTATGGAGCAGTTTAAGAACTTGTCTCTCAGTCCAGTGTGGAAGACTCCTCCCCACCCCTTCCACTCTAGTAATGCTTTTTGCTGCCTTTTGAGCTGTAGATGAAGGACCAACAACCTGCCAAGTTTTGTGTTCCTCTACCTTGATCCTACCTGTATTTTTCTGGCTCTGATATTCACCAAAGTGTGTCCCACCTAATGATCCCACAGATGGCTGGCACCCTATAACACTGGACTGTAACTTTAAGCTGGAAGAAACCCTCTGGGCTTTATGAAGAAATTATCTCTCTGGGGGGTTTTGTGTTGTAATTTCTTTTTATGATGGTGGATCCCCTTTCCCAGCAAGCAAATGCTTTCTTTAATTGGCATGTTGCCCCTTGCCTCCTAAATGACTGATTTGACCACAAATTGCTCAGACTCTGTGATTTATTTTTCATCTCTTTTATTGCAGGCATGAATACAGGAACAGGTAAACAGCTGAGCCGTAAAAGTTTCTCTTTAGGCATGTTTTCAACAAAATGCCATCATACACTGTCTGGTGAGACACGCTGCTACTCAGATGAAACAAAATGGTGGGAGCAGTCTTGCTTTGAAGCTGCTACCCACCACTCCATGCTGCAGCTGCCAAAGAAGCCTTCTCCTCCTCTTACTCTCTATCTTCCCTCCTTCTCCATGTCATCTACAACTTCTTTTACGGCACTTAACTTTACAAAACACAGTTGTGAGGCTAATCTTACATGCAATTACAGATCAGTCTCAGTATATTTATTGCAAACTCCTTGAACATCAGGACATTAAAAAAAAAAAAAGAGAAAAGGAAAGAAAAAATATTCCATTGCATAATTACAAGTAGATTTTTTTGTAGCAAATGAACCAGAAACGTATTCAGAAAAAAATAAATAAATAAAACCAAAGGCTAATTGTAAACAGTTCAAACAAAACATGATGCTGCCTCCAATGAAACATTTCACTGCATTGCCAGCTCTGTTTCAAATGGGCATGTAGGCATCCTGTTGAAAGAGAGTGAAGCCACGAACTGAAACTTTGGAGGAGTTAATTTTCAAATTTTGCACTTCCAGGGTCTATGAAACATGAAAAGTCTGCACACACTGTGGGATCTGAAAAAGGTGTGGAATCTCAACCAACATTTCTAAAGAAAATCCGGTTATCCCTGTTTAAACAAAATAGTGGAAACAGCTGAACCACACAAAAACGAAGCACAATTGGTTGGCTTCCATAAGAGACTGCAAAATGAGAAAATATTTAACTCCTTGCATAGCTATTTAAATGGCCAATAAATTTTGCTGGAATCACCCAAACATGACAACATTGCATTCCGCTGCTTAGAGACTTCACGCTGAAAAGCTGGGATCTGCTGACGGGGTCAGAGCATCACTTGGGGCACTGAGAAAAGCCAGGGCCACCCTGGTAGGCTTTGCCAGCATGGCTGTAGCAGGAGGTTCCATCAACCAGCTATTCCCAGATGGAGCACAACTACAGCAAAGCCTCTGCTTATGTCACTGTAAGATGTTATCCCAGCTCTCTGTTCTCCCACTAGGGATAAAAGCTGTTCTGACAAAAGGATATTCCTGGTGGTTTATTTACACCTAACAAGGCTTTTGCTGGCAGAGCTCTGCCGATCACAAATCGTACCTCAAAGCTGAGCCCTGGATGATGCAGCTGTGTCAGCAAGGGTTTGCAATGTAGACCTAACCAGAGGGACGGAAAGCAGGATTCATCTCACTTAACCCTAACCAGGAAAAATGTAGACACTTAAGTCAGAGGCACCTCCGGAAGACAGTTCCTTTGATCTCTCATCAGGTGAGAGCTGGGCATTTTAATGTTAGATGAGATGAACCCTTTCCCAGGAGAGCTGAAGAGACAAACTCCTTTCAGCCACCCTTTCCTGTCACCAGTTCTGGAGACCATGCTTCAGAAGGCTGCTGTTCAAATGCGTTATCTTTACACGTCAATGTACATGATAATGATAGCCTGTGCTGGGCTTCATGCTGCCACAACTACATATGCAAGCTCATTAAAGCTAGCTCAGATACTTCTGCACTATTTTATAGACATACCTTCAGGCAGAGTATCCTTTAACACCTGTAAAGTTAAAAAGTTAAAGGGGCAGATCTGGACAATCTGCCCCTCTGCAGTATGTTCATGTTGTCTTGTTCACAGTAGTTTTGGGTAACAGGTGTCCTAACACTGTAATTCCCAACCAGAGGTGAGGCAGAAGTGTTTCTTCAGGGGGTGTGAAAACTGAGATGCTGAAGCATGGCTGAAGAAGATAGTAAGAAAGAACAAGGTGATGACATTCCACAGTTAAAAGTTTAGTTTGATATCAGTAAAACAGTTTTAATAAAGCTCCATTAGACTGCAAAATAGGAAACAGTGGCAGCCAGTGGATAAGACACTAAAACAAGACAAGGCAACGTACTTGGAGTTGTTCTGTAGAAAACATCCCACAGAAACGAAACATTGGAGCTGTTCTGTAGAAAACATTCCACAGAAACATGAGCCTTTCCCTCTTCTCCTGGTGGGAACCAAAGAAGGAGGAATCTTTGCCCTTCTTCAGCTATCCCAGAGCATGCCTCAGCTAAAAAGACTTGGCCATGTAAAGTAATCTTGTTTCATGTTTCTGGTTTTCCAGTTCTGACTATTTCAGCTGAAGTAATTTTGTACAAAGGGAGCAAAAAGATGCATTTAAAATAATAAATTAATAGACTGTTTATGAGCCAGAACATCTGATGGGCTGGTCCGACTCAGGCATTCAGTTTTCCTAAAGGCTTTTGCTTATGTGACCAGACTGTCCTAATGTGGGTAATTGGATCTGTTTTGCCCCCAAACCTGAAGGCTTATTGTGGTTCAGAAAGTCCACTCCATGGCAATAAGTATGACTGAAGGGTGTGTTCAGATTTTTTTCTGTTTGTTTTTTTTCCCTGGTTTTCCTTGACAATGACTTTGTGAAACTGTTGTCAGTTCAAACACAATTGGGGGTTACCTAACAGGCAGAAAACCAGATTCAGCTAGAGTGAGCACTGTGCCATTCTCAACCTTACTTCATTTTCCTCTCCCAAACCAGCATTTCTAGTTACAATTTTCTTTTATTTGCTCTTCAGAATGCTCACTCTCACTTGGACACAGGCAAAATGTGCTGCTGCTTCTCCCTCACCAATACCTTCTGGGAAGTGGTGAGAAAAGAGTAACAGGAAATTGCATTATTTTGTGTCTGTGCCTTTTCCCCTCCTTTCTGATTTTCTCACATGGATTTAATGTTCCTAATCAATTTTTAAGAACCCTGGACTGATGGAGTAGCACATTAAAACATAAGGGACAGAAGTGTCCTGGCACTACAACTGAAAGGTGGACAGCGTACAAGTCATATCTCATTACCCAGAAAAGTCACTGGAATGCTCTCAAATCTACAGTCCAGGTGTGTTTTTGGGCTTCTTGTGCCCAGTGCTCATGTTGAGCCACTTCATTAAATTTTGTAATGTAATGTTCCACCTAATGCTTTTGCTGTGTGTTTTGACCCAATTTATGGCAACCAGAAAGTTTTGGGTTTGGTAGGTTTAAATGGGAAGCCTAATGCTAATTTCTCATCCCAGCAAATATGAAATAGACAAGTCATTTTATACCTTCACACTGCAATCCACAGTCTTAGAAAGCTCTCCAGAACTCTCATTTCTGAAAAACAGCAGAAGCTAGCTCTGAAGGAAACCCAGTCTCACAGCAATCACTTCCCAGCCTCCACACAAGCAAACTGCTTAAGCTGAGATAAAGCCATCATAATCAGTGCCAAATGAAGGACAATCTTTTATCTTAATACAAATAAGAGAACATAGTGTACAGAGTAACAGAAAAATATACATCTTCAGCCATACAAAACGCACAAAAGCTTTCCTGTTGAAAGAGTACTTTGTAGCTGACAGTCAGATGTTGTTAGTTTTCCAGATGACCCTGCACTACTGAACAAGGGGAAACAGAGACCTTTATTTTTCCCTATGAAATAGTTGGTAGCATTACCTGTATACCATAAATTCCCTCCCTGCGGCTGCGGCTCTGCTAGTGCTGGACCACCCATCCCACCTCATGCCTGAGATAGCTCCACTGGAAGTAGAGGCTGCTTGGGTGTTGGAGGTGAATGGGATGTACAGCCCGGCACACCTCCACGGGTTTGCCAGGACATACGTGCTGATTCGTAAAGATATGGGTAATAGGCACAGCTAGGCCATAAACCATCGTTGTTCTTGTCCTTTGGAGTGACCAATCAATTCATGTCAGTCAGGAAGGTGGTTTATTTACCCAGGAAGGAAAAACTTCTCCCTATATGAGCTATGTCCACACCGCTGAGGCTCTGCAACCTTCAGTGCTGGGGCAGAAGATGTCTGAGCGTGGGCAAGCCTTAAAGCCTAGGCAAACTGGAGAAGGTAAAACTCCTCACTTACTTTAAAAAAGTCAGTATCAAGCTAGAAAGTCAGTAGGAAATTACTTTAAACAATGGATTTTTTTCATCCATTAATGGAAATACGGTAAGATTTAGTTGAAGGTTTAGGTCAAGGTGACAAACTAGGGAGTATTGGGTGTGTATATCTGTAAGGTGGGGTGCCTTTCCCCTTTGCAGCTATTTATATCTCTGAGTGAAGGTTAAGGTTAGGAATTTAATAAGACAGCCGTTTATTCTGTGGAGACTAACAGTCCTGGGGTTAGGATGTAATAATCATTCTTCTGCTTTAAAAATGGTTCTTTAACAAATAGCAGTAGCTCATTGCAATTTTCAGTTGTACAAAATGACATATTTTCTATGTTACTATCAAAATATTCTGCATAACATTAATTTCTGTGCACTTATTAACATATGTACAGAACAGTGTTTCCCAATAGAAATCAGTATGCTCCTTGCTGATCCTTTTTGTCCTAGATTTACCAAAACCAAACCAGAAATTAATTGTGTTAATAGTATAAAATCTCAGGAGAGACAAAGGATTGAAGGTTTATTTCCCAGCAGCAAATGAATAAAGAAACTCCTTCAAGTTAAAGTCTAGCTGAGACGTAATTTTACCCAACCGTGGTGAATCCAGGCGAGCCAGGAATATCACATTTTCCCGATGCATTATGTTGAGTACACAGAAGCAGAGGAATGTAAACAGACAGAAGGCACATGAAAGGCCCCAATCCATTCTCCATCTGACGGAAGTGCGAATTTCATAATTCTGTCATCAAGAGTCTTTTCATCATTTTCTCTCTCTCAAGTTCACGCCTCAGAGTCTCAGCGCTGTGTAATTAATGCACAAACAGCCAATTATGGGAACAACAATAAGTCTTAGATTTCAATTTAAAATAATTAACATTTTCAAAATACCAAAGGAGGGAAAAAAAAGGTCAGACTCAGTTCAGTGAAAAAGCTGATAACTGATGGCTGATTCAAAAACAAGTATCTCTTGATATTTCTGAAGAGCAAACAGAGGCAAAAAGATGGACATGGCAAAACAGTTTATAATTTCATCTAACCTCCCTTAAAGGCTACTGATTTCAAAGGAAGCTGGACTAGGACCCTAAAAATAGAGCTGCTGCAGCAAATGCCATCATGAAAGACTACTGTTACTGTCTTCTGCTCCTTGGTGTTGTCTGATATCTGTATCTATAACCATGGATATGCTGAATTTACCACAGTCCTGCACATATCAGGATGTGGGAATCAGAGCCTAAAATCCTTACTCTTACCAATCCACTCCAGAGCCCAGAGGCTCTGTAACCCTGGGAATGCCCTGGGTTAGTGATTCCATTTCTGAAACTGTTCCATTACTGTGCTGCTCTGAAAGTTATGCATATCACATTTGTAAGACTGTGGAGATTTAAACTGCATTGCAGAAACCCTGCAGACCATTCATGGACAAGCAGGGGTAGAATCACCCACTTGTACTCAAGACATCCTACAGGACCTGAGTTCAGCACTACAACTTTGAAATTACATTTTCATTGGAATGATAAATTTTTAGATGAGTTAGCAATGTTGAACGAGTGTGCAGGTGCAATTAACCAGCATCTGCAAAAAATAATTAACAACCAAAAATGGGAACTGACTGTGAATCCAAAAGTGAAAAAGACTCATTTATAATGATGTCAAAGAAATACTTTTCTCTTCATAACCTTGGACTATTTGTACTCCAGAAATACTGAGTATATCCACTGCTACATTTATATTCAGTAAATTATTAGCTTGGGAAGTTCAGCTTTGATTAAATTATAGAATAAGATGCCAGCATGAAAAACCAGTAGGATACAACAATAGAAATCTGAAAAGAGTCCGCCTTTGGAAAGGTGGTATAGCTTGTTGTTTCTCTGAGAAACTACAAGATCAGTGTAGCTTGACATTACTAAAAAAGAAGAAGAAAAAAGAAATAGAACAAGAAAGAAAACCAATGCCTATTTTTCATTTAGAAGAACAGACATTTCTCAACTTCAGCTTTCCCCCACGGACATCTAATTTCAAAAAACAAATTGCAACAGCAATTATTAAAACAAAACCTTTGTGGTTCAGTCAAAATTACTTGCCTGAGGAAAACCTGCACAACCCTTTCTCTCCAGGCCACTGGCCACAGAAATGGTACACTGCTGGCTGCAGCAGTTAATTAATGCAGGGTTTTTTTATCTCAGAGCATGTATGAGTTACAGACATGTCTTTACACAACCCACCTATTCTGAAGTAGTCAAGGAACAATCTTTTGCTATAAGAGAAAATGAAACTTTATGGTAATTATGACAGAAAACAGAAAATCAAGCTGATTGCTTTAATGCAGAGAGAATGACAGTATTTCTGTGAAAGAACTGCAACAGTACCTGTCTGCCAGCGAAATGGGCTTATGCGATGTATATACTGTCTGGACTGTTGGAGTTGGTATAGTAGTCTCTGCCAGAGACCTCAGCACAGGAGATGGAGACACCAGTGTAATCTTGGGAGATGACTGCACTGCACAGCATTGTAACTTGCTGTCTGCAAATTCTGCCTACAAAAAAAAAATGTATACACACACAGAAAGAAAAAATTGTAGATTAGCTTCTACTGGTCTTGTTATCCTTCACTATGCAATTAATTGCCAAGCACTGAGTAACACCAACTAAATATGAGAACAAATGGGAGGCTGTGGCTATGACCTCTCAGTACAAGCTCTGCAGATGCTGGACAGACACCTCTTTTGCTGCCTGAGGGACAAGCCTGATTGCAACATGCGCTATGTGAGGTGACACTGCACATATGGGACTGGCAGCATTCAGGTAAGAAATATAAACAGTTTGTAGAATGACAATTGCCATTATTGCATTTTCACTAAAAATATTGCAGAATGTTTACAACATGAGATTTCTGGAATATTCTTCAGGAATAATATACAATTTGCTAGTGGGTCCTCTAACTACTCTGTGTTTTGTTAATAGCTGGGAGTCTGGGCTTTTAGGAGCCCAGCTTTCGAAATATCCATCCTTTCCCACATTTGCTAACTGGAACATGCCTCAAGAGAAATATTCTTGCAGTATCCAATGACAGGCAATTTTAAAGCAATATTGGAAGTGCAGATTTAAGACAAACAGCAAGCAAGCATCTCCTGTCTTTCAGGTGAGGCATATCAGCGCAACAATATTACAGAAAAGGTTGGGCTACCTTTACAACCAGAGCGGGAGGATCCCTAAAAATCCCTGTCTTGTTCAATGGCATGGGCTATTTTTCATGCCAAACCACAGCAACTGGTGCCTGTGGTGCACATCTGACCCTGACCTGGGAAGAACACAGAGCAACTGCAGTTGTCAGTGTGTCAGGATCATTAGAACACACTCCCACTGCTATCAGCTGCATTTCTTCCTTCATGATTTTTCTTCCGAACCTGGTTCAGAGTCTAAAGCACAGAGGAAGAAAAGTCACCATCATAAGGAAGCAGCTATTTGAAGAGCAACCTTTTTTTTTTTTTTTTGTCTTAATTATATCTCAAATTCTGCAAGCTTCACAGCAGCAATGTGATTCACAAACATAAATTGAACAGTGGGAAAACTATTTAAGCCCAGGAAATACTGGCTGTGCTAGGTTTGCTTGCTTACTGTCACTTTTTCACATGTCTAAATGCATCTCTTATGATCCAAAACAACTTCTGAAGCAAGAGGAATTTCATTAATTCCACAAAACTAGTAAAATGGAAAAGTGTGAAACCAATTAAAGAAACTTTCCTGTGTGTAAATAATGGCTAATAGAACCTGTTCAAGATTCTCTGTCATTCAGCTTTTAAAACTCAACCTTGCAAACTGCAGGGGTATGAAATTTGGTATTCCTCATACAAGATCCCTGTGCTCCAAGGACTGCCAGATCTTACCCTATGGCATGAGAAGGAAGCATCACTCTGAAGCTGATGTAAATTCTCCCAGCCTCACTGAAATCAGCAGTCATGACACACTACACTTGCTGAAGAATTGCTTTGAGTCCCATAGTGTGCTTGCTCTGGATGATTATTTTACAGTAGATATCCAAAGCATCTTTTTTTATATATAGTACCATCTGATTGCATGGTATGCTTAGGCCAAATATTTAACTGGTCTAAACAGATATAATTTCATTAATTTAAATCTGTGTGACTTACACCTGCCTGGGAATATGGCCATCATGCCTGCTGTTTTTCTGTGGAAATCTCTGAAATTCAGAGGGTTCCTGGCTTGAAGCTTATATTTGAACATTCCAGGTAACCAAGTTATCTAATTTTTCATCTGATCAAATCAACACAACTGCATATACACCACCAAATTTGAAGCCACACATGAAAGGTAAAGCCTTCTAAACACCACAATTCATAATCCCTTTCCTGCTTAACAACATTTCAATGTTTTCTTCCAAGTAAAAAAAAAAAAAAAAGGTGGGGGGGTAAGGGGAACAAAGGAAAGGAAAAAAAACAAAAACAAAAAAAAACAAAAAAAAAAGAAAAGAAAAAAATTAACAAACATTACCATCTGGGTCTTTGTGTGACTGAAGACCATTCAGAGTTAGATCTGCCTGCAAGTCCTAGCTACCCTTCCCTTACAGCTCCTGCCTGTGATGTAGCTCTCTTCAAGCCTTCAGCAGAGCACCAGGATGAACTGAAATGCTGCTGTGGAGAGAGAGCTCCTTTTGGGCTGGGACAGAGGGCCATGAAACACAGGACCAAAGCCCACCTAACTCTTCTAATTGTTTTCCCATCTCTATGCAGTCCTGGAGGTAGCTGCTTGTTCATCACAGATATTTGTACATAACTCAAAAGGAATGTACAGAATCATGTGATGGATCATACATCATTAGGTTTTTATTGCAATGCTATTTTAAATATTTGTGATCTGGATTTTGCCCTCCACCCTGCCCAGGGAAATCGAAATCTATGGGGACAAGATGGGATTTCAGAAAGATTAGTTTGAATTTTGCTTTGCTTCTTTTCTCCTGACAGAACATAACAAAAATTCAACATTTGAATTTGCCATGAAATAGCCATTTTCTGCAATATGGAAATTTCTGTGGTAAGTATATCAGTGTACCTTCTGTTTGTATTTTAAAGTTCTGAGCCCCCAATTATGAAAATATATGTTATATAGCTCCTAAATTTTGCTTTCATCCTGTCAGAGACAGAAAATAAAGTCTGACAGTCAATACTAACTAGTGGGAAAATTGTTTTGGGGGGGATCCTTTTTCTTAGGTAAAGAAGTACCATGGAAGACACAAGCACAGTAAATGTGGGTAGTTTTTATCACAATTGTACTATCTAGACTTGGCTGACCTAATGAAACATTGCTGTGACATATTCCAGTGTACTTTCAAACACATTTAATCAGAGCTCAACTGTGGCACTTACACAGCTTGGGGAGGTTAACTAACTCAGGCTTTAAAATACCTATTTGGAGAAAAACCACATTTACATAAAAGCCCATGATCAGGTTTATTGTGAAAGAAAAGCCTCTTTCTTTAAATCACTGAATACAGACAGAACCTGCACATGACCCAACAGTGAATGAAGTTACTTATCTCAGATTATATGCCAGATATAGATTGCTGCAACCAGTAAAATTTAAGGTCAAAGTCTGAAATGCTTCATTTTGCAAATGCAACTTTAGAATTGTAAGTCATTTTACATGGGGTTTACAAGCAGAGTGTTTTTTACAAAGTAATTAATTTTGTCAATTTTTTTTGGTCCTACTTATTACATAATGCCTCTACCACTAAAGCAGGATTTAGACTGTATTTACTTTTTAAATTGTCAAATAATTGTTTTCTGTTTCTATGTAGTTTACCTCACCAAAATCCCTTAGCTACATCTTCTGCGAAAATTTAACAAGAATGAAGTTCAATATTGGATTCAAGTTATTAGGTAAACATAAGAGTTTATACAAGGATACCATTGTAGTCACTCACACACAAACCATAACTCTTCTTTAAAATTCAGATGTAAATTCAATGAAAATCAGAGCCTGCTTTGTGATGGCACAGCAGGTGGTTTCAGGCAGGAGGCCATGCAATAGCTAGACAGAGGACAAAGTCTTCCCATTCCCTTACTGCTCCCTGAAAAGATATTATGGAGCTTCACAAGTGTCCTCTACAGTCCTGAACTGAACAACATTTTGGGACTGACTTCATTAGTGGTGAGCCTTGACCTTTAACTCTTAGTCCTCTGTCGAGTGAGCAGCAATGTCTGAATGCAGGCAACATTTTGTGTAATGGGAATATTTTACTGCTTTGTACTCTAATTTCTACTTGGAATTTTTTTTTGAGGACTGCTTAGTGCACAGATTTCTGACACTTAGAAAATCAGTGGGAATTGTGTTAAAACACAGTTTTTTAGTTGCACGTTCTACTTACTGAAAACTGTGGTACTGTTGTAAAGGGATCGAAAAAAGGATTAGATGTATCAGCAGGGAATGTCTTTATCTTTAAAAAAGATAAAGAAAAAGATGTTACTTTCAGAGCATAAAAATGCAAAAGAAAAAGAAAAAAGCAGCAAAGCATTGCAACTATAGTGACATATCCAACAAATCAGAGCAGTTCAGCAGTGCTTGGACCAGACCCAAAAAAGACCCCTCCAAAAATGAAGACAGAAACCTGATGATGAATAGTCAAAGCATAAATATGAAAACTTGATAAATTAATTTTACCATGTAATTAAATCTGTTGAGCAAATATAAAGCTGGTTGCATACAATATATCTTCCAATTCTGTCACCAGAATTATTATGTGATTCCTTTAGCCAGCCCTACATTTTAAGATATGCAATATGAAGTGCAGGAGCAAATTGTGCAGTACAGGAACTTTGGCTAAAGAACTTGTGCTTCAAATATTATAGACTTCCAAATTTACACAGCTGCTGCCAAAGACAAACAATCATGCAAGGTAGGATCAAAAGGAAATCATATATTAAAAAAACCCACAAGGACAACTGTTTGTTTCAGGGAGCCATGAGGCCCTGTGTTGAGAGGAGGGCTGTGGATAAAGGATGACCCTTGAAGTTTTTTTGAAAAGTGCTTGGAGACAGAGGCAAGAGACCAACATATCCATTTGTTGAGAAACCTGAGAGCTCCCAGGGCTTAGTCCATGAGGATACAGCCACTGGTGTGACCAGATCCTGCTGGAAGTCACTTCTGCCCTTAAAGTAGTTTCAAACATTAGCTGAAATTAAAAAATATATTAAAAGCAGCAACAATCTCTGTCCCACTTCATTGTGAATGCTGTTTTTCATTATTTTCCTTTTTACAAAGCAGACATTATTCATTCATTCACAGAGGAAAACATAGCAAATAAATGTACGAGTTTTGAACTGCACTTCATGCTTTCCCTTTGGAAAAACAAATTTTTCCCTGTAAAGGTGTATTTTTCACTTTATTACAGAAACTGCTGTGCAGTGGTTTGTTAAGCATATCTTCAATTATAATTTACTAACTACAGCTATACAATTGTTGTTTAATAATGAGGAAAGCTACCCTGAGGGCCCTGAATCCCTGTAGGCCAAAGAAAAACCTAGAATTATGACATCAAAAATAATTAGGAAAATGTATAGTGTTTATTTTGCAAATAAAATAACAGAAACACATTGGCTTATAAGGGTACCAAGGGAAATTAACAGCTATCCGTGGGCTCGCTTCTGCAAACATGTGGAATTAAGCTTTGCATTAATTGTCAGGCTTCTTACACATGAGGAGTGTGGATAGCAAAGATACAGCCAAGCATGTAAATAACTTTCTAACAGAATAAAGGTGTTTGTAAATCAATTACACAGGCGTAAATGAACTAACAACTGTGCAAAGGAGAAATTATTTCAAATCACAATCTTCTATGCAAACATATTAAAGGAAGTTTCACAGTCCTTTTACAGTCCTATATCCATGTCTGCTAGCAAAGTGTAAATATGGCTGCTGTATTGCTGATAGAACCTAACTCACTGGACTGACACACAGCTCCTCACAGGTTTGTTATGTTAGGTTATATGCAGAGCCAAATCTGGACAGCTGTAGCATGTCTCACTCTTGAGAGACAGCAAACACCCGTGAGCTCAGGCTGACATTCTCAGGTTATGAAGGGCTTACAATATGATGTTACAGTACAAAGTACAAGTGTACTCAGTTACAAATAAAATCATTGAGCCAAAGGTAAACAGGGATGGGAAGCTGGTTGCTCGTGTGCAGTGTGAGTTTGATATCCCACAGCTAAAATATCTCCAATTTTGCTGGTCAGTCTCATTAAGGAAATGAAGCATAGTTACTGAACGCCAGAAAGAAAATTTATGCAGAATACTCAAAATAGAACCTATTATGCAGAATACTCGAGAGTCCAGTGAGATTTGGGAGCAGAGGCATATAACAGGAGTCAGCCTGATCACATGCTCTGACCCATGGCCGTGCAGAATACTCTCTTGCAAAATCAGCACTGCAACCTGTGGATGTGCATGATGCCGCCCTATATATCAAAATATGGCAAGAAAGGGTTAATATGTTTTAGTTATCAGTGTGAGTCCTTCTCTTGGAGAGCTGTGGTTTTTTAATCTTGAGAATAGGACAATGTCGACAAGTGAAAGGCTCTCTGGATTCTAAATCACTCAGTTTCTGGCCTTTTAAACAGAGTGGAAAGAGAAATTAGGGAACAGAAGGGGAAAACAACCATACCTGTGTTCAGTTTAAAAGTGACAAACAGAAACCATCCTGCTCAGCCTTTAGGATTTACTTTCTTCCTCTCATATGTTTTCCCTCTGAGAACAGACCACTGTTACTCAACAGGCACAACAGAGTTTATTGGTTTGGCCCAGGCCTTGATATGATTGTTGCTGCCAACTTCCATAGGCAAGGCAGAGAGACAATACTGTTGTTGTCTCTTCAGCATTGGCAAGAAATTCTTAACTATTAATGGTTTGGCTCCTCTGAATAGAAAGTAGGTACAACATCCTCATCCATACAATAGCAGGAAAAAAACCCATAAATTCAAGAATATTGATCAGACAGAGGATATGCTGGATGGGAAGACAGCAGTGTGGAAAGCACCACTTTAAAAACTGGTTTATGTGAAACTTCATTTGAAAATTTGAAGGTCTTTTTACCCAGGAATATACTTCACATACTTTGATCTAACAGCCCTGCATGTACCCCGTGGCCAGCAGTAGCAGTTGCCAGTACCTGGAAGGGGGAAGAAAACCCTGTGTTTCTCACCCCACCACACAAGGAAAGCAGCATCATGGGTGAGTCTTTTCCTTACCCTTGCACTGGAGTTGAGTTTATTGCATGAAGTCAAAAGTCTCAGAGTAGCTCAGAAAGCAAAACAACACCCTGACCAGAACCTAAATGTTATGCTTTCTTCAAACAGCCTCTCTCCCTGCCCTAGGAGGAAGTCATACCATACTTTTAAATATCTCCTAACTCACATGGCAGAAGCAGACCCTTAAGTTTTCCAGGGTACTTTCTTCTCCCTGCTGTGGCAGCATCACTTGAAAGATGCCACCAGAGAACTGAGAAAGGAAGAAGGGCAGAGCCAACTCCACCACCTGCCGCAAAGCTGCAATTCCTCCAGCCTCTGCAGACCTTCAGCAGCTTCCAGGCTTTACCTGGGATGGCACACATGAAGGGAAATGGAAGTGGGAAGACGAGGTGGGCAGTTCCACACACAGACCTGTCTCATGAAGCTGAACTGTAGCTGCTCAACAAGTAAAACAGAGTAGCTGCCAGTGCGTGGATAGCCTATAGACCACAGTGAGGTTTGCTGCCTGCTTTGGTATGACACAAAACAAGTAACATCTCTGAGGTTTACAGCTGGGCACAATTCCTGTCATGGAAATGGAGCAGCAATCATGACCACATTGCTCAGATGGGCATGTTCTGATACAGTCAGTCTCTTCCACAGGAGAAAAATGGACTAACTGGTGTCACAGGGGCTACAGAAATATCATGAGCAACAAGAGGTTAGAGCTGTGCTCTCCTTAACAGCAGACAGGCTTTTAAGTATAAAACTTGATTTCAAGCACACTTGCTCTCTCTGCAGGAGTGCCAACAGTCTTGCAGCCAAAGTCACAGCCATAAAACAGCCTTTATGGCAAGCCCCATGAGTAACTGTCAGGTCGCAGGGGCATGGCATGAAAGGGGAGTGAAGAAGGTTGGCATTCCAGCAGCATCTCACATGCTGAGGGCTTTTTCCATAACCTGAAATGAACCCTTTGCTTGAAAGGTCAGGGTGCATTACCATAGCAGAACTACTTTGGACAACCAGCTCCTTGTCTGGATTATTTAGCTTGGCAAGTTGAGAATTTACTAAGCTTAAGAGAACAGTTGACTCTCAAAAAAAAAAAAAAGAAAGAAAGAAAAAAAGAGAAGAATAATACAAAAAGGATCAGCATAGTCTCAGGGGAAGTCCAATGGTCGAGTAATCTTTAAGGTGAAAAATCTGAAAACCAGTCAGATATAACAGTCACATTGATTTTGTGGGAAAATGAGAAAAATTTATTCTTCTTTGGATATTTTTCTGCCTAGAACTCAAAGATTCTTTTTGCATTATTAGCTGTCCATTGGGGTAACATATTTTAGAGGCATCTTTGCTGCAACCCAGAGAATTAACAGCACTGATTTTCCTTGATAATTATACTGCAAGGAAGAATTAAGAAGGGTAAAGGGAAAAAAAAAGGACAAAAGGAAAAGAACCTTCCCCTTTTCTTTGCATTTCTGCAAAGAGTTCTGGATGAAATTTAAAATCTCAGTAAAAACAATTGCACTTTCCTGAAACTCCTTTTAGATGAGTTAAAAGAAGAAAACTGTAACTTTCTCATAAAAACAAATGGAAGTGAAGGGAGATAAAGAAGGAGTACTTTTGTCAAGTTAATTGATACAAAATCAGCTATTTTGGTATTTCTGTCTGAAGGGAGTATTACAAATGTCCTTGCTCGGGCAAAAAAGTACTACTTTTGGGAGAAGTGGGCTTTGTTCGGATATATTCCTTTGCAATCGGAATGGTATGTTCACTGCCCTGGCACAACTTCCTTTCCTTCCAAAAAGGTCCAGTAACATTTTCTTCTGTTGACACTTTGCTTCCCTCCCACGCCCTGCACCTTGACTGGCAGCATTTGTAACATTATGGTGAAAACGTGTGATCTCAGTGGGTTTGCTCTTTCCACTGACCACATGGAAGACGGACTTTAGGCCAAACACTTTGCTGGATTCCCATGCATTGCAGCAAGAAAAGGCAGAGCTGCTAACACCTGAAGCATAAATCTTGTCATAAATAAGGCCCTCAGGATACACATATAGCCATAGGAATATTCTGTGGTGCTTTATTTCAAAATACATGATGTAAGTTGAATACCATCGTATCTTTACAGCACAGAGATTTGTTTCTACTTATTAAATTAGAAAAGGACACCAACTGAAACATCTTGAGGACATTGCACTAACATTTCCCAGTCCTGACTTTAAAAATACCAGTTAAGCATTAGGCCTGGTTTCCAAAACCAGTGTGAAGATTCTAGACTCTGAAAGTTTTCAATAAAGCTCCTTGTCTGCTGTCATACCATTTCAATGGCTGAAATGAATAATGAGGCAGAAAATGTAAACCAAAGGAGTTTCTGGTATTTTTCACCACACAATACCTACATAGACAAACAAATTCTTTTGAGTGGGAGCAGCTCCAGGCTCAAATGATCAAACACTCAGATTATGTCAACTCCAGTTCATGTCCTTCTCTTGTGGCAACATAACCGGCATGACAGGTAGGCATAATCACTGCCAGGATGCACAGGGCAAAAATCAGACTAAAACAGCGCAGCTCAGCAAACTTGCAACATGAAAGAAACATAAATCAGCAACATTATTGGTTAATTAGTCTTGGAAAAAGATGTGTGAACTAAGTGCTCTGATGAATGACACTTGGTGCAAATCCCACATGCATTGCATCATAGGCCACCTTCTTTTCATGAGACGCAGGATCTTTTCTAGCTGTTGAGTTGATATCCAGGTTTCAGTGTCAGCAGACGGATTTTCTTCACACACATCAAAGAGGGCACTTCTGCAGAAATGTACTATTGAAAACACCCTGAGGCACCAAATGTGAAGTTTCTGAAGAGGATACATTTCTGCACAAGCCAGTAAGCCAGGGAGGAAGAAAATACATGTTCAGAACCTCCCTGCCTACTGTCACTCTCGCTCTGAGGAGATAACACTGGAAAATCTTCCTCATAGTTCCATCTGGCCTTTGGGTCTCCTCTGTTAAGCTTGCAAAAAGTAATGGAGACTGGAGTTCAAGGAAATACTTCAAGAATATTCATGGACTCCTAAGAACCAACATAAGTACCACTGTTGCTTCAGTATAGAGTCCCCTCCCCTCAGGTACCGCTCAGTTCCTTCTGGACAACTGAAAAAGCTCCACTTTGAAAGCTCCATGTTCATCCCACAGTGTCTCTGCTGACACAAGTTCTCTTAGGGCCCCCTCAAATGGTGAACTTGCCATTGCTCTGCTCACTGATGTCACCAGCCCTTCTTTGGACCTTGCTGCAGGCTGAGTCCACCTGTCCTGGAACGTGACCTGGCAGCATACATGGCTTTCTTGATGTGTCACCAGCTGCTTATAGTTTCCTCTCCATCAGGTATTTTCCTCCCTCTTAGAGGGACTTTGTGCAATCCTTCCTAACACAGAGGCATTGTCTGGAGGTGGCTGCATGGCTCCTCGACTGTGCTCCAGTGACTTCTGTCTCCCAAATGGATGCCAAGGCAGTTGGTTGGAGTGATGTAGAAGGGTCAGCCTGTGCTAAAGCTTGGCTTTGCTGCAGTTATAGCATTTCACAGACATTTTATGCATAGTCGTTTGTGGCTGCAGTATGAACTACACACTGTTTGCAAGTAGGTCTACCTAAATCACAGTAGTTAAGATGCCCCACATACAATCCTGAATTTTCATGTCAGCTTTTCTACCAATTTCCAAGGGCAGCCCTACAAATTTTGTTCATGCTAGTATTTTTTTTTTATGCTACCTTTAGGGATCAAGTACTCTAGATTTTCACTCTAAGGACTGTAATTACGAGTTGCTAGCAAAGGGATTTCAGAGGTATTGAGAGAGCATGAGAGATGACAACAATAGTGTTATTAAATCAGTCCAGCATCTCTACAGCACATTGGAAGAAAAGGCAAGTCCTGGATCATTTTTACAACATAACTTTGCCTTGTGAATATTTTTGAGAAGACATTCTTCAATAGAATACACAACAAGAACAATTCAGATGAGACAAAAATGAGACAGTGTCCATGCTCTCACAGACTTCAGGATTTTCAGTAGTCTTTCGCTGGTGCTGTGAAGGTGAGCAAGCTTAAGCAGAGCATAACCACAGAATGGCCTGTCAGCCCAGTCACCATCCCCTGAGGAAAATGTGGCAAGGCAAAATGATGTCACAGTCTTGGAGTGTTGGCTAAAATGCAGACTAAAGATTGCAGCATTTGCTTGGTCCTTGTTTAAAACACAGAAATGAAGCAAACAGAAAGCTGTAGGTACACCCGCTGGATATGGCTGCTCTCCAACAGTTGCTCCATTAGTTGTAGTGCTGGGACAGCAAATGCAAAGTTACCTTTTTTTGTCCCTTGGCCTTTACCAATGAAATCAATGGTGATCCAGTGGCAGGTGCCTACACCGTGAGCACAGCCAACAAAATTAAGTGGCATCTCTGCAGATGGAGGCTGTTTTCATAGAAGAAAGTCACTAAAGATGGATAACATGAAGAGGAGGAAATGAGTATTGTGATTCTTGCCAGTTGAGAGTGCCCCAGGTAAGCCATACACTTCCAAATTTCACTGCCAGCAAGCAGACTGTACATGCATTTTCTACCAGATGGAAAAACTCACCCCTCACCACACCTGAATACTTCTAATCACAGACACTGGCAGCTCAACACCCAGTAACTGTTAGTTCACCATGGCTTATTAACATGGAGACTTTGAACCCAGGAACATTCCCACAAAGGCTGATTAATGACCTTGTAACATACCTGCCCTTTTTTAGAACCCTCCGGATCACATTCTGCCATTGAAAAGTTATGATAGATTGGCACAAACAGTGTACATCTTGACCTTAGTCCAACACAAAGAGTTTGTCTCTCTACTGTAATCAATCTTTACTTGTGTAAGAGCAAAATCTGGCTGAAAGTCCTTAAGTGTCCAGAAACTCAACCCATCACAGTCTCCTTGAATGTCAGGATAGTAAGAAATACTTTGCACTAATTTTCTGTCCTATTTTTCTGGGCTATTGAGCTCTGAAAAAATCCCCAGGAGTTTATACAGTTCATTATTATAAAGGAAAAGAATAGCACAGGTAGATTAAAGTCAGTGGAGCTGCAGAAAATGTGTTAAAATTACAAACTGGTGCACTATTTATATATCTATACAGAAGGACACTTGAGTGTATTTTCGACCTCAGCATGTGACTAGTCCAAGGGACTACTGCAGCTTTAATCTGTGCATGTGCCTACAAATTTTGGTGACCTCTCACGAATTATGATCTCAGGTATGCATAAGAGTGCTGACTGCTGTGCTGTGCTGCACTTGTCTCACTACTCTAAAAGTCTACTCTGAATTAAGCTCCTATAAGATAATAATAATTTCCCGTCAAAATATGTCACTTTTTCCAACATGCATCAAGGAGGCAGAGCATTGCTTCTTTAAATGTAGTGGATACAAAACTATTTGATCCTATCAATAAGACCAACTGGAGTGGAAGCTGAAAGTCTGTAAGGAACAATGCTTTGCTTGGTTTAAGATTCGTGCATGAACAAATCCAATCCCATATCTAGTAAATCTTTTGTGATAAATGTTATAAATAAAAATCTATTTATTCATAACCTCATGTCCTTGACTATGAATCATTCATATTGCCAGCCATCAAGCATTAATAAACACAGAAATTCTGTCTTGACTGCAAATAAAATCTAGTTGTGTTCAAACACAAGAGCTCATTAGGCATATACATTTACAGATTCAAACACCTGCATTGTAATACTTTGCCAATTCAGTGCCATGAAACACATCAAATGCCTCTGTGTCTGTGGGATTTTATCCTGAAATCCTGTCTCCTAGTCTGAGACACTGCAATCAGGTATGTCCCATGGCTAAAGAGATTAGTCCAGGCCAAGGCATAATCCAAATCAATTAGGGCTATTAGTACATAACTCACTCTCGCCCATCCTTAATTACAAAAGAAATATCTCCTTTGGACCAAGAGCACAAGTACAGAACTCTTCTGCTTGGGCCAGGAATGACAGCAGTTTCAATGCCAGAAGGCTGCTCCATCATTTGAGCAGAGCTCTGCTTCCCCAAAATTTGTTTACTGGGCAAAGGATTCAGAGGATCCATTATTAAAGACATCTTTGTGAAGGTAACTGGAGAAGATTATAATGCTGCAGGGAACAGGAAAAGTAAAAGAGAAATGGGAGAGAGGCCAAACAATGACAGTCCTCTGCCCAGAGGTCTGCTTGTGGCACTTCTTCAGGGGAAGAAATACACTAGGAATAAAATGTCACAGGCAGATCCTGGTCCCCAGTCACTGACTTCCTGCCCATCCCAACAGGAGCTCACAGGCAAGCCAAACTGGGGGCTGGAGATTTCCTGTGAGGCAGGTTTCTAACACCACTGCCTCAAAGACCTCTTCCCAGAACCATGTGGTGATGGAGGAGGCCAAAACAATGCTGTCTGGCAATCTCTGCTGATGTTGTGGTCTCTGGGGAGATGATAGTTAACTCTTCCAATTCAGAAAAACCCTGAAGTCTTTCTGGAAAGTAAGAGGAACAAAAACTGGTCCAGTCAACTTCATAACTGAGGAACAATGAGGGAGCTTACAGTGTTTACTTTTAAGTTTCTTCCCAAGAGCCATGGGATAGCAGCAGGCTAAAACCCAGGCTATTCTCTTTCCTTGGGGGAGGGAAAGAGCAGGGTGTTGTTTTGACTTGTTGTTGGTTTTTGGGTTTTGGCTTGGTTTTGGGGTTTCTTTTGCAATCTTATGCCTGCTGCTTTTTGAGTGTGCTTTCTATGAGCTTGGGAACTAACTGTTCTTGATGTAGGAATATACCCAACTTCAGCCACCCTACAGATGTAAAGAAAAACCTTTATCCACACTGCCTGACTGCCTCTACTCTTGGTGAGGAAGAAAAGAGAAAGCATAGTTTCTTCAACCCTTTCTCTAAACCAGCAGCAGCAAGACAGGAGACATCTGAAGGTCAAAATTGCATTAGAGACACACACAAACATGGACCCTGATGACCACAGATATTTTGAAGACAACAGGCTTTGTCTGAAGTCTGAGCAGCTCAGCCACTGATGCAAACACATTGATTCTATCTGGATGTGAGCACTCGAGCTTCATGGTTATAAATTTTGACAGTTTGCTCAGCTTGGATGCAGCATGAAATGAGTGCCAAATTGTGCACAAATTCAGGTAGTCAGAAGCCCACTGTGCTCGGCACATGACTTCCCATCTCCAGCACTGCCAACAGGATTCTCAGCAGAGCACGTGCACATGGCTTGGTGTGCATGCCAGATGGCAAGGACAGCTCCTTCATCAAAATCCATCTTGGCAATATCTGGTGCTTTGCCGGAAGAGGCCAGGTGACATTCCACAGCACTGGAGCACTTGCAAGACTCTAGTCAACCTTTTGGCAAAGGACCAATAAATGACACTAACTTGCTAAATGAGTTTTATAGAGGTTCACTTTCTTGACCTCACCAGCTGTGTCTCCCAGAGAGTCCCTACTCTCTAGGAGGGATTTGGTCTTGGTTTCCTGAAAATGAGAAGAATGCCATACCATAAAGCAAGCCATAAATCCAAAATTCTTCCATAGTGATGGTTTTGTGGACAAATTCCAAGGAATAATTCTGGGAAGTATGCAAGAACTGCTTTCTATTAATCAGGCTTAAAATGGTTGCATAGAATATCTACCTCTGTAGAATTTTTCTTCCTCAGCCCAAAACATTTTGGTTTTTTTTTTCAGAGGGTGATATAAGGGATAATGAACAGAAGAGGACCCTTCCTACTGAGTGCATTTGTTTGCAATCCAGTTACCATGATAGCTAATAAACTAGAATTAGGGAACTCCTGTTTTCTTTCTCACACAATTAAAGTACAGTTTTCTTCTATGATATACAATGTCTGGGACAAGGCACAGAACTGTGGAATTACCATAGATGTGCTGAGGTTTATGCAAACTTCAATTTTATCAGTTTGACTTACTGATTCTTCCATTATTGCCACTCCTCTGAGTTATAAGACTTGTACTAGGTGCTGTATGAAGTCAAAGCAAAAGATCTCTCTGGATGTAAATCTCACATGTCAATGACTGTGTCTCTGTTTCAGTTTTGCTTGCTAGTAGACAGACTATAGAAAATTCAGTATATATTATACTTCAGTAGAGAATTTACTCACTGTTGTGAATAACAACAAAAAGCAGAGGGCAGATAAGGAGATAGGCCAGAAGAGAAAATCTGTGGTCACTTAGGCACCACTTGTGCTTCATTAAAAAGGACTGCTACTGCTTAGGAATTCTCATCAGAAAACGCCTGTTTATTCAAACTGAATGTATTATGAAAGAAATGGTGCTGATTCAATTTTCTCTGTACTTAAAAAAATAAATTTTAGAAGGTTTAAATCAGCACTTTGTCAGAGCAGTTTTTAGTGTCTAATTCAGAAATGACATTTGGGTTAGAAACATAAGTTCATTGAAATTAATAACCAAACATTACTTGTAAATGAACCACTATATTATTTCAAATTGGCCTGATCTTTCTATCTACCCTTCTCACTACTCTCTGACATTCACTTCAGGATATTTTCCAAAATATAGGCTTTTGAAAGGAAAATGTAGACAACCTGATTTTACTTTAATCAAAGGAGAAGAAAAAAATATTTCCTATCAGTTCTGATTATTCAATTGTGTGGCAAATAGAAAGAAAGTTTACTTGATCTTTTTGCTGTTTTTACAAGTTGAGTCACCCAGCCAGTCAAAAAGCAGTTTAGAAAGCAGATGTTCCCATTTTCTGCTGAAGCTTGGAGACGTTCAGTTGAAATTCCACAGAACAGCCAAGCTGTTAGTATCAAACTTGCTATCACACTGGAAAAATGTGAACTATAATTACACATATATCAATTCATTAGATGGCTGGAAAAAAAACAAACACACAATAGTTACTCACTGGAGTCTAAATGCAATTGTCACCAATCACAATGAGGAAGGGAGATTAGGAACTTCACAGCTGCTGAGACAAAAGGAATAATGCACTTTTTGGGCCAAAAGAAAGGTGATAAACATGTCTTTATCAAAAAGCTTTGTGACATAATATCTTCATCACTATACAATACATCAAGTATTTGTCTTACTGAGAGCAAATGTAAAAAGAGATACCTGGTTTCAGTCTTTGCACAGAAGCTGAGCATTTTTCTATCACACCGATTGCGGTAGAGTGGAAGAGGAGACTCAACCACCACAAAAATTTGATGCTTTATGCTCTGTGTCTGAAACCCTATCTATTGTTCACTTTTATTCTTCTTAGGCAGATGTTATACCTGCTTACTGCTGCTCAGAACATGGAACACACTCACTTGAAAAGTAAAGCAAAAATCTGAAATAAAAAAGATACTGAGCAAAAGTATGATTGAACATATCAGACCTGATTTACAACAATACACAGGCTACAAAAGATTTACTAAAGATTTGCCTTCTCTGCTTGCTGTAGGAGGTAGATGACAGCTGGTTTAAAATCTGTTTGCTTGCATTACTTGATTCCTTTCACTTACTCTGATGTTGATTTCAATCAAAAGAGAAAGCCACTACTGTCATGGAATGATTGCTTTTTCTTGTTTTTTTCGTTTTTTGTTTTTTTTTTTTTTTTTTTCTAATGAGGCAGGAGAATGGGGTTGCAGGTAGTTTTCTTCTTCTTTTTCTTTCTTTATTTTTTAAGTGTCACTAATGTTTGTGACTCTCAAGTTTCCTGATGTGCTTAAACATTGCTGAAGTGGTGGCAATCCATATCGCTTCAGAGGCACTGAGAAAAGCTCTGGACTAAAAACAATTAGTGCACTAATTGCACATATAGAGAAGCACACAGACAGTCTTGCACTGCCCTGTCTGTGGTGTTTGACAGATGCTGTTCATCATCAGGGAGCAGACTCCCTGGGACCTTGCCTGTCAGCTGGCCTCAAGTCACAGTTACTGCAGTCAAGCACATCCTATATCTCCTCCCATAAACTGATCAAACTTACAGTGATTTCAACAACCACAGTACTTCCTTTTGGAGTACTACTCCAGAAACTACACTGCTTGCAAATGTACTTTATCACTCCCACAGTCCTCAGAAGAGCCATCTGTGAAACCACAGGGTTTCATAGATGATTTGACCTAAATCTAAGTAATTTCGTTTGTAGGATTAGTGTTCAGCCACAGCCTCACTGAGGAAGCAGGGACAGATTAAACCATCCAGCACCCATCTACACAGAAAGTGCTGCATGTGCTCCAGCTTGATAGGCAAGTCTGGAAATGGCCACTGAACCACTCATCGTACAAACATCCCACAGCAAACATCCCTCCACTGTGCAACAATCTCACAGACATTAGCTACAGAGCATTTTTCTGATTCTGTCTCTGTGGGCACACAGGTGGTAGAAGAACCTCCAGTCTCCTGGTGTAAATATCTTCTCAAATGAGATCCCATCTGCTCAGGCCTGCTATGGAGTCCAGCCAAAGTCTTAAGCTCCAGGACCAGCTCTGCTTGTATGATCTGGCAGAAACCAGATTTACTGACAGGAATTTGCATACTTTATAACTTCTACGAACAGGAAGCAGGCACATGGAATGCCACAGGATGGTTAGGACAGCATCTTAAAAAGCACAAAAGGTGACAAAAATAATTGTACATGGCAGAATTCATCACCTCTCCAGGGAAAAGCTTATGCTCTCTTGATCCAAACTATCTTCTGACATTGCACTTTATCTACATCTCAAGTTTTATAAAATGGTAGCCAGTGGACCATTGGTTATTTAAAAGCACTGCATTAGATGATACATGCCTCAACTTTTTTTCACTTAACAGCTTCCCCAGTTTCTGGTACCTTTTTTTAGTCATATACACATCATATCCAATTTATCACAGGGTCCACAGGTGTAAAGTCAAGAATCGATTTCACTTTGTGGATCTTTTTATTTTTTTGAGAATTCACTTTCAATTAGTTAAAGAAATAGAGAAGTGTTGAATCATCTGTCATATATCTACAGAGTGCACAAAGTTGTTCTGCTCAGCATACAGATAATGGGTAAAAATATATTGAGCCAATGAATTTAAATCACTTAAAACAGAGGAAAAATAAAAAGTAAATGTAGAAGCTTACAGTTCATGTTTTAGCATTCTCAGCATTTTGTTTCTTCACTGACTACTTCTATAATGGATGAATGGGAGCAAATCACCAAACAGCTAAGTAGCAGTCAAAGAGTTTTAGGCATTTTAGTGAATTTTTATCTAAGATTCAAGGGGCTGTCTCTGACACTCAGTTATCTTGCATGTTAGCAATTCAACAGACTGATTATGAAACTGGCATCCACCAATGAAGCCCTGTACTTTGCAGAGCTACATATTTGTCACAAGTCCTATTTAGAATGCTTTATATATTCACCCATTAATCTGGTTGCCCAAAGGCTATGATTGTTTTTAAGTACTCTAAGTCTCATCCCTAGTTACTGCCATGCTTTATGGAACCTAAATGATGCTCAGGTAACCTGCATTTGCTTGATTCGAGCTGTGTGCTCCCAGGAGCCTTAGGCTGCATGGACCCCTGAGCACTTCCTGCAAATCCCCAGGCAAATGTCTCATGCTCAGTTTGACTGAGCCTTACAGTGCACCCCTTTGCAATGGGCTCTCATCCAGCTGATGCCCTTTTCTTGCAGCAGGGAAGAATGAGCTTTTGTAATATGAGTAAATTTACAGTATTCCTCGAGTGCACATGGAACTAGATTTATTGCCTGTTGCTGTGAGTTTTTTTTGTATTGACATTGTTTGCTTTAGCAATTACTGTTCTTTGCTTTTTCTTAGTTTAATATGGAGTTAAAGGGCATGAACTAGAAACTGGGAATAAATGTGCATTTGACATTCAGCTTGCTGCTTTTACTTCTTATTTCTACGTGTAACAGAAAAACTGCTTCTTTTTGCAAATTCTTTTGCTCATAATTGTCCATTGCAAACAAGTTTGAGTGTGCAAATGCTGTTAATTGAGAAGCTGGCTTGGAAAATAGCACTTTTAAAATATTCCCCTTTGAATCCATTGCATAGTTATTGCATTCAATTCATCTTATACTAAGAGATCTTGTTGTTGTTATGAGGATGTAAAAGTAGAAAGATTCTAATTCTGAAATATATTACCCAGTCTTCATGGGTCCTATTTTTCTCCAGTATGTAGTTCACCATAAGTAAAGTATTTATAAATTTGTCTCTGACTGAGCTGTTTTAAAGACCTTGGGGCATGCAGAGATAACTTGATCTATACTTTCAGCCCATTAGATAGTAGATACATGCTAATGTTCTTATCAAATATCAGTCTTGAATTACATTGTAGTCACTTTTGTTTAGAATTAAATGCTAAAAGGAGTGCTTATGGGGATATTGGAGTTTGTTATGTTTGCCTGTCTTCCACTGAAAAACTGCTTTGCACAGAAAGTGAAAAGCTCTTCAAAATTAAGGTAAGATATACCAAACTCATTTCCCACTCTATTTGGCTTATTGCAACCTTGCAAAATTGTCATAATAATTTAGCAACTAAAAATCAAATGAACTCTTTATTAATATAACAATAAGGCAAGTTGAATGAAAAGACACTTTACTTAGTTTGCTCTATTCACTGCCTCTTGCTTACTATATACTATCTACTGAGAGTTTGCAAGGATGTTTTATCACCTCTATCAAGATACAAAAACTTCTCACAATTTCCCCCTGCAGTGACTCACTTTTGATATGATTACTTTCACTTTATTTCCAAAATGGTAGATGCTAATGCATCAAATTCTGTACTCTTTCAGACCCAGTGAGTTCGCTTGGAACGAACACGATTGCATACCCTAGTAATTCTATCACTAAAATAGAAATAAATGTTTCCAACTCGTAAATAAAAATATCTTGTATTACACAGAAAGCATTTATTTTTCATTTTTAAACTATCATGCTGGTAATTTATACCTTTTAAATGTTATATCTCAAGCTTTGAATAGGCAAATAATTTCCTTCTTTCTATTTTCCACCAATAGATGGCAGGTGAAGCTCTAGAAAATTATTTGCTTGATACAGCATGAGATAACCTATCGTTTGAAAGTACATAACCAGCTGTAAATTACTGCTTTCTGATACCTTTTTAGATGTGATCATGATTTAGTCCTAGCCCATCCACCTTGCATTACAAGCCTGAGTCTATGTTTAGGAATAGCTCCATGTTGTATATAAAACTCTTCATTCTTACTTCTTTTGTCCTACTCCAAGAGGTCAAACAGAAGTTTGTGCACAGCAGCTTTCTCTCTTGGTTGAGGAGGTATTTGTCAGCATGGTGTAGCAGCTGCTACATTCATTCAGGGTCTTAAGACTGAGCCTTTTGCACCTAAACAAGAAAGCTCTGCATTCATACATGTCAGAAATCATACTGATTATAAGCTGCAACAGAATAGCTAGAAGCTCAGGCTTTGAATTCAGTTTCATAAAAGCTAGAAACACAAGGAGTGAGTGCAGGAGGAGAGAGGCTGGTGGCAGAAAGAGCCTACTACACTGACAAAAGTTATTAGAATATACCTCATTAAGGATGCTCCTAATGTGATAGTACAATTCTTCACCTATGATGCTGAATTTTTTTTAAATCCATTTTCTTTTTCTGAAGCACAAAAGTATGAGGGATTGAATCTTGTTTACATACAAGCTAAAAATATACTGTGCTAAAAGTCACAATAGAGTGGTAAAAAAATAAAGATTTTCTTCTGCTCATGTTATAATGATTTTAAGGACAACAAGTAATATGTTGTAATCAATTAATTGTTGGATCTAATTGAAAAATGAATAAAAGTGTGCATAAACCAAAGAATTTGAGGACTGCAGAGCACAAAAGGATACCTTTCCCTGTAGGCAAGCTGCATTAGTAAATATACATTATTTCTCCTGCAAAATGATTTCCTGAAATCAGTCTGCCTCATAATTGCCCTGCTGTTACTGGCAGTCTAAGTATTGACAACTAAGTGACCATTAGAGCTCAGCTGGTTCTTGTATATATCACAATAACTCCTCCAGGCTGACCAAGTAGACAAATTTGACTGCTCTCATCCCTGCATGACAGCCTTGATGATTTGTATTAATTCACTCCATTCAGTAATCCTTACATTTTTTAAGTTAATTTGATTTTCCGAGCTCCAGTTCTATGTGTAATTCTCAGCATGTATTCCACTGTATTTGGTATCTTCCACTGTTTTGCTGGCAACTGCAGCATAACATGGATAAAACCCAAGGTCATCAGGAAGCATCAATGGTTAGACACTGAACAACGAAGATCATGCAGCTAAGTCAGTGCCTACTAATCACTCTCTACCAGTAATATTACAGAAAAGAAGGGAGGATATCTGAAGCTGCTTCAAATTAACAGCTCTCCAGTGAACTGGGGAAGTTCAGTAGCTTATATCATGACCAAAATAAATTACAAAACCTAATTTTGGATGACCAGTCTAGGTGCTTTAGCCTTTCTAATCCAAACAACAAAGACAAGACAGCTGTTTGAATGACCCTCTGCCGGAAACCCCTGACTACACAGGAGCCTAAATTTCCATCTCTATCACCTCAGGCAAATACCCCAAATAAGACAACATGCATGACCCCTTTAGATACTGTACCTGTCACTGAATGTGAAACAAATGGGTGCAATTAACAAACAAATTCCCAAGAGCCAGGTCACAGCATGCAAAACCAGCACACTATCACAGACTTGACAGGTAACATGATGCTAAGCTGTACACGACCTTGACCCTCAACAGACAGCACATGCTATCACAACAGAACTATTAAATAATCAGACTGTCTCAAAGTTATGCATTTGCCCTTAGCTAGCTTTTGCTTGAAGCTTATTTCCCTGAAGAGTAAACTTTTCATTCAAACCTCAACTGAGAGCAGCCTGTAGTCAGTGAAACTGCAGAGAAAGGTCTGTAAACAATACCTGCTCTGTAGAGAACAAGCTGACCTTTATAGATGTTAAACAAAACAAAAAGGGTTGATTGATGCTGGGCAGTACCTGCTCTCCAAAATATTAAAACCAAGAAAGTCAATGGAAGGTTAGTTTATGAATATACAGTGTGATAAATTATGTCAGTAGATGGTGGGGTAGGGAAGGGGAAGGCATGATTTGGTAAAATATTTAGGGCAAAAACCTGTATCCTCAGCTGGAAAAGTATGTAATGCTGACTTCTGTTAAATGGAAGCAAAAAACAAACCTATGTTATCAGGTCAGTTGCTAAAGTCTCTATGACTCATTTTTTAAAAATCTGATTAACACAGTAAGATATGGTATGTTTTTTAGAACAAAAAAAAATCTATTTGTAAACTCCAAAAGATAACTACAATTTAGCCTCAAACATGCTACTTCTACAGAGAAGGACAATCTAAACTAGACAATATCATGGAATCACTTATGTTGGAAACGGCCCTTCAGATAATCAAGTCCAACCACCACCCCAGCACAGCAAAGTTCTCCCTTCAACCATGTCCCTCAGTGCAACATCCACAAGTCTTTTAAATACCTCCAGGGCTGTCGACTCAAACACTTCCCTGAGCAGCCTGCACCAGTGCTTTATAACCCTTTCAGTCAACAGTTACTAATACGCGGTTTAAGGAGCAATTTGAGGCCGTTTCTTCTTATCCTGTCACTTCTGACTTGGGTAGAGACCAATACCTACCTTGCTACAATCTCCTTTTTGGTAGTTTTGGTTTCAGTCTGCCTGTGTCTTGTCAAGCTGTCATCTCATCAGGGGTTACAGGACACAAGCAGTTATTTACAAAGTACAATACTGCCTCTGAAGCAGAAGGCACAACCCCACAGCACCTTTCCAATACTGTAAAACATGACCTAACCATGTAGTAAAAGCAATGCCCAGGACAGAATGACCTCAATACAAAACCATTTATGCCCAAAATGTCGTGCTGTCCTTGTCATGCTTTTTATATGCTTTAGCCGTGGTTTATAGAAGACAGCAAAAATGCCTTTGGACAGCAGAGGAGCTATCTGGAATTAGAGTTATTTGCAATGCAGGATGACCAGGAGGAAGTTGAGGACTGTGTTATAATTATTCAAGAAATCTGCTGAGAATCTGAGATGAAAGTGTTGAGATCACTGAAGTCAAGAGGCATTTTGACTTCAGTGGGATTGGCATCTCTCCCTGGCTTTTAAGCAAAAATATAATTCATGTACCTCCAAAAAAAGAAGTTAATAATCAACACATTACTGACAATTTTGTCTAAAGTGAGGAAGAGCACACTGCTAATGAAACGTGAAAGTGCAGGTACATGTCTTTGGATTGGCTATTAGGTAAGGTCTGAACAAATCTGTGCAGAAAAGAAGTGACTTTTCAGACAACTCCCAAAAGCATACCCATGCTCACATTACGAATCTGTGTTAAAATGACAAAGAAGCTTGTGAAACCAGTGCAGCAATGTGTATAGATACCAAAATAGGAGAGAGAAACAAGTAGTTATCCAACAAAGAAATCCATTCAGAAGATCAGCCATAACACTTGTTGATGTGGACTGATTTTCAGAGATTCTGAGCTGAGTTTGATGGAGGCTCAGGATCACTGAATACCAAGGAAACTTACTTTATTCCCATGCACTAACACACTACATAGTATCCCATTCATTTTAGCTGCAGACAAATTATTGAAATCTTTTACACTTTTCTGGTTACAAACTGAAACTATTTACCATTGGTGTGGCCTCTGTGAAATCCATCAGGAGGTCACCTGGCTCCAAAGCAAATGTACTTGCAGCATCTGTGGAACTCTAAAGGCAAAAAAAGAAATCCAGCATTGGAAAAACACCCCATTTCATTTCTGTATTTTTGTTGGGCTTTTTTAATTCCTTAAAGTACAGATTGCCAAATAGATTTAAAATTTCACACCATGTTTTTTAGATATGGCTACTCAGGAAAGATAAGCAACAAAATTATACTACCTTTGAAATCAAAGTAATTGATCCTGATCCACTGCTCCTTGATGAAAAACTATTACAGATTTTAATTGGGTCTTGGAGCAGACTCTAAACATTTCCTTACACAAATGTTAACTTACATAAGTTAAACACATTACTAAAACTCTGCATTAAAAACTACTCTTAAATGTAGAATTACTCCATCTAGAGAAAACCTGGTAGTCCCAACTCCCTCCTACCCTTCCTGAGCCCTCTCCCAAGTGACATAAGTTCACCTCTTTGTGTGTTACCTTGCCACCGGGCGAAACCTGTGTTTGTCCTTCCGATGTTTGTGGTGTACATGTTTTCTGTGACCCAGGAGATGACGAAGACACAGGTGTTGATGCTGCTGCTGCTGCTGCCAGTGCTGGAGGAAGGTCATCTTCATCACTGCAGTTGATAAAAGCAGACAGATTTTCTCATTAGAAAATGCCACCAGACTTTTGACTGCACTTGTGTCAGAGGAGGCACTGGTAACCTGTATGTCTGCTGTAGTGCTTTGAAGTTCAGCTCTATTTACTCTTCCTTCTGTTATGCAGCTACCTTTCCAAGTAAATTAGATTTTTTTTAAGCTTTAAAGATTCCTTTAAAATGGATTGGCTAGGTACCTCTCATCTGCAAATGGAAATCTTATGGTTGTTATGTGCAAGTAGAATTTCTATGGATTATGGATATATGCATAAATGAACTGCCTAGGTATGGCTCCACTTTAATGTTTATTCTTTTCTGTGGAGGCTGGCAGCATTGATAAGCACAGATCTGGTGACATCCAGCCATGGATCTGACTGCTTCATCGGCTTCAGACAACAGTAGGTTTGACACCCATTATGCAGCTGGTCTGTGCAGTTTCCAAACTGTTTTTAAAGCAATTTGATTGACTCAAAAAAGGATCTCTTTAGAATCATTCTTGCAAGGGTATCTTTTTCCTGTCCCATTTTTTCCATGTACAGAGAAGACATTTTATTTAAGATGAGGTTGCACATTTCCCCTGGGCTTTAGGCCATCAAGCTGAACTCCTTCCATCTCACCTACTGTCAGCACTAAATGAAAGCCAGTAAAGAATGTTATACCTTCATTTACTTTTGCAGAACCCCATTGACTACAAATCACTGGGATCAGTCAGCCCTGAGTCGGGATGTTTCCAATTGTTAATTGCAATTGGATGGAAGTAAACAGAGTCATAATTTGGCCTACGGAAGCCTTATTACTGGGAATGATGTGTGAAAAGGAAAGACTACAGCTTGACAGTTTAATGCATGGCGAAAAATAATGAGAAAAATTACTTCTGCTCATAAAACAGCACCAATTTTAACTACCAATTAGGTACTCACAGTGCACAGAAGCCTGCCACGCCAGCTTGACAGATACTTCCAGAACAGAACTGTGCTTGATTTAGTGCCACTTGAAGGCAGCATGCCTGGGCAACACAAAAAACTTCAAAACTACATGACATACAGGTTACACAACCTTATGGTGGGTTGCCTAGCAATGTTTTTTGATTATGACATAAAGTTTTGGGATTAATGCTATATTTTCCAAATTTAATTTTTCATTTCTTCTGGGCAGGGATAGAATTCAGCACCACAGCATGCACAGTACACAGGTTTTATACTGGAAAGCAAATGTGAAATCTTTTGGACCTGTTGAGTAGACATTTTATTAATATAACAAGCCCAGAGCTGGCTGTTGACCTAGTTGATTTCTATTTCAGAAACATGTAGCTGACATTTTCTCAGTCCTTGCTCCCCACTCTCAGCAGAAATACACTGGCACCCTCTCCATCCTTGCTGGGTAAAGCTGCTCTGGTGTATACAAGGAAGTGGGAAAATAAGGGTTATGGTTGATTTATCAGCCATCAAGCTATCAGCACACTAACTGTAAGACTGAGAATTGGCCTTCACTGTAATAATGTCACAATAATCCTTCACTATTTCTTTGAATTTCCCATATTTGCATTCCAGATACAAGATAATTTAAATTGAACAAAACAAAAAAAAACCCAAAATAACAAATTGCAACCCAAATTTTTAACTAGGGAGTCTTTGGCTCTACACATGGCCACAGCATGGGTGACACCTGTGGTCAGGTGTGTTTATCTGCTGTTCCTCATACATAACACTGGACAACTGAAAATCCACATAGGAGCAAGATATGTTCAAAACTGTTCCTCAAAATCTCAAAATCAAAAAGTTATTATGTGCTTCCACATGCTAGTCTTGGCCTCTTGGACAAATACCAGTTTGGCTAATAGCTCATTTTCCTCCTTGCTTCAATTTGATTCATTCTTCTGTTTCCTCTCCTAAACAATTTTTCAATTTTGGTGAAGCAGATTGTCAAAAAGATAATGTCCCTAACAGTGAAACAGAAAATAACTGCATATTTATATTTATTAGAATCCTTTTGTAGAGATGGAAAAGTTTCCCTAATGTAGATATATATTTACTGACATTAGAATGTTAAACTCCTGAAGGGACTAACTGTTGCCATTTCACATAGAAACCATATGTATTTTTTCTTCATTATAACATTGGTATTCTTGTACTAATAAGTTTGTGCTGACATTATCCCTTTTCCCCCTAGTTTCTGGTGGCCTTGACTGTCTTTTCATGAGAGGACAAATCAACATTTTCACTTCTGCTCAGTACCTCACATCTCTAGAGACTTTCAAGTGGAATTAATTACGTGTAAATGGGATGCCAAAGCCCTGTAGGCACAGATCACTCTTGCCAGGACTAAGAGAATTAACTTTGCTGGCTGTAGCTGTAGCAGGCTCAGCAATTTCTTCATGTGACAAATCACAGAGAGGGAGGGTGTGCTTTCTGAGAGGGAATGGCTCACAGCACAGCTTGGTGCCCCAAGTACTAAAGACTGTTTTCCTCATTTTGCAAATGAGGTTGTAATGAAGCCCACAGAGCAGCTTGCTCCAGCTCACACCAGGTCTTTGACATTTCATGTGGTAAAGAGGTTTTTAATTCCTAACCCATAAGCTCGGGAAAATGTGGATGCCCTGCAATTCAAAGGGTTAGCAACTGCATAGGAAAGGCAAATCCATTTTGTATTAAGAGCTTGAAGATCCTCAGTGATGAAAGGAATGGTATCGGTGTAAAATCATTATGTTATTGCACTCATGCCTTTCAGAAAGCATAGCTGGAGCAATAATTAGCATCCCCTTTCATTTTCAGCTGTAGTAGGCAAAACCACAAAGATAGTGCTGTATGTTACTCACAAGCTGTACTGCCTCGTTAACTTCCTCACACGAGGAGCTTTAACCTCCTGCTTTTCTGTAGGGACAGTTGTTGGTGTAGTTTCAGGTCTCACTGGAGCTGGACTTCTAAAAATAGCAAGAAAAACAGATGTCATACAGGCTTTATTTAAACTACTTCAGGCATATCAACAAAGTTCTAACTCATCAACACTTATTTATCTTGCAAAGTGACAAGTGCCCACTGAAGTTCATCCTTTTGTTCCATTTATAGTTCACAGGCCAGTGTGCCTGTACAGAAAAGGATGTGTGAACTCACTCTCCCATGCTGGGCACACCATTTATAGAAGCAGCCACTGGTTACAAACACAGAGCCTATGTGAAAGACCATGTGGGAATACCACTGTATCCAAAACACCACATTTTAATAACAGACCAGCAGTTCAGTCATGTCAGAAATACTTTTACAAAACATGTGTTTAACAAAAACTATTTTATGAACTGTGAAACCTGTTCTGCATAAAATAGGGTTTACCTTTTTTTACCTTTTTACCTGAAGTTAAACATTATCCTTCCCCATTTGAAAGTGCAGTTTGAAGGAAATGAACTAATGGATTTGATCCAAGGAAAATGATTAAATCTTTTCCTACTTGCTAGAAAAAGCAAAACTTGGGCATATTTCAGATGTTCATTGCTGTGAAATACACCTGCAGAGCTCTGGCAAAGGACAGATAGGACAATGAGGAGGTCCACATGAAAGAATCTTCTCCTTAACCATTTATCAATAGAATTAACTCAGGCTTCAATACAAAAATCATAAATACTAAATAAAAGATCCTCATGACCTTGGGAGGAAACAAGCTCAACCATGAGCTTGAGGGCCATGGAGACACATGAAACATCTTAAATACTGCTATTATTTGAAGCAACAGGTTATGATTAAATACGCTATAGGTGTACTATAAACGTAATAAATATGCCAAACATTACAAGAGCAATTTGAAAGTCCTGATTAACAATTTGTGAAACAGTATTCTGCCATCTAATCTGAAGTCAGATTCTAAATTAGTAACTTGACCAGCCCTACTGATTGCTGGTGGGACTGCTCATGCACTGAGGTACATTCCACAACTGGCAGAAGTTTTTCAAGTCTACTTGCATTCTATTAGCCTTCTAAAGCCTTAATAAGAAAAGCAGATTTAATCTTAACAATTACAGATCCCTCTGATGCCCCTGTGTGTTTTAAGCTTCATTAACTCTCTTTGATAACTTCTGAACCTGCTGTCCAGCTACAACAGAACCTACTGAGATGGCACAGCCTTCAGGTTATATATTCAGTTTTCCTGAATGTGTTTTAGTCTTTAGTCACAGAGCATAAGATGAAACAATGGAGTATTAAAGTACAAAGGGCATAAATAAATTATAAACCTGACTACTAGTTCCAGTTCTCATGAGACAATTTTTGTCAATCTTTTTCCTGTTATTTGTTTCCATTAATTTCAAGAAGTTTGTATAGATAGTAGCAAGAGTCATATCTTTCCTTTTCCCCAGTTCAAATTTCAGGGTCAGTCATTTATATCACAGATTCTCAATGACATTAGTGCAGAACAATCCAGCCACATTTGAAGACCTTTTGCTGAGTTTGTTAGGCTATTAGGCTGTCAAATAAGGGGAAGATAAGAAAAGGGGAAAAAAAGACCAAATAATCTGTTTTAGTCTTGAAGTCAGTATGTCTGATCTGGAAATCTGTGAATCAACAGCATTATGGAAACTCCCAAGGCCATTTTCATCAAGTCAGACTTCAGACTGGAGGACAACTCTAGCTCTTCTTTTGCTCAGGTAAAGGTAGCTTTTGACAATTGAACAAAATTACTAGTTCAATTCACCCAAAGTTGTTTCCAATTGAAGTCTGACATAAGCAGGATAAATATGTTAAGACACATTAAACAATTGATAGTCAGATTCTGAAAGGATGTGAATGAATGTAATTATTATGTCAATATTTTCAGCTCAAATATATTAGCTGACATGCCTACTCTGTATGATTGGTCCTTGCCAATACTTTTGTCAAAGGGTACTTCATTCTAAACCTTTTCATCAACTCAGTGAGAGCAGAAACAAAAATAGTGGTATCAACTACATGAGTTGAATAATATTTCCTCAAAATGATAGCAAGTAATGCACTAATGCTATGAAGGGGTTTAAGAATGAGTAAAGTGTAGAACAGGAAAGCTGGAAACAAATCTATTTCCAGTTCATGGGTACTTCAAATTTCTCAAAACATTATAATCTGTGATGAAAGTAAGTCAGATAATTCCACACAAAGGAAGATTTGAAGTGACAATTTCAGCTCTTTTAATGTGTTTCATTTTACAAAGCTTATGTATCTCCTTTGGAATATCATGATTTGTAATTTAAAGAAAAGAAAAGGGTATTAGGTGGGGCTTTGAAGCAGTTATTTCAATTGCCACAATCAAATTTTTGTTTGAAAAGATGAAGTGCAATTTTGTAACTTAAGCAGTTTACAATGATTGTAAAGCAAGTTATGAAACTCACTTAGACATATGAAAAAATTTAAAATTCCAAGTCTGAATTAATGCTGAAAAAATGTTTAATGTGAAAAATTTCACTCAACTGTAAATAAAATGTTTGAGATTGAAGACCACCTACTCTCTGATCCAATAAAAAGATGAAAAACTTATTATTTTCCTTTGAATGCTGCAGATTTTCAAGTGGGAAAAAAAGTCAAATAAACATTAGACACATCTACTCCTTTTTAGTCATTGTAATTGCTCAGATAAACTTTACTTATGTTTTGTATCACACCAGTAAAGTATTCCCCTCACTTATATTGCAAAATCAATACCATTTTAAAAGCAAAATCTTCTCTCCTGTTATTATAAAATTTTGGCATGATTTCTGTTAGAGGCTGGAGGCAGCGACTACCTTTCCCCTGATATTTATCAGGCCTCTGGGGGAGACACAAGCACCATTTACTCGCACATTTTGAGAAGCTGCAGGTTAGGTAGGATGTAAATTGAAGACACCCCTGAATGAAAAGGAGCTGTGGCAATGCCTCTACCCAAAGAGGCCATTAGCAAGAGATGAAATGTTAGACGAGTCCTACCAACTGCAGAGCTGGAGTTTTGCCCTCATTAAAACCTTGCTAGGTTACCTCTTTCCACACCAGACTAAAAATTCCATGACAGCTTCTGTTTCATCTCCAAACACTCTTCCTTCAGTCTGAACTTGCTTAAAACTCTTGCTACTCTCACACCAGCAACCAGATGCAAGAAGTGCTCAGCTTGATCAACCCAGAGCCTGATCTGTATTTTAAAAATGGTAGGCTTTTAATATCACAGAAAATCTTTTAAAAAATCTCATTGATATTCCAGGGAAAGAAGCAGAATAACTTCTGTTATTATCCTTTGATTTCTACAGCCAGAATTCTTATATGGAAAGATATGATTTTTGAAGAGAAGCCCTGTAATTATTTCAATTATTTAAATAGAGTGATTATGTGCAGATATCACCATTTCAAGTTTGTAGTCCTATATAAATCACACAGCTATATAAACTACTGCAGTCCTGTACAATCCATATAGCTTAAGGAAAACCCAAAGTCTTAAACGATCAGTGGGAGTCAGAATTAAAAAGAAAAAGAAAACATACAGAGCATTGCAGTTCCTTTAGAAGGCTCTTTTTCAATGTCATTAATTCATAAGAAACCTTTTTTCTGTAACAGTACCCAACCACCACTGCATACAAATGAAGGTACTGAACCAAGACAGAGTTACTTAATGACCTGGCACCTTACATAAAAATCTGTCACTTCCTGGTGAGAATGACAATAACAACCATGAATATCAGCATGCAGTGGCAGGTCATCAGAAACTGCCTGTGCACTGAGAGCCCCAGCACACCCCTGAGCTGCAGCCAGCACGCTCCCCTGAACTAGCTTCAGCCTGTTTCACAAGCCTGCACAGCAACACAAACATGACCTCGAGAGAGATTCCCCCCAAAACCCAAGGAATCTGTTTTGTTCTCAGAGCAGCAGCCAAGGTGGTGACTGAAACCAAAACTGCTTACCAAAAAAAAAAAAAAAAATTACATTGTGGAATATTTCAAGTGACCACAGATGTGCACTGGTTTACGTGGAATCGTCCTTGGGGACAGAATGCATGTGCTGATGCTGAGGGACTTGGGGTGTCCCACCCTGCCTGGGCTCAGTTTGCAGGGCTGAGCTGCTCCTGCACCACCCCCTTGTGTGCTGTGGCCTCCACAGACTGACATATCTGCCTTGTCCCCTGCTTAGGTGGCTCTAGGCAGACCTCCATGCTTGCTTGAAATGTGGCAAGTGGGCCATGTGGGAGCAAATGATTGCCCACCTAATAAACTGAATGGCATTAAGTAACTTCTCTTTCCTTGGAGGATCCAGTTCAGGATTTTAAAACCACCAAAGTCTAACAGAGGAACATACTTCCTGCATTTGTCTTTAACAGGCTTTATCCTCTTTGTTTCTGTTTGTGCCTTTTTTGTCATCTGGAACAATCTCTCCTCCTCTGTCTTCCCAGACTGATGCCAAGAGATAGAGGCTAAAAGCCCCACGATTTACAAGGATACAGTCATCCGCATGAAAGCTGACCTTCTTTCAGGTGCTGACTCATGGAAAAGGAAAAGAAAGCCCCACAGGCTGATTTTGGCTTCTGAACTCCCTTTGAGTCGGAATAGGGTAGTGAAAACTTGCAAAGGATAAGCAAGGAAGAAAGGAAAGGAAAAATATTTGATAGATGCATTCTTTTGTATATCGAAGACATAGCCTAACAAGCTAAGTAAACACACCCAAACACTCAAATCTTTCCCAAGTCTGTGCTCTAAGGATTTCACACATTTCTTTTCCAAAGGTCATCTGAAGTTAAAAAACAATATGTTCTTTTTCACTTTGATAAGATAGCTTTTCTCAGAAGACAGATTAACTCTTCAAAACATTACCTGGACATTTTAAAGCTACTGCCAGTATCAAATTTCCTGAATAAAGTTTTTTTCCTCTTTCTACCTCCCTTACCTGCCTCCCTATAGATTGCAGATATATAACAACGTTCCTTGCTACAGCTTGTGTGCTTTCCTTACTCACCAATTGAGTTCTGTTTCTCATAAAGGAAAAAATTCCCTCTCCTCCCTAGCCTTTATAATGAAAATGTCTGTGCAGGCTAGACAAAAATACAGTGCTCCTGTGGTCCAACAGATACATAATGATGATACAGAAACTGTTCTCACACAGCTTGCAATAATGTTGGAGGTCAACACCTGGTATCTAAGGTCAAACTGAGCTACAAATCCCACCCCTCCTCACACAACAAGATGAATTCTGTGGTTTCCAAAGAGCTTAGGCACAGTTTAGGAGACAGAGGACCAAGAAATGCACCTTGAGTGGGGTATTTCATCACCTTCACCTCACCTGAAAGGTCTGAGTACTGCTTCTTTCTCTGTAGTTAGAAGGTTAAGAATACAAGTACAAACAATTCATCAGCATTTGGCTGCAGGCAACAGGTCAAAGAGGTCTTTAATACGCAGAATGAAGTCAAAGAACATATTTAGGTGTCCTATCTGCAATCTTTAATGCAGACTGGCATGCAAAGGCTATTCAAGAGTTCAGCTTGAAGTTTTGACTTTGATGCAAAAATTACTGGGTGAGATTCCTGCAAAAAGCTAGAGCAGTAGATCCATTAACCTGTCCACGGATTGAGGCCAGGGTGATGTGTATATTAGATATTAGCTTTATTTTTGGAAATGTTGGTTGAAATTTTTCAGTTGGAGAATGATTCTCTATTTTTTTAAGGTAAAGAGTGAATGAAAGAAGATGAAAAAGGAGCTTTTTAAAGGCAATTCAAGTTTTTTAGGAAAAAGCCAACACAAATAATGATTTTAGTTTACCTAGAATATTTCCCAATACATTTAGAAGGAGATACTGAAATGTTTCAGACTCACAGAGTTAGCTCCATTCTGAGTTTAAGAAAATGCAGCCTGATTGAATTCACTGAAGTTCATGTCAGGTAAGACTAAGCACATAATTTTTTATCAGCTTCAATTCTGAGCTGCCTGAAAGTTCTTTTGTATATACCTATTCTTCTAGGGAACTGAAGTCTTTGACTTGAGGAAACAAGCTGTCCATAATCATCCAGGTGACATACCAGGAAGCATGAAAGCTACCATGACATTCATTGGAAGCATATGTATAAAAACAGATACTGAGGTGCTAGTTCCAGATCCGAATTGTGTGTATATTAGGCAAACATCAGTACACTTTGCACCTTGCTTATACAGTCATATTTGGAGAGCACCTGCAGAGAGCCAGAGTTCTCTGAAAAAAATGGTTCAGGTTCACACTGCAGCAGGTATGTCAGCAGAATGTTAGCTCAGACAGCAAAAGATGACAATTTATATGTTAGTATAGTTTGTGCAGGTGAGAACGGAGAGGGAAAAGCACAAGAGTACAGACATTACTTTGAGACACTCTCCTTCCTTGATGATACATGGAAGTTATACTTCAGAAGTACCACTTTTGTCACAAAAGGTGTCAGAGATATTTTCACATAAATTGAAAGGCAGCCAGACTCAAAGCCTGGTGCACCTCAGAGGCACAAAGCTGCAGCAGGTTAATCACATTCTGACAATCTGTATGAGCAAGGCTTACTCTACATTGGGCATTCAGAACAGCGCCTGAGATTACTTCTCCTGATTCATCTGCACCCCGTAAAAGTTGATATAATTTAATGTTTTCCACCCTTCTTTTCTGGTGTGCAGCATCATCAAGCTCTATGAGATAGCATTTAATTTTATGTTACGTGTTGAGCAGCTCCTAATGTAATTAGTCTTAATGTAATGGCGTAATTTGGTTTTGGATGGGAAGATTTACAAAGAAAATTAGAATAAATGAATGCACAAAGCACCAGCTGGTGCTTATACCTACTCCCACATAAGAAGAATATTGCTATTTGCAATCCTATGAAAGATGAGATAATTTGGATAACAAGGATCAACAAAGGGTGATGCAGCAGTTGGTCTAAACAGAAAGAAATCCACAGACAAATCCTGAGCCATGTGGGATATAAAGCCTGCCAAAGCTGGCAGTAATCCAAAAGCATATTTTAAGGGAAATAAATATTGCAGTGCATAAATGTATCACATGGTGCATGACAGCAAGTGGCAACAGCAACAAGAACAGTAATAACTGACCAGCCAACTTGAGGGCTTCAGCTGAAGAGGGCTCCTGACTGACAGCTGAACTTGTGTTTACACTTTTGATCACTATTTTGAGTAAGAGGCTATATAATCTCCACCCTCCATTTGGAGGTTTTCAGAATTCAGCTAGACAAAGCCATGGATGACCTGATCTAATGTTGGTGACAGTCCTGCTTTGAGCACTCATAAAATGAAGACTAACATGTAGCAGAAGAAGAAGGTATTAGTGTTTACATGTAGCAAACATATCACATCTAAGCTTTCCTGAGCTCCAAGTGAACATGCAGAAAAAGTTTATTATCAGCAAAGCCTGTAGCCAGATAATTCCTGATTAACAAATTTGACTTCAACTCCTTACCCAACTTGTTTAACTTTGGGTATTTTTACCAACCTTTCTACTGTTGGACTTGTCCCAAGATGAAAGTTCAGTCTGGCAAACAGGCTATGCCCAAGGAGAGCCAGTATTTTGCCTTGTCCAAAGCAGTAGCAATTCCTAACATCCAGACTATTTTGGTGTAATTCTTAACCATGGAATTCCTTAAGCCAGTACAGCAGTTATACTTGGGCTTGCATTCAGACATGTTCGAAGAAGAGAACAAAATAAGAAAAGTGTAGACCTTTATCTTAAATAAGGTCCAAATCAGTATGTGTGAAACTGCATACTATCCATGCTACAGGATTATCCAGGTGGTCATAGTCAGAAAGAAACAAATTTCAAAGAGTTTTCAGGAGAAGTTCATGTATAGGCGCTGGGGAAATTGTACAGATGGTGCTTCTGTCTGGCAAAGCTTTGAATAAGAAAACAAATTCTCTTGATGGAGTTCTGTGGTTAGCCATATATTCCTTATATTTAATAAATGAAGCAGTCTGGTAATTAGGCAGTAGATTTCTGGAAAGAAAGTTCAAGAGTTTAGCTTTCTAGCATCCTTCTCTTTACTGAGAAATGGCTGAAGTTTATAAAAAGGTGAAAAGGTGACTGATTCCTATTCCTTTGATACTCTGCGGGAGAGAAACCTCTGCATCCCAAATCAGTAGGCAGAGTAGGCCCCTGATCAAGAGGAAAGTGTGACCAGAGGTAATAGGAAAGCAGCTGACTACATTTTTCATATTTTTATTTTGCACAACACTTTATACTTCCTTCATTATACAAACGTTTCTGGAAGACAGCTGGAACTCTGATCTCTCAAGGCTAAAAGAATCAAATAAAAAAAAATCCTAGTTGGTGGAGGCAAGGGATGAGAGCCTTACAAAAACTATACTTAAAAACGTTCAGTAATCTCAAACCAGAATTAAATTAGATATCTAGTAAGCAAATTCTCCCTGAACACTTCTATCTCAACACTTCCATCTGGATGCAGAGACTGTAAGGAACTTACTGGCTGTAAGGAATTCTCTAACAGATAGGAAAATATTTCTGCTGCTTCCCCATAATCCCTTCTGGCTCATTTGCCACCATGACAGGTTCTTCTCTTACAACACTAAAGAATAAACTGTTCTGTTAGAATGGCTTTTCTAGCTCTATTGTAAGACTAATTCCTCTTGCTGGTGTTTAAAAGGACTGACACAATCACTGCCTCCCTTGAACAGTTGGGGTCTATGTCCCCAAAGAAGTGACACTAAAAATCATTGCAAAATGACTGGCATTACAAATTCCAGACAAAACCAATGTTGACACAAACATAATTTTTACTACATGCCTTAACAAAGTATGCGTCACCATGCAAAGTGTTATCTGCAAACTGTCTTTTCCTGACTCAACACAGACAGTATAAAAAGCAAAAATAAATTTTAAAAAAAGCGAATACATAAATAACAATTTTTTTAGGTATTTCTTCTCCCAAAACCTAATGTTCTGTTCTGCCTTGTCCAAAATCCATGCAGCCCAGCTATATATTTACTAGTTACTATAGTTATATAGTACAGATTACTTCGGTGCTTTCAAGTCTGTTAAAACAGAGCTGTAATAAAAAAAGTCTGACTCTTCTTCGTAGCATTCCTGTGTCTTATCAAGTTAACTTGTGGCTCTCCTATTTAACCTGCTACAGAAACTCCACTCCTGTTAGCTGCTCTCATTTGACTTTGTTCAGCTGAGGGCTCTGTCATGTGCAGCCCAGATGGATCCAGCTGAGGCAATCATCCAACTTCCCTGTAACCACTGTCCAGATCTGCTGCTCTGTTACAGGTTATCAGCAAGGCAGCAGGGTCAGCAAGGGCAATGGATGACTATGTCCCAATTCATAGTGCACTCCATCAGTCTTAATTGAGGATTAGAGGATGTAAGCTAGAACACTGCAGCACGTATTGGGTTACTGAGTCACCAGCTTTTTCCTCGTTTAACATTGGAACCAGCACTTGAAACAGTCTGGGAGGAAAAAAAATCCTATCCAAAGGAGGAAAACCTATAGAAACATGCAGCACTGATCTCCAAAAGCAGGGAGTGAGAGAGGTCTGTAGTCTGCTGTGATCCCACATCCTCCTGCATCTTAATCTGAAGTGTACAGGTTAGCTATTAACAGGAAGACCAGGAGACAACCTTGCACTTACAGGCTGTGCACCAAATGAAAAAGCAAGGTTTCCCCTCCTGAAAGTTGAAAAAATAGTGCTATTTCAGCTTCAGCTCTGATGTCACCCCCCATATATAAAATTAATTACATAAAGAATTGTTCGGAGTTTGCCAGAAGACACAGAAAACAGGTGGATAAACTGCCTGATACATGACAACTTTGCATAAGCACAACATTTCCCTGGGGCCATGCCCAAGAAAATGACTGGAGACCTACTTGTAGCAAAAGTGGCTACACCACACATACATATGAGTAATTACTAGTTGAACCAGAACTAATTCTACAAAGAGCTATAACAATTGTTAGCCAAATTGAGTCTGTCATGGCAGATGCTAAAATAATTGCTCAGGGAGATTACAGGCCATATCCAAGCAGTTAATTCATTAGAAGTGTAATATTCAGAATGGCAATGGAAGAGCAGACAAAATGGTAGCAAAGAGAGCACGGTTTTTTAATCAAACAAGCATTACTGCCCTCCTCTGTCATCCTCTACTTCCCTATTTGTATGAACAATTTATGCTTCAGTTACTGCTCAAAACTGCATGTTTGCTTACTAGCTGGCCTGAACAAATGTCCCTATGTCATAGGTTTAGAAAAAACAGAGCATTTTATAGTGTTTTGTACAGTCATCAGTGTGAAAAATACACGAAGTCATTGTCCCTGCTATAAATCCCTCGCATGAAAAGAGTGGAGTATTGTTAAAAAGCTGTGACAGCTACTGGTTTCAACTGGCAAGATATTTCAGCAAACAAATAGTCCTCAAAGATTCACAGAGGTGTTCTTTACAGAAATGTCTGCATGGGTACTTGCAGGAATAAAAATTATATTCCACGTGGAAGGGTTTTTTACCAAGGATACTTTTGCTTGTCTCTGCTAAAGAGAAGGGAAGAGAAAAACTCCCAGGCAATTTGTCTCCCAGTATGAACTAACCCTTGGCTCTACTCAGATGCAATTCCTAGCAGAGCAAAGGCTCATTTATGTCTATCAGATTCCACAAAATAGAGGTTATAGAGGATGTTATTGGCAAATAGATGACATGCTGGCTGGCTGCAAAGGTGCATATATCCCTGTAGAAAGGGTAGCTGCTTGAAGGAGAAAGAGAATGGTTAGACATTGGATTTATTTTGCATTTTTCTCTGAGTTTTGAATGCAGGCTGTTAAAATTGGTCTATCTCTTAAAATTGGTCTATCCCTGAGCATTGATTACTTGTATAGCTGCACCCCCAGGACACAGCAATAAAAGAATACCATTTCATTTGGCACAACTGATGCTTGGAGGAAATGATGCTTGACATAACACAGAGAAAAATAAATATAAGACAAATATACATCAGAATGCTGCATACCAACAACTCCAAAGTCACTTTTACAATTTTAGAAGCTTAGATGTGTGCAAAAGAAAATAGTGAAATTTGCTTTGCAGCCAGATTGCCAACCTTACCTCATGCTTAATAGTACTTTACCTCACAAAGCACACGACTACAGTTCAGCATGATGTAGCAGGAGAAAACCTATTCCAAAACGTGGAGTAAAAAGGCTTTTTTCTACAGACATTATGGAGAAGTTCAGCAGAAGTGATCAAGGAAAACAAGTCTGTAGCCACATACCCATAGGGATATACAAATTAGGTCCTCCTGAACTGCTTCTGGAAGTGACAGCAAACCAACAAAGGGTGTTGTGGCAGAGACAACACATGAAACCCATTTCTATTAAACAAAGAAATAGGTTGTTGTGCAATGTATGTGATGAATTTTCTTAAGAAAGAAAAGAGTTTTCTTATGAAAGTTTTGTGGAGGTCTAAGAGGAGCAACAACACAGGAGAAAAGTGGGAAATTCTAAATATCAAACAGACTTTACAGCCTCTTGCACAAAGAAATGAGAAAATCATGGCCTATCAGGTGAGAAGTCACAGCTCTGCAGGGCATCCCTAGATGAGAGACGTGGGGAACTGGGAATAACAGCTGCACTGCAAGCAAGCCAGGCACTGCCATGGGAGGCAATAGCATCACTTCTTGTGTCTCCTCCTGCCTCAGCACCACAAACCATCCCCACCATTCTTCTCTGTGTAGCTGCTTTCACTAAGCAAACATAGCTGATCTGAAAGGAATTTATGAAAGAAGTGGTTTTTAAATGCTAGTGCAGATTTATCACTTTATAGGAAAGATACACATTTGAAATAAAGGGTGACAAATTTTCCCAACTATAAGGGTTTCTTTTCTAGTTCAGAGTGATTTAGTTTGTCAAATATAATTCATTACCCGCCCCCCAACTCGACTTTCCTATAAGGTGATTAAATGTCTGCTTTCTGTTGCAAGAATCACCACCTGACAGTTATAAAATAAAATCATGAGATGACTAGTGCTCCATTATATATGTATATTGTATATGTATATAACATATATAAAAAGCAGATACACTGGTGTAATTAGCTGATTAACAGCCATGCTGTAATTGCCATGCTTTAAATCCGTAATATTTGTGCACCCAACTCTCCCCTCAGAATTCAACTCTAAATATGTCAAAAGTGATGGCACTGCCATACACATAGAGGCAGGCAATTTCCAAATGTTCATGCTGTAACCTCCTCTGTGATCTCCTGCTGGAAGAGAGCACGTTGTGACACTCAAATAATGTTCACAGTTAGTATGCCTCTTCAAAATGGCCACTCCAATAAAGAAAGACTATTATCCACTCTCAACAGAAGAAAAGTACAATCAAAACTAGTCACTGCTGTCTTCAAATGAGCCATTTTCCCGAAGGCTGTATACCAAATGCCTCTTCTTCTGCAAACAGACCTTGCACAAATCAGGAAAATACAAACACAAGGATATTCCAGTTTGTACACCTAGCGTGTTTCTGATATAAAAGTTATGAAAACTGACTTATTTTTATATAAGCTTTTCTAAGATTGTTACTAGACCTGATTTCTTACCCAGAACTTTTCTCATTTGTTCAAGTATATGCACTCAGTCTGACCTTTAAAGCTGAGCTTTTATCAGTTCTTAAACTGTATCTGATATATATGTATAAAATATGCTCTGTTCTGACAGCCACTTCTACTCAGGTCATTGCACGATGAACTTTACACAGCAACTTGGAGATGAACAAATTGAACTGTAACAACAGGTTAAGATAATGTTTGGAAAATGCCTCATTACATCATACATTAATTTTATGATTTCCCTACAGACAAGAAGCAACAGACCTTACATTAGGGTCCTGCAGACTGGAGGTCTTACTGGGATTTACAAAAGAGGTCTCTTCTTTCACAGCCTGTTAAAAGAAGGAGCCAAAGTTTAGTACAACATATATGCACTTAGGATAATACAACTGTTTATTAAAAAATGTTCCTGTAAGCACCTCAGAACACTGCAGTACCCAAAATGCCTACTCTGGCCAGATTTAAAAGGCATGATCTTTTTGAGTTTTCATCTCCTACAGCTAAGATTCACTGTCATGAGATACCATGTACAATGTGCAGGGCAATAGTGTAAGGAAGAGATTGGTATTGGAAGAGAAAGAAAGGAACACTGACATATATGGTTCCTCCAGAAAGCACTTGGGCGGAAATCATACAAAATCTACAGAGGCGAACATACTGTAGTTGAGTTGTCCTTTCAGTTGGAGTAGAATAAATATTTATGTAGCCTAACTGAAATAATGATGCCAACTTTTCATTCAGTCTTTGAGAACCTAACTGAAAAATGTGATCCCCTACATATATTCACACTGTATGCACAATTCACAGAAAATCTCACCCACTACTGCTCTCTGCTAAATTACAGAGTCCTGTCTCTCACATGCCATTTGTCTGTAGAAAATACTAGTATTGCAAAATAGCTTACATGGAAATTGCTTTATCACCTAGGAAATGCCCAATTTGGGCAGGTGTTGATATACTCTTCAACTGAGATGCAGTGTTCCACAATCCATGTGTAAATGGCACTGTGAGCATAACACTGCATCCCCTACAGAAAACACTGACTAAAGAGACAAGACTGTCTCCAAATCAGTCAGGGACTTCTCAGACTGTGACATTTGCATCCTGCTACATGAGTAGAAGAGAACTGAAATGGTCCCACGACAGAGTGATTTTTCAGTGTTCAGTATCTAAACCACAGTAATTTGAGGCCTTAGGTCCAGATCAAATTAAATTAAATGTGTCAGTCTAATCCTCTTAAAATGGGATGAAACAGATTTCTTCAAATCCATCAAATCCAAATCAAAGGATTTTACAGACATGTAAAAATATTGTAAATGTTATGTAAGACCTTCCATTCAATACAAATTGATGTATTCCATTTGAGGGTACTCATAGGAAAAGGAAACAAAATCAAAGCTGAGTTTCTTCTATAACTTAACAATGAACTCAAATAAAAAGATCAGTAGGGAAATGCTATGCTCAATGTGTGGGGAAATCACCCAAGCTGGAATAGTTTAGGGCTTGTTTTCCCCTTGTGCCAGAAGGAACAAAACCTTCATTGCCACTTCCAAGATCATTGTTTACCAGACCATCAGCCATGGTGGGAAGAGACTGTTCCAGCTTGTACACACAATTAACTGTATGGGCAATTAAACTGGAACCACTGGAAGCCTGGCAGAAAGCAAACTCTGTTCTGAGCCTACTCCAACCCGGGAAAGCACCTGAGGTGATGAGCTGAAGAGCATTTTGAGACAAGTCCCTTAGTAGGAAGTTCATCCCTTCCTATTAGAACTGTTGCACCTTGGATATTGATACCAAACCCACTATCAGCAGAGGGGGGACCCTCTGACCCTCATCAGCAGGTTTATCCCTCTCCTAGGGGGCTAGTTTACACAGAGGAAGCTAGTTTACTGCTAGGTTACTTGGAGGAGAACAGCATCAACTGCAAGTACTGGAGAAGCTCCACTCAAACATATTGTCTCTACATATTTGGGTTTAATCTCCCCCAGCCAGAGGTTTCCTCAGTCCTGTGCAAATAATTCAGAAATTAAGGAATCAGATAAATGTGGGACATAATCACACCATCCCCATCATTGTAACTCAGCCATCAAATGTTTTGCTGCTAAGGTTTTCAGTGAATTAGCATCACATCATAAATAATTTTGGGATTGGGAATGCAATTTTAAAATTCTAATAAATTTCTAGCTTTAAGAAATTCAGCTCAGCTTTAGAAAACTTTTTTTATTGTCTTCTAGTAGCTCTGTCTAGCATAATGTTTATTCAGAATCTATTGCTTTCTTGAAAAGAAAGAAAAAAAATCTTTAAGGACTTGAGAGAAAGCATTGAAAATCATTCTTTGTTGGCATAGATGAGCAGTGGAAGCAATATTTCTTTGTTCTACAGAAATTATAATGCTTTTTATAAAACTGTTTAGTTTCTGAAAGCTGTAAACATGAATCCAGCTGTCAGAAATCTAATAAAAAGTCTCTTCTTCCACACTGATGTCTTAACAACATTTTATTGTTAAGCCTGTCAAGCTAGGTGCTTATTATGTGTCAAATTGGTTACTTTTTAAAACTATAAATTTGAGTTTATTCCAATTTTCACCAAATTAATTGATCTCCATTTTAAGATGCACTTGAACACAACAATAGAAAAGAGATTACAGAGATCAAGAACACAATGCAGGGGTTGTGACCAGTAATGAAATTATTAAAATTCCACCTACTTAAATGCTATAAGCCATGGATCTCATTAGCCAGCTGAGAGGGCTTCACTGTGTTAGACCCTTGGTCTCTTCTCAGCTCTGTGACTACATTACTGCTCTCTTTTGTCTTCTCTGCATTAGAAGGCTAAGCCTGCATCACAAGAAGTCATGTATTCCTCAACAGCATGACCAGCATTCTCCAGTGAAAATAAATTTATCTCGGTACTAATTTTCCCTGTTATTACTCATGCTTTAGAGATCAGAAAAGACTCCTGTACCTACAAGTAAGCACTGCAGACCAACGAGCAAGTAATCCTACTCTAAACTGTAAGGAGAGAGGGAGCATGCAAAGAAATGGGGAGGCCTGAACAGGCTCAGGTGATGAGGTCTGCCCTCAGGGTGCCATGGGGTGTGCATTGGCAGGTACAGATTAATAAGGATGGGCTCATTCTTCTCACCTTATGCCTCTCCTCCCTATCTGAGGATGAACAGACATGGGAAAATGTTATCCTTGCAAACCCTTCTGCAAAGGGCTCCATCTGTCAGAAACTGTACCACCCTCGCTTCATTGAGGGCTTGCTGGCTTTTGGCTTTTAGTCTGTTTCAGGAGGAGAACAGGAAGTCATCAAGTGGCAGCCTGTTGCTTTCATTTTTCTTCTTAACACTGCAAATCGCAGTCACAGAAGGACTTCCTCAGCCTTACTGAAAAGATGTTACTGTAGGACAAGGGTTATACTTGTAGACAGCTCTTACAATGTAATTCCCAGATGGTTTGCCTTCATTTGAAAACAAGTGCAGCTGCTGGGGCCAGGATTTGGGTTTCCATTGCAGGATGCCTTCCAGCAGTGGAGCAAGGGGACTTAGCCAAGGGCACCAGGAGGTGCCTGGTGGGGAATGTTCCTAGAGAGCTGGGCAGAAGCTCTCACCCACTCAAAGCCCAGCACTGAGCTGTGTAAGAAAGAGGCAGAAGCAAAGAATGGAACTGCTCAGATCTTAACTAAGGCAGATTCTCCCCTCCCACAGAGGCTGCTGCTCTGAGGGAGAGATTTCAGGGCATAGCAGACCTGGAAGCCTGAATTATACAGAAGCAGATTCATTTAATAATTACCCAAAGGAAAACAAGCTACTCTTCTGGCTACCAGACTGCAAACCAAATTAAAGGTTCATCCATATAATCCATCTGCACAATGCCATTCTCTTTTTTTAATCTGCACCAGGCCCAGAGCAAAAGAAAAATCATTAATGTTCTGATTTCATATGCCATTAACTTTCTGGATAGTGTTAGAAACAGGGAAAGAAATATTTTATCATTTTAAGCATTACTTTATACTATTTAGGGACCAGAAACACGACTAGGCAGCAATGCCATTGCACAGGCTCTCTTCATAGATGATTGCAAAGAAATACTAGTTTCACCAAAGAATGAAAAGAGCAGAAAAGTATCTAAGTAATATCAAATTGTGCCCACAGCTCTCTAAGTCCTCTACCTATGGCATTCTGGGAGTTCTCAGACTGCTTTTCAGTTAACTCCTGAGCACTGCTAATCCCCACTACTGTCCTGGCAGTTGGGTCCTTTGGAGCTTTAGAGAGGGGGTGGATGCTCCAGGGATACTACACCAGACTCTGCTGAGCTTTCTAGAGCGGGTGGGAACAATTTCTGGCCCATGGGAGTAATCCCATGCATGAATTCATAAATCCCGGTGACTGGATTTGCCTAGTGAACAGCAGCTCCTTAGATTTTCTTCTGAAGAGAGAGTTAGCCCCAGGACAGTGAAGAACAGGACCTTAAAGTGGAAATTGGTTGCACTAGGCATTTAACAAGAGGGAAAATACAGTAAAGACAGAATTTTGGGTACAGCCTTCTGTGATTTCACCTCCAGTGGGGCACTGTGCAAGGCAGTCTGTGTTTTTCATGCCTCAAGCAAGTGCCATGGGGAGCTAGTGCCATCTGTGTCTCTCCTCTATCACAAGGGGGATTGCTGGGGCTTTCACCTCTACTGAAAATAGGAATACCTTGGATAAGTAAAAAACGTCAGGGAGAATCAGACCACTGCAGCCGAGGAGGAGTGTCAAGTTCTCATCTGTGAAAGATGAGGGTCTAGAAGGCTCATTGGAAACATATGATGGCTCTTATTTAGCCATTTCACAAAGTTCTCAGTCACAGAAATGAAGGGAGAGCAACACAGCATTTACATGTTGGAGATCTTCAAAGGTAGGGAAGCAATGACTCTCACTGCAGCGGCATGGAAATACGTCTCTATCTTGGCTCTTTCTGACTCTGTAATGATGCTAAGGAGGTCTGAATCATATTTGATTTTTCAGCTCTTTATCAACATTTTTATCTTTTGTCAGCCACGCCAAATGTTGGCTGATCTCATTAGATAATACAGGCTAAGGAACATGTCATCAGGAAGAATGTTCTGCCAAGGTAAACCTACCTCGGTGATTTAATATGTCAAACGTATCTTTTGAGGCACAAAAGCATGATGTTTATGTCTCTTGGGAATAGACTACTCTGTTTTTTCCCTCTGAACGAGGCCTGGCACCATGGGCTATGGCAGGGCTCTTACACATCAAGGCAATTAACAGTACTTGTCTCATCATGTCCTGGCACTTCGATACACGCCAGAGAGGAGACATAGCTGACATACTCACGGTGCAATCTCAGAGTCTTGTGACACCACTGCCACGTTTGCCTCCACTATCCCAGGGAATAAACTGAAGATCTCATCAGTTCTCACATTCTGTTTATGTAAATCCTTACTCCCCTTCTGTACCTCCATTAAGGCTGCCACATCATTTCCTCAGTTCCCTCCCCTGATTTTGGGGTATCATTGCTGACACGCTTCTAATGACCTGCCATGTATCATTTATTCATCACACACAATCAAAATGTTGTATTTTTATACCTGTAGCACCATCAAATTCCTGTAGCCTCATTTTTAAAGTTGAGCAAACCTGTTTCCACATAGCAACTGAACACAGATAATTTGAAGCTGAGCCATTTTTAAATTCCATTGTTATGAACAATTATAATTGATGCGATGTTGCACTTGCTGCCGTTCCCATTCTAGAGTCTCAGTGCAGTTGCTTCTTTTTACCTAACCTGAAACTTGACAGTGAGTTTATTGCTCATCCAAGTGGGTGACTAACAGCAACAGCTTTAGCAAGGAAGGCACAGTGTACATATTGAGCTGTGTAAGCTTCCCCCACAGCCTGAACACCTCAGCTGCGACCTGTTATACTCACATAATTTCAGTTCTGATCTCTGTGCAAAGACTGTCAAATTGTGCAGTAGCTCAGTGCTGTGAATAAGGATGGGTGGAGGGAGGGAGGAAAGGAGGAGAGGGAAGCAAACAGCACCTAATTCATGATGGAAGAAGGCTGAAATGTTGGAAAAGCTGATCCTTTCAAGGTACTTAAGTCAACATCTAGTGAAAGCTAAGAATTCCTCTGGGGATCCAGAAGGATTTGTTTAAGTCCTATTATAAGAAAGATCGCATATGATTATAAATCCTCAAGTGTCTTCCCCTCACCTACTCTATTTTCATTCATGACCTGATTAGGGTTTGAATCCAGATCTCCTTAAGTGAATAAAGCTCCAAAGACTCAGCTTACATAAAGACAGTGAATTTTTTCTAGAAATGCATGGCAAAAGCATCTGGACTTTGAAGATGACAAGTCCTTACACTTGAATCTTTCCTTAAAGGAGACAGAACACAAAAAAAGACAAAGAATCATCAGAAATGTAGCTGTGACAGACTGGCACTGTGGATCACCTCACATATGCACCTTTTCTACCACAAATAATGCATAGATCCCAGTCTCATTTACATGGCAGTCATGGCTTGCATCTATGTAGAGAGCACAGGATGACACCACTATCCTGCACGACCTGAGGATTTTTCTGTGCTATGGTCCAGTCCTTTCCTCAAGGCAACTCTGGACAGCACAGGCAATCTGCACTTGCTCACATATTTGCAATACTTAAGGAAAAACGACATGATACTCTGCCTGTACTTGTTTCTAGGACAGGGAGAAAAAAGAGAGATGGCTATCGACCTGGCCTAAAAATTTACATGTGTATAGACTTGTAGAGAAAGTTAGTGTGTGAAAAGAATTAGAGGACTGAATGTCCCTTTGTTCAGGCTAAATGTTCCTCTGTTTACTGAGAACCAAGGCAGGGGAATCAACGGCTGGAGAACCCAAACCAGGCTGATTGAAGATACCTCTTACTGGCCATTGGGGTTTCCATTGGGGTTGAGAAAGGAGAAACAAATAGGATTTTGAATGCTCTTTGTAAGGAAGCCTGCATCTCCAAACCACCTTTTCTCACCACTTTTTTTCTCAGCAAACAACCCATAATGCTCAGCAAGGGGCAGCTCAGTAGTAATGTCACCTCTATTTGTCTTCTATAAACTGCACTGCAAAAATGTAACTTCAGAGTGAGCTTGGCCTTCCTTTGTCTGCAGACAAGGGGAAGAGTGAGTGATGCAAAAATCAGCTGCAATAGGAATCTGAGGGAAATGGTATCCTTCCCTGTGCAACCTGCTAGACGCACATCAGCTGAAGGATTTAGGAAAGCCTGTATTCTGGTGCAGAATACAACCACCACCTGTAGATGACAAATTACAAGAACACAGCACACACCGCCTGCCAAAATAAAAAGCCCTGCTGAGATAGCTGTACGTTTGCTCAGGAGCCTGTGCTTAATTTTAAGGATAATTAGGATTTGTCCAAAGCCAAAGTGGAGATAAATAGCAACTGAAACCTGCAAGTATCAATCATTCATCACATGGGCCATGAACTGTTTGGCAAAAGAGACTCTTTGTGATACTAACAAGTCATGTCTGCTCAACCACAGCATATCAGCACTGACTCATGAAAGCTGCAAAGGGGTTTTAAATGCTGGGGAGAGCTGGTCTTTTGTATTCTGACAGCTTCTTACTGCTGCTTTATACTATTCCCTCTCAAATGAAGAGTCTGGAATACATGCAATAAAAAAAAAAAAAAAGAAAAAGATTTGTCAGTTGCTTCACAGTGTTTAGGGCTCCCCTGGAGCTTAATTATGTGGGAACCGTGACATGCAGTCTGTCAGCCAAAAGGTGGCAGATCCCTGTGGCACAGTTGGAGAGGTGTGCTGTGAAACATTACTCATTTGCTCTCGCCCTACAGGTAACTGTACAGCATGGCCTTTGCAAACCACAGGTTCCCACAGTTGCATGTGGGTTCCTCACATTTCTCACCTGTAGTGTCCATGGCAGGGAGCATCTAGATCCAGCATCCCCATGCACATTGCAGTTTGATTCTACATTTAGCTGAGTGGAACAAAAATATTCCTGTCTTCACCAAATAAAAACAAACAAAACCAAAAAACAACACCCTCACTCTTGTTAGTTTTCTACTGCTCTGAAACTCTAAACCACAAGCAGGGCTAAGTGATCAGCACCCTAACTTTACAAATTTTCTGTCTCTAAGTCAGGGTCATACCTATGGGAGATGTATCGTTCCCTAGGAATGTGATAAACAGCTCTTTAGCACAATTCTGCAATGAAGTAGCACGGAGATCATATTCCAGAATATGTTTTCAAATGTCTAGCATCATTTCCCCTAGTTTCATTTTTTAAATCATAAGCACTGGAATAATTAATTTCTAAGGCTCTCTCTCGTGTTGGTGTCTAGCTGCCATAAAAAAAAAGAAAAACTACAGAAAATCTCTGTCCCAGCTCATATTTTCCATTTGCAAACATTTACTTCATTCTCCGAATTAACAAGGAACAGCTTCTCTACTACATGCAGGAGGTGCTTTCATAAACTTGTCACATCCTGATGTTAGTAGCATATGGTATTGAAAATATTCCTACTGCTTGAAGGGAGAGCTGTTACAAATACTTCAAGCAACAGTTTGGTAATTTTGGATGCAATCCTATAGTGCACCAATATTTTTCTCATGCTTTTAAACCTAACCATGTGATGAAGATGCCCCATGAAGATTCAGAAAGAATGAGTTGGACCATAGATTTTTGGGGCCCTTAGAAGAGCATTTAGTTTCAAATACCATGTGCATAAGAGAAAGTTTTTCTTTCTTCCTCCTTTTACAAACTAGAGGGGCAAATCCTCTTTTTCTTTTCTTTTCTTTTTCTTTCTTTTTTTTTTTTTTGTGCTATCACAAAATATGGGAATAACTGTGCTCTACATGAGGAAAAGCAAGACTACCTTGCTTAACAACTCGAGGAATACAGGCTGTGCCTTACACAATCTAGATGTACTTCTTGCCCTGGTTGCCTAGTAAATTGAAACATGACAGTACAAAAAAGAAGAGATGAGAAATTGGGGGTGTTATGAATAAGGCCAGAAGGCAAGACTTCTCAGGGATATAATATGGAACTGGCATCAAAAGATAGAATTGGGAAGAGGATAACATCATTAGTCCTCCAGACATACTGAGCAGCAGGATATGTCAGATGGGGTCAAAGAGGGGCAGGATCACAGTCCTGGGGGAATAAATGGACTTAAATAGTTGTCTTCCATGAAGACAACTATTCCTTATCTGCTGCCTCAAGAGGATGCTGTGTCTCTCAGCAGTGTAATTCCACCTCAGCACACTTTTCCCAGAAGATGACTGAACTGCCACTGGGAAATGGCTTAGCTACTGGTATTCAGCTAGTTGTTTGGGCGGCTGGGGACAGGTAGAGAAGATAACTGGGTGATTTATCAGGTCCTCCTGTAGCTGCCTTCCCTTCTCCCGTTTTCTAGATGGTAGATGTTGTATTTCTACTGATTCCTTCACCATGAACATTTTTCCTATCCTTTTCAATGTTCGTGTAGCCACAGCTTCTTACTGTAACAGCTGATCATTGCCTGGTCTCTGCCTGCTTATATTTTTGCAGTGTATCTGGGAAGGGTGATCTGTCATAATTGACAGGAGGGGAGCTCAAGTGCAGAAGAACTCATCTCTAGTTACACAGGCAATTTTGTGGATAAGCAGGCAGTTGAATGAGGATTTCTAAGATTAAGGTGACATCCTAATTTACTGGCTATAAATCTTAAGCCATACTTTGTTAGCGCTGAAAGCTTCAGGGATTTCAAACTGAACTGTATGCCATTTTTTTTCCACAATATATGCTATGCTGCAACAGTCTTTATTCCTTCCCCTGAAATAATAAGACTTTTCTCATTGAGGCCAAATCTACAGACATCTACTTAATCCAATCTGACTTTTAAAGCCTTGTGAAAAACAACACAGGCAAGAAGGAAAAGATGAATGCTCAGTTTGCTCTGAAAGTTATTTACAACATAGCAGCAGCTAAAGAATACGATTATGGCAGAAAAAGCAACCCAGGATGTTTTCCCTTGGAAAGCCTCAGAGTGAAAAATAAAGGCAGGGCAGGTCAATTGAGAGATGAATACATTAAGCACATTTCCTATCTTGCCTTAATAATGTTGTATTCTGAATGCAGCAGCACTCACTGCTTCCAGCATTTAACTTTCCAGTCAAACATGACCATTGAGAATATTCAGGAGAAAATACAAATATGAGAAGTATACCATGACATACTGTAGAAAAGACACACAGGAAAAACAGAGGGTAAACCCAAGGGCAGAAATATGCTGCATAAAACACAGTTGATATAACACAGAATTCAGAGAGGTAAGAGAACTGCTTTAAGCAAAAACAAACAGGAAAAAAAAAAACCCTGAACAACTCCTTCCTCCTCATGCTGCCAGATTTATGGTTTCTGCTATTGAAAACTAGGGCAGTCTGAATAACCAAATTTTGATACTTCCTTAGATCTAGCTAGACCAGATGTAATCTAGATCTCAAATGAAAGATCTGCCAGGGAACAACAAATACACAAAGCTGATTGTTAACAAAGTCCTTTGCAGGGCAAGTTGACCTGGTATGTTATTGTGAAAAGAAACAAAGCAATAGAAATACCAACATAATTTGTATTCAAAGAGAATAGTGTGCTCAAGGATACCACAGGAACTTGGGATAAGAATTATACAATCTTTCTGCCTCTATTTTTGTTCCTAAGACATCGTATTTGGCTTTATTTTTTGGTGCTGATGGCATTATCTTTTGTCCACAAATTGTACTTGAAAAGAATTACACATTTTAGGTTTCAATAGATTTACCTCTGACTGGGTAAATACTTTTTTACAGTCATTCTATTTAGCATCAGTTTTCAGTTGCATGGCATCATTAAGAGTGTTTTTGAAACAGGATGTATCTAATGTAAACACTAACCAAGCAGTGAAAATAGAAGCTTAAAATTTACTTAAAGGCACACAAACAACTAGGAAAACAAAAGACTAGATAACATATCACCCTCAGACATCTAAAGTTAATCCCCTGAAATAAAGGTTGAATTTGGATGTGTAGATATTATCATTAGAACACTCTTAACCACAGTTTCCCTGAGTGGTGGGTAGCCTCAGAAAACTCCAGAGGTTACTCTTTCTCAGCTATAAAGTAAGTAAAAGCTACAGCGACAAAACAGAGATTTCCTGAGGCTATCTCTTCTATTTTCTCAGCCTCTTCTGGCTGTATTAATCATGTCAGTTAGGACAAATTTCCTGCTTCCACTATATCAATCATTTTGAGTTACCTGAAGAAACTGCAGAGCAGCTAGAGAATGCTATATCAATGTGTATGCTCGACTGAAAATAAGGTGCTTCCTCAGGAATGATGTGATTTTGGAAAATTGGTGAAAGCTACACCAAAACTAAAAAAGCAGAGTATTAAACACAGATTACCTGGGCACCTACTCTAAAAGCAGCTTCCACTTGAGCTTTGAGGATGTTGCACTTCAAATGATCAGGTACAGATGAAGGTGACACAGGGGCATGAAGAGTCTTTTCTGGTACCTTCTTCTCTTCACCCTGTATTTAATAAAAAAACAGTGACATATATTAGAAAAGTAAGTTCATAAAACGATCAAAGATTAAATTTTTGCTTGTAATAACTTGATTCAGAAATACTGGATAAAACTTCCATATTCATACCCTGATAGATACATCTTAGAAGTTTTCAAAATACTTAATGACCTGATAATATTTTCAAGACAAGAATAGCCCCAGGGAAGCCTGAGTAATAGAAGCAAGAAAATGATGTGAAGATGCATTAAAAAAGCCCAGCCAGGCCCTGGAGTGGTTGCTCAAATCAGTGATCACACTGAGGAAGCAAAACATTGTCCCAAAATATCCCTCAGCCAGCAGAAGACCAAACAACACAACTAATAGTGAACGCTGGCTTTTTACACCACCCTTAAAATGCAAAGCTTTGTAAGTTAAACCAGAGAAATGTGAAGGAATCTCCACTTAATTGCAAGCTAAGCAAAATCTCCTTCATCAGAAAGAAAAGAAAATTCAAGGGAGTTTAAAAATTGCTGATGCTGTTTCCACTTGATGTCAATCCTTTACCTATGCAGGGATCATAATCAGAAATTTTGGCCTCAGGACCGTGTTTGGTGCCCTGTTCAAACATGACCTAAAGGTTTTGTGCCTTGAACAAACTATACGCAGCAGAAATGCCACATTAATAAACTTCCCATGCAGAAAAGGAAAACAAAAAGAAAGATAATGTAATACTAATGTATCAACAAAGAGTGTATGAATGAAACCAGGATTGTAAACATGAACCCTTACGCAACCAAACAGTAAGTTACCTACTTTTGGAGAATAATTGGGCAACAGCATAACAGCCATTGCAAACTTTCCTGTTCTTCCTGGAAGTGAGACCTGAATTACAGATGAGTAACAGCCTAGATTGTGCATTCATTTTCTGCCCTCATGGCTGAAAAGGGTGAGTGGTTGTGTACATCCAGACAGAACAGATATGTAATGCTGTCATTCAGATTTCAGCCAAAACAGGTACAAGGCACCACTACACCAGATCCAGCGATCCTTGAGGTTCGTCTCTGTCAAGTATTTCAAGACAGAACCAATCATTTTTTAGCCACTGAAATTACCATATAATTAGCCCTTTCACTTCAAAATCTCTCTCCTTTATCCTTCCTTCTGCCCTCCCCCATGGCATCCCACTGGCTGATGGTAAGTACAGTCTTACTGACTCTTTTCTCAGGTCCTTGAACAATCACAGACAAATGGGAATATCAGGATTCGGGGGACACTTTCTGCAAGTGGAGCAAGTCACAAAAGCAATTGTGTTGCCTGAGGAAATTGTTCAGCAAACACTGGGGAGGGAAAGAGCCAGAACTTAGCAGAACTCTGTTGAGACTGCAAGATATTTATGTGTAAGCAAAGTTGGTCTAGCAGCCTTCTGCATCCAAAATGCCATAGCTGCCAGGTATGATTTTGAACAACTGTCTGCTAAAGGATTGCTCGTCATGAGATTCTTTTTCTCTGGGAAATTTCTAATAATTCTTACATGTTTATTTGTCAAGCTGCATTTGCTTTTTTTTAGAGGAAGATATTTTTTGACTTCCCTTTTTCCCCAGTCTCCTCCTAAGGGAAAAAGAAAATACATAAAATGAAAAGTGACAGTGTCTAGCTGGAGCAACTTATGGAACTGTAGTCATCTATTCAGTCTTGAATACAATAGTAGTTCAGCAAGTATATGAAAAGAAAAACAAACTACCAAACCCAAACATGAAATATTTGATTGGTGTCTTTTCTGGGATACTCATGAAGCTGAGAAGTGGAGATAATCAAAAGGACAAAATTATTTGTAAAGAAAGCACAATTTTTACTTCACCAATATTCTTGGTAGACAAAGTGAACTACTACACATTTTAAAAAGGCTGTTATTACTGTCAAGTTTTATGTCTATTGATTTCTAACAGCAGAGAAAACAACACACTGAGCAGTGGCATTTCTAAAGGCCATGCAAAATCCCACCTTTGTTTTAACACCGTATACTAATTAAATAACATTTCAGTCAAGCAAGATTAAGCAATTGTATTTTACTTGCTATATCAAGACAACCAAGGCTTGTTTAGAAGACAAGCTTCTTTCACAACCCCAAATGTTCCCAAGTCCCATCCCTCTGTTATTCAGACAGATATAGATATTTTTCAGTCCCATCGTTCTTCCTCTGCTGCCCAATTTTCACACATTGACCAAGATGAAGATAAAAGCTCCCAGGGCTGCCCTATAGCTGGGAACCCTCAAAATATCTAAATTTCCTGCTATATTCAGTATTGTGCAGATGACTCCATTTAATGGAGATTCCCAGTGTGAGATCTGATGTGCAAGTCTCACGTTGAGATTCTTGAGAGGTCCAAATGCTGATGGTAGCTGAAATGGGAAGATGCTGCTAAGAGGGTGCATACTTCTCAGAAGCCACTCCTGAGTATTCAGTTCTGCTTTAGTCCTTGTTTGGATCACACTTTAAGGGTTTCACCTTCAAGCAAGGAAAATTTGTTCTGCTTGCACTGCAAGAGGAGCAGTAGCACCTTCAGTGACTGGTCACACATGAAGAGCAGACATTGCTGCATTTGCTGTTCGGCCTTGTCCTGCTCACCAGCTGCTGAGCCAGCAGCCAGAAGCCACCATGTCCCCCTGCCCACTGGAAATTATGACAGCACACAGTTAGCACTATTAGCACTTCTAAGCATCTACATAAGTTCCTGTTTTTCCCTAATGTCACTAATCTTTACATGTAAGCTCGTTCATCCTCCAATTTAACTCCTAAAAATATAATTGTCAGCCAGAATGCAAAAGAAGATAAAATATTTCACAGCTACAAAAGCACATGCAGAATCTGCCGTGGTTCATTTCACTAACTCAGAAGAAAATCAAAGATCTAAAACTCGTCTGCATTAGGAATCTCCACATACTATTGCTACAAGAATGAAAGCTGTATTCTACTTTATTTTGCTGTATAATAAAGAAATGTTGTATTTCTAGAATCCTCACTGCTCGCAGCATAAAGACAGCAGCTAAGTATTCATCTGTTGAGCCAGGTTGGCAGTTATTAACATTTTGTTTTCATTTATAAACTCAGAGTATTCTATTTGGAAGTGATTAGAATGCTAAACATGGCATGAAGTTAATGAAACTTCCTATTTTATCATTTTTTTATTATTCAATTCAAAAGAATCTTAGATGCCCCTTTCAAGTGAAAGTCTTAGACTTGCATTTGAAAGAGATAATATTCTTGCTTAGAATTGCAATTCAAACTCATCCTAAAACATTTAGAAATTAAGGAAAAAACCCCATTACGATATCTGATAGTACTCCAGTTTTCCATGTCCAGTTCTGCTGATCTCAATAACAGCATTGTGTTCTCATTGCTTTCACCATTAAAGCAGAATTTTATTTTTCCAGAGAAGGAGGACACTGGAGAATTGCATTTAAATGGATAGAAGTTGAACAAGCTCAGATATATACACATATAAAACTACAGGGGTTTTTTTTTTTTTTTTTTTGCAATTGAGGTCTTAGGTTTGCTTTTCTCCTCCCAAACATTTACTTTAAATACAATTACATTTGCTGATACTAGAACTGAAGGCAGATTTGTACAGCCTTAGATAATGATGACACTGACTTCAGTTTGCAAAGCTAAGTGAATATTAAGGACATGTACAGAATATAGAAATAGTTGCATGAAACACAGCAACGCCACTCCTGTGCATAACATTTCCATGCTCTCCTTTAAAAGGTTCATGCTTTGTTCCACATCAAACTTTGTACCAAGAGCAAGATTTATGATCTTGTGCCTTTGTGAATATATTGATAGCCTCCTCTTAGCCAATCAGCATGTTTAAAACATGTATTTGACTGGAGATAACTGAAGAATAGAATGAATATTTTCTTTAGGAACGCAAGTCTATTTTTGTTGCTAGTCATCACTACTAGTGGGAGGTAAAATTTTAACAAAGACAACACAAATATATAGGTTCTGAAAGCTACATTAGCTATGTGAGGTTTCCTGGGACTCAACTACATCTGCAAATATGCATGGAAATCTACAGACTCTTTTGCCCCTTTTTCACCAGGAGATTTATTGATTTTTTTCCATGTGATAGCTAACACCAATTATAAACAGATATCCCAATGATAAGACCTGTACAATTATGTGTTATTCTTACTTGAGGCAAAATTTACAAACAGAAACTGCATCTTCTTTATTAGAAAAAAAATACAATTGAATAAACAAACAAACAAACCCCTCATTAAGCTGTCAGACACACAATATTTTCCTCAGGTCAGCTATTAGTTGGTCTAATGAAAGATATAACTCCCAATAAATCGTGTTATGCTTATATCCTTGGAGCAAACCTCTTTAGTTCTTGGTACCAAATTTACTTTATAAAATGCTATTGCTTAATATTATTTAATCCTGCCTCTATCAGCGCCAAGCTTCATGAAAGTCTTACTGGACCATGGTAGCTGTGTTTCCAGGGATATACCCTCTGATCAGTGTATCACACTAAAGAGTCTCAGATATATCAACAAAGTGAGTTGGTTTTCTGGGTTTTCTTAAACTACAAATGATTTCTGGAACCGCAGTGGCTTTAGGCATTGCTGTATGCAGGGAGCAGGTAGCTCCACAGCTGTTTTTGTAAGTGGTTTCATTTGGAAGCAGACAATCTGTGTAACTGGGCAGCCCTATAATACAGTTTTGCCCTGCTAGCAAAGAGCCATAAGTTTTGAGCAGTTTGCAAAGACATCAGGCTCGCTCTGTCTGAACCTTTCTCAATCCGCGTGCAGCTTTGTTCTACACAGTTTAGCTGTAGCAGCAATAATTTTATATAGAAAACAGTAACCCCAGTATTTTTTTGAGAGTAAGATATTTATGACTCTAACATAAATATGTAGTTTAAAGCAATGTAGGGCTGATATGAAAACAGGGGCCTCAAGAAGGGAAGACACAGGACATGGTGTAGAGGAGTGCTGACATGGAGTGATAGTGCAAAGGGCACAGGCTGGCATGGGGACCCACGGCTATAAACAACTCACCAATGGCCAGCTGAAGTGCAGACCTGAACCTGCACAAAACTGGGTTGAGGGGTAATGAAGGGAGTGAAGACATACATGTAGAATATACATGTAAAAGCCACCAGGTATGGTAAATTTGGATGTAATGTGAAGATGTAGATCAATGAAGAAAGAGCAAGATGTAAAAGCTTATTTGAAAACATACAAAAGGACCCAAAGTATATTGTAGAGTGAGGAGGAAGAAGAAAACATGAACATGACTGGATAGAACATCAGAACAGGCTGCCCAGGAAAGTGGTTGAGTCACCATCCATGGAGTAACTTAAAAGACATGAAGCTGTGGCACTGAGGGATATGGTTTAGTGACGGACTCGGCATTGCTGGGCTAACAGTCAGACTCTATGGTCTTAAAGGTCTTTTCCAACCTAAATGATTCTATAAGCCTATGACCATCATATTTCCCCCTCTGACCCCGCCAGAAAGAAATCACCAACCTTAGAACCCATGAGTGTAAGAAAAGGGTGAGCATAACACCAGGTAAAGAGGTAGAAACAATTTGAAATGTGTTATTATTCTTCCTTTTATGCAATAATTACAGCTGGGCTAATAATTACTAGACTCCCAAGGTTTCAGAAATGCTAACAATACATTCTTGGCTTTACATGATACACACACAGAGCAACGGGGGATGGGAGAACATATTTTTCTAATGAAAGGCTTCCAAGAAGGAAATCAGAAATACATTCACAGCTACAACACTTAGGCTTGTCTGTCCTGGAGATTAAGGAGTCTGCTAGCACCAAAGGGCATGAAACACAAGCTGAAACAGACTTTCATCATTCAGTAGGTGGACAGACACATACTCCATACCAAACAGCTCTGGAAAAGAGCTTGGACACATCCATTCATCATTCCCATGAGACGAAGTTTGCTGTAGCAGACAATCAAATTAATTAACTGCAGAATCTAATTTACCCAATTTCTTGCTAATTCTCCTATGGGTCGATTATTAAGCCTGACAAATTCCAGCCCGAAAGCACTTTGCTTGAAAAAATAACAATTAGAAACAGGAAGGGAGGGAGTGAAAACTGGGACTCCACAACAGATGTGGAAATGGTTGTTTGGTTTTTTTTTTAAATCAGAAATAGAGTAAATGAAACAGCTTTGCAACAGCTTCACTGGTTTTATTTAAGCATAATATTTTGGAGGATGCAAGAGTAGGCCATAAAAAGCACTTAGTAGACCAGAAATCAATAGAGTGGTGCAGGAAAGGAGTTAACGCTTCATGTTTTTGCCAGAAACTAGACACATTGAACACTCATTAAAATCTGTGTGCTTCTGTACTGAGTAGCTAGTTAACTCCCATAACCAAAGGAACTTTAAAGGCTCCACTCTCAGAGAAAAATACTTGTCACAGTTCAGGGATGTTCAATCCTGTCTAACCTGCCTTTGTGCTGGGCAGTGCCCTACAGAGTTTCAGTCCAGGCGTAGCCCAATATTTACAGCCTGTCTCTCACTGGTGAAGCCATCTGCTGGGGCAACTCCAGGCTCTGCTCAGAGCTCAAAGACCTCTGCTTTGTTTGTTTTAGCTTTGTGAGCTCTGTATACACATTTCACCAGGATCTAGGTCAGAAAATGGTACTTGAAGAAGAAACCAGAACTGAAGGGCCAAAAGAACTTCAGAATGATTTGTTGGTCACAACCCATAGCCTGTAATGTAAGGGCTGGATCACTGAAGTGCTTTCCAGTGGTGCCTCTGGGCCTGTTTCAAGAGTATGTACAATTTTCAGATTGCTAAAAACAGTAATTTTAATAAATTTTGAGGGACTGGCCTCTTTTACATTCACATGGCAACCACTGTTCATGGGAATGCTGCCCAGTTCTTAAAGCCAAGCCCTCTATGAATGCCAGAGGATGGTTTTCATTAAACAGCCCATGTCTCTAGCCTTGCCTTTTGCTGAGCTTCTGCCAGAAACAGAAGCATTTAGCAGCTCTTGGTACTCATTACAAGACTTTTTCATCAGCTAAACTTTGACTGATGGCAGACTCATCACAGCAGACACAGGCTGCATTTACTGTGCAGCTGCATTTATTGTGAAGCTCTGACTTGTTATGATACTGGGTTCTGCTAATTAGTCCTTAAATAAATAATCCATCTGACTGTGGACAAGATTCTAGAGCTGTCAGGACAAGCCAAAGAAAACCATTAATTATAGAAGAGCTGAGTCCTCCCTCCACAGACTTGCAGTGAATATGAATGAGCGAGAGGATCAGAGATCAGGCAGAAGTTGCAGGGATACTATTTGGATTGCTTGCACAGTATGGTGGAATACAGGACCAAAGTGTTTTAAGCTTCCAGTTTAGGAAAGAAAAAAGACCATAAATCTACTAATTTTGAAATCACAGGGGTACCATTAAGATCACGTCTTTGAATCTTTTGGGCAGCACAGGTCAGATTGGTTTACTCATTTGTGCATTGTGGTCAATGTGGAGAGAGTTCTCTCACATCTTCACTCTGGCCCTTTTAATATGCCAAACTGAGCTCTCAGTGAGCTCAACACTGCAGGACAGTCCTTTAAAGCATGTTTTGGACATGAGTGCATGTTCTCTGCTGGGGTTCAGATAGGGTATCAGTAATCACATCTGAACTACACAAGGTCACAAGACCTGGGTATTCATTGGATGAGTCCGAGATGAATTTTCCTTTAGCAAACTATGTCAGTGCTTAACAAGCTTTTCCTATAAAAAGCTGTACTTATTACCAGTTAAGAGTATTTCTAGAAGATGAACTTGGGAAATTTTCATAGGAATAAAAGGTGACTTCTTTCCCATTTCACCCCAATTTGTTGACTTTATGATTTAGCTTTTTAATTCCCACTTGAGCCAGACAAAATAAGAACTCCTCACAGGTGAAACCCAAATATATTTGGGAAGAAGTCTAAAATATTCCACCTTCATGTGTTCATCAAGAAGTCTCCAAATATCATGACACAGGTCATTATTAATAAGGCTTAAGGACTGCAGTCCATGTCTGAACTACACCACAATCCCACGACAAACACTGAACATGGTTCAAGGAAATCTTTATGATTGAAAATCCCTTGCATTAAGGAATAAATTCAACTAGCTGTAATGTTGAAAAAGAATCCAATATTTAATTTTCTCATTAGAAACACCTGGCTCACTGGTCTTCAGCCTTGACTTCCATCTCCTGGAATCTCTCATCCAGATGACAAAGGTTCTTGTGGTTTTGGTACTTGTATTTTGGTATACTTGGTCATGTCCCCTTGAATTTTTACCTCCCGAATGCTTTTTGAAGCAATGTCAATAATAAAAGGCTGTTTGTAAAACCAAGGTAAAGTAATTTAGCTGAGTTCTCCCTTGAGCTGACAAAAACTCTCAAAACACTTTTCTTTGAACAGGTCTGTACAGAGTCACTGGGAGCCCAGACCCACCTCATTTGAAGCCAGTGGCAATGCTCTCATTGACTTCACAGGGTCCAGCTCAGAACCTATGTGGTTGCAAATCAGAGATCCCTGTCCCTGTTGCCCTATCCAGATTCAGATCAAGGAATCCCACAGTTCAGGCACAATGGATTCTAGCCTCACATGGATACTAGGAGCCACTGACTTGCTGATCTCTGGCAGAAACAGCAGGACATGGCTGTTGGGCCACCCTTGCAAAAACTCTCTCATAAAACACCCACTAACAGGGGTAGTTTATGGCATAACACGGACTCCTCATGTAGAAAAACAAGATTTTTTTTATCACTTAAAGTGTTGTTATTTTTTTACAGCTCAGGGCTGCCTAGATGACTAACTCTTCACAACTAAACTAAAACTATATCATAACATTGTTGCAGCAGCTTCTGCAATTTTAAAAGGCAAAGCTGATTGAAATGCTAAATCTAAAAACCAAATCCCAGTCCCACAAGGAAATGGTGAGAGGTGATTAAAAAGCAAGCCAGTTGAAGATGAATGTTGATTTGAATTGGAGGTGAAAAAAGCAGCAGCTTTTGAATATGAAGTGACAAAGGTGCTCTGGCATATATATGTAAAAGTATATATGTATATGCTATACCTTGTTCATGCTGACGTGCAGGGCTGGCCATGGTCCAACTACCTTCACACTCTCCGTTTCTATTTTCTTCAGATGAGAAGTTTCATCATAAAGAAGGGGAAGTCCTGAGCTCAGTTCTAAAAGGATGCCCAAAAGAAAGAAAGAAAAAAACAGAGTCTGAAGGGAGGCTACAGAAGAACTGCAGAGCAAGACACTCAACTGCATTTGAAGAAACAGCGGTCGGCAAAGCATCTTCTCCGTAAGACCCTCTAAAATGTTCCATAATTTTGCCTGTTGGGTCATTTTGCATTTTTCTATTTAGCAAACAATTCCTCCCCCTCCTCCTTCTCACCCATCCTTTCATTTCAGCAGAGCTTTTGCCAGCTTTGGGCTAGATATTTCTCTCCTTTCCTCCCCCCTGCCTCTACCCCCTCTATATTCTAAAACTTAGTTGACACCAGAGGGATTATTTATGCAGCCAAGGTGCCACTCTCAAAACATGTGATGTGTAAAAGAGATCAGAGTATAGCTTTTGGCTTCTCTCAGACATCTTTATTTATATGCCAGCCTCTTTAAGACTGTTGTCAGGAATTTGCTGTGCTTTGTCAACAGAGATTTTGAGCAAGCCACCAACACAGAAAGACAAGGAAAAATACTTTTTTGCAGACAGCCCTGAAAGGTCTCTGTCAACATCTTGGGGATGGCATGGCATATATATGCATATCTGCAAGTACTCTGAGAAAAATAAACTTCATCATGTGATGATTTAACTAATCTCTGCGTCCTCCTGTATTTCTTTTTGCCATGGATTCTCGGTAATAACAGTTGGGAACAATCCAGTTCTCTGGAGTCTGATTCAAAGCCTACTGAAATCAATAAAAACCTTGCACTGACTGCAGTTTGGTTTGGATCAGATTCTTAAGCTGTCCTAAGAATATTAAATATTACTCACTCAAGATCTAATTCTACAGCTGTTTAAATATACATTAAGGGCTTTGCTGACTAGAGACAAATTGCTAAAACCAGCTTATAGGGATATAAGCAAAAAGCTGGTTTTGGCATTCGTGAAACATTATCAGACCCTGAGGTAAAAATGTCCTAGAAAGGGTTACAATATCAGCATTGACCTCCTCTTGGTGGTCTTTCATCACAAGCTAGTGTTGCCAGAGATTGCCAGAGTTCAGCATTTCTCACATCACAGCTGCTTCTGTGGATATGAGACTGTGAAACTGCCTGACACCCTGGGAATAAATTACCACAGCCATAAAATAAGACATGATGGGGAGGGGAGGAGGATGGTTTAAGAAACACAATAATTCTGTTTTCCTCCTAAGAAAGAAAATAAAGGGGAGAAATTGCCTTATGTAAATTATGGAGAGCTCTGGAAAACAAGCAAGCCAGTTTAGCCTTTTAACTCAACCTCAAAAACAAACAAAAGGCAAAAAATTGAAGTCCTACAAAAGGCACAAATTTCCTGAGTCAGCACTAAATTTTGGCAAACCCAAGCTTTCATTCCAAGAAAGGATCTGGCAGCACTGTGTTTTTTCACAGCACTGTTTTCAGCCTGAAACTCAGTCAGTGTTAGACCATTCTCTGCTCAGGGTTATGCAAGGTCTTTTGTAGCGAGCGGTCCAGGAATAAAGGATACCTTTTTTTTGAAGTGATAACCTGCAAGCTCAGCCCAGAGTTGAAGAGGCAACCTGGGTCCCCTCTTCCCATTCCTCACTTTCTGTCATAAAAATTCTGTGAGCTGCACTGCGTACGTGTTGGCGTCTGCTCCCGGTGATAGCCCCAGCTGCTGCCGGTGAATCTGCTCATGTGCACCTGGTAATCCATGCACGCTGTTGCCATGCCAATTAGGCTCAGCAAGCAGCTCACCCTCTCTTCCCTGTAGGCCAGTGGCTGTTGCATACAGTGGTTTTTGGGATTGGAGTTCTGGAATGCGCTGGGGGAGGGTGTGCTGCACAACAAGATGTGATCGGTGTGCATTAGCTTGGAGGTGAAGAGCAGCATCGAGAGTACAATAATCAGGCCGAATGCAGGGAAACAACATCTTCTGCTGAGCTGCCTCCATAAATGCACACGTCAGATTTGTTTCATTGGATTTCACTTCCTCCAGTAATTGAAGTAGACAAATTAGTTGGAATGTGAAAAATCAGGCACGTTTGGCCCAGGTTTGTTTTCTGTTTGTTTCTGTAACAAAGTGCTTGGCTATGTGTTTGCTGGGAAACATGCACTAGTATTTAAAGGGAACATTGGCTGGGCATACTGTTGTTTCCCTCTCCTCTGCCCGTGTCCTGCTAATTGCACTGGAATTTTGGCGTTTCTCAGAATAGATGTAAGTGGAAGAAAGGCAGAGGCTTTCTCCCTTTCTCAGCCTGATGGTGTGTACATATCAGTGGGTCACTCCATGTTCCACTTCAAACGAATTTAAAACCATCTCAGAGCTAAGTGATGAGTCCAGTCCACAGCAACTGGAACAAGTCACAAAACACCTGTGGTCCCTTGGAAAACCACAAGGTAGGTGAACTGAAGCGCTGGTGTCACCCCTGTCAGCCTTATGGGGAAGTTTCTGCTAGGATAGCATATTCCCCCCATGAGACCATTTTGCTCTTCAGGCATTTCCACTTGAGATAGTTTGGTCACAAGCACCCTCTTTCCTGAGAGTGTCCCCTGTTTAGTGACCACTTACTTCCTAGAAACACTTTCCAGCAGTGGGCTTTCCACACAGCCTGGAGGCAGACATCAGTTCCCCTTGTCCTCACGTTCCTGAGGCAGACTGCTGATAGTGCCTCCGCTATGCCTGATTTTTTCTTGTCCCACACCCTCTGCCACGTGTGCTGTCCCCGATAACCGGCTGATGGCCAGCATGCTCCTAACCATTTCAGTACATGCACAGGAACCCTTCCCACAGGCTGTCTGCAAGAGTTCTCTCAGCTGAAACAGCCTGAGCAGCATTTTAATGAAACCATTAAAAACAAACCAAACTGAGTCCCCTGAGCACCAACCTTGAAAAGGCACTTAGACCTGTCACACCAAGCTGCAAATGAGTAATTCTGATTCTAAGGGAAGTGGTCCTACCCATACTGCCACTGCTCTCACAGCAGACACACACCAGATGTAACCACGCACTGGCTTCTCACGGGAAATCAGCAATGGGTTGCAGCAGGGCAGCATTAAGACATGCAGCACAGGACATGCACAGCTGCCTAAATAGCTCAGCTGGAGCAGTCAGCATGGCTGCACCACAGCCTCCCCTCAGAGGCGTCCTGTCCCTTTCCACTCCCTTAGAAAAACTGGGAATTGGTATTTGGTGTTACTGGCATTGGGCAGCAAGCAGCATCGATTCTCTTCTCCTGAATTAGATAGCTAGTGTGGACCAGCCTTAAGCAGCAGAGAAAGGTAAATCTGTCTCCAGGAACAGGTACCATACATGCCTCGGCTGCTGAAGTCCCTTTCAGAGCATGGCAGCTGTTGGACAGGCCAGGCAGGCTGCTCCCCAGCGGCTGGGCAAGGTTTGCGGGAGAGGCCTCTCCCTCCCCATGCCTGGAGGAGGACATGGAGCCTCCTGGGCCCCATTTCACCTCACAGGTAACATTCACTGGCCACAAAGAGAACTGTTCCTGGTGCTTGCCCCTGTGCTCTTCTAGGCTTTTTCTAAGGTTATTTCTGCAATAAGGAGAAGCAGGAAAGCCGTGTGACCTGAGAGCAGATAGAGTGCTGGAATAAACACCCTGTGCTGTGTGGTTTTTGCTGTTTCTTTAATCACCTCCTGTCCCGCAGGTGGGCCCATGGCAGGACTGTGGGGAGCTGGAGAGCAGCAGCACTGCGGGGGCTGAAGCTGGGGCGCTGGGAGTCTGACATGGAGCTGTGGGCTGGATGGAAGGAGCCCCGAGGGGGACGGGGGAAGCAGGGCCAGCGGTGCCCTCTGGGTCGGGACACTCAGCAGCAGCCTAGCTGGCTCTGAATGAATTTCCTGGCATGCTTCAGCTCTAATTTGGGAAAGGAAAATATGGGCTGGCACACCCCCCAGAAAGGTCACCGCCTCCCACTGTGCCAGGCTGACAGCTGGCCGAGGTTTTCCAGCACGGCATTGCCAGCACCCCATGCCCAGCCAGCACCCAGGGCAGCCCTGCGACCAACCGGCCGAGGCTTTCCAGCAGGGCCAGGGCCAGCTGAGCTGCACAGCCATCCCACAACAGGACAGCCAGGGCCAGGTGAGCTGCACAGCCGTCACACAACAGGACAGCCAGGGCCAGGTGAGCTGCACAGCCAGCCCACAACAGGACAGCCAGGGCCAGCTGAGCTGCACAGCCATCCCACAACAGGACAGCCAGGGCCAGCTGAGCTGCACAGCCGTCACACAACAGGACAGCCAGGGCCAGCTGAGCTGCACAGCCGTCACACAACAGGACAGCCAGGGCCAGCTGAGCTGCACAGCCGTCACACAACAGGACAGCCAGGGCCAGCTGAGCTGCACAGCCGTCACACAACAGGACAGCCAGGGCCAGGTGAGCTGCACAGCCAGCCCACAACAGGACAACCAGGGCCAGCTGAGCTGCACAGCCAGCCCACAACAGGACAGCCAGGGCCAGCTGAGCTGCACACCTGTCACACAACAGGACGGCCTGCACTCCCCTGCTGCATGGTGCTGATGGCTGCAGAGCAGGGCCGAGATGCGAATACCTGTCAGTGGCACAGGAGCATCCAGCAGCCTGCTCAGAGCTGTGCCAGAGCAGGGGGTGGCCGTGCTGGCAGTGCTCCATGCCAGCCCCCTGTGCTTCCCAGCATGAAGGTACACCAGAGCGCAGTGTACAGTCAGTGGAAAACAACATATCTTCTGAAGGTTGTTCCTAAGGGAGTAGCTTCATGGAAAGCCCCAGCAAGCAAGTCATATTACTGCTTAGGATTCCTTCCTTGAATGTCTACAATGCCTTGAATTTTATTCCTTAAGCTTCTCTCTTAAAAACTGTCTTACTCTCTTGGGGAAAGAAAATTAAAGAAAATGTTTCTAAGCTTCTGAAACAAAGTCTGATCAAAGCGCGTGTGCACTTTGTGCACAGATGCCTGTGCCTAATGCTGGGGTGGGACGGTCTACAGTCGAGCTCACCCAGTACAGTCCACTACAAGACCCTGGTTTCAAGAACTTGAAAACTGTCAGATCAACTGACCAGGGTGAAAGTTTCCATAATGGATAGCTATCTCAAAGTGATTTACAGTTATGAAGGCAGGAACTGGGCAAAGGAAGAACTCATCGTTTCCTTGAGACAAGGCATATAATATATCATATCTTGTTTTGCCCGTCATCTGACATTCTTACAGAGCTTCAGCATCTGACACACTGTAGAGCACAGAGATTATAAATCTGGAGAGCAGAAAGCAGGGCTGCTCAGTGACAGGGATGTTTTTCTTCCAGTAACTGTAAACCTACAAACATTTGGCCAAAACACATACCCTTAAAAATGCCTATACATGTTCAGCAACACAGACTTCCAAGGCTTCCACTTCTCCAAGGCTGCATCAGGAATGGATAGGCTTCTCACCTCTTTGCTTTCTACAAGCCAAAAGTTTTCCACTAAGAAAGCAAGTTCATTCCAGTCTTGGTAGGTAAAGTTTGTAATTGTTCCCATTACCCAAACTAAAAGCAAGATGCTGTTTGTCCAGTGCTCCAAAATTTCTGCTGCCAGTGCCCAGACATGAAAACAAGATCCAAACAATGAGGGCTGAAGACCAGCTTGGCAGATTAGCAAAAGACAATAACAGATGAGGGTAGGTTTGTGAAACTATGCAAACAAATACTAACAACAAAAAATAGCTTGTGCCGAGTGGCTAGAGTCAGTATCTGTGACTAACTGGGTATTTGTTCAGCTATGGAACACCCATCTAACACCAAACCCTGCAACCCTGCAGCAAAGTCAGGATATTGCACATCTTGTCTCATTTGCACATGCTACAAAGCTAGCAAATAACAGGAAGCACATTCTTCATGGAGAAATACCAAAACACACGCTGTTTACCTTTCCTTTCCTTTTCCTCTTTGCCAGAGACAAACCTGAAAGCATCACAGTTAGTGAAATGACATTCACTGCAGTGGACTTACTGGTTGGGTTTGGAACTGCAGAAACAATGTCCTTGGTGTCGGGAGCAAGGGCAGCATAATTGGTGTGGTGGTGATGGTGCCGATGGTGGTGGTGGTGCCTTGCAGCCATTTTTGCGGTATATGGAGTTCCACCATTCTCCTCAATGTTGAACGGATGCAGATCGCTGTTGTTCAAGGGAAAGCTACAAAACAAATTCAGTTCAAATTAGAGTAGTAAACTGCAGCACCAATTGTACTTTTGGAGAGACAGAGTGAAAACTTTCTTGGGAAGAAATGCACAGCTTTTTCGTAAATAAAAATTTAAATGAGATATACCGCAAGTCTCTACGGTTTTCTATCTCCATAAGATTTCTCTCATGAGGAAAAAGGATGCCTCTGCTGAAATCAGAATGATTTGTGATTTTACACACGACACAATCTCTGCTAGAATCTTTTGTGGGACAGGAAAGTTATCAAGCAGAAAACAATAACTTCTTTAAAGTGAAATTGTCCAAAGAACAGACCAAGGAGCAGTCTCAGAGTAACATTACATTCCTGAGAATGTGCAGGTCTCTAAATTTATGCAGCAAAATAGCTATATAAAAAAAATCTGAGGGGAAAAAAGGAGAAATAAAATATTTTACAGGTAACAACATACAAAATAGCACTTGGTCAATAAGGAATTGTACCTCTGCTGATATAACTAGTGTGGTTTTGGTGGGGTTTTTTTCCATGTGTTTAGCTAGGAGGTTAACTCTCATCAGTCTACAATGTATGGCAAATGGGGACACACTGACATTTTAATTCATCATCTGTAACTCAGGGGTGACAAATTAGCCTGCTGCTTTTCTTCATTAGCTTTAACTGATGCTGTTTCAGTTTATTGTTTGAAATTATGATGAATTTCTAGAAATGATATTTTCTCTCTATTCCAGCAACCAAGAAAGATTGAGATAATTCTACACAGATACTGCAAACTACTTGAATGTGCTTTTCTCAGAGGAGTGCTTAAAATTTTTATAAGGTTTTAACTTATTCTATAGCAGTACATTAGAGAGCAGTTGCAGTAAATCAATTCATTTCAATAAAAGATGAATCCCCTGCCTATCTGAAATATTCTAAAGAAATTACATCTTTAGCTGCATGGGTTTTCAGTTTGCTTTTATTACTAACAGCAGCCGAAAACCTGACAATATGGAATGAAGGCAAAGAGAATAATTAAAGGAACAACGAATAAATTATACCTAAGCTACTTGCTACATATGTTCTCTGCAGATTACTTAGTGATTCAAAGCAAAATTAACCAGTCATCTGCAAATAAACACATCTGTATCACTTCCAAAGTTATACTGAAGCATGCAGCTTGGTACATCACTAATAACCACTGTCTTCTTAGTAACAACTTCAGACAAAATGAGGTTTCTGACTGGGTACTAATTGAATAATACTTTTATGCTGGTTACTTTTTGAAAGCATGAGGCGGGGAGGGGAATGTTGTGTATATTAATCTTGGCAGGTTGCCGACATGTAGCAACCACTGCCAATAAAGGCACTTCTGATGCCTTATTTGCCTTAAGGAAACAATACAAATAGGTGTCTGATCCACAGGGGACAGCTTTCATGAGCTCAGATTATCCAGGACTGGTCTGTCTTTTCAAATTGTACTATATCTTTACTGCTATAATCAAATCAAGCAAGTGCCTACAGGGGGAAAAATGGTACAGGCTAATGAGATTGCACACTAATTGTAGCAGCTCTCCTGCACTTTCCCTTCAAGGGCCTTGGATTGGAGTGACATTTTTTGACTGAGAGGATAGGTGGTTTTGTTCACATGGTTAAAACCCTGATGGGAAAGAAGATCAGTTTGGGGCTGGAGCCTCAGCCCACCTTTTTTTTTCAGTCTGATTCAATTTTTTTTTCAAGACACAAAACTCTACGTGCTTGGGAGTCTCCTTCATTTCACCCACTGGCAGGCTGGTTTAGCAGATTTTCAACTGGTCTCTTCAACAAAAATCACACCAAATCCTTACACTGACTCTTCATGCTGCTATTGGCCCAAGGGAGCTTCCATGCTGAAATGGGAATGAACCGAGGACTGAATGAGCCAACTGAATTGCCCTCTGGCATGAGGGCAAATGTGCACCAAATTCTCTAGGTGTATTTCTTGACTGCCCAGAGAGGAGAGTAAAATGTAAAATGCAGGGAGACCATTACATCAAAGAAGTAAAGAGCTAGCCCAGCAAAGCTGATGTACAGCTATGCACTGAAATCCTTGGGGACAGCAGGTCACAAAGCTCCAGACAGGGCGTCGCTACCCAGGCAGCACACTCTGATGTGAAATCCCATGTTCAAACTGCCAGCCCCGGTAAAAGCATGTTCTCATCTGCACTTTCCCTGGGCTGACAGCCACTGACAGATGTTGAGGCAAACTCATCTCAGGGTCAGCCAACTCTTGCACTTCTGACGGACATGAGGCTGGGCTTTCGCACCGATACCCTCACTGCCAATGGGTTACTGAACAATCAGAAATAACAGGCCTTGCAGCAGCCCCAGAAATAGAAAACTGACAATACCCAAACAAAAATACCATGAGTAGTCCAAATTCCTTTTCTGTGTACTCTGTCATGTGTATTTTAGGGGTATATTAGACATCTCTCTATAGTTTCTACAAGGTGGCATCATTATTATGTCACACCACATCTGTTTTTCACTTTCCTGTTCTTCCACTGTCTTAGAGACTTCACACTTTTCCACTCAATACAACTTTTTGTCACTAACTTTGCTTTCTAACTTTTGCTTCTGTCTGGCTTACCTGAATAGAAAACATGGTCAGGTATTGTTCCCAATCCATTGATGCAAATAAATCACAACACTCAATGAACCAACTTTTGGACCATATTCTAAGGTATTAATACTCCTGAACTCCAGGAATTCATACTTGCTCCCCACACATCAAGTAATGCTGTCAGACTATGTGCATTACATGGACAGGTAGCAATTTTCATCCTTTCTCATGTACCTGCCTTTTGGCCATCCTAGTATGCCTACATCACCTTTGTTTCACTTTTTAATCATCATTTGGCTGTCCTGCAGGTTTCTTCTTTCTCCTATGTAGTTTCTCAACAAGCTCCAGCTGCTTCCTATACGGACCGGTCCTGTCCTTCAAGGAAAATCAGGCAGGGCCCTACAGGCTATTGTGCAAAGGAAGCAAACATTTCTTTTTTCTTTGTCCCTCACTCAGGAAAAAGCACTCCTGAGGATTAAGTTTCTGGAGGCTGAACCTTCAAAAAAGCCATTCAGTGTTCACAAGAAGGTTAGTATTGCCTTTAGCCTCAAACTCACATTAATTACTTCCTTCTGACCAAAAAGGCAGCACATTGAGGAACTAAGCAAATAACATGTATCTACTAATTTCCTTTTCTATTTTAAAATTTTTATTTACATTACTAGTCCTCTGTCTCAATTTTATGCTCCTCATACTTTACCCAAAGAGCTATTTTCAGTTGACATTAGATTTCATGTGCTCCACTCACCTACTGCTTTACCAAACTGTGTCTCTAATGTACAATTCATACACACAACAATAGTGTTAAGAGGACATAGGAAAATGGGGAACAGAAAAGTTTTTGAAACCCTTCAAAACCAAAGTACATGGGCCTGTCTTACCTGAACTGAACCTCCAACACCTTCACTAGCAAAGACTCCATGACCCTCCTGTGCAATCCATTGGAGTGTCTCACCATGCCTACACATCTTTGTTCCGTCTCCTTTACTGCAATTTAAGCCACTATTTTCTCTCTCATCCATGACAGACACAGTGAGGTGGTTATTTCTCGCTATAGAAGCCTGTGTTTTTGAAAATGCCCTTTACATCTCCCTTCAGAATCTGAAAAGCTCTGAATTCCTCAATTGTCCCTCACAGGTCACTCATTTCCTACAGCTCTGGAACATCTTGCCATCCCTGCCCACCCGGCTGCCCCCTGCTCTGCTTCCAACATGTGGTGTTTAGAACTGGACAACCCGTTCCGGCTGAGGCCTGGAAGAGGAAGGGTTGCTTCCCATGTCCTACAGGATCTACTCCTGTTTATACACTGGAACATGACTTTTTTTCTATATAGCCTGGGATTGTTGATTCATGTTTAACTTATGATCTTCAAGAACATCAGCTCCTTTCCTAAACTGGCCAGGTTTCCAGCCCAACAACCTCAGCTGTGACATATGTTACTCCTACCTAACAGCATTAGCATTCCTCTTGAGCTGCACCCTCATCTTTCTGATGTGCTAAGATCAATATCTGAGCAGGACTTTTCTCTCATCCGTGACAGGCGTGGTATGAGAGAACTCCCACTTTGGTGTAACCTGTGAGAGACAAGGGATTTTTAAAAAAACCTAATTGCCTTTCTATGCCATCCTCCCAGCTGCCATCCTCAGTCTCCAGTAGAACAGAACTATGTAGCCCTGCAGAAACATCTTCCATCTGTCTCCCAGAGCAGGCTTACTCCTGCACTCTGCCCATGTCCCCTCTTTCCCAACTCTTCCTCTAGGCATCTCCCACCTGTCAGAATTATACTTAGAGAGCAAATGGTGGGGCTTTCTTCTCTCCTCTCTGTGGGAAGGCTGAAGGGACAACAGCAAAAAGCAGGTTCAAATTATCATGCCTCGTGGATGTCTCTAAGAGTTTAGACCTTCCCTACTATAGCTGAACAGTGGCTTAAATAAATCCCAGGCTTCTAGGTCTGGTTGTGATAAGTAACCTTCAACAATTACCACACCTGCTTCTATTTGCTTTGAACATTCCTCCTGCACCAAACCAGTGCAATTTTCCAGTATCTGAAAGTCCACAAACTTTCCACAAACATCTTCACAACTGCTCTCGATCCTCCCCCATCTGTAGCTCAGAGCAAGCCTGGTGGTGATTTGCACAGGTTTTGGCAGCAAAATTTCACACTGCCAGCCAAGGCTGAATGTGCTGGGAGATGCATCACCCATCACCACATCACTACAATACCTTCTCCAACATCAAAATGGGCTTTAGTCATGCTCCCAAATGGCAGTCAGTGGAAGTGTTGCATGCCTGTTAACATATATGTGTATTAATGTGTATGTAATGAAAGCAGCCATTGTGTGTGCAACTTCAGTGTGGCAGCTGGGGGGAGGAGAAACAGCTATGCTAAGCCAAACATTCATTTTTGGATTTAGTATCTCCCTCTATTCAGAGGAAGGAGGGCAGACTTTGTGTTAATTCTCTGCCCATGCTTCAAAAGAATTAAAAAAAAAAGCCCAAATAAATCACAATTAGAATCTCATATAACACTTGTTTTGCTAAAGTACGGCAAGTGGCACAGAGAAGGAATTTTGCATACTCTGAAAATGTCCCTGTGGAGAGGAAAGAAGAGGAAATGAGGGGATAGGAAGAAGGCAGTGCATGTGAGTATCAGTTACTGGCCAGGACTATTGGACTGAAGCAAAAGACTTGACCATTACATGAGAAGGGAACACAGACCACAGCAGGAGCACTGCAATAACAGAGAGATGAACTTTCATTCTGCAGCCGAAGACTGGGACATATAAAAGCAATGAGTATTCCTAAGTAAAGGAAAACTGGGATCACTAAAATCAAACTTATGTTGATTTGGTTTTTTTCCCCTGCATCATGTAGATCTCTTTGCTGGCCAGCATTGGCTTTCTCAGCTGTGTGAAGTGTAACTAAAGCCAACAGTGCAGTTACACTTGAATGCTCTGCTCTGACACCAGGACAACACAGCAGGCCCATTTGGTTCCTTCAGGGAAGGCATGGAAAATCGTGTTGCAGATTTCTCTCCCTGCTGTCAGGGATGATCCACAGTCCCCATCCTATCCTAGGGACACCTCAGAAAGCAGAGCAGGCAGCCTTCTCCCAGGCAACCTTGAAACTAAAGAGAAAATGATAATGGGGAAAAATATATTAATAAATGGTGATGGAAACCTGCTGTAGGATACAAGATGCTCAACTAAGTTTTGAAGCAAGAGTGATCTGGAATTCTCCACAAGAAGAATAAAGCCTGCAGCAAAGCATGTTCTAATAAAATACCAAGGAACAAATCTTGACTCAATAAAGACATTGTCCTCATAGATTTCACCTAATCTGCATAAAGATCATTAAAAAAATACTATCTTGCAAAACTGTCATGCAAAATATGCCCACTGGGGAACTAAGCTTGCTTTTCTTCATTTACAAATGGTTTTAATTAACAGTAACAATAGCTAATGATATTTAATCACCTGTCAAAAAAAAATTAATTGTCCCAGATGTCCTTGTAGATAAGAAAACTCTGAAAAGCAGACACAGAATTTTCTAAGACCAATGAGATCCCCCCTCAAGTCTGCTGCCTTCCCCTTTCAGATAGAGGCAATACATTCCTGTCCTTAAGAAATAAACAACTCGGGGTGGCTAATCCAAGCAAGCTAGCTCAGGTTAAAACAGGAGCAAAACCAAGCAAGGAACTGAGCTCTCTGAGGCAGCTGCAGCTGATGTCAGACTGCTAGCCATGGCACAGCTTTTCCCACCACTTAACCCATTAAATAGCTCAGGTCCTGTGAGCTGAGCTCTCTCATCTCTGCTGTGCTCAGTATGACATTGCTGCCAAAAGATGCAGAGAGAACCAGGCACAGGCCCGAGGCTGAGCTAAGAAAGGAGAACATGAGAAATCATGGGATGTGACAGAAGAAGTTGCTGGGCATGAAAGATGAAGGTAGAAGCAGCAAAAAAATGCTATAGAGCGTGCGCAGAAGAATTGCCAGAATTCACAGGTAGTTATGGTAGCCATGAGCAATGGCCAAACATCATAGAGCTTTAGAGTATCAGGGACTCTTTGGTGAGAACAGCCTTACAAGGCCAACACCGTCTAGGAAACTGTACCAGTAACTCTGAGTAAGGTCCAAACTACCGAGGTAGCCTTGGGAAATTTGAGTATGGACTTAGCAAAACCAGGAGCAATGCAAGGAAAAAGCAGGGGTAACTGAGAGGAGACAAAGGAAGGAAAGAGAAGAATTCATGTGTATCAGGATGCACAAGAGAAAGGTGAGAATAGTGACCAGCCCTATGTAAGCAAGCTGCTGGTCAGTCAGCTTGGCTGGTCACGCTCCAATCACCACAGTCCAAGGCATCTTCCCAGCTGTAGTCCCGTTTTCTGTGGGGGTGTATGCGTTAAGGATGGAGCTCTGTGTGCTGCCCCACATCTGTGAGCTGCTGCTCGTGTATGCAGGTGCTGCTAGAGGTGCTGCTCTTCACCCTCTCTGCTCAGCAGGGCTGGCTGAGTAGGTGCTCTGCGAGCATTTGCATCTCTGGAATGCATGCTCAGCATCTCATCCTGGGCTGTGAAACCAGGAACTACAGCAGCCTTGCGTCTAGCAGATCAGAAAGGTGTAATCCCTTTAGCCTTGAAGCCAATCTACTGGATTTGGCTTTCCTTAACAATGCGCTCCCATTTTATGAAATCTTTCTGTCGCTGTCCTTCTGAAGCTGAAATTGCTTAGGAGAAACTTGTTTTAAAAGACATTAACCAAATTAATTACAAATGAGTCCTTTTCATGCTTCTAAATTATTCTGAGTGCTGCTAATATACTGTCTTGTTAATTTTCAGTAATTTGCCATAACTTCAAAGTCCAGTGTGAACACAACTGACTCCACTGCCACACAAACGACTTCTTTTTAGTTATAGATTTTTTCCCTTTTTAAAAGACAGTATTAACAGGTAAAAGTAGCACAAAATCAATCACTGAGCACAGCAAGGCCTTTCTCAATTACAAACTTGCAACCTCTGCCCTATCTGTGGGCAGGTTCTCACTGCAATACTTGGGAAACTCATCTGACTTACAGCAGGAAACTGTTCATTTTACCTTTAAAGCCATTTTCACAGGTTTTTTTTTTAAAGTCAGAAATTGAGAACGAGACACACACATTAAATGCAACCATTGAAACTGAAAATGAATAATAACAAACAAAGCCCTCCTGGACTCAAAATTTTGATACAGAAGCAGCATCCAATTTTACATTCAAGTTCCTTGAAGTTTGCTTCAAATCAGCCTTGCTACTGATTCAGAGAGCCCCAGGTGCTGAAGACACCGAAGCTGAAATCACAAAGCTCCCTTGCCTCTTTCATTCTTCACCACTGCCAGGGCTTCTAGCAGAATCCTTTGCTTTTCATTTTCCAATTCTTTTCTTTTGCACGTAACACTGTAAAACTCTGCTTCTCCTAAACCCTCTACTTGAGTTTTTTGTTTCCCTGACCCATTTTTTTTTTCCTGAGCTCTTCCTTCGTATTTGACTCCTAAACTCCCACTGATGAGAAAGACTCAGCTCAGAGGCACCATGATGTTGGCTCTGCTGCTTGCCAGCAACGCCTTAATATTCAGGGCCTTGGCCCCTGGAGATGAGAAGAAACAGCCACTCTGTCATCTGTTCAGGTACTGAGTTCATTACTATGCAATTATACAATTTAGAGAGCACTGGAGATTCATTAATGATTTGTATTTCTACTTCTCCAAGGAAGAAAAAATTGCAGAAATTGGTAATGGCAGGTAAACTACTGTGATTATAACTCCAGCACAGAGTGTTATGGGTTTAGGGAGGAAAAAGTAACTTATAAATAATTAGCTTCTTATCCGGAGTATAATTGCATTAGATCAGTACTTCCTACTTCTAATTAGGTGTGGCTACTTCTTTCATTTTTGTTGTGACTCAGAAAGCAGATGATGTTTTTCATTGCCTCAGTTAAAAAAAAAGTGTTTCTTATAATCCATTAACATAAGACATTGGTAAGCCAGGAACGAGAGATTTTCCAAACCGTTTCTGTATGAAACATCTGTTCTTGTGTAATTCAAAACATCATCTTTGACATGATGAGCTGCAGATTTTGCTGTTTGACAGTTTTAAAGGTCATACTACTAGTGCTATGAAAGGAAATGGAAGAGGAAAGGGAAGAGGAATAGGAAAAGAAAGAGCAAGATGACAATGGAAAAGAAACAAAAATCATGTATATTATAAACTGAAAAGATAGTACATTTGTGATGGAAATATAATTGTGGTGGCAAATTGAAAACGGAACCTTAAGGGCAATTTCCACTGGTTCCCATAGCCTCAGCTCAACATTTACCTTAATTTGAAATTGGCACATTTCTCAGTTCTGAAAGGGTGTGATGATTAAAGCAGTCATCATGAATACTTCTGCTAGTGACAAACTAGATATCTTCTGAAGAGATACAGGCAACAGATCATGGAAGATAAGGTGCCACCAAACACAAAGGAGTATCCCACAGTTATTAGAAAGCTGTTATGCAAAAAAGCACAAACCAAAGAAGCAACATTGGGTCAGGCTGGTGGAACTTCTTATCTCCACCAATCTGTGTGCCAAGTCTGCCAAGATTCTAACCAAAGGAAAAAAAAAATACCACCATCTTTAGGAAAGCTGGATGGAAGATAAGGGTTTTTTTGTTTGTTTTTTTGTCACATCTCTTCTTCCTCTTCAAAACTGGAAGTATATTACATGTAGAAATTAAAAGCAATATGAAAGTTGTTACAGACATGCTTGTATGTTCTGTAGCAAGATACATCTGCAGGGGACAGTGCACAGGGAGGTCTGACACGTGAACTTGACAATTAAATTCAGACTAACACTCATGACATCAATTCAAAGTAAGTTGTTTTGCTCCTAAGTACAGTCATGAAACAATCATCAGTAAGTGCTTGAGAGCAGCATTTAATCTGCAGAAGCTTTATTACTGGAAATGATTAATATCAAGGAAGGAACTCCAATTGAATTATCTGTGGGGAGGGTTTTTCTTGGTGATGAAGTGACAACATGAGCAACAACACATACACTCAGGAAGGGAAACCCTTTGGCCAGTCACTTCAAGGTACAACAGTAGGTAGAAAACAAGGGAAACTGAAGAAGGTCTTCACTGCCAACACACACTGCTTTGCCACGTACTGCAGAAGGCAGACAGAAAAGTGTGGCCCAGCTCTTCATGTGTTTTTTCTGATCTGACTAGGATTGGTTTTTTCCAAAAGCTGCATCTTTTATGTGCCTGCTGAGGAAGGAGGACTGATTTTCCTGCAGGCTTGTTGACACTAAAACTTGGGAGCAGCGTAAGAGCACTGTGATTTTCCAAGAATGTGCAGTTTGACTGTAATGCAGGAAAAAGTATTTATTCTGAAACAGTTCAAAATCTCCATCCTCACAATGTAGCACAAGTTTGGTTAGGATGAAGTGTTAGCTCAAGATGGCTCTTGAGATTTCATGGCTAGCAAATGAAACTTGTTTTAGCAAAAGAAGCCAGGGTCCTGGTTCAATGCCCTTTCGAAGCACAACACACACAGTCTGAGGTCAATAAAAAAAATACAGTTCCTAATTTATGTCCATTAATGGTGGTCTCTAGCAGCTCTGGCTCCAACAGTCCTTTATAGCTACCATCAGCAATGCTGCAAGGACAGCATTCCCCCTACAAGTCTGTTTTCCTTGGTTCTCTGCTGCACAGTAATAGGAAAACCACTCATTGCCAAGAGTCTTTCCAGAGATCTGGCGTGTCAGCTTAGATGGATGTGCATCAAAACTTCTTTCCTTTGAGGCAGGTAGAAGAAGCCTTCAAATGGAGAAGATTCCTCCTCTGAAAAGAGATGATTGTAGTGCTGAACTGTCTTCCTCCTCTCTCTCAGAGAGCCCCATCTTGCCAACATTCATGCCTGAGAAGCAGGTGATATACTTGGTTTCATTTTTCCCCTGCTGCCTTTGATGTTCCCCAGCTCATTCCTCGCCTCATTCCAGCACCTGAAGTTCCATTTTAAAATTACTTGCAAACTCTGACACTCTTGCTCCTGCAGGCTGGAGAGACATCTTTTGCAGTCCTCATACAGAACAAATAGAAAATCACATTTTACATCAAGAGGCCATAATACATGATTTTTTGCCATCCACAATGTGAGAAAACAATCCTCCTGTTGGTCAGTTTGCACATGGGTTCACTGACAAAAGGGTCCGGAAGGACTTAATTCTCTGCTTTAAGTGTGCAAACCCCTGACTGCCAGCTTTAGAAATGCATTATAAAACCTGATGCCTTTGTTCACTTTGCCTGTGACTCACATCAGCTAGAGAAAAATAGCTGAAAATGAAAGTTTTAAGAAAAAGCCCACACTAAAACAATATACTGAAAGTGACAACACTTTCAGTATTGCATTTCAGTATTAGTCATTAGTTTGCAAGCCAGGGCCTGGCTGGGGCTGAAAAGTGGTATATTTCAGTGGGTGTTACAGACGTGGTGTCACAGTGTCACCAGCTTTCCAACTCCCCCTGCAGTTCCTGGGGGAGAGGACATAGGATCGCAGTTACTACAGGGTAAAGGTAATCCCCCTGCAAATCCAAACACACAGAGTGCAGAGCCAGGCCTGAGCCCTGCGAGGGAAGAACTGGTGTCCAGCTTTATTGAACGCAGGAGGAAGTGTGCAGAGAGATGATCAGAAGATACCCTCAGCCAGGTTGTATCAATTAATTCTCCAACACATGGAAGAAGACATTCTGTGCTGGACTTTGGATCAGTGTAATTTCTCCAATGCCTATCACTGTATTAAGACTTCCCCTCCATCTCCCCAGGTTGATGCAAGGGTAGTGTTTATCACCTGTAATCAGATTACAGAAGTTTCCAAGTGTATGCTAGACTTGTAAAAAGAAGGTTTCAGATTTACACAATGAACACACTTCAGAACAGGGTGGAGAAAGTTTGCACATGTACTGCAGTGGGTACCTCTGAGAATATGTTTCATTTGGATAGAGAAGGTGGTACCTCCTCTAGGCAATTTTCAAAGCTTTTTTAAAAAATGAGCTTCCCTGTATATATTTAGAACACAATTAAAATGTGTTGACTTAGAACGACTGTATAACACACTCTTAGGTAAAAACTGTGCAGCATTTCCTCATGAGGAACTCTTAGTTAAAATAATTCAGGACAGTGTATAAACACTCACATACCAGGCCCATCAAGTTCCTGTATTGAGTTTGTGCCTATAAACTACTAGAGATTTCCTGTAGCAGCACAAATTTAAGATGTAGCATTGATTTATACTGTCAGAGCTTTCACAGTATTTTAAACAAAAGTTGCTTCTACATTAAACAACTGACTTAACCAAACATTTTCCAGTTCTTTTATCTCTCCTCTCTCTACATGTAATCTCGTTTCAGCTGCAGTGTTTTGTATTGCTTCAAACAAAAAATTATAATCTTAGCATCACAAGACCTGTATTATTTGTTAAAAACAAACTGTTGTGAGTTATGACTGCACTAATTTTAGGAAAAAAAAACCAATGTGCTTTTATATTTAAAGCAACTCTTTTACACTGCCCTGTTCAGACAGATGCCACTCATATCCACCTTCATTCAGGTAACACAAACTGTACAGGTCAGAGCAATGCTGGGGGCAGAGAGGAAACAGGGAGATGCCCTCTCTCTTCCCAACTGCATCCTAGCCCATATGGTACAAGAAGCCAGCTATGCCTAGAGGAAGGAAGGAGAGAGACATGGATCTCTTCTTACCTAGCTGATTGCTTGGTGACTTGGCTGGTACAGATTTCTGCAGGCAGCAGGGAGGATGCAGGATGAGCGAGTGAAAGAAAGGGGAATGCAGCATGTGTGGGCTCCTTCTCCAGAGAAGCAGGATGACAAGTGCTTCCCTCGAGGACACACACACAAACTGCAGAACACACAAGGCCCCCAGGTTGTTCTTCACCAATGTGCCTGAGGCATTTTAACACTTAAGGGCTGGGTAGGCCTTGTGCTATCTTAACTTGCAGTCTGTCAGGGAATGGATCCCCCTTTCTGTGCGCCTTCAGCAACAAACCAAACCAGACATAACAACACAGGATGAGGTGGAACACTGGCAACAAACCACATGGAAGCTGACAAGGTTATATGACAAGAATAACACTCTATTATGAATGTAGGTGTGTAATTAATAAAGCACCAATGCCCCACACTCTAATGTGAGTATTCAAAAAACCTCCTCCAGAGTGCTTTCAGAGCAGCAGCTAAACTAGACTTTTGTTCCAGTGCCTCCAACAAAGTTTCTCTTTCTTCCTTTCTCAAATAAAATGCTGCTGAAATAGAGGAAGGCTAGTCTGGGGAAACCGAAGTCAGCCTCTGTGATTACACATCTCAGGCTTACTCTGGCATTTTCACATCTCAGTGCACAATTGCTTTATTGTCTTCCCCTCTCTGCAGATTGTACTGGAAACATCGATCCACCACAGCACTAATAACTACAGGGGAAAACAGCTACAAGACTAAGTTACAGCATCTATCCACCCTCCCCCAAAATCTTTCAAAAATAAATAATGCATCATAACCAGATCAACAAGATTGACATTTTTTATTTGTACTTAGCACATACAGGAAAGATCAAAACAAATAATAAAAGATAGCATTTGTAAACAAATGTATTTCACAAAAAGTTATAAGCTATCAAATTTGCTCTGAAAAAATTCGTTATAGCCATTTATAAATGTATATTTATCAAAATCAAGTTAAAAACTACTTCATTTTGAAAATGTCCCAAATGAAGATTCATTCATTCCAACAGCTTCAGAGAGACCATCAATGTAAGGCCTAACTAAAACAAATGCACGAGTGAAGATGGCACTGTGATTTTTGGTTTAAAGATAACAAAAAAGTCTGCAAATGATCAAAATACCAGCCAGTCCTGTTCAAAGTCCTAGGTCTGTAAAATATACATTCAACTTTGTAAATTTCTAACTTTAAAAAAAAAATAGAGTTATTCCACTGGAATGTCCTCATATTTTAATGTACTGATTATATGCTGTGTTTTTGAGTCCACTCAGAGAAAAGTTATCAGTAGGTAGTTTCATGTGATTGTATAGCTCACTTCCATAATCACATTAAAAATAAGACAACAGCAGCACCCTTTTAGCAAGGATTAATTTTTAACATTCTTGCATTTATAGCAGCAGGTATGGTTTTGGGGAATGCTATTAATAGAATCAGTAAGTAAAAAAAAAAAAAGAAGAGATATGCATACTCTGTGAAATTTATTAGTGTTCTTTCCCTATACTTGTTTTCAAAGTTAGGTAAGCACCTGTATTTTTTCTGCAGAACACAAAAATTAGAAACAAATGACATCCAAACCTATGACTACCTCAGTAGGCTCCCTTTATTGGTGGCCCACAAGCCAATTTGATTGCCAGTGTGAATTCAGTTTTTTCCTCCCTCCAATCTCCTATCTGCATGTGAACTAAAAATGATGTTCTCAAACTTCATCTATTAATTTGATTCAAAAGAAACAAGGTATTAAAAATAACTAAGGCACAAATGTCTGATCTTTAACAGCAGGCAGAGGGTCACAGATTTGAAACGATGGTAGAATATAAATCCCCAGAAATATTTCTGGTCTCAGGGTACTGAAAATTCTTACCAGAATTCACAAAAGGTTTTTCAAGATTTTTTTTTTTTTAAACAAAGATACGGGAAACACTTTTCCCAAGAATGTCCACAAACACCAAACAAGGATGGATGTACATACAAAGACACACACTTTATGCACAATACACTTTAAACATACTGCAGACAGACAAGGACCATGGAATGCAATGATGTCTAAGATGGCAGGTGAAATGAAGATGGCTCTTTTTCAGAGAGTCGTCATGAGTTTATCTTGGTACACCATGCTTTGGACTCCTCCTAAATTCTTCTGGTTCTGTTCCTGGATATACCGTAAATGGCTGTCCTCTCCACTTGTGGGGGGTTTCCAATAGGGCCTGTCATCGTGATAGGGTGGCCTGTACCATTTGCACAGTCATTGGTTAGTGAGGAATGGAAGTCACCCTGGGAGTGTACATAGCAACATGAGCTCATCCTGCAAGCGCTACGCATGCACATGGAGCTAGAGCACAGGAAGGAAACAGGCACAGACCTACAGGTCTGGTGCAGAAGCTGCTGAAGCAACTCAATCAGAGCTCTGTCATTAAAAACCCTCTCTGTTTTCAGTGTTAGAGACAAGCGTTGGGCATCAATTCTCCAGAACCCCAGAGGGCAGGTGGGGAGAGAGGAGGAGGCTATAGGAAAACTAAATCTATACAGCAAGTAAAATAAAACATGTCATGCAGAATGCTGAGCTTACGAAAGTATATCCTGAAGTCCAAAAAGTTAAGAAAGGCAATCTTATTATGAATGAAAATTGCTTTTCTGCAGTTGTTGCCATTCCTTTCGTACTGGTGCAGTTAATTAACACTAAAGCAGCCTGTAATTTACAGAGTGGCATTTCCTTAAGAAGAGCACCCCCAGTCTACAGTTAGTACAGCCATTCCTCTGAGAATTGCGAAAGTACTACAAGGAAAACACCTTTTTCCTTGTTCATTATTTATTGCTGCTTGGAGATATGAACTTCAACCATTCCTACAGTGTTTCCTGAATCATTGCAGGGAAGTAGGTAATAAATAAACAAAAATTTTGAATACTATGTAGGAAACCACAATATTTAAGATTACCTTATTACCAAGCTAAAGCTGCAATTATTATATATACAGAGGAAATTCTTTTCTGCGAGGGTGGTGAGGCACTGAAAAAGGCTGCACAGAGAAGCTGTGGATGCTCCATCCCTGGAAGTGCTCAGAGCCAGGTTGGATGGGGCTTTGGGCCACCTGGTCTTCTGAAAGGTGTCCCTGCCCATGGCAGGGGGTTGGAACCAGATCATCTTTAAGCTCTCTTCCAACCCAAGACATTATATGATTCTGCTAAGTTTTTTTATAGCAGCAGAAACACAGGCAAGACTTCAGATTTTTTTTTTAGGTTTTACCTTTTTTGGGGGATATATTCTAAAGTTATATAATGACAACTGTCAACTGGAATAAGTTTTTTCCAGAAGGTTAAACATTAGCCTAACTGCAAACCAATAATTCCACAAAAAGAATTTTACTAAGAAAACTGAGACACAATTCCACATATTATTTCACAAATTATTCATCAAAGTATTGCACAGGCCATTTCATTTCAGCCCATGCCCATTCTGGACTTTCATGCCCAGCAGAAAGAATTTTATGCATCTGTAGTAGTGATCTCAAGTTTGCAGATGAATTGATTAAGCTTCTTCAAATCAAGCTATCCAAGATCTTAAATGTCCAATTCTTTCACTTTGGCTCAAAGTTAGAATAACTTGAAACCTCCACTTTAACCACACATTTAAATGCTTCTGCCTGAATAGGACAAAAATTCTGAGCACCTTTTCTACCAAGCTTCTATGACTGAGCTTTTAAGTATTTTTTTTTTTTTAGCCTTACAAGCCTTGCTTTGAAAAAGCCATTGTTCATATTTCACTGACCTTAGTCTTTGCCCAGGCAGTGGAGGGGCTGAAGGGAGAGAGTGTCTACACACACTACAATACATTATTGTGCTTATTTCAATATCACTCTGCTCCAGGGTGAACTATTTGGCTTTAAAAGGTCAGGGACTAGTATCGTAAGTGATGAAATCCTTAGAAAAATTTCAGCAAAACCTCAGATGATTTATAAAATCATTAAGCTCTCTTGGCAACCACTCTTTTCCAATGTGAAACTGTACCTTTTAAAGCACTCATAATAAACTGGATAAGCAAACCCTAAAATCAGGAAGACTCCTTAACCTGAAGTACAGGCAAAGTTCATTACTCAACTTCAAGTCTTCTGTTTCTAGCATAAATTTAGTATCTGCTTTACTGCTGTGTGCTAGGAATTTTGAGATGACAATGCCAATATCTGCTTCTCTGCTGAGTATTTCTAATAACATACTTGCCTTTATCCTGCAATCTGAGACTCAGACCAAATTGTGTTTTCATTCATTTTAAGCTCAGCTTCATCTCTAGAGCCTGCCCACATTGAAAACAAAGTCTACCTATTCTGATGTAAGGATATAAATGTTAGATGACGAGAAAAGAAGATTAGGGTATTGGTAGTTTTCAGTGAAGACTGCAATTACTTGTCTAAAAAACTGAGTCACCGAAAAAGGTTAATTTCTATTAGGATAAAAAAAGTGGCTGATTTTTATCACGTGTACATGTACGGACACATATCCACCAGCAGGTGCATGCCTCCACCGTGCATTCCACCAAGCTGGTTTCAACTCGACTGAATTTCTTCCAAAATTTCTTTTCACTCATTGTCTCGCATTACTAACTACAAATAAAGTATGTGACAAAATAGCACAATA